>NC_081406.1:26948670-28258670 GCF_030272615.1 Cryptomeria japonica | reverse complement strand
AAGATATGAAGATACTCAAAGAACAAAGATTGTAGTACTCTAAATCTAGTTTCCAAACTACTATTTTTTTTCAAAATTGGATAAGATTAAGGAGGTCAAATCCTTCATGCACAAAAAATAGACCCTAGTTGTTTCTAAAAAAACATAACATAGTGTCTGACGTGCACATAAAAAAAGTCATACTTAGATTTAGTATTTTGATAAATCCTTTGACAAAAAGATAGGTAAGAGTGAGCACTAGAAGTTGTGTATATTTTTGTAATTTTTTGTTTAGTATTTTTTTGTAATTTTTGATTGAGTATTTTTTTTAATGATTTTTCCAATCGAGCACATCCTGAAAATCAAGTACCTATTCATGCACTAAGCATAACTTGCACCAAAACAATTGAAAATGCAAAAAAACATTAAAAAAATTAAATTATAAAGAATCAAGTGCACTACAATAACATATAAAGCTTTTTTGAATTTGGATAAGTAGGTCAAAAGTTATTAAAAAAATGGTACACGTATGTCTCTGAGAACTATGGAGACACTGGTAAAATAAATTCAATAATAATATGTTATTGTTGTTCAAATTTTAAAAAGATATATGGTTAGAAATCTCAAAAGATGGGTGAAAATATGGTGGCAATTTTAGAAATACCCACTTGATGAAGTTTAAACTTGATGATAACAAATTCGAGAAACCAAGTTCACAAAATAGAACACATCAAAAGGAGGGTAATGGAGGGAAATCAAACTTCCAAACCGCAGCTTTGTCATCCAAGCCTATTCACAACCCTAAACAGACAAGAGTCCGTATGAGGTTTCTTTTGAATAAGAAATGCATATGGGGTTTTATTTGAATAAGAAGCACATATGCGGTTCGAATGAGAAAATACCACGTACGCGGTTCTTCCTATGATACTCTAACATAAAGAAATTAATGTGTATGTTTAAAATGTGTGTGTGCATACATATATGTATATGTATAATATGTACATATGTAGATATTGTATATATTTGTGTATATATAATATGTGTACATATATATACACACACACATGTATGTATATGTATATAATATGTGTATGGCGTATGTATACATATATGTATGTTTACAATATATACATGAATATAATATATATAATATGTATGTATGTGTATTATCTTTTCATATTTTATGTGTAATATATGTATATTTGTATGTACATGTACATGTATATTTATATTGTCTTTTGATATCTTATTGTACACATGACCCCTTACAACCATATGATGTCCCAAGGGGTCATATGATGCTTTAACACATGTATGGCCCCATTATGACCCTACATGACCCCCAATGATGCCATATGACCCCTTCGGACCATGTATGATATCTTAAGGGGTCATATGGTGGCTCATTTAGGACCCCACGTGACCCTTAATGACATCATGTGACATTTCTTCCTCTCCCCCCATCTCCCTCCCCCCCTTTTTTATTCCTCTCTCTCTCTCTCTCTCTCTCTCTCTCTCTCTCTCTCTCTCTCTCCTTAGGACCCCACATAACACCACATGACCCTTTAGGATCATATGATGTCCTAAGGGGTCAAGATGGCAAGATGGAATTATGGTGTCATAAGGTGGAATTATTACAATATAAAAAGAAATACCAATACTGCTTATAAGAATAACAAACCAACATGCTCCCCCTCTCTCCCTTCCTCCATACCCCATCCATCTCTATCTCTTCTTCTCTCCCTCCCACTCTCTTTCTGCCTATCCCCTTTATCTCCCTTAATTTACCATCTCTCTCTCTCTCTCTCTCTCTCTCTCTCTCTCTCTCTCTCTCTCTCTCTCTCTCTCTACTTAGGACCCCACATAACACCTAATGACATCATGTGACCCATTAGCACACCACATGACCCTTTAGGAGCATATGATATCCTAAGGGTTCATATGGTTTCCTAAGGTGAGAAGATGAACCATTATTACAATATAAAAAGGAGTACCAATACTACTTACAAAAATAACAAACAAGCATGGTCCCCCTCTCCCCCTTCCTCCATACCCCATCCATACACAAATTCAACTTGGTAAACAACTTCTTTATCTAAAAATTGGCTGCAAGCCTTGCAAGTTGTTTATAATTAGCAAAAATTTCATTATCACTGACTTTTCT
The DNA here is from genome assembly GCF_030272615.1 of Cryptomeria japonica. Classification (NCBI taxonomy): domain Eukaryota; kingdom Viridiplantae; phylum Streptophyta; class Pinopsida; order Cupressales; family Cupressaceae; genus Cryptomeria; species Cryptomeria japonica. Next base: position 28,256,527 of record NC_081406.1, on the reverse strand, counting down.
TGTGTAGAGAAAATTTAGAAACACTTTCAAGCTTTCTCCTCCTACCTCCTCCACTATCACTTCTACTCTTTCATTCTCCATGAAACCTTCAACCTGAATAACAATACTTTCTCCTCCCACCTCTTTCATCACTATATTTTGTTTACCTATCTCGCTATATACCACTTGGAACATAATAATCTTATCTCCCACCTACTTTATCACAATCACTCATTTCTTTTGAACCATCAGATCCCCTTCAAATATGGCCTGAAATCTCTCTCTCTCTCTCTCTCTCTCTCTCTCTCTCTCTCTCTCTCTCTCTCTCTCACCCCTCTATATCTCACTCCCCCTCTATCTCCCTCTCTCTCCCCCCTCTCTCTCCCTCTCTCTCTCTCCATCCCTCTCCCTCTCCCCCTTTCTCTCCCTCTCCCTCCCTCTCCCTCTCCATCCTCTCTCCCTCTATCTCCCTCTCTCTCTACCCCTCTCTCCTCTCTCTCTCCATACCTCTCCCTCTCTCTCCATCTCTCTCTCCACCTCTCTCCTCTCCCTCTCTCTCCCTCTCTCCATACCACTCCCTCTCCTTCTCTCCCTCTCCCCCTTTCTCGCCCTCTCCCTCCCTATCCCTCTCCATCCTCTCACCCACCCCTTTCTCTCTCTCTCCCTCTCTCTCACCCCTCTCACTCTCCCTTTCCCTCTATCTCCCTCTCTCTCTCTCTCTCCCTCCCTCTCTCTCTCTCCCTCTCTCTCTCCCTCTCTCCCTCTCTCTCTCCCTCTCTCTCTCCATTCCTCTCCCTCTCCCCCTCTCTCTCTTCCCCTTTCTCTTTGTCTCCCTCTGCATCCTCTCTCCCACCCCTCTCCCTCTCCCTCTCTCTCCCTCTCTCTTCCTCTCTCTCTCTCTCCCTCCCCCCCCACTCCCTCCCCCTCCCTCTCTCCCCATCTCTCTCTTTTCCTTCACATTTTTTTTACTACAAGTAATGCATACGAGGTTTTCATAAGTGAAAAGCACGTACGGGGTACTAGTAATATGGACGTTCGCCTGTTGAGAATTTTTAGGGACTAAAAGCGTGCACGGGGTTACTAAACATACCGTGTACATGGCTCTTGAACATAATTTTAGTTGCCCAACAACCTCAATAGCCTCAAAATAAGTTTTTGAGATCGGTGAAGGCCCCACTACAACTGTTACTGCTCTTCTATGACAGTTTTATATATAGAAGTGAAATTTTTGTTTTGCATGATTTCAAATTATTAAATTGTTGTTCTTATTAGTTTGGTCAATGTTATTGTGATTGTTTAATAATTTTGATTTAAGAAAATAATGATAATGCTCAATTTTATGGTTATTTGATTTTTTAAGAACTTTTGTTTGCATATATATGTAAAATGATTCTATTTAGGACGACCATTATTAATGGTGGGAAAGAACAAGAAAGGAATGGTAGAACAATGAGAGGCTGAAAAGGAAAGACAAAGGAAATGTTTGAAGAAATTACGTGACATAAAAGCAATGGGACAAGAAGGTATGTCATCCTCAACATCTCAATTTGATTTACCAAATGAACATAATGCAATTGAAGAAGAGATCACAATGAATAATCAAATAAATGATGAAGATGTACTGGAACAAAATTTGATTTACCGTATGAACCTAATGCAATTAATGTACCTAATTTACGCAATGATGAACATACACCGACTCTATTTGATGCGATGAATGTACCTAATGTACACAATGCATCGATGTTAACACCTTCTAGAATCATTCGTAGGAAACCACTGTATCTAATTGAAATCAATGAAAATATTTTGAAGCCAATGCCCGATAAAATGAATGAAAGAACTTGTAGGAGAATGGTTAAAAGAATATGGAAAAACTATTTTAAAAACATAAATCAAACTGCAAGATGCCAATTAATTATTGAAATGATTTAAAATTTGAATTTTAAAGAGACAATGAAAATTCTAGGCGTAAGAACATCCAAAAGTAATAATGAAAGAACTATTGTGAGAAATCTATTTGATGCATATCAAGCTATTGGTTCAAAATCATGTACTAAACATTCTAATGTTACTAGACATGTTATTACATCAACCATAATGAGTAAGAAAATAAGAAAAGAATGTTTGATAAGCAAAACAAGTCACTAAACATAAGTAGAACAACATTACATAAAGCATTAGATAGGTGGGATGAAATAGAGGATCCTAACAATAATTATCTTTGGGCATTCTCGAGTAGACTACCACACAAAGACAAGGTTGTTGTTGATGCACTAAGATCATTAATTGAAACTTTTTGGCACGACAACATAAGGGTTTTGCCTAACCAAAGAGATGTTGTTAGCAGGCGAATTGGATCTAGAAATTGTGAGCCACATGCCAAACACTATTTGGATATGACTCAAACAAACTTTTATGAAAGATTCCTTCAAAAGTTTCCTCAAATAAGAATTAGTCAATGATTTTTTGAAATGGACAAACATTTTTATGTTAAGATTAATCATGTACACACCACATGTTGTTGTAGGATGCATATTGAATTTTCCATGCACTATGATATTTATCATCATATACGCTGTACTTTGCACACTAACAATATTTTGTAGGAATGCAATACACAACCAGCTCCTAAGTCACCATTGAGAGAATTTATTTCAAGTGTGTTATGTAAAAGAGATGATGGTTGCATTTATTATAAGATGATGTGTTTGAAAGGTTCTTGTGCTACATGTGGTGCTTTACAACATTTGCCAAGATGTCTACATTTGGATAGCACACATCAAATTGGTAAGAAACTAGTATCTTTTGGAAAGTACAAGACAGTGACATATGGGGTTAAAGATGGAAAAGAATTGAAGAGATGTGAGTTAGTGAAAAATGATATATGTCTAGCTGGTTTTATGACAATGCTTAAAGAGAAAGTAGTTTATGAGTATATAATGCATACACATGGAGCTTGGTGGTTAGATGAGCAATTCAAGTTATGCAAGGACAGATTTCCTCTTGGTGTTGTTGTCTCTATAGTTGATTTTTTTGAAAATTATACACTACAACCTCAAAATGAAGTGCAATCTATGTATTACCATTCTACACAAGTTTCTACTTTTGTACACATAACATTCATGCATGCAGATGATAGCATAGAGGAGGATAGAAAGGTTGTAAGAGAGTATTGCTTCTACATAAGTGACAATTGTACACATTTGTCAGAGTTTGTGCAAGGATGTTTTAAATTTTTCTATGATAGTTTAAGGGAAATGAACATACGATACAAGCAACACATAATATGGTCAGATAATTGCCCCTCGCAATTAAAAAATGCAAGGATATTCTATTGGTTGAGTAGGATGCATGTGATAAGAGGTGTACAACATTTTTTGAATTTCACTGAGGTTGGACATGGAAAGGGAGAGCACGATGGTGCAGGAGCATGCATAAAAATAGCCCTACCTAGAGAAGAATTGAAGTACGAAGGTGGTGCTGGGTTGACAGATGCGGCAACAATTATGCGATGGTGTAACTCTGCAATGGGACCAAGTAATGCAGGGTACGTCAATGGTTAATAGATATGTTTGGTTGATCAATGAATCTAACATTGAAAACTATCAAGATTATTGTATAGTTGTCAGATCTAGTGTCATGCACTCATTTTGAAGTTCAAATTCAAGTTCACCAGTAATTTGTACTAGACAGATTGTATGTTTTTTTGTTCATGTATGTATTTTTTGTGGGAATAATGTGAATCACAAGAGTCGGTTGACAAATGGTCTTGTAGACCGTTGCTTCCCATTGACACCTATCAAATTCCCAGAGATATGCAGTTGAAATAGATGGAAGAATCAGTTGATTTCGATCATGTATTCGACCTAGTGGAATGAGGTGATTTTTTGGGTAAATTTTATTGCAGGAAATTTTTTTGGCTCATTTTGTTACATCAAACATTATTTTTGGTATTAATTATCATTCTATAATATGCAAGTCATGTGCATGCAATTGTTGCAGAAGAGAACAATTAAGAAGGAACGTATTACTTTTTGTGTCGTTGTATTGAGACTAAGAGAAAATTGACAACCACAATCATTGATGGAGAGGGTATTGAGTATCCAATAGGGTCTATTGTCATGACAGGCACATGGCTTAGGAGATACCCTATCAAGGATTCTGATGTTTGGTTGTTCGAGGACTTTGAAACACATAGACATATTCTTCATTTCTCCAACCTTGTTGTTGCAACAAATATTCATTTTATTAAGTATTGTGGTAAACCTCATAACAAGATTTTCTGGAAAGTTCATGAATCTGACCACAAGGCAATACGGGTTAGAGTCAACCCAGAAGGATCACTTGATTGATTCTACAGTTCAGGGTAGAATGATTTTGATAATTTGCTATATATCGTCGACAAATAGTTCTATATTCATTTTTTGTATATATAAATGCCCCTGAGTTGATTTGTACATATTTAGGGGTATAATTTTGTATATTTAAATGGCCATGAGCTGATTTGTACATATTTCAATGCCAAATTTTGTATAATCAAATGGCGATGAGTTGATTCACACATATTTAAATGCCAAATTTTGTATATTTAAATGACGATGAGCTGATTTGTACATATTTAAATGCCAAATTGTGTATAAACTCCCATGAGATGATTTGCACATATTTAAATGTCAAAGATAACCGAGATAGGTCATTGTAGACAAGCCTCACATGACCCTATAGGTTCAAACGGATCAATCATATGCATTTTTTAGACTCAGGGCACTTGAGAGATCACATCGGTAGGGTATGGCTCTCGATGTTCCAAATTAAGGGAATATCTCTCAAGAACACCATTCAAGATAAAAATATTAATTACACTAAATAAATTGTTATTAATGTTGATATGACTCTGTAATTCTTAGTTTGTGGGATTACATGCATAATCAACTAAGTTTTGATACAACATAGGAGAGAGAAATATAAAGCCACCACCTGCACCCATTTCATAGTTATCACACAAAAATGAATAGAGTATTAGACAACATAGAAAGCAACATGAAGGAATAAAGCTAAACTTTTAATCTATGGCAAATAGAGATTTTTAGACATGGAAAATATTGTTTAGTGTCATTACTTTAAACTACATACAGAGGAAGGCCATAAATCTTTAAAAAGTTTAGAATTATAATAATTGAATGAGTATGAATAACCATCTCATTGTTATATAAAACTATCTATTGAGATGGAAGAATAGATAGGATATCATTTCTTTGGCATAGATTGTTCTTCTTCTTCTCTAGTAGGCTACAAGGACTTTGCTTTGTAACTAGAGCTAGAGATGTGCATCAAGTAGTGGTGGCTTTTTTAGATGGCACAATTAATGTGACTAATATAGTACTCAGGACAATCTTGCCTCACTGGATGCTTCCCATATCATGAGAGACAACGAACTTTTAAGTCTAAAGATTTTAAAACTATATTTTGGTTTTTCAAGGGATAATCTCTACAGGTCAAGAATGGTTTAAGTAGGGGGCGACGGTAGACTAAACCTATTCTTTCTCCATAGATAGTGAACATCTAGAAATTAGTTGAGTGATAGGATTATAATGAGAAAGAAGCCTAAAAACAATCTCAATCTTACTCTCAAATATTAAAATTGATAACAAGTAGTAGGCAAATTTAGATAGAGAACACCTAGATGTATCTCATCTATCCAATATTGATGTCTACTATCTACCTCAAGTCTTTACATAGATCCACTTCTACACACTTTTCTATATCACAATATGATATATTATTTTATTGTATATATAAATAAATAATTCAAAATTGGTAATACTTGGACCGAATTTCCATTCAAATATCTTTGAAATTTCCGAATGATGTCAAGGCGGCACATTCTAACTTGTAAACAACTTGAAATACAAAGAAAGACAGTTGCACCTTCAAAACTTGAAACATTGAACGAAAGCAGGAACACTAGAATTTCCCATGTCGTATTTGGTGGATTTGTGAGAATGGACATTTCTAAGATTGTGAGGAGGGTGACAAGTAGCTATAATTGCATCATGACGTAACAAAATGTATTGTCTCATATACTTGAAGATTGTCGACATCAATAAGTACATATTGATAGTATTCAATAGCCACAAACAAATTTATGGTCACTAAATTGATACCATAAAAAAAGATTAAATCATATCAAGATTCAACCACAAACAATGTAATTAAATAGTGACCCCAAACTTCATCAAATGTCATATACCTATTTACATGATAGCATCAATAAAAAAGAGAGCGATAAAATTCATAAGGTAATGAAAATGATTATTCAAACAATCATAAGGTAATGAAATTGATTATTCAAACAATAATAACTAGATGACTTTTCACAATAACAAATAGGTTTTAAAATGTTAGCACCATGTTCTCTTAGCACTGGAAAGAAATGTTTAAGTAGGCAAATGTTTATGAAATTAGCAATGAATAACCATGCCATAACCATTTTTCCTTCTCCTGTTAAAGTTCAAAAGAAATATGATGCTTCTCACTTTTTGTTAAACTAACTGTATCTTTTAATAGTAGTCCATTCTTCTTCCGTGGACTTTTATGTTAGTCGAAAATGTGGAAGGAACCCTGTGAAAACAATAGCATTGCATTGTAGCTTCACTCTTGCTTGCATATGCTCTACTTTTCAATTTGCTTGTTGTTCAAGCTTTTACGTCGTGCCGTGCGGTCTTTTGTTTATGAGTGCAAAGAGGCACAGCTTTCCTTTTCGACGTAGTCTATGTCAATCAAGCATGCAAAACAATAACGACTAAAATCGTTGACATTTTCTTTCCTTAAAACCTGCGCAACGTAAAACTTCCATGCAAATCAAATGGTCGAAGCTTCGGTAAACGTTGTTTGTCTTGGAGCGGGCCCAATATCAGAGTTGACTAAAAATAAAAAATTATTGATCACAAGAAAGGCTCATGTATTATTTATTTTTATTCAATTAAGAATCTAGTTGAACATAAACAATGCATGCACTATACTATTTAAGAATAGTAAGAAAGAATAGTAAGTCTTACATTAGTTGATATATATATAATATTAGTTCTGGTCAAGTAGATATTATTGCATTTATATAATTTTATTCTTTATTTAATTTAACTCATCATTATAAAGAAATTGATTTTTTTAATAAAAATCTTATAATTTATATTTAATTTTTATTTAAAATTATTATAAAATTATTATTTTACTTTTTTTCTTATTGATTAGAATAAGTATAAAATTCAAATTTTCTAAAAAAATATAGTAGATTTTTAATATATTAATTACTAATCTATATTGAAAAGTATAATGCAATTATTAATAATAATACCAAAATCTTAAAAGAGCTTGCCATGAAATTTCCGTGTAAAAAATACATCCAAAATACTCTAAGAGAACTCATTTCAATGTAAGCCTCAAAGTCCTTAATTTTATTTTAATATAAGTGATAAATAGGAAATTACTTCCCACATTTTAATTCATTGCATGGAAGTATTAAAGTATGTACATTCATGTATACCAACTACTTTATTTTGTTTTTCGTAATTATGAAAAGATTAAAGTGTATTTTATTTAATTATCTTTAAAAAAAATTATTTTTGTTTTTAAAATAAATGCTAATTAATATTTATCAAATTTATAATTTATTATATTTTTAAGAGTTTATGTTTTATATTTTAAAATAAATCTCAATTAATATTTATCTTATTTTTAAGAGTTTATGTTTTATATTTTAATTTTATTGTATAAAATATTTGGTATATAATTTATTTTTATTTTTATTTTTTCATTTTACTTTAATAATTATAAATTCTTCTGGATGATAGACTTTATTGGCTAGTTATAATTAGGCATTGATTGATATTATAAAGCTCATGTTTTTTACTAGAGAATATTATAAATCTCATATTATTAAATTAAATAATTTTCACATCTTAATTATTTAATATAATTTTCAAAACTTGTCTATTATTATTGTTTTATTTTTTAAGAATTAAAAATATATAATTGTATTTGTTTTCAGCAAAATATTGGTAAGAAAATAAAATTATAAATCATGAATAAACTACTTTGTGTAGGTTGAAAATAATAATTTAAAATTAAATATTAAGATAATAATAAATTATTAAACATAAGTTCTAATTTTTTTTCTATTTTTTCTTTTTTAAAATTATATGAATAAAAATATTTTAATAATATTTATAAGAATAAAATAATTTACAAAAAATTAATATTTTTTCAAAATAAAAATTTATATATTAAAAGAACAATTTAATAGATTACAAAGATACGTATATTTTGATAAAAAATTTATAAAGCGAATTTGAAACATTAGTAAATATTTAACATCCAAATTTAATTATTTAAAAAAATGTTTTCTTATCTAAATTTTTTAATTATTTAAAATTTTGAAGAACAGTTCAGCCGAATTTCCATTCAAATATCCTTGTAAACAGCATGAAATACACACCGTCAAACATGAAGCATTGAACGAAAGCAAGAACACTGGAATTTCCCGTTCCGTATTTGGTGGGTTTGTGATTCATTTCTATGATTGTGAGAAGAAGTTATAATTGCATCACAACGTAACAAATCCTCTGCGATTTCTCTTATTTTATAAATGAAGAGCTTTCAAGGAAGGAGGCTTGCTCCGTCCACAAAATTAACCATAGCTTGGAGGATACTCGTCGCCATGGTCAATTGTATGTACATAACGTGTGGAAGATAACAATTTTGAGAAACAAATACTTATACGGCTGGGTCAAAAGAGAAATGCAAACCATGAATGGTATATTAGTAAGCAAAATGTATTCCATAAGCAACCTGTGAAGGAACAATGCAATCTCATTGATTTTAGCGGGTTCCTTCCAAATTTTGAGAAGTTAGTCATTGATTTCCTCTATAAATTTTGAGAAGTTGTATCATTGAGTAGAATTGTTTGTAGTAAAGCAAAAATAAGAGTAAGAAGAGATGGCGCGCACAACAATTGAGCTTCAGGGAGTTATTGCTTTTCCTGCCCAACAGCAGATCCAGCAATTGCTTCAGGGTGTACCAGGATTTCATAGTGTAACTGTTCAGAGGAGGACTGTTATCGTAATACATGATGCAGGATCTCAGATAGGTATAATACCTTCTTACTTTTACTTCGCATTAATTTTGCATGGGTATTATCCAAATCTTCATATTTTTACTTTCCAACCACATGTGTTTTGACTGTATTTTCATCTGTCCATCTGTCCAGTTGAAAGACTGAGGATAACATATCCCAAGGCTGTTGTTAAAGAGACGGCAGAATAGAGCAGAATAGAGAAACAATTGCTAACAGTTAACCAAAACTTGAAGTCTAAATTCAAAATTTGAAAGGGCCAAGTCTAAAATATTAAGACCAACCTTATGACTTGAGACATAAAAAATGGGTGAAATCAAAATGGTTATCAATTACATGAAAGTATATGAAAACATAGATATAATAAATGTATGGATAAGGAGAATGTATTAGGATGAATGAAGATACGATTGTAGTGAGAGATAAGCATATAAGAATGTTTATAATGAATATGTAAATAGCATTGCAAAACATACCTAGGCTAATTATAAAATATTATTTGTAAACATACGTATATAATTTGTTACAAAAAATATTATTCGTAAACAAGATTCATGTGATTATTTCTTAAAAAGGTTAATTATAAAATTAATTTCCATAGACAACAAATATTATGTCTAGGATAGTATACTCAAAATTTCTAAATGATAATTGTTAATTGTATTAAATTTTAAAGTTATCAAATTCTTGATCTAAGGGATTGATGAAGGGCTACCCCACCAAACACCAAACATGGCACAACAATAAATAATAACATAAAAAAAATGAAAGAAGGAAAACAACCTACTTTTGATTTCTTCAATAAAATGGAATTATATATTTAGAAATTGCAATGCTACATCCAAATGGGCTTAACTCATTGCAAAGAAATTAAATTCCAAGGAAAACTCTACAATTCGGAACCACAATTAACACTAATGGAGCTATCCTCTATAACCTCCCTTCCCCACCAATAACTACCTTAGAATGTTCTCGAAAGTGCAATCATTCATTTTCTCACCTAGGAATTATTTTCATTTGAAAGATAAATTTTGGCTCCACAACTTCTAAGAGCCATAACTTTTGACTTGGGAATTTAATTTGTTGTTATAATATATTGTGGGAAATCTCGTGAACAGATCTATAATGTTGAAGTCAGCTAAAGATAATTTCGTCAATTTTTTAGCTTTTATGAAGCTGCAAAAGTCTTCAAATTTGAGTTTGAAACATTATAGAAAAAAATTTATAGGATAAAAAAACTAATATCTCCCAAATGGTACAAAGTATTGGAAGGTTTATTTCACTGTATAACATCATAAATTGCACCCCATGCAATTTCACATGACATGAGTCTTCCCTTAAGTCATAATTAAGATAGTCTATTCATATTACACCTTAAACTGATCTAAGCATGCGTACCTTTCCATATTTCATGCTTGACTCCATGACCATTAGGTCTAGATTGCACTCAAAGGTATGTGTGTCATGGATATGTTTGCATGCCACACTAGTGTACCATGAATATCTACAATTGAGTTGGCCATTGAGACATTACACTTCTTAAATTTGGCAATATAATGCCTTTATACGCTTGACATTGGGAGTTAGTATCTATCCATGAAACTTACATTTTGCTTCATTTTCTCTCTCTCTTGTCTTTCTTGAATCTTGAAAACAATATTTGAATTTCATTAAGGCCTCTTGAACACCTTCTCAATACAACAACACTCCATTTTTGCAACTTTATACTCACAACAACTTCTACAACTTTTCTATTCTACGATTAAAGTGACATATTGTAAAACTCCATTTTCTTGAGGATTAGTTTCTAAGTCTAGCAAGCTATGTTTCTTTTAGTAGCTTTTTAACATTTCTCTCTCATAATTTGTCTTCAAATTATCAACATATTGTTCATACATGGTTTATGTCCTTATTTTGTATGATCTTATTTATGGCTATCCATCGAGGTGGGAACTATTGGAGGGATACTCCCAAGATAGGATCATGATTGTAATAACTTCCACAAAATGAGATAAATATTTCACCAAGAAAGATATATAATATTGTTGATATTGAGATGAGTTATAAATGTACAAATTCCTTGCTTGAATATGCAGGAGCATGAGATGAGAGAACACAAGATGTGAACATGTGTCTCAATCAAATGCAAGAGTAGGTAGGATAGGTAGAAGCCAACTATAGACAACTACCCAAGTATAAAATGCAAGGTAAATGGTAATTGCCTAGTTTTACTTAAGCATGAGTAAACAATATCTACTCCAACACCCTTGCTAAGTTCAACTTATGGAGAAGAAGTATTTTGCAAAATACAATAAGATATGATGATGGATCCTAAAAATAAGTTATGCCAGGTACCCATTTACATGTACAATGCGACTAATCTCTCAAAATGGTTGTATAGAGGGTGTCGACATTACAAAAGAAGCCGACGCCCGCTATACAACCATAGGAAAGAGGACATATAAAATAATCGAGACCATACATAATCTAGAAACCAAAAAATTTCCTATCAGACCACTTCACATCAGAAGAGGAAAGAAATCTACTCATTCTCATGAGCCTAAGTCACACCTCCTCCATTGTATACACAACGTACTTTTTTCTTAACTGAATCCTATCAAATTAATGTGTATTTGAATAATTATTAATTGTTTGAAAAATAAATTATATAATTTGATTTGATAATTATATATACAGATTATTACTTGATTCACTTGTTTATTTTTTTTAACCAAACTATTTGTAGTTGTGTCAATTTGGTTGGATTTGTGAAATGGAAAACCTATCAATTTACATCATTAATATAGATGAAAATCTTTGACCAAGTTAATTCTGTTTTGCAAAATATTTTTATGAACAAGTAGCTATGCCATTTTTGGCTTGTTTATTTATGTTATGGGTATTGCTTGCACTTATGAATTGGCACTGCTTCTGAGGCTCTAAAACTCTAAACCTTTCAACAACGTTCAATTAACACGGTGTTTACCGGAAATGACTTCTCACGGAAGAAATGAAAGTGGTGCTGTAACTTCCAATTGAAGACCTGTCTAAGTGCCGTATTGGGTGGGTTGCGTTTTGAAGAGCTATATACACAAATGAATCAGTTGCTTCAAATTGAAGAAATCGGAGAAGATTTTTAGAAGCAACACACACCTGACTAGTAAACTCGTAAGCTTTCTTGGATTTTTAATGTTCAATTGAAGGAATCAGTTCAAATATCTTGGGCAACACTCTTGTTGGGATATAAATATAGCCCCTGAGCCAAACACTATCATCTCAAATTTGAATCAACAACTAAAGGGAGGTCCATTCACAACTATGTTAATTGTGGTAATTGTTATTATGTTATAGTTTGGCAAATTAATTTATTTTTGTGGTAATAATTATTTCTTTGTCAGATGTGATTTGATATTGTTATATCATTTAATTTATCAAATAAAAGAAAAACTATTATATTTAAATTATATGAATTATATTTAAGAATGTGTTTTCAGTTTTAAAATATAGTTTTTAAATTATTCAAACATTCGCAACAAAGAAGTATTAGAAAGATGAATTACAATCGATTCATAAACGTCAATTTCATTGTCAAGATCATTCAAATATTTATAAAATATACAAATGAATAAATCTGATTGATATATTTGAGAAATATGAAATAAAATAAAAATATTCGAAATTAATTTTTATTCCAAAAATAAATAAAAGTGCATTTCTATTAATTTTTATTCCAAAAATAAATAAAAGTGCATTTCTTTTTAATTTTTAGCTAGATGTTAGAACACTAAATAAAATGTGCAACTCAACGAAATACATTTTAACATTCTAAATACATAAGAATATTGTCACATGGTGATGACTACATGTCTTTTTAGTATTCTAATAATTATATTTATTGGCTAGTCAATAGATAAGTAATGACATGCTAATTTAAAAGCATATTGTATAATAGTTTGACATCAAAACAACTTTTTCTCAGGGTGTGGGTGGGGGGCTTGATATTTATATTAATTACGTCGAGAGGCATAACCTACAATGGCATAAACAATAGGAGGTCAGCAGGATAGAATATTTTGTGTAAGAAAAAGAAATGTTAGACATACCTGATAGTTACTAAGCATATGAAAAGTGAAAAAATGGAGAATGCCAAGTGGCGGATAGCAACCGGTAACGTTTGACAGCTCATTGGTTTTATGAAACAAATGATAATGGAAGAAGTGGTTGTGGTGACTATATGATCCCATTTCTGCTTGGCTCGAGGATGAACTGATGGGAGATGAAAAATCACCACCGCATCACTTAGTTGTAATGACAGCCTGCATCGAAACATGTGGGTCTAGCTGAAGAGCCATTTGAACACTCTCCTCAAATGCTATATATTCTGGAGATTGTAAGAGATCAGTGGCATCATTCTCATATTCCTTTGTCACTTGATGAGTTTTATCTTTTGTTGTTTCTCTAGACTAAATCAAAGCATAAATCGTTGCTTCTTCTACAATGCTAGCACAAACCACTCTTGCAAGGCCCAACTTCATTGGCATCACCCCTGGACCAAAACCATGTTCCACAACCAGACCCTCAGCACATGTTACCATTTCGTAGGTAGAATTCTTCTATGCGATTTGATTTATCTTGTTGAGTTTGGAAATAGTTCTGATTCATTTGTCGATTCAGTTGCAGTGTATTCAAAGAGAGCTTACACGCAACCTGAGGCCATCTTATTCATTGCATTTTGATAGATTGGAATTTGACTACATTTGCAATTGTTGTTGCAAGCATTGGTTAAGGTGAGTAAAATACTTCACCCTATTTCTTCCTTGTATTAAGATTTTTTGTAGTCAGAGTTATATATCTTATAAATTTTCTTTATTTTGAATTGATTTCGATACCTATAGCAAGAAATTTTCTTTCTTATGCAAATGATATCTTGATTCTGATAATATCTTTTAGAAAATAGTTCGACTGCATCAGAAAAACCAATAATAAATTCCATGTGTTTGAACTTTCTCTTAGACCCTCCCAACCAAAAGGATGGCATCTTGCAATAAGATATGTCTCTTCTAGATTGATCTTTTCATAACTACTATTTTGCTAATCAAATTGTGTCTTATGGCTTATGTAATTGTTGATATTACAACCGCTACCATTCTCCTAAACTATGGCCACTTTAAAAAACAATTCCTTGTTTATAGATTTGTTACGATTAATTGATGAGTCAAGCATTGCCACCTTAATTGATTATGATAACTTTGATTATTGGTAGTCAAGACTAATCTATGATTAATCAAATTTATTGGATCGATATTATAATCTCCTTGTATAACTTGGGAAAATGCTTGTAATCTCAATTGATACATTACTCTCCCTTAACCAATCTATTCACTGATCTGATCTGTATATCATAGGATGCTCAACGTCTTTATTCCTCCCTTCTATGGTGATTATGAAAATACCTTAAATTTTACACCTTAAAGTCAAATAGGTGCCTTGATAAGGATATCTCTTGGCGTACTTTATATAGATTAAATTAAAATTTAAGGTATATATGGTAGTAACATCTTAGTTACGAATCCACCAAGGAGATTTTTACGTTGCAAAAGGCACCACAATGGTAGTATAAGGAAGATCCTTTTAGGAAAGGAGAGTGCAGAAATGCCTTCCAAATGTCAAATTCTTAGAGGAGTAAAGCATGGACGAATTTCAATTTCCAATTACAGTCATTATTGTTACAAGATACAGAGTAAACAAAAGAATCATACAAATAGAACACACACTAGAATTTATGTGAGAAAACCCTTATGGGTAAAAAAGTCATACACCAAAGCAAAGTCTCTTGTATTACAATAAATAATGTTTACATACAAGTTATAGATCAATGCTCTATTCCAGTCTCTATTCTGGCAACAATATAGTATATTCGATCAAATAATTCTAGCAGACAATATTCAAAATTTATCTGCAACTAACCTTCATCGAACATCACATTTAGTGTTCAACTAATTATCACCCAACTGAAAGATCTGCAACTATTTTTTCAAACTTTAATATGCCTCTATTAGGAAAATGGTTCCCTTCAGTTCCTCAGAGAAAAAACTGTCTTTCATATCAGGCCTTGGAGGTGTCTCTTAGAACTCTCTTTGAACTCCCAAGAGTACTACAACTTGGACCAATCACCAACAAACACCTTAGCTAATCAGCAAGAGTTGAGGCATAGTCCCCACCTTTCCTTATCGACTCATCGAAGAAGGTCATGACTTCACCAAGTCACTTGAGATGTTTCATAGAACACCAATGTCACGTCGATAACACAACAACATCACCAAGACCACTTCGAGTCTCCTCAAACGTTCACAAGGTTTATTTTTTATTACCATTTTGATGTGACATTTAGAATGTCTCATCGAGGTCAAATCTCTTCAAGTCTTTATCAAACTGACTAGCAAGCTCGCCAAGACTGACTCATGTCTTCATCAAGAGAACTTCTCTATTCAATGTCACCAACACTAACAAACATAACATCAAACTTTCTCCCCAATTTTTCTGTCTACATATCACAAAATCTATGCATCGTATGACATCACAGTTCTGGAGCTAGATTAGCCATGTTTGGTTTCGACTACTAAGAATCATGGACACCAAAGGCCCATCAAGCTAACACACCATTTGAACTTAGTTGTGCTCACAGGCTTTGTTAATGCATTTTCCACATTCGTCAAAGTGTCAACGTTTTCCAAATTGACTTTTCCATCTTCCACCATGTCATGAACAAAGTGATACTATACATCAATATGTTTCATCCTAGCATGAAAATTGGAACTTTCCGCCAAACAAATGACACTCTGACTATCATAACAAATAGAAATCTACCCCGCATTAAACCCAACATCATAACACAAACACTCAATCCAAACAACTTCTTGACAGGCACAAGTTATTGCCATATACTCTGTCTCTATAGTAGATAAAGCGACTACAACCTATTTCTTGCTCATCCAGCTAATTGCACCACCATTCATCGTGAACACATATTCACTAGTGGATCTTCTGCTATCAATATCCCCTTCACAATCAAAATCCACATATCTTAGAATGCTAACAGATCTATGTGATCTGACTAAGTTGCCATGATAACACATGACATTCTAAGAAGTACCCTTCAAATATCTAAACATTCTTTTCACAACATCCCAATGCAGCCTTCCTGGATTTGCCATAAGCCAACTTAGTACTCCCATTGCTTGGGCAATGTCTAGCCTAGTACAAACCATTGCATACATTAAATTGCCAACTGCACTTGCATAAGGTACCTTGGTCATGTCCTCCATCTCACTAGAAGATTTTGGCAGAAATTTTTGGTCCCTATAATACTAGAACAACTAACTACTTGCAATCTATCATATTGAATCTCTTAAGGATAGTATTAATATACTTACTCTGACTGAGCCAAAGATTTATACTCTTCATATTCCATCCCCATAATATACCTAGCTGTACCTAAATCTTTCATTTCAAACCTTGCTAACAAATGAGATTTTAGATCAAAAATCATACCCTTATCATTCCCAATGAGCAAAATGTCATCCACATACAGGGAAATAATAAGTAAGCAACCATTTTTTATTTTAAAATACACACAATGATCTGATTTTGACCTCACAAAACCCAATGACAACACAAATGTGTCAAACTTTAGGTACCACATTCTAGGTAACTGTTTTAAGCCATAGAGAGATTTCTTTACCTTTTTCAATAGAGTTCTTAGGCTAGGACATGTAAATATCTTCCTCCAAATCACCATGAAGCAACATTGTCTTCACATCCATCTACTCGATCTCAAAGTCATATACAGCTGCAAGTGGCAAAACAAATCTGATAGATGTCAACTTAGCTATAGGAGAGAAAATTTCTCCATAATCAATTCCCTCTACCTGGAATAACCTTTTGCAACCAACCTAGCTTTATACTTATCCACACTGCCATCGAGACCAATTTTCTTCTTAAACACCCATTTATAGCCAAGTAGTTTTCGACCTTCTAGCAAAGGCACTAGATCCCAAGTTTGATTCTTCTTTAATGATGTCGTTTCTTCATACATGGCCTCCAACCAGGAATCTGAATTAGACATATCAATTGCCTCCTTCACAGTCCTAGGCTCGTCAGCATTCGTTATCAAAGCATAGGCACAATTTGAATCCAACATTGAATATCCAAATATTTCTAGTGAATGATTGTATCTACCAGGTCATTGCCTCTCACGTGTAGACCTCCTCAATAACTAAGGTGGAGGTTCTTGTTCTTCTCCTTGTTCCGAACTCTCAAAGCTTCTTGAGCTCTCCTCACTTTTAGGTACAGGTGGAGTTCATAGTTCCTCCTTTTCTAGAGTTAGAGGAATTTCGACTACATCTTCCTCCTTCTCTTTCTTTTTTGACTACATATCTACTAAGGAAGGTTTCAGCACATGAAAGATTACACTTTTTTTTGTAGATTACCTTCTCACTGACTGGGTTCCAAAGCTTGTATCCTTTCACACCAATACCATAGCCAATGAAGATACACTTAACAACTCTATTTTCCAATTTAGATCTATTTACATCAGACACGTGTACATATGCCTGACAACCAAAGACATGAATATGTCTTAGAGAGGGCTTCTTACTAGATCATGCCTTCATAGGCATTTTGTCTACTAGTGCCGAAGTGGGAGATCTATTTAACAAATAACATGTTGTAGCTATAGCCTCAACCTAGAACTTCTACTCCAAACCAACACCACTCAACATGTTTTTTGCCTTTTCTATCAATGTTCTATTCAACCTTTCAGCAACTCCATTATTCTATGGAGTGTAAGTTGTAGTTTTATGCCTCTTAATTCCATGTTTTTTACAATATTGTTCAAAATCTACAAAACAGAACTCACCACCATATCCATCCTTAAGCATTTAATTTTTCTACTAGTCTAATTTTCAACCAAGTTTTTAAACTCTTTAAACTGACCAAATACTTCTTATTTACTTTTTAGAAAGTATACAAATGCCCTTATCGAATAATCATCTATAAAATAAACACAATATTCAGAATTCGATAATGAAGGAACATTTACTAGACCAAATACATCAAAGTGAACATAATCCAACAAACCAGAAGATTTATGTGCACTAGAATAAAATGAAACACGATGTTATTTTCCATATATGCAATGTTTGCAAAAATCAAACTCAAAATTACAATCATCAAGCCCCTCAACCAAGTTTTTATTCTTTGGTGATTTTAAGCCCTTCTCTCCTATATGACCGAGTCTATGATGCCACAACAAAGTTTCTTTTTTCAAAAAGTTCTACCTCCATAGAGTTTGCAATGTTCTTCTTCCAAGCAACTTTATCTGACTTTCCAGAGACACTACTACAATGAATAGCTTGTACGTCCATCTTGTAAAATGTACCAATCTATGCACCCTTGGCCAACATCATCTAGCCTCTAGTCATTTTATAGCCACCACCTGAGGATGTAACTTATACACCAACATCATTTAGTTTACTAATCGAAATAAAATCGGTAAAAGCACAAAATTGTGTCACGTTTTAGGACAACTTATCAGGACAAGTGAATTTTCTAACTAAAAATTAATTTGTCAAATATATGGTCTATAGAGATTAATTATAGCTATCTTATATATCTGACACAATATTTCCAATTGGAATTGTCTACAAAATGTATATTTTATACCACTTTGGGTCTGATTAAGAATTTTATTTTTTTTGAAAAACTCGATGTTTCAACAACTCTTACTCTTATAAATAATATGTTTTTTGAAATGTAAAAATACCCTTTTATAGATCTAAAAGTGAATTTTTCAAATTATATATCTTTTAATATTTTAATTAGCTTTCAATATTTTATATTTTATTTTTATTGAAAGTAGGTCATTGGTACTATAATATAAGGTTGATTATCTTGTAAAGGAAAAATACTAAAATTTATTTAAATTTTTTGAAAAAATAAATGCACTAGAGAAAAGAGTTTATGTCAAGATGATATAATTATTTTCTAATTTGGATAAATAATTAAGAAAAAAGGTGATGCCAAATGGAAAGAGTTATATTTCGATACACACAACTTTTCAAATTTATTGAAAAATATATATACATCCAAAAAATAGTTAAAAATATATTTTTACACTAAAGTTTCAAGTTATCAATATGAACGAAAAAGTTGAAGAAAAAAAGGAAAAATTTACTATATTTAAAGTGTGACGCCTCATGTAACTTCAATTTCAGCATTTTATCAACAACTAAATTATAGTGTTTACTTTATAAGATAGTATATTCAAATTATTATTATTTTTTTTTTTAAATTACAAACATAAAATACACAAAAATAATACATTTTATTAGTTTACATCATTTCAAAATTCAGAACATATATTTTACTTTCTATTGATTCAATTTTAAAAGTTGGATTAGCATTGGCCATTTCCTTTATAAAAGTGTCACACAGATTTGTGCTTTTACCCAAATTTTGAGCCAAACCTACTATGTGTATTACTCTATCAATTCCCTTAATTCTTCCTTCAGGAAACTAAATTTTGACTCTATTATGACCAATAATTTTGAGAGTTGAAACACTTGTCAGATATACCTTTCCACCTTCATAGTTCTCATAGCTACGAGAGAACCATTCTCTATAGGATGTCATGTGAAATGATGCACCAGAATCAATTAACCAGACATTATCTGATGCCTAAGTTTCCAAGGACGTAATGAAGGCATTTGTATCACTCTGAGAAGACTCAATATTAGAAGTGATCTTCTTCTTCATCTTATTCTTCTTTTTCTCCTCTTCGCCATCCTTTTGGATATGACCAATCTTCCCACAATTCGAGCATTTTGCCTTGCACTTCTTTTCAAGAGACTCTAATCTCTCCTGTGACTTGGATTTGTACTTATTCTCTTTATTTTTTATTTTTCCCTTTGATTTTCATTGAACACCAAGATCCTCCTTGGCCATCTCATCTAAGATTTCCTTTGTGCTTCTTCTAACAACAGTGAAGCAACCACATCTTTCATTTTGAAAGTGGTTGTTCTACTTCCAATAGCCATCACCAAATAATCCCATGTGTCAGGAAAAGAACATAACAAAAGCATACAACAATCCTCATCATAAATTTTTACACCTATATAAGTTAACTATGCAATAATCATGTTGAAAGTATTCAGATGATCTGCTATAGATGTACCTTCGTTCATCTTAAAAGAGTACAACTTTTTCCTTAGGAATAACTTATTTACCAGAGACTTTCTCTAATAAATCTTAGCAAGTTTCTTCCATAGGAAATTTATTGTCTTCTCCTCATGAACATTCAAAAGAAAAAAATCTACAAGATAGAGTCTAATAATCCCTTTGGCTTTCCTCTCTGTGAGATCTCAATCCTCTTGTTTCATGCCCGATGGTTTAGTTCTAGACACTACAACCTAGAGATATCTATCCATCAATAGCTCTTCCATCTTGAGTTTCCATAGCTCATAGTTGCCACCATTGAACATCTCAACATCTACTCTTCCTAATGTGCTTACTATCTCAGTCTGCAATCTCAATCACCAATCCTCTACAAAACTCCCACTACAGAAATGACACAAAAAACCTGTCCTACCCACAAGTATAACACAACTAGCCAGGCTCTGATACCACTTGTTAGGAAATGTAAAGTAGAAAATCATGATCGAACCCTAAGTGTTCCCCCCACCACTCCGAGGAGAGGGGAAGGAGGTCACTAGGGTTGACGGTTTTCACTTAGGAGAGACTTTACATTCAAAAGATGGGTTGAAACCCACAAGATCCAATCCCACACAATGCAAGATTGGATTCTAAATGAGTTTCAAAGGTTAAGACAGCAAAGCTACCCTCTTTTGTAAAGAATGTAGATAGAAGGATTGAGCTAGGAATGCATGAAAAGTGAGAAAGATTCACTTATAAACAGAGATAGGAATATAGGATGAAGCTACGGACCTGGAATTAGCAGTAAAATGTCGAGACGGTGTTGTCCTGCAAATTTGAGCAAAAGTTGACAGGACGATGGCGCCCAGCATGCACACGGTCCTCCGAAAAATCCGTGAAACGAAGGGGGATCTGTTCATCTCTGCACAAGGATTCCAGATCTTCAATTACAGTCGCGTACCTGCAACCTACACACAGAAAAGAGAGGACGATTGGGGGGTTAGGGATTAGGGGTTTGCCCTTAGGTCAAACCCCGGTTTTGGAATTAACCAAGAAATGAGAATGCTGTAAATGTAAAGGATTGTAATGTAATAAAGTACCAATACCTTGTTGTAAGAATGTTTGTATTCTTACATGCGAAGGTTTAAATGTTGTTGTAGGTTGTAAGTTGTATGTGGTATGTGATCTCCTCTTCAATGGTTGAATCCTTGTCTTCAATGCAACACTTAGCCTTGAATGGAGACTTAGAATGCTCAATTGCTTGAAGGAATGCTTGAATGCTTGAATGCTTGAATGCTTGAATGTTTGAATGTCGCTTCTACCTTTTTTCCATTTACCCAAATGGGAGAGGAAATGTAGTTTATATACTTGCCAATTAGGGTTAAAAGACTGATTTTTCCAAACTTAGGCTGACCAGGAAACATTATTTTCCAATTTGCAAACTTAAAGACCCGAAGCCCCATAAGAGACCGGGCCCAAAATAGGGCTAGGGACCAGGGCACTGGGCGCCATGGTCCCACCTCCAGGGACAGCAAGGTGCAAGGAGGATCAGGCCAGGGTGCTGAAAAATGTAGTTTTTGATGTCATGAACAAGTTTCGGGGTCTCCATTCAGGTTCAGTGTTGCGTCACCATCGTGAAGACCCAAATGCGGTCAAAATTGCAAGTTTCACAATTTTAGGGCGCTACATTTAGCCCCCACTTTAGCGGGAGTATAAGCGTACGCCCATACTTCCGGTAAAGTACAAGGAAACAACATTGAAAGACTTTCACCACGTCAAGGAGGCAAGATACACCAAGCCCCCAGTGGACTAAGGATCTTACAACTTCGATTGACAAAGTAAAAGGGAAGATCATGAGGGAGAACCATGACTGTCAGTAGTAAGGTTCCCTCACTATGAGTCATGCAAGAAAAATACCAAAAATTTTCAAGGCAAAGCTAAGTTCGCCAAGATATTTTCAAGTATCCTGAAGGGATAGACGGGGTGTATGCCCCCCTACATTAAAGAGAACGCACACGCCTCACCAGGGGTGATTGCTTTAAGGTAGTGATACACATAAGAAATAAGAAGGAAAAGGAGCACGTTATCACAAAGATTTAGCCCCCAAGTGTGAGATAATCCCAAGGATAATAGACACAAAACACAAAGCACGAGGTGACTTCGCTTTCCTCGGGGTCAGTATGTTGTATGATAATTCATGTATATCATATGTATGTATGCATAATTGTTCTTCATTCCCCAATCAAGGAAGGTCACCTAGAAGAAGGGAACACATGTGTCTTTTGAGTCAACTTGAGAGAGACCAAAAGAGATCTCAATGCTTTGCATTGTCCTCAAGTAGACAACACTAAGGACAACAAATAGAAGAATGAGAATAACACATAGAAGAATTAACAAAAGAGAGGAGGAGAGAATCTACTATGCTAATGAACTAGTCTAGCACGTCATCTACCCCCCGATCTTGCTGATCACTGTTTCAGGAAGGCAGGGAACACACTAGAGGAGGAACATCCAACACAGCAGATGGAGCTATCACAAGATCCAAAAAAGGGCTATGTTCATGTTCCAAGCCACGTTGTTCTTGTCTAGTAGCTAGGATAAGTGCTTTAGAAAATTCGTTAGATAAATGGTTATCAACATCAACATATTCATATTCATTATCAGAATGAAGAGAAGTAACATTTTCATCATGGATAACATTTTCATCTATATCATCATCAAGATTTATAAAAATAGGATCTTTGACTCACACAGGATCAAGACCATCATGCATCTTATGTTTAGGAGATTTTGGAGAAAATGGAATAATGCTTGTTGAAGGTGTTTTGGGGGATTGCAAAGTTTGAGAAGCAGTTGCCTAAGCTCTAAGACGACGCTTTTGTCAGCGTTCACGTGCAGAACGATTTCCTCTAGTCTTAGTAGGAAGTGGAGAAGATTGAGGAGGAGGAATGTTCTCATCCTTATCACTTGGGTGTTTAGGTTGTGGTCTCTTAGGTTGGATAATAGGAGAAGAAGAAGGTCTCTTCTCTTTATAAAAGGAAGGAGGAGGAACCACTCCATATAAAGGAGGAATATTTGGTTTAGGAAGGAGACCCAGTCCATCATGACGAGGAGGTATAGGTCTACTTTTAGAAAGTTTATTAGACATAGACATAGTCACATCCATAGGAATGGGTTGGGAATCTTCTTGAGGAAAGACATTAGTTTTATCTTTCAAAGGAAGAACTTCCTTCTCAAGAACGATAGGAATATCAAGTTTGGGTGTTCTAGGCTCACTTAGAGATAGGATCATATCTGTTTTCCACTTTTGATAAGATTTGAAAAGATGATCACTTCGCGGACGAAGAGATTGGAATTGTTTAGGCCAAAAGTAATCAATAGGAACGCTAGAAGTTCTTTCAGCTGGTTTAAAGAGACTATGATTGATAGTAACAACTTCACCATTATGGGGAAATTTAAAACACTTGTGAATAGGAGAAGCAATATCTTTCATGGAAGATAGCCAAGGATAGCCTAGCTTCACACGAAATTGTTCAGACGATGGAATAATAGCAAAGTTCACATTAAGGGATTTGTTATGAACTTCAATAGGTAATATAATAGAACCAATTGCAGGAGAAGAAAATGCATCAAATAATTTCACAACCACATTTGTTTTGTCATAGATCACTTGATTCAATTGCAAAGTAAAAAGAAAATTTTCAGTAATAATATTAACCATGCAAGAAGGATCAATAAGCACTCCACGGCAAGGTGTATTCTTGACTTTTGCAACTATGTATAAAGGACCATCAGGTGCCCTAATAGTTTCATTAGAATCAAATGTGATTGAAGGTTCTTTAGGGTTTTCTTGCTGCTCTACAAAGTTAATCACATTCAGAGTCATAGACACAAGACCATCAGATGAGAAAGAGGAATCATTAGTCTCAATCACATTAGAGGTATGAGAAGGTAATGGATCAGTAAAAATCTTAAGATTTTGGTTAGGAGGAGCTACAGATCTGTTGCCTTTATCATTCACTCCTGAAATAGAGATAGTATTATTATCAATCAAATCTTGAATTTTACCCTTTAAAGCAAAACATTTTTCAGTATCATGCCCAGGTTGACGATGAAATTGACAAAAAGATTTGTTATCAAAATAGGGTGAATTAATCTTTATAGGATCGATTTGCTTTATAGGAGGGAGAGTAAGCACATTTTGTTCCAATAACTTGTTCATAATACTATGCAATGATTCATTCAAAGGAGTAAACTTTCTTTCTTTCTTGAAAAACTTAGAAATAGGAGGCACACCTGATGTTGCATTCACATTGTTGTTGATGATGTTTTCATTGAATTTAACGGACTCTCTATTCGGTTTAAACTTCCCAAATGGTTGTTGACTACTATCACTCTTATCACTCGGAGCCATAGGATTTGCTTGTTCCATTTGACTCACAGTCAGTTGATAATTGTGAAGAGTTGCACACAACTGTTGGAAAGAAGTAAACTCAGAAAACAGAAGTTTTTCTCTAATATCTTTTTGTAAATTAGAAATAAAGATTCTTTGAATATCATTGTCAGGCACTAGAAAAGAAATTTGAGCATACAAATGTTTATATCTACCAATGAAATCAGTCACTTTTTCTTTAACACCTTGTTTACAATGCATTAAATCAATCAAAGTAACTTTAGGACTTATATTGTTTTGAAATTGTTGAATAAAAGCATTTGCAAGTTGTTCGAAAGAAGTAATAGAATAAGAAGGCAACGAGCAATACCATTGTAGGGCTTTATCTCTTAATGTCCTAGTAAACAGTTTTGCAAGCAACCTTTGGTCATAAGCAAAGTCAGTACATATTGTTTGAAAAGTCTTAACATGTGTTAGAGGATCACCTTTACCATTATAAAGCTCCAAATGCGGGATTTCAACATGCTTGGGGGGAATAGCTTGAACAATGTCAAGAGAAAGTGGGCTTGCAACATCAAATGTGGGCACACTAAACTTAGATTGATTCATAGAGGCAATTTGTTGCTGTAAAGAAGAGACAGTTTGTGCAACATTGTTAATGGTCGCTTCAGTCGAAGAATTCATATTGGACGTGTTAGATTGTGATGGAGGTATTATGTTATTGAAAGAAGGTATTGATTGAGAGTAAGGTGGCGGGACACTATGATAGTTAGTCATAGGAGATGATTGGAAAAGAGGAGCACTACAAGGAGGAATGGAATGGTTGAATGAATTTCCCCCTTGCGCCAAGTTCATTTGTGGAGATGTAATAGGGACAATCATTGAAGGAATGAATGAAGAAGTTGGATTGAATGAAGGAAGAGGGTTAATTGAAGAGGAAGGATTGCCCCCATGACTGGTGATCATAAGCGGGATGTCTTGTATAGAAGTAGTCATCATGTTTGATGTAAAGGTAGGTATGCTAGCAATAGAAGTTGTCAAAGGAATAGAATGATTAACTTGAGTGGAAGGTTGTGTATAACCTAAAGTTTCGGCACAACTCTTCATAGGCATCACATTCAAATCCACAATGTGTGCAATACCACACAAAATAGCAATTCCATTCTTATCACTTTGAACCATACGTTTTAGACCCTCAATTAATGAAAGAGCTTGACTATCGGGATACTCTTGAGACATCCATTGCTGAAAATCATCAAATTGGTTATCCAATTTTGAAAGTTGTTCTACAGAAACCTCATGGAGAGCTTCTTCATCATTAGGAGGATTAGAGGAATTACCCGTGTCCTCGTTAAAAAGGCTATTCAAATTAGGTTCCATCTCCTCAATAATTAAACCTTGGAAAGACTTAATTCTAAGGCTTCGTCTAACGGGAATAGTGTAAGTAGGGCCTATTGTTGTAAAACTCATGCACTAGAAAGAGAGAGAAGATTTTGAATTTAGAGGTAGCAAATTTCAATAAAATCAGCCAATCTCCTAGATTTAAGCTGTTAAATGTAATCACAACAATCTCCCAAAATTTCAAAAAAAATGTCAAGGACCATGGCGCTCGGAGTGCACACGGTCCTTGCAACTTTTTTGGAAATTTGCAGGGATGACAGTTATGATGATTTTAAAGCTAATCTGAAAAAATTGAGTGATTTTATGATCTGTAGATAGGCCAAATTAAAGTTTCAATCTCAAAATTGAACCCTACCAAGATTGTTAAAAAATGCAAAATTTGAATTTTGAAAAAGAGATGGAAACTGAAATTTTGAGTTTTATGATTTTAGAGGGAATATTAAAAGCAATGCAAGCTTTGAAATTTAAAAGTTGACTCAATTTCACACAAAATTCAATTTTGAAAGCGGAAATCAAAGTTGTTGCAATTAAACACTTAATTTCAAAAGTCACAAATTGCAAGAATTTGAATAAAGCACTGAAATTTCGAATGAACGCCAACACACTTTTCAGATTTAGGACAATAAGAACACAATTTTGACACAAAATTTCAATTTCAACAATTTTTGAATGATTAGAAGCCTTAATCCAAGCAATCACTAGACCAACTTTGACTTTAATTTTGAAAGTGTTAGAATTGATGAAATCAGCCAAGATTCTGGATTTTAGCAGAAAAATACAGTAAGATCTAACTCCCGAAATTTCAGAAAAAATGTTGGGGACGATGGCGCTCGGGGTGCACACGGTCCTCGCAACTTTTTTCCAAATTTTTAGGGATGAAAGATATTATGATTTTGTTGCGGAATCCAAAGTTACAGCTGATTTGGAGATGTTTTGATCAGTGAAATTATCAGTCAAACGCTGAATCAAGAGGGTTTTAAAAATTAGGGTTTTGTCACATAACCACTTAATTTTCAAAATTAAAGCACAAATATGAATTGACAATTTGTAATAGAAGGGTAGATCTAAAACAAGCATTAACAATTAGACATTTCACAAGCTTAATTACTAAAAAGAAAATTTTAGGGTTTTTATGCAATTAACCTCTAAAATTTGCAAAAGATCAAACATGGAAATGTAATCAAGGCATCCAATTTTCAGATCTAACCATGAATAATCAGAATTAGGATGTTCACATTAGGTTCACCAAAATGTAAAGCAGAAAATCGCGATCGAACCCTAAGTGTTCCCCCCACCACTCCGAGGAGAGGGGAAGGAGGTCACTAGGGTTGACGGTTTTCACTTAGGAGAGACTTTACATTCAAAAGATGGGTTGAAACCCACAGGATCCAATCCCACACAATGTAAGATTGGATTCTAAATGAGTTTCAAGGGTTAAGACAGCAAAGCTACCCTCTTTTGTAAAGAATGTAGATAGAAGGATTGAGCTAGGAATGCATGAAAAGTGAGAAAGATTCACTTATAAACAGAGATAGGAATATAGGATGAAGCTGCAGACCTAGAATTAGTAGTAAAATGTTGAGATGGTACTGTCCTACAAATTTGAGCAAAAGTTGACGGGACGATGGCGCCCGACGTGCACACGGTCCTCCGAAAAATCCGCGAAACGAAGGGGGATCTGTTCGTCTCTGCACAAGGATTCCAGATCTTCAATTACAGCCACGTACCTGCAACCTACACATAGAAAAGAGAGGATGATTGGGGGGTTAGGGATTAGGGGTTTTCCCTTAGGTCAAACCCCAATTTTGGAATTAACCAAGAAATGAGAATGCTATAAATGTAAATGATTGTAATGTAATAAAGTACCAATACCTTGTTGTAAGAATGTTTGTATTCTTACATGCGAAGGTGTAAATGTTGTTGTAGGTTGTAAGTTGTATGTGGTATGTGATCTCCTCTTCAATGGTTGAATCCTTGTCTTGAATGCAACACTTATCCTTGAATGGAGACTTAGAATGCTCAATTGCTTGAAGGAATGCTTGAATGCTTGAATGCTTGAATGTTTGAATGTCGCTTCTACCTTTTTTCCATCTACCAAAATGGGAGAGGAAATGTAGTTTATATACTTGCCAATTAGGGTTAAAAGACTGATTTTTCTGACCTTAGGCCGACCAGGAAACATTATTTTCCAATTTGCAAACTTAAAGACCCGAAGCCCCATAAGAGACCGGGCCCAAAATAGGGCCAAGGACTAGGGCGCTGGGTGCCATGGTCCCACCTCCAGGGATAGCAAGGTGCAAGGAGGATCAGGCCAGGGTGCTAAAAAATACAATTTTTGATGTCATGAACAAGTTTCGGGGTCTCCATTCAGGTTCAGTGTTGCATCACCATCGTGAAGACCCAAATGCGGTCAAAATTGCAAGTGTCACAATTTTAGGACGCTACAGGAAATAAAAATGTGGAAAGACCTTCCAAATGTAAAATTATTAGAGGAGAAAAGAAGGGATGAGTTTAAATATCCAATTACAATCATTAAGATTACAAAATAACAGAGTAAACAAAAGAATCACACAAACAAAACACACACCATAATTCACGTGGTTAAACCCTTATGGGTTGCAAAACCCACACACCAGAGAAAAGTCTCTTGTATTATAGTAAATAATGTTTACATACAAGTTATAGATCAATGCTCTATTCCAATATTTATTCTAACAACAATACAATATATCTGATCAAACAGTTCCCATAGACAATATTCACAATTGCTATGCAACTGACCTTCACCAAACATGTCATTTAACGTTCAACTAATTATTGCCCAGCCGAATGGTCTAAAACTATTTATTTAGACTTTTATATATCTATGTTAGGAAAATGGTTCATTTTAGTTCCTCAGAGAACAAATTGTCTTTTGTATCAAGCCTTCAAAGTATATCTTAGAACTCTCTTTGAATTCCCAAGACTACTACAAGTTGGACCAATCACCAATAGGGACCTCAGCCAGTTAGCAAGAGTTCAATCGTGGTCCCCACCTTTCCTTATCGGCTCATTGAAGAAGGTCATGACTTCACCAAGTCAATTGAGATGTTTCATAGAACACCAATGTCACATAGATAGCACAATGACATCACCAAGACCGCTTCGAGTCTCCTCGAACATTCACAAGGTTCATTTGTTATTACCATTTCGATGAGACATTTAGAATGTCTCATTGAGATCAAAGCTCTTCACAGTATTTATCAAACTGACTTGCAAGTTCGCTAAGACCAACTCATGTCTTCACCAAGAGCACTTCTCTATTCATCATTACCAACACTAACAGACACTAAATTGAACTTTCTTTGCAATTTTTTTGTCTGCATAACATGAAATCTATGCATCATACGACATCACAGTTTTGGAGCCAAATTAGCCATGCTTGGTTTCGACCAGTAAGTTTGAGGCACACTTCTTCAATAGATCAATAAGGGAATACTAATAATCCATCTTAGAAATAAGATTTTTCATCTCTACTTGCACTTTAAGTTCCTAATGATGGATCATGGAGTGTGATTTGAAATATTGATGTGAAAAACAACACACAATCTAGTCTATAAGTAGTTGATTTCATCAACAACTGTACAAAAATAATAGATCTAGGTAAACCTTTCCACTATCTATCTCATTCCACTAAAGTCAAACATTTTTATCATCATATAGAATCTAAAGAGGCAATTGTAACTTTTTTGGTCTAAATCTCCCCAATTTTCTATGTACCAACTACTCCCTCCTTTTGAAGTTGATTTAGCTAAGTAATCAGTAACTATATTCCAATTTTGAGGGACATAAATAAAATATATCACTTCAAATTTTGTGCCCAACTAGAAATATTTCTTTCCCACCAGAGTTTACATCAAATAAAAATATTGAAAACTTCAATTATTAAGAATGTTGATAAGAATCATAGAGTCTTGGTCTCACAAATGATACTTTCGCTACCCTCAGCATAAGCTTTCTCAAGAGAAAAGAAGATAACCCTACTAGAGTAATTAAGATATCACCTTAGCAATTAATTAATCAACAATTAATTACTAAGTTTATTATTACACTTAAGCTAAAAGTAGAAGTATTTTTCTATTATTAGATTGAGATAATCATATTTCATTACATAAGATGTGGACACTTGTCATACTTTAATTCAATCCTCACCTAGGTTTACGTATAGGTTTTTATCTTTACACTTTGATTAGAATTTATTGTGTTCATTGTAACATATCCAGGTTAAAATAGTTACTCAATATCAGAATCTCTCTTGGAATAATTCTCTCTCAAGGTTGTATATGTTGATGCACCAAAGAGCCTAACCTATAGACCAAAAAAAACCTCCATAAGAACAACAAAAAGCTATTTTACCAATCAATGAACTAAATGCATTGATGTGAATGAAATATACAAATGTATAAATAACCCTTGCATATATAGCAGGGATGAATGTAGGAGTGATGACCGACTCCTTCCTAACAAATGTAGAAGCGATGACTGACAAAAAATAAATTAAATGCACCTAAATAATAAATATTCTTTCTTAAGTGAAACTTAAGTAGATGAGTATAGTATAAAAATGTACACCAACACCTCCCTTCAATGCAACTTAGGGAGAAATACAAGAGATACAATTAGTGAATAAAAATATAATATGCAATATGAGATGCATTATGTGTCCTAGCAACAATGCCCTAGTTGGTATCCATGTACAACTACAATACAATGTAATGAGATTTCTCATAACCAGAGAAAAGGAGAAAAACCCTATTGGAGAAACTTCCTCTCTAAGAAAGGGAAAACAAAAAATAAATAAAAAATAAAAAAAGTTGAGGACTCCTCATGACCCTCCAAGGACTACTAGTTCCACACCTAACATAGATACCAAAGGTTTGTTAAACACACCACAAGACTGAGAAGGGGAGGTGAATAAGGGTAGACCTTAAAATAATTTGCTTCTAATCTATCAAACTTTAGACCATAATTAACTTATTATTGCAATTATAAAACTAGAAAGAAAAAATAACACTAAACACATGAACAACATATTTGCATGGAAAGCCCTAAAAAGGGAAAAACCACAATGAGAATCACACTTACAATATAAATAATTGATTACAATATTTTAGGCTAAAGTCTATGGAGCTCACAACAATTGATAGGAATTGAAAGACTACA
Source organism: Cryptomeria japonica (assembly GCF_030272615.1). NCBI lineage: Eukaryota > Viridiplantae > Streptophyta > Pinopsida > Cupressales > Cupressaceae > Cryptomeria > Cryptomeria japonica. Next base: position 28,225,208 of record NC_081406.1, on the reverse strand, counting down.
ATTCACAACCTTAGGGCAAGATACAAAGGTTTGTACAAGATACCAAAAGGAACACACTATGTTATGGCAAGTATAGGGAAGATGAATTGAAATAAGCAATATTTCCTGATCATGATTTTATCCTTGAACTATTGTGTCAAGTGACCAATATCATCACAAACAGTTCAATCAATCAACCAAGAGATTATGATCCCGTTAAGATGTACAAATTTCAATGGATCAACCAAGAAACTATCCAACCACACACATGACAATGTTCCTTGACTTGAGCAATGAAGAACAATGGAGGTCAAAATGAAATGCTAGACAAGAACTTTCTATGAATTGATATGATACAATATACAAATGAGCTTTCTTATATAGGCATGTGAGGAGGAAGTAGTTATAATTACCTTGTGACAAAATTAAATGCATAATGTTGACTCACTTTATCTAGAATGACAACTAAGATAACTAACATGAATAATATTAAATGATTGTGTCATGTGACATCTAATTTATCTTAAGTAAACTTAACATGTGTGAATAGTTGTTAAACAAAAATTAGTTAGGAAATATCGTTATCCACACCAACATTCTCATTATTGCACATCTAAACAATAGAAAAATGAAGCATGTGATGGCTGGCCTAGGTATACATATATCATACCAAGTACAACTTGGGATAGATTAGTAAGGAAAAAGCTAATGAAAACACCAATGAACATTAGCCTAGTGGATGGTTTAGTAATTGAAACCATGGGGACTTGGAGAAATGTCAATGTTAACATGAAAGTAAACCATTCCAACTACTTGCATGATGTTAGATCTAGATGCAATCATATACAACAAGTTGCAAATCATAGATTTGTATAATCTTTTATTTTTTATATCAATATCATCATCCTTACTCTACTTGCACTTAGTAACCATATATGTGCTCAATAGTTTTCACTCTTTCATCTTTAACTTGATCAAAATATATTTTATGTACTTGGTCTAAGATATGTTCTTTTTTTATTGATAATTATATAAACCAAGAAAAAATAAAATCTCACCAAACATTAAAATCTCAAAATATTTCTCCATTGAATCTTGGAAATATTTGGACATGATTTCATTGCTTCCTTCAATTATAATGTCATCAACATAAACCACAACAATCAACAATCCATCACCATCTAATTTTATATAGATTTATTTGTCTACACATCCTCTCCTAAAACCTTGTTGTTGCAAGTACCAATCGAATCTAAAATCTGCTTCTTCTTTTCCACCACTCCATTTTTCTGAGGAGTTCTAGGAATTTTATATTGCCTTTGTATTCCATGCTTTTTATACTATCACTCATATTTTTCTAAACTAAATTCTCTACCTCCATTTCATGGTCTGTTGATTTCATTTTATCAATATGTGGTGACTGATCATACTACTGGGCTGAAATATTTGTGAATTTGTCAATTAAATTTTCCCTCGAAATGGAGAAGTGCAAGGTGGTATAGGAGCCACATTTGTATCAAATCTTGGTAATATGGATCTAAGTATCTTCTTCATAATTATTGGTTCCTTCAGCTCTTCACCAAGTCCTCTAGTAGAACTAGCTATCTCATCAACTTGAAGTATAAATACAGTAATTATGTTCTCACCCACCTTCATCTTTAGACCTTCAAACTAAGCACTACAAGTCTAAATATTTTCTTCCTTGACTTTAATATCCCCTTCATATATGGAGTGCAATTGGACCCACACATCCTTTGTTGTCTTACAAGGCATAACCTTCACAAACTCAAAGTTAGTTAACCACATATAATAGCATTATTTGCTTTGGCATCATTGTCACAATCCTTCTTCCCAACCTAATCTCTTGGAAGACTTTTAGGGATTTCATATCCATCTATAACTAATTTCCAAACCTCAAATCCTAGATACATGAAATAGAGTTTCATCCTAGCACTCCAAAAATAATAATTAGATCCATCAAATAGTAGAGCATAATTTAAGGAGAAACCTTCCTCCGTAATGGAGTGTTCCATCTTGAATCAACCTCAAGTTGTTAAGCTTCATCTAAGGAATTTATCTCTAATACCAATTGAAAGGTGCATGGGTAAGTGCACCAAGATGGTGTGCAAAAAGGGGGATATAAGTGGACACGTTTTCTCTGAAATTAGGTAAACCTAAACTTGGAGGAGAAAGTTGAGAGCCATCCACTCAAGATATGAAGATACTCAAAGAACAAAGATTGTAGTACTCTAAATCTAGTTTCCAAACTACTATTTTTTTTCAAAATTGGATAAGATTAAGGAGGTCAAATCCTTCATGCACAAAAAATAGACCCTAGTTGTTTCTAAAAAAACATAACATAGTGTCTGACGTGCACATAAAAAAAGTCATACTTAGATTTAGTATTTTGATAAATCCTTTGACAAAAAGATAGGTAAGAGTGAGCACTAGAAGTTGTGTATATTTTTGTAATTTTTTGTTTATTATTTTTTTGTAATTTTTGATTGAGTATTTTTTTTAATGATTTTTCCAATCGAGCACATCCTGAAAATCAAGTACCTATTCATGCACTAAGCATAACTTGCACCAAAACAATTGAAAATGCAAAAAAACATTAAAAAAATTAAATTATAAAGAATCAAGTGCACTACAATAACATATAAAGCTTTTTTGAATTTGGATAAGTAGGTCAAAAGTTATTAAAAAAATGGTACACGTATGTCTCTGAGAACTATGGAGACACTGGTAAAATAAATTCAATAATAATATGTTATTGTTGTTCAAATTTTAAAAAGATATATGGTTAGAAATCTCAAAAGATGGGTGAAAATATGGTGGCAATTTTAGAAATACCCACTTGATGAAGTTTAAACTTGATGATAACAAATTCGAGAAACCAAGTTCACAAAATAGAACACATCAAAAGGAGGGTAATGGAGGGAAATCAAACTTCCAAACCGCAGCTTTGTCATCCAAGCCTATTCACAACCCTAAACAGACAAGAGTCCGTATGAGGTTTCTTTTGAATAAGAAATGCATATGGGGTTTTATTTGAATAAGAAGCACATATGTGGTTCGAATGAGAAAATACCACGTACGCGGTTCTTCCTATGATACTCTAACATAAAGAAATTAATGTGTATGTTTAAAATGTGTGTGTGCATACATATATGTATATGTATAATATGTACATATGTAGATATTGTATATATTTGTGTATATATAATATGTGTACATATATATACACACACACATGTATGTATATGTATATAATATGTGTATGGCGTATGTATACATATATGTATGTTTACAATATATACATGAATATAATATATATAATATGTATGTATGTGTATTATCTTTTCATATTTTATGTGTAATATATGTATATTTGTATGTACATGTACATGTATATTTATATTGTCTTTTGATATCTTATTGTACACATGACCCCTTACAACCATATGATGTCCCAAGGGGTCATATGATGCTTTAACACATGTATGGCCCCATTATGACCCTACATGACCCCCAATGATGCCATATGACCCCTTCGGACCATGTATGATATCTTAAGGGGTCATATGGTGGCTCATTTAGGACCCCACGTGACCCTTAATGACATCATGTGACATTTCTTCCTCTCCCCCCATCTCCTCCCCCCCTTTTTTATTCCTCTCTCTCTCTCTCTCTCTCTCTCTCTCTCTCTCTCTCTCTCTCTCTCTCTCCTTAGGACCCCACATAACACCACATGACCCTTTAGGATCATATGATGTCCTAAGGGGTCAAGATGGCAAGATGGAATTATGGTGTCATAAGGTGGAATTATTACAATATAAAAAGAAATACCAATACTGCTTATAAGAATAACAAACCAACATGCTCCCCCTCTCTCCCTTCCTCCATACCCCATCCATCTCTATCTCTTCTTCTCTCCCTCCCACTCTCTTTCTGCCTATCCCCTTTATCTCCCTTAATTTACCATCTCTCTCTCTCTCTCTCTCTCTCTCTCTCTCTCTCTCTCTCTCTCTCTCTCTCTCTCTCTCTCTACTTAGGACCCCACATAACACCTAATGACATCATGTGACCCATTAGCACACCACATGACCCTTTAGGAGCATATGATATCCTAAGGGTTCATATGGTTTCCTAAGGTGAGAAGATGAACCATTATTACAATATAAAAAGGAGTACCAATACTACTTACAAAAATAACAAACAAGCATGGTCCCCCTCTCCCCCTTCCTCCATACCCCATCCATACACAAATTCAACTTGGTAAACAACTTCTTTATCTAAAAATTGGCTGCAAGCCTTGCAAGTTGTTTATAATTGGCAAAAATTTCATTATCACTGACTTTTCTTGTGTAGAGAAAATTTAGAAACACTTTCAAGCTTTCTCCTCCTACCTCCTCCACTATCACTTCTACTCTTTCATTCTCCATGAAACCTTCAACCTGAAACACAATACTTTCTCCTCCCACCTCTTTCATCACTATATTTTGTTTACCTATCTCGCTATATACCACTTGGAACATAATAATCTTATCTCCCACCTACTTTATCACAATCACTCATTTCTTTTGAACCATCAGATCCCCTTCAAATATGGCCTGAAATCTCTCTCTCTCTCTCTCTCTCTCTCTCTCTCTCTCTCTCTCTCCTCTCTCTCTCTCTCTCTCTCTCTCTCTCTCTCTCTCTCTCTCTCTCTCTCTCTCTCTCTCTCTCTCTCTCTCTCTCTCTCTCTCTCTCACCCCTCTATATCTCACTCCCCCTCTATCTCCCTCTCTCTCCCCCCTCTCTCTCCCTCTCTCTCTCTCCATCCCTCTCCCTCTCCCTCTCCTCTCCCTCTCCCCCTTTCTCTCCCTCTCCCTCCCTCTCCCTCTCCATCCTCTCTCCCTCTATCTCCCTCTCTCTCTACCCCTCTCTCCTCTCTCTCTCCATACCTCTCCCTCTCTCTCCATCTCTCTCTCCGCCTCTCTCCTCTCCCTCTCTCTCCCTCTCTCCATACCACTCCCTCTCCTTCTCTCCCTCTCCCCCTTTCTCGCCCTCCTCCCTCCCTATCCCTCTCCATCCTCTCACCCACCCCTTTCTCTCTCTCTCCCTCTCTCTCACCCCTCTCACTCTCCCTTTCCCTCTATCTCCCTCTCTCTCTCTCTCTCCCTCCCTCTCTCTCTCTCCCTCTCTCTCTCCCTCTCTCCCTCTCTCTCTCCCTCTCTCTCTCCATTCCTCTCCCTCTCCCCCTCTCTCTCTTCCCCTTTCTCTTTGTCTCCCTCTGCATCCTCTCTCCCACCCCTCTCCCTCTCCCTCTCTCTCCCTCTCTCTTCCTCTCTCTCTCTCTCCTCCCCCCCCACTCCCTCCCCCTCCCTCTCTCCCCATCTCTCTCTTTTCCTTCACATTTTTTTTACTACAAGTAATGCATACGAGGTTTTCATAAGTGAAAAGCACGTACGGGGTACTAGTAATATGGACGTTCGCCTGTTGAGAATTTTTAGGGACTAAAAGCGTGCACGGGGTTACTAAACATACCGTGTACATGGCTCTTGAACATAATTTTAGTTACCCAACAACCTCAATAGCCTCAAAATAAGTTTTTGAGATCGGTGAAGGCCCCACTACAACTGTTACTGCTCTTCTATGACAGTTTTATATATAGAAGTGAAATTTTTGTTTTGCATGATTTCAAATTATTAAATTGTTGTTCTTATTAGTTTGGTCAATGTTATTGTGATTGTTTAATAATTTTGATTTAAGAAAATAATGATAATGCTCAATTTTATGGTTATTTGATTTTTTAAGAACTTTTGTTTACATATATATGTAAAATGATTCTATTTAGGACGACCATTATTAATGGTGGGAAAGAACAAGAAAGGAATGGTAGAACAATGAGAGGCTGAAAAGGAAAGGCAAAGGAAATGTTTGAAGAAATTACGTGACATAAAAGCAATGGGACAAGAAGGTATGTCATCCTCAACATCTCAATTTGATTTACCAAATGAACATAATGCAATTGAAGAAGAGATCACAATGAATAATCAAATAAATGATGAAGATGTACTGGAACAAAATTTGATTTACCGTATGAACCTAATGCAATTAATGTACCTAATTTACGCAATGATGAACATACACCGACTCTATTTGATGCGATGAATGTACCTAATGTACACAATGCATCGATGTTAACACCTTCTAGAATCATTCGTAGGAAACCACTGTATCTAATTGAAATCAATGAAAATATTTTGAAGCCAATGCCCGATAAAATGAATGAAAGAACTTGTAGGAGAATGGTTAAAAGAATATGGAAAAACTATTTTAAAAACATAAATCAAACTGCAAGATGCCAATTAATTATTGAAATGATTTAAAATTTGAATTTTAAAGAGACAATGAAAATTCTAGGCCTAAGAACATCCGAAAGTAATAATGAAAGAACTATTGTGAGAAATCTATTTGATGCATATCAAGCTATTGGTTCAAAATCATGTACTAAACATTCTAATGTTACTAGACATGTTATTACATCAACCATAATGAGTAAGAAAATAAGAAAAGAATGTTTGATAAGCAAAACAAGTCACTAAACATAAGTAGAACAACATTACATAAAGCATTAGATAGGTGGGATGAAATAGAGGATCCTAACAATAATTATCTTTGGGCATTCTCGAGTAGACTACCACACAAAGACAAGGTTGTTGTTGATGCACTAAGATCATTAATTGAAACTTTTTGGCACGACAACATAAGGGTTTTGCCTAACCAAAGAGATGTTGTTAGCAGGCGAATTGGATCTAGAAATTGTGAGCCACATGCCAAACACTATTTGGATATGACTCAAACAAACTTTTATGAAAGATTCCTTCAAAAGTTTCCTCAAATAAGAATTAGTCAATGATTTTTTGAAATGGACAAACATTTTTATGTTAAGATTAATCATGTACACACCACGTGTTGTTGTAGGATGCATATTGAATTTTCCATGCACTATGATATTTATCATCATATACGCTGTACTTTGCACACTAACAATATTTTGTAGGAATGCAATACACAACCAGCTCCTAAGTCACCATTGAGAGAATTTATTTCAAGTGTGTTATGTAAAAGAGATGATGGTTGCATTTATTATAAGATGATGTGTTTGAAAGGTTCTTGTGCTACATGTGGTGCTTTACAACATTTGCCAAGATGTCTACATTTGGATAGCACACATCAAATTGGTAAGAAACTAGTATCTTTTGGAAAGTACAAGACAGTGACATATGGGGTTAAAGATGGAAAAGAATTGAAGAGATGTGAGTTAGTGAAAAATGATATATGTCTAGCTGGTTTTATGACAATGCTTAAAGAGAAAGTAGTTTATGAGTATATAATGCATACACATGGAGCTTGGTGGTTAGATTAGCAATTCAAGTTATGCAAGGACAGATTTCCTCTTGGTGTTGTTGTCTCTATAGTTGATTTTTTTGAAAATTATACACTACAACCTCAAAATGAAGTGCAATCTATGTATTACCATTCTACACAAGTTTCTACTTTTGTACACATAACATTCATGCATGCAGATGATAGCATAGAGGAGGATAGAAAGGTTGTAAGAGAGTATTGCTTCTACATAAGTGACAATTGTACACATTTGTCAGAGTTTGTGCAAGGATGTTTTAAATTTTTCTATGATAGTTTAAGGGAAATGAACATACGATACAAGCAACACATAATATGGTCAGATAATTGCCCCTCGCAATTAAAAAATGCAAGGATATTCTATTGGTTGAGTAGGATGCATGTGATAAGAGGTGTACAACATTTTTTGAATTTCACTGAGGTTGGACATGGAAAGGGAGAGCACGATGGTGCAGGAGCATGCATAAAAATAGCCCTACCTAGAGAAGAATTGAAGTACGAAGGTGGTGCTGGGTTGACAGATGCGGCAACAATTATGCGATGGTGTAACTCTGCAATGGGACCAAGTAATGCAGGGTACGTCAATGGTTAATAGATATGTTTGGTTGATCAATGAATCTAACATTGAAAACTATCAAGATTATTGTATAGTTGTCAGATCTAGTGTCATGCACTCATTTTGAAGTTCAAATTCAAGTTCACCAGTAATTTGTACTAGACAGATTGTATGTTTTTTTGTTCATGTATGTATTTTTTGTGGGAATAATGTGAATCACAAGAGTCGGTTGACAAATGGTCTTGTAGACCGTTGCTTCCCATTGACACCTATCAAATTCCCAGAGATATGCAGTTGAAATAGATGGAAGAATCAGTTGATTTCGATCATGTATTCGACCTAGTGGAATGAGGTGATTTTTTGGGTAAATTTTATTGCAGGAAATTTTTTTGGCTCATTTTGTTACATCAAACATTATTTTTGGTATTAATTATCATTCTATAATATGCAAGTCATGTGCATGCAATTGTTGCAGAAGAGAACAATTAAGAAGGAACGTATTACTTTTTGTGTCGTTGTATTGAGACTAAGAGAAAATTGACAACCACAATCATTGATGGAGAGGGTATTGAGTATCCAATAGGGTCTATTGTCATGACAGGCACATGGCTTAGGAGATACCCTATCAAGGATTCTGATGTTTGGTTGTTCGAGGACTTTGAAACACATAGACATATTCTTCATTTCTCCAACCTTGTTGTTGCAACAAATATTCATTTTATTAAGTATTGTGGTAAACCTCATAACAAGATTTTCTGGAAAGTTCATGAATCTGACCATAAGGCAATACGGGTTAGAGTCAACCCAGAAGGATCACTTGATTGATTCTACAGTTCAGGGTAGAATGATTTTGATAATTTGCTATATATCGTCGACAAATAGTTCTATATTCATTTTTTGTATATATAAATGCCCCTGAGTTGATTTGTACATATTTAGGGGTATAATTTTGTATATTTAAATGGCCATGAGCTGATTTGTACATATTTCAATGCCAAATTTTGTATAATCAAATGGCGATGAGTTGATTCACTCATATTTAAATGCCAAATTTTGTATATTTAAATGACGATGAGCTGATTTGCCCATATTTAAATGCCAAATTGTGTATAAACTCCCATGAGATGATTTGCACATATTTAAATGTCAAAGATAACCAAGATAGGTCATTGTAGACAAGCCTCACATGACCCTATAGGTTCAAACGGATCAATCATATGCATTTTTTAGACTCAGGGCACTTGAGAGATCACATCGGTAGGGTATGGCTCTCGATGTTCCAAATTAAGGGAATATCTCTCAAGAACACCATTCAAGATAAAAATATTAATTACACTAAATAAATTGTTATTAATGTTGATATGACTCTGTAATTCTTAGTTTGTGGGATTACATGCATAATCAACTAAGTTTTGATACAACATAGGAGAGAGAAATATAAAGCCACCACCTGCACCCATTTCATAGTTATCACACAAAAATGAATAGAGTATTAGACAACATAGAAAGCAACATGAAGGAATAAAGCTAAACTTTTAATCTATGGCAAATAGAGATTTTTAGACATGGAAAATATTGTTTAGTGTCATTACTTTAAACTACATACAGAGGAAGGCCATAAATCTTTAAAAAGTTTAGAATTATAATAATTGAATGAGTATGAATAACCATCTCATTGTTATATAAAACTATCTATTGAGATGGAAGAATAGATAGGATATCATTTCTTTGGCATAGATTGTTCTTCTTCTTCTCTAGTAGGCTACAAGGACTTTGCTTTGTAACTAGAGCTAGAGATGTGCATCAAGTAGTGGTGGCTTTTTTAGATGGCACAATTAATGTGACTAATATAGTACTCAGGACAATCTTGCCTCACTGGATGCTTCCCATATCATGAGAGACAACGAACTTTTAAGTCTAAAGATTTTAAAACTATATTTTGGTTTTTCAAGGGATAATCTCTACAGGTCAAGAATGGTTTAAGTAGGGGGCGACGGTAGACTAAACCTATTCTTTCTCCATAGATAGTGAACATCTAGAAATTAGTTGAGTGATAGGATTATAATGAGAAAGAAGCCTAAAAACAATCTCAATCTTACTCTCAAATATTAAAATTGATAACAAGTAGTAGGCAAATTTAGATAGAGAACACCTAGATGTATCTCATCTATCCAATATTGATGTCTACTATCTACCTCAAGTCTTTACATAGATCCACTTCTACACACTTTTCTATATCACAATATGATATATTATTTTATTGTATATATAAATAAATAATTCAAAATTGGTAATACTCGGACCGAATTTCCATTCAAATATCTTTGAAATTTCCGAATGATGTCAAGGCGGCACATTCTAACTTGTAAACAACTTGAAATACAAAGAAAGACAGTTGCACCTTCAAAACTTGAAACATTGAACGAAAGCAGGAACACTAGAATTTCCCATGTCGTATTTGGTGGATTTGTGAGAATGGACATTTCTAAGATTGTGAGGAGGGTGACAAGTAGCTATAATTGCATCATGACGTAACAAAATGTATTGTCTCATATACTTGAAGATTGTCGACATCAATAAGTACATATTGATAGTATTCAATAGCCACAAACAAATTTATGGTCACTAAATTGATACCATAAAAAAAGATTAAATCATATCAAGATTCAACCACAAACAATGTAATTAAATAGTGACCCCAAACTTCATCAAATGTCATATACCTATTTACATGATAGCATCAATAAAAAAGAGAGCGATAAAATTCATAAGGTAATGAAAATGATTATTCAAACAATCATAAGGTAATGAAATTGATTATTCAAACAATAATAACTAGATGACTTTTCACAATAACAAATAGGTTTTAAAATGTTAGCACCATGTTCTCTTAGCACTGGAAAGAAATGTTTAAGTAGGCAAATGTTTATGAAATTAGCAATGAATAACCATGCCATAACCATTTTTCCTTCTCCTGTTAAAGTTCAAAAGAAATATGATGCTTCTCACTTTTTGTTAAACTAACTGTATCTTTTAATAGTAGTCCATTCTTCTTCCGTGGACTTTTATGTTAGTCGAAAATGTGGAAGGAACCCTGTGAAAACAATAGCATTGCATTGTAGCTTCACTCTTGCTTGCATATGCTCTACTTTTCAATTTGCTTGTTGTTCAAGCTTTTACGTCGTGCCGTGCGGTCTTTTGTTTATGAGTGCAAAGAGGCACAGCTTTCCTTTTCGACGTAGTCTATGTCAATCAAGCATGCAAAACAATAACGACTAAAATCGTTGACATTTTCTTTCCTTAAAACCTGCGCAACGTAAAACTTCCATGCAAATCAAATGGTCGAAGCTTCGGTAAACGTTGTTTGTCTTGGAGCGGGCCCAATATCAGAGTTGACTAAAAATAAAAAATTATTGATCACAAGAAAGGCTCATGTATTATTTATTTTTATTCAATTAAGAATCTAGTTGAACATAAACAATGCATGCACTATACTATTTAAGAATAGTAAGAAAGAATAGTAAGTCTTACATTAGTTGATATATATATATATATATATATATATAATATTAGTTCTGGTCAAGTAGATATTATTGCATTTATATAATTTTATTCTTTATTTAATTTAACTCATCATTATAAAGAAATTGATTTTTTTAATAAAAATCTTATAATTTATATTTAATTTTTATTTAAAATTATTATAAAATTATTATTTTACTTTTTTTCTTATTGATTAGAATAAGTATAAAATTCAAATTTTCTAAAAAAATATAGTAGATTTTTAATATATTAATTACTAATCTATATTGAAAAGTATAATGCAATTATTAATAATAATACCAAAATCTTAAAAGAGCTTGCCATGAAATTTCCGTGTAAAAAATACATCCAAAATACTCTAAGAGAACTCATTTCAATGTAAGCCTCAAAGTCCTTAATTTTATTTTAATATAAGTGATAAATAGGAAATTACTTCCCACATTTTAATTCATTGCATGGAAGTATTAAAGTATGTACATTCATGTATACCAACTACTTTATTTTGTTTTTCGTAATTATGAAAAGATTAAAGTGTATTTTATTTAATTATCTTTAAAAAAAATTATTTTTGTTTTTAAAATAAATGCTAATTAATATTTATCAAATTTATAATTTATTATATTTTTAAGAGTTTATGTTTTATATTTTAAAATAAATCTCAATTAATATTTATCTTATTTTTAAGAGTTTATGTTTTATATTTTAATTTTATTGTATAAAATATTTGGTATATAATTTATTTTTATTTTTATTTTTTCATTTTACTTTAATAATTATAAATTCTTCTGGATGATAGACTTTATTGGCTAGTTATAATTAGGCATTGATTGATATTATAAAGCTCATGTTTTTTACTAGAGAATATTATAAATCTCATATTATTAAATTAAATAATTTTCACATCTTAATTATTTAATATAATTTTCAAAACTTGTCTATTATTATTGTTTTATTTTTTAAGAATTAAAAATATATAATTGTATTTGTTTTCAGCAAAATATTGGTAAGAAAATAAAATTATAAATCATGAATAAACTACTTTGTGTAGGTTGAAAATAATAATTTAAAATTAAATATTAAGATAATAATAAATTATTAAACATAAGTTCTAATTTTTTTTCTATTTTTTCTTTTTTAAAATTATATGAATAAAAATATTTTAATAATATTTATAAGAATAAAATAATTTACAAAAAATTAATATTTTTTCAAAATAAAAATTTATATATTAAAAGAACAATTTAATAGATTACAAAGATACGTATATTTTGATAAAAAATTTATAAAGCGAATTTGAAACATTAGTAAATATTTAACATCCAAATTTAATTATTTAAAAAAATGTTTTCTTATCTAAATTTTTTAATTATTTAAAATTTTGAAGAACAGTTCAGCCGAATTTCCATTCAAATATCCTTGTAAACAGCATGAAATACACACCGTCAAACATGAAGCATTGAACGAAAGCAAGAACACTGGAATTTCCCGTTCCGTATTTGGTGGGTTTGTGATTCATTTCTATGATTGTGAGAAGAAGTTATAATTGCATCACAACGTAACAAATCCTCTGCGATTTCTCTTATTTTATAAATGAAGAGCTTTCAAGGAAGGAGGCTTGCTCCGTCCACAAAATTAACCATAGCTTGGAGGATACTCGTCGCCATGGTCAATTGTATGTACATAACGTGTGGAAGATAACAATTTTGAGAAACAAATACTTATACGGCTGGGTCAAAAGAGAAATGCAAACCATGAATGGTATATTAGTAAGCAAAATGTATTCCATAAGCAACCTGTGAAGGAACAATGCAATCTCATTGATTTTAGCGGGTTCCTTCCAAATTTTGAGAAGTTAGTCATTGATTTCCTCTATAAATTTTGAGAAGTTGTATCATTGAGTAGAATTGTTTGTAGTAAAGCAAAAATAAGAGTAAGAAGAGATGGCGCGCACAACAATTGAGCTTCAGGGAGTTATTGCTTTTCCTGCCCAACAGCAGATCCAGCAATTGCTTCAGGGTGTACCAGGATTTCATAGTGTAACTGTTCAGAGGAGGACTGTTATCGTAATACATGATGCAGGATCTCAGATAGGTATAATACCTTCTTACTTTTACTTCGCATTAATTTTGCATGGGTATTATCCAAATCTTCATATTTTTACTTTCCAACCACATGTGTTTTGACTGTATTTTCATCTGTCCATCTGTCCAGTTGAAAGACTGAGGATAACATATCCCAAGGCTGTTGTTAAAGAGACGGCAGAATAGAGCAGAATAGAGAAACAATTGCTAACAGTTAACCAAAACTTGAAGTCTAAATTCAAAATTTGAAAGGGCCAAGTCTAAAATATTAAGACCAACCTTATGACTTGAGACATAAAAAATGGGTGAAATCAAAATGGTTATCAATTACATGAAAGTATATGAAAACATAGATATAATAAATGTATGGATAAGGAGAATGTATTAGGATGAATGAAGATACGATTGTAGTGAGAGATAAGCATATAAGAATGTTTATAATGAATATGTAAATAGCATTGCAAAACATACCTAGGCTAATTATAAAATATTATTTGTAAACATACGTATATAATTTGTTACAAAAAATATTATTCGTAAACAAGATTCATGTGATTATTTCTTAAAAAGGTTAATTATAAAATTAATTTCCATAGACAACAAATATTATGTCTAGGATAGTATACTCAAAATTTCTAAATGATAATTGTTAATTGTATTAAATTTTAAAGTTATCAAATTCTTGATCTAAGGGATTGATGAAGGGCTACCCCACCAAACACCAAACATGGCACAACAATAAATAATAACATAAAAAAAATGAAAGAAGGAAAACAACCTACTTTTGATTTCTTCAATAAAATGGAATTATATATTTAGAAATTGCAATGCTACATCCAAATGGGCTTAACTCATTGCAAAGAAATTAAATTCCAAGGAAAACTCTACAATTCGGAACCACAATTAACACTAATGGAGCTATCCTCTATAACCTCCCTTCCCCACCAATAACTACCTTAGAATGTTCTCGAAAGTGCAATCATTCATTTTCTCACCTAGGAATTATTTTCATTTGAAAGATAAATTTTGGCTCCACAACTTCTAAGAGCCATAACTTTTGACTTGGGAATTTAATTTGTTGTTATAATATATTGTGGGAAATCTCGTGAACAGATCTATAATGTTGAAGTCAGCTAAAGATAATTTCGTCAATTTTTTAGCTTTTATGAAGCTGCAAAAGTCTTCAAATTTGAGTTTGAAACATTATAGAAAAAAATTTATAGGATAAAAAAACTAATATCTCCCAAATGGTACAAAGTATTGGAAGGTTTATTTCACTGTATAACATCATAAATTGCACCCCATGCAATTTCACATGACATGAGTCTTCCCTTAAGTCATAATTAAGATAGTCTATTCATATTACACCTTAAACTGATCTAAGCATGCGTACCTTTCCATATTTCATGCTTGACTCCATGACCATTAGGTCTAGATTGCACTCAAAGGTATGTGTGTCATGGATATGTTTGCATGCCACACTAGTGTACCATGAATATCTACAATTGAGTTGGCCATTGAGACATTACACTTCTTAAATTTGGCAATATAATGCCTTTATACGCTTGACATTGGGAGTTAGTATCTATCCATGAAACTTACATTTTGCTTCATTTTCTCTCTCTCTTGTCTTTCTTGAATCTTGAAAACAATATTTGAATTTCATTAAGGCCTCTTGAACACCTTCTCAATACAACAACACTCCATTTTTGCAACTTTATACTCACAACAACTTCTACAACTTTTCTATTCTACGATTAAAGTGACATATTGTAAAACTCCATTTTCTTGAGGATTAGTTTCTAAGTCTAGCAAGCTATGTTTCTTTTAGTAGCTTTTTAACATTTCTCTCTCATAATTTGTCTTCAAATTATCAACATATTGTTCATACATGGTTTATGTCCTTATTTTGTATGATCTTATTTATGGCTATCCATCGAGGTGGGAACTATTGGAGGGATACTCCCAAGATAGGATCATGATTGTAATAACTTCCACAAAATGAGATAAATATTTCACCAAGAAAGATATATAATATTGTTGATATTGAGATGAGTTATAAATGTACAAATTCCTTGCTTGAATATGCAGGAGCATGAGATGAGAGAACACAAGATGTGAACATGTGTCTCAATCAAATGCAAGAGTAGGTAGGATAGGTAGAAGCCAACTATAGACAACTACCCAAGTATAAAATGCAAGGTAAATGGTAATTGCCTAGTTTTACTTAAGCATGAGTAAACAATATCTACTCCAACACCCTTGCTAAGTTCAACTTATGGAGAAGAAGTATTTTGCAAAATACAATAAGATATGATGATGGATCCTAAAAATAAGTTATGCCAGGTACCCATTTACATGTACAATGCGACTAATCTCTCAAAATGGTTGTATAGAGGGTGTCGACATTACAAAAGAAGCCGACGCCCGCTATACAACCATAGGAAAGAGGACATATAAAATAATCGAGACCATACATAATCTAGAAACCAAAAAATTTCCTATCAGACCACTTCACATCAGAAGAGGAAAGAAATCTACTCATTCTCATGAGCCTAAGTCACACCTCCTCCATTGTATACACAACGTACTTTTTTCTTAACTGAATCCTATCAAATTAATGTGTATTTGAATAATTATTAATTGTTTGAAAAATAAATTATATAATTTGATTTGATAATTATATATACAGATTATTACTTGATTCACTTGTTTATTTTTTTTAACCAAACTATTTGTAGTTGTGTCAATTTGGTTGGATTTGTGAAATGGAAAACCTATCAATTTACATCATTAATATAGATGAAAATCTTTGACCAAGTTAATTCTGTTTTGCAAAATATTTTTATGAACAAGTAGCTATGCCATTTTTGGCTTGTTTATTTATGTTATGGGTATTGCTTGCACTTATGAATTGGCACTGCTTCTGAGGCTCTAAAACTCTAAACCTTTCAACAACGTTCAATTAACACGGTGTTTACCGGAAATGACTTCTCACGGAAGAAATGAAAGTGGTGCTGTAACTTCCAATTGAAGACCTGTCTAAGTGCCGTATTGGGTGGGTTGCGTTTTGAAGAGCTATATACACAAATGAATCAGTTGCTTCAAATTGAAGAAATCGGAGAAGATTTTTAGAAGCAACACACACCTGACTAGTAAACTCGTAAGCTTTCTTGGATTTTTAATGTTCAATTGAAGGAATCAGTTCAAATATCTTGGGCAACACTCTTGTTGGGATATAAATATAGCCCCTGAGCCAAACACTATCATCTCAAATTTGAATCAACAACTAAAGGGAGGTCCATTCACAACTATGTTAATTGTGGTAATTGTTATTATGTTATAGTTTGGCAAATTAATTTATTTTTGTGGTAATAATTATTTCTTTGTCAGATGTGATTTGATATTGTTATATCATTTAATTTATCAAATAAAAGAAAAACTATTATATTTAAATTATATGAATTATATTTAAGAATGTGTTTTCAGTTTTAAAATATAGTTTTTAAATTATTCAAACATTCGCAACAAAGAAGTATTAGAAAGATGAATTACAATCGATTCATAAACGTCAATTTCATTGTCAAGATCATTCAAATATTTATAAAATATACAAATGAATAAATCTGATTGATATATTTGAGAAATATGAAATAAAATAAAAATATTCGAAATTAATTTTTATTCCAAAAATAAATAAAAGTGCATTTCTATTAATTTTTATTCCAAAAATAAATAAAAGTGCATTTCTTTTTAATTTTTAGCTAGATGTTAGAACACTAAATAAAATGTGCAACTCAACGAAATACATTTTAACATTCTAAATACATAAGAATATTGTCACATGGTGATGACTACATGTCTTTTTAGTATTCTAATAATTATATTTATTGGCTAGTCAATAGATAAGTAATGACATGCTAATTTACAAGCATATTGTATAATAGTTTGACATCAAAACAACTTTTTCTCAGGGTGTGGGTGGGGGGCTTGATATTTATATTAATTACGTCGAGAGGCATAACCTACAATGGCATAAACAATAGGAGGTCAGCAGGATAGAATATTTTGTGTAAGAAAAAGAAATGTTAGACATACCTGATAGTTACTAAGCATATGAAAAGTGAAAAAATGGAGAATGCCAAGTGGCGGATAGCAACCGGTAACGTTTGACAGCTCATTGGTTTTATGAAACAAATGATAATGGAAGAAGTGGTTGTGGTGACTATATGATCCCATTTCTGCTTGGCTCGAGGATGAACTGATGGGAGATGAAAAATCACCACCGCATCACTTAGTTGTAATGACAGCCTGCATCGAAACATGTGGGTCTAGCTGAAGAGCCATTTGAACACTCTCCTCAAATGCTATATATTCTGGAGATTGTAAGAGATCAGTGGCATCATTCTCATATTCCTTTGTCACTTGATGAGTTTTATCTTTTGTTGTTTCTCTAGACTAAATCAAAGCATAAATCGTTGCTTCTTCTACAATGCTAGCACAAACCACTCTTGCAAGGCCCAACTTCATTGGCATCACCCCTGGACCAAAACCATGTTCCACAACCAGACCCTCAGCACATGTTACCATTTCGTAGGTAGAATTCTTCTATGCGATTTGATTTATCTTGTTGAGTTTGGAAATAGTTCTGATTCATTTGTCGATTCAGTTGCAGTGTATTCAAAGAGAGCTTACACGCAACCTGAGGCCATCTTATTCATTGCATTTTGATAGATTGGAATTTGACTACATTTGCAATTGTTGTTGCAAGCATTGGTTAAGGTGAGTAAAATACTTCACCCTATTTCTTCCTTGTATTAAGATTTTTTGTAGTCAGAGTTATATATCTTATAAATTTTCTTTATTTTGAATTGATTTCGATACCTATAGCAAGAAATTTTCTTTCTTATGCAAATGATATCTTGATTCTGATAATATCTTTTAGAAAATAGTTCGACTGCATCAGAAAAACCAATAATAAATTCCATGTGTTTGAACTTTCTCTTAGACCCTCCCAACCAAAAGGATGGCATCTTGCAATAAGATATGTCTCTTCTAGATTGATCTTTTCATAACTACTATTTTGCTAATCAAATTGTGTCTTATGGCTTATGTAATTGTTGATATTACAACCGCTACCATTCTCCTAAACTATGGCCACTTTAAAAAACAATTCCTTGTTTATAGATTTGTTACGATTAATTGATGAGTCAAGCATTGCCACCTTAATTGATTATGATAACTTTGATTATTGGTAGTCAAGACTAATCTATGATTAATCAAATTTATTGGATCGATATTATAATCTCCTTGTATAACTTGGGAAAATGCTTGTAATCTCAATTGATACATTACTCTCCCTTAACCAATCTATTCACTGATCTGATCTGTATATCATAGGATGCTCAACGTCTTTATTCCTCCCTTCTATGGTGATTATGAAAATACCTTAAATTTTACACCTTAAAGTCAAATAGGTGCCTTGATAAGGATATCTCTTGGCGTACTTTATATAGATTAAATTAAAATTTAAGGTATATATGGTAGTAACATCTTAGTTACGAATCCACCAAGGAGATTTTTACGTTGCAAAAGGCACCACAATGGTAGTATAAGGAAGATCCTTTTAGGAAAGGAGAGTGCAGAAATGCCTTCCAAATGTCAAATTCTTAGAGGAGTAAAGCATGGACGAATTTCAATTTCCAATTACAGTCATTATTATTACAAGATACAGAGTAAACAAAAGAATCATACAAATAGAACACACACTAGAATTTATGTGAGAAAACCCTTATGGGTAAAAAAGTCATACACCAAAGCAAAGTCTCTTGTATTACAATAAATAATGTTTACATACAAGTTATAGATCAATGCTCTATTCCAGTCTCTATTCTGGCAACAATATAGTATATTCGATCAAATAATTCTAGCAGACAATATTCAAAATTTATCTGCAACTAACCTTCATCGAACATCACATTTAGTGTTCAACTAATTATCACCCAACTGAAAGATCTGCAACTATTTTTTCAAACTTTAATATGCCTCTATTAGGAAAATGGTTCCCTTCAGTTCCTCAGAGAAAAAACTGTCTTTCATATCAGGCCTTGGAGGTGTCTCTTAGAACTCTCTTTGAACTCCCAAGACTACTACAACTTGGACCAATCACCAACAAACACCTTAGCTAATCAGCAAGAGTTGAGGCATAGTCCCCACCTTTCCTTATCGACTCATCGAAGAAGGTCATGACTTCACCAAGTCACTTGAGATGTTTCATAGAACACCAATGTCACGTCGATAACACAACAACATCACCAAGACCACTTCGAGTCTCCTCAAACGTTCACAAGGTTTATTTTTTATTACCATTTTGATGTGACATTTAGAATGTCTCATCGAGGTCAAATCTCTTCAAGTCTTTATCAAACTGACTAGCAAGCTCGCCAAGACTGACTCATGTCTTCATCAAGAGAACTTCTCTATTCAATGTCACCAACACTAACAAACATAACATCAAACTTTCTCCCCAATTTTTCTGTCTACATATCACAAAATCTATGCATCGTATGACATCACAGTTCTGGAGCTAGATTAGCCATGTTTGGTTTCGACTACTAAGAATCATGGACACCAAAGGCCCATCAAGCTAACACACCATTTGAACTTAGTTGTGCTCACAGGCTTTGTTAATGCATTTTCCACATTCGTCAAAGTGTCAACGTTTTCCAAATTGACTTTTCCATCTTCCACCATGTCATGAACAAAGTGATACTATACATCAATATGTTTCATCCTAGCATGAAAATTGGAACTTTCCGCCAAACAAATGACACTCTGACTATCATAACAAATAGAAATCTACCCCGCATTAAACCCAACATCATAACACAAACACTCAATCCAAACAACTTCTTGACAGGCACAAGTTATTGCCATATACTCTGTCTCTATAGTAGATAAAGCGACTACAACCTATTTCTTGCTCATCCAGCTAATTGCACCACCATTCATCGTGAACACATATTCACTAGTGGATCTTCTGCTATCAATATCCCCTTCACAATCAAAATCCACATATCTTAGAATGCTAACAGATCTATGTGATCTGACTAAGTTGCCATGATAACACATGACATTCTAAGAAGTACCCTTCAAATATCTAAACATTCTTTTCACAACATCCCAATGCAGCCTTCCTGGATTTGCCATAAGCCAACTTAGTACTCCCATTGCTTGGGCAATGTCTAGCCTAGTACAAACCATTGCATACATTAAATTGCCAACTGCACTTGCATAAGGTACCTTGGTCATGTCCTCCATCTCACTAGAAGATTTTGGCAGAAATTTTTGGTCCCTATAATACTAGAACAACTAACTACTTGCAATCTATCATATTGAATCTCTTAAGGATAGTATTAATATACTTACTCTGACTGAGCCAAAGATTTATACTCTTCATATTCCATCCCCATAATATACCTAGCTGTACCTAAATCTTTCATTTCAAACCTTGCTAACAAATGAGATTTTAGATCAAAAATCATACCCTTATCATTCCCAATGAGCAAAATGTCATCCACATACAGGGAAATAATAAGTAAGCAACCATTTTTTATTTTAAAATACACACAATGATCTGATTTTGACCTCACAAAACCCAATGACAACACAAATGTGTCAAACTTTAGGTACCACATTCTAGGTAACTGTTTTAAGCCATAGAGAGATTTCTTTACCTTTTTCAATAGAGTTCTTAGGCTAGGACATGTAAATATCTTCCTCCAAATCACCATGAAGCAACATTGTCTTCACATCCATCTACTCGATCTCAAAGTCATATACAGCTGCAAGTGGCAAAACAAATCTGATAGATGTCAACTTAGCTATAGGAGAGAAAATTTCTCCATAATCAATTCCCTCTACCTGGAATAACCTTTTGCAACCAACCTAGCTTTATACTTATCCACACTGCCATCGAGACCAATTTTCTTCTTAAACACCCATTTATAGCCAAGTAGTTTTCGACCTTCTAGCAAAGGCACTAGATCCCAAGTTTGATTCTTCTTTAATGATGTCGTTTCTTCATACATGGCCTCCAACCAGGAATCTGAATTAGACATATCAATTGCCTCCTTCACAGTCCTAGGCTCGTCAGCATTCGTTATCAAAGCATAGGCACAATTTGAATCCAACATTGAATATCCAAATATTTCTAGTGAATGATTGTATCTACCAGGTCATTGCCTCTCACGTGTAGACCTCCTCAATAACTAAGGTGGAGGTTCTTGTTCTTCTCCTTGTTCCGAACTCTCAAAGCTTCTTGAGCTCTCCTCACTTTTAGGTACAGGTGGAGTTCATAGTTCCTCCTTTTCTAGAGTTAGAGGAATTTCGACTACATCTTCCTCCTTCTCTTTCTTTTTTGACTACATATCTACTAAGGAAGGTTTCAGCACATGAAAGATTACACTTTTTTTTGTAGATTACCTTCTCACTGACTGGGTTCCAAAGCTTGTATCCTTTCACACCAATACCATAGCCAATGAAGATACACTTAACAACTCTATTTTCCAATTTAGATCTATTTACATCAGACACGTGTACATATGCCTGACAACCAAAGACATGAATATGTCTTAGAGAGGGCTTCTTACTAGATCATGCCTTCATAGGCATTTTGTCTACTAGTGCCGAAGTGGGAGATCTATTTAACAAATAACATGTTGTAGCTATAGCCTCAACCTAGAACTTCTACTCCAAACCAACACCACTCAACATGTTTTTTGCCTTTTCTATCAATGTTCTATTCAACCTTTCAGCAACTCCATTATTCTATGGAGTGTAAGTTGTAGTTTTATGCCTCTTAATTCCATGTTTTTTACAATATTGTTCAAAATCTACAAAACAGAACTCACCACCATATCCATCCTTAAGCATTTAATTTTTCTACTAGTCTAATTTTCAACCAAGTTTTTAAACTCTTTAAACTGACCAAATACTTCTTATTTACTTTTTAGAAAGTATACAAATGCCCTTATCGAATAATCATCTATAAAATAAACACAATATTCAGAATTCGATAATGAAGGAACATTTACTAGACCAAATACATCAAAGTGAACATAATCCAACAAACCAGAAGATTTATGTGCACTAGAATAAAATGAAACACGATGTTATTTTCCATATATGCAATGTTTGCAAAAATCAAACTCAAAATTACAATCATCAAGCCCCTCAACCAAGTTTTTATTCTTTGGTGATTTTAAGCCCTTCTCTCCTATATGACCGAGTCTATGATGCCACAACAAAGTTTCTTTTTTCAAAAAGTTCTACCTCCATAGAGTTTGCAATGTTCTTCTTCCAAGCAACTTTATCTGACTTTCCAGAGACACTACTACAATGAATAGCTTGTACGTCCATCTTGTAAAATGTACCAATCTATGCACCCTTGGCCAACATCATCTAGCCTCTAGTCATTTTATAGCCACCACCTGAGGATGTAACTTATACACCAACATCATTTAGTTTACTAATCGAAATAAAATCGGTAAAAGCACAAAATTGTGTCACGTTTTAGGACAACTTATCAGGACAAGTGAATTTTCTAACTAAAAATTAATTTGTCAAATATATGGTCTATAGAGATTAATTATAGCTATCTTATATATCTGACACAATATTTCCAATTGGAATTGTCTACAAAATGTATATTTTATACCACTTTGGGTCTGATTAAGAATTTTATTTTTTTTGAAAAACTCGATGTTTCAACAACTCTTACTCTTATAAATAATATGTTTTTTGAAATGTAAAAATACCCTTTTATAGATCTAAAAGTGAATTTTTCAAATTATATATCTTTTAATATTTTAATTAGTTTTCAATATTTTATATTTTATTTTTATTGAAAGTAGGTCATTGGTACTATAATATAAGGTTGATTATCTTGTAAAGGAAAAATACTAAAATTTATTTAAATTTTTTGAAAAAATAAATGCACTAGAGAAAAGAGTTTATGTCAAGATGATATAATTATTTTCTAATTTGGATAAATAATTAAGAAAAAAGGTGATGCCAAATGGAAAGAGTTATATTTCGATACACACAACTTTTCAAATTTATTGAAAAATATATATACATCCAAAAAATAGTTAAAAATATATTTTTACACTAAAGTTTCAAGTTATCAATATGAACGAAAAAGTTGAAGAAAAAAAGGAAAAATTTACTATATTTAAAGTGTGACGCCTCATGTAACTTCAATTTCAGCATTTTATCAACAACTAAATTATAGTGTTTACTTTATAAGATAGTATATTCAAATTATTATTATTTTTTTTTTTAAATTACAAACATAAAATACACAAAAATAATACATTTTATTAGTTTACATCATTTCAAAATTCAGAACATATATTTTACTTTCTATTGATTCAATTTTAAAAGTTGGATTAGCATTGGCCATTTCCTTTATAAAAGTGTCACACAGATTTGTGCTTTTACCCAAATTTTGAGCCAAACCTACTATGTGTATTACTCTATCAATTCCCTTAATTCTTCCTTCAGGAAACTAAATTTTGACTCTATTATGACCAATAATTTTGAGAGTTGAAACACTTGTCAGATATACCTTTCCACCTTCATAGTTCTCATAGCTACGAGAGAACCATTCTCTATAGGATGTCATGTGAAATGATGCACCAGAATCAATTAACCAGACATTATCTGATGCCTAAGTTTCCAAGGACGTAATGAAGGCATTTGTATCACTCTGAGAAGACTCAATATTAGAAGTGATCTTCTTCTTCATCTTATTCTTCTTTTTCTCCTCTTCGCCATCCTTTTGGATATGACCAATCTTCCCACAATTCGAGCATTTTGCCTTGCACTTCTTTTCAAGAGACTCTAATCTCTCCTGTGACTTGGATTTGTACTTATTCTCTTTATTTTTTATTTTTCCCTTTGATTTTCATTGAACACCAAGATCCTCCTTGGCCATCTCATCTAAGATTTCCTTTGTGCTTCTTCTAACAACAGTGAAGCAACCACATCTTTCATTTTGAAAGTGGTTGTTCTACTTCCAATAGCCATCACCAAATAATCCCATGTGTCAGGAAAAGAACATAACAAAAGCATACAACAATCCTCATCATAAATTTTTACACCTATATAAGTTAACTATGCAATAATCATGTTGAAAGTATTCAGATGATCTGCTATAGATGTACCTTCGTTCATCTTAAAAGAGTACAACTTTTTCCTTAGGAATAACTTATTTACCAGAGACTTTCTCTAATAAATCTTAGCAAGTTTCTTCCATAGGAAATTTATTGTCTTCTCCTCATGAACATTCAAAAGAAAAAAATCTACAAGATAGAGTCTAATAATCCCTTTGGCTTTCCTCTCTGTGAGATCTCAATCCTCTTGTTTCATGCCCGATGGTTTAGTTCTAGACACTACAACCTAGAGATATCTATCCATCAATAGCTCTTCCATCTTGAGTTTCCATAGCTCATAGTTGCCACCATTGAACATCTCAACATCTACTCTTCCTAATGTGCTTACTATCTCAGTCTGCAATCTCAATCACCAATCCTCTACAAAACTCCCACTACAGAAATGACACAAAAAACCTGTCCTACCCACAAGTATAACACAACTAGCCAGGCTCTGATACCACTTGTTAGGAAATGTAAAGTAGAAAATCATGATCGAACCCTAAGTGTTCCCCCCACCACTCCGAGGAGAGGGGAAGGAGGTCACTAGGGTTGACGGTTTTCACTTAGGAGAGACTTTACATTCAAAAGATGGGTTGAAACCCACAAGATCCAATCCCACAAAATGCAAGATTGGATTCTAAATGAGTTTCAAAGGTTAAGACAGCAAAGCTACCCTCTTTTGTAAAGAATGTAGATAGAAGGATTGAGCTAGGAATGCATGAAAAGTGAGAAAGATTCACTTATAAACAGAGATAGGAATATAGGATGAAGCTACGGACCTGGAATTAGCAGTAAAATGTCGAGACGGTGTTGTCCTGCAAATTTGAGCAAAAGTTGACAGGACGATGGCGCCCAGCATGCACACGGTCCTCCGAAAAATCCGTGAAACGAAGGGGGATCTGTTCATCTCTGCACAAGGATTCCAGATCTTCAATTACAGTCGCGTACCTGCAACCTACACACAGAAAAGAGAGGACGATTGGGGGGTTAGGGATTAGGGGTTTGCCCTTAGGTCAAACCCCGGTTTTGGAATTAACCAAGAAATGAGAATGCTGTAAATGTAAAGGATTGTAATGTAATAAAGTACCAATACCTTGTTGTAAGAATGTTTGTATTCTTACATGCGAAGGTTTAAATGTTGTTGTAGGTTGTAAGTTGTATGTGGTATGTGATCTCCTCTTCAATGGTTGAATCCTTGTCTTCAATGCAACACTTAGCCTTGAATGGAGACTTAGAATGCTCAATTGCTTGAAGGAATGCTTGAATGCTTGAATGCTTGAATGCTTGAATGTTTGAATGTCGCTTCTACCTTTTTTCCATTTACCCAAATGGGAGAGGAAATGTAGTTTATATACTTGCCAATTAGGGTTAAAAGACTGATTTTTCCAAACTTAGGCTGACCAGGAAACATTATTTTCCAATTTGCAAACTTAAAGACCCGAAGCCCCATAAGAGACCGGGCCCAAAATAGGGCCAGGGACCAGGGCACTGGGCGCCATGGTCCCACCTCCAGGGACAGCAAGGTGCAAGGAGGATCAGGCCAGGGTGCTGAAAAATGTAGTTTTTGATGTCATGAACAAGTTTCGGGGTCTCCATTCAGGTTCAGTGTTGCGTCACCATCGTGAAGACCCAAATGCGGTCAAAATTGCAAGTTTCACAATTTTAGGGCGCTACATTTAGCCCCCACTTTAGCGGGAGTATAAGCGTACGCCCATACTTCCGGTAAAGTACAAGG
Source organism: Cryptomeria japonica (assembly GCF_030272615.1). Taxonomy (NCBI): domain Eukaryota; kingdom Viridiplantae; phylum Streptophyta; class Pinopsida; order Cupressales; family Cupressaceae; genus Cryptomeria; species Cryptomeria japonica. Next base: position 28,198,682 of record NC_081406.1, on the reverse strand, counting down.
AAACAACATTGAAAGACTTTCACCACGTCAAGGAGGCAAGATACACCAAGCCCCCAGTGGACTAAGGATCTTACAACTTCGATTGACAAAGTAAAAGGGAAGATCATGAGGGAGAACCATGACTGTCAGTAGTAAGGTTCCCTCACTATGAGTCATGCAAGAAAAATACCAAAAATTTTCAAGGCAAAGCTAAGTTCGCCAAGATATTTTCAAGTATCCTGAAGGGATAGACGGGGTGTATGCCCCCCTACATTAAAGAGAACGCACACGCCTCACCAGGGGTGATTGCTTTAAGGTAGTGATACACATAAGAAATAAGAAGGAAAAGGAGCACGTTATCACAAAGATTTAGCCCCCAAGTGTGAGATAATCCCAAGGATAATAGACACAAAACACAAAGCACGAGGTGACTTCGCTTTCCTCGGGGTCAGTATGTTGTATGATAATTCATGTATATCATATGTATGTATGCATAATTGTTCTTCATTCCCCAATCAAGGAAGGTCACCTAGAAGAAGGGAACACATGTGTCTTTTGAGTCAACTTGAGAGAGACCAAAAGAGATCTCAATGCTTTGCATTGTCCTCAAGTAGACAACACTAAGGACAACAAATAGAAGAATGAGAATAACACATAGAAGAATTAACAAAAGAGAGGAGGAGAGAATCTACTATGCTAATGAACTAGTCTAGCACGTCATCTACCCCCCGATCTTGCTGATCACTGTTTCAGGAAGGCAGGGAACACACTAGAGGAGGAACATCCAACACAGCAGATGGAGCTATCACAAGATCCAAAAAAGGGCTATGTTCATGTTCCAAGCCACGTTGTTCTTGTCTAGTAGCTAGGATAAGTGCTTTAGAAAATTCGTTAGATAAATGGTTATCAACATCAACATATTCATATTCATTATCAGAATGAAGAGAAGTAACATTTTCATCATGGATAACATTTTCATCTATATCATCATCAAGATTTATAAAAATAGGATCTTTGACTCACACAGGATCAAGACCATCATGCATCTTATGTTTAGGAGATTTTGGAGAAAATGGAATAATGCTTGTTGAAGGTGTTTTGGGGGATTGCAAAGTTTGAGAAGCAGTTGCCTAAGCTCTAAGACGACGCTTTTGTCAGCGTTCACGTGCAGAACGATTTCCTCTAGTCTTAGTAGGAAGTGGAGAAGATTGAGGAGGAGGAATGTTCTCATCCTTATCACTTGGGTGTTTAGGTTGTGGTCTCTTAGGTTGGATAATAGGAGAAGAAGAAGGTCTCTTCTCTTTATAAAAGGAAGGAGGAGGAACCACTCCATATAAAGGAGGAATATTTGGTTTAGGAAGGAGACCCAGTCCATCATGACGAGGAGGTATAGGTCTACTTTTAGAAAGTTTATTAGACATAGACATAGTCACATCCATAGGAATGGGTTGGGAATCTTCTTGAGGAAAGACATTAGTTTTATCTTTCAAAGGAAGAACTTCCTTCTCAAGAACGATAGGAATATCAAGTTTGGGTGTTCTAGGCTCACTTAGAGATAGGATCATATCTGTTTTCCACTTTTGATAAGATTTGAAAAGATGATCACTTCGCGGACGAAGAGATTGGAATTGTTTAGGCCAAAAGTAATCAATAGGAACGCTAGAAGTTCTTTCAGCTGGTTTAAAGAGACTATGATTGATAGTAACAACTTCACCATTATGGGGAAATTTAAAACACTTGTGAATAGGAGAAGCAATATCTTTCATGGAAGATAGCCAAGGATAGCCTAGCTTCACACGAAATTGTTCAGACGATGGAATAATAGCAAAGTTCACATTAAGGGATTTGTTATGAACTTCAATAGGTAATATAATAGAACCAATTGCAGGAGAAGAAAATGCATCAAATAATTTCACAACCACATTTGTTTTGTCATAGATCACTTGATTCAATTGCAAAGTAAAAAGAAAATTTTCAGTAATAATATTAACCATGCAAGAAGGATCAATAAGCACTCCACGGCAAGGTGTATTCTTGACTTTTGCAACTATGTATAAAGGACCATCAGGTGCCCTAATAGTTTCATTAGAATCAAATGTGATTGAAGGTTCTTTAGGGTTTTCTTGCTGCTCTACAAAGTTAATCACATTCAGAGTCATAGACACAAGACCATCAGATGAGAAAGAGGAATCATTAGTCTCAATCACATTAGAGGTATGAGAAGGTAATGGATCAGTAAAAATCTTAAGATTTTGGTTAGGAAGAGCTACAGATCTGTTGCCTTTATCATTCACTCCTGAAATAGAGATAGTATTATTATCAATCAAATCTTGAATTTTACCCTTTAAAGCAAAACATTTTTCAGTATCATGCCCAGGTTGACGATGAAATTGACAAAAAGATTTGTTATCAAAATAGGGTGAATTAATCTTTATAGGATCGATTTGCTTTATAGGAGGGAGAGTAAGCACATTTTGTTCCAATAACTTGTTCATAATACTATGCAATGATTCATTCAAAGGAGTAAACTTTCTTTCTTTCTTGAAAAACTTAGAAATAGGAGGCACACCTGATGTTGCATTCACATTGTTGTTGATGATGTTTTCATTGAATTTAATGGACTCTCTATTCGGTTTAAACTTCCCAAATGGTTGTTGACTACTATCACTCTTATCACTCGGAGCCATAGGATTTGCTTGTTCCATTTGACTCACAGTCAGTTGATAATTGTGAAGAGTTGCACACAACTGTTGGAAAGAAGTAAACTCAGAAAACAGAAGTTTTTCTCTAATATCTTTTTGTAAATTAGAAATAAAGATTCTTTGAATATCATTGTCAGGCACTAGAAAAGAAATTTGAGCATACAAATGTTTATATCTACCAATGAAATCAGTCACTTTTTCTTTAACACCTTGTTTACAATGCATTAAATCAATCAAAGTAACTTTAGGACTTATATTGTTTTGAAATTGTTGAATAAAAGCATTTGCAAGTTGTTCGAAAGAAGTAATAGAATAAGAAGGCAACGAGCAATACCATTGTAGGGCTTTATCTCTTAATGTCCTAGTAAACAGTTTTGCAAGCAACCTTTGGTCATAAGCAAAGTCAGTACATATTGTTTGAAAAGTCTTAACATGTGTTAGAGGATCACCTTTACCATTATAAAGCTCCAAATGCGGGATTTCAACATGCTTGGGGGGAATAGCTTGAACAATGTCAAGAGAAAGTGGGCTTGCAACATCAAATGTGGGCACACTAAACTTAGATTGATTCATAGAGGCAATTTGTTGCTGTAAAGAAGAGACAGTTTGTGCAACATTGTTAATGGTCGCTTCAGTCGAAGAATTCATATTGGACGTGTTAGATTGTGATGGAGGTATTATGTTATTGAAAGAAGGTATTGATTGAGAGTAAGGTGGCGGGACACTATGATAGTTAGTCATAGGAGATGATTGGAAAAGAGGAGCACTACAAGGAGGAATGGAATGGTTGAATGAATTTCCCCCTTGCGCCAAGTTCATTTGTGGAGATGTAATAGGGACAATCATTGAAGGAATGAATGAAGAAGTTGGATTGAATGAAGGAAGAGGGTTAATTGAAGAGGAAGGATTGCCCCCATGACTGGTGATCATAAGCGGGATGTCTTGTATAGAAGTAGTCATCATGTTTGATGTAAAGGTAGGTATGCTAGCAATAGAAGTTGTCAAAGGAATAGAATGATTAACTTGAGTGGAAGGTTGTGTATAACCTAAAGTTTCGGCACAACTCTTCATAGGCATCACATTCAAATCCACAATGTGTGCAATACCACACAAAATAGCAATTCCATTCTTATCACTTTGAACCATACGTTTTAGACCCTCAATTAATGAAAGAGCTTGACTATCGGGGTACTCTTGAGACATCCATTGCTGAAAATCATCAAATTGGTTATCCAATTTTGAAAGTTGTTCTACAGAAACCTCATGGAGAGCTTCTTCATCATTAGGAGGATTAGAGGAATTACCCGTGTCCTCGTTAAAAAGGCTATTCAAATTAGGTTCCATCTCCTCAATAATTAAACCTTGGAAAGACTTAATTCTAAGGCTTCGTCTAACGGGAATAGTGTAAGTAGGGCCTATTGTTGTAAAACTCATGCACTAGAAAGAGAGAGAAGATTTTGAATTTAGAGGTAGCAAATTTCAATAAAATCAGCCAATCTCCTAGATTTAAGCTGTTAAATGTAATCACAACAATCTCCCAAAATTTCAAAAAAAATGTCAAGGACCATGGCGCTCGGAGTGCACACGGTCCTTGCAACTTTTTTGGAAATTTGCAGGGATGACAGTTATGATGATTTTAAAGCTAATCTGAAAAAATTGAGTGATTTTATGATCTGTAGATAGGCCAAATTAAAGTTTCAATCTCAAAATTGAACCCTACCAAGATTGTTAAAAAATGCAAAATTTGAATTTTGAAAAAGAGATGGAAACTGAAATTTTGAGTTTTATGATTTTAGAGGGAATATTAAAAGCAATGCAAGCTTTGAAATTTAAAAGTTGACTCAATTTCACACAAAATTCAATTTTGAAAGCGGAAATCAAAGTTGTTGCAATTAAACACTTAATTTCAAAAGTCACAAATTGCAAGAATTTGAATAAAGCACTGAAATTTCGAATGAACGCCAACACACTTTTCAGATTTAGGACAATAAGAACACAATTTTGACACAAAATTTCAATTTCAACAATTTTTGAATGATTAGAAGCCTTAATCCAAGCAATCACTAGACCAACTTTGACTTTAATTTTGAAAGTGTTAGAATTGATGAAATCAGCCAAGATTCTGGATTTTAGCAGAAAAATACAGTAAGATCTAACTCCCGAAATTTCAGAAAAAATGTTGGGGACGATGGCGCTCGGGGTGCACACGGTCCTCGCAACTTTTTTCCAAATTTTTAGGGATGAAAGATATTATGATTTTGTTGCGGAATCCAAAGTTACAGCTGATTTGGAGATGTTTTGATCAGTGAAATTATCAGTCAAACGCTGAATCAAGAGGGTTTTAAAAATTAGGGTTTTGTCACATAACCACTTAATTTTCAAAATTAAAGCACAAATATGAATTGACAATTTGTAATAGAAGGGTAGATCTAAAACAAGCATTAACAATTAGACATTTCACAAGCTTAATTACTAAAAAGAAAATTTTAGGGTTTTTATGCAATTAACCTCTAAAATTTGCAAAAGATCAAACATGGAAATGTAATCAAGGCATCCAATTTTCAGATCTAACCATGAATAATCAGAATTAGGATGTTCACATTAGGTTCACCAAAATGTAAAGCAGAAAATCGCGATCGAACCCTAAGTGTTCCCCCCACCACTCCGAGGAGAGGGGAAGGAGGTCACTAGGGTTGACGGTTTTCACTTAGGAGAGACTTTACATTCAAAAGATGGGTTGAAACCCACAGGATCCAATCCCACACAATGTAAGATTGGATTCTAAATGAGTTTCAAGGGTTAAGACAGCAAAGCTACCCTCTTTTGTAAAGAATGTAGATAGAAGGATTGAGCTAGGAATGCATGAAAAGTGAGAAAGATTCACTTATAAACAGAGATAGGAATATAGGATGAAGCTGCAGACCTAGAATTAGTAGTAAAATGTTGAGATGGTACTGTCCTACAAATTTGAGCAAAAGTTGACGGGACGATGGCGCCCGACGTGCACACGGTCCTCCGAAAAATCCGCGAAACGAAGGGGGATCTGTTCGTCTCTGCACAAGGATTCCAGATCTTCAATTACAGCCACGTACCTGCAACCTACACATAGAAAAGAGAGGATGATTGGGGGGTTAGGGATTAGGGGTTTTCCCTTAGGTCAAACCCCAATTTTGGAATTAACCAAGAAATGAGAATGCTATAAATGTAAATGATTGTAATGTAATAAAGTACCAATACCTTGTTGTAAGAATGTTTGTATTCTTACATGCGAAGGTGTAAATGTTGTTGTAGGTTGTAAGTTGTATGTGGTATGTGATCTCCTCTTCAATGGTTGAATCCTTGTCTTGAATGCAACACTTAGCCTTGAATGGAGACTTAGAATGCTCAATTGCTTGAAGGAATGCTTGAATGCTTGAATGCTTGAATGTTTGAATGTCGCTTCTACCTTTTTTCCATCTACCAAAATGGGAGAGGAAATGTAGTTTATATACTTGCCAATTAGGGTTAAAAGACTGATTTTTCTGACCTTAGGCCGACCAGGAAACATTATTTTCCAATTTGCAAACTTAAAGACCCGAAGCCCCATAAGAGACCGGGCCCAAAATAGGGCCAAGGACTAGGGCGCTGGGTGCCATGGTCCCACCTCCAGGGATAGCAAGGTGCAAGGAGGATCAGGCCAGGGTGCTAAAAAATACAATTTTTGATGTCATGAACAAGTTTCGGGGTCTCCATTCAGGTTCAGTGTTGCATCACCATCGTGAAGACCCAAATGCGGTCAAAATTGCAAGTGTCACAATTTTAGGACGCTACAGGAAATAAAAATGTGGAAAGACCTTCCAAATGTAAAATTATTAGAGGAGAAAAGAAGGGATGAGTTTAAATATCCAATTACAATCATTAAGATTACAAAATAACAGAGTAAACAAAAGAATCACACAAACAAAACACACACCATAATTCACGTGGTTAAACCCTTATGGGTTGCAAAACCCACACACCAGAGAAAAGTCTCTTGTATTATAGTAAATAATGTTTACATAGAAGTTATAGATCAATGCTCTATTCCAATATTTATTCTAACAACAATACAATATATCTGATCAAACAGTTCCCATAGACAATATTCACAATTGCTATGCAACTGACCTTCACCAAACATGTCATTTAACGTTCAACTAATTATTGCCCAGCCGAATGGTCTAAAACTATTTATTTAGACTTTTATATATCTATGTTAGGAAAATGGTTCATTTTAGTTCCTCAGAGAACAAATTGTCTTTTGTATCAAGCCTTCAAAGTATATCTTAGAACTCTCTTTGAATTCCCAAGACTACTACAAGTTGGACCAATCACCAATAGGGACCTCAGCCAGTTAGCAAGAGTTCAATCGTGGTCCCCACCTTTCCTTATCGGCTCATTGAAGAAGGTCATGACTTCACCAAGTCAATTGAGATGTTTCATAGAACACCAATGTCACATAGATAGCACAATGACATCACCAAGACCGCTTCGAGTCTCCTCGAACATTCACAAGGTTCATTTGTTATTACCATTTCGATGAGACATTTAGAATGTCTCATTGAGATCAAAGCTCTTCACAGTATTTATCAAACTGACTTGCAAGTTCGCTAAGACCAACTCATGTCTTCACCAAGAGCACTTCTCTATTCATCATTACCAACACTAACAGACACTAAATTGAACTTTCTTTGCAATTTTTTTGTCTGCATAACATGAAATCTATGCATCATACGACATCACAGTTTTGGAGCCAAATTAGCCATGCTTGGTTTCGACCAGTAAGTTTGAGGCACACTTCTTCAATAGATCAATAAGGGAATACTAATAATCCATCTTAGAAATAAGATTTTTCATCTCTACTTGCACTTTAAGTTCCTAATGATGGATCATGGAGTGTGATTTGAAATATTGATGTGAAAAACAACACACAATCTAGTCTATAAGTAGTTGATTTCATCAACAACTGTACAAAAATAATAGATCTAGGTAAACCTTTCCACTATCTATCTCATTCCACTAAAGTCAAACATTTTTATCATCATATAGAATCTAAAGAGGCAATTGTAACTTTTTTGGTCTAAATCTCCCCAATTTTCTATGTACCAACTACTCCCTCCTTTTGAAGTTGATTTAGCTAAGTAATCAGTAACTATATTCCAATTTTGAGGGACATAAATAAAATATATCACTTCAAATTTTGTGCCCAACTAGAAATATTTCTTTCCCACCAGAGTTTACATCAAATAAAAATATTGAAAACTTCAATTATTAAGAATGTTGATAAGAATCATAGAGTCTTGGTCTCACAAATGATACTTTCGCTACCCTCAGCATAAGCTTTCTCAAGAGAAAAGAAGATAACCCTACTAGAGTAATTAAGATATCACCTTAGCAATTAATTAATCAACAATTAATTACTAAGTTTATTATTACACTTAAGCTAAAAGTAGAAGTATTTTTCTATTATTAGATTGAGATAATCATATTTCATTACATAAGATGTGGACACTTGTCATACTTTAATTCAATCCTCACCTAGGTTTACGTATAGGTTTTTATCTTTACACTTTGATTAGAATTTATTGTGTTCATTGTAACATATCCAGGTTAAAATAGTTACTCAATATCAGAATCTCTCTTGGAATAATTCTCTCTCAAGGTTGTATATGTTGATGCACCAAAGAGCCTAACCTATAGACCAAAAAAAACCTCCATAAGAACAACAAAAAGCTATTTTACCAATCAATGAACTAAATGCATTGATGTGAATGAAATATACAAATGTATAAATAACCCTTGCATATATAGCAGGGATGAATGTAGGAGTGATGACCGACTCCTTCCTAACAAATGTAGAAGCGATGACTGACAAAAAATAAATTAAATGCACCTAAATAATAAATATTCTTTCTTAAGTGAAACTTAAGTAGATGAGTATAGTATAAAAATGTACACCAACACCTCCCTTCAATGCAACTTAGGGAGAAATACAAGAGATACAATTAGTGAATAAAAATATAATATGCAATATGAGATGCATTATGTGTCCTAGCAACAATGCCCTAGTTGGTATCCATGTACAACTACAATACAATGTAATGAGATTTCTCATAACCAGAGAAAAGGAGAAAAACCCTATTGGAGAAACTTCCTCTCTAAGAAAGGGAAAACAAAAAATAAATAAAAAATAAAAAAAGTTGAGGACTCCTCATGACCCTCCAAGGACTACTAGTTCCACACCTAACATAGATACCAAAGGTTTGTTAAACACACCACAAGACTGAGAAGGGGAGGTGAATAAGGGTAGACCTTAAAATAATTTGCTTCTAATCTATCAAACTTTAGACCATAATTAACTTATTATTGCAATTATAAAACTAGAAAGAAAAAATAACACTAAACACATGAACAACATATTTGCATGGAAAGCCCTAAAAAGGGAAAAACCACAATGAGAATCACACTTACAATATAAATAATTGATTACAATATTTTAGGCTAAAGTCTATGGAGCTCACAACAATTGATAGGAATTGAAAGACTACAATTCACAACCTTAGGGCAAGATACAAAGGTTTGTACAAGATACCAAAAGGAACACACTATGTTATGGCAAGTATAGGAAAGATGAATTGAAATAAGCAATATTTCCTGATCATGATTTTATCCTTGAACTATTGTGTCAAGTGACCAATATCATCACAAACAGTTCAATCAATCAACCAAGAGATTATGATCCCGTTAAGATGTACAAATTTCAATGGATCAACCAAGAAACTATCCAACCACACACATGACAATGTTCCTTGACTTGAGCAATGAAGAACAATGGAGGTCAAAATGAAATGCTAGACAAGAACTTTCTATGAATTGATATGATACAATATACAAATGAGCTTTCTTATATAGGCATGTGAGGAGGAAGTAGTTATAATTACCTTGTGACAAAATTAAATGCATAATGTTGACTCACTTTATCTAGAATGACAACTAAGATAACTAACATGAATAATATTAAATGATTGTGTCATGTGACATCTAATTTATCTTAAGTAAACTTAACATGTGTGAATAGTTGTTAAACAAAAATTAGTTAGGAAATATCGTTATCCACACCAACATTCTCATTATTGCACATCTAAACAATAGAAAAATGAAGCATGTGATGGCTGGCCTAGGTATACATATATCATACCAAGTACAACTTGGGATAGATTAGTAAGGAAAAAGCTAATGAAAACACCAATGAACATTAGCCTAGTGGATGGTTTAGTAATTGAAACCATGGGGACTTGGAGAAATGTCAATGTTAACATGAAAGTAAACCATTCCAACTACTTGCATGATGTTAGATCTAGATGCAATCATATACAACAAGTTGCAAATCATAGATTTGTATAATCTTTTATTTTTTATATCAATATCATCATCCTTACTCTACTTGCACTTAGTAACCATATATGTGCTCAATAGTTTTCACTCTTTCATCTTTAACTTGATCAAAATATATTTTATGTACTTGGTCTAAGATATGTTCTTTTTTTATTGATAATTATATAAACCAAGAAAAAATAAAATCTCACCAAACATTAAAATCTCAAAATATTTCTCCATTGAATCTTGGAAATATTTGGACATGATTTCATTGCTTCCTTCAATTATAATGTCATCAACATAAACCACAACAATCAACAATCCATCACCATCTAATTTTATATAGATTTTTTTGTCTACACATCCTCTCCTAAAACCTTGTTGTTGCAAGTACCAATCGAATCTAAAATCTGCTTCTTCTTTTCCACCACTCCATTTTTCTGAGGAGTTCTAGGAATTTTATATTGCCTTTGTATTCCATGCTTTTTATACTATCACTCATATTTTTCTAAACTAAATTCTCTACCTCCATTTCATGGTCTGTTGATTTCATTTTATCAATATGTGGTGACTGATCATACTACTGGGCTGAAATATTTGTGAATTTGTCAATTAAATTTTCCCTCGAAATGGAGAAGTGCAAGGTGGTATAGGAGCCACATTTGTATCAAATCTTGGTAATATGGATCTAAGTATCTTCTTCATAATTATTGGTTCCTTCAGCTCTTCACCAAGTCCTCTAGTAGAACTAGCTATCTCATCAACTTGAAGTATAAATACAGTAATTATGTTCTCACCCACCTTCATCTTTAGACCTTCAAACTAAGCACTACAAGTCTAAATATTTTCTTCCTTGACTTTAATATCCCCTTCATATATGGAGTGCAATTGGACCCACACATCCTTTGTTGTCTTACAAGGCATAACCTTCACAAACTCAAAGTTAGTTAACCACATATAATAGCATTATTTGCTTTGGCATCATTGTCACAATCCTTCTTCCCAACCTAATCTCTTGGAAGACTTTTAGGGATTTCATATCCATCTATAACTAATTTCCAAACCTCAAATCCTAGATACATGAAATAGAGTTTCATCCTAGCACTCCAAAAATAATAATTAGATCCATCAAATAGTAGAGCATAATTTAAGGAGAAACCTTCCTCCGTAATGGAGTGTTCCATCTTGAATCAACCTCAAGTTGTTAAGCTTCATCTAAGGAATTTATCTCTAATACCAATTGAAAGGTGCATGGGTAAGTGCACCAAGATGGTGTGCAAAAAGGGGGATATAAGTGGACACGTTTTCTCTGAAATTAGGTAAACCTAAACTTGGAGGAGAAAGTTGAGAGCCATCCACTCAAGATATGAAGATACTCAAAGAACAAAGATTGTAGTACTCTAAATCTAGTTTCCAAACTACTATTTTTTTTCAAAATTGGATAAGATTAAGGAGGTCAAATCCTTCATGCACAAAAAATAGACCCTAGTTGTTTCTAAAAAAACATAACATAGTGTCTGACGTGCACATAAAAAAAGTCATACTTAGATTTAGTATTTTGATAAATCCTTTGACAAAAAGATAGGTAAGAGTGAGCACTAGAAGTTGTGTATATTTTTGTAATTTTTTGTTTATTATTTTTTTGTAATTTTTGATTGAGTATTTTTTTTAATGATTTTTCCAATCGAGCACATCCTGAAAATCAAGTACCTATTCATGCACTAAGCATAACTTGCACCAAAACAATTGAAAATGCAAAAAAACATTAAAAAAATTAAATTATAAAGAATCAAGTGCACTACAATAACATATAAAGCTTTTTTGAATTTGGATAAGTAGGTCAAAAGTTATTAAAAAAATGGTACACGTATGTCTCTGAGAACTATGGAGACACTGGTAAAATAAATTCAATAATAATATGTTATTGTTGTTCAAATTTTAAAAAGATATATGGTTAGAAATCTCAAAAGATGGGTGAAAATATGGTGGCAATTTTAGAAATACCCACTTGATGAAGTTTAAACTTGATGATAACAAATTCGAGAAACCAAGTTCACAAAATAGAACACATCAAAAGGAGGGTAATGGAGGGAAATCAAACTTCCAAACCGCAGCTTTGTCATCCAAGCCTATTCACAACCCTAAACAGACAAGAGTCCGTATGAGGTTTCTTTTGAATAAGAAATGCATATGGGGTTTTATTTGAATAAGAAGCACATATGTGGTTCGAATGAGAAAATACCACGTACGCGGTTCTTCCTATGATACTCTAACATAAAGAAATTAATGTGTATGTTTAAAATGTGTGTGTGCATACATATATGTATATGTATAATATGTACATATGTAGATATTGTATATATTTGTGTATATATAATATGTGTACATATATATACACACACACATGTATGTATATGTATATAATATGTGTATGGCGTATGTATACATATATGTATGTTTACAATATATACATGAATATAATATATATAATATGTATGTATGTGTATTATCTTTTCATATTTTATGTGTAATATATGTATATTTGTATGTACATGTACATGTATATTTATATTGTCTTTTGATATCTTATTGTACACATGACCCCTTACAACCATATGATGTCCCAAGGGGTCATATGATGCTTTAACACATGTATGGCCCCATTATGACCCTACATGACCCCCAATGATGCCATATGACCCCTTCGGACCATGTATGATATCTTAAGGGGTCATATGGTGGCTCATTTAGGACCCCACGTGACCCTTAATGACATCATGTGACATTTCTTCCTCTCCCCCCATCTCCTCCCCCCCTTTTTTATTCCTCTCTCTCTCTCTCTCTCTCTCTCTCTCTCTCTCTCTCTCTCTCTCTCTCTCTCTCTCTCCTTAGGACCCCACATAACACCACATGACCCTTTAGGATCATATGATGTCCTAAGGGGTCAAGATGGCAAGATGGAATTATGGTGTCATAAGGTGGAATTATTACAATATAAAAAGAAATACCAATACTGCTTATAAGAATAACAAACCAACATGCTCCCCCTCTCTCCCTTCCTCCATACCCCATCCATCTCTATCTCTTCTTCTCTCCCTCCCACTCTCTTTCTGCCTATCCCCTTTATCTCCCTTAATTTACCATCTCTCTCTCTCTCTCTCTCTCTCTCTCTCTCTCTCTCTCTCTCTCTCTCTCTCTCTCTCTCTCTCTCTCTACTTAGGACCCCACATAACACCTAATGACATCATGTGACCCATTAGCACACCACATGACCCTTTAGGAGCATATGATATCCTAAGGGTTCATATGGTTTCCTAAGGTGAGAAGATGAACCATTATTACAATATAAAAAGGAGTACCAATACTACTTACAAAAATAACAAACAAGCATGGTCCCCCTCTCCCCCTTCCTCCATACCCCATCCATACACAAATTCAACTTGGTAAACAACTTCTTTATCTAAAAATTGGCTGCAAGCCTTGCAAGTTGTTTATAATTGGCAAAAATTTCATTATCACTGACTTTTCTTGTGTAGAGAAAATTTAGAAACACTTTCAAGCTTTCTCCTCCTACCTCCTCCACTATCACTTCTACTCTTTCATTCTCCATGAAACCTTCAACCTGAAACACAATACTTTCTCCTCCCACCTCTTTCATCACTATATTTTGTTTACCTATCTCGCTATATACCACTTGGAACATAATAATCTTATCTCCCACCTACTTTATCACAATCACTCATTTCTTTTGAACCATCAGATCCCCTTCAAATATGGCCTGAAATCTCTCTCTCTCTCTCTCTCTCTCTCTCTCTCTCTCTCTCTCTCTCTCTCTCTCTCTCTCTCTCTCTCTCTCTCTCTCTCTCTCTCTCTCTCTCTCTCTCTCTCACCCCTCTATATCTCACTCCCCCTCTATCTCCCTCTCTCTCCCCCCTCTCTCTCCCTCTCTCTCTCTCCATCCCTCTCCCTCTCCCTCTCTCTCCCTCTCCCCCTTTCTCTCCCTCTCCCTCCCTCTCCCTCTCCATCCTCTCTCCCTCTATCTCCCTCTCTCTCTACCCCTCTCTCCTCTCTCTCTCCATACCTCTCCCTCTCTCTCCATCTCTCTCTCCGCCTCTCTCCTCTCCCTCTCTCTCCCTCTCTCCATACCACTCCCTCTCCTTCTCTCCCTCTCCCGCTTTCTCGCCCTCTCCCTCCCTATCCCTCTCCATCCTCTCACCCACCCCTTTCTCTCTCTCTCCCTCTCTCTCACCCCTCTCACTCTCCCTTTCCCTCTATCTCCCTCTCTCTCTCTCTCTCCCTCCCTCTCTCTCTCTCCCTCTCTCTCTCCCTCTCTCCCTCTCTCTCTCCCTCTCTCTCTCCATTCCTCTCCCTCTCCCCCTCTCTCTCTTCCCCTTTCTCTTTGTCTCCCTCTGCATCCTCTCTCCCACCCCTCTCCCTCTCCCTCTCTCTCCCTCTCTCTTCCTCTCTCTCTCTCCCTCCCCCCCCACTCCCTCCCCCTCCCTCTCTCCCCATCTCTCTCTTTTCCTTCACATTTTTTTTACTACAAGTAATGCATACGAGGTTTTCATAAGTGAAAAGCACGTACGGGGTACTAGTAATATGGACGTTCGCCTGTTGAGAATTTTTAGGGACTAAAAGCGTGCACGGGGTTACTAAACATACCGTGTACATGGCTCTTGAACATAATTTTAGTTGCCCAACAACCTCAATAGCCTCAAAATAAGTTTTTGAGATCGGTGAAGGCCCCACTACAACTGTTACTGCTCTTCTATGACAGTTTTATATATAGAAGTGAAATTTTTGTTTTGCATGATTTCAAATTATTAAATTGTTGTTCTTATTAGTTTGGTCAATGTTATTGTGATTGTTTAATAATTTTGATTTAAGAAAATAATGATAATGCTCAATTTTATGGTTATTTGATTTTTTAAGAACTTTTGTTTACATATATATGTAAAATGATTCTATTTAGGACGACCATTATTAATGGTGGGAAAGAACAAGAAAGGAATGGTAGAACAATGAGAGGCTGAAAAGGAAAGGCAAAGGAAATGTTTGAAGAAATTACGTGACATAAAAGCAATGGGACAAGAAGGTATGTCATCCTCAACATCTCAATTTGATTTACCAAATGAACATAATGCAATTGAAGAAGAGATCACAATGAATAATCAAATAAATGATGAAGATGTACTGGAACAAAATTTGATTTACCGTATGAACCTAATGCAATTAATGTACCTAATTTACGCAATGATGAACATACACCGACTCTATTTGATGCGATGAATGTACCTAATGTACACAATGCATCGATGTTAACACCTTCTAGAATCATTCGTAGGAAACCACTGTATCTAATTGAAATCAATGAAAATATTTTGAAGCCAATGCCCGATAAAATGAATGAAAGAACTTGTAGGAGAATGGTTAAAAGAATATGGAAAAACTATTTTAAAAACATAAATCAAACTGCAAGATGCCAATTAATTATTGAAATGATTTAAAATTTGAATTTTAAAGAGACAATGAAAATTCTAGGCCTAAGAACATCCGAAAGTAATAATGAAAGAACTATTGTGAGAAATCTATTTGATGCATATCAAGCTATTGGTTCAAAATCATGTACTAAACATTCTAATGTTACTAGACATGTTATTACATCAACCATAATGAGTAAGAAAATAAGAAAAGAATGTTTGATAAGCAAAACAAGTCACTAAACATAAGTAGAACAACATTACATAAAGCATTAGATAGGTGGGATGAAATAGAGGATCCTAACAATAATTATCTTTGGGCATTCTCGAGTAGACTACCACACAAAGACAAGGTTGTTGTTGATGCACTAAGATCATTAATTGAAACTTTTTGGCACGACAACATAAGGGTTTTGCCTAACCAAAGAGATGTTGTTAGCAGGCGAATTGGATCTAGAAATTGTGAGCCACATGCCAAACACTATTTGGATATGACTCAAACAAACTTTTATGAAAGATTCCTTCAAAAGTTTCCTCAAATAAGAATTAGTCAATGATTTTTTGAAATGGACAAACATTTTTATGTTAAGATTAATCATGTACACACCACGTGTTGTTGTAGGATGCATATTGAATTTTCCATGCACTATGATATTTATCATCATATACGCTGTACTTTGCACACTAACAATATTTTGTAGGAATGCAATACACAACCAGCTCCTAAGTCACCATTGAGAGAATTTATTTCAAGTGTGTTATGTAAAAGAGATGATGGTTGCATTTATTATAAGATGATGTGTTTGAAAGGTTCTTGTGCTACATGTGGTGCTTTACAACATTTGCCAAGATGTCTACATTTGGATAGCACACATCAAATTGGTAAGAAACTAGTATCTTTTGGAAAGTACAAGACAGTGACATATGGGGTTAAAGATGGAAAAGAATTGAAGAGATGTGAGTTAGTGAAAAATGATATATGTCTAGCTGGTTTTATGACAATGCTTAAAGAGAAAGTAGTTTATGAGTATATAATGCATACACATGGAGCTTGGTGGTTAGATTAGCAATTCAAGTTATGCAAGGACAGATTTCCTCTTGGTGTTGTTGTCTCTATAGTTGATTTTTTTGAAAATTATACACTACAACCTCAAAATGAAGTGCAATCTATGTATTACCATTCTACACAAGTTTCTACTTTTGTACACATAACATTCATGCATGCAGATGATAGCATAGAGGAGGATAGAAAGGTTGTAAGAGAGTATTGCTTCTACATAAGTGACAATTGTACACATTTGTCAGAGTTTGTGCAAGGATGTTTTAAATTTTTCTATGATAGTTTAAGGGAAATGAACATACGATACAAGCAACACATAATATGGTCAGATAATTGCCCCTCGCAATTAAAAAATGCAAGGATATTCTATTGGTTGAGTAGGATGCATGTGATAAGAGGTGTACAACATTTTTTGAATTTCACTGAGGTTGGACATGGAAAGGGAGAGCACGATGGTGCAGGAGCATGCATAAAAATAGCCCTACCTAGAGAAGAATTGAAGTACGAAGGTGGTGCTGGGTTGACAGATGCGGCAACAATTATGCGATGGTGTAACTCTGCAATGGGACCAAGTAATGCAGGGTACGTCAATGGTTAATAGATATGTTTGGTTGATCAATGAATCTAACATTGAAAACTATCAAGATTATTGTATAGTTGTCAGATCTAGTGTCATGCACTCATTTTGAAGTTCAAATTCAAGTTCACCAGTAATTTGTACTAGACAGATTGTATGTTTTTTTGTTCATGTATGTATTTTTTGTGGGAATAATGTGAATCACAAGAGTCGGTTGACAAATGGTCTTGTAGACCGTTGCTTCCCATTGACACCTATCAAATTCCCAGAGATATGCAGTTGAAATAGATGGAAGAATCAGTTGATTTCGATCATGTATTCGACCTAGTGGAATGAGGTGATTTTTTGGGTAAATTTTATTGCAGGAAATTTTTTTGGCTCATTTTGTTACATCAAACATTATTTTTGGTATTAATTATCATTCTATAATATGCAAGTCATGTGCATGCAATTGTTGCAGAAGAGAACAATTAAGAAGGAACGTATTACTTTTTGTGTCGTTGTATTGAGACTAAGAGAAAATTGACAACCACAATCATTGATGGAGAGGGTATTGAGTATCCAATAGGGTCTATTGTCATGACAGGCACATGGCTTAGGAGATACCCTATCAAGGATTCTGATGTTTGGTTGTTCGAGGACTTTGAAACACATAGACATATTCTTCATTTCTCCAACCTTGTTGTTGCGACAAATATTCATTTTATTAAGTATTGTGGTAAACCTCATAACAAGATTTTCTGGAAAGTTCATGAATCTGACCACAAGGCAATACGGGTTAGAGTCAACCCAGAAGGATCACTTGATTGATTCTACAGTTCAGGGTAGAATGATTTTGATAATTTGCTATATATCGTCGACAAATAGTTCTATATTCATTTTTTGTATATATAAATGCCCCTGAGTTGATTTGTACATATTTAGGGGTATAATTTTGTATATTTAAATGGCCATGAGCTGATTTGTACATATTTCAATGCCAAATTTTGTATAATCAAATGGCGATGAGTTGATTCACTCATATTTAAATGCCAAATTTTGTATATTTAAATGACGATGAGCTGATTTGCACATATTTAAATGCCAAATTGTGTATAAACTCCCATGAGATGATTTGCACATATTTAAATGTCAAAGATAACCAAGATAGGTCATTGTAGACAAGCCTCACATGACCCTATAGGTTCAAACGGATCAATCATATGCATTTTTTAGACTCAGGGCACTTGAGAGATCACATCGGTAGGGTATGGCTCTCGATGTTCCAAATTAAGGGAATATCTCTCAAGAACACCATTCAAGATAAAAATATTAATTACACTAAATAAATTGTTATTAATGTTGATATGACTCTGTAATTCTTAGTTTGTGGGATTACATGCATAATCAACTAAGTTTTGATACAACATAGGAGAGAGAAATATAAAGCCACCACCTGCACCCATTTCATAGTTATCACACAAAAATGAATAGAGTATTAGACAACATAGAAAGCAACATGAAGGAATAAAGCTAAACTTTTAATCTATGGCAAATAGAGATTTTTAGACATGGAAAATATTGTTTAGTGTCATTACTTTAAACTACATACAGAGGAAGGCCATAAATCTTTAAAAAGTTTAGAATTATAATAATTGAATGAGTATGAATAACCATCTCATTGTTATATAAAACTATCTATTGAGATGGAAGAATAGATAGGATATCATTTCTTTGGCATAGATTGTTCTTCTTCTTCTCTAGTAGGCTACAAGGACTTTGCTTTGTAACTAGAGCTAGAGATGTGCATCAAGTAGTGGTGGCTTTTTTAGATGGCACAATTAATGTGACTAATATAGTACTCAGGACAATCTTGCCTCACTGGATGCTTCCCATATCATGAGAGACAACGAACTTTTAAGTCTAAAGATTTTAAAACTATATTTTGGTTTTTCAAGGGATAATCTCTACAGGTCAAGAATGGTTTAAGTAGGGGGCGACGGTAGACTAAACCTATTCTTTCTCCATAGATAGTGAACATCTAGAAATTAGTTGAGTGATAGGATTATAATGAGAAAGAAGCCTAAAAACAATCTCAATCTTACTCTCAAATATTAAAATTGATAACAAGTAGTAGGCAAATTTAGATAGAGAACACCTAGATGTATCTCATCTATCCAATATTGATGTCTACTATCTACCTTAAGTCTTTACATAGATCCACTTCTACACACTTTTCTATATCACAATATGATATATTATTTTATTGTATATATAAATAAATAATTCAAAATTGGTAATACTCGGACCGAATTTCCATTCAAATATCTTTGAAATTTCCGAATGATGTCAAGGCGGCACATTCTAACTTGTAAACAACTTGAAATACAAAGAAAGACAGTTGCACCTTCAAAACTTGAAACATTGAACGAAAGCAGGAACACTAGAATTTCCCATGTCGTATTTGGTGGATTTGTGAGAATGGACATTTCTAAGATTGTGAGGAGGGTGACAAGTAGCTATAATTGCATCATGACGTAACAAAATGTATTGTCTCATATACTTGAAGATTGTCGACATCAATAAGTACATATTGATAGTATTCAATAGCCACAAACAAATTTATGGTCACTAAATTGATACCATAAAAAAAGATTAAATCATATCAAGATTCAACCACAAACAATGTAATTAAATAGTGACCCCAAACTTCATCAAATGTCATATACCTATTTACATGATAGCATCAATAAAAAAGAGAGCGATAAAATTCATAAGGTAATGAAAATGATTATTCAAACAATCATAAGGTAATGAAATTGATTATTCAAACAATAATAACTAGATGACTTTTCACAATAACAAATAGGTTTTAAAATGTTAGCACCATGTTCTCTTAGCACTGGAAAGAAATGTTTAAGTAGGCAAATGTTTATGAAATTAGCAATGAATAACCATGCCATAACCATTTTTCCTTCTCCTGTTAAAGTTCAAAAGAAATATGATGCTTCTCACTTTTTGTTAAACTAACTGTATCTTTTAATAGTAGTCCATTCTTCTTCCGTGGACTTTTATGTTAGTCGAAAATGTGGAAGGAACCCTGTGAAAACAATAGCATTGCATTGTAGCTTCACTCTTGCTTGCATATGCTCTACTTTTCAATTTGCTTGTTGTTCAAGCTTTTACGTCGTGCCGTGCGGTCTTTTGTTTATGAGTGCAAAGAGGCACAGCTTTCCTTTTCGACGTAGTCTATGTCAATCAAGCATGCAAAACAATAACGACTAAAATCGTTGACATTTTCTTTCCTTAAAACCTGCGCAACGTAAAACTTCCATGCAAATCAAATGGTCGAAGCTTCGGTAAACGTTGTTTGTCTTGGAGCGGGCCCAATATCAGAGTTGACTAAAAATAAAAAATTATTGATCACAAGAAAGGCTCATGTATTATTTATTTTTATTCAATTAAGAATCTAGTTGAACATAAACAATGCATGCACTATACTATTTAAGAATAGTAAGTCTTACATTAGTTGATATATATATAATATTAGTTCTGGTCAAGTAGATATTATTGCATTTATATAATTTTATTCTTTATTTAATTTAACTCATCATTATAAAGAAATTGATTTTTTTAATAAAAATCTTATAATTTATATTTAATTTTTATTTAAAATTATTATAAAATTATTATTTTACTTTTTTTCTTATTGATTAGAATAAGTATAAAATTCAAATTTTCTAAAAAAATATAGTAGATTTTTAATATATTAATTACTAATCTATATTGAAAAGTATAATGCAATTATTAATAATAATACCAAAATCTTAAAAGAGCTTGCCATGAAATTTCCGTGTAAAAAATACATCCAAAATACTCTAAGAGAACTCATTTCAATGTAAGCCTCAAAGTCCTTAATTTTATTTTAATATAAGTGATAAATAGGAAATTACTTCCCACATTTTAATTCATTGCATGGAAGTATTAAAGTATGTACATTCATGTATACCAACTACTTTATTTTGTTTTTCGTAATTATGAAAAGATTAAAGTGTATTTTATTTAATTATCTTTAAAAAAAATTATTTTTGTTTTTAAAATAAATGCTAATTAATATTTATCAAATTTATAATTTATTATATTTTTAAGAGTTTATGTTTTATATTTTAAAATAAATCTCAATTAATATTTATCTTATTTTTAAGAGTTTATGTTTTATATTTTAATTTTATTGTATAAAATATTTGGTATATAATTTATTTTTATTTTTATTTTTTCATTTTACTTTAATAATTATAAATTCTTCTGGATGATAGACTTTATTGGCTAGTTATAATTAGGCATTGATTGATATTATAAAGCTCATGTTTTTTACTAGAGAATATTATAAATCTCATATTATTAAATTAAATAATTTTCACATCTTAATTATTTAATATAATTTTCAAAACTTGTCTATTATTATTGTTTTATTTTTTAAGAATTAAAAATATATAATTGTATTTGTTTTCAGCAAAATATTGGTAAGAAAATAAAATTATAAATCATGAATAAACTACTTTGTGTAGGTTGAAAATAATAATTTAAAATTAAATATTAAGATAATAATAAATTATTAAACATAAGTTCTAATTTTTTTTCTATTTTTTCTTTTTTAAAATTATATGAATAAAAATATTTTAATAATATTTATAAGAATAAAATAATTTACAAAAAATTAATATTTTTTCAAAATAAAAATTTATATATTAAAAGAACAATTTAATAGATTACAAAGATACGTATATTTTGATAAAAAATTTATAAAGCGAATTTGAAACATTAGTAAATATTTAACATCCAAATTTAATTATTTAAAAAAATGTTTTCTTATCTAAATTTTTTAATTATTTAAAATTTTGAAGAACAGTTCAGCCGAATTTCCATTCAAATATCCTTGTAAACAGCATGAAATACACACCGTCAAACATGAAGCATTGAACGAAAGCAAGAACACTGGAATTTCCCGTTCCGTATTTGGTGGGTTTGTGATTCATTTCTATGATTGTGAGAAGAAGTTATAATTGCATCACAACGTAACAAATCCTCTGCGATTTCTCTTATTTTATAAATGAAGAGCTTTCAAGGAAGGAGGCTTGCTCCGTCCACAAAATTAACCATAGCTTGGAGGATACTCGTCGCCATGGTCAATTGTATGTACATAACGTGTGGAAGATAACAATTTTGAGAAACAAATACTTATACGGCTGGGTCAAAAGAGAAATGCAAACCATGAATGGTATATTAGTAAGCAAAATGTATTCCATAAGCAACCTGTGAAGGAACAATGCAATCTCATTGATTTTAGCGGGTTCCTTCCAAATTTTGAGAAGTTAGTCATTGATTTCCTCTATAAATTTTGAGAAGTTGTATCATTGAGTAGAATTGTTTGTAGTAAAGCAAAAATAAGAGTAAGAAGAGATGGCGCGCACAACAATTGAGCTTCAGGGAGTTATTGCTTTTCCTGCCCAACAGCAGATCCAGCAATTGCTTCAGGGTGTACCAGGATTTCATAGTGTAACTGTTCAGAGGAGGACTGTTATCGTAATACATGATGCAGGATCTCAGATAGGTATAATACCTTCTTACTTTTACTTCGCATTAATTTTGCATGGGTATTATCCAAATCTTCATATTTTTACTTTCCAACCACATGTGTTTTGACTGTATTTTCATCTGTCCATCTGTCCAGTTGAAAGACTGAGGATAACATATCCCAAGGCTGTTGTTAAAGAGACGGCAGAATAGAGCAGCGCCGTTTGGAACTTGATGCTATTTTTCTCTTTGTTTTTATGGAATTATGAATAAGTATATCACATCATACAGTTTTATTGTTAGTCTGTGTGAAATGTTCAGCTTAAAATAAAAGCATCCTGCTAAAACTTTGTGTTTTGAGATGTATTTATATTTATGAAATAATTTTCAGATATAAGATATCTGATTTTATAGTAAAGATAAATTGATGTGATTAAATTTAATATCTATGAGAAAATATTTGTGATCTATAAATTCGATCGTCCAAGTTCATGTATAATTAATAAATTTAAAGTGAATGGTTGAAAAAAATTGTCAAATTTATCTTTGAGTTTTGTGAAACATTAGATATATTTCTTTTCTTTTAAATAATAAAATTTTATTTACAATTATAAATTTTTATTCATTTAATTTATAAATAAAATTATTTTTTCTTAAATGTAATCTATATCATATATATGAATTCTAATTTTTCATTTTATGTATGCTTGGGATTAAGGGAAACTCTTAAGAATTTTATCATGAAAGCTCACGAGTTATTAATCTAGTTTCTTAAATTATGCTTATAACAGTTTAATGAATCTAATGTTAATCTTATTGGAAGGGGACATGATTTTCTAGGTTGATCAATATAAATGTGTCTAAATGACAATAATAGCACTCTTCAAAAATGCATATCCTCCTAAAATCTCATGCAAATCTAGATCCTTTTCTAGTGCATCAATTGAAGTGTTGTATTGTGAACAATATACCTTGGAATACTTAGAGATATGAGAATACCAAGTTAATACATTAAATGTATTTAAATAAAATGGCATGATCTTGACTCGCACAGATTGGTGTTAAGTTGGTCCTTGAAGGAGAAACAATTGCTAACAGTTAACCAAAACTTGAAGTCTAAATTCAAAATTTGAAAGGGCCAAGTCTAAAATATTAAGACCAACCTTATGACTTGAGACATAAAAAATGGGTGAAATCAAAATGGTTATCAATTACATGAAAGTATATGAAAACATAGATATAATAAATGTATGGATAAGGAGAATGTATTAGGATGAATGAAGATACGATTGTAGTGAGAGATAAGCATATAAGAATGTTTATAATGAATATGTAAATAGCATTGCAAAACATACCTAGGCTAATTATAAAATATTATTTGTAAACATACGTATATAATTTGTTACAAAAAATATTATTCGTAAACAAGATTCATGTGATTATTTCTTAAAAAGGTTAATTATAAAATTAATTTCCATAGACAACAAATATTATGTCTAGGATAGTATACTCAAAATTTCTAAATGATAATTGTTAATTGTATTAAATTTTAAAGTTATCAAATTCTTGATCTAAGGGATTGATGAAGGGCTACCCCACCAAACACCAAACAGGGCACAACAATAAATAATAACATAAAAAAAATGAAAGAAGGAAAACAACCTACTTTTGATTTCTTCAATAAAATGGAATTATATATTTAGAAATTGCAATGCTACATCCAAATGGGCTTAACTCATTGCAAAGAAATTAAATTCCAAGGAAAACTCTACAATTCGGAACCACAATTAACACTAATGGAGCTATCCTCTATAACCTCCCTTCCCCACCAATAACTACCTTAGAATGTTCTCGAAAGTACAATCATTCATTTTCTCACCTAGGAATTATTTTCATTTGAAAGATAAATTTTGGCTCCACAACTTCTAAGAGCCATAACTTTTGACTTGGGAATTTAATTTGTTGTTATAATATATTGTGGGAAATCTCGTGAACAGATCTATAATGTTGAAATCAGCTAAAGATAATTTCGTCAATTTTTTAGCTTTTATGAAGCTGCAAAAGTCTTCAAATTTGAGTTTGAAACATTATAGAAAAAAATTTATAGGATAAAAAAACTAATATCTCCCAAATGGTACAAAGTATTGGAAGGTTTATTTCACTGTATAACATCATAAATTGCACCCCATGCAATTTCACATGACATGAGTCTTCCCTTAAGTCATAATTAAGATAGTCTATTCATATTACACCTTAAACTGATCTAAGCATGCGTACCTTTCCATATTTCATGCTTGACTCCATGACCATTAGGTCTAGATTGCACTCAAAGGTATGTGTGTCATGGATATGTTTGCATGCCACACTAGTGTACCATGAATATCTACAATTGAGTTGGCCATTGAGACATTACACTTCTTAAATTTGGCAATATAATGCCTTTATACGCTTGACATTGGGAGTTAGTATCTATCCATGAAACTTACATTTTGCTTCATTTTCTCTCTCTCTTGTCTTTCTTGAATCTTGAAAACAATATTTGAATTTCATTAAGGCCTCTTGAACACCTTCTCAATACAACAACACTCCATTTTTGCAACTTTATACTCACAACAACTTCTACAACTTTTCTATTCTACGATTAAAGTGACCTATTGTAAAACTCCATTTTCTTGAGGATTAGTTTCTAAGTCTAGCAAGCTATGTTTCTTTTAGTAGCTTTTTAACATTTCTCTCTCATAACTTGTCTTCAAATTATCAACATATTGTTCATACATGGTTTATGTCCTTATTTTGTATGATCTTATTTATGGCTATCCATCGAGGTGGGAACTATTGGAGGGATACTCCCAAGATAGGATCATGATTGTAATAACTTCCACAAAACGAGATAAATATTTCACCAAGAAAGATATATAATATTGTTGATATTGAGATGAGTTATAAATGTACAAATTCCTTGCTTGAATATGCAGGAGCATGAGATGAGAGAACACAAGATGTGAACATGTGTCTCAATCAAATGCAAGAGTAGGTAGGATAGGTAGAAGCCAACTATAGACAACTACCCAAGTATAAAATGCAAGGTAAATGGTAATTGCCTAGTTTTACTTAAGCATGAGTAAACAATATCTACTCCAACACCCTTGCTAAGTTCAACTTATGGAGAAGAAGTATTTTGCAAAATACAATAAGATATGATGATGGATCCTAAAAATAAGTTATGCCAGGTACCCATTTACATGTACAATGCGACTAATCTCTCAAAATGGTTGTATAGAGGGTGTTGACATTACAAAAGAAGCCGACGCCCGCTATACAACCATAGGAAAGAGGACATATAAAATAATCGAGACCATACATAATCTAGAAACCAAAAAATTTCCTATCAGACCACTTCACATCAGAAGAGGAAAGAAATCTACTCATTCTCATGAGCCTAAGTCACACCTCCTCCATTGTATACACAACGTACTTTTTTCTTAACTGAATCCTATCAAATTAATGTGTATTTGAATAATTATTAATTGTTTGAAAAATAAATTATATAATTTGATTTGATAATTATATATACAGATTATTACTTGATTCACTTGTTTATTTTTTTTAACCAAACTATTTGTAGTTGTGTCAATTTGGTTGGATTTGTGAAATGGAAAACCTATCAATTTACATCATTAATATAGATGAAAATCTTTGACCAAGTTAATTCTGTTTTGCAAAATATTTTTATGAACAAGTAGCTATGCCATTTTTGGCTTGTTTATTTATGTTATGGGTATTGCTTGCACTTATGAATTGGCACTGCTTCTGAGGCTCTAAAACTCTAAACCTTTCAACAACGTTCAATTAACACGGTGTTTACCGGAAATGACTTCTCACGGAAGAAAT
The DNA here is from genome assembly GCF_030272615.1 of Cryptomeria japonica. NCBI lineage: Eukaryota > Viridiplantae > Streptophyta > Pinopsida > Cupressales > Cupressaceae > Cryptomeria > Cryptomeria japonica. The sequence goes on along the minus strand of NC_081406.1, from coordinate 28,172,045 downwards.
GAAAGTGGTGCTGTAACTTCCAATTGAAGACCTGTCTAAGTGCCGTATTGGGTGGGTTGCGTTTTGAAGAGCTATATACACAAATGAATCAGTTGCTTCAAATTGAAGAAATCGGGGAAGATTTTTAGAAGCAACACACACCTGACTAGTAAACTCGTAAGCTTTCTTGGATTTTTAATGTTCAATTGAAGGAATCAGTTCAAATATCTTGGGCAACACTCTTGTTGGGATATAAATATAGCCCCTGAGCCAAACACTATCATCTCAAATTTGAATCAACAACTAAAGGGAGGTCCATTCACAACTATGTTAATTGTGGTAATTGTTATTATGTTATAGTTTGGCAAATTAATTTATTTTTGTGGTAATAATTATTTCTTTGTCAGATGTGATTTGATATTGTTATATCATTTAATTTATCAAATAAAAGAAAAACTATTATATTTAAATTATATGAATTATATTTAAGAATGTGTTTTCAGTTTTCAAATATAGTTTTTAAATTATTCAAACATTCGCAACAAAGAAGTATTAGAAAGACGAATTACAATCGATTCATAAACGTCAATTTCATTGTCAAGATCATTCAAATATTTATAAAATATACAAATGAATAAATCTGATTGATATATTTGAGAAATATGAAATAAAATAAAAATATTCGAAATTAATTTTTATTCCAAAAATAAATAAAAGTGCATTTCTATTAATTTTTATTCCAAAAATAAATAAAAGTGCATTTCTTTTTAATTTTTAGCTAGATGTTAGAACACTAAATAAAATGTGCAACTCAACCAAATACATTTTAACATTCTAAATACATAAGAATATTGTCACATGGTGATGACTACATGTCTTTTTAGTATTCTAATAATAATATTTATTGGCTAGTCAATAGATAAGTAATGACATGCTAATTTACAAGCATATTGTATAATAGTTTGACATCAAAACAACTTTTTCTCAGGGTGTGGGTGGGGGGCTTGATATTTATATTAATTACGTCGAGAGGCGTAACCTACAATGGCATAAACAATAGGAGGTCAGCAGGATAGAATATTCTGTGTAAGAAAAAGAAATGTTAGACATTCCTGATAGTTACTAAGCATATGAAAAGTGAAAAAATGGAGAATGCCAAGTGGCAGATAGCAACCGGTAACGTTTGACAGCTCATTGGTTTTATGAAACAAATGATAATGGAAGAAGTGGTTGTGGTGACTATATGATCCCATTTCTGCTTGGCTCGAGGATGAACTGATGGGAGATGAAAAATCACCACCGCATCACTCAGTTGTAATGACAGCCTGCATCGAAACGTGTGAGTCTAGCTGAAGAGCCATTTGAACACTCTCCTCAAATGCTATATATTCTGGAGATTGTAAGAGATCAGTGGCATCATTCTCATATTCCTTTGTCACTTGATGAGTTTTATCTTTTGTTGTTTCTCTAGACTAAATCAAAGCATAAATCGTTGCTTCTTCTACAATGCTAGCACAAACCACTCTTGCAAGGCCCAACTTCATTGGCATCACCCCTGGACCAAAACCATGTTCCACAACCAGACCCTCAGCACATGTTACCATTTCGTAGGTAGAATTCTTCTATGCGATTTGATTTATCTAGTTGAGTTTGGAAATAGTTCTGATTCATTTGTCGATTCAGTTGCAGTGTATTCAAAGAGAGCTTACACGCAACCTGAGGCCATCTTATTCATTGCAATTTGATAGATTGGAATTTGACTACATTTGCAATTGTTGTTGCAAGCATTGGTTAAGGTGAGTAAAATACTTCACCCTATTTCTTCCTTGTATTAAGATTTTTTGTAGTCAGAGTTATATATCTTATAAATTTTCTTTATTTTGAATTGATTTCGATACCTATAGCAAGAAATTTTCTTTCTTATGCAAATGATATCTTGATTCTGATAATATGTTTTAGAAAATAGTTCGACTGCATCAGAAAAACCAATAATAAATTCCATGTGTTTGAACTTTCTCTTAGACCCTCCCAACCAAAAGGATGGCATCTTGCAATAAGATATGTCTCTTCTAGATTGATCTTTTCATAACTACTATTTTGCTAATCAAATTGTGTCTTATGGCTTATGTAATTGTTGATATTACAACCGCTACCATTCTCCTAAACTATGGCCACTTTAAAAAACAATTCCTTGTTTATAGATTTGTTACGATTAATTGATGAGTCAAGCATTGCCACCTTAATTGATTATGATAACTTTGATTATTGGTAGTCAAGACTAATCTATGATTAATCAAATTTATTGGATCGATATTATAATCTCCTTGTATAACTTGGGAAAATGCTTGTAATCTCAATTGATACATTACTCTCCCTTAACCAATCTATTCACTGATCTGATCTGTATATCATAGGATGCTCAACGTCTTTATTCCTCCCTTCTATGGTGATTATGAAAATACCTTAAATTTTACACCTTAAAGTCAAATAGGTGCCTTGATAAGGATATCTCTTGGCGTACTTTATATAGATTAAATTAAAATTTAAGGTATATATGCTAGTAACATCTTAGTTACGAATCCACCAAGGAGATTTTTACGTTGCAAAAGGCACCACAACGGTAGTATAAGGAAGATCCTTTTAGGAAAGGAGAGTGCAGAAATGCCTTCCAAATGTCAAATTCTTAGAGGAGTAAAGCATGGACGAATTTCAATTTCCAATTACAGTCATTATTGTTACAAGATACAGAGTAAACAAAAGAATCATACAAATAGAACACACACTAGAATTTATGTGAGAAAACCCTTATGGGTAAAAAAGTCATACACCAAAGCAAAGTCTCTTGTATTACAATAAATAATGTTTACATACAAGTTATAGATCAATGCTCTATTCCAGTCTCTATTCTGGCAACAATATAGTATATTCGATCAAATAATTCTAGCAGACAATATTCAAAATTTATCTGCAACTAACCTTCATCGAACATCACATTTAGTGTTCAACTAATTATCACCCAACTGAAAGATCTGCAACTATTTTTTCAAACTTTAATATGCCTCTATTAGGAAAATGGTTCCCTTCAGTTCCTCAGAGAAAAAACTGTCTTTCATATCAGGCCTTGGAGGTGTCTCTTAGAACTCTCTTTGAACTCCCAAGACTACTACAGCTTGGACCAATCACCAACAAACACCTTAGCTAATCAGCAAGAGTTGAGGCATAGTCCCCACCTTTCCTTATCGACTCATCGAAGAAGGTCATGACTTCACCAAGTCACTTGAGATGTTTCATAGAACACCAATGTCACGTCGATAACACAACAACATCACCAAGACCACTTCGAGTCTCCTCAAACGTTCACAAGGTTTATTTTTTATTACCATTTTGATGTGACATTTAGAATGTCTCATCGAGGTCAAATCTCTTCACAGTCTTTATCAAACTGACTAGCAAGCTCGCCAAGACTGACTTATGTCTTCATCAAGAGAACTTCTCTATTCAATGTCACCAACACTAACAAACATAACATCAAACTTTCTCCCCAATTTTTCTATCTACATATCACAAAAGATATGCATCGTATGACATCACAGTTCTGGAGCCAGATTAGCCATGTTTGGTTTCGACTACTAATAATCATGGACACCAAAGGCCCATCAAGCTAACACACCATTTGAACTTAGTTGTGCTCACAGGCTTTGTTAATGCATTTTCCACATTCGTCAAAGTGTCAACGTTTTCCAAATTGACTTTTCCATCTTCCACCATGTCATGAACAAAGTGATACTATACATCAATATGTTTCATCCTAGCATGAAAATTGGAACTTTCCGCCAAACAAATGACACTCTGACTATCATAACAAATAGAAATCTACCCCGCATTAAACCCAACATCATAACACAAACACTCAATCCAAACAACTTCTTGACAGGCACAAGTTATTGCCATATACTCTGTCTCTATAGTAGATAAAGCGACTACAACCTATTTCTTGCTCATCCAGCTAATTGCACCACCATTCATCATGAACACATATTCACTAGTGGATCTTCTGCTATCAATATCCCCTTCACAATCAAAATCCACATATCTTAGAATGCTAACAGATCTATGTGATATGACTAAGTTGCCATGATAACACATGACATTATAAGAAGTACCCTTCAAATATCTAAACATTCTTTTCACAACATCCCAATGCAGCCTTCCTGGATTTGCCATAAGCCAACTTAGTACTCCCATTGCTTGGGCAATGTCTAGCCTAGTACAAACCATTGCATACATTAAATTGCCAACTGCACTTGCATAAGGTACCTTGGTCATGTCCTCCATCTCACTAGAAGATTTTGGACAGAAATTTTTGGTCCCTATAATACTAGAACAACTAACTACTTGCAATCTATCATATTGAATCTCTTAAGGATAGTATTAATATACTTACTCTGACTGAGCCAAAGATTTATACTCTTCATATTCCATCCCAATAATATACCTAGCTGCACCTAAATCTTTCATTTCAAACCTTGCTAACAAATGAGATTTTAGATCAAAAATCATACGCTTATCATTCCCAATGAGCAAAATGTCATCCACATACAGGGAAATAATAAGTAAGCAACCATTTTTTATTTTAAAATACACACAATGATCTGATTTTGACCTCACAAAACCCAATGACAACACAAATGTGTCAAACTTTAGGTACCACATTCTAGGTAACTGTTTTAAACCATAGAGAGATTTCTTTACCTTTTTCAATAGAGTTCTTAGGCTAGGACATGTAAATATCTTCCTCCAAATCACCATGAAGCAACATTGTCTTCACATCCATCTACTCGATCTCAAAGTCATATACAGCTGCAAGTGGCAAAACAAATCTGATAGATGTCAACTTAGCTATGGGAGAGAAAATTTCTCCATAATCAATTCCCTCTACCTGGAATAACCTTTTGCAACCAACCTAGCTTTATACTTATCCACACTGCCATCGAGACCAATTTTCTTCTTAAACACCCATTTATAGCCAACTAGTTTTCGACCTTCTAGCAAAGGCACTAGATCCCAAGTTTGATTCTTCTTTAATGATGTCGTTTCTTCATACATGGCCTCCAACCAGGAATCTGAATCAGACATATCAATTGCCTCCTTCATAGTCCTAGGCTCGTCAGCATTAGTTATCAAAGCATAGGCACAATTTGAATCCAACATTGAATATCCAAATATTTCTAGTGAATGATTGTATCTACCAGGTCATTGCCTCTCACGTGTAGACCTCCTCAATAACTAAGGTGGAGGTTCTTGTTCTTCTCCTTGTTCCGAACTCTCAAAGCTTCTTGAGCTCTCCTCACTTTTAGGTACAGGTGGAGTTCATAGTTCCTCCTTTTCTAGAGTTAGAGGAATTTCGACTACATCTTCCTCCTTCTCTTTCTTTTTTGACTACATATCTACTAAGGAAGGTTTCAGCACATGAAAGATTACACTTTTTTTTGTAGATTACCTTCTCAGTGACTGGGTTCCAAAGCTTGTATCCTTTCACACCAATACCATAGCCAATGAAGATACACTTAACAACTCTATTTTCCAATTTAGATCTATTTACATCAGACACGTGTACATATGCCTGACAACCAAAGACATGAATATGTCTTAGAGAGGGCTTCTTACTAGATCATGCCTTCATAGGCATTTTGTCTACTAGTGCCGAAGTGGGAGATCTATTTAACAAATAACATGTTGTAGCTATAGCCTCAACCTAGAACTTCTACTCCAAACCAACACCACTCAACATGTTTTTTGCCTTTTCTATCAATGTTCTATTCAACCTTTCAGCAACTCCATTATTCTATGGAGTGTAAGTTGTAGTTTTATGCCTCTTAATTCCATGTTTTTTACAATATTGTTCAAAATCTACAAAACAGAACTCACCACCATATCCATCCTTAAGCATTTAATTTTTCTACTAGTCTAATTTTCAACCAAGTTTTTAAACTCTTTAAACTGACCAAATACTTCTTATTTACTTTTTAGAAAGTATACAAATGCCCTTATCGAATAATCATCTATAAAATAAACACAATATTCAGAATTCGATAATGAAGGAACATTTACTAGACCAAATACATCAAAGTGAACATAATCCAACAAACCAGAAGATTTATGTGCACTAGAATAAAATGAAACACGATGTTATTTTCCATATATGCAATGTTTGCAAAAATCAAACTCAAAATTACAATCATCAAGCCCCTCAACCAAGTTTTTATTCTTTGGTGATTTTAAGCCCTTCTCTCCTATATGACCGAGTCTATGATGCCACAACAAAGTTTCTTTTTTCAAAAAGTTCTACCTCCATAGAGTTTGCAATGTTCTTCTTCCAAGCAACTTTATCTGACTTTCCAGAGACACTACTACAATGAATAGCTTGTACGTCCATCTTGTAAAATGTACCAATCTATGCACCCTTGGCCAACATCATCTAGCCTCTAGTCATTTTATAGCCACCACCTGAGGATGTAACTTATACACCAACATCATTTAGTTTACTAATCGAAATAAAATCGGTAAAAGCACAAAATTGTGTCACGTTTTAGGACAACTTATCAGGACAAGTGAATTTTCTAACTAAAAATTAATTTGTCAAATATATGGTCTATAGAGATTCATTATAGCTATCTTATATATCTGACACAATATTTCCAATTGGAATTGTCTACAAAATGTATATTTTATACCACTTTGGGTCTGATTAAGAATTTTATTTTTTTTGAAAAACTCGATGTTTCAACAACTCTTACTCTTATAAATAATATGTTTTTTGAAATGTAAAAATACCCTTTTATAGATCTAAAAGTGAATTTTTCAAATTATATATCTTTTAATATTTTAATTAGTTTTCAATATTTTATGTTTTATTTTTATTGAAAGTAGGTCATTGGTACTATAATATAAGGTTGATTATCTTGTAAAGGAAAAATACTAAAATTTATTTAAATTTTTTGAAAAAATAAATGTACTAGAGAAAAGAGTTTATGTCAAGATGATATAATTATTTTCTAATTTGGATAAATAATTAAGAAAAAAGGTGATGCCAAATGGAAAGAGTTATATTTCGATACACACAACTTTTCAAATTTATTGAAAAATATATATACATCCAAAAAATAGTTAAAAATATATTTTTACACTAAAGTTTCAAGTTATCAATATGAACGAAAAAGTTGAAGAAAAAAAGGAAAAATTTACTATATTTAAAGTGTGACGCCTCATGTAACTTCAATTTCAGCATTTAAAATCCGTGAAACGAAGGGGGATCTGTTCGTCTCTGCACAAGGATTCTAGATCTTCAATTACAGCCGCGTACCTGCAACCTACACACAGAAAAGAGAGGACGATTGGGGGGTTAGGGATTAGGGGTTTGCCCTTAGGTCAAACCCCGGTTTTGGAATTAACCAAGAAATGAGAGTGCTGTAAATGTAAAGGATTGTAATGTAATAAAGTACCAATACCTTGTTGTAAGAATGTTTGTATTCTTACATGCGAAGGTTTAAACATTGTTGTAGGTTGTAAGTTGTATGTGGTATGTGATCTCCTCTTCAATGGTTGAATCCTTGTCTTCAATGCAACACTTAGCCTTGAATGGAGACTTAGAATGCTCAATTGCTTGAAGGAATGCTTGAATGCTTGAATGCTTGAATGTTTGAATGTCGCTTCTACCTTTTTTCCATTTACCAAAATGGGAGAGGAAATTTAGTTTATATACTTGCCAATTAGGGTTAAAAGACTGATTTTTCCAAACTTAGGCTGACCAGGAAACATTATTTTCCAATTTGCAAACTTAAAGACCCGAAGCCCCATAAGAGACCGGGCCCAAAATAGGGCCAGGGACCAGGGCGCTGGGCGCCATGGTCCCACCTCCAGGGACAGCAAGGTGCAAGGAGGATCAGGCCAGGGTGCTGAAAAATGTAGTTTTTGATGTCATGAACAAGTTTCGGGGTCTCCATTCAGGTTCAGTGTTGCGTCACCATCGTGAAGACCCAAATGCGGTCAAAATTGCAAGTTTCACAATTTTAGGACACTACATTTAGCCCCCACTTTAGCAGGAGTATAAGCGTACGCCCATACTTCCGGTAAAGTACAAGGAAACAACATTGAAAAACTTTCACCACGTCAAGGAGGCAAGATACACCAAGCCCCCAGTGGACTAAGGATCTTACAACTTCGATTGACAAAGTAAAAGGGAAGATCATGAGGGAGAATCATGACTGTCAGTAGTAAGGTTCCCTCACTATGAGTCATGCAAGAAAAATACCAAAAATTTTCAAGGCAAAGCTAAGTTCGCCAAGATATTTTCAAGTATCCTAAAGGGATAGACGGGGTGTATGCCCCCCTACATTAAAGAGAACGCACATGCCTCACCAGGGGTGATTGCTTTAAGGTAGTGATACACATAAGAAATAAGAAGGAAAAGGAGCACGTTATCACAAAGATTTAGCCCCCAAGTGTGAGATAATCCCAAGGATAATAGACACAAAACACAAAGCACGAGGTGACTTCGCTTTCCTCGGGGTCAGTATGTTGTATGATAATTCATGTATATCATATGTATGTATGCATAATTGTTCTTCATTCCCCAATCAAGGAAGGTCACCTAGAAGAAGGGAACACATGTGTCTTTTGAGTCAACTTGAGAGAGACCAAAAGAGATCTCAATGCTTTGCATCGTCCTCAAGTAGACAACACTAAGGACAACAAATAGAAGAATGAGAATAACACATAGAAGAATTAACAAAAGAGAGGAGGAGAGAATCTACTATGCTAATGAACTAGTCTAGCACGTCATCTACCCCCCGATCTTGCTGATCAATGTTTCAGGAAGGCAGGGAACACACTAGAGGAGGAACATCCAACACAGCAGATGGAGCTATCACAAGATCCAAACAAGGGCTATGTTCATGTTCCAAGCCACGTTGTTGTTGTCTAGTAGCTAGGATAAGTGCTTTAGAAAATTCGTTAGATAAATGGTTATCAACATCAACATATTCATATTCATTATCAGAATGAAGAGAAGTAACATTTTCATCATGGATAACATTTTCATCTATATCATCATCAAGATTTATAAAAATAGGATCTTTGACTCGCACAGGATCAAGACCATCATGCATCTTATGTTTAGGAGATTTTGGAGAAAATGGAATAATGCTTGTTGAAGGTGTTTTTGGGGATTGCAAAGTTTGAGAAGCAGTTGCCTAAGCTCTAAGACGACGCTTTTGTCAGCGTTCACGTGCAGAACGATTTCGTCTAGTCTTAGTAGGAAGTGGAGAAGATTGAGGAGGAGGAATGTTCTCATCCTTATCACTTGGGTGTTTAGGTTGTGGTCTCTTAGGTTGGATAATAGGAGAAGAAGAAGGTCTCTTCTCTTTATAAAAGGAAGGAGGAGGAACCACTCCATATAAAGGAGGAATATTTGGTTTAGGAAGGAGACCCAGTCCATCATGACGAGGAGGTATAGGTCTACTTTTAGAAAGTTTATTAGACATAGACATAGTCACATCCATAGGAATGGGTTGGGAATCTTCTTGAGGAAAGACATTAGTTTTATCTTTCAAAGGAAGAACTTCCTTCTCAAGAACGATAGGAATATCAAGTTTGGGTGTTCTAGGCTCACTTAGAGATAGGATTGTAAGGAAGTTAAGTAGCGGAAACAACTTCCTACACTAACCTTGAGAGGAGGGTATTGCAAAACTTTTTCAGATCATTACAACAGTTATAGAAAATAGAAATAGATATAATAGCATTCACACCACAACACAATGATTTACGTGGGGAAAACCCTTTCGGGAGAAAAACCCCACCCTCCAAAAGCAGCTCAATATTTTATTCAGCAATCAAAAACAGATTACAAAATACTTGCAGAGCAAGCTCTTCGCAGGAGTACCACTAATCAGAGATTCAGAGGCAACTCAATAGCCATAAGACTTTTACACACAACCTCTATCTCACACACCTCATAAATAGGAGATACAATACAAGAAACCATCAAACGGTATTACAAAACCATGGGCTAAAACCACCCAATAAAGTGTAGCCGACCTTATCTCCCTTCTAGATTCCCTATGACATGTTAAAGCACACATCAACACATGTCGCTCCCTTTTACTGCTCATTTATGTATCCGATACAAATTATTTTTCCTATTTCAGGAGTACAAACTTTCGGAGGCCATAACTTGAGAACCGGGTGTCCGATTGACGAACCGTTTGAAGCACCGGAAAGCTCGCGAAGTGCTCTATCACCTCGTAACCCGCTTCGCCGGTTACGGCAAATTTTTAGGGAATTTCGGAGCCTCTAAAGTCCCCAAAATTAAGTTTAAACATTTTATTGCACCCCTCCAAGACGAAAACTTTAATATCTTCAAAACTAGCTGTGACCTTGTGACGCAACTTTACCGGAATGCTTATCTAGCCAACCAGAAGCTTCAGGGAGAGTTTCGCACCATTTCGTGCTCAAATAAAAACTTACTATAAATAGTAACCTCGCATAAATGCAAGGTTGAGACACCATTTTTCCCAACAAATCTCCCACTTGTCGAACACCTTGCATGAGCGGAAGGGAATGTCAACACAATGAATCAATTGCTAGGGGCCATAAGGCCCATAGACTCTGAACACCATCTGAACTTCTCTGTGCTCACAGCCTTAGTTAAAGCATCTGCAACATTCATCAAAGTGTCCACCTTAACCAGCTTCACCCTACCATCTTCGACCATATCTCTAACAAAATGATACTGAACATCAATATGTTTGGTCCGGGCATGAAATGTCGGGTTCTTAGCTAGGCTAATTGCACTCTGACTGTCACAGTAAATTGTCACTGTACCTTGTTTTATTCCAATATCCGAACACAGTCTCTTAAGCCAAATGGCCTCTTTACAAGCATGAGTAGCTGCCATATACTCTGCTTCAATAGTGGATAGAGAAACCACAGCCTTTCGCTTACTCATCCAACTAATTGCACCACCAAACAAAGTAAACACATAAGCACTGGTGGATCTTCTTCTATCAATATCACCTGCCCAATCTGAATCCACATAACCATGGATATCAAGGGAAGTCATGTCTCCAACTGAATTACCATGATAACACAAAGAATACTCTGAAGTACCCTTCAAATATCTGAATACTCTTTTGACTGCATCCCAATGAACTCTACCAGGATTAGACATATATCTAGAAAGTACTCCCACTGCTTGGGCAATGTCTGGTCTAGTACAGACCATAGCATACATCAAGCTTCCAACCGCACTCTGGTAAGGCACTCTGCTCATGTCTTCCATCTCCAATGGGGATGTAGGACAATCTGAAATGGATAGTTTCATTCCAACTGTAAAAGGAACACTCAATGGTCTACAATTCTGCATGTTGAACCTCTGTAACACTGAATTCACATACTTACTCTGGCCTAGACATAGCTTTCTGTTCACCTTATCTCTTCTAATTTCCATCCCAAGAATGTGCTTTGCTGCACCAAGATCTTTCATTTCAAATTTAGTAGCGAGCTGAGACTTCAGTTCTGAAATCATACCTTTCCCTTTACCAATGAATAACATATCATCAACATACAATGCAATGAATAAGAAATGATCACCATAAGATTTATAATAAACACAGTGATCTGATTTAGAACGTTCAAATCCCAAACTCAACACATATGTATCAAATTTCTGGTACCACATCCTAGGACTTTGTTTGAGGCCATACAAAGATTTCTTCAATTTACAGACCAAATTACTTTTGCCTTTCACCACATAGTGCTCCAACTGTGTCATATAAATATCTTCCTCCAAATCACCATGAAGGAAAGCAGTTTTCACATCCATTTGCTCAACCTCTAAATCATAAGCAGTAGCAATAGAAAGCAAAAATCTAATGGACGTCATTTTTGCAACAGGAGAAAATATCTCACCGTAATCAACACCCTCAACCTGAGAGTAGCCTTTTGCAACCAACCTTGCTTTATACTTCTCAATGCTTCCATCTGAACCAATCTTTTTCTTAAACACCCATTTACAACCAACAGGTTTTCGTCCTTCAGGCAATGGTACAAGATCCCATGTATCATTCTTTTTCAAAGCTGCCATTTCTTCCTCCATAGCAATCTTCCAGGATTCTGCATCATTCATACCTAATGCCTCTTCTACAGATTTTGGTTCATCCACACTAGTATTCAGAGCAAAAATACATCTCCAATCATCAGGTGAATACCTTTCAGGTGGTTGTCTATGTCTTGTAGACCTTCGAACAAGCTGAGTTGGATGTTCTTCCTCCTCTTCTGAAGATTCAGAGCTAGACGAGCTCTCCTCAAATTCTTGCCTATCTAGGGGTCTCGATTCAACTCTTTCAGGTGTAGAAGGAAGTTGAATCACATCTTCCTTTTTAGTCTGTTCTGGCTGCAGTGTAACAGAAGGAGACTTAATTTCTCTAAAAATAACACTTCTACTGTGAATTACCTTTTGTGCAACAGGGTCCCAAAGCTTGTATCCTTTCACACCATAACTATACCCGATGAAGATACATTTCACAGCCTTGTTCTCCAACTTTGTTTGCTTCTCCTTTGGCACATGTGCATATGCCTCGCAACCAAAAACTCTAAGATGTCTCAATGAAGGCTTGTGACCTGACCATGCTTCCATAGGCATTTTATCAACAAGAGCTGATGTAGGAGACCTGTTAATCAGGTAGCAAGCAGTGGCAACAGCTTCAGCCCAAAACTTTTGTTCGAGACTAGCACCACTCAACATACTCCTAGCCTTCTCCATCAGTGTCCTGTTCATTCTTTCTGCAACTCCATTCTGCTGTGGAGAATACGGAGTTGTCTTATGCCTGTTAATTCCACAGTCTTTACAGAATCTATCAAAATCATTAGAGCAAAACTCACCGCCATTATCAGTTCTCAAACATTTTATTTTCTTTCCAGTCTGCAACTCAACCATTGCTTTAAATTCTTTAAAACGACTAAAAACTTCAGATTTGCTCTTTAGAAAATATACCCATGTCCTTCTACTAAAATCATCAATAAATGAAACATAATATGTGGATTTTCCAATCGAAGAGACATCTACTGGACCAAACCCATCAGAATGGATAAGATCCAAAACACCACAAGTTTTATGAGAACTCGAGTAAAACTGAACGCGGTTTTGTTTTCCATAAATGCAATGCTCACAGAAATCAAAGTCAAGATTACAATCATTCAAACCTTCAACAAGATTTTTATTTTTCAAGGTCCTTAGACCCTTTTCTCCAATGTGGCCAAGTCTCTCGTGCCATAACATAGTCTTCTCTACAGGTAACTTTGCTTCAGACGAAAGAGCACCCTTAGGTACCCAAAAACCATTTCCATCTGCTGAAGGTGAAACCTTCAAATCTTCTAGTGAAGTATCCGCAAATTTGCTTTTTACAGAAGTGCTATTACATTCAACAGTGTATGCTTCAAGCTTATACAAAGTGCCAAACCTGACACCTCTAGCAACTACCATAGCACCCTTAATCATCTTACATCCTGCTTCAGAAAAGACTACCTGCACACCTGCATCTATTAGTTTGCTCACAGATAACAGGTTTCGTTTTAATCCAGGGATATGCAGCACACCATTAATCCCTTTTATTCTACCATCAGAAAACCTGATTCTAACTTTACCTCGACCAACAATGTCTAGAGGTGAATCATCACCCAAGTACACCTTACCTCCATTAAATCCTTCATATTCAGAAAACCAATCTCTATTGGAAGTCATATGAAAAGATGCACCTGAGTCAATTAGCCAGACATCATTACCTGCATGAGTCGCCAAAGCCGCAATAAATGCATCGCCATCTTCCTTGTCAGACTCAGAATCAGAATCGAACTTTTTCTTTTTCTTCTTCTTTTCTTCTTTGCAGTCCTTACGGATGTGACCCGGTTTACCGCAATTCTAGCAAATGACTTTGGACTTTCCAGGAGATTTCGACCTCCCTTTGGATTTGGACTTGCCGCGCTTCTCATTCTTCTTGCCTTTCTCCTTAGGTCTTCCACGAACGGTTAGCGCTTCCTTTGAACTGATGGATACCTTCCTTCGCATCTCTTCACCGAGTAGGGCACCCACCACGTCTTCAGATTTCAAAACAACAGAAGTACTACCGATAGCCATAACAAGAGAATCCCACGAATCAGGCAAAGAACAAAGCAAGATCTGACATTTCTCCTCCTCATCCATCTTAACACCAACGGATACTAATTGAGCCACAATCATATTGAATGCTTCTAGGTGGTCTACAATTCGTCCACCCTCTTCCATCTTCAAGGAATACAATTTCTTTCTTAAGAAAATTTGATTTAATAAAGATTTCACTTGATACATCTCACCAAGCTTAGTCCATAGCTTCTTTGCAGAGTTCTCTTCATGGACATTGATTAGAACAGAGTCTGCCAGGCACAGTCTAATTAGACCCTTGGCTTTTCGGTCCATAACATCATACTGAGCTGCCGCAGTAGGATCTGAGGGCCTTTGGACATTCGCATCAACAGCATCCCAAAGATCTCGATCTATTAGCAGATCTTCCATCTTCAGCTTCCACATCTCAAAATTACTTCCATTAAATTTCTCCACCTCTATTCTCCCTGACGAACTCGCCATCTGAATATTCCTGCAACAAGATCAAAAAGTGTCTTCTGCACAAGCTCCCACTCAAATCTAGATTAGTTCAAAAAACCCAACTGCCCACAATTGAAACCAAAGGTGATCAGGCTCTGATACCACTTGTAAGGAAGTTAAGTAGCGGAAACAACTTCCTACACTAACCTTGAGAGGAGGGTATTGCAAAACTTTTTCAGATCATTACAACAGTTATAGAAAATAGAAATAGATATAATAGCATTCATACCACAACACAATGATTTACGTGGGGAAAACCCTTTCGGGAGAAAAACCCCACCCTCCAAAAGCAGCTCAATATTTTATTCAGCAATCAAAAACAGATTACAAAATACTTGCAGAGCAAGCTCTTCGCAGGAGTACCACTAATCAGAGATTCAGAGGCAACTCAATAGCCATAAGACTTTTACACACAACCTCTATCTCACACACCTCATAAATAGGAGATACAATACAAGAAACCATCAAACGGTATTACAAAACCATGGGCTAAAACCACCCAATAAAGTGTAGCCGACCTTATCTCCCTTCTAGATTCCCTATGACATGTTAAAGCACACATCAACACATGTCGCTCCCTTTTACCGCTCATTTATGTATCCGATACAAATTATTTTTCCTATTTCAGGAGTACAAACTTCCGGAGGCCATAACTTGAGAACCGGGTGTCTGATTGATGAACCGTTTGAAGCGCCGGAAAGCTCGCGAAGTGCTCTATCACCTCGTAAACCGCTTCGCCAGTTACGGCAACTTTTCAGGGCGTTTCGGAGCCTCTAAAGTCCCCAAAATTAAGTTTAAACATTTTATTGCACCCCTCCAAGACGAAAACTTTAATATCTTCAAAACTAGCTGTGACCTTGCGACGCAACTTTACCGGAATGCTTATCTAGCCAACCAGAAGCTTCAGGGAGAGTTTCGAACCATTTCGTGCTCAAATAAAAACTTACTATAAATAGTAACCTCGCATAAATGCAAGATTGAGACACCATTTTTCCCAACAAGGATCATATCTGTTTTCCACTTTTGATAAGATTTGAAAAGATGATCACTTCGCGGAGGAAGAGATTGGAATTGTTTAGGCCAAAAGTAATCAATAGGAATGCTAGAAGTTCTTTCAGCTGGTTTAAAGAGACTATGATTGATAGTAACAACTTCACCATTATGGGGAAATTTAAAACACTTGTGAATAGGAGAAGCAATATCTTTCATGGAAGATAGCCAAGGATAGCCTAGCTTCACACGAAATTGTTCAGACGATGGAATAATAGCAAAGTTCACATTAAGGGATTTGTTATGAACTTCAATAGGTAATATAATAGAACCAATTGCAGGAGAAGAAAATGCATCAAATAATTTCACAACCACATTTGTTTTGTCATAGATCACTTGATTCAATTGCAAAGTAAAAAGAAAATTTTCAGTAATAATATTAACCATGCAAGAAGGATCAATAAGCACTCCACGGCAAGGTGTATTCTTGACTTTTGCAACTATGTATAAAGGACCATCAAGTGCCCTAATAGTTTCATTAGAATCAAATGTGATTGAAGGTTCTTTAGGGTTTTCTTGCTGCTCTACAAAGTTAATCACATTCAGAGTCATAGACACAAGACCATCAGATGAGAAAGAGGAATCATTAGTCTCAGTCACATTAGAGGTATGAGAAGGTAATGGATCAGTAAAAATCTTAAGATTTTGGTTAGGAGGAGCTACAGATGTGTTGCCTTTATCATTCACTCCTGAAATAGAGATAGTATTATTATCAATCAAATCTTGAATTTTACCCTTTAAAGCAAAACATTTTTCAGTATCATGCCCAGGTTGACGATGAAATTGACAAAAAGATTTGTTATCAAAATAGGGTGAATTAATCTTTGTAGGATCGATTTGCTTTATAGGAGGGAGAGTAAGCACATTTTGTTCCAATAACTTGTTCATAATACTATGCAATGATTCATTCAAAGGAGTAAACTTTCTTTCTTTCTTGAAAAACTTAGAAATAGGAGGCACACCTGATGTTGCATTCACATTGTTGTTGATGATGTTTTCATTGAATTTAACGGACTCTCTGTTCGGTTTAAACTTCCCAAATGGTTGTTGACTACTATCACTCTTATCACTCGGAGCCATAGGATTTGCTTGTTCCATTTGACTCACAGTCAGTTGATAATTGTGAAGAGTTGCACACAACTGTTGGAAAGAAGTAAACTCAGAAAATAGAAGTTTTTCTCTAATATCTTTTTGTAAATTAGAAATAAAGATTCTTTGAATATCATTGTCAGGCACTAGAAAATAAATTTGAGCATACAAATGTTTATATCTACCAATGAAATCAGTCACTTTTTCTTTAACACCTTGTTTACAATGCATTAAATCAATCAAAGTAACTTTAGGACTTATATTGTTTTGAAATTGTTGAATAAAAGCATTTGCAAGTTGTTCGAAAGAAGTAATAGAATAAGAAGGCAATGAGCAATACCATTGTAGGGCTTTATCTCTTAATGTCCTAGTAAACAGTTTTGCAAGCAACCTTTGGTCATAAGCAAAGTCAGTACATATTGTTTGAAAAGTTTTAACATGTGTTAGAGGATCACCTTTACCATTATAAAGCTCCAAATGCGGGATTTCAACATGTTTAGGGGGAATAGCTTGAACAATGTCAAGAGAAAGTGGGCTTGCAACATCAAATGTGGGCACACTAAACTTAGATTGATTCATAGAGGCAATTTGTTGCTGTAAAGAAGAGACAGGTTGTGCAACATTGTTAATGGTCGCTTCAGTCGAAGAATTCATATTGGACGTGTTAGATTGTGATGGAGGTATTATGTTATTGAAAGAAGGTATTGATTGAGAGTAAGGTGGCGGGACACTATGATAGTTAGTCATAGGAGATGATTGGAAAAGAGGAGCACTACAAGGAGGAATGGAATGGTTGAATGAATTTCCCCCTTGCGCCAAGTTCATTTGTGGAGATGTAATAGGGACAATCATTGAAGGAATGAATGAAGAAGTTGGATTGAATGAAGGAAGAGGGTTAATTGAAGAGGAAGGATTGCCCCCATGACTGGTGATCATAAGTGGGATGTCTTGTATAGAAGTAGTCATTATGTTTGATGTAAAGGTAGGTATGCTAGCAATAGAAGTTGTCAAAGGAATAGAATGATTAACTTGAGTGGAAGGTTGTGTATAACCTAAAGTTTCGGCACAACTCTTCATAGGCATCACATTCAAATCCACAATGTGTGCAATACCACACAAAATAGCAATTCCATTCTTATCACTTTGAACCATACGTTTTAGACCCTCAATTAACGAAAGAGCTTGACTATCGGGATACTCTTGAGACATCCATTGCTGAAAATCATCAAATTAGTTATCCAATTTTGAAAGTTGTTCTACAGAAACCTCATGGAGAGCTTCTTCATCATTAGGAGGATTAGAGGAATTACCCGTGTCCTCGTTAAAAAGGCTATTCAAATTAGGTTCCATCTCCTTAATAATTAAACCTTGGAAAGACTTAATTCTAAGGCTTCGTCTAACGGGAATAGTGTAAGTAGGGCCTATTGTTGTAAAACTCATGCACTAGAAAGAGAGAGAAGATTTTGAATTTAGAGGTAGAAAATTTCAATAAAATCAGCCAATCTCCTAGATTTAAGCTGTTAAATGTAATCACAACAATCTCCCAAAATTTCAAAAAAAATGTCAAGGACCGTGGCGCTCGGAGTGCACACGGTCCTTGCAACTTTTTTGGAAATTTGCAGGGATGACAGTTATGATGATTTTAAAGCTAATCTGAAAAAATTGAGTGATTTTATGATCTGTAGATAGGCCAAATTAAAGTTTCAATCTCAAAATTGAACCCTACCAAGATTGTTGAAAAATGCAAAATTTGAATTTTGAAAAAGAGATGGAAACTGAAATTTTGAATTTTATGATTTTAGAGGGAATATTAAAAGCAATGCAAGCTTTGAAATTTAAAAGTTGACTCAATTTCACGCAAAATTCAATTTTGAAAGCGGAAATCAAAGTTGTTGCAATTAAACACTTAATTTCAAAAGTCACAAATTGCAAGAATTTGAATAAAGCACTGAAATTTCGAATGAACGCCAACACACTTTTCAGATTTAGGACAATAAGAACACAATTTTGACACAAAATTTCAATTTCAACAATTTTTGAATGATTAGAAGCCTTAATCCAAGCAATCACTAGACCAACTTTGACTTTAATTTTGAAAGTGTTAGAATTGATGAAATCAGCCAAGATTCTGGATTTTAGCAGAAAAATACAGTAAGATCTAACTCCCAAAATTTCAGAAAAAATGTTGGGGACGATGGCGCTCGGGGTGCACACGGTCCTCGCAACTTTTTTCCAAATTTTTAGGGATGAAAGATATTATGATTTTGTTGCAGAATCCAAAGTTACAGCTGATTTGGAGATGTTTTGATCAGTGAAATTATCAGTCAAATGCTGAACCAAGAGGGTTTTAAAAATTAGGGTTTTGTCACATAACCACTTAATTTTCAGAATTAAAGCACAAATATGAATTGACAATTTGTAATAGAAGGGTAGATCTGAAACAAGCATTAACAATTAGACATTTCACAAGCTTAATTACTAAAAAGAAAATTTTAGGGTTTTTATGCAATTAACCTCTAAAATTTGCAAAAGATCAAACATGGAAATGTAATCAAGGCATCCAATTTTCAGATCTAACCACGAATAATCAGAATTAGGATGTTCACGTCAGGTTCACCAAAATGTAAAGCGGAAAATCGCGATCGAACCCTAAGTGTTCCCCCCACCACTCCGAGGAGAGGGGAAGGAGGTCACTAGGGTTGACGGTTTGCACTTAGGAGAGACTTTACATTCAAAAGATGGGTTGAAACCCACAAGATCCAATCCCACACAATGCAAGATTGGATTCTAAATGAGTTTCAAGGGTTAAGACAACAAAGCTACCCTCTTTTGTAAAGAATGTAGATAGAAGGATTGAGCTAGGAATGCATGAAAAGTGAGAAAGATTCACTTATAAACAGAGATAGGAATATAGGATGAAGCTGCAGACCTAGAATTAGCAGTAAAATGTTGAGATGGTGCTGTCCTACAAATTTGAGCAAAAGTTGACGGGACGATGGCGCCCGGCATGCACACGGTCCTCCGAAAAATCCGCGAAACGAAGGGGGATCTGTTCATCTCTACACAAGGATTCTAGATCTTCAATTACAGCCGCGTACCTGCAACCTACACATAGAAAAGAGAGGATGATTGGGGGGTTAGGGATTAGGGGTTTTCCCTTAGGTCAAACCCCAATTTTGGAATTAACCAAGAAATGAGAATGCTATAAATGTAAATGATTGTAATGTAATAAAGTACCAATACCTTGTTGTAAGAATGTTTGTATTCTTACATGCGAAGGTGTAAATGTTGTTGTAGGTTGTAATTTGTATGTGGTATGTGATCTCCTCTTCAATGGTTGAATCCTTGTCTTGAATGCAACACTTAGCCTTGAATGGAGACTTAGAATGCTCAATTGCTTGAAGGAATGCTTGAATGTTTGAATGTCGCTTCTACCTTTTTTCCATCTACCAAAATGGGAGAGGAAATGTACTTTATATACTTGCCAATTAGGGTTAAAAGACTGATTTTTCTGACCTTAGGCCGACCAGGAAACATTATTTTCCAATTTGCAAACTTAAAGACCCGAAGCCCCATAAGAGACCGGGCCCAAAATAGGGCCAGGGACTAGGGCGCTGGGTGCCATGGTCCCACCTCCAGGGACAGAAAGGTGCAAGGAGGATCAGGCCAGGGTGCTAAAAAATACAATTTTTGATGTCATGAACAAGTTTCGGGATCTCCATTCAGGTTCAGTGTTGCATCACCATCGTGAAGACCCAAATGCGGTCAAAATTGCAAGTGTCGCAATTTTAGGACGCTACAGGAAATAAAAATGTGGAAAGACCTTCCAAATGTAAAATTATTAGAGGAGAAAAGAAGGGATGAGTTTAAATATCCAATTACAATCATTAAGATTACAAAATAACAGAGTAAACAAAAGAATCACACAAACAAAACACACACCATAATTCACGTGGTTAAACCCTTATGGGTTGCAAAACCCACACACCAGAGAAAAGTCTCTTGTATTATAGTAAATAATGTTTACATACAAGTTATAGATCAATGCTCTATTCCAATATTTATTCTAACAACAATACAATATATCTGATCAAACAGTTCCCATAGACAATATTCACAATTGCTATGCAACTGACCTTCACCAAACATGTCATTCAACGTTCAACTAATTATTGCCCAACCGAATGGTCTAAAACTATTTATTTAGACTTTTATATATCTATGTTAGGAAAATGGTTCATTTTAGTTCCTCAGAGAACAAATTGTCTTTTGTATCAAGCCTTCAAAGTATATCTTAGAACTCTCTTTGAATTCCCAAGACTACTACAAGTTGGACCAATCACCAATAGGGACCTCAGCCAGTTAGCAAGAGTTCAATCGTGGTCCCCACCTTTCCTTATCGGCTCATTGAAGAAGGTCATGACTTCACCAAGTCAATTGAGATGTTTCATAGAACACCAATGTCACATAGATAGCACAATGACATCACCAAGACCGCTTCGAGTCTCCTCGAACATTCACAAGGTTCATTTGTTATTACCATTTCGATGAGACATTTAGAATGTCTCATTGAGATCAAAGATCTTCATAGTATTTATCAAACTGACTTGCAAGTTCGCTAAGACCAACTCATGTCTTCACCAAGAGCACTTCTCTATTCATCATTACCAACACTAACAAACACTAAATTGAACTTTCTTTGCAATTTTTTTGTCTGCATAACATGAAATCTATGCATCATACGACATCACAGTTTTGGAGCCAAATTAGCCATGCTTGGTTTCGACCAGTAAGTTTGAGGCACACTTCTTCAATAGATCAATAAGGGAATACTAATAATCCATCTTAGAAATAAGATTTTTCATCTCTACTTGCACTTTAAGTTCCTAATGATGGATCATGGAGTGTGATTTGAAATATTGATGTGAAAAACAACACACAATCTAGTCTATAAGTAGTTGATTTCATCAACAACTGTACAAAAATAATAGATCTAGGTAAACCTTTCCACTATCTATCTCATTCCACTAAAGTCAAACATTTTTATCATCATATAGAATCTAAAGAGGCAATTGTAACTTTTTTGGTCTAAATCTCCCCAATTTTCTATGTACCAACTACTCCCTCCTTTTGAAGTTGATTTAGCTAAGTAATCAATAACTATATTCCAATTTTGAGGGACATAAATAAAATATATCACTTCAAATTTTGTACCCAACTAGAAATATTTCTTTCCCACCAAAGTTTACATCAAATAAAAATATTGAAAACTTCAATTATTAAGAATGTTGATAAGAATCATAGAGTCTTGGTCTCACAAATTATACTTTTGCTACCCTTAGCATAAGCTTTCTCAAGAGAAAAGAAGATAACCCTACTAGAGTAATTAAGATATCACCTTAGCAATTAATTAATCAATGAACTAAATGCATTGATGTGAATGAAATATACAAATGTATAAATAACCCTTGCATAAATAGCAAGGATGAATGTAGGAGTGATGACCGACTCCTTCCTAACAAATGTAGAAGCGATGACTGACAAAAATTAAATTAAATGCACCTAAATAATAAATATTCTTTCTTAAGTGAAACTTAAGTAGATGAGTATAGTATAAAAACGTACACCAATACCTTCCCTTCAATGAAACTTAGGGAGAAATACAAGAGATACAATTAGTGAATAAAAATATAATATGCAATATGAGATGCATTATGGGTCCTAGCAACAATGCCATAGTTTTTACCATTGTACAACTGCAATACAATGTAATGAAATTTCTCATAACTAGAGAAAAGGAGAAAAACCCTATTGGAGAAACTTCCTCTCTAAGAAAGGGAAAACAAAAAAAATATTAAAAATAAAAAAATTTGAGGACTCCTCAGGACCCTCCAAGGACTACTAGTTGCACACTTAACATAGATTGTAACTAAACATAGCAAGGAGATACCAAAGGTTTGTTAAACACACCACAAGACTGAGAAGGGGAGGTGAATAAGGGTAGACCTTAAAATAATTTACTTCTAATCTATCAAACTTTAAACCATAATTAACTTATTATTCCAATTATAAAACCAAAAAGCAAAAATAACACTAAACACATGAACAACATATTTGCATGGAAAGCCCTAAAAAGGGAAAAACCACAGTGAGAATCACACTTACAATATAAATAATTGATTACAATATTTTAGGCTAAAGTCTATGGAGCTCACAACAATTGATAGGAATTGAAAGACTACAATTCACAACCTTAGGGCAAGATACAAAGGTTTGTACAAGATACCAAAAGGAACACACTATGTTATGGCAAGTATAGGAAAGATTAATTGAAATAAGCAATATTTCCTAATCATGATTTTATCCTTGAACTATTGT
Source organism: Cryptomeria japonica (assembly GCF_030272615.1). Taxonomy (NCBI): domain Eukaryota; kingdom Viridiplantae; phylum Streptophyta; class Pinopsida; order Cupressales; family Cupressaceae; genus Cryptomeria; species Cryptomeria japonica. The sequence continues at coordinate 28,148,854 of NC_081406.1, read as the reverse complement.
GTCAAGTGACCAATATCATCACAAACAGTTCAATCAATCAACCAAGAGATTATGATCCCATTAAGATGTACAAATTTCAATTGATCAACCAAGAAACTATCGAACCACACACATGAGAATGTTGCTTGACTTGAGCAATGAAGAACAATGGAGGTCAAAATGAAATGCTAGACAAGAACTTGCTATGAATTGATATGATACAATATACAAATGAGCTTTCTTATATAGGCATGTGAGGAGGAAGTAGTTATAATTACCTTGTGACAAAATTAAATGCATAATGTTGACTCACTTTATCTAGAATGACAACTAAGATAACTAACATGAATAATATTAAATGATTGTGTCATGTGACATCTAATTTATCTTAAGTAAACTTAACATGTGTGAATAGTTGCTAAACAAAAATAATTTAGGAAATATCCTTATCCACACCAACATTCTCATTATTGCACATCTAAACAATAGCAAAATGAAGCATGTGATGGCTGGCCTAGGTATACATATATCATACCAAGTACAACTTGGGATATATTAGTAAGGAAAAAGCTAATGAAAACACCAATGAACATTAGCCTAGTGGATGGTTTAGGAATTGAAACCATGGGGACTTGGAGAAATGTCAATGTTAACATGAAAGTAAACCATTCCAACTACTTGCATGATGTTAGATCTAGATGCAATCATATACAACAAGCTGCAAATCATAGATTTGTATAATCTTTTATTTTTTATATCAATATCATCATCCTTACTCTACTTGCACTTAGTAACCATATATGTGCTCAATAGTTTTCACTCTTTCATCTTCAACTTGATGAAAATATATTTTATGTACTTGGTCTAAGATATGTTCTTTTTTTATTGATAATTATATAAACCAAGAAAAAATAAAATCTCACCAAACATTAAAATCTCAAAATATTTCTCCATTGAATCTTGGAAATATTTGGACATGATTTCATTGCTTCCTTCAATTATAATGTCATCAACATAAACCACAACAATCAACAATCCATCACCATCTAATTTTATGTAGATTTTTTTGTCTACACATCCTCTCCTAAAACCTTGTTGTTGCAAGTACCAATCGAATCTAAAATCTGCTTCTTCTTTTCCACCACTCCATTTTTCTGAGGAGTTCTAGTAATTTTATATTGTCTTTGTATTCCATGCTTTTTATACTATCACTCATATTTTTCTAAACTAAATTCTCTACCTCCATTTGATGGTCTGTTGATTTCATTTTATCGATATGTGGTGACTGATCATACTACTGGGCTGAAATATTTGTGAATTTGTCAATTAAATTTTCCCTCAAAATGGAGAAGTGCAAGGTGGCATAAGAGCCACATTTGTATGAAATCTTGGTAATATGCATCTAAGTATCTTCTTCATAATTATTGGTTCCTTCAGCTCTTCACCAAGTCCTCTAGTAGAACTAGCTATCTCATCAACTTGAAGTATAAATACAGTAATTATGTTCTCACCCACCTTCATCTTTAGACCTTCAAACTGAGCACTACAAGTCTAAAGATTTTCTTCCTTGACTTTAATATCCCCTTCATATATGGAGTGCAATTGGACCCACACATCCTTTGTTGTCTTACAATTCATAACCTCAAATCCTAGATACATGAAATAGAGTTTCATCCTAGCACTCCAAAAATAATAATTAGATCCATCAAATAGTAGAGCATAATTTAAGGAGAAACCTTCCTCCGTAATGGAGTGTTCCATCTTGAATCAACCTCAAATTGTTAAGATTCATCTAAGGAATTTATCTCTAATACCAATTGAAAGGTGCATGGGTAAGTGCACCAAGATGGTGTGCAAAAAGGGGGATATAAGTGGACATGTTTTCTCTGAAATCAGGTAAACTTGAACTTGGAGGAGAAAGTTGAGAGCCATCCACTCAAGATATGAAGATACTCAAAGAACAAAGATTGTAGTACTCTGAATCTAGTTTCCAAACTACTATTTTTTTTCAAAATTGGATAAGATTAAGGGGGTCAAATCCTTCATGCACAAAAAACAGACCCTGGTTGTTTCTAAAAAAACATAACATAGTGTCTGACGTGCACATCAAAAAAGTCATACTTAGATTTAGTATTTTGATAAATCCTTTGACAGAAAGATAGGTAAGAGTGAGCACTAGAAGTTGTGTATTTTTTTGTAATTTTTGGTTGAGTATTTTTTTTAATGATTTTTCCAATCGAGCACATCCTGAAAATCAAGTACCTATTCATGCGCTAAGCATAACTTGCACCAAAACAATTGAAAATGCAAAAAATAATTAAAAAAATTAAATTATAAAGAATCAAGTGCACTACAATAACATATAAAGTTTTTTTTAATTTGGATAAGTAGGTCAAAAGTTATTAAAAAAATGGTACACATATGTCTCTGAGAACTATGGAGACACTGGTAAAATAAATTCAATAATAATATGTTATTGTTGTTCAAATTTTAAAAAGATATATGGTTAGAAATCTCAAAAGATGGGTGAAAATATGGTGGCAATTTTAGAAATACCCACTTGATGAAGTTTAAACCTGATGATGACAAATTCGAGAAACCAAGTTCATAAAACAGAACACATCAAAAGGAGGGAAATGGAGGGAAATCAAACTTCCAAACTGCAGCTTTGTCATCCAAGCCTATTCACAAGCCTAAACAGACAAGAGTCCATACGAGTTTTCTTTTGAATAAGAAATGCGTATGGGGTTTTATTTGAATAAGAAGCGTGTATGCGGTTCTAAGGAGAAAATACCACGTACCGGTTCTTCCTATGATACTCTAACATAAAGAAATTAATGTGTATGTTTAAAATGCGTGTGTGCATACATATATGTATATGTATAATATGTACATATGTAGATATTTTATATATTTGTGTATATATAATATGTGTACATATATACACACATACACATGTATGTATATGTATATAATATGTGTATGGCATATGTATACATATATGTATGTTTACAATATATACATGTATATAATATATATAATATGTATGTATGTGTATTATCTTTTCATATTTTATGTGTAATATATGTATATTTCTATGTACATGTACATGTATATTTATATTGTCTTTTGATATCTTATTGTACACATGACCCCTTACAACCATATGATGTCCTAAGGGGTCATATGATGTTTTAACACATGTGTGGCCCCATTATGACCCTACATGACCCCCAATGATGCCATATGACCCCTTCGGACCATGTATGATATCTTAAGGGGTCATATGGTGGCTCATTTAGGACCCCACGTGACCCTTAACGACATCATGTGACATCTCTTCCTCTCCCCCCATCTCACTCCCTCCCTTTTTTATTCTCTCTCTCTCTCTCTCTCTCTCTCTCTCTCTCTCTCTCTCTCTCTCTCTCTCTCTCTCTCTCTCTCTCTCTCTCTCTCCTTAGGACCCTTTAGGATCATATGATGTCCTAAGGGGTCAAGATGGAAAGATGGAATTATGGTGTCATAAGGTGGAATTATTACAATATAAAAAGAAATACCAATACTTCTTACAAGAATAACAAACCAGCATGCTCCCCCTCTCTCCCTTCCTCCATACCCCATCCATCTCTATCTCTTCTTCTCTCCCTCCCACTCTCTTTCTGCCTATCCCCTCTCTCTCTCTCTCTCTCTCTCTCTCTCTCTCTCTCTCTCTCTCTCTCTCTCTCTCTCTCTCTCTCTCTCCCCTTAGGACCCCACATAACACCTAATGACATCATGTGACCCCTTAGCACACCACATGACCCTTTAGGAGCATTTGATATCCTAAGGGTTCATATGGTTTCCTAAGGTGAGAAGATGAACCATTATTACAATATAAAAAGGAGTACCAATATTGCTTACAAAAATAACAAACAAGCATGGTCCCCCTCTCCCCCTTCCTCCATACCCTATCCATACACAAATTCAACTTGGTAAACAACTTCTTTATCTAAAAATTGGCTGCAAGCCTCGCGAGTTGTTTATAATTGGCAAAAGTTTCATTATCACCGACTTTTCTTGTGTAGAGAAAATTCATAAACACTTTCAAGCTTTCTCCTCCTACCTCCTCCACTATCACTTCTACTCTTTCGTTCTCCATGAAACCTTCAACCTGAAACACAATACTTTCTCCTCCCACCTCTTTCATCACTATATTTTGTTTACCTATCTCGTTATATACCACTTGGAACATAATAATCTTATCTCCCACCTACTTTATCACAATCACTCATTTCTTTTGAACCATCAGATCCCCTTCAAATATGGCCCAAAATCTCTCTCTCTCTCTCTCTCTCTCTCTCTCTCTCTCTCTCTCTCTCTCTCTCTCTCTCTCTCTCTCTCTCTCTCTCTCTTTCTCTCTCTCTCTCTCTCTCTCTCTCTCTCTCTCTCTCTCTCTCTCTCTCCATCTCTCTCTCCATCCCTCTCCCTCTCCCTCTCTCTCCCTCTCCCCATTTCTCTCCCTCTCCCTCCCTCTCCCTCTCCATCCTCTCTCCCTCTATCTCCCTCTCTCTCTCTGCCCCTCTCTCCTCTCTCTCTCCCTCTCTCTCTCCATACCTCTCCCTCTCCCTCTCTCTCCATCTCTCTCTCTCCCCCTCTCTCCTCTCCCTCTCTCTCCCTCTCTCCATACCGCTCCCTCTCCCTCTCTCCCTCTCCCCCTTTCTCGCCCTCTCCCTCCCTATCCCTCTCCATCCTCTCACCCACCCCTTTCTCTCTCTCTCCCTCTCTCTCACCCCTCTCTCTCTCCCTTTCCCTCTATCTCCCTCTCTCTCTCTCCCTCTCTCTCTTTCTCTCTCTCTCCCTCTCTCCCTCTCTCTCTCCCTCTCTCTCTCCATTCCTCTCGCTCTCCCCCTCTCTCTCTCCCCCTTTCTCTCCGTCTCCCTTTGCATCCTCTCTCCCACCCCTCTCTCTCTCCCTCTCTCTCCCTCTCTCTCTCTCTCCCCCCCCCCACTCCCTCCCCCTCCCTCTCTCCCCCTCTCTCTCTTTTCCTTCACATTTTTTTTACTGCAAGTAATTCATACGAGGTTTTCATAAGTGAAAAGCACGTACGAGGTACTAGTAATATGGACGTTCACCTGTTGAGAATTTTTAGGGACTAAAAGCACACATGGGGTTACTAAACATACCGCGTACATGGCTCTTGAACATAATTTTAGTTGCCCAACAACCTCAATAGCCTCAAAATAAGTTTTTGAGATCGGTGAAGGCCCCACTACAATTGTTACTGCTCTTCTATGACAGTTTTATATGTAGAAGTAAGTGAAATTTTTGTTTTGCATGATTTCAAATTATTGAATTGTTGTTCATATTAGTTTGGTCAATGTTATTGTGATTGTTTAATAGTTTTGATTTAAGAAAATAATGATAATGCTCAATTTTATGGTTATTTGATTTTTTAAGAACTTTTGTTTACATATACATATGTAAAATGATTCTATTTAGGACACCCATTATTAATGGTGGGAAAGAACAAGAAAGGAATGGTAGAACAACGAGAGGCTGAAAAGGAAAGATAAAGGAAATATATGAAGAAATTACATGACATAAAAGCAATGGGACAAGAAGGTACATCATCCTCAACATCTCAATTTGATTTACCAAACAAACATAATGCAATTGAAGAAGAGATCACAATGAATAATCAAATAAATGATGAAGATGTACTGGAACAACATTTGATTTACCGTATGAACCTAATGCAATTAATGTACCTAATTCACGCAATGATGAACATACACCGACTCTATTTGATGCGATGAATGTACCTAATGTACACAATGTATCGATGTTAACACCTCCTAGAATCATTTGTAGGAAACCAATGTATCTAATTGAAATCAATGAAAATATTTTGAAGCCAATGCCCGATAAAATGAATGAAAGAACTTGTAGGAGAATGGTTAAAAGAATATGGAAAAACTATTTTAAAAACTTAAATCAAACTACAAGATGCCAATTAATTATTGAAATGATTTAAAATTTGAATTTTAAAGAGACAATTAAAATTCTAGGCCTAAGAACATCCGAAAGTAATAATGAAAGAACTATTGTGAGAAATCTATTTGATGCATATCAAGCTATTGGTTCAAAATCATGTACTAAACATTCTAATGTTACTAGACATGTTATTACATCAACCATAATGAGTAAGAAAATAAGAAAAGAACGTTTGATAAGCAAAACAAGTCACTAAACATAAGTAGAACAACATTACATAAAGCATTAGATAGGTGGGATGAAATAGAGGATCCTAACAATAATTCTCTTTGGGCATTCTCGAGTAGACTACCACACAAAGACAAGGTTGTTGTTGATGCACTAAGAACATTAATTGAAACTTTTTGGCACGACAACATAAGGGTTTTGCCTAACCAAAGAGATGTTGTTAGTAGGCAAATTGGATCTAGAAATTGTGAGCCACATGCCAAACACTATTTGGATATGACTCAAACAAACTTTTATGAAAGATTCCTTCAAAAGTTTCCTCAAATAAGAATTAGTCAATGATTTTTTGAAATGGAAAAACCTTTTTATGTTAAGATTAATCATGTGCACACCACGTGTTGTTGTAGGATGCATATTGAATTTTCCATGCACTATGATATTTATCATCATATATGTTGTACTTTGCACACTAACGATATTTTGCAGGAATGCAATACACAACTAGCTCCTAAATCACCATTGAGAGAATTTATTTCAAGTGTGTTATGTAAAAGAGATGATGGTTGCATTTATTATAAGATGATGTGTTTGAAAGGTTCTTGTGCTACATGTGGTGCTTTACAACATTTGCCAAGATGTCTACATTTGGATAGCACACATGAAATTGGTAAGAAACTAGTATCTTTTGGAAAGTACAAGACAGTGACATATGGGGTTAAAGATGGAAAAGAATTGAAGAGATGTGAATTAGTGAAAAATGATATATGTCTAGCTGGTTTTATGACAATGCTTAAAGAGAAATTAGTTTATGAGTATATAACCCATACATATGGAGCTTGGTGGTTAGATGAGCAATTCAAGTTATGCAAGGACAGATTTCCTCTTGGTGCTATTGTCTCTATAGTTGATTTTTTTGAAAATTATACACTACAACCTCAAAATGAAGTGTAATCTATGTATTACCATTCTACACAAGTTTCTATTTTGGTACACATAACATTCATGCGTGCAGATGATAGCATAGAGGAGGATAGAAAGGTTGTAAGAGAGTATCGCTTCTACATAAGTGACAATCGTACACATTTGTCAGAGTTTGTGCAAGGATGCTTTAAATTTTTCTATGATAGTTTAAGGGAAATGAACATACGATACAAGCAACACATAATATGTTTAGATAATTGCCCCTCACAATTAAAAAATGCAAGGATATTCTATTGGTTGAGTAGGATGCATGTGATAAGAGGTGTACAACATTTTTTGAATTTCACTGAGGTTGGACATGGAAAGGGAGAGCACGATGGTGCAGGAGCATGCATAAAAATAGCCCTAGCTAGAGAAGAATTAAAGTACGAAGGTGGTGCTGGGTTGACAAATGCGGCAACACTTATGTGATGGTGTAACTCTACAATGGGACCAAGTAATGCAGGGTACATCAATGGTTAATAGATATGTTTGGTTGATCAATGAATCTGACATTGAAAACTATCAAGATTATTGTACAGTTGTCGGATCTAGTGTCATGCACTCATTTTGAAGTTCAAATGCAAGTTCACTAGTAATTTATACTAGATAGATTGTATGTTTTTTTGTTCATGTATGTATTTTTTGTGGGAATAATGTGAATCACAAGAGTCGGTTGACAAATGGTCTTGTAGACCATTGCTTCCCATTGACACCTATCAAATTCCCAAAGATATGCAGTTGAAATAGATGGAAGCATCAGTTGATTTCGATCATGTATTTGACCTAGTGGAATGAGGTGATTTTTTGGGTAAATTTTATTGCAGGAAATTTTTTTGGCTCATTTTGTTACATCAAACATTATTTTTGGTATTAATTATCATTCTATAATATGCAGGTCATGTGCATGCAAATGTTGTAGAAGAGAACAATTAAGAAGGAACAGATTACTTTTGTGTTGTTGTATTAAGACTAAGAGAAAATTGACAACCACAATCATTGATGGGGAGGGTATTGAGTATCCAATAGGGTCTATTGCCATGATAGGCACATGGCTTAGGAGATACCCTATCAAGGATTCTTATGTTTGGTTGTTTGGACTTTGAAACACGTAGACATATTCTTCATTTCTCCAACCTTGTTGTTGCAACAAATATTCATTTGATTAAGTATCATGGTAAACCTCATAACAAGATTTTCTGGAAAGTTCATGAATCTGACCACAAGGCAATACTTGAAACAATACGGGTTAGAGTCAACCCAAAAGGATCACTTGATTGATTCTACAGTTCAAGGTAGAATGATTTTGATAATTTGGTATATATCATCGACAAATAGTTCTATATTCATTTTTTGTATATATAAATGCCCATGAGTTGATTTGTACATATTTAGGGGTATAATTTTGTATATTTAAATGGCCATGAGATTATTTGTACATATTTTGATGCCAAATTTTGTATAATCAAATGGCGATGAGTTGATTCACACATATTTAAATGCCAAATTTTGTATATTTAAATGACAATGAGCTAATTTGTACATATTTAAATGCCAAATTTTGTATAAATGCCCATGAGATGATTTGCACATATTTAAATACCAAAGATAACCAAGATAGGTCATTGTAGACAAGCCTCACATGACCCTATAGGTTCAAACGGATCAATCATATGCATTTTTTAGACTCAGGGCACTTGAGAGATCACATCGGTAGGGTATGGCTCTCGATGTTCCGTTGCATTGGGAGGCACAACAAGAGCATGCCTAGCATAAACCTACCCACCCAGATGCACTTGTGATGTTGGTTTGTGCCCACGACTAAAGGAATCAAATCTAGCCTATCTTGCAACTTTGCATTGCATGCCACTAACGGTTTTTGTAGCAAGTGAAAAAATGCTACCATTTGAAAATGGCTCTAAGTCATCAGAAACTGAGATAGTTCATTATAGACTAGCCTCACGTGACCCTATAGGTTTAAATGGATTGATTGTATGCATCCTGGATTGCGAGAAACAGTCGATCAAATTTTGATAATTTTTGGACTTAGGGCACCTGAGAGATCACATCAGTAGGGTATGGCTCTTGAGGTTCTAGTGCATTGGGAGGCATAACAAGAGAATTCCTAGTGTAAACCTTCCCACCTTGATGCGCTCATGATTTTGGTTTGTGCCCATGATGAAATTATGACAACATTAACAACTTTGACAACAATTAAGCAACTTTTACATCTTTTATCCGAATGACCCCAAACTTTCACAAATGACTTCAAATGATCATTAATGGTACCAAATCACCTTATTTAGATAAAAAAAAATGGAAAACAAGAAAAAAACCAAAATTTGATGAAAGGAATCAAAAGCATCCAGTGATCATTACCACGGATCAAATTTGACCATTGCCATTGAATTTCATTTTGATTGAGACAAGGAGATTTGTAGGGTTAATTCAATATTTTAGAAAGATTATCAAATCATATTCCACAATTGCAATGCTTTATATCATAGATTTTTGTTGTTTATATTCATATTGTTGATTACATAGGCAAATATTCATTTAACTTTATAAAAGGGCAACCACCAGATACACCAAACAAATTCTTTATAAATAATCATTTATATATATCAAAATGCACAGTAAGCAACACAATGAAAAAATTCTATATGTATCTAATTTGCCTATCAATATCAATGAAATACACAATAATGAATACAATACACATTTATTGGATTGAATATCAATATTTATATATATCAAAAAAGGCATATATGCCAAGTCAATACAAATTTTACAAAAATGTGGCATATGTCATGTCTAAATCGATATACAATAAAAATGTAGAATATATCTACATGTATTGGTCATTCAATGACAAAAACTAACACTATATGATCCTATACTTGTGGTGGATCATCAAAATTGAGCCTCTTTGATGCAATACATGGCTCTGTAGATGGTTGCACAACCACAATTCAAAAGCCAAGTTAGAATCCTTTTGTAGAAAATATTTCACAATTATCAACATACCTATGCATTTAACCATAATTTCTTTGCAATTTAAATGTAGATTACCTCATCTTTTTATCTATGATCTATTGTCTTCTTTCTCTTCACCTTGTTAGTCTTAGGGGTTTTCTTGAACACAAACTTGAAAGGATCCAAGTTATGGCCGAACCGCGTAGGGACCTATTGTAGATTAAATACAATTAATACAATGTACTAACATATATAGATCAAAAACACTAAAAATCTACAATATAGAGAACAAAAGTGTACTGAATCCTTAGATGCTTCTCTAGTAGTTTGAGGAGTGCTCACCATTGATGGAGCAGTAGTGGCTATTACCTATATGAAAAATGATTAAAGATTAAATACAATTAATATAATTGATAATTATTGTAGGTTAAATGAAATTAATGCAATATATAAAACAAAAATGTACTAGAGCCTAAGATGCTTCTCTAGTACATGGAGGAGAGCTCACCATTGATGAAGCGACTATGGATATTTCCTGTATGAAAAATGATAAGATTATAATTTATCACAAGTTCACATGTACACGGTGCATATAATCATTAAATCAAGAAAATAAAGTAGAGATACATACCTTTGCCCTCTCTCAATCCTCAGGCATATCAGGTGCATTCAACAAATCTACAAAACCCAATGGCCATTGTATATAAAACAGACAAAAAACACTAATCAATTTACAAATTCCAACTAAGACAATTTCAATGTTTTCAAACAATTGTACAATTAAAATTGTGTTCAATTACCTTCTTCCCACATTTAGGCATCATCGAAGATTTTTTTCATTGAGGATGAGGTCTAGACATAGAGGGGGCACACTAAAACAAATAAAATTAACACAAGAGATATTAGTAGATAATATTAAACATACTTTAACAAATCTAAAATTAAATGACTTGCATATTCCATCAAAAGAATACATAAAATAAGGTGTACAAAATATGATAACACATAGCTTTGTAGGTCAAAATAGATCGCTAAGAGTGTGACATAATCAATGTGGGACATTTGGTCTCCTGTCAACACCTACAAAATAAAAAATTCTCGAGCATTAAAGAGAGCTAGTATATCTTATATTTTTTTTTGAATTCAAAGTACTATTCTATTTTAACATGTTACAAAATTTATACCATAGGCATCAAAGTTGTAGCTCCAATAACTAAGGGAGGAATATCAGATGGTGTATTAACACCCACTCTTGCATCTTGAAATAAATATTGTTTGTATCTATTTAAATCGATATATAAATAAAAATTCATTTATAATTACAAATTTTAAGTGACTGATAAATAAAATGTTATGAATTCAAATCAACACACCTATGTTTGTGGTAGACTAGCAAACAACATGTCCATCAATTCATCTGTCAGCACCATATCCTCAGTAATGTGGGTCTGACATCTACTCCTGCAAATCATGCATAGATGGGATGTGGAACCATCTACACTAGCCTTGACATCCATCCTTGTGCATATGCCTGAGCAAGTGGGACACACATGCTCAATGGGCTGACCAGCGCTAGTTGGCTCATCTAGTGGATCATCGTCTGGGCCAAGAGGGTGTGCTAACTATGTCCCATGTTGGATGATCACATAAGTCAATGATGTGGCCTCCTGAAGATTTTTTAGCTCCATCGACTCTTTCAGGTTTACTGGGATCGTCGCATACACCTTGGGTTTAGGTGCTAGGGAGCAACAACTTTGCAGGTCTAATACCCTATGGGCTCCAAGTCTATCTTGGGCAGAGCCACCACCTCTACCATGGAATTCTCTTATATCAAAATAATTAGGCCAATCATTGAGGAAAAATTTACAATATACTTTCCTCAAAAAATATAATGGAACCTCAAAATTATTACAAGGTAGCTTGTCAAAGACCATCCACCACCTATTCCAAAAAAGATTTTTCATCTGCACATTGGTACACCAATGTATGGGAAACCTCTTTGCATTAAGAGGTAAGGACTCACCAATTCTAGGATCAACAAAAAGAGCACATATTTGTGCTTTGCTTATTTTTTATTTTTCACTACATCATATGATAACCCATCAGCATAATAAGTGCAACACCTATCCCTATAGTTTCCCCATTTTATAATCTGACTCGAAACTACAGTGGCACCACTAGCTAATGTTTCTAAGCTAGTGGCAAGGGATAAATGATGCTCAAGCTCAGATGTTTTCAATCTATTAATCAAGCTAGTTATTTTACCAGTGTTTGCTCTAACTGATTATGCAATTCCTTGTGTGTAGTTGTTGTACAGTCTAAAGGAGGAGCTAGAGGTGTATCTTGAGGGTTTTGTTGTGGGTTTTGTTGTGTGTTTTGCTATGGGTTTTGAGGTACGTCTTGTTGTGGTTCTAGATTTTTAGAATCTGATATTGGTAAGAATTTTTTTTTAAAAAGTAATCAAAATCAATTAATTTAAATTGAAAACATAAAATCTATAAAATGTGCAAGAAAAACAAAAAAAATACATAACTAACCTCTTTCCATGGTGATTGGATGTGAATAAATGGAGCTCATGCGTGGTTTTGAGGGTAAAACATGCTCAAACTCACTCTCAGCCTCGGGGTAAAAAAGTTACAGTTGACAGTTAAAAAACTCAATTTATTAGCAAGGACTGCATGCACGGTCCTTTAGGAACTAAGAATGCGTATGGGGTCCTAGTTCCTAAAGGACTATGTACGTGGTCTTATTTCCTAAAGGACCCCGTATGTGGTTTGGCCCTTTAGGCTCGGCTACAATGAACCTAACCACGTACGGGGTATTTTAAAATTTTAAAACCGCGAACGTGGTTGTTGTTTTTTCAAGTTTTTTTTGTGTGTGTCCATTTTTTTGCACACCATCTTTGTAAACACACCCGCACAATATATTGAGAGGAGGGATAAATCAATATATTCCAAATTCATAGATCACAAAATATCAATACAACTTAATCCAATCTTCTTAATGTTGAATTAATTAAACAACATAAAAGAACATAGATCCACATAATGAAACCTAGATGTACATGGAAACCTAAGATGGGAAAAATCATAGTGAAAATAGCTACTTGGATCTACAACCCAAATCTAGCTTCACAAAGAAGTGAATTACTTTCAATAGATAAAGTGGTCACTAATCTATCAAAGAAACCAATCCCCAAGATAAACATATAAGCACCAACTTAGTAGGTAAGATATCAATCGTACTAAAATAAAAAGATATCATTTATAGACCTTCAAGACTAATTATTTAGATTGCACTTGATTTTTTCAACCTTTATACACTCTCTTACATAGCATATCATATTCTTATAATGACACAAATGATCATAATGCAACTCACATTACATCAAGTTTTGATTATACATTAATCATTTTGATATATACATTGAAGCCCTAATTGCATAGCATTCCAATGACATAGTCGTAGTAGGAAAAATCCTATGCATATATATGTATGAAATATATTTACAATTACATTCATGTGATATCCCAAAATATAGAAATAATATTTGCAAGCCAGCTACACAAATACTCCTTAGCCAAACATGTCCAAATTGTAATAGGCCAAGTCGAATAGCCCACATGCAAGAAAGAAAACACCACATGGTTTCTAATGCAACCTCATCTAGTCTCAATGGTCATCCACATGGTATGTCTAAAGGGTACATGCAACAAGCCTATAGTGGATCAAGCTAGAATCATGACCTATTTAATTTACTAGCATAGTGACCCTTCTATCACATCAAACATTTTGACTAATAAACATCAATTTTGGAAACTCTAAATATGATGAAAAATGTGTATACGTTCTCTCCTTTCAAATGAGAGGACATAACTCACAAACATGAAGAAATGTAGATCACAAAAAATTACCGAAATAAGCTCATTGCCTAGGTAACTTACCTAAAACATTTTGGGCCAAACTTTAGGATCACTTCCACCAACATGGATAGATGTAACATGATACTATAGTGTCCATTCCTTAACTGATTCCACCATCAAAGATAGTGACATAAACCATGGAAACTCAAAATTCTCTAATATGACACAATAGTAATATACATTATTTAAATTTTCAGATGTCATTACATCAATGACAAAACTGACTAGCACACCTAACATTCCTCTAACATTATAGATAACACTTATTTGACACCAATGAAAACATATGTCCAATAAATACAATTATTGAATTAGTATCAATAATCGTCTCACTGTTATTTAAAACTATCTATTGAGATGGAAGACTACATAAGATATTAGTTCTTTTACATATATTTTTCTTCTATCTTCTCTAGTAGAGTAGATAGTCTTTACTATGTAACTAGGCCTGGAGATGTGCATTGAGCAATAGTCGGTTTTTTAGATGATAAAATTAATGTTGCTTATATAGTAGTTAAGCAAAGTTTTCCTTATTGGATGCCTCCCATCTTAGGAGAGACAATGAATTTTCACATATCTGGAGGTTTTGATACTATATTTTGGTTTCTCAAGGAATGACACCTAGAGCTTAAGGATAGCTTAAGTGGGGAGCATTATTACTAATGTTATTTTTTTTGTAATTCAACCATGATAGACTAAACCTCATCTTTTTAACATAGTTATTGAACATCTAGAAGTAGGTTGAGTGGTAGGCTCATAATGGGTAGAAGCCTACAAACAATCCCAATATCATACTGAAAATATTAAAATTGGCAACAAGTACTAGGCAATTTAAATAAAGAACACCTTGGATGTATCTCATCTATCTAATCTTGATGTTTACTATCTACTTAAGTCTTTGGACAAACCCACTTCTACACAAACACTATTCTAGAATCAAATTGTAATATATTATTTCATATATAAATGTAAAAAAAAAACACTACGAATAAATACATACATATAAAATATTTTATTTTAAAATAATGTAATAATATAAAATACAAATAATATATTAATAAAAATAATTATTTTGTAAATAAAAAATTATCTTATATTCAAACATGAAAATAAAAAATTGAACAACTCAAAATTGATAGAATGCCGATACACTTATTCATTATAAAAAGGACCAATTCAAAATTGAAAAAACTCACGGGGAGCTTCCATTCAAACATCCTTGTAATTTTTGAACGACATCAAGGCAGGCACGTTCTAACTTGTAAACACTATGAAATACAAAGAAATACCGTTATGCCAAGACACGGTATGGCGCACCGCCAAAACTGGAAACATTGAATGAATGCAGGAACACTAATTAACAGTAGCTTGGAAGATACTCTTCACCATGACGAATTGTATACACAAAACAGGTAGGAGATGACAAAATTGAGAAACAGGACTTATACAACCAGACCTATCAAAGAAGAAACTTCTCAACAATGTATAACTAAGCAAAGAGAAAAACTACTATATCCATGAAAACGTCCACGCAAAATGTATTTATAAGCAAGTGTGAAGGAACAATGCAATTTCATTGATTTTGGCGGGTTCCTTCCAAATTTAGAAAAACTAGTCTTGGTTTTTCTTTATAAACTGGCCTGGCCCTGTGAAATTGTAACACCGAGTAAAATTGTGTGTAGGAAAGAAAAAATAAGAAGAGATGTCAGGGGATAAGAAGAAATGGGAGTGTACAACATTTGAGCTTTGGGGATCTTCTGTTTTTCCTTCACAAGAAGACATCGAGCGATTGCTCAGGAATTTACAAGGATTTCAGAAAGTATTTAGAACAAGAGATACATAGAATTCATATGCATCAACTGAATGAATAAAGCATGGAAGATAACTTGTACTTTTTTCTAACATAATTACTATGTAATAAGTGAACAAGAAGAATTAGATTTTACAAAAAAATTCTTTCTAATCTAGAATCTTTTACAAGGCTTGGCTTATTTGGAAGAGCATCATCAAGTGCTTTATTTCCAATCATAGACCTGGCGGTCCCCCACACACCTTCCATACAGAAATGGTCTTATCGTTCACAACATTGCAAACACAAGACTAGGTCTAATTGTTGTTTGAGCCTAGTGTTTAAAACCTACACAACTCGAGTTAGTCACACACTATAGGTACCTCCAGACTAGCATGACCTTCCAACTAGGTAGTGTATCTGAATATAGTAAACTAATAGGTTCATGCAAATCATTCCGCCACCTTGACCAAAGGTTTTATATAATTGTAAAACACATTGAATGTGCAACTATTATTCACCACCCTACTTGACTTGTCTCAACATCACTCAAGTTCCGGTTGACTTGATTTGGTAGACTTAACCACTATGACATGCTAACACTACATTTTATTAACTTTTTGTAGTAGCTTACACAAGACTCAATTGGATGAAGTTCACATTTAGTCAAACTAAGGACATTTCAGCTCCTTTATATATTTCTTAAAGTTAAGTTCTATCATGCTAGCTAATGAGTTCCAATTTTAAGATTTTCATGGTCTCACTTCTCTCTTTTGACTAGGATCACTTCATAACCCTCTAGATAGAGTCTCTCCGCTACCAAGATGCATATACATGGATAACCCAACTTTAAGAGTTGTTTCCTCTTTGATTTTGAAGATTTAAATTTGAATTATTGAAATAAGTGTTATATATGGATATGTTTATAGATATGTATATATGTGAATTATACATACATATATATACATGTAGATGTACATATTGTAGACACTTAAAATTGTTCTAATCTAATTAAATAAACATTTTATTTATTTTATTATTTTATCTTAATTCTTCTATTAGTTAAATAGATCTTATTTATTTAATTAATTCATCAACTATTTTCTAGTCTTTCCCCAGTTAAATAAATATTTTTATTTATTTAAATTATCTTTTTCTTAAATTAAATAAATATTTTATTTATTTAATTGGCCCCATCTCTTATATTAATTAAATAAATCTTTATTTATTTGATTAATTCAATAGATTTTTTCCTCAATGACAGTTGTAATTCATCTCTTACTTTACCTTTAACCACCTCTCTAATATTTTCCTATTTTTTATACCTACCGTCTAATTTGAGCCGACAATTTATTCTTCCTCCTCTTAATCCTAGCCCTTCATTTCTAGGGTGCTCTCTATAATAAAGACGTCTTTCTACCTCCTTTCATATAGAATTCAAGTACAAGAACCTACACTCTGTCAAATTCCATACACAACCACAATCTATTCTCTATTGAGTTCTTGTGTACACAAAATATGAGAGAAACTATAATACATTAAGAAAGACCAATGGAGATAGGAAAACAAAGAAGATTAAACCCTAGGAATATGTGAAGGTATACATTTTTCTATTTTTGATGTTTGTGTGATCTAGGTTCTCTATTGGTTTTATGTTGGATACATTGTGGAACTAGGTTAGTGGTTTAATCTCATAGGTTTTACAATATTTTGGTTTCCAATTTCAACATAAACATTTTGGGATGCTTGGTGGGACTCTCTAGTCCCTATTTTCTAATATTTTATTATTGATTTACTGTTTTTAGATTTGCAAGTCTATAATTTGTGATGATTTTCAAGTGATTTTGTGTCTACGGTAGTTTCTATCATGTTTTTGGTTTTGTCAATTTTTTATGTTTTCTGATGTGTTTCTGTAGGTTCCTAATGCATTTTTGTAGGTTTTTGTTGTGTCTAGGGTTTTACAATTTTCTGTCATATTCGGCAATGTCTTGTTCTTGCTACATCTTTTATCATTTCTGGCACGTATACAACCATTTCTAATGTGTTTATGTTCTTACTACGTGTTTTAGTCATCCCTAGTGCATATACGGTCATTTTTTATGCATTTATGTTTTTATTGCATTTTTGGTGCATATAGAGTCATTTCTAATGTGTTTATGTTGTTACTACATTTTTAGTCATTCCTGGTGCATATACCGTCATTTCTATTGCATTTATGTTCTTATTGTGTTTTTGGTCATTTCAAGTATGTATATAGTTATTTCTAACATGTTTATGTTCTTGGGCTAATTTTGCATGCTCTTTCACGGTGGTTGTGGTGTTTTCTGATTTTGGTGGACAATGGTTTTAGAATTTTCAATTTTTCACAACTGGACTTGTCCAATCCTAAATTTGCAACTTTAGAGGCTTCATTCAGGCTCATAGGACCTCCTTTTCAGGTGTCGTATTTTTTGAAAGTGCATAATTTTTCATCTACTTTCACATGGGGATCTTAGATTTTCACCATTTTGAGTAGAAATTGTACTTTCAATATTTGGTCATTTTTTGCCTATTTGGTACTTTTAATTTGCTTGGATCTTAGTCTAGATCACTTGCAGTATTTGTTTGAGTCTCTTATAGCCTATTTGAGGTTGTTGTAAAGTTGAAATCAAAAGTTCACTTTGCCATTTTTTCATGTGGCCCATTGTACATTCACTAAGTATAAAGTTCTAAATCATCATTTGGGGGCCAGTGGGGAGGGGGGGTGGTTCTTTGGTTGAGTGAATTTGGGGGCTATCTTGTGTGATTGTTCCTCTTGCTATCTTGTAATTTTTTTTCATCTTGGTGCTATAGGTTCTCCTAAATTTTTACTTTTAACTCCACATAATTATGCATCATGGAAAATTAAAGCATGGAGTAATTTAATGTAAAAAGGCCTCATTCATTATGTATGTAGTGTCCTAAATTGCACCTAGCACATTTATGACATGCATGTCACCTAGTGCTTTAATGATGAACTCATAATCAAAATGCCATCAATTTGGTATTATGAGCCTCGAAGATAAAGTGCCTTTGTTTGTCCTAAAATCCCATTTGGGCTTATCTTTGGTAAGATGGATGCGCATTGCGCAGACGTCTGTGCACCACGCTAACATCCGAAAAATTCTATGAAATCTCGTGTGTCGCAACTAATTAAGCACCTTCTGAGGCATGTCCCTAAGCTCGCTTTTGGCTATAATGGCTCTCAGTGCCTCTTTCCGAGTTTAAAAAACTTTCTTTTCTCATTTTGAGGGGTTCCCTTTTGGGGTCTTATCTCATCTCTCTCTTGATGGCTCTTTTGGCTCTCATATCAATCTCTTAATTGTGTCTTGAATGCCTTACCAACATTATCAAGCTATCTCTATCAATAGCATTCTTGCAATTATCTTGCAACCACAAAGCACACATCTCAAGCTTCATCATGCTCATATCTCAAAAAGGGAGTTTGGCTACATGCCTTGTCTTCTTCTTATCATTTATCTATCTCTTTTTATCATTGCATGCAATTTTGTTTTCATATCTCTAAGTGTATCTATTATCTAGGTGCATTTAGTTTATCAATAGATCATTTTTATCTATTTGCAATAGGGGTTTGCTTGGATGAGGAAAAGTATAATTTCTATTTGTATTTTATCATTTTATCGTTTATCAAATCTATCTATCTAGTTGTTCGTGTAGGTGGAAACACCAAAGTGGGATTCTGACTAAGGCTGACCCCTATACAACCCCAACATTTTCCCTTGTCTTTGTGTGTATGTGACAAACAGGTTCTACGTAGTTAAGAGAAGTTATTGTTATATGTTTTTTGGTCGTATAGACGACAACGTGTTACACTGGCATCTGTGCACTACGTTGGTGTCTAAAACCTAAGAGCTTTCAACATTCTGGTATAATTTACTTTAGATTTGGCGTCATTTTGTTGTCAAATTTTTGTATTTCATTATTTTTGCACTTTAATCATTCAATTATTTCTCTTTTAGAATAAGTATTTGTTTTTTTCTCCCCCAACTCACCCTTAGTGTCAGTTTAAGTGAGGTAGTGGCAAATCGATTTTCTCTCTAGGATTCATCATTCTAGAGGTAGTGAATCCCCTCATCTACATTTTGGTGAGCCCGACGTGAATGCCTAATGTCAAATCTTTTTTCCCTATAGTTTGATGCTTTTGATAAAGAATTCTCTAAATATGATTTTGATATGTTGGATGAAATTTTAGATGATTTCTCAGAAGAATCTATTCTCAAAAGAGATGTGAAAGGAGAGTCATCCTCTGCAACATACTCATTCAAAGATGAAAAATTTATGAATTTTATTGTAGTCTCTATAGCACCTCAAATGCCTAAGAGACCTTACATTCACGTAACTACAACAAGTACTTCTCCAAAGAAAGTTAAAACCATTAATGGAAAAACTTTTAAAGGAGAAACTTCTGACTAATACACTAGGTTTTTTGAACCCAAACAATCATCTTACAATACCATTTCTCATACATATAACACTCTAAGAAACAAACAAACTCTTGATCAACCACAAGTTTCTTTACCACCTTCTCAACCTAGTCTTCCTAAAGCACCTTTGCTGATAGATAAGCAACTCAATGATTATGATCTTATCAAGAAACTTAAAGTTACTCTCGCTAAGATCTCACTATGGGATTTGCTTCAAACTACTCTAGTGTATCATGGTATGTCGCAGGAAGCCTTGCAAAAGATCTTGTAGCCTTCTTCTGTGAAACCAATGGATGTGAATGTGTTGATGGAGCATATTTGTGTGGATTCACCGAATATTACTTTCTATCACCATGAACTCCCACCTCCATAAGTGATTGGTGAATCCTTTAATGATAATTGTTCATGTGAACGGTGTTGGTATTAGATGAACACTTGTTGATACAAGATCTACACATAATTTTTGTGGCCTGGATTTGTTACCAAAAATTAAGGTGGACCCAAACCCTTTGGAAGCCTCTTCTTTGTTTATATGAGGATTTGACAATAGTGGTAAAACTATTGTAGGGATCGTCATATTGTCTTTGAAGGTTGGAACTGTTACTATCCCAACCCTTGTACGTGTGATGCTAGGTCCTCTATCTTACAACCTCCTTTTGGGTAGACCTTAACATCATGCCTTTGGAGTTGTATCATCTACATCCATGGATCTATGACCTTTGTATCTAACAATCAAGTTATCACAATCAAGGCTATCCCTAAGGCTATGCACCTATGTCAAATAATAGCAGTCAGACAAGCCTTGGTTGTGTCTTCTTTTCAAAATTATGTGTCAACTTTATCTTCTTCGGTGACAAATTCTGCCTCTATTTCATCCCATAGAGAGGAAGAGCGAGAGGAGGAAGTACCTAGAGAGAAAGATTGTGAAGGAAAAATACTGAGCTTATTTATGGATAAACTGTATCACAAGTACATAAGATAGACTGCTCAATGACTATTATTCTTAGTAAATATTAAATATAAATCAATGAGTATTAACTATTAAAGCTTTACGACACGAAAGGTCAGTAACTATTAATCTTGCTTGCAATATTTGCTTGTCTTCATCACTTTTTTTCATACATCCTCTTATATGTAGAGTCCTCCCTCAACAGAAACTCTATTTGATCTTGATTCAGTTGAGCCATATCTAAGTTTACTTTGCTAGTGCTTCTATGGTCAGTCTTTCCAACTTGTCATATCATCAAATGTCCAAAAGCTTCTTCTCTGTCAACCAGTGTGGGTGACTCTTCTCTATCAATGCGTGTTAGTCATGCGTTTTACACTGTCGATTTTGCAATAAATGGTTGTGATTGACTAACCTGTCACTAACACATTATATGAAAGGTTTGTTTTGGAGCAAAATAGCTTCAGTTGTTAGCGAAAGGTTTCTCAATCGCAGTCGTTAAGTGCAAAATCAATGGTGTAAAATGCGTGACTAACATGCGTGTTCATCAATCCATACTGGAATCACAACCATTAGTTTCGCGTGTAAGTTAAAGGTTAGTCAATCAAAACCGTAAATGTCGCATGTTTGTGCAAGGTTAGTCAATCAAAACCATAAATGTCACGTGTTTGTGCAAGGCTAGTCAATCAAAACCATAAATGTCGGGTGTTTGTGAAAGGTTAGTCATTCCCAGCCATAAGTTTCATGCGTTACTAACAAATTAGTCAATCGCAGCAGTAAATTTCACATGTTTGTGATAGGTTAGTCAATCACAATAGTTAGTTTCGCATGTTTGTTACAGGTTAGTCAATCGCAGCAGTTAGTTTCGATGGCATGTTAGTCTAGTTCACCGTTTCGCATGGCAAAAGGAAAAGTCTGCCAGCCACTAGTCGAATCACAACCGTTAGTCAACCGCAGCCGTTCATTTCACATTTTTTGATAGGTTAGTCAACCACAACCGTTCATATCACGTTTTTGTGACAGGTTAGTCAACCAGAGCCATTAGTTTTGCTTTTTTGTGTTAGGTTAGTCAATCGCAGTTGTTCATTTTGCGTGTTAGTGAGAGGTTAGTCAGTCGGCCTTCAGGGGATCAAGATATGATCCAGATCAATCAGGGCCACGACTATTCTAGCTCAAAAACAGACCTTTCGTAAAGCATGTTAGTGATAGCTTAGTCAATCGTGACCGTTATTGTAAAATCGATGGTGTAAAACGCGCGACTAACTTTTTGGAGCCAGAATAGTTGCATGTTGTTTAGAGAAAGGATTATATTTATTAGATTTAAATTAACATATAAAGTGTATTGCTTTGTAGACAGATAAAGTGCATAGAGACAAACACATAAACTGTAAACATAACCAAGACAAACATATATAAATTGTAAACATAACCAAGACAAACATATATAAATTGTAAACATAACTGAGACAAACATATAAATGGTAAACATTGGAGACAAACGACATTCAAAGATCGGCTATGTAACCATAGAAGGACCAGTTATACAATTTTAATTAGAGGACCTCCTCTGCGTGCTGTTTAGAGAAAGGATCATATTTATTAGATTTAAATTAACATGTAAAGTGTATTGCTTTGTAGACAGATAAAGTGCATAGAGACAAACACATAAACTGTAAACATAACCAAGACAAACATATATAAATTGTAAACATAACCGAGACAAACATATAAATGGTAAACATTGGAGACAAACGACGTTCAAAGATCAGTTATGTAACCATAGAAATTAACTGTTTTATAAATAATAGCATAGTCTTACAAGACCAATTATACAATTTTAATTAGAGGACCTCCTCTGCAATGGGAATCTACTATGTATGCTCACAAACCTCCGTGTTGGCCATGGACTACCATAACCCGTGAAAATGGGGGTGTAGTCCATAATAAGCAGGTTCCATGGAAAGAATGTTGTGACATCCTCGATACTGTCATCAGAGTGAGGCACCAAGGACCGTCCACATCTCCAATGGGGTCTGTCAACATAGATAATGTGAATCCAAGGGAGAGTGGCTAGCTAGTACACAAGGGCGAATTACACTGGCCATAGTTGCCTATACAAATCAACCGTCAACCAAGTCGACAATCTGCGAAGGAGATCACGTCTTGTATGTGGACTGTGTACATATTATCGTCGGCATAATGTCTTCCCATTCGAATGGTCCACTTGATGGCCCATGTGGGAGTTATTGTTTGGATAATATCCGAAACAATGACATCCGAGAGGCGCTAAAATAAGGCAGAGTCCTCGTCGTTCTTTGCCAACCTCTCTAGTAGTCTGCAGATACATACGATAAGAGTGTTAGTAATATAACTATAGCATTCAAGAAATGTAAGACATAAGAGTATTAATTATTTAACTAGAGAATTCAATAAATTGAAGACATAAAAGCGTAATACTGAAAATTAAGTTGCATAAAACCTGTGCCTGTCGTTGAACGTGTATGTGAACGCCATTTAGTGATAAAAGAGAGCGAAAAAACAATGGACCTGCATACAAAGATACATTATAAAAGATGGTTAGGGACAGTTATAGTAAACATTACAATGCAACTAGAATAAACAAAGTTGTTCCATATTACACAACAAGTTGAATGAAGAATGGCTAAACATCAAGGGACATCAAGCACATATATGACATAGTTAGAAACAGAAAGCTTGATCTGAACAAATAATACCAAAATTAGTATTAGCGAGGATCACTGTGTGATCCCTCTCCATGTAAAAGACCATCAAAAGCCAATCGCCAACGAGGACTCCTATGGCCAGGTGTTGAGGGGGTGCCGAACACTGTCACAGATAAGTGTGTATCACTTTCACTGACTACAAGACACAATGACTAAATAAATGCGTGCAGCATTCACATGTTTAGAAACCACTTATAGGTGAAACTAGAGTACCAACCTGTATTAGAGACAACCGATTCAGTGGCAAGGACATGCGGTTCCCGTGCTTGGTCCAATTTCCTCTTTCCCCTTCTCCTCCTAGAAGTCTCAAAGGGAAACTCAAAGGTGAGAGGCTGCTGAACATCATGACAGATCTCACTCCTACTACTATGCCTATGTTGCAACCAATTGCGACGACGGACCCGAGTTGCACTGAACCAAGGCCGCATATGTTCGGTGGTTGTATTGGCTGGATCGGTAGAGGTCTAAAATCAAATGACATGGCACCGGCATCCTGAAGATCAGCCATGAACCTATCCAAACAACCTACAAATGCCATTAGTTTATCGCCTAAAGTCGGCATTGTTTGTGACAATATGTTTAACTTTATGTTTGCTTCGTTCCACATTACGGTGTCTACATCCTCTAAATTTGTATGTGCATTAGAAATGGTATCGACGATAGGTTCAGGTGTTGGGTTTTCATTAGTATTAGCAGATGTTGGAGTCGACATATGAATAGGATCTATATGAAACAAGATGTTAGGGTGAAGTACACATCTTTTAAGTTAGCAAAAATCAACATTCACGAACATCCACTTACCCAGAACATGTGAATCGTGGAATGAATTGTTCATCATTGCAACAACCTTCAATGCATGCTTGCACATGTTTCCTCACAAACTCCACGGACATTCACAGATGTAGAAGTGATCCCCAAATTTCCTAACCACATACCAATTGCACGAGGACTGACTTTTCACCCAATACCATCCAGGAGTAGTGTCATCTGGAACACAATCGGCATCAGGAATTACCTTTGCCCTCTCCATACTAGTTTGCAAATGTGTCAACCTATAGTTTTTGATAAATCCAAAATGCTGCAATTCTCGCTTATGCTGGTAGAATGGTTCCACTTTATACACAAGTATAAAATACAAATTGTCCATCCTCCTCGAGCACGTCTTTTTATCATCTCTTAGGTGCACTTCAATTTACCATGGTATGATTCGATGGCATTATTTGTGTCTGGTTAGCATGAGTGAAATTCCTAAAGTTTTTTGCCCACATAGCTGGCAAAAAAAAATATATTGAAATAAAGAAATTAAAAACAGGAGTAGGATGTCAACTACCAAACGACAACCAAAACGAGTAACAAGTCATAAAGCCACTACTCAAATTTAATGTCAAACTCACCGATACGGCCTTCTCCTTGACACCATGTGCTATAGAAGTACTTTAGAAAACATGGCTGATCACTAAATTCGGCAAAGAAAGTGTGCAGCTCCTCCACCGTGCTCTCTTCACTTTCATGCATTGCCATCATTATCGCCCCTAGATGGTGAAAAATGTCCATTGCTCTTTCCTTCATTGCATACTTGTATACATTCTTCAACCATGCTTGACGCATATGCCAAATACAAAGTATGACACGGCATTCAAAAACAGTCCTGTTATGAACAAAACGTTTAATTGGGCTGAGCCGGGAGGGATGTGGTCATTTAAAATAAAACATAAAGTAGTGTACCATACTATTTGATTTCATGTAGACAAAATATCCCTCTTGCACTTACTCAATGGCTTGAATCTTTGCACTCGCATCATCCGTGATAAATGCATTGATCCTCCAATTAGGCATCCTTTCCTTTCCTCATCTCCACAACTCCATCAACCACACCTGGATATCCTCAATCGTGTTCCTTGATGTCACAACCCATGCAACAGGCACCCCCGATTGCTGCTTGTCGAAGATGAGACACGAATACAATTGATACTGTTTTAAACAACAAACAAGAAGATCATGACCATCCATAGATCAAATGGGCTGCATGAAAAATGGACAGGTTAAGTTCGAAGAGACATACCCTGTATTTGTTTGTTGCGAATGTCGAATTCATTGAGATGATTGAGTCATGTGAGAATCATACCATCATGTCAAGCATCCAAGCCATTTGTATTCCCATAATGAAAGGTCTGTCGGCACCTTGTGGCTGTTGGAAAAAAAAAAGAAATTTGCCTCATCCTATTTTTTCCATTCTAAGATGCTAGTGGCATCATGCACATGCTTTCATGACCAAATAGAATGGACCCTCGTCGCTGCATTGATAACATCCTTGCATGTCATGAATGAATCTCTCTTCTTCAACATGTCATGAAAAATGGGATCATCAAGATGTTTGTCCACAATAGCATCAACACTCACATCCATCAGCAACAGCCTCTCTATATATGCTTTGCATTCATTGGAAAGGTTTGGTGCAAATTAAGAGCGCAGCTCATTGCTGGTATCATCGACGCCATGACAAGCTTCACCATTCTTGTCTACATGCAACGATTGCTTGAATATCAAGATGGCCACATCTGCCCTACCATATAACACCTTAACAATGAAGTGGCATGTACAACCTCTTTTTTTCTGATATGTCCGCGCACGCTTCTTATTCAATGACTTCTTCCTGTTGTCTTCTGGTCCATATGAACACCAATACCTTCAAAAAACAACTCTCCTATTATCAACAACAGTTGTTATGTCATTAAACGTAGACAAAGAATATGAAAGAATGTGTCTACGAACTGGCTGTACATCTTGTTTGTATGCATGTTGTGCAAAGTTCTATCATGCTCAGTGTGCCGCTTTTGGAGGAATTGGGTTTCAACACCTTCGCGCAACGATTCCCCTCTCACGAATGCATCCAATCTACCTAGGGGAATTGCTCTACACAAGTCTGACGTTGAATCATTTTCAACACAAATTGGCATCCACTAATATCCCTTGAACAGAAATGACGCAAACCTTCACCACCATCTTGAACTTCCAATACCATAATGTCCCACCATTTTCGGCGTTTTCCCATTCTCGTCCTGCACATATCGAAGAAAGAAAGAGATATCGTAAACAGTAAACAGCCACAGTGATTATATCTTCAGTGTGATACTGTTTTGAGATATTGGTTGATGTCAAATGTGTTTGCCATGATATTGGTCACTTCGCACATATGACCAAATCTACTTTACCATTAGACCTTCATCCTACCCATCCTGTTAGCACATATTTTTACAAAATAGTTTTGTGCTATATGTGGACACTTTGAGTTTCATCATAAGAGCATTTAGTGGTGGATTGTATGTATAGGTGATATGTTGTAGTATCTTCATGAAAAAGCATCACTTCAGCTTATTGAAGGGAATGTTGAGTGATATGTTGAGTGTTCAACAGGTTTGATTTGGAGCTACGGTAGCCAAGGCTGTTTGAAATATGCCTCCAATTCATTTGACCTTTGTTCATACTCATCGGTTTAAATCTGAAGGCAGGCCCATTGAAGAAAAAGACCATATCGGGATAGTGCAAAAAATAGTTAGATCAATTCCTGATGACATGGAGAATCGGAAGGCGGAACCATCGGTATTACCTAAATCGATAAATCAAACTCGGAAGCATAAAGCATAAAAGTGCATCGGAGACTCATCGGGACTTCGGGAGGAATAGAAAAATGTTATTCCGACCTCCGATGAAGATAAAAGCACCTGCGGGGATATTGGTGTAAACTATACCGATAAAGTAAACATGCATTAGGACTCATCGAGACATCGGAAGAAGAAATTTTATGCTATGCCGAGTCCCGATAGGTCTATTAAGGTGGATGTAGACTTGCTAGGAATTCTTTGGGGTGATTTATGCCGATAACGCGGGGGACTTACTCACAATGTAGACTGGTATATTGAGATCATCGGGGCATTGGAAGGACATAAATTGAACTATGTTGATACCCACTGGGACATATCCCACTATGTTTCAGCTATCGGGAGGGGTCGGACATGGGTATTCTAGCTCCAAAATGGACGCATCTATTCTGGCTCCAAAATAGCAGTATGGATTGACTAACACGCGTGTTAATAGCACGCTTTACACCGTCAATTTTGCAATAAACGGTTGCGATTGACTAACACATTGCTATCACGCTGTACTAACGAGCCAGCATGTTAGTGAGAGGTTAGTCAATTGAAACCGTTAATTGCAAAAAAAATTGCAGTTAAAATTTTAACTGCAAAAAATTTTGCAATTAAAATTTTGCAGTTAAAAATGTTTTTCCCATTATTGGCTAAGTCTGCAAAAAAATTTGAGTCTGGTGTGTTCTTGTTCCTCCAAGATAGCTTTAAGTCCAAATGGGTTTAGGGTTTAGGTTTTAAAATCGCTTTAGTAACTAATAAAACCCTCTGGTTTCTATTCCTGCGTTACTTTATTCACTTAAGTAATGGGTCTTGGGGTCGTGAGAAGTGTCCCCCCTTGTCATTTGCCTAGGCGATCGTTCAATAATCATAAAAGTTCTTTGCATTATCTCTTTTTCCTTCAAATCCCAAATGTTGTTGGGTCCAGTAAGTGTCATGCAGCTCTCAGATGGATCTACAGCTTTCGCCATTTCGTTAGGCGAAGTTGCGAGTTCTTTAAGACTTGCGAAATAGCGAAAGGAAAAAACATGTTCAATGGTGCGCATTTGGTCTGGTTTAAATAAACTTCATCTCGTTCAAGATCTAACGGCTGGCGTTGATTCGCAGCCAAAACCAGCAAGCAAATTACTTTTCGCGAAATGGCGAAATGACTCGACCTTCCAGGCGGCGATAAAGGAAATGGATCCCGCTAATTTTTTAGCAAGTAAAGAGGTGACACACAATGGACTAAACGCCAGATGGATAGAGTTGAGTCTGCTGAACCTCAATAGGTTGCTAAGCATCGAGCAAGTCAGATATAATCTAACGGTCTGTGTGTGTTTGCGAAGGTAAAGTGCTCGTGTTTTAAAACCTGTGAAATGGTGAAAGGTTTTTGGGGCCTGAAGAATAGATAAAGCATGAAGTTTAAAAGGGGTTCAACTCTGTTTTGATCCAAGGGCTCGCGTTGTTTCGTGGCTGGGAGTTCCATCCAATCGGATGCCTGGTGTGATTTCGTTTGGTGAAATTGCTCACATGTTATGCTTTTCGAAATGGCGAAAGAGCGAAAAGAATGTGTTGTGACCCGTTGGAGTGAAAATTTCAAATTCTTTCATGAATTCAATTCTGAAGGGACGACCGAAGCATGCGGTATCAATGTCATAGTTAAGAGCCCTACTATCGTATATGACTCCGCATCAATTCAATGAAGGCATTATTCTGAAGAGTAGTTGCAGAGAAAATTTCTTCAGTTGTAGAGCGAAATTTTCTTCAAGCAAAAACAGGTTTTCTTGTACTCCCACTTCGCAATTACTTGACAAAGTGTTTCAATTGAGGTTTCGATTTATTATTGAATAGTTGGGGTAGTAATTAGATTACTCACATAGTTATATAAGATGGCACCTAAAAGAGAATTCTCAGGAAAGGTTAACTACCAAGAAAGGGCTATCTATGATGATTTCCTTGAACAGTTGACAACGTCAACTAATGCAGCAGCTAAGGCAAAGGAACTAGTGCCAAGAGCTCCTCGCTTGAAAATTGGAGAGGGATTATATGATAAGGGTAACTGGTTGAGAGACCCACAGGTTGGGTTGTCTGGGTTAGGGTTATTCAAAGTTGGATTTGGCATGAGAAATTCCCTAGCCCCAATGAACAGCACCTGGGAGTTAGATGTGGGAAAATTGGTTGTTCCAGGAGTATTCATGGATGTAGACCTCCTGACTCAAATTGCACATAATTATGACCCGATTACAAAGAGTATTAAGAACATAAATGGAAAATCCCTCATCGAGATTAATGATGAGGAGTTTAGAAATGCATTCGGCCTTAGTGAAGTATCCAATTATTTGGAACCCATCAACTTCAAATCATTGGCTCAGGTCTACAATGCATAGAGGAATCGCCTTAGAAATGGGCCTCTTAAAGAGTTTTTTGTTAAGATAGGTGGATTAACTATTGTAGGAACCAATACTATGGAGCCTTTCTCCTTGAATCTGTTCACCCTTAGAGCTAAGGGATTATACTGGTCACTCTGCCAAATTCTCGGAGAAGATGCTGAACCAAATATGTGAACTCATTATATGTTAATGATTGCTCAGATTTTGAATCCTTCTTTGGTAGTGACATTTGATTATGCCCCTTATATCACTGATGCTATCCATGAAGGATTGATAGGAATAAAGAATGGGAAAGTGGATAGGCCCTTTGGATGGTATTCCCTCCTCATGCACCTATTTCTTTTCAAGGGTGGTGATTACTTTGCAGATGGGATGGATCTTGTAAAAGAGAAGGATGGAGAAAAGATGCCAATTCAGTTATGGACTACAATGCTGTCATAGGACAGAGAAGATGCTAGCTTCTTAAAGTTTGATAAGTGTTTTGCATCTAAGATTAGGACTCTCATCTGTTTAGAGAATCCAAGAGTCCCAAGGTTCTTTTGGAATTTATTAGGCCAAAAGAATTTGCTAAGGATATAAAAATTGTCCACAATTGGGGTGATATCTACTTATACCCTGTCTCCACAGTGTTTAGAGTATATGGTTTCAAAGGAACCCCATTTTTGTTGCCCTATCAGCTCCCTCTCAAGGTGGGAATTGCAGAAGTCCTCAAACAGATTGGTAGTGTGCAAGAGGCAGAGTTGA
The DNA here is from genome assembly GCF_030272615.1 of Cryptomeria japonica. Taxonomy (NCBI): domain Eukaryota; kingdom Viridiplantae; phylum Streptophyta; class Pinopsida; order Cupressales; family Cupressaceae; genus Cryptomeria; species Cryptomeria japonica. Next base: position 28,118,113 of record NC_081406.1, on the reverse strand, counting down.
CAGGCAGAGGTAAAGGGACCATTTTCCCTACAGTTACCGTAGCCCACAAATTTGTAATAACTAAAGGAGGTTGGAAATGCTTTGAGGATTTTCTTGGACCTTATCACTTATCAACTACAGTATCCAGGTGTGTTGATCCTGAAGATTTCTTCAATGGCATGTTCAGAAAGAGGGTCATATGCAGAGGTAGACCCCATCAATCCCAGTTTCCTGAAGACCTCATTAGGAATGAGTTTGATCTAGATGAGCAAGAGCTGAGGAAGGAAAAGTGGGTGGCTTTTAAAAAAGCCTTAGACTTTGTACACCAATTTGATACCAGCTATGACCCATTGTCTAGCTTCCACCCTTTTGAGGAGAAAATAAAGTTCTTAATTCTTTGTTTTGAGGATGTGATGCAAACTTTGAAAGAAAAGAGGGAGGTTGTAATTAAAAACAACCCTAAGAAAACAAGATTGGTTCTAAGTAGGTCCACATATGCCAGAGCAATCCTTCCTGGTGACTACATGTTGCACAAGAAGTCCAATTACAGTGTGTTAATGCCTACAATAGGGGAGCCCTCTACCTCAAAAGGGAAGAGGAAGATATAGGATGTCATTGACATTCAAGATAGCCCAAAGAAACAAAGAGTGGGAAAAGAAATACAATCTGATGAACCTTTGTATTCCCCATCTCAATCCCCTATTCATATAGGAGATGAATAAGTTGTAGCTAAGCAATTGCTACAATTAGGCAGTCTTGGAGAGATAGCTTACACTTATGATGAAGTGGAAGAGGGAATGCCAGAAGAGCCCCTCACAACTGAGATGAACATTACTATTAATGAATTCAAAGGCCGGGAGTGGGATCCTGAGATCAAACAGGCTAGTGAAGACTTCTTGGTTGATAATAATTTTGTCACATCAGAAGCTTTCATGCAATTTGTGTGGAAGCAAAACATTGACAAATATAATGCAAGGTGTGAAAAGAGAAAAGGTGAGCAGCCCCACAAAGATCCAGCTATGGTTGAGGAGGAAATAAAGCAAGAAGTGATTGATGAGTTTAAGACCATCACTCCTGAGCAAGGATGAGACATGGTGGCATAGGCTGGGGTACTCATTCTCCCCGAGTGGGACATAGCAGATGCCTTGGTATTGGAGGCAGTAAGAAAAGAGACCAAACCTATGGAGGGAGTCACTTTCAACAAAGACAATGCTACACTGGTCATGTGGTCTCTTAAGAGAGATGAAAATAAGAGAAATAAAGACACCCCAGGGTCAAGTTACCTTGGTGGAATGATAGTAAAAAGAGTGCAGAACACTGGGGTAGTGGAAGCTGCTAGCACTGTGCTAGAGACTGCAAAGTTTAATGTTGTAGTAGTAGAAAGAGAGGCAAAAGAAAAGGCAGATCTTCAAGCTAAGCTGGAGACAGTTTTAAAAGCTTATAACAATGCCAAGGATGAGATAAGAGGTAGAGATAGCATCATTCTCAAGCTACAAAGCCAATTGGTAGGACAGTACCATCAAGGTGAGTCTTCGACACTGATGATCTCCTCTTCTCCTACAAGACCTCCACCTACCAACCCCATTATTGAGTTACCACCATCTCCAACACCTACTAGTTCTCAAATGGTTGAGATCACTCCTCATGAGTTGGAAAATTTAAAACAGGCTCAGGCCTGGTATGCAAATAAATATGAAGAAAGAGTAAGGGCTACAATTTCAGCTTTTGTTGATGCCATGGGGGCCTCATTATTGTATAACAACATGAGCAAGATTCTAGATATGTGGAATGAGCTTAATGGAGATAAGGCTGTTTTAATGCCTATTTTTGACAAGTGGAAGCCCAGAGAGTAGGATTTGGAGCTTATTTGTGTATCCTATGATGAAGCAGGGGCTAATCCTATTATCAAGTCCACTTGTGACACCATAAAGGATCTAGTAAAATTAGCAGAAGGAATAGATAATGCAGATAGGAAGATCAATTTGTACAAGAAAGAGTACAGTGATCAAGTTTTTGAATTACTCCCAGGAGGTTTTGCCAGCCCAAACCAATTAAAGGACAAACAAGTATGGCTTAAGGAATTAGAAGCCAAATTGTCAGGTAGAATAAAAGGAATTATTGACTTAGATGATGATTCCTTTTTTGTTATAACAATTCAGGAGATAGAGAGACTCAAATATTATTATGGTTTTCTGAATTCAAAGGTTAACAAAATGAGGAATTCCTGGAAAAGGTTAGCCAAGGCAAAAGCAAAAGTGATTAACTTCGCGTGGCCAACTAATGATGTATACAATGAGTGGACAAGAAAATATGCCATACAGGATGCATAGCAGTTAGCAGAGGTTGCAACTAGACAACAAGTAGAAGAAACTGTGGAAGTTGAAAAAGACTTGTAACCACTTTTGTAAAAGGTTTTGTAACTTCTTCTTGAGAAGCAATGACTGTAACAAACTCTCCTAGGAAATTCCAAAGCTATATGTGCATCCATATTGTTATAAATGGATACCAGGACTAGTAAGAAATGATCACAAAATATTGTAAGAAAATGTTGCAGAGATTTGTCTGGGCTTTTCCAAGTTTTAATGGAGAATATTCGAAAGTTTTTGTAATACTTTCTTTGAAGAAAATATCAATATACAAACCATTGGTTTTGAGTTTAAACTTTGTGTCATCTTCAAATGTGTTTGCAAGTGTTTATTGCTTCATTCTCAATAATCTAGGGTTATTTTGTTTGAATAAGGGTTGTAAGGCAACTTTCAGTAGATATTTTTCTTAGCTTTTCTCTTGAGGAGAGGAATTAAATATGCAGGAATCATTTCTATCAGTAAATTCTTTGTGAGATACTTTGAATTTTGATGAGCGTAGTTTAATGTGGTATGAATAAATTCTTATGTGTGTCAGGCATATATAGGAATCTGCAGAAGCCAAACTAATATATGTAGATATATTTGATTGTGGGAGTATTGTTTGAATTTAGATGACTCTTTAATGTTATAGTTTCATTGAGGTGATGAACTCCATTGGTTTTTGGTGCATAGTAGGTAGAGGTATGGTGGTATAATGCAATACCCAAACATGTATAGATGACTTTGTAAGATATAAGGGAAATACAAGGTAGGAAATGATAGATCCCCTTAAGCCTACAAACACCCTAAATGGCTCAAATGGACCAAATATGGATGAAGACATCACCTAAGGAAAATGATGACTTCACCAAAGGAAAATGGCTGAATTAATGAATGTACAGTCAAAAATCTTATTGAACAATGACCCTAAAGAATTCAAATATGTGTAATATGCCCAGGCTAATACTTAGGAATGATATACCATAAATACCATGCAAAGGAAATCTCACAAAATCATAAAATGGTAGAAAAATGGCTTGAGAATTGAATTTTATTCAACCTTCTCTTGCAATCCATACACTTCAAGCATTCAATCTGCCTTACAAGCATGTCTATGGCTTTAAATAGCCTATCCAATTTTGTTCAACCACCATATGGTTGGTTACAATTTTATTTTGCATAAAAAAGCCACTAATCTAAGTTTCCCACCTAATTCCTTATAGATGTTGAAATTCAAATATTTGAATTTTCAACTTTTGGAAAATGTATTACAAACTGAAAACCAACATTATTAATGATGGATTTGCATCCCATAAGGCATATTTAACCATCCTAAACCTTCCTAAATCCTTTATTGGGTATTTTGACCAAATTTACATTTTTTGACAATAAATGACAATTTTTAGGATAAAATGACAACATTTTACAATTTTGTTTTTCAAAAGCCATTATTGGCCTTAACAACTCATAGTCTTGGCAAAACATACAAGTCTTCTTCTCACGTCCCCATGAATCCTCATTTGATGCACTCTTTATCGGTATAACTCGCCCCGATACTCCAACCAATGCTTCTATCTTCATCGAGGGTCGAAATAGCCCTTTTATATTCCTCTCGAAATCCCGATGAATTCCCGATGCACTTTTTTGTGTTATATGCTTACGAGTTCTTTTATCGATATAGGTAATACCGATGGCTCAGACTTTCGATTATCCATAACATCGGGGATCGGTATAGCAATTTTTGCACTACCCCGATATGAATATTCTTTCCGATGGGGTCGCTTTAAGTTTCCTTTAGTCATCGGGTATCGGGATAAAACTTTCTTATTACTTCTGATCTCCCGGTACTATGTTATAAACTTGGCCATTTCGTTACAAGTTATACCGATGCTTTCAAAGGTCATGGATATAGCAATTTATATGGTTTGCCGATAAGCCGAGGCAAGCCGATAGAAAGCAACCACCTACTTCTCATCGGAACAAGCTATCTCGATGAAACGATCTTACAAAAAGTGCACACCGAGTTGAGTGTGTTTTAATGTGCTCCAATGAGTCTGTGCTCTGTTTCATTGGTATAAGTACTGTCGATAATCCTTCTTTGGCTTCCCAATGTGGTTTCATCTGGAGCTTCGTTCTAGCTAGACGTAGGCCTGCCATACCTTAGTGGAGGGACAAACTAGAGACCTCTATGGTTTTTTCATGCACTTTGGCAAATTCGCATCAGGCTAGTTAGATAAAGTACGTAGGAGCAGGGAACTTGACGACTAGTTCTCATAATAGTAAAGATATGTTGTTCCGATGAACCTTCATTGGATTTTGGGCCTCTTGTGGTCGGTATCTAGACTTCTCTAGAAAGTTTGAAACTTTATATAAGGAATGGTTCAGATTGCAGTCTTAAGCCTGGAAGTCTCAAACTGAACCGATGGTGCATCATTTTGGTGTCAGTTTCCTATGTAGAGAGGAATCGATCCAGGCCCAATGCAGCCGGCTATTTCAAGCAAACGATGTTCTCTGGAATGTTGTATGGCAGGTGGCTAATGGTATATTGGGTGCTAATTGACACTAGTGTGATGGGTTTGTTTATGAGGCTATCATTTGCACTATGGTTGACATATTCGATTCAAAGGAAGCGACCATATAGAGGATCGACGACTTTGTCTGCCCGTCTGATGGGCAAGCCCTGGGAAATGCCATTCTAGAGTTGGATTCTGATTGTTGGGTAAGCACCCTCTGCATCTATTTTAACCACACCAACAACATCTCCTCTGAATCGAAGGAGTCAGACACTGAAGATGAGGAAACTGTCAAAAAAAGGGCAGCACGGGAAAGGAGGAAGAACTTCATCCAAGAGGCATGGGAGGTGTATAGGGTGGGGGTGAGGAATGGGAATCTGGATCCCTTCCGCAGACTACTGAACTCCAATGATAACTAGCTCATGGCACCAGCCACTGTCAAAGTAATGGAGATTGGAGAGAACATGGGTGTCATACTACAATACATTGGGAGTTAGTTTTGTTGTTTAACTACAATTTCCTGTTTTGCATGTCACTGGCTACACTTCTATGACCCTATTGCAGACAATAGGATCAATTTTTTAAAATTAGCAGTAGCACTATTTTAGGTAGTTACCGGAAAAGTTATAAAACATCTTGTCATGGTAAATAGGAGAAAGTGTCACCATTGTAGGTGCATGGAGCGCCTTCGATGGTCATTTTGTAGCCAATATTTTTATGTTTAAAGATGTCATTTTCAAGGTCCTTATTTTCATCTACATGTACTGATGAGGGATGGCTGGTGGACATTACAATTTGTAAAGAACCAATGCTTCTTACACACTGCTGCCATTTTTTTAACACAATGTTTGTTAAGTATTCATGTATTCAAATACAAATTTTCTGTCACATGAAGTATTGATCTATAGTTGTTAGCTTTGTCTTTTTTGTACTTTAATATTGCTTCAATCTCTCTATTAGCTTCAAACTGTTACGCAAAATCATTGTACAGATTGACCAACAGTGTGTTAGTGACAGGTTAGTCAATCGCAACCGTTAACTGCAAAATCGATGGTGTAAAACGCGCGACTAACACACATGTTAGTCAATTCGTAGTGTCTTTTTGGAGCCAAAATAGACGCGTCTGTTCCCAATAGCCGAAACATAGTCGGATATGTCCCATCGAGTATCGGCATAGTTCAATTTATGTCCCTCTAATGCCCCGCTAATCTAAATATTGCAATTCGCATTGTGACCAAGTCCCCCGCATTATCGACATAAATCAGCCCGAAGAACTCCTAGCAACTCTCCATCCACCTTAATAACCCTATCAGGACTCGACATAGCATTAAACTGCATCTTCCAATGTCCCGATGAGTCCTAATGCATGTTTACTTTATCGGTATAATTTACACCGATATCCCCGCATGTGCTGTTATCTTCATCGGTTGTCGGAATAGCCTTTTTCTATTCCTCCCGAAGTCCTAATCAGTCTCTGATGCACTTTTATGCTTTATGCTTCTGAGTTTGTTTTATCGGTATAGGTAATACCAATGGTTCCGCCTTCCCCATTCTCCATGTCATTGGGGATCGATATAACTCTTTTTGCACTATCCTGATATGGTCTTTTTCTCCAATATGGCCATTTTTTAAAAAAAGCAGGAGATATGTTGGGCCCACCATTCTTTCGCTTCTTCGTGAAAGATAAACTCCACGCTAATTCGCCCACCGAAATAACGCAGACCATCGGATCGCTTTGAAGATGCACCTTCTTTACTTTCCACGTCATCCTCATTCTGGGCCCACTTCCCTTTCGCTGCTTCACGACAGGTTAGTCAGTCGCAACCACTAACTGCAGAATCGACAGTGTAAAATGCGCGACTAACATGCGTGTTAGTCATTACTGACCGAGTATCGGTATAGCAGACCAAGACCGCTCCCAATAGCCGAAACATAGTTGGATATGCCCCATCAGGTATCGACATTGTTCAATTTATGTCCCTCTAATGCCCCGATGATCTAAGTATAGTAGTCCGCATTGTGACCAAGTCCCCCGCGTTATCGGCATAAATCAGCCCGAAGAACTCGTAGCAACTCTCCATCCACCTTAATAGCCCTATCAGGACTCGGCATAGCATAAAACTGCTTCTTCCAATGTCCTGATGAGTCCTAATGCATGTTTACTTTATCGGTATAATTTACACCGATATCCCCGCAGGTGCTTTTATCTTCATCGGGGGTCGGAATAGCCTTTTTCTATTCCTCCTGAAGTCTCGATCAGTCTCTGATGCACTTTTATGCTTTATGCTTCCAAGTTTGTTTTATCAGTATAGGTAATACCAATGGGTCCACCTTCCCCATTCTCCATGTCATCGGGGATCGATATAATTCTTTTTGCACTATCCCGATATGGTCTTTTTCTCCGATATGGCCATTTTTAAAAAAAAGCAAGACTAGTCTGATATGTCGGGCCCACCATCCTTTCGCTGCTTCGCAAAAGATAAACTCCAACCATCTTTCCTTTACGAAACAATGCGGGCTATTTAATCAACCGGAAGATATCGTCCGTTGGTATATTGAAACGAACCATCGGGATAAAGAAAATTTAGGTATTCAAAGACTCGATAAGTGGGTCGGGGTAGTTTGTTCCGATCAGAAAGCAAAAAAGTGGTAAAGTAAGGCTCCGTAAAGTAATAACAACTGGCGGCAAACATTTGAATCATCGGGAGGAGTGTCACTGATTAGCCGTTGGTTTTCGTCATGAGAAGAACTGACCGTGACAACATAGTTTCCATTAAATGCATAAATTGAGTACATTCATTCCTGCACGAAGCAAATCTATCAAATATTGCAATAATCAATTACAAGATTGCAAGCAAATCTGTCCCAAATAGCCGGTATTGCAGAAGGAGCAGCATTTCTCACGAAGTAATTGCAGAAAGATATTAAGTGCTTACTGAGAAAATTTCTGAGTTGCTGACTATAGAGTGAAATAATTTGCAGAAATGGAGGGGTCAAGGTCAAAAGGGAAGCGAAAAGCTGCCGAAGTATTGAGTACCGCAACAAAGAAATTGGGTAGAAAGCTGAATCAAGACATGATAGACCAAATGGGCTCTCCAGGAGCTAGGTCACGCAGAGCTAAGACAAATTTGCCTATCCGTGAGCAGTTAGAGGACAGATACTGAGAGATTGGGGATATATTCACCACAGTGCAAGGGCACGAGTTGTTCCTTTTCCATTACTTCTGCAGGGATAACCCCACGCCAATTTCGAACCCATGGAAAACGGGTCTCGGTAAACTTGTAGTACCCAATGTGTTTGTGAACATTGATTTGTTGAAGCTTTTAGTAAGAAACTATAATGCAAACAAGCGATGCATTATGTTGCCTGATGGGACTGCTCTAGTGCATTTTGCAAAGGCTACGATTCAAGAAGTTTTTGCAGTAGATTTGGAGGCAGAATTGCCTTTGTCTTTTGTAGATTTGGAAGAAGAGTACAAGAAGATGGACACTACATACCAGGGCTGGAACCTCATTGTCCATAAAGCAGAGAAGGGGAGGCTAACAGACGAAGAAGGTCCTCCATATGACATGACTATTTTTAAGAAGTATCTGCAATATACATATATGGCTTGTGGTCGGGAGGGAGGAGTTGAAGCTCCTGATGTGGCAAACATTGGACCACTTGTTCTAGCAGCAGAAGTGCAGAGGCATGAGCCTAGGGCATTTGAATTCACTTCTTACCTAGTAGACAGATTGCATGAAGGTTTCTTAAACCTGAAAGACAATCCAAACAAATATTTCAAGCACTATTCAATGTTAATGCACATCATTTTATTTTATGGGAGACTTAGAGGGTTATGGCCGGAAGAATTGAATATGAATACAATTGGGAAAGATGGAAAGGAGCAACCAGTGCAATTATGGGTTTCCCTTTGGGATTACAGGTTTGAGAGTTCTCATTACCTCAAATTTGAGGAGTTCTTTGTCAAACCACTTTTCTTGCTCTTTGGTGAGCCTTGGCAAGGATCATTTTCAGAGGAGGTTAAGAAGTTTCTTAGGCCTCACGAGCACCAAAATCCAAAGGTCAATCACAACTGGGGTGATTGGTACTTGTGCCAAAACTTCACTTTTGTTTGATGCTATGGATTTGAGGGTTATCCATATGTTCTCCCTAAGCCTGCACCAAACAGGATTGCCTTCTTGGAAATTGTAAGGTAGTTAAGTGTGTCTAATGCCAAACATTTCGGAGCAGCACACAAGCAAGCTTTCCTCCTCGGCACACTTCACTTTCAGGATTTTAAAGTTGTATCAACTAGGGCATACGAGGCCATTGACAGAAAGCTGGTGGATGAATACAATTTGTTTCGGCACGTATCTAGAGCACGCTATGATCCTGAGGGTTACATCCATTCAAGCAGGAAAAGACAGGATTTGGGAGACTACCTCCATGAGGAGGATGAATTTGAAGACATGTGCAGGATTAAGGAGGTGGAAGAGCTTGCAAGAGTTATGGAGACCTTGGAGAAGAAGCTAGAGCAAAGAAGGCAGAGACTAGAAAACATGGAGGGAGAACCAGCCCAAAGTGATTTAGGGGAAAATGAAGTAGTCTCCAAGCTTCGTGCCCCTAAGAAGGAGAAGGATTCGGAGGCAGAAGATAGGCTTATTGTTGCTCTAAATGCAGAGACAGATGAAAGAATGGCAGAACATGTTTCTTTTGTATATGATGATCACTTCATTAAGTCTAAGGAATTCAAATCATTCCTGTACCACTTCAAGGGTAAAAAATTGAGGGAAGCAATGCCAACTGTGACCCCTGATAATGAAGCAGAAATGATGATGAGGTTGAAGGAAGACATTGACAGAGAAGTTGATACTATGACCCCACAAAAGGGCAGTCAATTGCTAGTAAACGCAGGAATAATTGTGTTTCCAGGATGGGACCTGAGTGCTTCATTTATTTTTGATTCTTTATTACATTTAGATAATAAGGATATGAAGTTAAACATCCAAGGAGTGCAAGATATTTTTATTGGATCAAGATATGATCCAAAGGAGGAAGAAATGTTATTATGGGCCTTATATCCTCCTAATAAGAGGCCAAAAATCATTGATGTAGATAAAGCTTTTGGTCACATGATGACCTTGAAGGTTGGGGAAGTAGATCCTATAGTCACAGTTGACATGGGTATCAATATTTCAAAGTTTAATAAGGCCCAAATGAAACATGAGATAGCATAGAAGAATAAGTATAAGGCTTTGTATGAAGAGACCCTTAAGAGGAGTGGGCACCCTGTTCCCCAAATTACAGATTCAGGAGGCGAATGGAAGAAAAAATTTGAAAAGCTATCTTATGAACATAACAAGTTGAAAAAATAGATGATGAGCATTAGGGCCGATACGGCTTGCGTGTTGCTAAGTAGGATGTATGACAATATGGAGAAAGCAATGAACGAATTATGGGGTGAATATCAGAGGAACATAGACAATATGATTTCACACACCAGAATTCGAGATAGACTTGACATGATGTTACAGGATGCAATGACGAAAGAGAAAGAAAAAAAGAAGCTGCAGGGTCTGCTTGTTACACATGAGGGAGTTACAGAGGCATTGAAGTCTGAATTTGATGAATGCCAGCAGATTGTTGAGCATGGGGTTCCTAGTTTGGTAGATGATGCAGGTGTGATCAAAGACAAAACCGTATGGATCGCTGAGTGCAATTCTATGCTTAATGCAGCCCAAGTCATCGCCAGAGTAGATGTCCTTGACATGAATGACACGGTCGATCAATTGGAAAAAATTTATGTGATTGAGAATGTAGCCAAGGATACCATCTTCAACGCTACAACATATAAGGATCTAACCTACTTGGGGCATATTAAAAAATGTGGACGGTGGCTGGATCGAAAGTCTTAGTGTGGTGTTTGACTTTATGTAATGTAATTGATATCTTGGTTAGGTGTTTTAATTTCTGTTCACATAGTTGTTAAGATAATGAAAGGGTGTGTCCTTTCATTCCTGTCTTTCAGCATTTGTATTTGTATTGAGTCATCTTGCGTAACAAAGGAAGTTTTTTAGGGGGGGGCTTTTGGAACATCATTGCTGTAAGGACTGAAAGTCATATGTATTATTAAATTTTATAGGAAGCAGAAGTGTCATTTTGTGTAAGCAAATTGCAATGAAGTATCTCCAAGTGGGTAGCTTCTGTGTACTGTCATTTCTCAGACATTAATATACAAGATTCACTATTTCTACTTCAAATGTACTGATTACTTTCTTTGTTGATGAAACATGCTTTGTCCTCTTCATAAATCTGTTTAAGAATATGTTGTAATGTGAATCACGCTCTGTTACATTAAATTGGGTTACATTCTATTTAAGAATTGGGTTCTTATTGTATTGATCTAAAACAACTTCTAAAGCCTCACTAGGCATTTAGGAATATCGGTTTAATGTTAGGAAGTCATGCTAGGAGGTTCAATATAAGTAAAAATGCATAAAAGACAAAAATGCACATTTGACAAAAAGTTGTCATTGTTGCTTGACAACTTTTTGCAACTTTTTGAGAAACTTTGCATTTTTTTAGCAAATCGGTGGTTGGGCAACCGATGAAATATTGGTTATGACCAAAATGGCATATAAAATGCTCTAAGAATGACCAAGATGACCAGAATAGAAACTCAATTGTGCTACAAGAATTTGATTTTATTTGTAGACATATATATTGAAATGCTTGACTTTGATGTTATACAACAATTTCATGCACATACAATAAAAAACATTTGTTTTTCCACCATATATAATAAAATGTTAACAACAATTTCAAGACAGAGAAGATAAGAGTACCAGTTGGTATCAAGAAATTTTTCATTTGTCCGGTAAAGCTATATTTTATATTAATTCTGAAAATGTTTACATTCTGCAAGATAAACCTCGATGGCTAGCCAACTAGACCATCGAAGTCGGTGGACGGTATACATAACAGTCCATACATAACACATTCATAAACATTTTTTAAAAAAAAACATAGTGCTTCAAAAAAGGTTGTATGTGCCATCTTGCTACACCACATGAATAGTGACCGTGCCCTCTTCCACGTCTAGCACTTCTAATTTTTGTCTCCCTGCTGGAGCCTTCACTGAACTGCAGCACACGAACCTTCTTAGTTGTTCTTCCACAAGGTTGACCCCATCACTTTGTGCGTGCAGGAACCATTTGTTGCACAAGTGCTCTATATTCTGACCACGGTCCCCATTTTGCCATCTCCACACCCACTTCCCAGACATTGATCGTCTCAAGGTATTGCACAATACCATACATCCCAACCTGTGCTACACTTCTTCTGGCCTCTTTATCGAATGTCGCACTCCAGAGCAAGAACTGTCACAAGGGAGGACTGAATTCACTCATGTGAATCCACACTCTGCCCACACTTTCAAAGCCATCCATGTCTCATGCCAATCCTAATAAAGCTTCCATTCTGCCTAGCCATTCCTTCTTCACACACCTATTCATGATTTCTCAGACTTTCAGAATAGGTCGGAGCTCCAGACACCATGCCATAAACAGAGACACTATGTCTGCATTCATTTTGTACTTCCATCCACCTTCTATGTACTCAGGCCCAAGGATCAACTTCACCACGGTTAGGAATGTGATGTCTTCATAGATAAACAGGTTCATCAACCTATCATCTCTTATTCTTCCCCAAAATGCGACCTGTGTTTTTCTTGTTTGTAAAGAAAAGTTGGCCTCCATATTTCAAATCAAGATACCTATTATTCCAAAATGGACATGCAAATATGTCAGACTAAAGGCAACGTCTATAAATTATTTCAATTTTTATCAAACTGTGCCTTAATTTTTTAGTGCTTTCTAATAACTAAGTTCATCCACCACATGTTCCATGTTATTCTACAATCTAAGTTTCTGCACAATAGTCTGTGGACGTTTTTGTAGACTTACACATTTCCATATGATGCACAGAGCTAATCAAAAGTTTCTTCGATTAACAAGGTGACCAACATTCTGCGATTGTCTAACCTGTCAGTAATGCATGCTTGCGATTGACTAACCTGTCGGTAACGCGCGGTTGCGATTGACTAACCTGTCGCTAAGACACTGTATCAAAAGGAGAATGGGAAGGCAGAACCATTGGTATTACCTATACCAATAAAACAAACTCAGAAGCTTGAAGCATAAAGGTACATCGGAGACTAATCGAGACTTTGGGAGGAATAGAAAATGACTATTCCGACCCCCGATGAAGATAAAAGCACCTGCGGGGATATCGGTGTAAACTATATCGATAAAGTAAACATGCAATAGGACTCATCGGGACATCAGAAGAAGCAATTTTATGCTATGCTGAGTCCCGATAGGACTATGTAAGCGGATGGAGAGTTGCTAGGAGTTCTTCGGGGTGATTTATGCCAATAATATCGAGGACTTACTCACAATGCGGACTGGTATCCTATTGAGATCATCGTGGCACTGAAGGGACATAAATTGAACTATGTCGATACTTGATGGGACATATCGGACTATGTTTCAGCTATCGGGAGCGGTCTCAGTTTGCTATACCAATACTCGGTCAGTAATGAGTAACATGCATGTTAGTCATGCGTTTGACACCGTCAATTCTGTAGTTAGTGGTTGCGATTGACTAACCTGTGGCGAAACAGCGAAAGGAAAGTGGGCCCAGCATGAGGATGACGTGGAAAGTAAAGGAGGTGCATCTTGAAAAGGATCTGATGGTCTGCGTTATTTAGGTGGGCGAAATAGCGTGGAGTTTATCTTTCGTGAAGCAGCGAAAGGATGGTGGGACCAACATTTCAGACTACTACTTTTTTTTTAAAACGGCCATATCGAAGAAAAAGACCATATCAGGATAGTGCAAAAAATAGTTAGATTGATTCCCGATGACATGGAGAATCGGAAGGCGGAACCATCGGTATTACCTAAACCGATTAATCAAACTCAAAAGCATAAAGCATGAAAGTGCATCAGAGACTGATCGAGACTTCGGGAGGAATAGAAAATGGCTATTCCGACCCCCGATGAAGATATAAGTGCCTACGAGGATATCGGTGTAAATTATACCGATAAAATAAACATGCATTAGGACTCATCGGGACATCGAAAGAAGAAATTTTATGCTATGTCGAGTCCCGATAGTACTATTAAGGCGTGGTAGTAGTCCGTTTTACACCGTCCATATTGCGACAAACATTCTGTGATTGTCTAACCTGTCAGTAACGCGCGCTCACGATTGACTAACCTATCACTAAGACACTGTATCACATTGAGAATCGAGAAGGCGAAACCATCAGTATTACCTATACGAATAAAACAAACTCCAAATCATAAAGCATAAAAGTGCATCGGAGACTGATCGGGACTTCGGGAGGACTAGAAAAAGGCTATTCTGACCCCCGATGAAGATAAAAGCACCTGCTGGGATATCAGTGTAAAGTATACCGATAAAGTAAACATGCATTAGCACTCATCGGGACATCGAAAGAAGCAGTTTTATGCTATGCCGAGTCCCGATAGGGCTATTAAGGTGAATGGAGAGTTGCTACGAGTTCTTTGCGTTGATTTATGCTGATAACGTAGGGGACTTGGTCACAATGCGGATTGCTATATTCAGATCATCGGGGCATTAGAGGGACATAAATTGAACTATGTCGATACCCGATGGGGCATATCCGACTATGTTTTAGCTATCGAGAGCGGTCTCGGTCTACTATATCGATAGCCGGTCAGTCATGCACAAAACAAACTCCAAAGCATAAAGCATAAAAGTGCATCGGAGATTGATCGGGACTTCGGGAGGACTAGAAAAAGTCTATTCCGACCCCCGATGAAGATAAAAGCACCTGTGGGGATATCAATGTAAAGTATACCGATAAAGTAAACATGCATTAGGACTCATCGGGACATCGGAAGAAGCAATTTTATGCTATGCCAAGTCCCGATAGGACTATGTAGCTGGATGGAGAGTTGCTAGGAGTTCTTCGGGGTGATTTATGTCGACAACGCAGGGGACTTACTCACAATGTGGACTGGTATATTGAGATCATCGGGGCATTAGAGGGACATAAATTGAAGTATGCCGATACCTGATGGGGCATATCAGACTATGTTTCGGCTATTGGGAGCGGTCTTGATCTGCTATACTGATACCCAGTCAGTCATGCGCAAAACAAACTCCGAAGCATAAAGCATAAAAGTGCATCAAAGATTGATCAGGACTTTGGGAGGACTAGAAAAAGGCTATTCCGACCCTCAATGAAGATAAAAGCACCTGCGGGGATATCAGTGTAAAGTATACCGATAAAGTAAACATGCATTAGGACTCATCGGGACATCGAAAGAAGCAGTTTTATGCTGTGTCGAGTCTCGATAGGTCTATTAAGGTGGATGGAGACTTGCTACGAGTTCTTCGGGCTGATTTATGCCGATAATGCGAGGGACTTGGTCACAATACGGACTGCTATATTCAGATCATCAGGGCATTAGAGGGACATAAATTGAACTACGCCGATACCCAATGGGGCATATCCGACTATGTTTCGGCTATCAAGAGCGGTCTCGGTCTGCTATACCGATACCCGGTCAGTCATGCGCAAAACAAACTCCGAAGCATAAAGCATAAAAGTGCATCGGAGACTGATCGGGACTTCGGGAGGACTAGAAAAAGGCTATTCCAACCCCCGATGAAGATAAAAGCACCTGCGGGGATATCGGTGTAAAGTATACCGATAAAGTAAACATGCATTAGGACTCATCGAGACATTGGAAGAAGCAATTTTATGCTATGCTGAGTCCCGATAGGACTATGTAGCCGGATGGAGAGTTGCTAGGAGTTCTTCAGGGTGATTTATGCCGACAACGCGGGGGACTTACTCACAATGCGGACTGGTATATTGAGATCATCGGGGCATTAGAGGGACATAAATTGAACTACGTCGATACCCGATGGGGCATATCGGACTATATTTCAGCTATCGGGAGCGGTCTCGGTCTGCTATACCGATACCCGGTTAGTCATGTGCAAAACAAACTCTAAAGCATAAAGCATAAAAGTGCATCATAGACTGATCGGGACTTCGGGAGGACTAGAAAAAGGCTATTCCGACCCCCAATGAAGATAAAAGCACCTGCGGGGATATCGGTGTAAAGTATACTGATAAAGTAAACATGCATAAGGACTAATCAAGACATTGGAAGAAGCAGTTTTATGCTATACTGAGTCCCAATAGGGCTATTAAGGCAGATGGAGAGTTGCTACGAGTTCTTCGGGATGATTTATGCCGATAACGCGGGGGACTTGGTCACAATGCGGACTGCTATATTCAGATCATTGGGGCATTAGAGGGGCATATCCGACTATGTTTTGGCTATCGGGAGCGGCCTCGGTCTGCTATATCGATACTTGGTCAGTCATGTGCAAAACAAACTCCGAAGCATAAAGCATAAAAGTGCATCAGAGACTGATCGGGACTTAGGGAGGACTAGAAAAAGGCTATTCCAACCCCCGATGAAGATAAAAGCACCTACGGGGATATCGGTGTAAAGTATACTGATAAAGTAAACATGCATTAGGACTCATCGGGACATCGGAAAAAGCAATTTTATGCTATGCCGAGTCCCGATAGGACTATGTAGCCAGATGGAGAGTTGCTAGGAGTTCTTCAGGTTGATTTATGCCGACAATGCGGGGGACTTACTCACAATGCGGACTGGTGTATTGAGATCATCGGGGCATTAGAGGGACATAAATTGAACTATGCCGATACTGGATGGGACATATTGGACTATGTTTCTGCGGTCAGGAGCGATCTCGGTCTACTATATCGATACCTGGTTAGTCATGCGCAAAACAAACTCCGAAGCATAAAGCATAAAAGTGCATTGGAGACTGATCGGGACTTCAGGAGGAATAGAAAACGGCTATTCCGACCCTCGATGAAGATAAAAAGCACCTGCGGGGATATCGGTGTAAAGTATATCGATAAAGTAAACATGCATTAGGACTCATCGGGACATCAGAAGAAGCAATTTTATGCTATGCCGAGTCCCAATAGGACTATGTAGGCAGATGGAGAGTTGCTAGGAGTTCTTCAGGGTAATTTATGTTGATAACGTGGGGGACTCGGTCACAATGCAGACTCATCGGGGCATTGGAGGGACATAAATTAAACTATGCCGATACTCGATGGGACATATCGGTCTATGTTTCGGCTATTGAGAGGGAAACAGGGACCAAAAATGAAACAGCGTGTTAGCGATAGGTTACTCAATCGTAGCCGCTAATTACAAAATAGGTTACGCGTTCGGCCACAGCTCCAAAACAGACATTTTTTTTGTTATTTTAGACTATTTTATGCAATAAATAGTAAATCATATTAAAAAAAGCAGACAAAAAACCCTGTGTAAAATTAACTACAAATTTATATGGGTATTTCGACATATTCATTTGAATCATTTGAAAATAATTTCAATATTACTATTAATTGTTAATCGCCCAAGGAGTAATCGCGTGTTACTTAGTGCGTACGGCGGACTCGGCAAGGCCGCGACTATTGCGTGACTAACAACGCATGGAAATCCATCGGAGAAGCGACAAAACCGATAACAACGCATGGAAATCCAAGGTCGGACCTATGGGCATTACTCTTGCCGATTAAATTAATAAGGCAACGATGGTTACATCGGAGAACCGACAAAAACATAATATTGTCTTGCCGATAACCGAAAAGCACAACAAAAATGACAGAAGAAAATGACAGTACAAAGATACTAACAAACACCAAACACCCAGCAAAACGGTAGTATAGACATACTAACACGCATTTTACAACGGCTTTTTGGAGCCAACAAACACGCGTCAAGTGCTATATCTAACCCTAACGCGAATAATTTCAAGCTACAGAAAAAGAAGAATAACCAAAGCAAAAAAAAACAATATGATTTTCGCACAACGTATACAAATCTGAAAGAACGGCTACTCAACAAAACAATAAAACATGCAAATTTTCCAAATGTATACAACCAGAAAAACGGCTACTCAACATACCTGTTAACCTTCACAAATGAACGCAGGCTGCCCTTGAAAACTAAGTCCTCGCTGCCTCCTTCAAACCCTTCTTTGCCTTCAAAAACGCTGCCTCCTTCAAACCCTTCTTTGCCTACAAAAATGCCTTCAAAAACAACATAACACTTGAACAAATGAGGGCTTTGGACTTTATCTTATCGCGCATTAGTCCGTCCCTTTGTCCCCTTTTTTCCACAACATGCAGAAAATGGCAGGAGCTCCACTCGTACGTTCCACCTACCCACCTAACATGCGTGGGTTCGACATCGTCCCATTTTTCAACATAGAAAATGGCGGGATGCGTCTATTCTGGCTCCACAGTACGGATTGACTAACACGCATGTTTGTCTCACATTTTACACCGTCGATTTTGCAGTTAGCGGTTGCGATTGACTAACCTGTTACGGACTAACACGTTGTACGAAAGGTCTGTTTTGGAGCTATGGCGTCGGTTTTCACTGAATGGCTGCGATTGACGGATTGACTGAGTAAGGACCCACCTATCAGTAGCACGTGCGAGACAACCACCGCGATTTGGAAGCCCGCGACCTCTTTTTCCCGTCGTTTTGGCGTCCAAATGCGGTCATCAACACTGTCGTCAGATGTTTATTTTCTATGGCTTTCAATGTGCGTGTTAGGCACAACACATTGGCCTGAGCCATGGCCCACAATCTGTCATTTTTCGACATGTCCACGTAGTTTCATGTGGGCCTCGACGTTTGAAACAGCCAACTCTAGGACAGCTCCACGTCATTTTCGGTGGGTCCAGCGCCTGCACCAAATGGGCATGGTATGGGCTATGGTATGCATGGGCTATGCATGTCTTGAACATTTCCGCGATGCATGTCGTTGATATGACAGGTCACTTTTGGAGCCAGAATAGACGCGTCCCCAATTGATTGGGCAGTGATGCTTTTATCGTATTCTACTGTGACTCTCTTGTTTTTCATATCCACCTTAACATCCTGAACCAGCTTATTTCGTTGCAACAGCAATGCATTATTCATATCGTATTCTACTGTGACTCTCTTGTGCGACCTTATTTCGTTGCAACAGCAATGCATTATCTTATGTCACGAAAATAAATGTTTAAATAGCCAAAACTTTATGAAATTAGCAATCAAGAACCATACGATAACTCATTAAGAATCTTTATCGCTTCTTGTAGTAATATATTTGGTTGTCTCATCAATGAAGTCAGTCATTTCACAAATTAAGTCTGCAATACTTGTAGTCTACTTTTCAATGTTTTACATCATGTCGTACGGTGTTTTGTTTTGACCCAAAAGAGGCAGAGCTTTCAGTTTCGACGTAGTCATGTAAACGAAGCATGCAAAATAATAATGATTCAAATCATTGACATTTTTAGGCTTTAAAGTGTTAATTGACTAACATTTTCTAGGCTTAATATGTTGCTTAATGTATATGGTCACATTAAGACACTTCTAGACTTAAAAGTGTTTCACTCAGAGTTGACTAACACTCTCTAAACATAATATGACGCTTAGTGTGTGTGGTTTAAGGCTGACCGTCTTGAAGCGGGCCCAATATTTGAGTTGACTATTGTTTTGTTTTGTTTTTGGCTTTTTTTTAATAAAATAAAAAATTATTGATCATTAAGTCTATGTATGTAATTTTTTAAATATAGTAATTCTTAGTATATAATAATTATAAAATTTAAGCATGGAATTTTTAAAAATTTGTAATTTTCAATTTACTATTATTAAAACATATATTTTTTACTTTATTATATATTAAAAGATAATCTTTTGAATGTAATATTTTTTCCTATATTATAATATTAACGTACGTACACGCGTGTGCGCACACACACACATATGTATATATATCTATGTCTATGTCTATGTATATGTGTGTGGGTGTGTGTGTGAGAGAGAGATCTTAGTATTTTCTTCTTTTTTAGATTTAGTAATTTTTAGTATAGTTTAGTTATTTTTTCTTTTATAATTTAATGATTTTGAGTATTTCATTTCCTTTTTCTTTAAAAAATATTGATGTTGTATTTTAAATCATTTAATATATTATAAATTATCATAAGCATTTTGATCATATATGTGTGTATTATAAACAATTTTATCTTTAAGCTTATATTATATTTTTAGTAATTACAAGTGTTTTTATTTTCAGAACTTCCTTTTTTCAAAAGTTTTTTTATTTATCTAGTCACATTTCCCCACCCTCTCTCTTGTCATCTAGGAAATGTATAGAATATATTAGGTGAGAAGAGAGAGGGTGGGTAATATATGTAGTGTTTGATTTCCTTTTTCTTTCAAAAATATTAATGTCGCATTTTGATTATGTTGCATTTTCCTCTTTCAAAAGTTTGTTATTGACCTAGTGATCTTTACCCACCCTTTCTTGTCACCCAATATATATTATAAGCTTACATTATAAAATTTCTTATTTGCTTATTTAAATGATAAAAATGCTTACAATAATATATAATACATTAAATGATTAAAATGAAACATTAATAGTTTTGAAAGAAAAAAAAATCAAATACTAAAATATTAAAAATCTATCAAGGGCTAGGAATGCAGGTGAACACTAGCAAAACTAAGGTCACAATCTTTACCCTAAAGAGAAAGAAAGCTCATAGGGAATTTATTTTTCATGAATGATCATAAGTACCTTAGCCTTGATTTTCAAAATAAACTCAGTTGGGAAATATGCAGAGCAAAAAGGATAAAGGGGGATGCAAAGTCATAAACTAGTTACAAAATAGATGCATACGAGGTAAAATATAGGATTGGAAAACTAAGAAAACTCTTTTGGGCTGCTACTAGTTCCGATGGTACTATATGGGTATGAAAAGTGGAGACAAATAGAGAGATTACAAAAATATTTAATTAGGCATAGTCTCAAGATAAAATCTTTTGCTTCTTATGAGATTGTCTTGGTTGAGGTTAGGGATTTTTTAGTTGAGGCGTCAACTATCATCTAATTGCTAAGTTATTTAAGAGGATTAGAGAACATGGAGTTGCATCATTGACCCAAGATGGCAAGAGGAGAAATTAGATAGAAGAAAGAGCACATGGATAAAAAAAAAACAAGTGGATGAACAAGTGAGGTATTATCATAAAAGAGTGCCCAAATATCAAAAGGGATAAAAATAGTCTATGCAAGGAAATTTCAGAGAAAGCGTGTGGATTCAGTAACTTGGGAGGAAATGAGCATACTATGCCAAACATTTCAATCTCACTGATGACCATATTCAAAAGAACTACATAGGAGCAAAAATAAAATGGAAAGCAAAAATGTTAATGGATCCACTAAGAACTAGTTCGTATCAATTTAGATTTGAAATTGGAAGATGGATGATACCTAAATAAGAATGGGCAGATAGAAGATGTTGTTATTATTGCTCTCAAGAAGTGGTGGAGATAGAATGGTATTATATCATGGAGTGTTCTGCGTACAAGAATATTTGGATCAATTACATTGAGATGCTAAATGTGATCTCCTTGGGTAACCTATTTAAGGAAGAAAGGATAATAAAAGTTGCTGACTTCTTGATCAAGATACATAGTAGAAATTCCAAGATACAAATAGAAAAAAAAAAAATTAAGCGAGCGAAATATTGCAAGACTTTTCTTTATATGTTGGACAACACTCTTTTTGGAATATAAATACAACCCCTAAGGTAGAGACTACCATCTCAAAATTGAATCAGCAACTAAAAGGAGCTCCATTGACAACTAAAGGGTTTACGAAGATAATTGCAAATCATCATGCAGAGAACAGTTTTGAGTGTGGAGGGAATACATGACATTTCCCATAAAGCAAAGATAGAGAGCTCGCTCAACGCTCTAAATGGTGTTAACATTTATGTTTATATTGAATAGAAAAGAGTGATGGTAGAGAATAACCCAAGTTCAAATGATAGGTCTGATTTGGGTATTTAATGTCATACTAGGATTTTTATTTCTATCTGGACTCTTCATGAAGAATTTCTAATCATATTTGCTTGATGATATGTGTGCAGTTAAAGTTTTGCAAAAGATTCGTTTCACTGCTACTATTCTACATACGATAACTATATAGGAAATTAAGTAGAATCCCGTCATAGAACTCACAATTAGCCAAATTTGCACATTTTTCCATACTTTTTCTCGCTTAGTTTTTTATGGTTGTTTTGTAAAGGGGTGAATATTTATTTTTCAAACACTTAGATTATTTTGTTAATTGTTATTATGTTTATAATTTATCAATTTAATGTATTTTTATGGTACTAATATTTTCCAATCATATCGTGTGATTTGGTATTGTTATATATCATTCAATTTATCATTTATTTCAGAATAAATGAAAAAGTATTATATGTAAATTATATTTAAAATTTGTTTTCAATTTTAAAGTACAATTTTAAATTGTTCAAACATTCACCACAAAGAATTATTAGAGAGATGAACTACATAGACCCATAAGCATCAATTTTAATCGTCAAGTTAATTATATTTTTTCACACTAAATAAAATGCACAATTCTATCAAATATATTTTAACATTCTAAATATATAATAACGATGTCGCATAGTGATGACCACTTGCCTTTATAGTATTGTGATAATAAAATTTATTGGCTAGTCAATAGATAAGTTATGACATACTAATTTAGGGACATATTTGATAATTCTTTGACATCAAAACATTTATTTTTTGTAGTGGTGGGGTGGGGAGGAGAGGGGCATTCGGGGAGTGGATATTTTTAGGTTGCAAAAGCCACCACAAAAAAAATGGTAGAAGGGAGATCCACAAGGGAATCCTACTAATCCATCTAGAAATAAGATTTTTCTATTGGAAACATGAGTTGTGTTAAGTTGACATTGTCATTGATGTCAAATTTGTCTGGTGTTTTTTATTGATGGCATAACCAATAATGAAGTAGTGCAGATATAGTGGTAGTTTCTCAATTGCTACTCAATTGTGTGGATGTTGTATATGGTCTAGAAATGAGTGTTTTGATGTCAATATATTGTTTGGTGATGATGTTGAGTAAGTATGAGGTGTTTCTTGAAGGCTATAGTAGTGAAAGTTTCAATATGCAGGAAAGAGTATTTAATACATCCCAGTGGAAGAATGCTCTTCATTCCGCCAATTTGTGAAGGTTATGGCTTGCAGTTCTAGATATAATGATAATGTTATGTGATTGTTGTACTATCAAGTTTTTGAGTCCTCAGTTTCTCAGTCAAATTGGTCTGGAGAATGCTTTGTGGTTCTCTGATTTCATGATTGAAATTTTGCAACTTGGAGGACATGTTCATTTGGATTGTGCAGTATTTCAGTTCATTTTCCCAGTCTTGGTTTGATTGGTAGGTAAAGTTATGTTGTTCTCGGTTCTGAATGTTCAGTTGTGTTGGCTTATGGGTGACCCATTTGGTTTATCTTATTTGGATCATGCTCTTTTAGTATTGGTTTGAATTGGAGTATGATTTTGGATGTTAATATGGGTCTCACCGTGGCATGTGTAGATCCAAATTGTGTATTATGCATTGGATGATGTTTTTTGGTCGACCGGTTAATGTGTTTTACAATTTATTTACGTGTTTTGTTTGATGTCAACTTTGAAGGATGTGTTAGCATGTGTGGTTCATTGGAATTGACTTAGAGAGATATATTGTGATATGTTTTGATCCCCTTTATCTCCTAGAGTAGACTGCATTGGATGTTATTGGTCTTGGTGGTCGATTTTATGTAATTCATATATATTTTGTCTATGGCCAACCTAGTTGAGGATTTCAATGTTTAACCTAGTATATATAGATGTACAAATGTTTGATTTTAGGTGTGGATTGAAGTGAGATGATGTGCAAGCAATTGAGGAGAAGCAGAAGTGCAAATTTCAGTTTGTGATGAGCTTTGATGATCATCTCTTCAGTATGACAGTGTGTTGAGACATAATTGATGCAAGTTTTGTTTGCCATGATATTGGTCACTTGACACAATGGTTCAAGGAAAATTTCATTATCAATAGATCTTGTTCATTTTAATTCATCATTTCCTTGTACCTACTGATAGATAGTGAGTCCTTTTGGCGGCCTATACAATTCTTTGTATCATGCCCTAAGGTTGAGCACCTTAGTCTTGCAAGTCCTATCAAGTGCAGTGAGCTCCCTGGCCTTGACCCTAAAACATTGTAATCTATTATTCATATTTTGTGTTTGATTCTCATTGTGGTTATATTACTCCTATTGGAAGGAAAGGATGGAATATCATTTGGAATCTCTGTTGCTTGGAATATGGGAGATTATCAAGACTGGTTATATTGCTTCAAAAAATGGTCCTGCATAGAATTATTCTACTAGAATTTAGAGGGATACATTGATCTATTGTAACTTGTTTTAGAACTTATAAAATCTAGTCTCTTTATGTGGGGATTATTTTCCATATGATTTTTCTATATAAATATTCATGTTATGGTTTGCATCCAATTTTTGTTTTAATTATATTTCAATTGATGATATAAACATTGTTATTGAATTTGGTTGCATTAAGATAGCATACTCCATTGTTTAGTTATACTCTGTTTCAACACCTTATGAAATTCTTTAGACCATCAATGAGATAGGTAACATTACATTTTGGTCCAACATTCAAATTATTTTTCATATAATAAAATTATGAAAATATTTTACAATGAAAAATACAACATATAATAAAATATCAAATACAAATCTAGAGACAATGATATGATCAAGATACTCATAGGGCAAGATATATTCAAACCACTATGTTGACTAGCTAGAAATGCAATAGCACACAACAAGATCATGCACACAACAAGAACATTGATGACTAGGCCTAAAATTATTAAAACAAAGTTATGGAAAGATAAATTGTATCATTGATAATTGCAAATTATACTATAAATACTCTAAAGACACCTAAAAAAATAATATTTTGTCACATGTGATCATATTTAGTTTGAGATGCTCCTACGTCATATATCTTGGGTGACTAAAAAGTGAGCCTCTCACTTACATTCATGGCTATTAGTTGAAGGAAAACTATTAAAAGCTATCATAGATAAAGAAATTCATGCATTAAATATGGTGTCTATATTCTATAAAATTGGATATCACATACGTTTATAATTTCAAATTATGTTTTGTGTTTGCTTTGTCCATTTGATGAACACACGGTTGTACTAAGAGGGGTTGAATCAATATAACAAATTTTATCAATTTAGACTTTATTAATTACAATAGCATCATTTACTTAATTTCAACAATAATGTACATGAGAAGAACATAATAATACAATATTTACAAGGAAATCCATACGGGAGAAAACTAAATTACTTTCTTATATAATAATCTCTTATAAATTTTGTGCATTTAACCTACTAGAGGCACCAAGCCCTCATTCACTTACAGGCACCTACCTCTGATTCAAATTTTACCTCATCAATGTTGCTTCTACAACGGATGATGGATAATCCTCTTCTCCACAAATATTTCTATATCTCTCTTATTAAATCGGCTATAGATTGATCAAAGATCTGTCACAAAACTAATTACTATCTCTTCATTAAACTTTTATAAATCAACCATTATATCTGCTTATAATTACTCTTCATTTCATTGCTTATATGCATTCTCTCCTTTAATCTGCACTATATCTGCTCAATCTCTTTCTCTATAACTACAAGATGTTTTTCTTTATTTCATCATCAACGCTGCATAATCTTCCTTTGTTTGCATATATCTTCTCCTTTATGTCTGCATAATCTTCTTTTATGTCTACATGAACTTCTCTTCTATATTTGTATTAACGTGTTTTCTATATCACCATTGATATCTCTTCTATGCCTTCATATTCAGATATAGGTATGTATGATTGATATTTTCTTTTTCTACACACTTCGAAATGTACTTCACATATCTCCACATGAAATTGATTACTACCTCTGCATATGTTCCTCTTAAATTCTACTCCAACATTCCTCACAACTTCTTTGTAAAATCTGCTAGTAATCTCCTTATAAAATCTGCAAAGAATCTTCTTAAACTCACCTTTTCATTTGTTTGGTGATGTATGTTTTTTTTTTTATCGATAAAGGCATAGCCAAATTATATTATGAATATATAGACTTTACAGAGCAATAGTTTTAGTAGAGTCCCAAAAAGTGCATCCAATTCCTTCTTTTAGGAGAGAAGGAATACAAACACTCCATATGAAAGTCTGAGAAAGCCATTAAAAAAGAGATTGAAGTCTAAAAGATAGAAGCTTACTGCCCTATTTACAGAGATTATAACGGAGTAAACAAAAAAACATTCGAGAGACATGACAAAAAACATAAGGGAGCTAGAGGGCCCTAGCTTGCAATTTCCTGTTGAGCTTCAGCTGACGGGTGCTCCTTCCTTGCTCGTCCATGTCCTCTGCGCGGAGGGCGACCTCTACCACGGCCAATTCCAGTCCCATGACGACCCCTGCAAGCACGACCCTTGCTAGCCTATTCCAAATGTGGGTTTTCATCTTCTAGTTTCGGAGGCAGGATACCGTTGAGTCTTGCAAACTGAATAAGGTCCTCCTCCCTTCTAAGGTCTTCTGAATCCTCTCCCAGAAACTGCCATTTGAGATAGCCAAGGCCAACACTCGCAAACACTTTGTGCCTATCCAGATCCTTCCCTTTCAAGTCAAGCAGGAAGGGATAATACTTAATCAGTTCTCCATGAGCATTGAAGAGGATTCTATCTCCTGGCCGAGGGGCCCCAGAATCATGAATTGCTTTGTTTAGAATTTCCTAGAGCTCTTGGGTAACTTCCTCCGGGAAGAGCTTCTTGGTGAGAGACTAGGCTGCCTACTTGGCGAGTTTTAGGTCAAGCAGGGAGGCGAAAAACCTTGAGGAAATGCTGGTGTTGTCCCAAGGATATTCATCTCTATTGAGGTGACCACTGCCCAAGATCATCTTCATAGCCAAAATGAGGGGAAAATCCGAGAAGAGGAGGAGACGCTTGAGCCTTAAATCTGTGATTTTCCTGAAAGAAACTTGGTGCGTAAACACCAAGAGAGAGATTGGAGTGTCAGCTCCAAAACAAGAAGTGGGTCTGGGATACACGCTCATGATGAAGCCAAAAGGAGGGTCGGAGGCCATGAGGGGCGAAGCAGGCTAATCAACAAAGAAGAAGAAGGAGTTCGAGATAGAAAGCAGAGAGAAGGGAATGGACGCGGAATGCAAAAAACAAATGTGAAGAAGAAAGATGGCACACTATTTAAAGTCGAGTAATGAGGGTCGGGATTGCAATAAATTTGCCAATAAAGGTGGCGGAGGATGTTTGTCCTTGTCAAGCCAACTCACCCGGACGGGCCACGCAGACCTTAAATTGATTTGACAATATGTCAATGATCTCAAGAGGAGGATCGGAGAAGGCATAGGTCATGACTACAACTTAGATGACGTGCTTAACTGCGGGCCCACCCTCCAAAGAGAGGTGGGATAAAATTTGAATTAATATGACTGTTAAGCTTAACCGCCATGGTGAAGTTTAAAATTAGCCTTATAGCAAAATGATAAGGGCTATTGCAAGATCCTGAAGGGAAACTCGCATCTAGTTGAACCTTAGGGACCCGAGCATGTCAATTGCAATGGTCTGAATGAAAAGCAGAAGGATACTCCTGATCCCAACCGTGGAGAAAAGATCCTTGGGCGGCTAATTTCGAGAGAGCATCTGCCTCTAAGTTTGCTTCTCTGTAGATATGCTTAGCTTCATAATTGTCTATCTTATCTAGGCTTGTGACTATGCTTTCTAGAATTCCCTGCAGCCTCCAATTTGGAGTGATTTTCCTCTTGATGGCATTTATTGCAATCTCTGAGTCGCCCTCCACTAAGATGTTATTAAAACCATGGTTGATGCAATCTCTCAGTCCAAGTTGCAGAGCTTTGAACTCGGCTATGTTGTTTGTATTTGGAGGGATAGGCTTTGCCATTTTCCCAAGGATTGCTCCTGTGTGATCCTTGATTACATATCCTATGTCAGAAGGGCCCGGGTTGCCTCTTAAGGCACCATCAAAATTTAGTTTTATCCAACCAAGCTTTGGAGGAGACCAGATAGCAGTCTTTCTCCCATTGTCTTTTTGCCCAAAAGAGGGGGGAATCCTGATGCCATGCCAGTTTTTCCTTATACTTTCATCCCAAGATGAAAAAACTTTCGATGGGCCCAAAGAGAAGGTTAACTTGCAGTTGACTGAATCCCCAATAGTCGATTCAATTGAGTTCAAGATTGATTCTATTCTTCTGGATTTGTTGTCGAAAAGTTTGCGATTCCTTTCCTTCCATATTTCCCAGACTAGACAGGAAGGGGACAATTCCATGATTGAACTCAGGGTGGACTCCTTGAATGGGATAGGCCAGCTTTGAAACAAGGATTTAATGTCATTTGGAAGGGCTAAAATCAGGTCAAGTTTAGCACAGAGCCATCTCCAGCATTTGAACGCAAAGGGACCGGAGAGTAGTAGGTGGTCCACTGTCTCTGATTGAGCTTTGCATAGGATGCACCTAAAGGGTCCCGCAAACCCCATTTTTGTGAATTTTTCTACAGTTAATTTTTTTTTTTGATAAGCTAGCCATGCAAAGATCCCTGCCTTAGGGATAACTTTAGAACTCCAAAACAACTTCTTGGGGAAATCCAAATGATCCTGAGCAGCATTATTAACTAGTACTTTGTAACCATCTCTAGGATTGTAGAGCCCTATTTTGGAGGAAGCCCAAATTAACGAGTCGTTCCCTCTTCTCGGATTAACATTTCTTGTTTTTAATAGTTCTTTGAGCTGGTCTATATCATCCCTTGCAGTAGGGATTGAATCCAATGATTTCCGTCTCCAACTTTGAGAGCTAGGTGAACCATCAAAAGCCATGTAATCTCTTACTCTGACACCCCAATGGTGCTTAAGCCAGTTTTTTGTTGTTGGAATGTTGAGTAGATTAGCTATGGGAGGGTAGCCACCCCAGGAGTATTCCCAAAAAAGACTTGAAGCTCCATCTCGGATATCCCATGAGACTTGTTTTGATATTAGGTTTTTGCATGAGATTAGAAAATTCCATGTTTTAGAGCCCTTGGGGAATGAGTTTGCTTGAAGAAGATTGGTTGGCTCTTGGTCTGGTAAGTATTTAGTGGCTAGCATTCTAGCCCAAGTGATGTTAGTATTCCTGATGAACTTCCATACTAGTTTGGCTCCTAGAGTTTTATTTTGCAATTTGAGGTCCTTAAAGCCTAAACCCCCCAGGACTTTAGGCTTGATTATTTTTTCCCATGCAATTAGAGCTATTCTGTGTTTCTCCTCTGAGTTTTGCCAAAAGAAATTCCTCATTTTCTTGATGAGAAAGGTATTTGCACTTGCTGTGAGAGATAGGATGGAGAGGAGATAGATGGGCAGGGCCGCTAATACTGCTTGGATCATAACAAGTCTGCCCGCCCATGACAACCATTTCAAAGACTGATCCATTTTTAGTTTAAGAGGATCCCACGACCTAGCATCCCAATGCCATGATCAATTGGAATTCCCAA
This sequence comes from Cryptomeria japonica, assembly GCF_030272615.1. Taxonomy (NCBI): domain Eukaryota; kingdom Viridiplantae; phylum Streptophyta; class Pinopsida; order Cupressales; family Cupressaceae; genus Cryptomeria; species Cryptomeria japonica. The sequence continues at coordinate 28,088,666 of NC_081406.1, read as the reverse complement.
GTGGATGCAAGGGAGGGACCCTTCACTACAATCCAGGATTGAGAGTATTTTAGTCTGTAAATGTCTAGAGGTAGAAAAGAAGTAGACCTTGGATTTGTCCTTGTTCCTTATTTGGCCTGAGGCTTTCCCAAAAGTGTCTAGAATTTGTTTAAGATGGAAGGCCTATTTGATTTTTGCTACCCCCAAAAGGAGATTATCATTTGCAAACTGCTAGTATGTGGCTGAAAAGTTTCTAGTTACCTTGATACCCTCTAAAACATTGTTCATGTGGCTTCTTTTTATTGTTCTACCCAAAATTTCCTCCATTGTAATGTAAAGGAAGGGAGAGATAGGATCTCCTTGTCTAATTCCCCTTGTGGAGGAAAAAAAGCTTTCTGGTTTCCCATTTACCAAGATTGAAAATTTTGGGGTGGAAATGCATTCAAAGATCCAATCAATCCACTGCTTTGCAAAACCAAAGGCTTGCATAACCTTGCAAAGAAAACACCAATCAACACTATCATAGGATTTTGAAATATCTACTTTAATCATCATACCTGGTCTTTTAGTACTTTGGAGAGTATGGATTGCTTCTTGTGCTATTATGGCTCCGTCAAAGATTGAGCGACCTGCAACAAACCCTGTTTGTTCCTCTGATATGATTGATTCCATGAGGGGCTTCATTCTGTTCATCATGACTTTAGAGAGGATTTTATAAACTGTGTTGCAAAGAGAGATGTGTCTGAAATCACCCAGCTTTATTGCATTTTCTTTCTTTGAGATGAGGACGATGAATGTGTTGTTGACTTCCTTAAGAAGCCTTACTGATCTCCTTGAGCATTCCACGGCTGCCACAAGGTCCCGACCTAAGATATGCCAACATTTCTTGTAAAAATCCGCTGGGAAGCCATTTGGGCCAGAAGCTTTACCCAAAGGCAATTGATTGAGGGCTTGGAAAACTTCCTCCATCTTAAGGCTCTCGTTTAGATTTTGGTTCTGCTTGTCTGTTATGGTCTTGGGGATCACATCCAACATCTTGTCTTGCTCTAGTAGCTGAGAACCTTCAAGGTTGTTTAGGAGATTGAAAAAGAAAGAAGTGATTTCCTCCTTAATTTCGTCAGGATCCTCTATGATCTGGTTATCTTTGGACTCTAGTTTTGATATCCAGTTCTTACTCCTAATTTTTGTTACATTATGAAAGAACTTAGTGTTTTTGTCCCCCATACTGAGCCAATTCTCCCTCAATTTTTGTTTCCAAAAAATCTCTTCTTTGGACAAGATATCCTCATATTCCAGTAGGAGCATCTTTTCTTGTTGAAAGGAATCCAGGTCCATACCTTCCAGAATGATCCTATCATTTAGGGCTGCCAATCTCCCTTCTAACAAACATTTTGTTGAGAAGATGTTTCTGAAATGCTGAGAGTTCCATTGAAGTAGTTTGTGTTTGACAAATTTCAACTTAGCATTAAAGCAAAAGAGTTTTGAGCCTACCACCGACTCCTCCTTCCACCAGTTTTCTATCAATGAGAGAAAGTTTTGGTCCTTCATCCATATATTCTCGAACCTGAATGGGGCTTTGCAATATGATTTATTATCGGTCAAGGACAGCAGTATGGGAAAATGATCCGATCCTGAACAGGAGATTACCGAGCATGAAGGGGTGAATGGAAGGCTCCTTAAGTCACCTTGCCAAAAAAATCTATCTAATTTTAGGTGATATATGTTTTATTCTTCACACAGTTGCACATTTTTCTTCATATGTTTCTACTCAGTGTTTGCACAATATCTACTTTTATTCAATTGATATTACATTGAGAAAACTTACCAAGTAACTCCGATCTCACCTTTATTAAATATCTTCTCATATGCCTCTTCACCAAGGGAGGTGATTCTTCATATAGCTTTAGTAACATCATTTCTCCATCCTTTACAATGTTCTTTCAAAATAATAAATTAGAAAAGTAAATCGTTTGGTGAATCATTCATTGGAATCTGCAAGTCGATTACAGATTGGTGATGAGAATATGGATATTACCCCTTTCAGTATGCGTTTAAAGGTTACTTCGATCTACCACAGGCTTTTGCATGAGAAAAAAGAATTAAACAAATAGTTCCAAATGTATTATGGTTTTACTTGAAAAATGGCAATTATTTTGTGATTTTTCAAGTAGCCTGCGTGAATTTAAATTGGAAAGATGCCCCAAGAATGGTCATTTACCTCAAAAAATGCTTAAAGAGATAAGAGAGAAAAAAATTTCAAGACTTGAATATGACAGTAGCACTAGAAAAGATTGTTTTCAACTTCATCCACAGAAAAAGAAGCATAGACAACAAACATTTAAACACGGTCGATTGCTAGATAGAGTAAGACACCAATATTTATATGGCAGGCGGAAACAGAAATCTTGTCTATTTGATTTACCTTCGGAAGATCATTAAGAGGTTTAATATAAGCGTAAATTGTACTTCTTTAGAACATGTTAGTTTAAGATTTAAGTTGCTAAATAAATTTGGATGGAGAAAAGTCCCTAGATCACTTGGCATCCTAAAAATACAGGATTGCTATAGAAATGTCAATCCGCTCATAAGGATTTACTTCCCATGATGTGGCACTGATCAATTTCATGGCTTATGCTATTGTCAATTGCCATTGCTAATGTGATCATATTTCTTGCTGTAAGGAGTTCGCTAGATGTGACTTCCAGAATCCAAAGCAGTGAAGACTGTTAATTTTATAAAGAAAACGACCAAGAAAATGCTCTACCTTGTTTTCTTCCTTGAGGAATGTTAGAATTTTCAAATTTCATTTAGATAGTATGAAATCACTCTTCAAGAAGGGGAAACTTTGCAGGTAAGTGTTTCATTGGTAGAAGAACATGAATAGATAAATTAATACAACCACATTGCCAGAAGATTTTGATCTCATTCAATGCTTGCTGTACAATAATTTAATTCCAGTTCAATTTCAATAATTAAAATATCCTTGACAAGCTTGCAGAAAGAGCCAGGAAGGGTGATCAACAATTTGATTAAACTAAAAAGAAAAGGATTATTGAAAAGCCTGAGAATATTTCTCCAATAAGAGCAAAACGCTGAACATTTTCTTAGGCAGACACCATATGATGTACTTCCTCTATGATCAGATTCAGTGCATATCCTGATCAAGCCTACAAAAATTTCTAGAATGCGAGCCACCACCAGCACTGACAACCCTCTTTAAGGTCAAGAACATTTAGAAATATATGTAATAACAAATGATATATATTTGGGGACATGTTGAGGAAGAGACAACTCTATGATGTTTGTTTCACAACAGATTCCTTCAGGTCTAGTTACAAGAATTAAAGCATGCTTGCAAAGCTTGCTCCAAAACTCAACGGACAGATACAGAATCAAGTGAAGTTAGGAATCACCGACAATCTCTGCAGGTGCTTGGTATGATCATGACGTGAAATGCTCGTTTATTGTTTGCAGGCTATGTATTGGCATGTTTGCTCTTGGAATTGGAATCAGGCCATCTCTTCATCACTGCTTACAAGTTTCTAGAAAGTGATTCACCAACAATACTAATTGGGAAATTTCTTTCCCATTATTGTTAAGAATATGTTAAGAGCTTCGTACTAACAGAGTATATATCAATGAATGGCATAGAATTAAGCATATGCTAGCATATCCAGTCATGCTTGTGTTCAATGAGTCACCATTGATATTTTGCAGAAAGAAGAACTTCCTCATACTGTTGTGCAGCATTGTCCCAACTAAGGTCCTGACTCATACAACACTTCTGGAGTGACAACCAACTTTGTTTGAAGTCATGATACGTCCGTAAGGCATTCCCAAGTGCATCGATCAATGCTGCTGATTCTGCAGGTTCAAATGTCCACCCAGTGCCAGAGTTTGCAAGTGGATCATAAGGCTTGACTGTATCTTTCAGCCCCCCAACGGCATGAACAACAGGAATGGTTCCATATTGCATTGCATACAATTGGTTTAGTCCACAAGGTTCAAATCTTGATGGCATTAATAGAATGTCTGCTCCCGCTATAATGTGATGGGCTGTTCTAACAGAGAATCCCACCCATCCACGAAACTTATCACGATATTGAACCTCAAAGGAATGCAACATAGTTTCCAAGTCTTCTCTTCCTGCCCCCAACATCACTAACTGTAGATCTTGCTCCATCATCCAAGGCATGGCCTCTGCAATAACATCTATTCCTTTTTGTTGATCTAATCTACCAATAAAACTGATTAATGGGACATCAGAGCATACAGGCAAGCCAAGCTCTCTCTGTAATGCTGATTTACATGTGGCCTTGCCTGTTTCAAGTGTATTTAAAGAATAGTTGACATATCCATCAGAAATCAGATGGACATCAAATTCTGGATTCCACTCACTGTCAATTCCATTTACAATTCCCCTGAGTTTCCATCGATTTTCTTTAAGTACATCATGTAAGCCCCACCCACCTTCCTGTGTTTGACATTCCCAAGCATAGGTATGGCTGACTGCCACAAGACGATGAGCAGTTTTCAAGCCAGCCATGAAAATATTCAAATGTGTTCCTCCTATAGGATCTTCAAGCATGAACTTCTCGAGATAGTGATCTGGCAAAGTTAGCAATCGGAAATCATCTAGTTGACCCCGGCCCTGCAAATTTATGACATGAAGAATTATTTGAAATTATTTGAAGTATGTAAAGGAACAAAATCTCATTTTACAAAAGAAATATTTAAATGTTTGAACACTATTCACCACCAACAGACATAAAATGGAAAGTTGACAACTTCCACCCATCTAATCACAACACAAAATGGAAGAGATAAAATTAGCAGAAAGCTACAATGTTTTGCATTGGAGAAAATAATGCTCAAATGAATGTTTAGAGGTGAGTGCTAATCAAAAAGAGGCAGATAGATACTTTAACCAATGAACTTGAGAAATTACAGGTCAGATATCAATGGAACAGGAAAGTTTGATGATTAAATAATTAGCTTAATATCTTCCAAAGCTTGTACTACAGAGAATTACATGTTAATATGTGAAAAAAATGGCAACTGAAAAAAGAGCCTCCCGTGATGTTCTTTCTTGGTGTCTTGGTGAATATAGACAATCCTAGAATATGAAGACAATATATTTACATTAAATACTCATATATTCAGCAAATTTAACATTTCAAGGATACAAGTTGCTAAGAAGCTTAACCAGGAACAAGAGAAAGAGATCCAATCTTCTATATACTTTTTCTGACAGTCAACTATTGAAGATTTATTTTACCTATTTTGCTGCTACAACATGCCAAAATTTTCTCAGAGATGGGAGCAATGTACTTCGCTGCTTTATTTCCTAGCCCTAGCTGATTTGCATTCTGCTCTCTGATTTTCACACCCCAAAGTGTATTTCTTCCCAAGTTCACTTTTCTTCTAAAAGTAAATTTTATTTCTTATTTTTGTTAATGTTTGTTGTTGCACTGATGGTTTATTCCAAGTAACTAAGGGGCCAACACATGTCAAGACATTATAGATAGCTTTCCATCTTGTCGTTTGAGATTTGTTCACTTCACACTTTCCTTTATGTCCAACAGTCCATGACCATGTGGAAATGGCACATGATGTCTTGTAATTTGCTTCTTGTTTCTCATTCTTTTGATTTATCAAGAAGGAAATCGTGGGGTGCATTCCCAGTATTTTTTGTGGCATCCCCATTTCCAAAATTGTCCAGAAATGTTCCAGAAAAAAAAAAGGGGGGGTGACCAGCCATCCCTAGGACAAGTGAAGACATATGTGACATCCCCCAACCATCTCAAGGACGGCCAGCCATCCCCTAATGTTTCAAAAAATAGTAAGTCCTAAAAATAAAATTCGGTTCAACCTAACAGCTCAATAAAACTGCCTCGGCATGTGCACTCCCCTTGCGACCCCCTGGCCTTTAGGCTGTGCCACATGCATACAAATCACTACCATAATACTCGTCATCAACTGTGTGATCAATGCTGGACAAAGAAAACTGACTTCACATGCCAACAAACCCCACACCCAACTTGCCCTAAATAAGGAGGAAATAAAATTAAACTCTGTTTGTTTTTGTATTTTCATATTGTAAGTGAAACTTGCAGCCTTTGAGCATTTTGTTGTAACTTGTTTTAAAATCACATGCATATTGACACTGAATTATGAAAGCAATTAAGTTTTGACATTTGATTATTTGTTCGACTCTCATGTGAACTCTAATTCAACACAAATGTTATATATTAAGGATCTATAATTTATATGATGAATGCTTTATCAATGTTATCATATGAATATTTGAGATTTCCCTATATATTTTATATTTTTCCTTTTATTATATGGTCATCCCCTTTCCCATCCCAAAAACTTGTACCCTCATCCCGTACCATTCCCCTCCCAGAAACTTGGGGTAACATAGTAAAAATCTGCTACTATTACACATAGAATAGAAAGATTTTCAAAGGCAAAGTCATCGGGGCTGTTCCCTAAGTTACTAATTGTCTTGAAGCAACATGAATTCCATGGGTATCTGGATATACAGGCCAAGGCTCAAGACATCCCAGCCTTTCAATTTGGGAGAATCAAACTGTCAGCCCAGGTATCCTTATGGCAATATTCAAGATACTTACAATCCTAGGCTTCCAAGATGAGCATGGTTTACATACATATACTTGAGGATATGGATGCTTGTTATGTAATGTTGAAGATGATTTTAAGGTAATAAACGAGATGAAGGAAAAAGTTGTTGGCAATCTTATGTCCCAAAACAGCGAGTCCAAAATCTTAGAGCTTTTCCTTACCTTCAAGAATGAGGGTTTTCCTTACCTTCAAGACAAAATCACTACGAGTGCCAAGATTGCGAGAAAGACCACACGGCGACTCCAAGGTTTATATACGGGCGACTTTGTGTCGGATAGCTACCTTGGTTATGTATGCTGAAATACAAGGGGGGACTTACACTTGGCTTGTTCAATTCACAATGGAGATTTATCGTTTGGGTTTGGATCATGGACTTCAAGAAAACTGAAAAGGAGATAAGGTTTAGAAGTTCTAATCTATTCCTAAGAAATCAAGAGACGGTATTGACTAGGTGACTTCAATAACAACACTTTGCTTTGCCACGCTTCGGACAGCTACACAAAGTGAGTGCGATCTTCAAGGGACGTGCTTATGATTTTCATACTCATGAATAATACCAACAGTTGAACAATATTACTCAAAGTAGAAGTTAAATCCTCCACAAAGTAAGCTCAGACTAACTTTACACAACGAACAAAAATCATCTGTTCATAAAAAATATGAGTGGAAATTCACCATAAATCAATACTTATCAAATCTTGCATTCTTCTAACATACATGAAAGAAAATCTAAACTATGATGAGGGATAAGAACCATGCCAACTCCAAAATAAGAGAGGTAATCACCATCAATTCGAACAATGCATTACTTATTACTTTGGCAGTTGTAAGCAACAATTACTTATCTCAACATGTTTTGCAACATGCTCCCATGATTTGCAAATGAGGGGGTGAGCTTAATTTATAGGCTCCCCAATTACAATTTAATGGCCAAGATTGATTTCAAATCAATGGTCGAGATTACAAAATAAAACCCTAATTAGGGTTTGTTACAACTAACTACCCCTCGACCAATGAGAAAATTACATTTGAGGACACTTGTCCTTCTTGCTAAACATAAACCAATAATAAAATAGAAGGTTGTTACATTGTGAAATGTCCCCTCTAGAAGCTTTTGGATAAGTCAGGTTCGTTGAACGTGGGCACATTGACTTGGAACAATTTGATTATTGAATGTCCTCCTTGGATTCTCCAATTTGTGTCAAAAAACTGCCTAAGTATGGAAATTTGTTTGGAATACTCTTCTTGCCACCCTCTGATCTTGATTGGGAGCTTGTCTTCAGGAGATGAAATCCTTCAAGAAGTTTGGAATTTCTTTCTATATTTTGCCAAGTCTGAAGACTTTCTTTCTTGATTTTTGGAAACTCTTTCAATTGTCTTGAATTTGGAGAAGTATGCCACTGTGCTTATGCCACAATGGAGAAAGTTGTAACTTTTTCTATGAAGTATCTCCCATACTTAGCCAAATTTTGGCTAGTCAATTTTATTTTGTGACACCTTCATGTGGATGCTCGAACACACTTTGCTTGTGGATTTCCCTTCAATTCTGGATCTGGCTTGTGCTAAGTAGTGTTCAAACTCTGCCCTTGGACAAGGATTTTATTCATCTTCTCCTTACTTTTCCTCTTTATTCTTCTTCTTTCTTCATGTTTCTTCTTCAACACTTAATCAAAATTTGATTCTTTTGGTTGTGGAAAATTCCACACAGCCATTTTTCATGTGTCAAACTTTTATTTTCCAACCCATTCATTTGTTTGACCCTTGATTTCATGTGTTACTTTGTCGAATTCGTTTTTCCCTTTAGCCATTTTCTCTCTTCGGCATGGCAAGTCGATTGTCTTCATGTCTTACCCTTGAGCCATGGGCAAATTTTTATGTCTTGCTTAGGCATCTTCACATATTCCATTTATGCCTAGTCAACTTGTGTTTTATGCAATTTACCTCAACAAATTTTATTTTCTTTTGTCATGCCAAACCCCCACCTTTCCATGCCTAGGCAGACTTTGCTAGGCATAAGACATTCTTCTTTTTGCCATGTGTTTTGCTTTTATCCCTCTTGTAACCTTGTCTTCATCGCAGACCTTGATGTGGACAAGACATGGCGGACTTGGAGAGTCTCATGCCATCTTCCATCTAGCATGGGCGGACTTTATGGATATTAAGACAATTCCTTTCTTGCCATCCTTTTATGCCTTGTCTTGGACAATTTTAACCATGCTTTCTTTGGGCGGACTTCATCTTCCTTGTGTCGTGTCTTCTTCTAGGCGGACTTGACAAAGGCTTTGCCAACCTTGACATATGCTAGGTTGATTTTGACTTGCCAATTTTGAAATTTGGCTTTGCTCCTTCTTGACTTTCCATGCCTTAGTTTTATTTCTCTCCTTTCAACTTGGTAGCTTAACCTTGAGTAGGAGTTTGACAATTCTTGCCATGAGTTAGTTGACTGATGGTAGGGGTTTAACATGTGCTTGCCAAGTTTGCTTTGTGTCTAGGCGGACTTTGATCATTCCTTGCGTTTGATTTATTTTTTCCCTTCAACTTTGTCTTAACCTCAAGTAGGAGTTTGATTTACCATCACCATTAGTTAGTTGACTGAAGGTAGGAGTTTAGCATGTGTTGGACAACTTTAATTGTGCATGAGGCGGACTTGGAAGATGGACATGTATGCTTGGAAGGAATTCATCTTCTCCTTGTCATGCCAACTTGGAAGACTCCATGCCAAAGCGAACTTTGAAGAGTCTTAGCCATCTTAGACAAGGTGGACCTTGATGTGTCTTGTACATGCTTCCACTTCATGTTGCCTTTGCCATCCTTCTTGACCTTGTTGGAATTGGAAGTCTGTGTGCCATTCTTGAATGTGCTTAGGCCTGGACATTATTCCAAGCTGATCAAACCTTCTTCCCTTATCATGAGCGAATTTCAACTTGGACAGCTATGTGCCATCTCCATGCTTGACTTTATACTCAATCAGCCATGTTCATGTCAAAAAAATCTAATTGAGGTTTTACCTTGCTTTTTACACTTAAAGACAATTTTTCAAATCTAAGGACGTGGGCATTGATCATATGGCTGATCTTTTGGAACAAAAACCCTAATTAGGGTTTCCATCTTGCTTTTTACCCTTAGAGACCAAATTTTTCAATTCTGACAACATGGGCAGTAATGATATGACCTAAGGATCAAAACCCTAATCTCAAAAAAAAACAAAAAAAAGATAACCCTGCTATTTGTACTTAAGAGGCAAAATTTCTCAAATCCGACAACATGGGCAGTGATCAAATGACATGAGGAACAAAACCCAAGTTCTACTTTCAAAAAATCAGAAAAAGTGAAAAAAAGAAAAAAAACTAGCCAAAAAGTTGCTTCTCGGATTGTGCCTAAGTGCCAAAAAGAAAACTTTCTATTTTTAGAAAAAAAAATTTCTTAAAATAGAAAGTTGTCAGAAATGACTCAAAGCAATTGTAATCCTCATCCTTCATACCTTCTAAACACTTTGACAATGTTCAAACACAATTCTGAGCATGATTTCTTTACTTGGCTCGGATGATTTCTGAAAAACTCGAATTCCTCATTGTAAAAAGACTGGTGATTAGCAGTTGCGATGCCAAAGCAAAACCCTAAAAAAAAAAAAAAAAGGGATCCCCATTTGCAATGGGGCGATGTGTGAAATAGGTCACAACACCAAGCACCAAATTTATTTACTAACTCTTTTGCCAGTGGGGATAGTCTTTGATGGATGTCGCCATGCAACGTTCTTGTCAAGTGCATGGTGAAAGCATCATTCACCCTCCTGTAATGTGCTTTGCGAGGGTAGTGTAGTTGTGTGTAGGATTCACATGCTCTCATCTCTCCAACTCCCACTCCAATTGGACCTCTATACATTAATCCTACATACTCATGAGTTCTAGCTACTGAATATATGAGGTATGAACTCATGTAAAATGTCTTAGTGCACTGAAGCTTCTTCAACTATATGTCAAGGTTGTTGCTTATGATTCTCGCCCTATTGATCTTTTCTCTTCCATTTGAACATCCAATTCTCAAATTGAAATGCTTGGGAACAACCCGTAACTCGATTGAGTAGAGTGATCAAATCACCAAACCCTTCCTTGAAATCAATTCTGTGCAAAGGAGTTTTTTGAATATTCTACTAATATGTGTGCCTTCCAATCGATTGAGATTTTGGATAATGAACAAATAGTTGGTTTTCAGGATAGGGCATAGACCATGTAATGTCCCCACTTTGAAATAAATTTTAATAATAAATGATAATAATAAATTAAATTAAAATATAAAATAATATAATTAAATATGATTAATTAAAAATTAATTAAGTTAATGAAAAGTCAAAAGACATGAAAGGAAAAGTTGTGACTCCCTCAACAATGAGATATAAAAGGGAGAAGAGAATCTCATTTGAGAGGGGGAATAATTTGGAAATGAGAAGTGCAGATCTGATTTAAATAATAAGTGCAGATCTGATTATGAGAGGTTGTGTCCCTTTCAAAGGGCAGAAATAATGAGGAGTTGCACTCTTTCAAAAGGTGCTAATGGTGAAAGGGTGTGTCTCTTGCCAAAGGGTATACATGATGAAGAGGTGTGACCTCTCCCTCACTTTGAGAGATATAAAGGGAAGGAATCAAAGCATCCAATAACATCACTGTGGATTGATAAGATCAGATTTGTTATTAAGTTACAAGCAGTAACATCTTTGTTCTTGGTGGTATGCATGGGGATGAGCTGAGTATGTATGCTTAATATATGAAACCTGCTAATGTTCTTATGCAGAATTAATAGTAATATTAATATGGACTGCAATATGTATGGCACTTATACTTAATTTTATATATATTTATAATACATAAGAAATTAGTATACTTATAGACTTATAGTCTAAATCATGTTATTACTGTCAGTATTTAAGAAGATGGGAATGAGATGTTCCAAAGAGGGGCAGTCTAAATCCAAGCAATAGGTTAAGACCCAAGATAGGATGGAGATCAGCGACCCATAAGCCTTGAGGGTATAGACCCAAGATAGGTAAGGGCTTGGATTTGTAAACTTTGAGGGAACCTATTGTATTTGGTCTCTAAGCACTTTGGTAACATACATAGACCCTTCTCCCTTAAAACTGAAGTAGTAGCAGGGTCTGATATCTATATTAAAAACTTTGAATAATGAAATTAATCATCTAATAAGGAAAATAAATAAGAACTTGTTAATAACCAATTGAAGAATATCAATCAATTTTAGTATATCAAAACAGATCAAGTAGGGGACATTATAGACCACCACATTCTTATTTCCCTTTACATATTCCATGTCAAAATCATATGCTTGGATCTTACTAACTCATTTTTGTTACCGTTCATTAAGATCTTTTTGATCCAAGATATATTTCAAACTATTGTGATCCATTCTTACTAAAAATTTACCACCAACTAGATATTATCAAAGTTTTATCAGTGCATGCATTATGGCAAGCATCTCCTTGTCGTATGTAGAGTACAATATTTCATTGTCTTTCAGCTTCCTAATTTCGAAAGCAATGGGGGTGTACATTTTGCATCAAGACCGCCCCAATTCCTTCTCTAGATGCGTCGCATTCTAGTACAAAGGGCTGATTGAAATCTGCTAGGGCAAGAATTGGACAAGTGTTCACGATCTCCTTCAACTTATCAAATGCTAGTTGGGTATCATTCATCCATTCAAATGCTCCCTTCTTGGTTAGACTTGTTAAGGGAACCCCAAGTTGGGAAAACCCTTTAACAAACCTTCTATAATAGCTACACTACATAGAAACCACGTAATTCAGTGAGTGTCTTTGGTGGCAGCCAATCTAGAATAGTTTGAACCTTCTCTTGGTACACTTGAACCCCTTTTGCACTAATGATGTGGCCCAAGTATAGAATTTTCATCATACCAAACTCACATTTAGACACTTCGGCATATAAGGATTGTGCTTCCATGATTCCCAAAACCTCATCCAAGTGCTTTAAATGATCTTCCTATGTCTTACTATATATGAGTATGTCATCGAAGAACACGAGCAAGAATTTCCCCAACTGCTTATTAAGTATGTGATTCATGCAAGATTGAAATGTGGCTGGTGCATTGATCAAGACGAAAGGCATAACCAAAAACTCATAATGGCCAATAGGACAACAAAAAGCAGTCTTGTCGATGCCTTGCTATTGAGCTCCTATTTGGCGCTAGCCCGATCTAAGATCTATCTTTGAGAAATAAATGCACCATGCAATTCATTCAATAGTTCATCGATCCTGGGTATTGGATACCTATTTTTTATCATCTTCTTGTTTAAGGCTTGGTAGTCAATGCACATTTGGAGAGTTCCATAGTTTTTCTTTACCAAAATCACTGAAAACGCAAAAGGACTAGAGCTAGGCTGTATATCCATTTCTAGTAACTCCTTGATACATTTCTCAATTTCATCCTTAAACTTCCCAGGGTGCCAATATGGTGTGGTGATGACAGGCTTTGCACCCTCTTCCAACTCAATGGTGTGTTCAAATCCACTATTTGGTGGCCTCCTTGGTGGTATGTTTCCAAAAACTAGACTATGCTTATCCAAGATTGGTTGTAAGTCATCATGACAATACTTAGGCTTGTTTCTCATTGTTTTGGAGGAAACAAGACATTGTGCAGTCCAAGCAACATCTCCATGCCTAAATATGCTCTTCATCCTCTTGGTTGCTCATTGATTTGGAGGAAACAAGACATTCTATGGACCAAGCAACATCTCCATGCCTGAATATGCTCTCCATCCTCTTGGCTGATACAACTCAAGGAGCTCCATCCAAGAGTCCCCTAAATACCACTTTCCTAACATCCACCTTGAACTTCAACTCCACTGTTTGAAAGTTTTGTGAGTACTTACCAATGGACATCATCCATTCGGTACCAAGTATAGTGTTGGTATCACCCAACTCCACAACATAAAAATCATCGATCACTGTGTAGTCACCAATTGTAATTTTAAATTTTGGTATCTGTAATGTCCCCATTTTCGGAGAAGAATTGATTAATTAATTTAATTAGTTAAGTTGCCCAAATAATTATTATTTTTCATGGATAGCTTAATTAATAATATTAAGTTAATTATGTATAAAGTTATCAAATAAATTGAAAATTAAAAGATGACTTTATATTTAATTAATTTAATAAAGTGACTTAATTAAATATAATATCATAAAAGTCACTTAAGTGAAATAATATTATAAATAATATTATTTCTAGAAGCTTCTGGATGTTGGGATGAAAAAGTATTAAAGGAGATCAAGTTGAGCTTCAAGGCAGATAGGAGTTAATAATTGAATTGGTTGGGTTTTGTAGAACCAGGAGGTTTCTGCAGAATAGTGTCTTTGGGAGTGAAAGACCTTCCAAGGGGAGTGAAAGACCTTCCAAGGGGTTTCAGCTGAGAGTGGGAGACAAATCAGTCTTCCATATTGAGCTTATTAAGTTACTACATTGTCATGGTGGCGGGAGTCCATGGAATTTTCAGAATAGCAAATTGGAAGCCCTAGTACCATTGATTCCTTTTAGGAAGGAAGGCGATCTTCATCTAAGATTATTGGAGGAGCTAAGTTGATGATAGCTGATAAAATTACAGGTCTGAATCAAAAGTCGGGTTTCACCCTCACACCTTCGATTTGGTTCTTTCCTCATCATTCAAGCATCGAATCACACAAAAGAAGGCAGCAATAGCATCGGAGGTGAAAGGTGATACCTTTGGAGGTATTTTGAGGAAGCTTTGAAGGTAGTTTCAGCTACAAAACAAGCCTGAAAAAAATCGTATCAAACTGTTCATCCCAACAAAATTGCTCATTACTATCTATTTTGGCACCAAATTGTCCAAGAGAGAATAGCGCTTCATTTAAGGAGAGAAGGCGATTATTATTGGTGAAAAGATTGCAGCTGGCTGCTGTTCATTGACTGTTATCAGACCTCCTATATGGCAGCAGGGGCGATTTTTGAATCAGGTTGATTTGGTAGATTGAAGGCATCAAATGGCATGATATTGCTTGCTTCTTTACGCATCGAGTTGGGCAATTTATTTCAGGTTCCCTTTTTGGCAACATTCTGTATATTCTTTCAAATAATTGTAATTCTTGCTTGCTGTCCATTGTCCTCAGAAATTCTGAGTGTTAGATGATAAGTATCCAGTCATTAGTGAAGACATTGGTATGAGATGTTTGATCATTATATGTGGTAATAAAGGCAGAATAAGGCTTCTTTCTGATTTAATAATTGTCTGAGGATTCATGCAAACTGTTTGATAAAATGACAGCAACTGTTGGTGTATAAATTGGCATAGAACTCCATAATTTAGTGGCATATGCATCTTTGGTGATTGTCTTATCAATTAAGAGTCCTTTATAGCTGATCTCTCATGATAAATATGTGTTTATTAAACTCCACACCAATCTGAAAGTTCTGAGACACACATCAGCATAACACACAAGTTAACCTGCAGTCCAGAAACCACACAACACGCAGGTTATACAGACTGAGTCTTAGATCAGCAGGTTGTCAGCTATTTGTTTGACGATATTCCTTGCATTTTTAGTCCTATATAAGCAGGGGATATTAGAGTATCTTTGTTGAACAAGACATTTGGTAGCCATCTACCACCATCACACTAAACCCTTCATGCTCAATTGTTTGAAGTCCTTTCTTGGCGATCAAGGCTGAATCAATAAAGTTATGAGTAGCTCCGCTATCAATTAGCACAGTTATCTTTTGTCCTTGCAATACACCACAAACTTTAAAGGAGTTAAATCTTGGAGTTATGGTCATAGTGGCAATTACACTACCCTTGTTCTCTTTAGGTGGGAACTCCTTTAGCTTTGTTGGTTCTTCCTCCGTTTCATCTTGCTTGCTGCTTAGATCAGAGTTGTCTTCTTCATCACTTTTGGATACAACCTCGATATAATGAACCCTCCCCTTGCCAAGGCACCTATGTCCTGGTTCCCAATTGCAAGCAATACAAAGTTTCTTCCTCCTTAACTCCTGCCTAGTTTCTTCATCCATTTTGTTCTTCTTTGGCCATTCCTTTGAGTAAAATTGTTTTTCTTTATGTTTTTGAAATGATGATCCTTTCAATGGAATTTTATTCTTTGTTGCACTTGAGTCCATGTCCCTAGCCTTCTTAACGACTTCTTGAAGTGTACTAGGGTTGAGAGATTGGACCCAACCCCTTAGAGGGTCCATTAAGCCATCTATAAATTGAACAACCAACCTTCTTTCCAAAATTTCAGTGACCCACATGAAAAGTCTTTGGAAGTCCACAATATACTCATCAATGGTTCCTCCTTATTTTAGTTGTGCCAATTCCTTAAACTGGACCTCAGGAACCTTGTTGTCAAACCTTTCTATTAGCTTCTCCATGAATTCCACCAATGAAGTGATTCATGCATGGCCCATGGTGATCATGCCATGGTGCCACCATTCATGAGCCACCCGGTCGAGGTGTAGGGCAACATACTTGATTGCAACTTCCTCCATCATTAGATTGAGTTGGAAGTATGTGTAAACTTTTTGAACCCAAGTCTGTGTTGTGGTCTTTCCAAAACCATCAAAGTATGGTAAATTAAGCTTGCCAATATTCCTTCTTAGATCAAAGTGATTGACTCTGTTACCCCTATTGGGCAGTGTCTCACTCTCGAGTCCATGGAGTCTCTGAGGGATATATCGATTTGCAACCCTCCATCTATCCAATCTTGGCAAAATTGATCTTTTAAATCTACCAATGTAAGTTCATTGCCTTCTTGATGTTCTACTCAAGGTGGAAAAGTAGGTATGATTGGAATAGAACTAGTAGTAGCCACATGTCAAATTGGAGTTCTATTGTTGATTGAATTATCTTCATTTCCATCGTTGCCTCCATTATTGCCACTTTGGTTGTTATTGTTATTTTTATTTAATATTTATAATGGTTTTAGTTGACATGTCCAATAATTGTGCCATTCTCTGTTGAGTAGTTCTTTGTTCTTCCATGAATTGGTTTGAGACAATTACTTGTCTTTGTTCAATCTGTGGTATTTCCTTGGACAGCGACAAGGTGTGATGTGACCTTATGCCTCAGGTTGACTGGTTTCATTCTTTTCCTTTGACAACTATCCTTGATTGCTAACAAATCAAGGTAAAAACTTCCTTGGCCTGCCAAGCCTTTGGATCATATGATGTTCTTTTTCTTTTTTGGTTTTAGAAATGGGATGGGGTTATGACAAAGGGGGACTAAAAGTCCCCATTTTGCACCTAGTTAGTTTAGGAAAGACTGAAAAAGAATAAGAAAAATTTAATTCAAGTAAAAATTATAAGAGGGATGATTATAATCAAGTTGTATGGCCATACCACTGGTTTACTTCACGCATTGTACGATCCTCCTCCATTACACGGCAATATAGAGAAAAGTTGCATTAGACTAAAGAAATAAGTTACAAGCAGCCAATCATTCCTCATATCATACACAACCATCAAAGAAGGCTTCCATGCATTCAAGTTATCACACAACACTCATCATCATACGATTAGGTGTTCAACGTATGATGTCTTCCTTAACGTACTATACAACTTGTCCTCCTCCAGTCTCTACTCTTCATGTATGGCTCAATCCATATTACATCATATGACCTCTTTCAACTCCAACATTCAACATATAAATGTTGATTGTATAGCCCTTTCCTTGCATCCTATGACTTGCTTCATATTACATTTTATAGCTTACTTCACATTTCACCATACGGCCAATACTCCACTACATCAAACGATGAAATACCTGGGGAATTGACACCATCATACAACACTTTTTGGTCATCATATGGCACAATTGTTTCATCACTTGCGACATACAGAATCAAGTACTCGCCGTACAACATTTGCTGGTCCTTCTCATCATATGCTCTCTACTTTCACATACCATATGGTCAGCATTTTATTTCATTGGACAATGCACAATTCCCCTTCTCTACAATGTAAAACTAGTTACATTGTCAAGCACATACAATCCATTGCATGACAATACACCATCATACAACAAATTCCTTCCTTGGTTGATATCCTATGTTGGCTAAACACTCCAAAATCTCTATTTTCTAGCTTCGTCAGCATTGCTTGTGGCCTCTTTAAAAATCACAAAAAATGATGTGCACCATGGAGTTTTGTGTGGTTTTGAAGGTCTTAATTTGCACTTCACCGAGGGGGCTTGAGGCCTAGACACTTCCCTATATCGTGACAAGGAGTGCAACATGGGCATTGCTCCCAGACCTAGTGAGGGGTACTACCCCTAGACCTTGTTGGGGGTGTTGCCCCTAGACCCCCCATAGTATTCACCCCTAAATTTTTTTTTCGAAAGTTGTTTGCTGCTTTGAAAGTTCATAGGAAAGGAAACGCATTGTTCGCTAATTGTCTCTAATGTATTCAGATTTCATTCATGATCTCATTACAATTTCATTTTAAAGCATTCAACAATTGCATAGTGAAAGGGCAAATCACCAAGAAATCTATTGCTTCATCAAATTCATATTTCATAACATTAGGCCTAGCCTATCCAAGATACTTGCTAAGCTTCATAGAATTGACTTTAAGGAGGAATTCGGGGATTTAATTACACCGCTCAACCGAATTATGGGAATTCCTTATGCTTTCCAGTTTGAGAACTCGATGTTCTACTTCATAGAGATCATATCAACTGGAAAGGAGAGAATCAACTAGGCAAGGATTATTAGCAGCAACATTGATATACAACTCAAGTGACTTATGCGAACTAGGACCTTCTACATGAGTTATGCATCATATATTCACTTGCCAAAGCTCATGAATATGTAGGATTAATCTATAGAGGTCCATCCGGCACAAGAGTTGGAGAATTGAGAGCATGTGAATCATACACACAGCTGCATTACCCTAGCAAGACACATTACTAAAGAGTGAGTGATGCCTTCACTATGCACATCACAAGAACATTACAAGGTGGCATTCATCAAAGACTATCCTCACAAGCAAAAGAGCTAGTAGAGATGTTTGGTGCTTGGTTCATCCCGTTTCCCAAGTTCACCTACATAAGAGTGCAAGGATGCTCTTGCCCACCTTACATGTTACCGAGATATCCTACCACCAAGCTAGTATTGCTTGAGTTAGTGAGATAGTTGATGGCATACAACAAAGTACAAAAGAATAAACAAAAGTTAAGGATTCCATTTCCCATTTTAGTTGGACGATCATTGGAAGTGTGCCCATCTTTGCAAGCAGCAAAGAAGGTAGATGAAGAATTGAAGCCTCTCCTTCTAATCCCGTACTTTTCCAAAGATAGTTTTGATCCCTACGGAAGCATCAAGAGATCAAGTGGAAGAAGACATAAGCATAAGTTACAATTAGAGGATCATTTCATGAATGCTAAGGATGATCTAGATATATGGTGAAGGATGTGTTCAAGGCTACCTATTGACATTGCAAGAGCATGTAAGATCTTTGACGTGCCCGATAAAGCAAAAGACAGTGGAAGGTGCCTCCTACCAGTATATGAGCAAGAGAAAGACAAAGAAGTGAAAATTAATTGCAGTGAGGTAGAGAGTACGAACTTGAAGGACTTAATGAAGCCAGTCTTATCATACACAAGGCAATGGGTAGATCCTCAAACCCATGTATTGAAGAGTCAAGACATTCAATTGACATTTGAATTAATGGGAGAGGTAGAGTCTTCTGATGATGAAACAGAGAGCAAAAGCCAGAGTGGAAGTGCCACCCAATCAACTCATTCCAAAGGATCCGAGAGGAAGGAAATCAACAAAGAAGAGGCTCCAAAGAAGAAGCATAAGTCAAGTTCAGCACATCGCCCTTCTACCAGTACTTCGCAGCACAAAATGGAAATGAATCGGGCAGTTGTCCAAGAAGATCACCAACTAAGAGAGAACATTGATCATGGGATGAATGAGTCCTTGGAATCTACAATTCAAAACAAAAGAACAGATAAGGGAAAACAACCAATATGTTAAGACAAGCAAGTCCCATCTAAGCGTCAATGACAAGACATGTAGTGATGCATATGTGAACGTTGAAAATGAAGATCAAAAAGTTACATCTCCACCCCGAGAAGATCAGCAATTGAATGAGGTACAAGTCGGAGAAGAGAGATCAACTATCCCTACATGGCTTAGAGAGAGGTTAACCAAAGAAGTGATAATAGCAGATAAGATAAATTTATTAATGTCCAACAAATGACCACAAAGGGGGTCAAAGGGACTGCCGAAACAAACACAAGGGCCCAATCCACAATAAGGGCACTAAACGGTGCCCAAAGAAAAACAAAGCCAAAGTAGCAAGACACAAAAAGAACCACAAAACCAAAAAAAGGGGGGGGGGGGAGGGATCCAACAAGGAAACCCCAACCCCCCTAAGAAACTTGAGCCATTGAGAACAACCCCCGGATAGAAGGGTAAGTCGTGCAACAACCAGGAGCTTCGGGCCACCTCTGAGAAGTCCTGGAAGAGGAAGGCCGAAGTTGAAATGAGTCCCTCCAAGGCTTCACAGATCTAGAATGACTGGAAGGGGAGCTAAAATGCCATTTGGTACCACAAGCTGAAGGGAGCCTAGTGAAGAAGGAGGTGATAAGCTAACAAGCGTGTTAGTGCACAGGTGGCTGACACTGAAGAGATTTGTCCCAAAGCCTAGTGGCCTCCTAAAGATAAAGGGCAAGGCACCTCTAATCCGCAAATCTGAAAAAGGTGGAGAGGTCCTAAGTGGCTCTGAAAAGGCAGTAGAATCTCCCACAAATATCATAATAGATAGGACAACGGAATATGAAGTGCTCCTCCAACTCGGTCTCTCCAGTGTTGCATAACTGGCAGATCATGTCCTTTCTGTCAAGCTGGTGATCAATGTGAGTGTGGAGCCTGTGAGAACCCACCCAAAAGGAAGCAAGGGGGATCCTGAGGGAATGGGACCAATGGTGGGATAAGTAAGAAGGGCGGACAATGAGCATGTCCTTCATCTCAAGGAAGTGGTCCACGTAGAAAGCCATCTTGGGGCGAAGGCCCCCATGGGGGTTGACCCGAGTAGCGTAGTTCTGTTGCCTATAAATATTTGTCCTGATGCACCTGTTCAGCTCCTGTCTAGGGCAGAGGAGATGGGGAGGGACGTCAAGAGAGTATTGGAAGGGGGGAAGACAATCCATCACAATCCCAATAGAGCCAAGAAGGGTCGAGGCCTCAACAAACCACCCATGCAATAGGCTTCGCGGAGCAGTAGGCAAGGTAAGGGTATCCATGTCTCCCCTCACAAGAATCAGCAAAACCACGAAGGCGATGCAAAAACCAAATGAGATCAAAGATGGCCTCAAGCTTGGAAGGGGTGTATGAGGAATGGACTGCTTGCACTTGATGATGCACCAAAGAAGAACAATCTGAACCCGCTCCACAAAGGCCCAATCGGACTCCAACAGGGAAGGCCCCCAAACAATAGAACCATAGAGAGCTGTAGGTCTGATAAGAGTTTCCATGAGGGTCATCTTGGACATGATGTCCTGGAAGTGGTGCTGAAAGCACCGTCTCTCAAGAAGGGCCAAAGAACCATACCCCTTGTTAATACGAGACTGGAGAGTGTATCTCATGTTGAACCATGGGCCAGAGAACTTGACCCCTGGATATGTGTAAGAAGATGAAATCTCCACCTCATTGCCGTGAAGAAGAAGTGGAGATGAGAAGTCTTGAGCCCATTGAAAACCATAACCTTGGTTTTCCCCAAATTAATCGTAAGATGCCGCAAGTCACAGAAAGAGGCAAGGCCATCCAACTGTCTCTGCAAGCCATCAGGAGAGGAAGCCAAAAGAACAATGTCATCCACAAAGAGAAAAATAGAGATCAAGGCCTAGTGGAGGAGGTAACCATCACCCGCAAGAGAGTGCTCCTAAAGGAAGCCCTCCAACTCATCAATGTAAATGTCGAACAAGGTAGGGGAAAGGGGGCAGCCCTGTTTGACCCCGATAGTACTCCTAATGAAGTAGGAAAGCCCGCAAGGAGTCCTGAGAGGACCAAGAACCCTCTCATACAGTCTCATAATAGCAGTCAGAAGAATCTTGGAGATGCCAATGTCCCGAAGCCTTTGAAAGAGAGCCATCCTCAAGACAGAATCAAAGGCTTTGCGGAAATCCACAAAGCAACAGTAAACCTTCAAGGAGCGGTGACGAGCCTCCTCAATAATAGCTCGGAGCGTCAGGACATGGTCCATGGCCTGATAATCTGACTTGAAACCAACTTGTCCCCTAGCACGGATGGAATGTTGGTCCAGCTCCCAGGAGAGAAGAGTGTGAAGAATAGTGGCATACAACTTGGAAAAAGTGTGGCCAACCATAATAGTCATGTCATTGTTGGGATCTGAGGCCAGACCCGTCTTGTGCATCAGATGGATAATGTGGTGTGTCCACGAGGGGGGAAACCCCATACAAACCACCTAATTGAAGAGATCAACTAAGTCTGAGCCTAGGATGGGGAGGCCATGCTTGAAGAACTCAACCTAGAAACCCTCTTTGTCAACCGCTCTACTACTGTTCATGAGTCTAACCACTTTCCTAACATTCATGCAAGTGAAAATATGGCAGTGGGGAGGAGGGTGGTGACTTGGATGAGGGGCTGGCCAAGGATATCATAAAGCTCAGAGGTATGGGAAACCAGGTGGCTATGGTCCATCTCGGGGGGGAGGGGGGCGCGACGGGGGAGAAGAGTGCACCAAAAGGACTTGGGGGATTGGATGAGGGAGGCACGGAGAATTCTCCTACGCTGGGAAATAAAGAGGCGCTTCTTGTGGCAGAGAAAATGGCGGTAAGAATAATACAAATTGCCACCAAGATAGAAATCAAGAAACCGAGAAGAAGAAAGCAACCAAGATGTCAAAGACAACAAGGGATGGTGAAGGATGCAGAATAATACAAATTGCCACTCCAAGAGTAGATAAGCCCAAAGATGAGATCACAGCAGAGGAGTATGACTTGGAGACGATTGATTTAGGTCCTCACACACCAAGCATTAGAAGACATGAATGATATGGTGAATACAAATCATGACATGCTTAAGCTAGAAGTAGAAAAGAATAAGTAGTTGGAGAAGGAAAATAGTATATTGAGGTCATCTCTAGCAGCTCAAGCAACCATTGAGGCAGCATGATCCTTTGGTTATGCCACCGCCATTGCCTCCTCCAGAAGCAGTTGATGATTTTGAAAAGAGGATGATCCCATTGATCTAGGCAGCTACCTAGATAGAAATCAAGAAACCGATAAGAAGAAAGCAACCAAGATGTCAAAGACAACAAGGGATGGTGAAGGATCTAGAATAATACAAATTGCCACTCCAAGAGTAGATAAGCCCGAAGATGAGATCACAAAAGAGGAGTATGACTTGGAGACGCTTGATTTAGGTCCTCCCACCACTAATCAAGCATTAGAAGACATGAATGATACGGAGAAGACAGTTAATGATATGCTTAAGCTAGTAGAAACGAATAAGAAGTTGGAGAAGGAAACTAGTATATTGAGAAGTCATCTCCAGCAGCTCAAGCAACCATTGAGGCAGCATTATCCTTTGTCTACACCACCGCCATTGCCTCCTTCAGAAGCAGTTGCTGATTTTGAGAAGATGAAAGCCTTGGCACAGCTGATGGATACTTGGATCAATAAGACTTACAAAAGGGAAAAGGAATTCATAAAAGAGTTAGTAAACATATTTGATATAGCTATGAGCATCCTTGAAAGAACTCAAGTGCTCATGATAGCATATGACACTTTTGTCTACACCAGAGACTTCACTATACCCATATTGCAAGTAATGAAGAATACACCGAGGCAAACTTTGATGAGTGAAGGAATACTAAGAGATGGGCAATCACCTGATTTCCAACAATGGTATAATTTGCTTCACATGAGGAAGGTCATATTTGAAATATCAGTGGCGAATGCACTCAAGTTGATCAAGCAATTAATTTGATACATGACAAAACCTTGGAAATAGACAAGATCATCCTCAAGAAGGAGAAGAATGAAGGAATTGATATTAATGCCGAATAGCTAACTGAGAGGGTGAAGACTATCTTCTTTGAAACAAATAAATCACCTTCTGAGGGGCAGCTAGATGATATCCACTCATTCACAGTACTTGCCAGCAAGAAAAGAGATTTTGGGCCAGGATGGGAGACAATATTCGCCTCAAGCTTGGATGAAGTCGGTTACTTGGAAGAGCAATTGAAGAACCTGGCGTGCAACTCCAATAACCAAGATTGAGTCAATGACGTCCAAATTTGTTGAATTAGCAAAAAGAGAAAAGAATAAGGGCAACAACATTCTAGAAGATAGTTTGTTATGATCCTATGTGGCATCAATTTTCCTATTGGAGGATTTTTCCTTATATTTTGTGCCAAATGGATGTCACATTCCCATTTGGCTGATATTTAATATTTTGCAATAATTAGGTATTTTGGTTGTTACAAACCCTAATTAGGGTTTAGGTGGCAAAATCTGGGCCCTCGATTCTGATTTAATATTGACCATTCATTGTAATTGAGAACTCTACATAAGCTCAACTCATTTCATTTGTAAAGGATCAATTAGAAATTTTTTGAAGAATTGTTGCTCGATGCTGCAGAAATTAATAAATTCATTGAAGCGTTGGTGACTTATTGAGTTTTGGACCATTTGTTTGTTTCTTCATTCCTTTTATGAGAACTTAATATTTGAAAAGACAAAAAAAATTAGAATAGAATTTTCTTTGAGTATTTTAGATGAGTGAAAGATGTATGTGCATGATTGAAAGTGAAGCTCGTTGTCCATACTACTAACACCTTGTCAATGGCAAAGCGCCTTGTGTAGTCAAATGGAACCATCTTAACCAAGCTTAACTTGAATTGCTATTCCATCATTGATATGCATCATCTTGAAGGTGTCTGTTTGTGATAGTGATTTGAAAATCAGCAAGCTATCCCTAGAAGATTGCACTAGTGTTGTGGAGATGTTTAAAGCATGTCAAAGCAAAGCTTAGTTGAGCTCACTTAAAATTGACCACTGTCTTGCATTCTTAGCATTAGCATAGTATCCCTAAACCTTGCTCCCTTTTTCATTTTTTTTATCAAAGATCAATAGAAGTAGAAAAGAGAGATATTGCAACATCATTCCATTGAGCTTGAATTGAATCTATCCAAGAACAACTACGTAAGTCCCCTCACAAGTATACCAAAAGACATCATACCATTGAAGCTATCCAACACATCAAGACCTGACATCGAGAACCTTGGGGTCATCTCAAGTGATCCTTTTTGCTAATCTTTAGCATTTGAGAAGTATTTGTTCAAGAGAGGATAGAGTATTCAATACTTTATTTTGTGTTCGATTGTGCATAAAAACACCATCAACACTAGGCATCCCAAGTGGAGACACACTTCTCGAAATATTAATTCGCTTAAGTTAAATATTAAAAGGTCACTTTTAGAACACTTATGTAAATATATTAAAAGAACCATCACCTTACAGAAATTTGCCAAGGCATCAAAAACAAAGAATCCAACATAATAGAACCAACTAAAGATGATAGATGATAACTAATGCCAACACAAGCACATACTATAAATAGAAATGTTCTCTAAGAACCAAAGAGAATAGAGCTAGAAAAAACACAAAAAGATCAATTCCATGCAATCACTTACTATAAATAGCAGTGTTTTCTGAGAACCAAAGAGAACAAACCCAAAAAGATCGATGACATGCAAGCAGTTACTATAAGTAGTAGTGTTCTCTAATTACCAGAGAAACCAAACCAAAAAAAACCCAGAAAGATTGGTGCCATCCAAACACTTATTAGAAATGGTAATTGTTGTTGAAACCCATTGAAACTGAGAATGGAGCTCACCAAGAACACTATAACTCTCCCAGCACATCAAGAAACCTACAAAAAAAACCCGAAAACTAGCTAATGCTCAAAACATGATGGCATAAAAATGGGGATATTTTTAACCTCCCTCCCCAAGGATTGCTTGTCCTTAAGCGATGCCAACTCAATAGCAAAAATACCAAACTGAACTGGACTATAAATCAATGTGATCCAAGGGTCCCAAGTTAATCTTTGGAAAAGAACCATCATGTTAAAAGTGTGCCACTCTGATCACAATTGTAAAAACGTTGTGCCCAAATTAAACTAAACTCTCCTAGAACCCCCAAAAGCTTTGATACCAGGTTCTTCCATTTTGGCCCAGAATTTGGTCCTAGTGTGATTTCAGTCCTGGTACAAGCTAGTTTTGCACCTGGGTTCGGCCCAATGCATTTCTACCTATGTCAATAAAACTGTATGAAATTCGAAGTTCAGCAAATTCATTAAAACCGTACAAACTCGCCTTTAATTTGCAAGGTAACAGGCAAAGGTTTTTACCGTCAATGGATGACCAATTGATAATTGCCATCGGGAGGTATGAGGCTTGTTGTCAAATTCTCTAGTGGTCGTTGGCCAACACGATGCCATTGGTAGGATTTGTGACAGCCACATCAAGAAAGGTCGATGCAGTTATCTTTTAATTTTTAACTACTTTTCCAAAAATATATTGTACTATTAATTTTTATGAAGTTTTTCCAAAAATATACAAACATTAATTAAATTAATTTCCCATGGCTTTTCCAAAAATACATTGTCCTTATATTAATTTTGTAATATATTATATTAAGAAATATTTTACTTTATTTTTTTTATATTATAATTTAATATATTAAAAATTTACTTTTTTAGAATATTAAATTTAGATTTTAATTATTAAAATATAAAATTTAAAAAATTTAAATTAGATTAAACAAATTTAATATTATTGATTTTCGTTATTTTGTAGATATAATATTATTTTTTTTTATGGATTTATGACATTTTGAATACACACACACACACACATATATATACACACACATATATATGTATATACATACATACGGACATACCCATACTTGTACCTAAGGAAAAACAATTTTCGTACCCACGAACCCTTACTCAATTCCCTATCCATACCCGTACCCGAATCAGTAACTTAGCCCAAAAGTAATCCTCTTTAAAACCCATACTGAAATACTTGTAAGGGATGAAATCTAAACCATAAAACATCTTCTACCGAAGCATCCCAATAAGGTCCATAACTGCAATCCCTGTACCTAACACAATCCTAGGCAACAGAAAGAGAAGTCAACTCAACCTAAAACCATAATCCTCTGCATATCTTCTCATGATGTCATGTAGAGTCACAATTGCAAATATGACTTCCTCCAATCTTTTTGCCAAAATGAAAGCAATTATTTTCAAGAGTTCAACAAACTCATCAGCCTCCTCTGAACTATTCTGATACAACCATCAAGACTTGTGAGAACTCTTATTGTTCCAACTCCAAGGTCTCTAAATGATGAACCAAAGCATGCAGAAGTTTGCTGTCCTAAACCAACATTGAGAGTAAACTATCAAAGTTTACATCACAAACCTTCATAAGATGAACTCTCAGAGTTAGGAAGGTTTGAAGAAACAAATAGTCACTGCTGTTCAAAACTGGAATCAGCAAAGTACAATCTGATTCTAGCATTCTACACAAGGGACAACAGCAGTACCAACAGAATTCCCACGTATAAGCATGTGAGATTAGCATTGTGCTGCACAAAAGCAACTCTGAAATGGCTAAGAAACACATCCAAGAAATCTCCAACTGAAAACCTTAACTTCATTGACAAGGAAAAATGTGCCAACTCCCTTGAATGAGAGCCAACCAAACTGTGAGGTGGCTGACCTGCAACCAAAAAGCAAGCTCAAGACAAAATCTGACCCATTCTTTGTCAAGGAACACTCTCAAGAGTAATCATTCATTCATTGCTCCAATCCCTACTTAAAATCTCTCTCCAGTCCATTTGTAGACGAACAAATGATATCACATAATGACCGATAAGGAAAAAAAAAACACTAATAATTCTGAAATTTTGATCCTTATCCCTCCAAAGATCATTCCTACCATTTCCAATAAGCTTTGTCAATCCTTGTGAGGATCCAAGCATGGATACCCAACCGAGAGTGATCTCCAACACACCTAGAAAGGTACAAATCATAATTCCAAGTGCCATCCATGGCATCTTGCTCATCATGGAAGTTTCTGACTTCTTTGGTAATCTCTTGTAGCCCATTCATGAAAGCATCAGCTAAAGTGCAAGGAGAAATTGTTGTGTTCAAAACCAACCCCAAAGAAGGATTAGTATAAGATAAAACATCGTCCAATCCAAAGGATGGATTGTCA
Organism: Cryptomeria japonica; assembly: GCF_030272615.1. NCBI lineage: Eukaryota > Viridiplantae > Streptophyta > Pinopsida > Cupressales > Cupressaceae > Cryptomeria > Cryptomeria japonica. Next base: position 28,060,742 of record NC_081406.1, on the reverse strand, counting down.
ATCATGTAGATGTCATGTTTAGACCCTTCTTTCTCCAAAGCTTCATTAGTAACAAGCTTGAAACCTCCTTTCCTTTCTTCTGTACTGAAATTTCCAACAACTACAAAACTACATGTTGATAACTTCTTAATGTCAAAGATGTTGAAGTCACCATGATCCATCACATCCCATGCAGAAATTTAGTCTCCAACTACATACGATGGCCATGCATTACAACTTATCAACTCGGATTTTTTTGAAATGTCCCCTTGTTGGCCAATTCCAACACTCAAGACAAAGCTTTATGCAAGAATGATGCAACTAAAGGTGAGTACCAAGAAAGAAATAACCCTCAACTGAAATCAAATTGCATACCCAAGTTACCTTCCAATTCCTCATGTAGTTAGGAATGGTGAAGCCACCTAGTGTCATCTCACTCCTATTGCAATCTTCACATGTTTCCTCATTTGTACATTTCATATCCAGTGGTCTCCCAAGAGGTAACCAATCACCTCATAATATAAACTCAAATCAACACCAAGTTGAAAACCACACTCCAACTCAAGTGTTGAATCTTCCCCCAGATCACATACCTTGCTATTTTCACCAAGTGCGAAGCTAAAATCAAGAGTTGTTCCATCATCCAACTCAAAAAGTGGATTATAATATGTCATATCAATGCCCATCTCAAACAATAGGTTATCACCAGACACCAAGAATTGTTTTTTCCAATCATGTTGATGCAAGGATAGTAAACTCATTAGAATAATATCTTTTATATTTAGTTAATGGTCAATTATATGATCTATTGTAAATACTTAGCTAGTTTCTATTTTCGCTTGTTTCTTTTTAGAAACATTGTTTTGTAAATTCTTTAAATGATCCCTCGATAATTTCATGTTAATACAATCAATTTTTTACTAATTACTTTTCATAATATGGTATTAGAGCTAGAAAAGAAAAAAATTAGTTTTTCTAAAAATTTCGAAAGGAATTTTTCAAGTTTACTAAAAAATGATTTTCGAAAATAATTTTATTTTCTTCTGAGAATCGCGTTTTTTTGTGGGTCGATTTTGTGCAGGGTCATGTTCTTCTTCCAACGGTATTTTTCCACCCGACACAACTCTTCTCTGCATATTTTTGCGACATTATTCAAAAGTTTCTTTTCCTCTTGCGACACGACTATTCGCATTTTTCACATTCATAGCCTCCGATCTTTGTCAAATTTCTTCTCTGCATTCGCATTTAAAGACGTAGGTTTCGCGATTTTTTTGGTGGCCGAAGTTATCTACATTTTTTTTGCATGACACAATTTTCTTACCCTCTGTTTGCATTCTCTCTGCTCGTGATTTCCTGGCAGTTAACATTTTTTTACGCACGATTATTGTCTACATCCACCACGCCTCTCTCACGTGGATTTCTAGTCGTGCGATGGACCTTTTGTGTCACAATTTCTCTACATTGTTTGCGCCGATTTTTCTTTGTTTCTAGCGACAATCGCAATTTTGGGTCTGTTTCAGATTTGGCTAGGTTTTGTCTCACTCTACTGCTAATATATTTTGGAATCTCTGCTCCAACTTGCACGAATTTTTCAACAGCCTAGGATTTTTCATTCAATCAGCTAGGGTTTTGGAGAAAACCCTCAAATTTTTGCCGGAATTGATTTTCAACCACAGATTCTTTCTGGGCTTTTTGTGAAGTTTTTTGGGTCATTGTCAAAATTTTCTAGGTTTGCAAACATCTGTACCTTGGGATTCGTGCCAATCTTACTTCATATTTTTCAAAGTCTATACCTGATTCTACCTCTATTTTTGCCTCGGATTTCATATTCCGTTTTACGCCTTTTCAAATTTTCTCGTTCTTCATGCCTCGGAAAGCATGCACAATGGCGTCATTGACCAACATCATGTTGGAGGCCAGTCAGCGATTCAACGACAAGAATTATAACACCTGGAAGCAATGCATGCTGACGATTCTTGAATACCATCGCCTTGATGATCTCGTTTTGGGAAAAGAGACTCGTCCTACCACAGTTGGACAGGACCAAGACAAGTTTGATGAGCGAAATTGGGAAGCTATCATGCTCTTCAAGCTCTTAGTCACATATGACCAGTTGCCTCAGATTCCCTCTAGCAAGTCAGCATTAGATATCTGGAAGCACCTGAAGTAATTACATGAGCGTTCTTCTTGAAGAACCAGTTGTTGTCCATCATGATGTATGAATGTATGTCCCTACAGGAGCATATCACGAAGATTAAGAACATTCGAGATTAGCTCGACGCTATTGGTGGAAATGATCTCATTTTGGGAAAAGAGACTCGTCCTACCACAGCTGGATAGGACCAGGACAAGTTTGATGAGCAGAATGGGGAAGTTATCGTGCTCCTCAAGCTCTTTGTCACATATGACTAGTCGCCTCAGATTCCCTGTGGCAAGTTAGCATCAGATATCTGGAAGCACCTGAAGGAATTGCATGAGACATCCGACAAGAGTCAAGCGTTCTTCCTGAAGAACCAGTTGTTCTCCATCATGATGGATGAACGTATGTCCTTACAGGAGCATCTCATGAAGATTAAGGACATTCGAGATCAACTCGAAGCTATTGGTCGAAAAATGGAGGAAGAGGATATGGTAGTCATTACCTTAAAAAGTATACCCAAATCCTATGAGCACTTCATAGAAACTCTCAACATTACTTCAACAAATGTTGATCTGAAATTTCCAGAGTTGTGCACCAAACTTTTGCAGTAGGATCGTTGGAAACAACAGTTTGGTAGCAGTGCCACTTCATCCTCCTCAGAGCAAGCATTTGCAGCCAAATCCTTTCACAAGGATAAAGGCAAATCTCAGTCATCTCAGTAGAAGGGCTCCAATTAGTCTCAGGATGGTTCAAAGAAGAAGGTTCAATGCAACTACTATCATAAATATGGCCACATGATCAGGGATTGTCACAATTGTTTGGCTTTTGAACAACAGAAGCAGGGAGGATCTCAGCCTAAAGCCAATGTCGCTGAGCACACAAAGTAGAAAGAGTTTGCCTTTTACGCCTTCATGGCTAAAAGACCTACAAACCATATGAAGTCTTCTGCCTAGTATATAGATTCTGGTGCATCTCCACATTTCACTCATCAGCGTGATTGGTTTGAAAAATTCTCTTCCTTTACTAATTCAGTCATTTTTGGAGGAGGTGAAGAGTATACCATTGTCAGCAAGGGCAACATTCAGATACTGTCTGTTGGGAGGAATCTCATTTTCCTCAATGTATACTACGTTCCTGGCATGGAACTCAACCTTCTCTTAGTGAATCAAATCATGCGGCATTCTCCTCAACTTGATGTGATCTTCAGTTCACACAAGTGTTCAATTGTTGATCGTGCATCTCGCACTACTATAGCTGTTGGCATCGAGGATCATGGTCTATACAGACTTGTGGATATGAGTGATTCACTTGAGCATGCTTTTGCAGCCAAATCCTCCTCTATCAACAGCCTCTGGCATCAACAATATGATCACCTGAACATTCACTACCTTGCTCAGCTTGTTCGAGAAGATTTAGTAAACGGCCTACCTAAAATTCAAACTCAGAATCAGCAAGTTTGTGAAGCTTGTCCAGCTGGGAAGCAGCACAGGACGTCATTCAAGGATGGTGACTCAACCTTCTCTCAGAGAGTCAGATCATGTGGCATTCTCCTCAACTTGATGTGATCTTCAGTTCACACAAGTGTTCGATTGTTGATCGTGCATCTCACACCACTATAGATGTTTGCATCGAGGATCATGGTCTATATAGACTTGTGGATACGAGTGATTCACTTGAGCATACTTTTGCAGCCAAATCCTCCTCTATCAACAGTCTCTGGTATCATGAATATGGTCACCTGAACATTCACTACCTTGCTCAACTTCTTCGGGAAGATTTAGTACATGGCCTACCTGAAATTCAAACTCAAAATCAACAAGTTTGTGAAGCTTGTCAAGCTGGGAAGCAGCACAGGACACCGTTCAAGGATGGTGACTCATGGCGAGACTCTAAGGTACTATAGTTGGTCCATGTTGATGTTGGCATTATGTGAACCGGTATGAGGACATAACAACATTGTATGTTGTCATTGATGTCAATATGATGAAGAGGTGTGAACCAGCATATGTGAGAACCGATATAACACTGTGAACTGGCATTTGTGCCAAAGTGAAGCGGTGTGCTTGTTCTTGATGAACTGGCATATAGTTATGGGAACCGGCATATGGAAGTATCGTATGACTACCGGTTTGTGGTCTCAACTTTAGGGTTTCCGGTTGATGTGCTTCAAGCCTGTGTGGCTCAACCGATGATATTGTGTGATGAGTTAGCATTGTAAAGAAAAACAGATCATGTTGCCACGCAAGCCTATGTGCGTGAAGGATCTTGCATGAGGGAGATTGTTCCTATCTACCTCGGGAATGTGCGAAGTCTATAAAACGGTGATAACATGTGATGGGTTATCAACCGCCATAAAATCGGTGGAAATGGACAATGGAGAATGTCTTGAGTTTGGATCAAGATCTGCTGCATTTAATGCAGTATGCTCAACGGTCAAGATTGAACCATTTGAATTCCTTAACATAACAGGTTTAGGGTTTAGGGTTTATACTACCGACCTATCTGTTTTCTTATAAGGTCAATGTTGTGTCTCTTTCTGAGGTTGTTGGCAAAAGTTGTGTGTGTGTATCCAAGAGAAGGGATACGTGATTCTTGCCAGACCAAAAGGAGAGAAGTGATACCTGCAGAGTGTAAGTGTAGAAGGTGAAGAGGAGCTTAAGCGGATCTGTATTGGCATTGAGTGTTGTTTCTAGATCATTGTAATACCTGTTGATCTCTAACCACCTCAACAGTTGGAAAATCCCTTAACAGGGTAGCCTTAACCGGCTTGCTGAAAATCCTTTAACAGGGTAACTCAAAGCTACTGAGTTCGGAATCCTTTAGCTATTGAGTTCTTGAAATCCTCTAACAAAGTAACCTTTAACAGGGTTTAACCCTTAACCGAGTATTGTAGCCATCCCTTAATCAGGTGATCTCTAACAGGATCGGTTCCTAGCAGAACCTTTTGTAATGTCTCTAACCGGACAAGGCTCCTAACAGAGTGGACTTCTAAAGAGTTCAAAAACAGCTTGTGGGTATTCATCCCCACCGTGGTTTTTCCCAATTGGGTTTCCACATGAAAAATATGTGTGTCATGTGTGATGCTTTTATCTTGTGATGCTTTGCTATTGTCTGTCAAGCATATGATGGTTCTGTGTTTTATGTCTGTCAATAAAACATGTTGAACTAGCTATTATTATGATCTGATGATAGATTACCTATTTATGCATAAGGGTGAAATGGTAGTGTAGTCTCGAGTTGAGTGAAAAGGTAAGTGAGTAACCGGTTAATGCTTGTCTCAGACATTCTTAGCTTTACCGGTTGCACTCTGTTTCAAACCGGTGTCACTGTCTGCCAGTCATTTGAAGTGTCTGTTGTCAAACTGGTTTTGGATTGTATTTTTGTCTGTACTGATTCACCCCCCCTCTCAGTACCGGTTTGGTACTATTCGCTTATCATTAAGTTATGAATTGGTATCAGAGCATTCTCCAGGTCCTCTGTGCTATATGCTTAACCACTTGAGGTAAAGATCCCAGTCTAATGATGAAGAGGGAAGGTCCAAAGTTTAACAGAGAAAATTTCAGTATATGGAAAGACAGAACAAAGATATTCATCAGAAGCATGGGTGCTCAACACTGGAGCTATGTTGAGACTGTCTATGTTGCTCCTACCGATACCCTTACCGATGACCAAAAGAGAGAGATGTAGGAGAATGGGCAAGTCATGGAAGCCCTAATCAGTAGTTTATCTGACATTGAGTTTATTGATGTTCAGGATAAGGTAAATCCCAAAGAGGTATGGGATACTCTTGAAAATATCTATGACGGTGATGAGCATGTAAAACAGGCTAAGGAAGAAAGCCTTAGAGAGAAGTTTGAAGATATGCGGATGGTTGAAGGTGAGACCATTCAACAGTATGGAATAAAGATCAAAACCGTTGTTGGAGATATCAAGAGTGCAGGTGGTAAAATAGAAGATGCCATCGTGGTAAGCAAAGTCCTGAGATCCCTATTGTCGGTCTATGCAATAAGGGTTGCTGCTATTCAGGAGCTGAGATCAATAGACAAGACTAAGGTATCCTTAGACTCCATCATAGCAAAGTTGACAGGCTATGAGCTAAATAGTTTTGATGGCAGTGTTCAAAAGACTCAATCAGCTTTTAAAGCTTCTGCTGTACCATCCAGAAAAGGAAAAGAAGCTAGCACTAGTGGTGAACCAAGATAGAGCAGAGAAATGGATGATGAGGAGATTTTGATGGCATTTGAAGCTCTCCTTGCCAAGAAACTTCCTAAAGGAACCGGCAAATACAAAGGTAAGCTACCTTTGAAATGTTTTTCTTGCAACCGGATAGGACATATTGTTGTAAACTGTCCTAATGGCGACAACAAGGACAAACCGGAAAGGTTCAAGAAATTCAAAGGAGGAAACTGGAGAAACTGTTTTGTGGCAGTTGATGAAGGTGTCACAGATGAAGAATCAGAGGATGAAGAAAATGAAGATACTGTGTTTGTTGCTGTCAAGGAAGATGTGTCAGACAAGAAGGCTCTTGTCTCCCAGTTTGATAATTCCAATGAGTGGATCATTGATAGTGGCTGTTCTCACCATATGACTGGTAACCGGAGCAAGTTTCTAACATTGGAGGAGTATGATGGTGGTATGGTTCGCTTTGGCAATGATGCACCATGCATGGTCAAAGGCAGAGGGTCCATCTCTCTGAATGGAAAGAGTAGTGCTGACAATGTGTATTGGGTTGATGGTCTCAAACACAACCTTCTGACTGTTGCCCAGCTGAATGACAGTGGCCTCACTCTGAAATTCAAGAATGGAATTTGCAGAATCAAAGGAAAGAATGGTGAATTGGTGGCCACCAGCATGTAGACCAAAGGTAACCTAATTCATCTGAATGCAAATATAAGTACATGTCTTATGGCAAAATTTAATGATAGCTGGATATGGCATAGGAGACTTTGCCATCTAAACTTTGATAACATTGTGAAAGCTAGTAAGATCAAGGCAGTTAGAGGGTTGCCGGTGCTAAGCAAACCGGATAATAACTTGTGTAGAGAGTGTCAATTGGGGAAAATGTCTTCCTCAACCTTTAAAGGTAAATCTTTCACTGCTGACAACTTGCTTGATCTTGTGCATATTGATTTGTGTGGTCCTATGAAAACTAGAAGTGTGCAGGGTGATAGGTACTTCATGATTCTCACTGATAACTGCTCAAGAATGATGTGGGTCACATTCTTGAAAGATAAGTCTGAAGCCTTTGTAAAGTTCAAAGCTTTCGGAGCTTTAGTGGAGAAGGAAAGCGGTAAAAGGATCAAGTGCCTGAGAACTAATCAAGGAGGGGAATTCACTTTCGGTGAATTCAACAAGTACTGTGAAGAACATGGCATCAAGAGGCAATTGTCTGCCCCCCGGACTCCACAGCAGAATGGCCTAGCAGAAAGGAATAACCGAACTGTGGTTGAAGCAGCTAGAACCATGTTGATTCAAGGAAAGGTAGCTCACACCTTTTCGAGAGAAGCGGTGAGCAGTGTAGTCTACACAATGAACCGGGTACTCATCAAGAAAGGTAAGGATAAAACTCCTTATGAGTATTGGACCGGTAAGACACCTGTGGTTAGCTACTTTAGAGTGTTTGGTAGCAAATGTTACATCAAGAGGAGTGAACACTAGAGCAAATTTGATGCGAAATGTGATAAAGGAATATTCCTTGGATATTCCACCAAGAGCAAAGCTCTCAAGGTTTTCAACAATAGGACTCAGAGAATTATGGAAAGCATCAATGTAAGAGTTGATGAAACTTCTGAGAAAACTGAGGAAACCGGCAGTGAGCAAGCGGTAAACGAACCGGTTGCAACCTTCTAGGAACCGGTTGTCAGTCAACCGAGTACCAGTAATAGTGTTCCTACACCAGCAAATGTAGATGCTGATACTGATGGAGATGAGGATGACGAAGAAAAGCAAGACGAATCCATCAAGACCATTCCTCGGTATGTCAAGCTGAATCATGATCCTAATCAGATAATAGGAGATAAGGATGCAGGAATCCTTACAAGAAGAAAGGTCAGAGAAAACTCATGTATGATCTCTGAATTTGAGCCTAAATCATTTAAAAAGGCACATAAAGATGAAGACCGAATCAAGGCAATGGAAGAGGAACTTGACCAGATAGAGAAAAATGGTACATGGTCTTTGGTACCCAGACCGGAGCATAAAAATGTCATTGGTACCAAATGGGTCTTCAGAAACAAGCTGAATGAGGATGGCACAGTGATTAGAAACAAAACCAGATTGGTATCCAAAGGATATGCTCAAGAAGAAGGAGAAGAATATGGAGAAACCTTTGCTCCTGTAGCCAGATTGGAAGGAGTTCGTATGCTTCTTGCATATGCGGCCTTTAAAGGCTTCAAAGTATATCAAATGGATGTAAAATCTGCACTCCTAAATGGTGTACTTGAAGAGGAGGTGTATATAGAGCAACCAGATGGGTTTGCCCTATCTGAAGACAGTGACATGGTATGTAGGCTACATAAAGCCTTATATGGGCTAAAGCAAGCACCCAGAGCATGGTATGAACGCCTGCATTCCCATCTTGTGAAGATTGGATTTGAGAGAACAAGTGAAGATAGCAACATCTACTTGAAGTCTGAAGGAGATCAGATCCTGATCTGTGAGGTATTTGTTGATGACATTATCTTTGCTGGAGATGACAAGATGAGTCATGAATTTGCAGATGAGATGAAGAAAGAGTTTGAGATGTCACTCATAGAGGAGATTAAGTTCTTCATTGGACTGCAGATCCAGCAGATGAAGGATGGAATCTTTATCACTCAGTCCAAGTATGTCAAAGAGGTGTTGAAGACCTTTGGCATGGAAGATAGCAAACCGGTTGGTACACCGATGGTGACCAGTTGTAAACTATCCAAAGAGGATGACTCTGCATTGGTTGATGAGAAAGAATACCGATCAATGATTGGTAAGTTGCATTATGTAGTGCATAACAGACCGGATATTGCACATGCAGTTGGCATTACTGCAAGATTCCAGAAAAGTCCAAGAGAATCCCACTTGGTTGCAGTCAAGCGGATTCTTAGGTTTCTAAAAGGAACTATTGACTATGGGTTATGGAATCCATACAATAATGATTTTAACCTGAAAGTGTTCATAGATGTTGATTGGGCTGGTAATGTAGATGACCGAAAGAGCACAACTGGTGGTGCATTCTTCCTTGGTGGGAGACTGGTCTCATGGATGAGTAAAAAGCAGAGTTCTATCTCTCAGTCTACAGCGGAAGCGGAGTATGTTGCAGCTTTCATGAACTGCACTCAGACAATTTGGATGAAGCATGTATTGAATGGCTTCAAAGTTCCTGTATCTGAACCGGTAAGTATATTTTGTGACAACACTAGTGCAATTAATATCTCCAAGAATCCGGTTTTACATTCTAGAACCAAGCACTTTGAGCTTAAGTATCATTTCTTGAGGGAAAAGGTTCAGAACAAAGAGATTGCACTGGAGCATGTTTCCAGTAAGGAGCAGTTAGCAGACATATTCACCAAGCCTCTCCCAAAGACTACATTCATATACTTAAGAGGTGAATTAGGGGTACTGCCCCTTCAAGAGGTGAACTAAAAGCATATACTCCACATCAATCAAGTATTGCATAGTCAAATTTATTTTGGATTGATGTGTTGAAGGATGCTACTCCTCAGGGGGAGCAACATAATGGAATAGGGTAGCTTGTGCCTCCACTTTGGCATTGTTGTCAAAGGGGGAGAAGATGTGAAGTGGAGAAGATATCTGCAGAAATTGGGGGAGAAGATGTGAAGTGGAGAGATATCTCTGTATATTGCCATCAATGCCAAAGGGGGAGATTGTTGGCATTATGTGAACCGGTATGAGGACATAATGACATTGTATGTTGTCATTGATGTCAATATGATGAAGAGGTGTGAACCAGCATATGTGAGAATCGGTATAACACTGTGAATCGGCATTTGTGCCAAAGTGAAGCGGTGTGCTTGTTCATGATGAACCGACATATAGTTATGGGAACCGCCATACGGAAGTATTGTATGACTACCGGTTGGTAGTCTCAACTTTAGGGTTTCCGATTGATGTGCTTCAAGCCTGTGTGGCTCAACCGATGATATTGTGTGATGAGTTAGCATTGTAAAGAAGAACAGATCGTGTCGCCACACAATCTTGTGTGCGTGAAGGATCTTGCATGAGGGAGATTGTTCCTATCTACCTCGGGAATGTGCGAAGTCTGTAAAACGGTGATAACATGTGATGGGTTATCAGCCGCCATAAAATCGGTGGAAATGGACGATGGAGAATGTCTTGAGTTTGGATCAAGATTTGTTGCATTTAATGCAGTATGCTCAACGGTCGGGATTGAACCGTTTGAATTCCTTGACCTAACAGGTTTAGGGTTTAGGGTTTATACTACCAACCTATTTGTTTTCCTATAAGGTTGATGTTGTGTCTCTCTCTGAGGTTGTTGGCAAAAGTGGTGTGTGTGTATCCAAGAGAAGGGATACGTGATTCTTGCCAGACCAAAAGGAGAGAAGTGATACCTGCAGAGTGTAAGTGCAGAAGGTGAAGAGGAGCTTAAGCAGATCTGTATTGACATTGAGTGTTGTTTCCAGATCATTGTAATACCTGTTGATCTCTAACCACCTCAACAGTTGGAAAATCCCTTAACAGGATAGCCTTAACCGACTTGCTGAAAATCTTTTAACAGGGTAACTCAAAGCTATTGAGTTCGGAATCCTTTAGCTATTGAGTTCTTGAAATCGTCTAACAAGGTAACCTTTAACAGGGTTTAACCCTTAACCAGGTATTGTAGCCATCCCTTAATCGGGTGATCTCTAACAGGATTGGTTCCTAGCAGAACCTTTTGTAATGTCTCTAACCGAACAAGGCTCCTAACAGAGCGGACTTCTAAAGACTTCAAAAACAACTTATGAGTATTCATCCCCACCATGGTTTTTCCCAGTTGGGTTTCCACATGAAAAATATGTGTGTAATGTGTGATGCTTTTATCTTGTGATGCTTTGCTATTGTCTGTCAAGCATATGATGGTTCTGTGTTTTATGCCTGTCAATAAAACATGTTGAACTAGTTGTTATTATGATCTAATGATAGATTACCTGTTTATGCATAAGGGTGAAATGGTAGTGTAGTCTCGAGTTGAGTGAAAAGCTAAGTGAGTAAACGGTTAACGCTTGTCTCAGACATTCTTAGCTTTACCGGTTGCACTCTGTTTCAAACCGGTGTCACTATCTGCCAGTCATTTGAAGTGTCTGTTGTCAAACCGGTTTTGGACTGTATTTTTGTCTGTACTGATTCACCCCCCCCTCTCAATAACGGTTTGGTACTATTCGCTCATCATTAAGTTATCAGTTGATGTATATGGTCCAATGAATACACATTCAATTACTGGGTGCAGATATTTCTTTCTTTTTATTCATGATTTCAGTCATAAAATGTGGATGTACTTTCTTAGACAGAAATCAGATGTGTTTCCTTTATTTCAAAAATTTAAGGCCTTAGTAGAAAAAGAGTCTAGTTGTTCTATTATTACTCTTAGGTCTGATAATGGAGGGGGGAGTTTTGTTCTACTGATTTGTCCACTTTCTATGATACACATGGCATAAAACGTCAGTTAAACACCATACACTGCTCAACAAAACGACATTATACAACATCGCAACCACACCATTACAAAAATGGCTAGGTCAATGTTGGAACACAGGAATGTTCCTAAGAAATATTGGGTAGAAGCAGTATACACTACAGTCTATCTCCTTAATCGATCTCCCACACATGCTGTCAAGGGGAAGACTCTTGAGGAAGCTTGGACTGGTCACAAACCCAGGATCAATCATTTGAAAGTTTTTATCTCTTTAGCATATGTATGGATTCCAGATTGCAAGCGCTTCAAATTCGATTCCAAGAGTCGGAAACTTATGTTTACAAGGTACAATGACAACCACAAGGCTTACAGGTTGATTCATGTGACATTGATCGTCTTATCATCAATCGCAATGTTGTCTTTGATGAAGAACGAGGACCTTTTTCAGCTTTCCTCGTCTAAGCAGAATTCTGAGGATCAACCTTTGAAGGTTTCTGATTTAGGTGTTTGTCTTCCATTTGGTTCACCTTGTTAATTCTTCTAGCGTCGGTCATACAATTTCATAATTCCAATGCATGATAAATTGATTACATGTTAACATATATAATAATAGATAAACTATTAGTATATACGTTAACAATAAATGATAAATAAAATGAAAATCGAATTATGGTATTTGCCACCAATCACACTGTTTCATGTTAACGAAGGTTGTGATTAAGCGATTCATGGTAAATCGCATTCCTTACGATCAGTCAAGCAAGCGATGATCTTAGTGTTTGTTAAAGTGTGGTGTTATCATGAGTGGCACGTAGGGAAGAGATGTGTCTTCCCACGTGGGAAGACACATCTCTTCATTACGTACGCTCTCATTACATATATATAACATTCATATGATGAGGAGGAAAACAATACAACAATCGATAAGTGTTGTGCATCCTTCCATTCACACTACAGCAGTTTAAATTTAATTTCAGATTATATCTTCATCTTTTCTATCCTCTTGATCACAGAATTTGAATAAACTTAACACACCTGATGGGAGGGATGATGCAGATTCTGAATTTGATGATGCACTACTTGAATTTCCTCCAGATTATGCTAATCTTCCACTTGTTGCACCTCCAGTTCCAGTCATTCCTCATGCATTTGATGTTGGCTCTTCTACTCTCTGACCTAAATGATCGGCTAAGACCATCAATGATCTTCGTCTCAATGAGTTCATCAAGGGTAGATCTTCCAGAAATAAGAGCAAGCAACAAAATTCAGTAAACTTTTCTCTCATGGCCAACATTCATAGTATTTTTTAGCCTCAAACATATTCTGAGGCTAAAGGGATGCCTTAGTGGGAAAAGGCTATGGAAGCTAAACACCAGAGCCTTCTACAGAATAACACTTGGGCCTTTCTGTTCTTCCACCAGGGAAGAAGCCCATTAGTTGCAAATGGGTGTATAAAGTTAAGTACAAAGCTGATGGAACCCTTGACAAGCACAAAGCTCATCTCGTTGCTCGGGGTTTCTCACAGAAGGAAGGCATTGACTATGAGGACACTTTTTCTCCTACAGCCAAAATGAGTACCATACAACTTCTTCTTGCCTTAGCATCTCAGTTTGGTTGGAAAGTCCATCAAATGGATGTTAAGAGTGCATTCCTCAACGGTGAGTTGCAGGAAGAGGTCTACATCACGCAAACTCCAGGGTTTAAGGTTGTTGGAAAAGAACATCAAGTGTGCAAACTAGTGAAAGCCCTCTATGGCTTGAAACAGGCTCCTTGGGCTTGGTACATCAAGATTGACAAGTACCTCACAGATAATGGCTTTCAAAGGAATCCATCTAGTTCGAATCTGTATGTCAAAAACATTGGTGATGATATCCTTATTCTTGTTGTCTATGTTGATGACCTCATTATCACTGGTAGTTCGACACTTTTGATCGATTAGATCAAACGAAGTTTGTGCCAATCTTTTGACATGACAGACTTGGGACTTCTGCACTATTGCTTAGGTGTTGAAGTTTGGAAGACTGAGGGTAGCATCTTCATATCTCAATCCAATTATGCTCACAGTTTGCTGGACAAGTTTCAGATGCAAGATTGCAAACCTCCATCCACACCTATGGAGAAAGGGTTGAAGTTGATAGCTAAATCGGACTCACCTGTGGTGAATGAATCAACCTTCAAGCAACTGGTAGGCAGTCTCATCTACCTTCTTGCTACTTGGCCTAATCTCAGTTTTGCAGTGAGCTACATTTCACGCTTCATGACAACTCCAAAGGCTGATCATTGGGTAGCAGCGAAGCATGTGCTGCGTTATGTGAAGGGCACTTCTGATTTTGGGCTCCTATAAAGCAGAAGTCACGATCCTAGACTCTCTGGTTACACAGACTCAAATTGGGCAAGTTTCGTTGATGACAGAAAATCAACATCTGGGTATGTTTTTAGTTTGGGATCTGGTGCAATCACATGGACTAGCAAGAAGCAGCAGGCAATGGCTCTTTCCTTGGTAGAAGCTAAGTATCAAGGAACAGTCAAGGCAGCTTGTGAGGCAATTTGGCTTCGACGGATGCATTCAAACATGCAAATGTCTCAAGAAGCTCCTACTCCCCTTTACTATGATAATCAGGGGGTGCTCAAACTGGCCAAAAATTTGGTCTTCCACGAGAGAACCAAGCATATTGAACTTCACTGTGATTTCATTCGGAAGTTGGTTGAAGATGGATTAGTTCAGTTGATGTATGTTCCGACGGCAGACCAAACAACAGATATCCTCACCAAGTCTCTGAGCCTTGACAAGTTTGTGAAATTTAGGGGGCAATATGGTGTAGTTGATAGATTGACCATTAAGGGAGGGTATTAAAATAATATCTTTTATATTTAGTTAATGGTCAATTATGTAATCTATTGTGAATATTTAGCTTGTTTCTCTTTTTGCTTGTTTCTTTTCTAGGTTACCGGGTTCGCCTCTGGGCCCCCTTGGTACAGGTCCGGGTTCAACCGGGTCCGTGGTACGGGTCCGGTTCGACCTGGGTTCGATCAGGGTTCGAAAAACCCAGAGTGGGTTTGACCCTGGTCGAACCCAGTCGAACCCAATCGAACCCGGGCGGACCCAGTCAAACCTAGGTGGCTAGGCGGCCCGTAAAGTCAAAAAACAATGCAAATTTTTATTTTTTTTTCAATTTCGCCTTGTAAAAAGTGAAAGTTATAACCTAGAAATTGACTTCTAAAACATTTTATTGACTCATTTCACCTCATTTGTGTTACAAACAAAAGTTTTATGAGAGCAGGTTGAAGAAAGGGTGAACAAAATTTGGCTTCCAAGATCAAAGAGGAGGAGTTGAAGACTGATTTTTGAAGCTTCAACAAGTGTTGCAGCATCATTTCCATACATTTTCAAGCTTCCATTGGCTGCAAGAGGTAGGTTTTTAAACATTTTTTTCCAACTATTTTTGTTTCACAAATTGTCAAACATGAAACTTGAATTTTTTTTCATTATTTAGTTTTTTTTTTTTAATATGTTTATATTATTTCTTGCCGTAGGAACTAGAATGGCATCTACATCTTCCTCCATTGGCAATGAACAAATAATTGCAAAACAAAGAAATGATCCAAATTCTCCCTTATGGAAATATGTGGACATTATAAAACAACTTCCGAGAGGTAGGGGATTCCATTGGAAATGCCATGGATGTGATATTGAACATAATAGTTCATATTATCGGGTGGTAGGCTGTTTGTGTGGAATAAAAGGAAGAGGCATCAAAAAATGCCCAGGAAAAAATGGTAAACCTATACCAGATGAGATAGTGATGAAATATATTAGGGAGCATGAGGCGGCAGAAGAGAGGGAAGCCCGTAGATTGAACCAAACTGCATCAAAGAAAACAAAGGGAATGCAAGGCCCTTCTAATCCCACTATTGTAGTAGAAGACCACCCCTTCTTTGCCACAAATGAACCTTAAAGTGAACCACCCTTGACACATAAAAGAACAAAGAGGTCTTTAGAAACCGCATTCCAAAATGAGAGTAGAGACAATGCTGACGAAGATATAGTAAGGTGCGTTTATGCAAATGGGTTGTCATTCAAGGTTGTTCGCTCCCCATATTGGAAGCAAATGATAAAAAGTGTTAATGAGGCTCCAAAAGGGCATAAGGGCCCCGGTTATGAGAAGGTACCTGGAACATTATTAGAGAAAGAGGTGAAGAGGGTTGAAGATGCATTGAAACCCATAAGGGATTCATGGGTTGAGACAAGTGTAACAATTGTTTCAGATGGGTGGAAAGATGCTAAAAACCGTCCCTTGATCAATGTCATAGCAGTGTCCCCTAAAGGGGCAATGTTTTTGAGAGCTGTGGATTGTGAGGGCCAAATAAAAGATGGCCAATTTATTGCAGAAATTCTCATCTCTGCCATTGAGTCTATGGGATCCCACAATGTTGTCCAAGTCATAACGGACAATGCAAAAAATTGTAGAGCTGCTGGTTTGTTGGTTGAGCAACGCTATGATCACATCTTTTGGACACCTTGTGCGGTACATTCACTCAATCTTATGCTACAAAGGATTGGGCAAAAAATAAAATCGATCAGAGATGTGTATGCAGAGGCTGAGGACATCCAGATGTTAATCACAAACCACCACATGTCTCAAGGGATTTTTAGAACCTATTCGAATTTGGAGCTATTGAAGGTAAGTGAAATAGTAATTTAATTTTACATTTTCTGATTTTTTTTAATTTTCAATGTTCATAATATCATTGTGTAACCTATATTGTGTATTCTTCTTTAAAGTTTGGCTTTATTTTTTAATCATTTGGCATTAATTTGTGTTATAGGTTGCTGAGACCCGTTTCGCATCAAACACAATCGTCTTAAGACGACTTGTGAAAGTTAGAGTGGCACTATGCAATATGGTGATCAGCACCAATTGGACTGTATGGAAGCAAAGTAGCACTAAGAGGGTAGAAAAAATTAGGGATAGAATATTGAGTGAGAAATGGTGGGATCTTGTTACATATATCCTAAGTATCACTGAGCCCATCATGAGCATGATTCGCTATACAGACATGCATAGGCCTTGCATAGGTGAGATTTATGATGGCATTGACTCAAAGCTTGAAAAAATAAAGGTCACTATAAATGAAAAAGAGAATGATCCTCAGGAGAAATTCTTCAAAGAACCGGTAGTTATTGTAGAAAGGTGGAATAAGATGACCACTCCTTTGCACCTTCTTGCCTATGCCTTGACACCTAAGTACTATAGCAATCAGTTTCTTGATAAACCAGTAAGGATTCCACCATGGAGAGATCTAGAAGTATCTGATGGTTACAAGGCAGCATTTCTTAGACTATATCCCGATGATGATTTGCGAGATGTTGTTACAAATGAGTTCATAGAATTCGCAAATGGGAATGGTCTAAGTGTTGATGCACTTCGTCATAGATCCAAGAAGGATGCTCATAGCTGGTGGTACTTCCATGGCACATACTTCCAACACCTACAACCCCTCGCTATAAAAGTTTTATCACAAGTAAGTTTAATTAATTAAAATTTTAAATTTACAAGTTTTAGTTTATTTATAGTTTACTTTGTCTTCATAGGTTGCTAGTAATTTTATTTTTATTAATGTATAACTTTAATTGTTTACTTTATCTTCATAGGTTGCTAGTTCATCTGCTTCAGAAAGAAATCGGAGCACATAATCTTTCATCCACTCTATAAAGCGCAATAGGCTGCTATCAAAAAGAGCAGAGAATTTAGTATATGTGCATTCCAACCTACGTCTTATTTCACACAAACAACATGACTACACACAAGGGGAAACAAAGATATTAGGGCTTTTTCTTCATACCTTTCTTCATCTGATCCATCTTTAATAGCCACATAAACAACTTCCTCAGTATCAGTTTCATCAGATTTATCATCGTTGGATTCCTCATCAGCTACTAGGCATGTCTTTCTGTCTCTCCTTCTGAAGTCTCGGTGTCCTCTGTATTGGTTGTCTTTCTACCCGTTATCTCGGTATTCTCTCTTTTCACTAGATTCTTTGTCAAGGCGGTTAGAAGCCATATGTCCTATTTTATCACAATTGAAACATTTTAAAGGTAGCTTTCCTTTATACTTACCTTGAGAACTAAAACCATTTTCTCATTATGTTGCATGTTCATACCTTTACATAATCCACTTGAAATTTGGGATTATATCTATTGACTTACATAGATACATGATATCTATAGGCCAATCAAGTATAAGAACCCCAATATTGGACTATCAAGTGAACTAAGAGACTTGTACAAGATTCGTTTCATGATTGAATACAATGAAACTATAATTTGATTTGATGCAATTATAGAGATTAAGAAATAAATCAATTTTCTCATATAATATAATATCCCTTAATGACTTATTTGATTTGGATGCTCCTGCTTCTCAACTTCTTGCATTGACACTTGATGACTCGGAAATTGCGCCAACTTATAGTGCAAGTGCAAGTGGCATTGGCTCATCTAATGTCAATGTCAATGAGGAGGAGGAGGAGGAGGATGAATTAGATGATCCATTTGATGATTAAACTTTAAGTTTATATTGTTGAGAGTTGAAACAATGATACTTGAATATTTTGTCATTTTGATATTAAACTTGATGTATATGATGCTATTATGGTATGATCATGATGCTATGATTACAAGTTTATGTTTGTTTTGTTGTTTATATGATGCTATGTGACATGCAAATTTTAATTCATGCTTATAGGCTTCACAAATATCAAAAAAAATATATATATATATATATATAAAATTTACATGTTTTTGTACTAACGAACCCAAACCCCTTTTCAAAATTTTGCCGTACCGGCGTACCGGGTTCTTCGAACCCGAACCCGAACCGGCAACCTAGTTTCTTTTTAGAAACATTTTTTTGTAAATTCTTTAAATGAGCTCTCGATCATTTCATGTTAATACAATCAGTTTTTTACCAATTACTTTTCATAATAGAACTGCTACTAAAATGAATACCAAAATCAGACCTTTTGTCATACCTACTAGCAATAACTCCAAGGTTGTCCCAAGTCTCATGTGCCTCTCTATTACCAATTTCAGCAGTTAGTTGTGGATCCAAATCAACCAGCTCACTAAGCCTCTGCTCAAATTCAGCACCATGCAATATGCATTTAGATTTGTGTTCCCAGTTTATCATCAAACTTTCCAAAATTAACTTCTTCTATAGCATCCTCATGGCATGCATTATGCTCTAAGATTAGGACATCATCAAGATCAAAAGGAAATTTATCCCATACATGATCCTCATCATATTTAGGTGCCAACAACTAGGTCCCAAGTGCTAAAGGGCCAATTGCTTTGTTAAAAAAAAAAAGGTGTTTACTGTGCTCCTCAAAAGTGGTTTGCCTCTCTGAAAAAATCTCTCTCAAAGTCAAAGGGACTGAAATTATAAGTCACTCCTCTCCAAAGGCTTTGAATGGACATCCAACCAGTACTCATCTGGACCAACAACACTGGAAATATTTCAACTCGAACCCAAGGCTGCTGTTTTGTCTTTCCCTTCATGCACAAACTCATCAACAGTAATTGCATGCATCTCAAATGAATCATCCTGTGTTTTATCAACAATAGCTGATTTAGAAAACTCCAAATTAATATACCCACCAAACTCTACACTATCAGGAAGACTCATGCAAAATTCTTCACTTACAGATGTATCCCAAGGCTATTGTTTTGTCTTTCCCTTCATGCACAAACTCATAAACAGTAACAGCATGGATGTCAAATGAATCATCATGGGTTTTATCAACAGTTGCTGATTTAGAAAACTCCAAATTAGTATACCCACCAAGCTTTGCACTGTCAAGAAGACCCATGCACTCTTCACTTGCAGATGTATCAATTGAATCTTCTTGTTCCATTTTCTTTTCAGACTCTTCTTTTGGGCTAAATTCTTCATTTGTTGCAATTTTAAGTTCCTCATGTGTTCTTTGTTGCAGAGTATTTTGCCCATCTTTTGCATACTGGACTTCAAATGTTTGGGTCTTATCACTATCTTAAGATACTCTTTAATGTTTAGGTCCTTCATTAGATTAAGGAGTTATTGCATCATCTCACACACGGGCTTGTCAAATGTGAACATCTTTTAACTCTGTTATGCAACTGCTGAATAGCAACAAATGACCACTACCCAACAGGCTGGCAGAAAAAACTTGCTTAATACCACTGTAGTATGCACCCCTGGTTTTCTTTTAAAGTTCTTTGCTGATTGAAAGTTCATAAGAAAGCAAATGCACTGTTCGCTGATTGTCTCTAATGTTTTTAGATTTCATTAATGATCTCACTGCAATGTTATTTTAAAGCATTCAACAATAGCATAGTGAAAGGGCGATTCACCTGGAAATCTATTGCTTCATCAAATCCATATTTTATAGCATCAAAATATAGATTGATTACAAATATTGCAGACCTGTTAAAAGCAGTTTTGACTGAGATTTGTGATCAGCAACAAACAAGAAGTTTGAGGTCTCATTCATATGCCAAACCAAGGTCTTGGGAGAGTATTTTGAGTCTAATCCAATAGTATATCAACACCATTCACTTGCAGCAATGTGAGATCAGAGTAGAATTTCTCTAATGCTCTCCTAAGTGCAGAGATGCCTTCAGAAAACACTGCTGTAGCAATTCCAGCGTCCTCACACACCAAGGGCAATTCATATAAGAAATTCCAGACACTTTTTCAACTCTCCAAACTGGTTCAGATCTGAATAGAACCCTTAGGTGCCTCAATTAGGATGTCTTGCAGCCTTCAAAACACAGAAAATCACCTTATTGCTACCTCCCTGGACAATTTGGTGCTGGAAAAATAATACTAAACAAAAACCCACATATGACATGAATCCTTATCACCAAGACAATACCCAGAACCATTAAAAATTTCCTCCAAGGGTTTATGAGCATAAATGTGGTTCCCTATGTCTCTTAAAATGGTACTCCTGTATCTGGTATGCATTGTCATCTTTATTATTAATTCATGTATTTAATTTATCAGATATAGCACTAAACAGATAGGGCAGGATGCGTAGCCACCATTATTTACTGAAGATGAGATCCTTGATTTTGAGAGGCAGGCAGTGGAGGATGCGGGTACAGTATAAGCTATAGGATCGGATGACATTAATGAGGTGGAGATGTCATTGTTATCTTCTAGCAGGATAGAGATCCAGCCAAAGCCACAAGCACAATCTTATATGTCGAGCAAGAAGCCACAGTAAACTCCAAAGATTAGAACCTCAACCTCTCCCCAAGTTTTCACAAGATTAGGGAAGAGAAAAATGTAAAATGTTATATTTTGTAATATGTAATTTATGAATTATGATGATGATTTTCAAAGGCAATCATCATAGATTCATAATAGTTGTCAACTATCTATTATATCAGGATTTCGCATGATGATGCGATTTTGTACTCAATTTGTATTCAATTCAATCATATTTAATAGGAAAAATGTAATGTCCCCACTTTAGCAGTTGACCAAGTGTATGTGCGTTAGCCTAGCTCTACATGGTCCCGAGGGCTAACGAAGGGTTTAAGGGGATCCTGGAGTGTTTTGGCCTAGTCATTTCTAGTTTGGGCTAAAATGGAGTTGATTTACTTATTTTCAGGCATACTTACTATTTTTAGTAAATCAGCAGGACACAACGGAGGCTAGCTTTGGTGATTGGATTCGATACTCCTCGGCAAGAGCTTTCCAACGAGCTATCACTCGCGCTATTCGGAGTCCGATTTCTAATATATTTTAATGCCTGAAGTGTTATTAAAGTAACATTTAATTTAATTGTAAAATATTAAAGTGTTACTTTAATATTTATTTTATGGGGATGTATGCAAATCAAAGGGGCACCCAAGGGAGACATAAGTGAATATTTTAATATGTTTTATATTGCACATCTTTTATCCCACATTGTTCAAGTGAGTTGGGTCGAACATTGGAGAAAGAATAAAAGGAAGCTTTTGTGGCTTCACTCGGCAGGTTGAATATGAGAAGAAATTGATGTGTGAGTTCCAGATCCGTTCTTGGCATTAGGGGACGTCTATCCTCTCTTGTGACATTCTTGACATCATTCCTTTGGGGTTTGGCCTTTGGAATCCATTGCTATCAGCTTCATTAGCAGGCAGATTGGGTGCATCTCCAGCTATAGGCAGATTTGGTGTTTTACTCATACCTTCTTCGCTTCTTGTCCAATGCTTATGCCATTCTGAAGGGATGATTTTATGAAGATATTGGACTGATTGAAGACTAATTAATACTGTAGCAGCACTATTCACGCCACTATAGCGCGGCACTATTCATGTTACTGTAGCATGGCACTATTCATGTTACTGTAGCAGCAAGATGGGAAGTCATTGTTGGAACATTATGTCAAAAATGCTGGAGTATTTAGTGAGTTGAAAAATCTGCTATGTATTTGATTTTATTAATTCTGGAAATAATATCATATCAGCAATAGTTCAATCTTCATGTTGCATATTATTGTAATCATAGTTGAACTACTCGCGACTCGGCTCGACTCGCCAAGCCCCTGAAAAAAAAACTCGGCGAAAACTCGGGAAAAACTCGGAAAAACTCGGCGAAAAACTCGGCAACGTAAAAACACGCTTAATTTTAATAAAAAATGCATTTTTTTTGCAAAATTTAATGAGAAGATGCATCCAATGAGTCAATAAATGATAACACAAAAGAAACAAGCTGATTCTAGATATATTTAAATGCAAAGTGTCTACAAAATCGCATCCTCATGAGAAATGCTGATGGCTGGAAGCAAAATAGTAAATAGTTTTTGTAAAACCAAAAGTAAATACAACTTCCTCTTCCCAGCTCTAGCTAAAACTACTTTCAAACTTTCATCATATTTGAAATTTCATCATTCATACTCATAGTTTCAAACTTTCATCATTCATACTCATAGTTTCAAACTTTCAACTCTAAAATGTATAATACCAGGATTTCTTCAATGCTAATTATGTTGTTATATGGAGCCTAATCAAACTCGGAGGTTAAATTTTCCCTACTTCCATCAACGCAATTTCCCCCTATATTTTTTGACGGGGGTTTGGGGGCAGGGCCCCAAGTTGGGGTCAAGGGGCATCGCCGAAGGATCCTGAAATTTGACTAAGTCTGGAAAATTGAAGAATCCTCCAAAAACTAGATTTTGCATTATAACTCCTGGAGGTCCGAAACCACTCTCAAACATCCTGACAGTATATATGGAATATAACTTAAAGTATAAGAAAGAAGAAAGATATAAGGAAATGTCACTTATACTTAAATGTTATATTCCATATATGAATCCTGACGGATAGACCAAAAAACTCGGCGATTACTTGAGGGCATAGTGGGCTCTCAGCGTGGCCCTTCCAAGTGAGTTTCCCCCTTCTCAGCCCAAAACCATATAGAAAAACAAATAATGCATGTATTTTTGGCTGTTTTCTGCTGTTATGCTAACCTAGGCGAGTTTTTCTTTAAAACTCGTCGAGTTTTTGACAAAAACTCGCCAAAAACTCGGCGAGTTTTTGGCAAAAACTCGGCGAGTTTTCCTGGCGAGTAGAAGTCATTACTACTCGCCAGGTCCAAAAACTCGGCGAGTTTTTGTCACTCGCCGAGTTTTCGGCGAGTGTGCCATCTATGATTGTAATTTCCTTCTAGTTCATTTGATGTGATTTCAAATCTATGCAAAGACTTAAAAACAAACAAACATTTCATTTCCGAAGCCATAAAGGGGTTTAAACATTAAACGAAGAAATAAGGAGTTGGATGCAAACTGTTTGACTAAATTCCTATCAGCAGTTGGTTTAGTTTTTGGGCATTCTAGGGTGTCCATTACAAAAAACTTTTGTACTCATTTATGGAATCATTGGGATACACTTTAATAATTTAACATTGAATTTTGCCAAAAAAAAATGTGTCCTAAAGAAATTTAAGCAATTTTTTAAGTTGCCAAGTTTTTTTCCTAGTTTTTCACTTTTTCCTATTGTATATTTTGGTGAGGCAGAGTCAGCCAACTATACTTTTAGTAACATGCTATTTGATGGTAGCTAATCTGATTGTTGTATTTTGTACATCATTTCATGTGTATTTCAAAACTCATTGGTTCACATGTGGAATGATAGTTAAGAAATCTAGAGGAGTGATTCTGAAACTCTGAAATAAGCTTTGTAACTTTTTTATAAGCCTCTATCCCTTTTTGTCATATCCCCTCCTTGATCGTTATGTATATCCTAAATGAAGTAATTATTATTATTAATTAATGTAATAATAACAACGAATTACTATTTGAAATTTATTTATTTATTAAATGTATTATTTAATTAATATCTATTAATATTTATTACTAATGATATTCCTGAAATATTCAAATAAAAATAAATAATAAAACTATAATAATATAAATAAATAAATAAATAACAATAAATATAATATTTATTAAGACAACTAAAATGGAAGGAATCTGAACATAGACAGCGTCCAAGATAATCAAAAGCGATTAATGAACATTGGATCGACATCCAAATTAATACGTCTCCACAATAACATTAAGGATTAATTAGAGTTAATGGCACTAAACTAAAGGAGCGATTTATCTTTGAAGAGGTATATGAATTGTAAAAGGGACACGTCTCTTTTCCATCAGCCACCAGTTTGGGGGAAAGTCACAACCTTTCAACCCCAATGAAGAATTATTAATGAACCACACCAAGCGATAGCCGAGGGGGGAGGATTCACCAACCAGTCGTAGCATCGGAGGTAAAAGAACATGAAATAGAACGCCCAGGTAAGTTATGCTAAACTTTAACCAAATGAAATATTAATGGCACAGAAGGATGATATTGAATCAAACATAAGAAAAAATAATCAGTCATATTATATCAAGAATATATATGTATATATATATTCCTCACTAATAACTTCATAAAATACGTGGTATATATTAACGTGTCACACTAGATTCATAACAACAATGCACAGAGATGTGTTTAATACGTATGCTTAATATATAGGAAGTCTAATAAGGATTGAATGCAGAATATTGGTAGTAATATTAATATAGACTGCAACACATATGACAGTCATTCTTAATTTCTTAAATAGTGGCAGACCAGATCTGACGCATGGTCAGATCTGTCTGTCTTTAGCCCCCACAAGATATAATTATTTCTTTTTAGGTAGGGATGGTATTATTAATTTATATATTTCGTAATAAGAAGATACATAAATATTGTGTCATGTCCCCACTCTAGCTCAGTCTAGCAGAGACATGTGAGTCAGCTTATTATGGGGTCTTGTAGGCTGACAGGGTTGGACAGAGACCCGGTATGGTTATTCAGTGTTGGAGACTTGGTGTTCTAGCAGTTATTGATCAGTTGGGAGACATTCCTTGTTTTTAGGAGGCAGTTCCTACTTTTTAGGAGGTTTGATCATGCCCAAGGTTGGGTCTCCATGAGATGCCTCTTTGGGTTCAGTTTCAAAGAGATTGGGCTTTTTCCTAAATTTTAGGAGCATCCCTAGATTTTAGGGATGAGACTACCAGTGAATCCTTGATTTCCGACTTCAGTCACAGATAGGTGACAGGATGATTTTAGGGTTTGTAATGTCAGTTGGGCATTTTGTGGCTATTTGGGTTATATTTTTAATATTTCCTAAGTTAGCGTTTAATAATTAAATAAGGCTAAGTTGTTAGCCATTTTGGAGTAATAAGGGGATTTTTGGCCTCATCTGGATGCGCATCCTATTGTGTGATAGCTCGTTGGAAAGATCTTGAAATTCTTTAAATCTTTCTCTTTGCTCTCAGGGCAATTTAGTGAGCGGATTTCTGTCTATGAGGAAAAAGGTCATTTTCTAGTAACATGACCACTTTAAAATAAGAAATTATAACATTTCCACTAGACCACGCCACTTGGAGACAATTAGGGTTCGATTTGCAATTGAGAGGGGTTATAAGCGGATAGGAGCTTCATTCTATGATCATCTTTTGCATATTTGACAACTTGTATGAATTTGCTCTGGAGAGCGATTTCTAGACTGGGACGCAAACCCCAGGATTAGGATTGGCTGGGACGTAGCCCTCAGCAATCTTTGGCACCGGACTTATAAGGCATTGTGCGTGGTGATTAAGGACAGAGGCATCAATTCTCAATAGGGTTTCAACGTAGCCTACCATCTTTCCAATGGAGACGTGGTTCATTGCAGCTGGAGGAATGCCATTTGCAGCAAATACACCACGTGGTGTATAGGGTATTGCTTGTATTCACTTCCAGTGTATGTGGGGTTGGAGAACATTCTTCATCTTCCAGTTTGACTTCGAATTTGTATGAGAGCTTGGGAAATACATTGGATTCATTGTTTGGCTTTGTAATTCAGACAAATCTGCCTGGTACGATTTGCAATAATTCTGACTTTTGCTGTATACCTCATTTATTTCAGTATTGCTTCATATTTGCTGTTATCTATTCCTTCCTATGCTATAAAACAATCAAAAACACAAAAACAAACAACCCTTTCTGCACTTCTGTCTAGTTCTGTAAGAAAAACTTCAATAAACAGGAAAACAAAATTAAAAATAAAAAAATTACAGCAGGTTAACAGCAAAGATCTATCAGGGATCTTTCAATGGTATCAGAGCTATGTATTCTGCCAGCCTGTGGGGTTAATCAGACTTTATTTCTATGCATTCGGGTAGAGCGGATATAAATAGGTATTACACACGCAGAAGAGCTCAGTACGAGCGTGAGTTTGGGATAGAACAGGATCCAGTCATGGCTGAGGAACAGGTGGGCGGCAGAAGAAATCAGGATGAGGAAGAGAGAGAGATGATGAGGACTCTTATCACTACTCAGCCCAGCATCGCCCAGGCATTAGATAGGTTACAAGATACCTTGGATCGTTTGGATATGGATGGACACAGAGGTAGGCGTGGTAGGTCACCTTCAGTGGCTGGTAGTCACCGCAGCCATCAGTCCCAATCTTCAGTTGGGAGTTCCCATCATTCCAGCAGGAGCCACCGCCATCGTACACCTACTACGAATAGGCCATTGCTTCCTCAGTTCATACTAGGTGAACAACCAGCGCACGTGGAACCACCGGAGGTTGGGTTCCAGGAGTCAGTTTTAGCAGCCACAGCTGAGTGGAGAGCTCTACCCCCTGAGGTTAGGGACGTTTTCCCTCTTCCCCAGTATTGTGCACAGCGTAGAGATACAACCAGGTTCAGGGGAGATCGTGGTAATAGACCACACCAGCAGCAGCAGAATTATGATTTGAATAGAGCTACTGGGAAGATTACATTGGCCCCATATAATGGCACAAGAGACACTAGCGCACGGGCGTGGGTCCACAAGCTGGACATATATCTTTCATTGAGGCCCATGCCTGAGCGTGAGGCTATTCAGTTTGCTGTATTGCATTTAGAGGGGATTGCCTATGATTGGTGGCACCACGGATTGGTCACCCAGGATCACACCTTAGTTCACTCCTATACTGAGTTCACTGAGCGTCTCATTGCACGGTTTGATCGTAAGGATACAGAACTTTATTACAAGGAGTTGGCTCACCTTAGACAAACCGGTCATGCAGAAGCCTATATTAATGAGTTCCAACGTATTGCAGTGATGGTACCGGATATGCCCCAGAGACGTAGTGTGATGTTGTTCATTCAGGGCTTGCAGGATAGGCTAAAGGGACTAGTGCGTGCTTTCCAACCAGCAACTCTTAAGGAGGCTATTGAGGTGACATTGAGACTAGATACTGTTCCCACTTCTTATCAGGCAGATAAGAAACCATTTAGAGATTCACGGCCTGCACAGAAGGCCAATACGTCCCAGAACAAAGAAGGGACTTCAGCGAAAATCCCTTGGATGAATCAGGAAACGAGGAATGAATTGAGGAGGAAAAAGTTATGTTTTTCCTACAAGGAACCTTGGGAACCAGGACACCGTTGCATGGGTAAAGGAAAGGTTCATTTGATTGAGGTGACTTCTGAGTTAGGAGATGAGGAGGTTCTTGATACTGATATTGAGGAGGATACAGAGGATGTTGAGCAGGTTCAGACACAGTTGGAGCTAGACATCCCTGAGCCATTGGCGTCAGCCAAAGTAGCTATGGCTACTCTCTCCAGTTATCCTAAGTTTCATGCCTTCCGGTTGAAAGGTACACTTAAGGGTAAGTGGGTCACCAGCTTGGTAGACACAGGTGCTACGCATAACTTTATTGATCAGAAATTAGTTGAGAGGCGTGGCTTGCAGTATGAGGAGTTTGGTGGTTTTGGAGTGAAGGTGGCAGATGGTGCAGTTTTGGGTTGCACCAAACGGATTCCACAGCTTAGTATTCAGATGGGGAATTATCCTTTGACTGATGATTTTTATGTGCTTCCTATAGAGGATTATGATGTGGTTTTGGGCATGCAGTGGTTACAGGGTATTGGGCGTTACATTATTGATCACCACCGTATGCAGTTGGAGTTTCTATCTGGAGGGAAGAAAGTGATTTTGAGGGCAGCTTCAGACGGTGGACCTAGGGAAGTGACTTCTTGTAGGATGGAGACTATCCTCAGGCATAATGATGTACTCTGGGCTACGCATTGTTTGGTTAAGTCCAAAACACCCACACCCCAGGATGGCCGTGTGTTTCATGTGGACATTCAGTCAGTGATGGATCGTCATGGTAGAGTATTTGGTGATATACCTCCTGGAGTGCCACCAGATAGAAGTTTTGAGCATGGTATAGAGTTGGAGGAGGAGCAAAGCCAGTGATTACTACCCCATATCGTCATCCTAGAGCTTATAAGGATGAAATTGAGAAGACAATTCATGAACTATTAGATATGGGTTTCATTCAGCCGAGTTCTAGCCCGTTTGCTTCTTCCGTAGTGTTGGTTAAGAAGAAGGATGGGACTCTATGGATGTGTATTGATTACAGAGCCTTGAACAAGAAGACAATAAAAAACAGATATCCTATTCCGCACATAGATGAGTTGTTGGATGAGTTACATGGGGCTGTCTATTTCTCTAAGATTGATCTTCGTTCAGGCTACCATCAGATTCGTGTACGCGCTGAGGATGTACACAAGACTGCTTTCCGTTGTCACTATGGGCATTATGAGTTCCTGGTAATGCCTTTTGGCCTTACCAATGCACTAGCTACTTTCCAGTCCTGTATGAACCATATCTTCAACAAGCAGTTGAGGAAGTCGGTTCTAGTGTTCTTTGATGATATATTGATTTACAGTTGTACTTGGGAGGATCATCTCAGACATCTTGAGGAGGTACTTGGCATAATGGAGGATCAGTCTCTATTTGCTAAGCTTTCCAAATGTGAGTTTGGATTGAGGGAGGTGTTATATTTGGGACATGTGATCAGTGCTGATGGAGTGAAGGTGCATGAGGAGAAGATTCAGGCAGTTCAGAATTGGCCCGTCCCTCAGAACATTACGGAGTTACGTGGATTCCTTGGATTGTGTGTTTATTATAGGAGATTTGTGAAGGGGTTCTCTCAGTTGGCAGCACCTTTGACAGATCTTACAAAAAAGGGGGCCTTCAGATGGACAGAACAAGCGCAGGGGGTCTTTGATAGACTCAAGGAGGTGATGAGCACTTGTCCTGTCTTGGCACTACCTGATTTCTTGCAGCCCTTTGTTCTAGAGTGTGATGCCTCAGGATTTGGTATAGGAGCCGTGTTGATGCAAAACAAACATCCCATTGCCTATGAGAGCAGAAAGTTGCAAAATAATGAGAGGTTGTACTCTACCTACGACAAGGAAATGTTGGCTATCATGCATGCGTTAGCCAAATTCATACAGTATCTTGTTGGCAGCAAATTTGTGGTAAGAACTGATCACAATAGTCTGAAATACTTCCTAAATCAAACAGAGCTTAATGATAGACAACAAAAATGGATTAGCAAAATTCAGGCTTATGACTTCGATATCGAATTCATAAAGGGGAAGAATAATACTGTGGCTGATGCACTCTCTAGGAAACCTTCATTGGCTGCCCTTTGCTCATTGAGCGAGATTTCAGCAGATTGGAAGGCTCAACTCTTAGTTGAGTATTCCAAGGATCAGCATGCTTGTGAGATCATGGATGGTTTGATAGTGGATGACAGATATAGTGTGGTAGATGATATTATCTACTGCAAGGGTAGGGTTTATCTTGTTCCGAGTTCTCAGTTGAAGGAACAAATTTTGCATGCTCTCCATGATACTCCTACAGCAGGACATCCAAGATATGGTAAGACTTACAGGGCGGTTCGTGAGAGATTCTCTTGGAAGGGTCTCAAAGATGATGTTTTATGCCATGTCCGTGAGTGTATGACTTGTCAGCAGAACAAGTTGGAGCATACCTACCCAGCGGGGTTGTTGCAACCCTTACCTATACCGGAACAGAAGTGGACAGGGATCTCAATGGATTCCATTACAGGTCTTCCTCGGGTTCAGGGGAAAGATTGTATTTATGTTGTTGTGGATAGGCTAACAAAGTATGCCCACTTCTTTCCCATTGCACTAGATTTCACAGCATCACAGGTGGCTGAGTTATTTTTCAGGGAGGTATTTAGACTCCATGGTCTTCCCAAGACCATTGTGAGTGACAGGGACAGCAGGTTCATGAGTTCCTTTTGGCAGGAACTTTTCAGGCTTACAGGCACTGAGTTGACACCTAGTACTAGTTACCACCCTCAAACTGATGGACAGACCGAGATAGTCAACAAGTGGGTTGAGGGATATTTGCGTAACTATGTGTCAGGGCAACAAAAAGCATGGGTATGTTGGTTGTATTTGGGCGAGTATTGTTATAATACCACTCACCATATGTCCATTGGCATGACGCCTTTCAGAGCTCTCTATGGATATGAGGCATTATCTTTCACTGATTTGGCAATTACTGATAGTAGAGTTCCTTTGGCTCAGGATTGGTTACAGGAGAACCAGGATGTCATGAGATCTCTCAGGGAGAATTTACAGCAGGCCCAGAATCAGCAAAAGATGTACGCAGACAGGCACAGGATTGAGAGAGCATTTGAGGTGGATGATATGGTCTTTCTGCGCTTACAACCATATCGGCAGAGCACCCTAAAAAGGGGGGGAGCTGAGAAGCTCAAACCACGTTTTTATGGTCCATACAGGGTACTCAGGCGAGTGGGAGAGGTTACATATGAGGTTGAGTTACCACCTGGCAGCAGGATTCATAATGTATTTCATGTATCTTGCCTAAAAAAGGCACTTGGACAGCATATTACAGTTTCACCCGAGTTACCTCCTACGAATGAGGAGGGTAAATTGATTTTGGTTCCTGATGAGATTCTTGAGGTGAGGGAACGACGGCTGAGAAGCCGGGTGATTCGAGAGTATTTGGTTCGATGGAGAGATCTTCCCATAGAGGATGCCACTTGGGAAGGTGAGAGCATTTTACAGCATCCAGCATTACAGTTGCTTGTGGGCAAGCATCTCCGATAGGGGAGGACTGTCATGTCCCCACTCTAGCTCAGTCTAGTAGAGACATGTGAGTCAGCTTATTATGGGGTCTTGTAGGCTGACAGGGTTGGACAGAGACCCGGTATGGTTATTCAGTGTTGGAGACTTGGTGTTCTAGCAGTTATTGATCAGTTGGGAGACATTCCTTGTTTTTAGGAGGCAGTTCCTACTTTTTAGGAGGTTTGATCATGCCCAAGGTTGGGTCTCCATGAGATGCCTCTTTGGGTTCAGTTTCAAAGAGATTGGGCTTTTTTCCTAAATTTTAGGAGCATCCCTAGATTTTAGGGATGAGACTACCAGTGAATCCTTGATTTCCGACTTCAGTCACAGACAGGTGACAGGATGATTTTAGGGTTTGTAATGTCAGTTGGGCATTTTGTGGCTATTTGGGTTATATTTTTAATATTTCCTAAGTTAGCGTTTAATAATTAAATAAGGCTAAGTTGTTAGCCATTTTGGAGTAATAAGGGGATTTTTGGCCTCATCTGGATGCGCATCCTATTGTGTGATAGCTCGTTGGAAAGATCTTGAAATTCTTTAAATCTTTCTCTTTGCTCTCAGGGCAATTTAGTGAGCGGATTTCTGTCTATGAGGAAAAAGGTCATTTTCTAGTAACATGACCACTTTAAAATAAGAAATTATAACATTTCCACTAGACCACGCCACTTGGAGACAATTAGGGTTCGATTTGCAATTGAGAGGATTATAAGGGGATAGGAGCTTCATTCTATGATCATCTTTTGCATATTTGACAACTTGTATGAATTTGCTCTGGAGAGCGATTTCTAGACTGGGACGCAAACCCCAGGATTAGGATTGGCTGGGACG
The DNA here is from genome assembly GCF_030272615.1 of Cryptomeria japonica. Lineage (NCBI taxonomy): Eukaryota > Viridiplantae > Streptophyta > Pinopsida > Cupressales > Cupressaceae > Cryptomeria > Cryptomeria japonica. The sequence goes on along the minus strand of NC_081406.1, from coordinate 28,028,658 downwards.
TAGCCCTCAGCAATCTTTGGCACCGGACTTATAAGGCATTGTGCGTGGTGATTAAGGACAGAGGCATCAATTCTCAGTAGGGTTTCAGCGTAGCCTACCATCTTTCCAGTGGAGACGTGGTTCATTGCAGCTGGAGGAATGCCATTTGCAGCAAATACACCACGTGGTGTATAGGGTATTGCTTGTATTCACTTCCAGTGTATGTGGGGTTGGAGAACATTCTTCATCTTCCAGTTTGACTTCGAATTTGTATGAGAGCTTGGGAAATACATTGGATTCATTGTTTGGCTTTGTAATTCAGACAAATCTGCCTGGTACGATTTGCAATAATTCTGACTTTTGCTGTATACCTCATTTATTTCAGTATTGCTTCATATTTGCTGTTATCTATTCCTTCCTATGCTATAAAACAATCAAAAACACAAAAACAAACAACCCTTTCTGCACTTCTGTCTAGTTCTGTAAGAAAAACTTCAATAAACAGGAAAACAAAATTAAAAATAAAAAAATTACAGCAGGTTAACAGCAAAGATCTATCAGGGATCTTTCATATTGGATAAGATAATCCAATTCCTTTATTTATACTCAGGTCTGAAAGGATAATAGATTTATCTATATAATAATTGTCAATAAGATTCTCCAGATCATATCAGAACTGTCATTAAGTTTTGGTGGCATGCACAGTGATGTGTTCAATATGATGAGTAAGATTGGAAGCCCAATAACATTCCTATGCCGAATTTAATAGTAATATAAATCTAGATAACAATAATAATAATATAATTATAATTATTATAATGTTTTATAAAGTTCTGCATCTGCAGTAATATAATGACAATATTTGAGAATAAATAATGTATATAAAACTATATGTATATTAATAATAAATATTAGTATATAAATCAAATGGATTGTTTAAGATTATATCAGGAAGAAGCCTATGTTCTTGTTATCACTAATTGGATTCATGTTAAAGATAGTTTTGTCTCCTAATCAATTTAGTTTAAACCAAAGTATGTCGAGATGGACTAGTGATGTCTGTGGTTCACAAAGGATATATATGTGTGTGGACGTGGTGCCACACACACATATATAGTAATAAATATTTTAATACATGTTAATGAATAGTTCTAGATATATGTTAATGAATATTTGTGAATATACGTTAATGAATAGTCATGAATATATGTTAATTTTTAGATGTTAATGAATTTTCCTGAGAACATGTTAAGGAATATTTTCCAGTGTTCCATGGGCATTGGGGACGGGGGGACGGGGGGACGGGGGGACAAGGGGGACGCGTTTCCGGGACGGGGGGACCAAGGGCCTAAATTTGGGGACGGCGGGGGGACAACGGCGGGGGGGTGGCGGGGTGGTGGTGCTCATATATATACATATAGTACTTGAAAAACTAGTTTTGAAAAGATGTATAACAGTATAACAGTATAAGAATTAGATTTCAAATGAAACTATAGGAAATACCAAGATTAGTAGATTACTTAGATTAGTGATACGTAACTAGTTGCTAAATGCTAATTGCTAAAACTAAAAGTAAATAAAATTTGACAAATGAAATTGTCAAATTGGAGATTTCTCATTTCTATCATATGAATATCGAAAAAGGAAAACGAAAAATATGAATATCTAATGCCATTGCAAAGTCTATAATAATAAAGATGATTACATGATTCATCATTACAATGAGCAGCCAAATACAAATACGTGTAGCAATAGCATTACATAAGAGACGAGTCAAATACAAAATGACAAAACTGAAAAGTGAAAACTCAAACTATAGCTAATGGAGGCCTCTAATCATCTGCAAACTCCTCCTCACTGGAACTGCTGGACTCCTGAGGATCAAGGTCCCTCAAGCTCACACCAACTAGCCCTGCATCTGAAGTGGTAGGATCATCCTCATCAATCTGTGAAGGCTCCTCTGGCTCTACATCCCATCGTGCCGCTGGACTCTCCTTGTACATAAGTGTCTTGCGGTCAATGAGACGCAAAGCACTGTGTACAGCCACAAGCTTCTCTGCTCTCTTAGAGGTAAGTCTGTTCCTCTTAAGAGAGTGGATGAAGCTATATGTAGACCAGTTCCTCTCAGCAGCTGAAGAACTGGAAACCTGGGATAGCAGACGGATGGCTAGAGTGGTGGTCAAAGATTTCGGGCCATGACATTTCCACCACAAAAGTGGGTCCTCCTGTGCCATAGTGTCTATATCCATCTTTGCCGCATCTGAATAACCTCTAAGAGTGGCAAATCTTCCCCACTCAGTGCACATTGTGCCTGCATCTCTGGAATCAAACATCTTCTCTATGCACCTAAAGAAACCCGCCTTCACCTCATCATCCTCAATCGGTGTCATTCTACCCGGTCTAGCCTTGTACCACTTAGGATTCAAGGCAAAGGCAGCCATATGCAAAGGAGTGTTCAACTTGTCCCATCTACTCTGAATGATAGGCCGGATTTGCTCATTGTAGAATGCTAGAGAGGGGTCCTTCACTCGCACAGCAGCCCTCATCTGGCCAAGCATAGAGTCAATGCACTCATACACCTCTCCAAGGTTAGGTGCATCCCCATCCCCATATCTGATCACCTGGAATACTGGAGAAATGATGGAGACAATGTAATTCGCATCAGTCCAAAACACATCACTCTTCACTATCTCCTTCACCCTTCTCCCCTGCTCTGTCTTGGCCTCAGCCCACCTATTCCACTCATTAGTCATAACCATGAGTTGCAATGCCTCTTGCAACTCAATCATTCTCTCCAAGAGAATGAAATAGAATGCATATCTAGTCTCAACTGGTTTCAAGAACTCCTTCGTGAAGGTCCTGAAGAGTGCATGTGAAATGTGGTGGTTGCAGATAAACATCTGCACATCTCTCGCATCAGTGACCACTCCTCTAATCCAGTCAATCTTCCCCATGTCCTTGAGTGCATTGTTCATGGCATGCACACAACATGGGGTCCACCAAATGTGTCTATAGGCTGCCTCAACGAGTCTCCCTGCTGCTCTACACACATAGGCTGCATCTGTCACTACTTGGACCACATTTTGTGGCCCAACCTCCTCAATAGCCTCCCTGAGGACCTGAAACTGGAAATCAGCATCTTTACGATGCCCTGTACAATCAACTGCTCTAAGGAAGTATGGGCCCTCTGCACATGTGACCATGACGTTGATGAGTGGACGATGGCTAATGTTCGTCCACCCATCCATAACTATGTTGCACCTCGATGCCACCCAACATGCCTTCATCTTCTCCATCAAAATATTGATCTTGGAATAGCTTTTATCCAAGATCGAGGTCCTCATTTTCGTCTCCCCTGGTGACACATAAGATGGTCCTCCCTTGGCCACCATATCTATCATCTTCCTATAATAAGGAGACCGTGTAACATGAAATGGAATGCCATTGGCAAAGAAGAAATTGCCAATGGATTCATCTATCTCATCTCTCAGCTGCACATTAAACATATCAGCAATGGGGTTGCTCTGTGGTGTATGCAACTTACGTTTCCCAGCCCTGGCAGCAGTAGAAGTGGAAGTAGATGGAGATCCAAACATCATTCCTCCCGCCTGCGAAGCATGATAAGTATGTGGCACTGGCACATTCTAGCTGTCGTGAAGTGATGCCCTAGCAGACAAAGTAGTAGGCATTGAAATATTTGTGTCATCTGGAACCCCCCAAAGCCTGTTAAACTCAATTCTGTAATGTATATTTTTGGGTTCCTCCAAAAACTTACAATGTTTCACGCCTTTTCCTCTCCAAAATAGAAAGTGTGCATTCACCCTGCTAATGCTACTGAACCATTCTCTATCACAAATATTGCACTTCCACTTCCTTGTTCCCCCACTTCAATGTGATGCAGTGCCTTGTACTGATATTTGTGAAGCAAACTGTTTTAGAGGAGACTTAGGATCAAAATGACCCCTAGCATATGGTGCCAACAACTCTGAAGGGCAACCTGTACTAGCTGCTGCACTTGCCATAGAACTAGATTGGGCTCCAGGATCAGCCCCATGGTCACCCCCCTCATTTTCAGGTTCATATTCTGAATCATTCTCACTATGAGAATGGATTTCCATGTTATCTTCACTCGTGCCTTGGGAGCTTATTGTGAAATTTTCAAATTGACACTGCATTTCACAAAATAAAAATAAAATCAGCCTTGTTTAACAATATATTTTAAAATTTTTTTCCTATTCATCTCAAAATGAGATTTGATGTTGAATCTTGAGGGCAAAATGATGAATCATTTTGCCCTCAAGATTCAACATCAAATCTCATTTTGAGTCTTGAGATGAATAGGGAAAAAAAATTAAAAAAACCAAAAATGACATAGAACAATGAAAATCAGAAAGTAAAACAAAAGAAAAACAAGAAGAAGTTGAAAAACCCTACCTTGTGCTTGAAAAATCTCTCCAAAATGTAGAAGAATCTTCTTCTTCCTCTTTTTCTTGCTTCTTCTAGCTCCTATCACGCTTGTAGTCACTTTTCTCACCCCTTCAATCAATCTTCTTCAAGTATTTCCTCCTCTTCAAGCTGCTGGAAAAAAAATCAGTTTTGCAAAATGAGAGTGAAATCCAAAATAAATATGCTTTTGTGTTGTTTTGGGGGGTAGGGTGGGGCCCACGTCCAATTAGGGTTACCCCTTAACCCCCCCCCAAAAGCACATGTTATAAAAAACTTTAAAAAATAAGCAAAAATGTCTTTTTTCGCGTGGGAACGCGGGAGACGCCTGGGCGTCTCCCCGTCCCTCGAGAGACGCCTGGACGTCTCTTGAGGGACAGGGAGACGCCCAGGCGTCTCCCACGGAGACGCCCAGACGTCCCCCAGGAGATGCCCAGACGTTTCCACGTCTCCCTGGGAGACGCGGAGACGCGGGGACGTCTCCACGTCCCGGCGGCGTTTGGGTGGCGGTGGCGGGACGGCGGGGGACGTCGCGTCCCCGTCCCCGCGTCCCCGAGACGTCTCTGACGGGGGGATGCGCCCAAAAAGGGGGGGAACGCGTCCCCGTGGTTCGCTGATATTTTCTGAATATATGTTACCAAATACATGTTAATATAGGAATATGTAAATGTAGATTATGGAATGAAAATGATAATGAATTATTGAATGTAATTTGAATGATGTGGCTATATGATGGAGGCTATTGGGAAGAAATTCCCTTAGTCTAATGCAGGGGTTATGGTAATCCCTGGTAGGCAGTATATACTGAATATCTATATGCATATATGTTATGGCTTGGTTGACAAAGTTCATCCAAGAAGAGACGGATCTGGCCGGTCCTCTCTGGTAGACTTGGATGATGAAATGCATCATCCAAGGTAAGGAGTCGATCATATATGATGGTCTTCCTTGGTATGGCTTGGGTGTAAGAAATTACATCCAAGATAGGAATGGAATTACCTTCGATGTTTTGGATGGCTTGGGTGTAGGAAATTATATCCAAGACAGGAATCAAATTAACCTTCGATTTCCTGAATGGCTTGGAACCAAGATGGGTTCCAAGAAGGCGAGCTTCACAGCCACCTAAGGACATGTCCCAGTGTTGCACTCGTATCCTTTTTAAGAATTGAAATTAGTGTTAATTAAGTAATTGAGCTTTAATTGCAAATTAGATTAGTTATGTATATATTTTTTGCTGTGTTCTAACAATCTGTTTTGCAGGACAATGATCTCTAACTAGTAGGGACATTACACTTTTCTTCATTTCAATTTTATGATGCAAAATGAAAGTGTACATTAATTGTATAAAAGTGTGTATTATTAAAAAAAACTGCTTCTTTTGGAGTTTTCAGTGTTTTGTTTGACTAAACTCTAGAAGGGTGGTAAAGCAGCTCATGTTGGATTTGAGAAGCAATAAAATGAGAGAAATATTTTCACTTACTATGATATCCATAAAACCCAAATCAACAATGGCATTAATTGTTTGGGTGATGAATTCCATGGGTAGCAATGAAAAGCCACTTTCCTCATTGTAATTGTTGGTGAGCCAAGTAAAAACAGAGGAAACTTGCAGCTTCTACAATGTCCTTTGTGAAGCGCTTTTAAGGTTACGCTCAATGCAGCTGTGAAGTGCTTTTAAGGTTACGCTCAATGGAGTTTTCACATTGTTTGCTTGGCATTTGTCACAGGATACCATTTCCACAAGCCCCTTTATCATGCAAGACGCCTTCTAGCATTTTCTAATAGGAGGATTCCATTGAATATATCCAGCATTAGTTTGTACTATTCAATTAACCAACTGTCCATTCTTTCAATCTCTTCATTCTGCTTCAAGATATTATGTAGCAGCCTAGAAAAAATAATTTCAATTTAGAGGTTTTGGACTCCTTTTTTTCCTCTATTCATGTCAGTTTTTTTCAGCATATAAGCAATTTCCAAGATTGCAAAAAGGGTGGCTTGGTCAAAAGTGGTAGGAGTCACTTTGGGATTAGTATAGGCATGAGGGTCATGATTAAACTTGGGGGACCTTGAGTAGTGTCTTTCCTTAAGGTGTTTTCCACAACAAACGTTATTGGAGTTGCGAATGTGTAGGAGGTGAAAGGCCATGAGTCTGTTATGAAGGAGGTGATAGGCCATGAGGTGGTGAGGTGTGATATGTCTAGAGATGTGGAGCTGAGAGAGATTAATCCCCAAAAATATTAAGGATGAGAATTAAGGAGGGAAAATTCAGCCATTTTCAAGACAAAGATTGACACCTGAAATTATTTTTGAGACAGCTAAGAGTCTAAGACTCTTAGAGGTTTGGAGGAGAAGACATCTAGCCCTAGTAATCTCTTGACTGTGTAGTCCATCACATGGGTGAGATTAAGTTTGTCAATGAAATAATTACCTAGATTACTGCACTAATTCCTGGTATTTACAAGGAGATTAGATTTGTTATCTTCAATGCAGATTCAACTGCTACAGTCCAACATTTTTTCCTTGTTCTTCTTTCCTTGGTGAAGTCCTTCTAAGTTGAGTCCATTAACTATATTTCCTCTTCTGATCTGAGACCCAAGATGGTCTCCAGTAGATAGACATACTTAGCCGACTAAATGTGCTATGGTAGACTTATAGCTATATCAGAATACAAAAACCTAAGGGAAGATGAATAACAAAACAGTTAGACACTGCAATAAGAGATGTGATATGCAATGTTTTAGCTTGCAATAGTTCTATGCAAAATCCAAGAGGTCAATCTTCTTATTGCCTTCCCTATTCTCATGTTCTATCATTATGCAAGCTAACTTACCCCTATTACAAAGAATAATATACATGTAGGAGGGTGAGAAGTAGCTTGGAAGCTTCATGGATATGTGTTGACGTGGCTAAAGTCACGTCGCCACAACTCTATCCAGCCAACGCAGAATAGAATGTTCTTGCCGAGTATCCTATCCTCTCTTGTGTAAGGAAGCCCTAATGTTGCTTTCAATTGATCAAAGGGGACAACCAAAAGGTTCCAAATGTCAGTTCTTGACTGCGGGATAACTCAACGGTCGATGTGTTTTGCTGGGAGCACAAGGGACCTTACGTTTTGCAACAAGCTGGTTTGCATCCTACGATGCTACGATTCTCAAGCTGCGAAATAAAAGCAAAAGAGAAGGGTTTAGGGATCCTAAGGACAGCGATAAGAATGACTAGTGTAGCGGGTAGAGATATTTCCATTAATAGATTCTTATTTCGCCAGAGACACCCTCACAACTAGACAAGAACACTACAATCTCCAAGGGATGAAGGATTTTCAGACCGGAGACACTCATTTAAGAACCCAATTCTGGCGCAGCCTAAGACGAACACCTACAATTGAACTAAGCACAGTTTGGGTTCAGACTAACCATGCACAGTGACCTACAATCAGCAGGTCCCCAATGGTATGAACCTAAAATGCATCAAATACCCCTCCACATTTTGCCATTAAAATCACTGAACTATAATTCTAGCTAGCTGAAAGAAACCATGCAAACAGAAGAAAACAAAGACAACAAACACCATATTCAATGTTCATATATTTGCTTCAACTGCCATTACAACAATTTCAGCAACATTTCTATGCTACTCCTAATTTGAAAATTGCAACTACTTCTAACTCCTAAAAATCTAACTAGAATCTAACTATCTAACCCTTTACAAAAGAAAGGCCTCTGGGTTTTATAGAATTTACAATTCGAACCAGTGGCCAGGATGGATTGCATCCAAGGTCCTCGGTCTGCCTTCTAGAAGCTTGGCAACTTTAACCCATGCCCATTCAATTCTCAGTTATCCCCCCAACCATATTCTCAACTACCTACAATAGTTTGGCTTCAATTTGGTCAATCGAGTAGTTGGAAATAACTGATCGGTGTTCCTTTGTTTTGAATACATTAGGTAGGGCCCACAGGCAGTTGTCTTTTTTACAATAAACAATTTCAGTTTTTCAAACTGATTTTCTGGAATTAATTCCAGCAGTGTATTTCCAAGAATGCACATTTTGCAACATCCTACGTGTTCGTTTGCTTTTTCTCTTCAATCTTGTTGGTGGACTTCAACTCTGTGGTTCAAGTGGTGGCGCGCTTCTCTATGCTTGGTTTTACATTCTCTGCAGTGTGCTCTTGCATCTTTGCTAGTCGGCGTTGATCGCGATTGTGTCTCCAATTTGCATTTCAAGTTGACGTTCTAGCTCTTCTCGATGTCGTTGATTCTACAAGGAATCAATTTCAACCCGGATTAATTACTTCGAAAGATTAAATAAATTGATTTAAAAAATATCAAATTTACGCGATGTCGGGCTTTGTCTTGACGAAGAATGAAGACGAAAGATGTTTGTTTTAAAACAATATAAGTCCCCTCCTTTGTGAGTTTAGGGTTTCTAGCCTAAACATGAGATTTTAGCTCAAGTCAAAGTGCCTTTGCTCATGATTTTCAGTCGAGTTTGGTCTTTTGCAAGACTTTCTTCTTAATGTTTATTTGCCTTTTTACCAAATTTTTGTTTACCCCGTGGGGTGTGTTATTAACATTGCATATCAACAGTCAGATGATAACCATAGGATACAATAGTAACCAGAAACTCAGAGCAAGGCTTTCATTAATGCCAAAATGTCTAGTACAATAATCATTCTCTGCATCAGTGTATCCAACAACAAGTACAAGAGCATATATAAAGACACGGTCGAAGGTTTCGGTTACCACCCGTGGGGAACCGTTGTGCAACAGACAACTACCCTCGACAACACTAACATACTTAACCAACATAGCTTAACAAGTAGTACAAAGCCCATTTTACGACCAACATCATCCCCCCCCTAAGAAAAGTCGTCTCCGATCGACAAGGACAAAAATCCGGAACTAAAACAACAAAATGGGGATGAGTACAATGCAACACAGAAGAAAATCAAGGAGGAGGAGGAGGAAGCGTCCCTGATGAAGAAGGCCTGGACTGCTGCTGCTCAGTAAATTGCCTCAAAGTATGCCGCCAACTGGCGTTCCCGAGATCTCTTGACCATAAACACAGCCTCCAATAGTTTCTTCTCCTTTGCATCCAATGTCTCTTGAGTTGTCCCCAACTGGGTCTCCAACGACAACCGAAATTCCCTCTCCTGAACCAACACAGCATCCAACGCCAACCTGGATTCCCTCTCTCTAGCCAACTTTGCCTCTAGCACCAATCTGGACTCCTTCTCACAAGTCAACTCAGTTTCAATAGACTGCCTCGCCTCCACCGCAGCTAGTCTCTCAACCTCTACAGAAGCACCCCGATGCTGAGCCTGCTACAGGGCTAAGTAAGTATCTCGAAACTGCTGCTCCATCTCCTGCACTAAGGAGTACAGCTGGTAGCTACCCGGAAGCCGTGGAGCCTGCCAAGCACTTACCATCTCCGATGTCTCCATTGCGGGCCATCCCTGAGAAAGAAAACATCGCTCAAACTCCTCACACTGCCCAGTAAGGACCTGCGCTTGCCTGGCTAAGGCTCCTGCAGCAACATCCATCCCGGTTGCCTGCATACTCTCGGCCAACTTATGGCCCTATTCCAATAGTGACTCTCCCACCTGAGTAATGTGTGCCATGTATGCACCCATGGAAGCCAATCCACTGACAACCTCTGGCCCGACCTCAATATCTAATGGAGACCTCACTCCGGAGCGGCCATCCACCCTATCTGAGACATGCACCTCGCCCCCCATGAGCTCCAGACCTGCCCTATCCTCCAACTCCACAACCTCATCGAGAATGTGACAGCGTCCCAATAAAGGAGGAACTCCGAACGGGTGCATAGGCTACATTGCCCACTCACTAAGCCAAGCATCCGTGGCTGCATCCATAGGCTCTCCCAACATCCGGCTACCCTGCCCCACGGCGACACTCTCAATGTGTGGAATCTCCTCCGTTTCCACATGTCAAACTGGCTTTGTCACTCCTCTGGTACTAACTGGCTCCCCTGTATGCACGGTTGAGGCTGGCGCTACCCCTGATGGTGTCTCCTAAGGTGGACTAAGGGTGATGGTCGGCCGTAGTTCCCCAAATGCAGGGCCAGGGGTCCGTGTCCTCGCATCCACAGGCAAAGTACCCGAAAGAAGGGCAAATGAAAAAAGAATCTTCCCTATGGGAGATGCAACCTGTTGTGTGCCAGCTTGCGCCATGCCCCCACAACCGTGTCCCTGCTCTCCCATAGCTAGTCCCAAACTCTCTAACTCCTTGTGCTCTGTACCCTCCGTGTAGAAGGCCTCCTCTGCATCCTCCTCTGAGCTGTCACTTTCCATACCATCGTCCCCATCAGACTCGGAGACTACCACCTGTACTTTTCTTTTCTTTGAAGATGGTAGAATGATGCTGGGCCCAGAGCCCAAGCTATCCAAATGCATCCAATAGCAGACAGGTGGGTGTGTGTCATCCGTTGGTAGCTGTGGTTTAAACTCATTGTCCTCCAATGGGACCTGGTCCATCGTGGCCACAAGCAACAAAGCAATGGCATGGTTCGGCATATAAAAAGTTGTGTCGTAACAAGAGAAATTTGTCCAACTTATCTGCTAAGACAGCTGCATAGTCATACTGTATCCCATTGCGCAGCCCGTCCATGAGAAATATGTGCTTGGTAGAAATGTCTGAGGCACGGCTAGAACCGGTGAGCCTGCTTTTCACCACGTCCATTAAGCAACGCATGTCACCCTCAGTAATGAAGTCCTTCTTCACACCCCTCTTCTTCTATGCGTGAGCTACGTCTTCCCATTCCTTCTGCAAAAGCTGACGACAAACTAAACCCAGCATCTTTTCCCTGTCCTGCTGTGAGGCCCTCTTCCCTACCTCATCGATTTTCGTGGCTCCTATGGCTGGCAGGCCAAAATCCCAAGCAACCTCTATTCTGGAGGACACAGTGAACTTCCTCCCACAATAATCAATCACCGAGCAATGCCCATGGCTATTATAATTCCGAATCATGGCTCTAAGATGCCCTTCGAACTCCTTTATCCGAAAGATTGGCATTCAGATAATCCATTGTATGCCCGCTCTCCTCAAATTCTCCTTCACCGAATAGTTTTCCGTTGTATCACTCCACCATTTTCTACAGTTCAACCCATGTAAACCCTCAAACATCACAGTATTCGTTGTTATCCGCCATGAGGCCTGCTGCAACCTTTGGTCGATGCTTCTTTTTACAAGTACTTTTGTCCATGCCTCCTGCAATCCTTACTCTTGATGGTAAAACCCTTGTCGTCTTGTCCAAGTCTGATAACTGTGCTCTCCACTGGTGCTTCCCCGCGGAATTCATTTCTCCACCAACGGTTATACCGTTACCTTTTCCTACGGTAGTTCGGCTCTGTCTCTATTCTCCTAGAGGCGTTGGCAGAGCTCTTCCTCTATTCCGGCCTTGGCTTCTTTTTATTCTCCCGCGGCTATGTTGTCTTCACAGGGTTGTTGTGGCTTCACGGGGCTGTTGTGGCGGTGGTTTTTGCAGTGGTTAGGGCAGTCCCACCGTACGGTGGTTCCACCATGGCCACTTTGTTCTTTTTCTTTTTTTTTTATTTAATTTTTTTTAATTTTTAATTTTTAAATTTTTTCCACTTAGGACTTGTTGGTGTGGCCGTCGCTTGTGGTACGGCTTCAATTTGGAGCCGTTCACAACCTGGGGCACCTCTTTTCCGTCCAACGTTGTCAGCCAGATCGCCCCGTTGGCCCCGACTTCGCCAATTCGGAAGGGTCCTAGCCATCTCACCTTAAACTTCCCTGGTTTAATCTTGTTTTTGTCGATGTATTTCAAAACTAGCTGTCCTTGGGTGAATTTTGCCCGTTTTAAATGTTTGTCATGCCATACTTTTCTTCTCGCTTGTGCAACCTCCGTGGCCCACTGCGCCACCATTCGATGCTCGTCCAACTTGTTCAAGTTGTAAAGCCTCTCCCGCAGGCTTTCCATGTCTCCGAGTCTATTTTAAATTGCTATTTGCAAACTTTGCACAATGAATTCGACAGGCACCACTGCTTCCTAACCATACATCAGTTGAAATGGAGTTTGACCGGTGGTCACCTTGTAAGTCGTTCTGTAGGCCCATAATACAGAGGGTAACTTCTCCTCCCAGTCTTCCTTTTCTACCCCGCAGGACTTGTAGATTACCAACACCAATATTTTATTAGTGGCCTCAGCCTGCCCATTGGCACATGGGTAGTACGGGCTCGATAATGAGTAGTATTAGTGGCCTCGATAATGGGTAGTATTCCCTCAATATTCTCAAAAAAAATGTTCCATTTTGGATTTATTTTGAGGCTTTTTTTTAATTTATTTTATTTAGATATTTCTTCATTTTGAATTTAATATTGAAATCTCTGTGGATTTTGTGACATCATGTTGACTTTGTTTGACCTTCCATGTGTAGGTTGATTTTCCGAATTTTATTTCTATTTTTTTCAAATTTTGGCGAATTTAGCCAACCTCTCCAAGGTATGGCAGACTTTGTCTAGAACTCCTTCGTGGCCTCTATTAACGTGAAAATTTGACTAAGGCATTCGGGCGGATTTTGATGTTGACTCCTCCATGGCCTCCTTTACCTTGGCAGACTTTAACCTCAGCACCCATGTGACCTCTCCAACCTTGGGCAGACTTCAACCCTTGCTCCTCCATGGTTTCCTTAGGTGGGGCAGACTTTAGACAAGGCTCCTCTTGCTTGACTTAGCATCTTGGGCGGACTTTAGACTACACTCACACCTTGAGCGGACTTCTAGCAAGGTTTGCACATGATTATGGCGGACTTTGGTGTCTTCTCCATCTTGGGCAGACTTCTAGTGCTTCTCCTCATTGGGCGGACTTTGGACTACACTCCCACCTTGAGCGGACTTCAACCTTAGCACCCATGTGACCTCTCCAACCTTGGGCAGACTTCAACCTTAGCCCCTTCATGGTCTCCTTCTAGCTGGGCGGACTTTACCTTGGCCTCTTCATGGTCTCTTCATGGCTGGGCGGACTTTGGCCCTTGGTCTCTTCATGGCCCCTTCAAACTTATTGCGGACTTTGGAGTAAGGCACCCACATGTGACCTCCCTTATGCCTTGGGCGGACTTCAAGCCTTGCACCCATGTGACCTCCTTTGATCTTGGGCGGACTTCAACCCTTGCTCCTCCTTGGTCTCTGTTGACGTGGACGAAATCGCATTGCTGCAAACTTCATACGGCCAACGCAGAATAGAATAGCCGACTGATTATCCTACTCTCTCTTGAGATAAGGAAGTCTCTAATGCTGTTTTCTAAGTTTGATCAAAGGAGACTACCTCAAGGTTTCTTTTGTCAGGTCTTGACTGCGGGATCTCTCAGTGGCTTTATGTGTTTATGCTGGAAACACAAGGGGGACTTACGATTTGCAACAAGCTAGTCTGTTGTGATTCTCGAATTACACAATAAAGAGCAAAAGGAAAGGGTTAGGAGATCTAAAACTAACAACATGGGTATGCGGGTAGACGGATTCCACATAACCAATTCCTGCTTGGCCAGAATGGCTCACAACCTTGCAGGAACGGTGCAATCTTCAAACGAACTTGGAAGATTTTCAGATTGGAGACGCACGGCTAAGCACCCAATTCTGGCGCAGCTCAGACGGACACCTGCAATTGAACTAAGCACAATCGAAGGCTCAGGTTAACCACACAAAAGGATACACAATCAGAATATCCTCAGTGGTATGAGCCCGAATCTATCAAATACCTGCACACCCAAAATAGAAAGATCTATCTAAAATGCTGAAAGAAACCATGCAAACAGGATGAAAACAAGACAATAAACACCAAATCAATGTTCATATATTGATCTCAACTGCCTATTACAACAATTTCTGCAGCATCTCTATGCTACTGCTAAGATCTAACCTATTCTAACTCTAAAATCTAACTATCTAGCAATTTCTAACAATCTAACAATCTCTCAATCTCTAACAATCTAACAATCTAACACTTACAAAAGAAAGGCCTCTGCCTTTTATAGATATTACAATTTTGAATCAGAGGCCAGGATGGACTGCATCCAAGGGTCCTGATCTGTCTTCCAGAAGCTGACAGCTTTGATCCATGCCGAATTAATTCTCAGTTATCCAACCAACAAATATCTCAACTACCTGCCATTATTTGGCTTAAATTCAGGTCTATCCAATCTTCTTGGTGGTTGGGAATAGTTATCCACAAAAATATCTTGCACGGGACCCATAGGCAGTTTACAATAAAGCAATTTCAGCTTTTTAGGAATTGAATTCCTGGAATTAAATCCATCTGTGCACTTTCTGAGAATGCATAAACTTGCAGCATTCAGAGTGTTCTTTTGCCTTTTGCCTTCAATTTCGCCAGTGGACTTCATCTATGTTCAACGACACGATTCCCAATGCTCGGTTGCTCTTGCGTTCCTGCATCTTTTCTTTTCCAATCTTCAGCGCCTGGCCTTGAATTGCAATCCTTCCTCGATTTGCGTTTCAGGTCTCTCTCCTGGTTCTTCGATGACGTCCTGCGATCAACCAATTTCACTTGATTAAATTAATTTGAAAAATTAAATAATCTAATTTTAACAAACATTAAATTTAGTTACGACGTCTGGCTTGAGAAGCTCTTTGCGGGATGTATCTTGAAAATGCTTCTCTTTCTCTTCGATTGTGAAATCTGATCCTTGGTCTTTTACCTCTGCGTGATTTTACCTTTCGAGTGTTGGACGTTTTAAATGGGTTTATGGCGCGATTCTGGAGGTTTGGAGAACTTCTGCAAATTTTAAAATCATAACACTCATGCTTTTCTGGTAAATTTTGGAGAACGGAGGGCACCTTTGAAATTTGCAAAAAATTTCGGACCCTTTGGCGTTTTTGCAAATTTGGAGCATTTGAACTTTTGAATTTTCAAAACCTTTCACTTTTGGCTCATGGGTCCAAAGTCTGAGGACTTAAGGCGAATTTCGGACCTTGCCATCCTTTTGCAAAATAAGTGAACTTCGGACCTAAACATGTTTACAAAATCGGAGTTTGAAGGCGTTTTACAAATTTCTGAGTTTTAAAATTTCGGGGCTGGGGTCCGAAAATGGGTGTCCAAGGCAAACTTCGGATCTGGAGGAGCTTTGTAGGATTTCGCACCTTTATACCTTTTTTTCGATTTCGCCCCATGGTCCGAAAATGGACACTTTAAACGATTTTCGGGGCTTGAAGCGCTTTTGGTAGATTTCGGATCTAAAACGCGTTTTTTTTTTTTTTTGTGTTTCCTAAACTCGACGCACTTTCCATTTACCTCCGAGGGTCCGAAAATGAGGGCGCTTAAGTGGTTTTCGGACCTTGTAACATATTTCGCAAAATCGCGTTTTCACTTTTCGAACCTAAAAACGCGTTTGGAAATTTAGAAGAAACTTCGAATTTCGGCCCTAGGGTCCGAAATTGGTGCTTTAAGTGAAATTCGGACCTGAAGGCACGTTTGCAACATTTCACTTATTCGGACCTCCTGCCAGTTTTATCAAATTTTTCACTTTTTGGCCCAGGGTCCGAAATTGGACAACTTAAGTGATTTTCGGACCTCTGGGGGCATTTTCGCAACTTTTGAACTTTTTCACATTTTGGCCCCAGGGTCCGAAATTGGGCATTTTGGGCGATTTTAAACGTTTCCTCAAGAAGTGCGAGTGACATTTCCATATGTCTTTCTCCTTTCTTATACTTTAAGTTATATTCCATATATACTTTCAGGATGTTTGAGAGTGGTTTCGGCCCTCCAGGAGTTATATTGCAAATTCTAGTTTTTGGAGGTTTCCTCAGTTTTCAGAGTTAGCCAAATTTCAGGATCAGGGAATTCCAGACTTAGCCAAATTTCAGGATCAGGACAGAAAGGCACAAACTGGGGGGTCCCTGTCCAAGACGGGGATGGGTGTGCGATTCGCACAACAGTCTCCTAAGCCTTGGGCGGACTTCAACCCATGCTCTTCCATGACCTCTTTAGCTAGGGCGGACTTTAAGCAAGGCACCCACATAGGCTCCCTTAGGCATGGCGGACTTTGAGTGTTGGCCACCATGGCCTCTTCAACCTATGGCGGACTTTGGAGTTGCTCCATGCAAGGTGGACTTTAGGCAACACTCCCACCTTGAGCGGACTTTGGAGACACCTCCTAGGGCGGACTTTAGGCATCTCTCCCACCTTGAGCGGACTTTGGAGACACCTCCTAGGGCGGACTTTAGGCATCCCTCCTCTTGGGCGGACTTCAAGCATCTCTCCCAACATGGCGGACTTTTGGTCTACCTCCCAACATGGCGGACTTTTAGACATCTCCAACATGGGCGGACGTCTAGACCTTTGCTCTTCAAGGCTGACTTTTGGAGGCTCTCAAGAGGGCGGACTATATATGAAATATAACATTTAAGTATAAGAAAGAGAAAAGACTAATAATGCAAAATCTAGTTTTTGGAGGATTCTCCAATTTTCCAAACTTAGTCAAATTTCAGGATCCAGATGACATTCCAGACTTAGCCAAATTTCAGGACATTTGAGGATTAGGATGATTTTTCGAGCTGATTATCCTTTGAAGGTGCCATGACCCCCTAAAATATAGGAACTTAGCTTTTTGGGTCAATACTTGAAAATTTTGGATTGCGGTTGAAGCAGGTCAGTGGTACAAGTGTAAACCCTAGGTTTGCATCCCGAAAAAGCAAAAAGCCTAAAATCTAGGGATTTAGCTTTTTTAGATCAAAACTTGGAATTTTTGAGTTCCGATCGAAGCTGGCCAATAGTACAAGTGTAAACCCTAGGTTTGCATCCCGGAAAAAGCAAAAAGCCTAAAATCTAGGGATTTAGCTTTTTTAGATCAAAACTTGGAATTTTCGAGATCTGGTCGGAGCTGGTCGATGGTGCAAGTGTAAACCCTAGGTTTGCATTCCGAAAAAGCAAAAAACAGACATCCCTAAAAAATGGGGAAAACTTTCTAAAAATAGCCATACCGGGGATCGGGCTAAAAAGGCCAAAAACAAAACTTCCTAAAAAATAGGAAAAAGCAAAAAAGCAAACTTTCTAAAAATGTCCAAATTCGTACAAATCAATTGCGATCTTCGTCCTTTGGCCTCTCTAAGCATTCTGGTGGTGTTCACACTTCGGAATCACATAACTTGCAAAAACTAACTTTCAGTCGTCAGGGCCTGAAATGCTCTGAACTGGACAAGGCTTGGTGAAACTGCAGCAAAAGGTCACAGGACACTAACAAAACCCTAGAAAGCAGGAAAAGAGAGGGTCCCCATTTGCAATGGGGCGATGTGCGAAAAAGGTCACAACATCTAGCGCCAACCCGAATAAATGTTCCTGAACATTCCTAAGATAAAACCCATTTCAAACTTAGAATCAAAAATTAATTATAGCTAACTTACCCACCGGCTTGGAAGGGCATTCAAAAAGGAAAGAGGAATCCTCAGTTGTATCAAGATCTTTCATCCTTCAATTATAAGTGTGTGCAAATGCGTTCATTCCCATCTCATAAGACCATTATGACTCTTCAATTCCATCATGGCAAGTCGCATAATTTAAGTGCTTTGCCTTAACTCCAAAAGCATCCTTGGATAGAGCCTCGCTGCCAGCGAGCGTCCATAGCCCCGGCAAGGTTATCTCTATAATCTCACGGAGATTGCTCTACTTCTAGCGATTTATACTTTGATTTGAGGGATACACCTATAGAGATTTCCGCACATTGTTGTGCGTTGCACACGCTCCCTGTCGCCGACAGGGTCCCCCTTTCCTGTTTTGAGTTTTCGGTCGTTGTCCTGAGGATCCAAGCAGAGTTTCTCGTGTCTCTTCGAGCGAGTTCGCGACCAATCCATAAACTGATTGACGTTGGAGTAATGGACCAGTGGGTCCTCCTGACGGGTCCAGCTCTCGGGCGTGAATGCCAAGAGCTTTGTTCCAAAATTTTGAAGATTGCCTTGGATGGGCGTAAGATGGTAGGAACTAACGGACCCCGCCAAGCCAGAGCTATAAGGCCGATTGCATAAAGTTTGCTACCCGACCCTTGCAAGGTTTGGGCAAGAGATGATTTTCGCCTCCTAAAAAGATCAAATTCTCGGCCGAGTGCCTTGGTATTCTGATGCCTCCCAAGTCCAGATTTGTGGAGTCTGGCGAAGCTGGGGGAAGGTCCGACATTCTGTACAAGTTTCCAAAATTCTCTAAGGAGCAGATTCCACCCCCCCCCCAAAAATCAATAAAAAACGATTTTCGGACCTCAGGTCCGAGTTTTTTAATGAAGGTGGAATGTTCTGAAAAGGATGCATTAGGTCCGAAAGTCCGAAAGTCAAATAAAAACCATTTTCGGACCCCCAGGTCCGAAGTTTAAAGTAAATCGCGAAATGTTTAAAACGGACCCCAGGTCCGAAGTTTAAAACTCAAAATCTTTATTTTCGGCCCCCCAAAGAAAGCTTAAGCAGAGGGCGAAAAGCAAAAAGGGACGCATAGGGTCCAAAAGCCCGAAAAGGTGCTTAGGCCCCAATTCTCGGACCCCAAGTTCGAAGTTAATGCGACGTCTTTTAGAAACACCCGAAATCACTTAAGGAGCTCATTTTCGGACCCCAGGTCCGAAGTTCGTAAAACACGAAGTGTTATTTTCGACCTCAAGTCCGAGGTTGCGAAAGGTGCGAAGTCTTTTAAGCACGCTGAGGTCCGAAAGCCCGATGAGCATTTGAGTCCGAATTTCGGACCCTTTAGGAGAAGCAAAAGTTAAAACGCGAAGCTCCTTTTCGGACCCCAGATTCGAAGTTTTAACGCAAAGCAAAAGTTTATATCGTGAAGCTCCTTTTCGGACCCCAGATCCGAAGTTTTAACGCAAAGCAAAAGTTAAAGCGCGAAGCTCCTTTTCGGACCCCAGGTCCGAAGTTTTAACGCGAAGCCAAAGTTTATATCGCGAAGCCTATTTTCGGGCCCTAGGTCCGAAATCGCGAAGTTAAAGTGTGCAAGCTTTTAGAGCAAACCCCCGAAGTTTGAACGGGCATCCAGCATAGACGGCAAGTCCTCCGAGTCTTCCAATTCGCCAAAGCTTGAGCGGGCTCCGAAATCTCCAAGGTTTGCCGAGGTTCGAAAGCATTCCCAGCTTCGAAAGTGTCTCCAGCCGGCCTAAACCCCAAGGACTTCCAAAATTCGCCAGCGGGTTGAGATCTCCAAGGTTGCAAATAACGTCCAAGCTCCGAATTTCGTGCAGGCCGAGTGAAGCCAGGTTGAATTCCGAAGCCTCCAAATTTGTCAAAATCCAAAATTGAAGAGAGAATGCAATTCAAAATTTGAAAGAGCTCTCCAAAATCCGAAAACAAGGAGGTAAGACGCCGCATCACCCTCCCCGTCGACCATTTAAATTCAGATTGCCAAGGATTGAACCATTTAAAATTGATAAATTCCCTTTCATCCGCCAAGCCGCGAAAATTTAAATCAAAAGGATAACCGTTGGGATTCAAACTTTGCAGGATCGTCCGTTCACTTCACGTGACGAGGTCGGGTAATCTCTCGCCATCCGCTCCCATCAAGTAAGTACGCTTTAACGCGTATGGTCATTTGAAAATGTGTAAATCAAATAGGTAAATGCGCGAAATTTGATCACAATGCTTGAATTCTTGAAGTCTACATCTCTTTTTTATAAAGTGTTATTCAAACATTCAAAATTTAGAATTCACTCCCGAGGTTTAGCCAGAAACTGCATCTCTTTTCAAATTCAAAATTTCTCATGTTTTGCCTCTATTGAAAATTAATCCAAAATCCGAAAGTGATAATGCTTAGTCGTAAATCTTCAGGAATATGATGCTGTTAAAGTTAATCAAGTTGTTAGCTAAAGTGATATTTAAACTAATCCCGGCCTGCTGAAACACTTCTGTTGTTATCTAACCCGCATTATCGTCCTTGTATCACCTTGTAATCCGCGACCGACTGTGCAGGATAGATGCCTAAATCGGCGGCGGAATCATCAAAAACACCCGCTGCAGCCGAAACTTCACGAGCATCCAAATCAGACATCCCGCGGAAAGTTGAAAGAATGAAGTATCAATATCAGAGGGGAGGATTAAGGGAGTCGAAGGTCCAGAGTGTCTGGGACAACATTGGTGACACCGACCTTGGCCACATTGATATTCAGGACTTCAGGAATCGGGTCTTCTCACCCAACGCATATGGCAGGCCTAGGCAAATGGTGGAAAGTGGCATCGCCCAAGCAGCAGGTTTTCCTCCAGCAATCCAGAACTATGAATTAGTAGTGGAGGCTGCTCGGCATTACGAACCAAAGTCCAGATTAGTGCTTCTGGAAAATATGACTATTGCCGACTTCTCCCCTGAGGCTATCGGTGATGCATTTGATATCCCCTTTACAAATAATCCCATAGCTACAACAATGGACGAAGCACAAGGGGCATATGATATGAATCCGGCCCGATGCAGGGCATTGATCAACGAAGAATGGTTCAAGGAGAAAAGGCCTCCGAACACCAGGATTGTGAAAAAGACCCCCAGAAGTGACTTTCATAATGAACATGGGGACATGGTCACCTTACTCAGTCGAGTCATGGGACTTCCTAAGTCCAGCTACTTTGAAGAGTGGATGTTCTATTTTACAGAGCAGGTCTTTGCCGGAAAGTCTAAGTTTGACTGGGCCCAGATCATAAGCGATAACATCCACGCTCAGCTGATTGAGCTCGAAACAAAGAAGTACTTCACCATGACCTCCTATTTGGTCTATATGTTCGCAAAGAACCAGCCACTGCCAGGGTTAATAATGAAAGGTGAGATCGGGAATGGGCCTGGTCAGGTGAAGGTCTATGATTGCTACCCGCAGCTGCATTACCAGGATATAGCTCAAAGGGAAAAGAACAGCCCGACTTACGCGGTTGGTCAGTACGAACGCGTCAACGATGCCTTCACAATGCGCCTAGTCAAGCTAATGCAAGGAGGGTTACACATAAGGCTCTCAGAGCAAGCTACCACTTTAGTGCAGAGGTATGGGGCCTGGTTCATTCAGTTCCCAAGGTTCTCCTACATCCGAATAGCTGGCTTCGATGGTGCCCCCCTTCGACTTCCGCGATACCCAACCGATAAAGCAATCCTCATGGAGGTGGCAAGCCCCGCCGGCATATTACTACGAGAGAGCAAGCAGGCTGGATTCACATTTCCTATGATCATAGGCAGCCATGATGTCCAATTGAGAACCCCCAACCTAGCAGAGGAGTCCCTTACAGAGCTAGCCTCTTATGGCCTACAGGAACATTTCCCAAGGAAATGTCTTGATCATGACAATTTGGCGAAGAGAGCCTACGGTAGGTGCTACAGAGCAAAGGAGTCAATAGAAGACTATTGGAAAAATTGCTCCAATGACTACGAAGTCAGGTGACGGGAATATTCTAGGTTGAGTGTGCAGCAGATGCGACTCTTTGAGTACCGTCAGGTCCCAGAACAGCTCACAGACTCAAAGAACTGCCTCCAAGTCCGAGAATTCGAGGCAATAAGGCACCTCTTGCCAGGCGTTGATTGGTCTCAAGACCCAATCACGGATTTCGAAGCAGTTATGGTAGCCCCAGCAAGATATACAGATCAATGGTTACATCACCAGATCGAGAGGCTAGTCCATGAGGGGGTCCAGTTTACTTACCATTTGATGGGCAGTCTCCACTCTCAGTCTTCCGAAGACGAAAGGACATCAGCTGAGAAACCAGAGAAAAGAAAGAAAGCTAAGGGCTGCAGAGGGACTCGGACGTCCAAAAGAACAAGAAGGGAGAAGATTCCCATAAGGAGGCCAGAGGCCACTTCATCTTCAAAGGACCCCAGTTCGTCCGACGACGCCATAGAATTGGATTACGTACCTGCTCCGCCTTCCCAGAGCGACATCGATGCATTCGAGGCCAATGATCCTCCTGCACCTGATATACCGGACACCGAGCCAAAAGGCCCCAAGTCGACCAAACTGGGTGACCAAATAAAGGAAGGAGAAATCCCATCCACCCAGGGGGTCGAAGTGCATGAACCTACCCAGCAGAGTCGTCACGAATTGCTACTCCTCAATACAGCCAAGGACGACTCGACCGTCGAAGGGGAACAAAGAACAGACGAAATTCATGAGCTCGAGAGAACCAAGGAGCAACCTTCACAGGAGGATGTCAGACAATTGTTCAGCGAAATAGGGGAGAACTCAGCTACAAGCAAGGAGCTTCCTCCTTCTTTCACCCCTCCGATGGCGGGGCAGCTGCTGATTTGTGGTCAGCCGGTTGAGAGTATAGGAGAACAGGGTGCTAACTTGACCCTATCCTCAACCCAGACGGTGCCTCAAGAGTGGCTGATCGCCAGAGCTCAGCGCAGGGCCACCACCAAGGCACCCATCGATCTAGAGGATATCTTCTCACGAATGGATCAAGCAAAAACTAAAGGGAAGAAGAAACCAAGGGCATACTCTAAGGTAACCAAGGATGAGCAAAGGAACCACACTCTTCATATTGCCACCCCGCCCGTGGACAAGCCAGCAGATCAAATAACACTGGCAGATTATAGCATTACGGCTGTTCCCATCGGACGAGCTACAAAAGAGCAGGAAAAGGAGGAATTTAAAGACTCAGTGCAGAACATACTCAGACAGCTCGACGAAATCACTGCCGAAAAGGGTATGTATCGGGCCCGTGCTGAACAAGCCGAGGGATACCTCGATAAGCTCCTACGGCCATTACACAACCCCTCTGAATCCCATATTCCCCCAATAGCATTGGCACAAATTACCACAACTGAATTTGAAGGAATTCGGGATACCGCAAAGGCCATCAAGGAATGGATGCAGGACATCAAGAAAAAGGGAGAACAGATCCTTAAGGAAGTGAAGGAAATGGCTCTCCATCGAGAGCTCACTCTAGTCAGGCTGTTGGAGGTAAAGAGGGAATCCCTTCACATGCACGAAGTAGCGGCCTCTACCCTTCCCCTCATAAGAGCTCTTTTCTGGACACATACACAGATTCCCACACTGCCTGACATCCTAGATCTCCATGGCATCAGTGTTCTCAAGGAATGGTACTGGACCGTCACCATGAAGAACGACGCCCAAGAAATTATTGACAAAGAAAATGACGCATGTGAGGTAATTCTGGGGAACATGCAAGAACTAGGCAAGACCATCCTCCGATCAATGGTTTCAGGGTGGATAAATGACCTATCCGACAGTGTAATCCGGCCGGACTGGGAAGAAAGGTTGGGAGCAGATAAGGTTTCTTATTCCGTTGAAGACTTGAGTTTTGCTGGTCAGTTCCATTCAGACATATTGTGCTTCGAGCGTAATCGCTCCAGCTGGAAGGACGGTTTAAGGCACGTGGACCAGTATCTCGAGGGCATGCAGTACAAAATTCACCACCCTCCCATGCCACCTTTTAGCCTCCTCTTCCAGTTATGTATCAAATTTCAAGAATATGTTCGCAAGGAACGAGCGGCAGGTCGTGATTTATGGCGGGAATACCTGCATGACGAGGACCAGTTTCTAAAGAAAGAATGTGAAACCAAAATAGAGAAAGTAGTTTCTCAAAAGCGCCCTTTTCCCTCCAAATCTTAAAAAATGCACTTTTGTCCCAAAAAGGTGACAGTTGACTTCTGGTCAACAAATTGTAAAGCTTTTTATGCACCTTTTTTGGATTATTCCAATTGTTGTAATTATCCTTTTTTGGGTAGTTATTACCCCCTTTGGGGTGGTTGTTGATATTTGCCTCCCATTTATGGGTATGGGCAGCCCTACTTTATGAATGAATCTGGGCCGCTTATGAAGATTTAATCCAAGCCATTCATCTTTTTGAGGCCTATTTAAGGGACTGGTTTTCCTTCTTTTGTAAGAAGTTATTGGATTGTTGCGAAAGCTCTAAAGGAATTTGCCAGAATTAATACAATGGATTAAAACTATTTTCAAGTTTCCTTGTGAGTGCATGGTCTCCTTCTTCACTTAATTTTGAAAGCTTTTAATTATGTCTATTCATTTTGCACAGCAGTTTTTTTAATCAAGCATCTGATAGAGCCTTCACAGTCCATACCATTAGAGGATAGCTGATTGCTTTTCCTTTCCGCATGGTTAATCTGGACCATTTTATGATTCAGTTCGATTATCAAATATATATATCATGAATGTAGAAGTTCTAATATCGTATTTGGTAATATGAAAATCTGGTTTCTCCTTTGAAGATTGCACTAAGTTTATGCAAACATTGCGTCTGAATGACTGGTGATGCCTAATTTAGTTTCCTGGAGGTGTTTGTCTGTTTAATTGAATCTGCTGTCCTAGTTAGAATTTACAGTTCTCTCTCCCTCTCCCTATCCTTCCTTTCTTTCCTCCCTATTTTATCTTTTCGGAAAATCTGCAGTCCTGCTAAATCAGCTTCAA
Organism: Cryptomeria japonica; assembly: GCF_030272615.1. Classification (NCBI taxonomy): domain Eukaryota; kingdom Viridiplantae; phylum Streptophyta; class Pinopsida; order Cupressales; family Cupressaceae; genus Cryptomeria; species Cryptomeria japonica. The sequence continues at coordinate 28,003,858 of NC_081406.1, read as the reverse complement.
ATTAACCAACATCACCTGAAAGAAAAACTGTAAAAGGTCCCCGGGAATTTATACATAGAGTTGCCAATTAAACATAAGTCCCCTTGTGTTTCCAGCATAAACACATCAAGCCACTGAGAGATCCCGCAGTCAAGACCTGACAAAAGAAACCTTGAGGTTATCCCCTTTGATCAAAACGTAGAAAATAGCATTAGGGATTCCCTTATTTCAAGAGAGGGTAGGATACTCAGTGAGTTTATTCTATTCTGCGTTGGCCGTATGGAGTTTGCAGCAATGCGACTTGATCCACGTCAACACACACCCAAAAGCGAAGTATTTTGATTTTCTTTCTTTTATTCTTTCTTTTGATATTCTTTTCTTTTCACATATTTCCACACTTCGGCTTGCAAGCAAAGAAGCTTACCATGGGCTTGAGCATTATAGTGGCACTGAAGTAAGACTTTTGACGTATTTCCTTATGTTTTCTTGCCATAACTTCACTGTGGGAGACCAAAATGACTCGGAGGATTCTTTAAGTGTATAGGATATAATGACTGAAAGACTCAGTGTCAAGATACAATTGATGATTCCCTTTCTAGTCAAATGCTCATCCTAGCTTTGAGATACTTTAGAAACAATTAATCTAAAACTTAGAAGTTTTCCACAAAAAGTCATCCAAGGAATACCTCAAACATAACTTAGCGAGGTCAAACCAATGTGTGCACTTAAGCAACATCACCCTTTTGTTAATAGGAATCCTCTTTTATTACTAAACTAACACACGTGGAAGCAGGCGAAAGCAAAACAACTAAGAAAACAAGGACAACTAAACTAAACACACAAAACGAAAGGAAAACTACTCTAACCAAAAAAAATTTAAGCGAACCACACTCAAAAGACCTAAGTATATACCACTCCTAGAATGATTTCTCAAGACGTGTAGGAACAACAAAGCAGCAGTCACAGTCCGAATTTTTGCAAACTTATCTTTAAACTCGGAAAAATATTCTTTCACAGTACAAATTTGAAACTCAAGCAAAACTTTGGAAAAGATTAGTAACTGGGGTAATTCATCCGGACCATGATTAATCCATAAACAAGTTGTCTTTCCTGAATCTCCATAATGAAAATGATATTCTTTGTAGTCAATAGTAGGGAAAGATACAGCCTGGTGGTCTTCATTCGTAGAAAGGAAATCTTGCTCATCATCCATTGATTCATCAGGAGGTCAAAGTTGATGACGAACCATACCACTTGCATCTGAAATATGCAGATCAACATCACGTTCCAAACTGGGTGGAGTGCAGCAGGGATTAGATTCAAAAGGGAATTCGGAAATTTGGAATACTTCATGTGTTGGCCCCTTTTGAATCCCTAACACTGGACTGAGCCCCAACCCGAATTGTTCTTCATCTTCTACCTCTATTATCGTTACTTGTTCATCAGGTAGCGTTCCATTTGCTTCGATTTCATCTAGCAATTCCTCCATGACCGTGCCCTTCGACATCTCTCCAGGCACTCCCTGAGGGCCTTTAGGTGGATGTCCTGCCCGCTGTAAATAGACCAATCGTCCAAGAAAGCTTTGAAGTTTCCTACCGACATCTTGTCGAAGATGTGCAAGATGATGCGGTGAAAAGTCGTCGATGCATTACATAGGCCAAAGGGCATTCAGTTGTATGCATACACACCGTCCTCCACCATGAAGGTAGTTTTCAACTTATCTTCCTCCGCAATGAATATCTAGTTGTACCCAGAGAACCCATCCAAGAAGGAGTATATTTCATGTCCAACCACTTCCTTGAGGATGCTGTAGGTTAAGGGTATGGGAAATGGGTCTTTAATAGTGACAGCGTTCAGACCCCGGAAGTCTACACAGATCCAGATCTGATTGGCCTCTTTCTTGAGGGAAATCACAATGGGAGACACCCATTCGCTTGTCTGCACCTTGAAGATTATGCCCGCTTCCAACATCCGCTCAATTTCGTCATTCACTCGTGTAGCATAATTTTTGTTCATACGGTAAGGCTGCTTCCTTACCGGTTGGGCTCCCAGTACCAATGTTATGCGGTGTACACATAGCTCTGGGGGCAAGCCCTCCAGGTCCTTGTAAGTCCATGCAAAAACATCCTTGTACTCTAGGAAAATTTTGAAGGCTACGGCCTTCAACACTGGGTTCCAGTCATCTTCGGCATGGATGACCTTGGGATCACTTGCCTTTCCTAGATTTGTCTCCTTCAAATTGGCTTCTTGGTATTTAATAGGTGCGCCCTTTGGGAACTGGTGTGCGGGAGTGTCATTCACACAGGCCTCCCCTTCCTTGTATTCCCCGTATTTGGGAGGGAATGTATTTGGTTCTTCCTCAATACTCAATACATTGCACGAGGGTGTAAACAACTCATAATCTTCCAATTGGCAATGGAAGAGGCCATTCATGGAGTCCCTGTCATCCCCCGAGCATGCTTCGAGCTCTAATACCCCTTCGTCAGTGGGCTCCATTTCACGTCGGTCTTCATCCCCACCCAACTGGTCTCCTTCAGATTCGGACTCGGAGGAGGATGCCAACTCCTCGCTCACCATCTGCATACAGAGATCGATCACGTACTTCCTCCCAACGCTTTCCAAGGAGAGCGTATTCCGCTTCCAATTATGGTTTGCCTTTGCTGCAATTAGCCACCCACGTCCGAGAATGGCATCATACCCTTTCTGCTTCAGTAGAATCCGATTATCACCCGCTGGCCCATGAGGGTACCGAGGGGTTTAATCCCATGTTGATCTGCCCCTAGCAGATTGAACGTGGGGAGCCACAATGTAGGCTTTCCTAGTTTTTTCCATGTCTCTTCTGGGAGCACATTTACTCCTAACCCTCCGTCCACAATGGTGTCCGTCAAGGTAGTCTCCAGGATGCCCATTTCTACCACCGCAAGGTGGCGTCCGCTGTTGACTACTAGCAACATAGGGTCAACCGTGGAACTTACAACCTCCTTCGTTTTAGCTTGTGTGGGTACGGAGTTTAAGATAGCCGTTTTCAACTGTGGTATGGTTTCAAGGAGGTCTTGAACCTTCACGAGTACCTATATTTGCAATATTTGTCATAGGATTCTCTCTTCTCCCTTCGTCCGTGACGGACTTGTGGCCTCGTGGTTGTTTTGCCCTTTTGCGGCCATTTCCTTTGTGATCTTGACCCTTGCTTCCCACACTCTCTCGGTCTCTGTGCGAGGATCTGGGTATGCGGCCTTTTGGCCTATGCCCTTGTGATTGCCAACACTTCTGCCTTCGTGGGTTCGATGTTCAAAAGGTTTACTCCTGGCTTTGGGCAATTTGCATCCTCATGGTCCCCTGGCCCACACCATCGGCAGATGTGCTGAGGGGTGGCTTCCTTCGTGCAATCCCTAGCGAAGTGCCCCCACTGATTGCAGGCCCTACATTGGATCATTGGTCGGCCATTGGCGTCATACTGGACACGGCTTCGGGTATTGTTATTGTTGTTGTTGTTCCTTCCACCGCCGTGTCTGTTGTCCTGGTAACCTCCAGATGATGTCATTGTGTTGGTTTGTTGGGTCGTACCCAGTGGTGCAGATGTTGTGGCCTGCTCAATGAACAGCACTTGCATATTTCAAGACTTCATATTGTATGGGAACTCCTTGATGGAGTGTCCCATTACTTGGCAAATTTCAAAAAAAGGCCTTCTTTGGGCATGTACCCTTCGTATGTCCTTCCTCCTTGCACTCTATGCACCACATGTCTCCTTCGGTCCAGCTAGTAGAGCATTTCATCACTTTAAATTCCCTCATCATACGCTCCATGTCCCTCTGCAAGGTCGTCACTTTCTTTTTCGACCCCTCATTACCACTCTTATCAGAGGAAGAGTCATTTTCCTCAGAGGAGGACTTCCCCTTTTTCTTGAACGTTTTGTATCCACTTTCTAAGTCCGTAGCCCTATTGTTTGCATCATCGTATGACGAAGGAGATACTATCTTCATTTTCTTCTTCAAACTGGGTTTTAGGCCTTCTACGAACCACCTCTTCTTGAGTCTGTCAGCCAGCTGACTCTCCATTTTCCCAATTAGCTCCTTCAGGTGCCTTCCGTAGGCACGAACTAATTCATTTTGTCCTTGTTTCGTACTGTATATCTCCGCCACTATTTCATTATCATCCCGGAGTAGGCGGAACTCCTTCTCGAAGGCTCTCTGCAACGTGTCCCATGTGGCCACTGCAGTTTTATCAATATCCGAGTACCAGTCGATGGCAACTCCCCGTAATGTCATTGGAAATTACGTCGTCCATTCGTCTTGGTCTGTGACACCATTGGTCATCCATATGGTTTCGCAGGTTCTGCAGTGCCTTACGGGATCCTCCTTCCCGTCACCGGTGAACTTCGGCAGCTTCTGCCTATTGGCCATTGATGGGGGTCGTGCACCCGCGCCACTCCCCCCCGCGTCGGTGGTGTTTCCTGTTTGAGTGACCGGGGGTACGGTGTTTTGTACCCGCATGCTTGGTGTGATGGGTCCCAAGAGGGGTCCTGTTTGTCTTGTACCTGTGCCTCCTCCACACCTACTGTCGTACAGTTTCCCTCTCCTCCGTTCTCACCCTCGTCCTTTGTTCACTCCCTTCGGTGGTCCTCCGTGCACAGTGTAAGGGATAAATTTCTAAACTGATCCTGGGTCTCTTCAACCAGATTTCTTCGTAGCCTTGTTTCTTCCAAAAATTCTTCATGGCTTCTCACCCTACGGTGTTCTGGCAACACGTAGAAATCTCCTTCCACTTCTGCTCCTGCACTCTCCGTGACACCTCCTTGGTTCCCTTCGGGCAACCCTTCGTCAGGTCGTCCTTCAGCAAGTTGCCTCAGCCTCCATCTACGTTCTACTTGTTGTTCCAGAATCAAGGCTCTCTATGTGGCCTCCCACTCCTCACTTTGTGCCTTCTTATTTCTGTCCTTATTTAATAAGTTGGGCATCAATTCCCGTACATCTTCGTAAATAGCAACAACACATAAAAAATAGAACACTTGTTTATTAATTCATCCCGTCAGATACAATTTATGTCAGTAGTATGACACCATTATTAAAGTATAGAATGTTCTTTATTCCTCCTGGAGGTTCAGGGTTTAATTTCCCCTTCGCCTCTTACCATCACGCCTGCTTCCCAGCAATGATTGTTTTCTTCGTACTGTCGGAGGACCTGTTGGCGTCGCTCCTCACGGGCAATCTCCTCCAGGCGGGTTCATTGTGCCAATGATGCCTGTGCAAGCAACTGGGGGAGGTGGTTCATCAACAGATTCACTGCAGGGCAAACTTCCAGTGCGGTCCACATGGCACTTGTTGGGACTTCAGCCTCCGTGGCCTCTCTTCGGACGTAGGTCTCGATGACCACCTAAAGCAAGATTGAGAATTCCCTCATTGCAGTGTCTTCTCCATCGTAGAGCTCCGTTTGTGTGTCGTCGGCCTCTAGGTTAATCTCACCAACGGTTAGGCCCATCGTGTCCATACGCCATCCACTCCTTCCTTTCCCGAGTATGTCAAGGCAACGGCGCCAGATGTTTACCCCGTGGGGTGTGTTATTAACATTGCATATCAACAGTGAGATGATAACCATAGGATATAATAGTAACTAGAAACTCAGAGCAATGCTTTCATTAATGCCAAAATGTCTAGTACAATAATCATTCTCTGCATCAGTGTATCCAACAACAAGTACAAGAGCATATATAAAGACACGGTCGAGGGTTGCGGTTACCACCCATGGGGAACCGCCATGCAACGGACAACTACCCTCGACGACACTAACATACTTAACCAACGTAGCTTAACAAGTAGTACAAAGCCCATTTTATGACCAACAATTTCGAGCCTAAAAGGCCTTTCAAGAGATTTGCTTTTAGGTTGAAATGCCTTGCACCTTGGTTTTCGGCCGATAGAGGTGAAATGTGAGATTTTATTTTAAATGTTCATTTGCCTCCCTTTTGTTTTTTCAGCTAAATGAATTTTCGGGTCAATGGGGCATTTTTCAAGTTTGGCTGCCCTTTAAAATGTCTTGCTTTTGACAAAATTCGGCCAATTGAGGCCTTTTGCAAGAACTTGGTTTGAAACGCCCTTTGAAGACTTTCGGGCTACCTAGATGAATTGTGCAATGTTGTTCCTTCACCAATTCCGGCCTGGAAGCCGAATTTACAAACTTAAGGTATTTTTCGCTAAAAAGATCATTTTGTAAGTTCAAACTTTGTTCCATTTTTCAGCCTAAAATGGGTGAAATTCATGTTCTTTGCAAGTCACCGGAAAAGGGCCGAGTTTGGAATTTTCAAGTTGGTTGAACGATATTCGGCACTTTTCAAAGAAATGTGTGATTTTACCTTTCCCCCGCAACCTCACATTCGATGGTTTTTGGCCTAAGAAGGGTTGGAGGTTTCTCTCGAGGAATGAAGGCAAAATTGGAAGGGCGATTTCAAAAGTAGATCCGAACCTAATCTTTTCCCCTATTTCACGTTTCGACTCCTTGACAAAACTTGGCCATTTCAAGTAAAACATGTGACTTTCAAATGCTCTTCAATAGATTTTCGAACTTCTACCTCATTTCCCGCAACCTAGGGCCTAACACATTTCAAATTTTCGGGCATATAAGATGTTTGGCGCGATTTTAACTTAGCTATAGGTTTTCGGGCTAAGGAGTCATTTTGTGACTTTTCACTTCATGACTTCGGGCTTCTAACTGAGGAATGAGCAATTTTTACCATTCTGCAAACTCGGCTTATGGGCTGATTTGAGAGGTTTCCTTCATATTTCGGCCTAATAAGCCATTTTGCACGATTTTTGAAGCTTCCTTTGTTCTATTCGACTTTGATATTTTGCTCAATTTCGGCATATGAAACCTATATGGGGTGATTTTAACTTAACGTCTTCTTTCTCCTTTTCGGCTTATAAGAGGACTTTGCGCGATTTTAGTCTTTTATGATTGTCGGGTAATATGACCATTTGGCGTGATTTTCAACACCTTTTTTCATTTTCGGCTTTTGGGCCAATTTTGAAGCTTTTGAGATTTTTGGCATTTTCATGGGTGTTGCAGAGGGTTTGGGTTTCTTAGGTTTTTAGGAGGCACGGGGTACATTCATTTTGGTTTTGCTACCGCCAAAAACCTCTCATCTCTCCTGGGCGATGGGGGTCTCCTATCTCAGATGGGGTATAAGTGCAATATGTACAACAATATGCCACCCTGTCAAACTTTGGTTATATTCCTCCATATTATTGTCACTGCAATCGCATGAGTGAAATAGGTTCTCAGAATAGACACCCTCAGATCTAGGTGGCAAGATTGGAGAGTAGTTAGGCTATCAAGCAACCACCACATGTTCAGTTGGTGATGATTGTTGTGCGTTGCACACACTCCCCGTCACCGTCAGGGTCCCCCTTGTTTCTTTTCTGGTTTTCGTCTTGCCAAGTGTAGGATTTTGAATTTTATCCGCCATTTTGAGGTGGAACGGGTAGTAGTGAAGCAATGATCCTGCAGGAGAATAAGCCTGTCCGTTTCGTCCAGTCCTAAGGAGTTCGTAAGAGCTCAGCAATGGTCCCCTCTAGGATGAGGGGATTGAATCATGAACTCTGCAACCAATAAGTTTTGAGGCGCCTGTTAATTTAAGTTGCAGGGCCAAGCGGTGGATTTGTGGAGAGTCTCGCAACTTTAAATATTCAAAATCAATCCTAGCGAGACTAATTTTCGCGTGAAAATCGGCTAGGTAGACAAGAATGTCATTTGTCCATGGGTTTGCAAAATGGCCTTTTAGGCCGAATTTGGCTTTAACGTCAAACTTTTCATTTTGTCCTCCCAGCCCAAAAAATGGACAAGGGAAAATCGCGCAAGTTAGTGAAGGCATTATTTCTAGAACTTTGCAAAATCGCCTTTCAACCCGAAAATACCAATATGTAAAGAGCGTTAAAGATTAAACATTTGCAAAATCGCTTTTCAACCCAAAAATGCAAGTCAAGAAAGGCGTTTATATTTTAAAGCATTTTCACTTTTCAAAATCGCCCCCCAGCCCGATCATCACTATACATGGGGCATGGCATAATTTTTTATAAACACTTTTCAAAAGGCCTCTCCAGCCCAAAAATCGCAAGTTAGGAGAAAATAGAAAGACAGTAGTTTACCTTAGCAGCTTCCAAAATACCTTGCAGTCCAATATCGTGCAAAAAGGGAAAGGTAGAAAAGTGCTACACTTTGCAAAACCGCCCAAGTCTCCAAAGTTCATTCTATGATTGGGCGATCCGCCAGGTAGGATTCGATTCCCTCCTTTAAATCGTTAATTTATGCAAAATTGGCCATGATTTTTGAAAGTATCAAGCATAGCAAACAAAAGCTAAGAAAATTGATCGTTGAAATAAAATTCAGACAGAGATATTTTGAATATTTTAAAAAAAACTGAACATAGGCACAACTCTTTTCCAAGCACAAAAATTAGCAATTATTGAAACATCCAAGCCCTGGGCTACAAAATTGAGCATTTGCTCGTACCGTCGTAATTGGTCGGAAGTGGCACTTTTTGGAACCCACTCCGAGTAGCAAATTTTAAACAGAACCAGCTTAATTTTCTGTTTTAAATAGCATTTCATTTCCAATTAAACTCTTTTTATTGAAGCGTCATGCTTTTTTCAAATTCGATATTCCCATTGATCATTGGTTTTATGTGCTAACATCATCCTCCGTTTTGGCTAACCCGTTCACTTCCTTTATCTCGTCTCGTAATTCGAGTCCGGTTGTGTAGGATAGATGCCTAGATCAGCAGTTGAATCCTCAAAGACACCTGGTGCAACCGGAACGTCTCAGGTTTCCAAGTATGACATTCCCCACAGAGGCCAGAAAATAAAGTACCAATACCAAAGGGGAGGAGTTAGGGAGTCGAAGGTCCAGAGCATATGGGAGAACGTAGGTGACACTAATTTGGGCCACATAGACATTCAAGATTTCAGGAACAGGGTTTACTCTCCGAAAGCCTATGGCAAGCCCAGGTGGATGATGGAGAGCGGTATTGCTCAGGCAGCAAGTTTCCCTACGACTGTGCAAAATTATGAACTAGTGGTTGAGGCTGCCAGACACTATCAGCCAGAAACCAAAATAGTGGTGCTAGAGGGGATGGTGCTTGCTGATTTCACACCTAACGCCATTGGGGAGGCATTTGATATCCCATTTCTCAATAATCCTGTTGCTACAACTATTGATGAGGCGCAAGTCACTTATGACATGAATCCTGCTAAATGCAAGACATTGATAAACGAAGAATAGTATGTCCGATCATGAAGTGCAACCAAGCTAGGAGGATAGACTGAGAATTGATAAGGTTGCATGCTCCATAGAGGACCTAGAATTTGCCAGTGGGTTGCATACGGACATACTATGTTTTGAGGCTCATCGGCCCGACTGGAATGACGGGTTAAAGCATGTAGATCACCACTTGGAAGGTATGCAATATAAAATACGCCATCCTCCTATACCTGCAAGCATGGTGTTGTTCCAACTATGCATCAGATTTCAGGAATACGTTCGAGCAGAGCGTACAGCAGGTCCAAACATCTGGAAGGAGTATTTGCACAATGAGGATGATTTTTTGGAAAAAGGGTACAAAACAGAGAAGGAGAAAGTGCTTTCCTAAAATATAAGTTTCTTTTTAAATCTTAAAAAGCACTTTTTAGACATAAAGTTCATTCCTAACTACCAAAATAGTTGTAAATCTTGAGCTTCGTGCATGTGCACTTTTTGGAGCAGCTTTTTGGTAGTTATTGTTTCTCCTTTTGTTGTTGTTTACATTTTATCTCCCATTTATGGGTATGGGCAGTTTTGATAGAGGATGAATCTGGCCCACTTGTTTAAGTTTAGTCTTCACCATTCATCCATTTTGGAAACTCTATATAATGGAGTTAGTTTCTCCTTTGTTAGAGGCAGAAAACAAAGATTGTTCCAAAAACTCTGGCGAAATATATATAGAATTTAATGGATGTTAAAGTTGTCTGTTTTACTGTGAGTGCATGGTCCTCTTCTCCATTTATTTCATATTTCTGCAACTATATTTACTTTCAAACAGTTATTTATGCATGTATTTGATGGAAAATCTTGGTTCATACCATTAGGAAATAGTTGATTATTGTTTCCTCTGCATGGTTAGTCTGAGCCCCTTTTGTGCTAAGTTCGGTTATTAGATTTAGATGAATGGGTGTAAGATTCCATCATTTGTATTTAGTAGCTTGAAAATTCATAATCCTTAGATGATTGCACTGGTTTTTACCTAGTTGTGCTAATTAGCTAGCAAAGTAATTCCTAGTTATTTTAAGACTTCCGTCTATATGTTCAAATATGATGTCTTAGTTAAATTAGTTAGTTGTTCTTGTTCACTCTTTATCCTTATCCCTCCCTTTTTTCCTTTTTTATTAAAGAAGCGCATCAGTCAAGCTGAAATAGCATCAGTTAGAAGCAAATCAGATGAGATAGGGCTGTAAGATTTTAGGGAACCTGTACGAAACCAATTATGTCTAACCGTAAGTCCCCTTTGTGTTTCCAGCAAAACACATCAACAACTAAGCTATCCTGCAGTCAAGACCCGACAACCAAAAGATTGAGGTCATCCCCATTGATGAAATTAACACAGCATTAGGGATTTCCTTATCTCAAGAGAGGATAGGATTCTTAGCATTTCTATTTTGCATTGGCTAGATGAAGTCGTAGTTCCACGATTTTAGACACGTCAACAGAATTGGCGCTAGAAGGACGGCTAGCTTGAATGAATTGGATCCTTCTCTCCGGAGAGATTCGAAAGAGTCATGAAGTCCAGCCCAAAACGGGAAAGATTCGCTGGATTTCAATTCTATAGGCGTAAAAATTACCGCAAGGTTGTAGACCCTAGTGAGCCTAGTTCGTCAAACCAGCAATTTGTTGTCCCAGAGAGCACTGTTTTCACGGCCCTAGTTGCTACAACTCCGGTTACCCCTTTGGTTCCACTAATTCAGCCACAAATGACGCGAAATCAACCTGCTCCAAATGGTGCGACCTGGTTGTTGGACAACCCGTCCCCAATAGTTTTCACCAATTACCATGAGATGCCCAAAAGCTCGGATAGGTTTTGTTCGATCTTTCATGTAAATGATTTAAACAAAACAGCAGAGGAGCATATCAAAATATTTGAAGATGCGTTGCATAACAAGCGGATTGAGTATGCAGACGTTTCATGTAGACTCTTCCCTTACTCTTTAGGAGAAGACGCACTTTACTAGTTTATTCACTTACCAGTATCGTCTATTGATTCTTGGGAGAAGCTGAAGACGGATTTTACAAGAAAATATGGTATTCCCACAACTCCCACCGAGATATACAGACAGTAAGTAGAAGTGAAGAGACAGGGCCATAAGCCAACTAGTTCCTTCAATAACAAATTTCACAAGGCCTTCACCCAGTTGCAAGATCCATATGTGTTGAGCGATGCTTCGGCAAGAGAGATTTATTATTCTGCTCTACACCAGAAAGCAGGCCAACATACGAGGCATTTTTGGCAAAGACAGCTCTATCCAATTGGTGTAGGCTACATAATACCAACCAACACTCAAAGTTGCAGTGTGATGAATTTCAAGTGGCACCTAACATATTCCAGCGGGAGGTTGAAAACACAGTATCCCAATCAACGCTTCCTCCTATGGGATTTGAGATAGTTTCGTCACCTAGGTATGATACAGCCCTAGTTCTGGAAACCTACATTCCACCCTTCTTCCCTAATCAAGACGAAAATGAAGTGGCAGACCCAAATCAGCCCGCAGATGTAGATGCTTTCCAGCAGTACCAGCGCGGCAACCGAGGGTATTATAACCAGAGAAATGGGAATCGCCATGAATCACCTAAACTCGGCGAGTCTGAGTCTGAGTCATGCTCGTCGAGTCTCTCGGACTTGGACTCAAACTCGTCCGAGTCTGGCGAGCAGACTCGCCAAACTCGGCGAGTCCCGAGCCCCAAACTCGGCTACTGCCCCTCTCAAGTAAAATGACAAATAAAAACATTTAAAAAAAAAAATTTAAATGAATGGCCTAGTCTTTGTTCACTACAACCTCCGCCCGAGAATGAGAAAAATTAGGGTTACAACATGTCAGCCAATAGAAAAATAACACCCGACACCTTTATTAAATAATAAGGTTTTTTGGCCTCGCAGGGCGCTGCCCCTCGACCCCGCTTTGTATCCTGATAGGTGGCATGCAAGGGGCGCTACCCCTTGACCCCACCTTGGGGGTGCTGCCCCCAAACCACCGTCCAAAAATATGGGGGGAAACTGCGTTGATAGAAGTAGGGAAAATTTAACCTCCAAGTCTGACACTGATTGGATCGACCAGGTAGATATAGAGGTTGAGACTGTAGCCATGGCAGAGGAGGAGCAGAGAGCACGAGTACAGACAGGAGATTCAGAGGCAGATAGTGACACGAATGTTCCTGACGTTGGTGAGCATGGCATGGTGTCACGAGGAGCGGCTATGGCTATCGAATCATCTAGGACCTACCTTAGATGCCTTCGCAGGGGGCCGGGGCTGGAGGGTGCTGTCGTGCAGGCTCCTCTAAGCCATAGGCTTGTAGTTGTATTTACCTTTGGTATTTGTATGAAACATTTGATGATGATCAGATGATGACATGGATTTTTTATTCCATGAGTTTTGTAATATTGTCTACATTTGACAATATTTATATATCTGTGTTTGTTATTTCCTTCAGCTACAATTTGTGTTTATGTTTATGTGATTGATGTATACTTGTGTATGTAATCAAATGAGCTGAGTTTGATGATGTTATTGTGTCTTTAAGGTGTATTCAATAAAGGGTGCCTGAAACAAGTTTTAAATCTTTAAAAATCTCTAAATTTCTTGAGTTTTTCACTTTCCCGAGTCCAACCGAGTCTGGAGCCGAGTTTGACGCCGAGTCTTGAGTTCGAGTCCGATTCGGCCTTGCTGAGTCCGAGTCCCGTTTCTTTGGCTATAACAATAACAATCAGAATAGCAATAGTGGCCCATATACTACTTCCAGGCCTCCAAAGGATATTCAAGTTCCCCCAGACCAAAACGCTAATAATAACCCAGGTTATCCTAGGGCACCGCAATTGTACGCAAGCCAAGGTTAGCCGCAAAAGGCGCATGCTTCCCCTAAGGCACCTATTTTCCCAAACCAACCAACTGCCGCCGCAAACCATAGCCCAAATACTAAACCCTCTCAAATAGAGCAGCCTTCCAGTAATGCAGAAGTTATTAGGCTAGGCCAATTGGTGGTGGATGAATTCAGGAAGGTCAAAATCAGTTTGTCCCTTGTTGAACTAATGAAGGTTTCTGAAGTTAGAGATACGGTCTTGGGCAGCCTTAGAAAGTCATCACCAGCTCAATCCAAGGGAGCCAATGAGAACCCAGGACAAAGGGCTCCACTAGAACAACCTCTGAAAGTCAATAACGAGGTAAGAGAAAGAGGACCCACAAATCCTAGAGGTGCAACGGTGAATTACGTTGCACAGCCGGAATCCTCAGTTGATCAATCCATGGGAAATGGTCTTGGAGTGCATGCACAGGGAAGAGCTCAGGATATTTCAGTAATGAACAATGATACAATCCCAATAGAACCCACTATCAATTTGTTCACGAAAAAGTTGGAACCCCCACCTTTCTTGCTGACACTTAGAATCTTTGGCAAAAATCTACACAATTGTCTCATAGATTCAGGAGCTTCAGGTAATGTTATGCCCTTGTCCGTATGCACTGCTTTAGGCCTAACCCCCACCAAGACTAACCGGAAAGTCACAAAATTAGATAAATCTGAGGTAAATGTGGTGGGTGAGTTAAATAATATCCATATGCAGCTGATGGCAGATCCGTGCATCCAGATGTACATTGATATTCAGGTAGTGGACATTCCAAGAGCATATGGTATGTTGCTCAGCCGAGACAAGACCCGCATCCTTAACGGCTGACTACACTCAAGCTTTACCCATATGTGGCTGCCATGGAGAGGAGTAGCAAACCAAATCTGAATTGAATCTAAACCCAGGCTTAAACTAATGATTATTGAGTATAACCAGACCAATGAGACTCTGTTTTTGGAGTCTGATATGAGAACTTACAGAGCTGACATAAGTTCGACCAATCAAGTGTTATTGGTTCAATGATCGAATCCAATTCTGAATCTGGAAGAAATTGTGGTAAATCATGATGATGTGACATCATCACCGAAGGAAAATGAGTTGTTTAGCACCTTCAGGGACTTTTTTGGCAAATGCGCAGAACAAATACAGCACTTGAACTGCAGAATTTTCATTGAGGACCTGCTTCTACCCAACTAGTGCAAGGTCCACAATGCTGCCCATTCTAAAATAACATGTTCATTATGTAGGGCAGCATTAAACCAAGTATGCAAGAAACACCCAGAGGTGTTAGGAACCCATACATTTAGTCAAGAAGATACTGCTTTGCCCATAATTCCCGGAAAGGAGGTCCCTAAGCAAGAAAAGGATGGAATGCAAAGCCCGGAGACGCCAACCGGTAGGGTGACTGACCCAAATCAGACTTGGACATTAAGGTTTGACGGTTCGAAATCCAAGCGAGGAGCCGGGGCAGGAATAGAATTAATAAGCCCTATTGGCGAAACTTATTTGGCTGCCTACAAACTGCGATTTCATTGCACTAACAACGTAGCAGAGTATGAATCTTTGGTTCATGGACTGTTGTTGGCCATTAAAAAGGGAGCCCGGACACTGCATTGTTTTGGGGATTCAGAGGTAGTAGTCAAACAAGTTAGGAAGCAGTACACATGTCATGATAAAAGACTCAATGTTTATCTCAACCGTGTGTGGGATATAATGGAAAGTTTTGATGCTTTCAACATCAAAGCTATTCTCCGATCACAAAATCAGGTCCCTGATTCATTGGCACAAGCTGCAAGCTCATTGGAACCCCTATCCATGTAGAGTTTAAAGAAATTCACGATTGAGTTGACATCAGTCCTGTCTATTCCGGACAATGTCACTAATTTCCAGGTGTTCGATGATGATAAGCACATCATCGACTTCATCACGAGCTCAAATGTGTTTGCAACACAAATTATTGATGAGGAAGAACCTCAGAAAGTTGAAATCGACATCGAAGGGGTCTTGAATCTCAAGACAAACACTATTCCTAGGGGTATGGTGCAACTGGAAAGGATCTTTGACTGGGATTAGCTCAAGTCTCGTAAGGAAGATAATTCCGAAGGAGGCATCTGTGATAAGATCAACATTGGCATGAAAGAAAATCAGAAGAATGTGCCAATTGGGGAGATATGCACATCTCAGGAAAGAGATGGAATCCTCAAAAATATGAAGGAATTCCCAGATATCATTGCTTGGGGGTATGAGGACCTTAAAACTTATGATACTTCAGTCATAACGCATACTATACCACTGAGGCTAGATTCAAAACCATTTAGACAAAGGGAGCGACCAGTAAACGCCCTACTAGAGCCTTTGATCTATCAAGAAGTAAAAAAGTTGCTGGCTGTTTCTAGTAAGATATTCTACCTCGGTAGCCAACCTAGTTCCAGTAAGAAAAAAGAGCGGTGAAATCCGACTGTGCGTAGACTTCCGCAATTTGAATAGAGCATCAGAAAAGGATAACTACCCACTACCTTCGTTAGATGAGGTCTTGCAAATGGTCAATGGGTCCCAAATGATGTCATTTCTGGACGGATATTCCAAGTACAACCAGGTAATGGTTGAATACAAGGACAGGCTAAAACCTGCATTCACCACCAAGTGGGGAGTGTTTGCTTACAAAAGAATGCATTTTGGTCTGATCAATGCAGGGGCAACATTTCAGCGTGCCATGAACATCGCCTTCAAGGACCTGGCAAGCAGGTGCATAATCATTTATATGGATGACCTGACAGTGTTCTCCAAAAAAAGAGACGACCATGTGAATGATCTGCGGAAAGTTTTTCAGCGCTGCCGCCAGTTTGGGATATCTCTAAATCCCAAAAAATGTATGTTTGGAGTGACCGAAGGTAAACTTCTCGGTCACGTTATTTCAGAAAAGGGGATCTCAATTGATCTTGATAGAATCAAGGCCATACTACAATCAACCTCCCTACAAGCAAGAAAGAACTCAAGTCATACTTCAAGAAGATAAATTTTGCCAGAAAATTTATAACCGGATTTGCAAAGATAGTCTGCCCGCTCAATGACATGCTCAAGAAGGATGCCAAGATAGAATGGACCCCGGTAACCAAGATCAAACAAGCTATTGTCCAAGCACTAGTTTTGGTAAGCCCAGATTATCTAAGGCCATTCTACATTTACTTCTTTGCTTCTGAACACACCTGTGCAGCGATTCTAACTCAGCGAAAGGAGGAAGAAGGGGAACACCCAATAGCATTCATGAGTACTCCGCTGAAAGAAGCTGAGCTGAGGTACCCCAACATCGAGAAGCAGGCTTACGCTTTAGTTAAGGCCATTAAGAAGTTTTGGCATTATATACTAAGGAGTAAGATACATGCCATAGTGTCGGATGTTGCTGTAAAGACATTGTTGATGCAGAATGAGCTGGGCGAAAGGAAGGGTAAGTGGATGACCATCATACAAGAGTATGATATTGAGATCCAACCGATGAAGCTACTAAGAGGTCAAGCTCTGACGCAGACCCTCGCGTAGGAATCCTCAAGAATTGTACACCAGCAGTACCTCCTGGAACAAGTCTCGCCAAACGAATAGTATCATGACATAACGTTTTATCTCCTCAATCAAAAATGTCCATCACACCTCAATCTAGTGAAAAAAAGGGCTTTGAGGATGAAGAGCAGTTGTTTTATGCTGCAAGGAGCTATCCTGTATCGGAGAAATCATGAAGGGATTTGCTTGAGATGTGTAAATAGAGAAGATGCAGGTCACATCATAGAGAAGTTCCACGCTAAGTATGGAACAGGTCATGGGTCACGCTTGGCAACAGCCCATCAAATCCTAAGGGCGGGCTATTATTGGCCCACCCTATTCAAAGACACCCATGAACATGTGAAGACTTGTCATATTTGCCAAGTATCTGCAACCAAGGAGCGAACCCCAGCAATGTCGTTGCGGCCAGTCGTAGAGGTGAAACCATTCGCCCAGTGGGCGCTCGATTTTATCGGTATGATCAACCCACCCTCCTCTGCGTAGCACAGGTAAATTCTAACCACTTCTGATTACTATACAAGGTGGTCTGAGGCCCAATCTTTAAAGCAATGCAATGCTCATGTTGTTATCAAATTTCTAGAAGAGAACATTATTACACACTTTGGTTGTCCTCATGCGTTAGTCTGTGACAACGGTCCTGCATTTGCATCATTAAAATTTTCTAACTGGGCCTTTGATTATGGGATAACTTTAAAGTTTTCATCTAACTACTATCCCCAAGGGAACGGTCTAGCTATGTCCACCAACAAGAACCTGCTGCAGCCTGCAAGTGATCAAAAAACTTCTTGACAAAAACCCAAAAGATTGGCACACCCAACTTAGATTCGCACTTTGGGCAGACCGCACTAGATGTAAGTCGACCATTGGAACTTCACCATACCATTTGGTATATGGGCTTGATCCTATTTTTCCCATACAATTGAGAATTCCAACCCTACAGTTCATGTAAGAATATTTGGTGATTGATAACACTGTAGAGGCCAGGTTGTCTCAACTACTGTATTTGGAAGAGAAAAGAGACAATATCATTGATAACTTTGCCAAGAACCAGGAGGTGGTCAAGCGTTGGTTTGACAGGAGGGCAAAGGTGAAAGCCTTCCATATCTCTGACCTCATTCTCTGCTGGGACAAAGCACATGAGCGGAAAGGAGAGCACGATAAATTTGACAACCTGTGGCTCGGTCCATTCCAAATTTCTGAAATTCTGGGAGAGAATGCATTCCGATTGAGGACCCTAACAGGTGAGGACGTTCCCTTGCCTGTAAACGGTCAATTCCTTAAGCATTACTTCCAGCCTTAGGTTTCTTTTGAAACCTTTCCTGTGTAGATATTAGAGTAGTCTTTTAGCTTCCTCGTTTTAGTTAGTTTGTTTCCTGTTTTGGTTTGAGTTCGCTTTTTGAAGGTCCGGTCTCCTATCAATTTTGAAAGGGAGTTTGTGTTCTTTGTACGACATTGGTGTACAACGTCAGAGTTTGGCAACCTTTCGCTTCTAAGATCTTAGCTTGGGTAGGACACTTAATTGTTGGAGCACCCCATAGAGAGGTCGGATCGATTTAGATAGCCTTTCATCGCAAAATCTTGTTTCTTGTCAAAACCCATCCCCAGCATCATGATTACTGCACAATACATTTTATTAGTTGCATATAATTAGTTGTTTGTCAAAGGGACACTACGTCAATGATAAGATCTGAAGCTCTGCTTCAGCGAGCACTATTACACTCAATCCTATGTAGGCTTGATTGCCTACTATGCCAAAAAAAAAAATAGAAAAGGAAGATCAAGAGTAAAGAAACTTGGAATGCAATCTAATATCAAAAGAAATTTGGCAAAAGGACTGCAGGCATCTCTGCCAATATCGAACAAAATAAAAAATCCTTCTACCGAAAACAGAGCAATCTCTATGAGCTAACAGGCAATAACTCTGTCGAGGCTATGAACGCTTGCTGGCAGTGGGGCTCTATCCAGGTTGCTTTTGAAGTATCGGGCCGCTGGATGACTTGACATAGTGAAACGTTGATGCCTCAACTCTTTTTGAGCTGGAATGAACTTCACTTGCACACACTAGCTAATCCGATAAACGCGTGATTTGATTTGACCCGCAACATTATTTGGTTTTGAAAGACCTTTCTCTATCTTCTCGTCTAATTGTGGTGGTTAATCGAAGATTCTGGGTTCGATCCGGACTAACGTCCCTGAAATGACTGGAAGCATTTCTCCAACAGAGTCACCATTTGTTGTGTGTTGCACACACTCCCCTTCGCCGACAAGGTCCCCCTTGTTTCTTTTTTGGTTTTCGTCTCGCCCGGTGTAGGATTTTGATTTTTATCCACCATTTTGAGGTGCAACAAGTAGCAGTGAAGTAATGATCCTGTAGGAGAGTAAGCCCACCCGTTTCCTCCAATCCTAAGGAGTTCGTAAGAGGTCAGCAATGGTCCCCTCCGGGATGAGGGGATTGAATCATGAAATATGCAGCCATTAAGTTTAGAGGTGCCTGTTAAATTAAGTTGCAGGGCCAAGGGGTGGATTTGTAGAGAGTCTCGAAACTTTAAATATTCAAAATCAATCATAGCGAGACTAATTTTTGCACGAAAAATCGGCTAGGTGGGCAAGAATGTCAGTTGTCCATGGGTTTGCAAAATGGCCATTTAGGCCGAATTTGGCTTTAACGTCAAACTTTTCATTTTGTCCTCCCAGCCCGAAAATGGACAAGGGAAAATCGCGCAAGTTAGTGAAGGCGTTATTTCTAGAACTTTGCGAAATCGCCTTTCAACCCGAAAATACCAGTATGTAAAGGGCGTTAAAGATTACACATTTGCAAAATCGCTTTTCAACCCGAAAATGCAAGTCAAGAAAAATTGCCCCCCAGCCCGAAAAATCGCTATACATGGGGCATGGCATCATTTTTTATAAACACTTTTCAAAAGGCCTCTCCAGCCCGAAAAATGCAAGTTAGGAGAAAATAGAAAGACAGCAGTTTACTCAACAGCTTGCAAAAAACATTGCAGTCCAATATCGTGCAAAAAGGGAAAGGTAGAAAGGTTCTACACTTTGTAAAACCGCCCAAGTCTCCGAAGTTCATTCTACGAATCGGTGATTTGCCAGGTTGGATTCAATTCCCTCCTTTAAATCGTTAATTTATGCAAAATTGGTCATGATTTTTGAAAGTATCAAGCATAGCACGCAAAAGCAAAACTAGCTAGGAAAATTGATCGTTGAAAAAAAATTCAAACATAGAGAAATTTTGAATATTTTAAAAAACCTGAACTTAGGCAAAACTCTTTTCGAAGCACAAAAATTAGCAATCATTGAAACATCCGAGCCCTAAGCTGCAAAATTGAGCATTTGCCCGTACCGTCGTAATTGGTCGGAAGAGGCACTTTTTGGAACCCGCTCCGAGTAGCAAATTTTAAACAAAACCAGCTTAATTTCCTGTTTTAAATAGCATTTCATTTCCAATTAAGCTCTTTTTATTGAAGCGTCATGCTTTTTTTCAAATTTGATATTCCCATTGATCATTAGTTTTTTGTGCTAACATCATCCTCCGTTTTGGCTAACCCGTTCGCTTCCTTTATCTTGCCTCGTAATCCATGTCCGGTTGTGCAGGATAGATGCCTAGATCGGCAGTTGACTCCTCAAAGACACTTGGTGCAACCGGAACGTCTCGGGTTTCACAGTTTGACATTCCCTGCAGAGGCGAGAAAACGAAGTACCAATACCAAAGGGGAGGAGTTAGGGAGTCGAAGGTCCAGAGCATATGGGAGAACGTAGGTGACACTGATTTGGGCCACATAGACATTCAGGATTTAAAGAACAGGGTATACTCTCCAAACGCCTATGGCAAGCCCAGGCGGATGATGGAGAGCAGTATTGCTTAGGCCCCAGGTTTCCCTCTGGCTGTGCAAAATTATGAAATAGTGGTTGAGGCTGCCAGACACTATCAACCAAAAACCAAATTAGTGGTGCTAGAGGGGATGGTGCTAGCTGATTTCACACCTGAAGCCATTGGCAAGGCATTTGATATCCCATTTCCCAATAATCCTGTTGCTACAACTATTGATGAGGCGCAAGTCTATAATGTCCCCTTTTTAGCGCAACATGATATGGGGTGTTGTTAGCCTATTCTGACATGGTCCCGAAGACTAACAAGGACATTGGTGGGATCCTGAGGTGTTTTGGCCTAGGTGTTTTCAGTTTCAGGCCAATCGGTGCTGCTCTGACAGGGTTTCTAGACACTTACTATTTATAGTAAGTTAGTCCCCAAGCAATGACTTGAAATTTTTAGTGTTTCCCTGGTTGGCATAATTATCAGTAAAAATGTTTGAAGGCGACAATGATTTAAAGAGATTATCAACAATGTTTTAATATTTAACGATAAAGTGTAAAGTTAAATTAAATATTTAACTTTATCGTTATATTATAAGGTTGGGAATATAAAGTAATGTTTAAAATATTAAAAGTTCCCTTTAATGTGTACATTGTGGGAAATAATATTTTATTCTAAAATGTATTATCCCACATTTAGGAAATGAAGTGTTTTGCATCCAGGAAGAAGATATAAATGGAGGTTGAGAGCTCTCTTTTGGGGTATGCTGGGATGAGATTAATGTTATGCTATTGGATTTCGTAGAGACCTGATTATTGGGCTTGGAGGACGGAATCCCTCTTTGCTAGCATTCTCTTCGCTGTTGAAAGACACAATCAAGAGGATTAATGGTGTTTTCATTCAAGAAACACATTGGGCTTCATCTGGTGCTCTCGCATGAAGTTTTTACAAGGGTTTGAAAGTGCAGATTTGAAGATAGTGATTTTGCTACAGTACCGTGTGAATAGTGTTTTTGCTACAATACCGCATGAATAGTGTTTTTGCTACAGTACCACGTGAATAGTGTTTTGCTACAATGCCACATGAATAGTGTTTTGCTACGATACCGCGTGAATAGTGTTTTGCTACAGTGCCGCGTGAATAGTAAAAATGCTACAGTGCCGTGAATAGTGCAGCTACAGTGTGTGAACAGTGTTTCAGCAGGTTCTATACTTGTGGAGTTCAGGTTTGAATTTGTTTATTATCATATGGTCTGTAATGTTCTTCAAATCTGATTTGTATGCTTGAAGTTGGAATTAAATAAATACCATCAGCATTAATCTTCTTGTTTTTGGTATTTGATATGTCTGGTTGTTTTTATATTGAATAAACTTTGAAAGCTTTACAATAATATATCAGTTTATCCAATTTATCCTATTGCAAATCAAGAACCAAAAAATCCAATAGTCAGCTTGCAAGCCAACTGTTTGACAAAATTACACTAAGTAAAAAGGACATAAATTTAGTGCCGAACAGGGTGTGCCCATTACAGTGGTATCAGAGCTATAAGTCCTGCCATCCTGTGGAGGTCTTACAGAGACTTTGGAACAGCCGGATAGAGGGAAAAGTGTTTGACGAAATATCAAAACACTAAAATCAGAAATTAATGAATTAAAAAACATGCTAAGCATGTATGTTTAAGCATGCAACAGGGGCCTTATAACTTCCGCCATACCAAAGCAAGACAAAACAGAAATTTGAACTCACAGAGCGAGCAGTCTAGTTCATCCGTGCAGGTGGACATAGAATCCAGTCATATAGACATAGAGGAAATATTCTTTAATCAGGACAGCAGTATGGGTGACCGAGATGATAGGAATACCGTTCCAGATCAGGGGGAGGTAATGTTCAGACAGTTATTGGGTACGTTAGAGCAAGGGCAGCGTATGCAGCAGGAGCAGAATAGGCGAATGTACATGATGTTGCAGCTTATGGCTAGGCAGATGGGCGTCAATATTAATCTAGGTGATGCCAACAATGGAAACAATAACAATGGGGGAAACGATAACAATAGGGGCAATGATAATAATGGAGGCCGAGGCAACAACAATGGCCCTGAGAATAACATTAATGGTAATAATGGACATGGCAACAATGGGAATGAGGCAGATAACTTTAGACACGTTGCACGCCCAGCTTGAACAGCGAGCTCGAGACCTCTTTTACCCACCTTCCCACCTAGGGATCCGGTTCAACCAATGAATGAACCGCAGATTACTGAGTTACAGGGTCAGTTCAGGAGGGACTGGGAGGCCAGTGGACCCAAGTTTCAGGCAGATATTTCCCTCAGAGATTATATGGACTTGAGGATGAGACATATGCCTAGAGCAGGAGGGAGGAATCAGAATTTTGAGCTGAGAAAGAAAGTTGGAAAACTTTCCTTGCCTTATTATGATGCTTCAGGGAAGATGACCGCACGAGCTTGGGTGCAGAAGGTAGATACATACTTGCAGCTTAATCCTATGCCTGAGGAGGAGGCTATCAAGTATGCGACTATGCATTTGGACGGCGTTGCACATGAATGGTAGCATCATGGCATGGTGACTTTGAGGCATAATCAGATTACATCCTATGAGGAATTCATAGAAAGATTGATTGAGAGATTTGACACTAGGGATCCCGAGTTACATTTCAAGGAGCTAGCACAGTTAAAACAGTCAGGTTCAATGGATGCTTACATCGCCGAGTTTCAGCGTTTGTCTGTACTTGTTACTGATATCTCTCCTAGGAGATTGGTGGTGTTATTTTGTGATGGGCTTGCTGATCCATTACGTGGTTGGGTGAAGGGACATGATCCACTCACCTTAGCAGAAGCAACTAAAAAGGCACGAGATTTAGCCCCTTCGGTATACAAAGGAAAATACCATTCAACAGATTCTTCCTACCGCAAGGACAAAGACAAAAAACCATTTCAGAAAGAGTGTAACAAACCCAAAGAAGGATCAAAAGGACTAGACAGTGAAACCTTGAATGAACTTTGAAAGAAGAAACTGTGCTTCCAGTGTAGAGAGCCTTGGGACTTATCTCATAAATGCCCTTTCAAGGCTAAGGCAAATCAAATGGAGTATTTTTCAGCAGAGGAGTCAGAGTCAGAGGGGGAGAATCAGCACTCCGATTCAGATGAGCGTAACACGATAGAGGAGAGCAGCATTCCTAAGGATGATAGATCGTTGGCACGCTTGACAGGGTCCCAAAAGGCAATCACATTTAAGGTCAGGGGTACTATCCAAGGGCAGAAAGTGATATCTCTCATTGACACTAGGGCTACACATAACTTTATAGATACACAGTTGGTAGCCAAGAGAGGTTTACAGACAGAGGAGCATGATGGTTTTAGGGTCATGGTGGCTAATGGCCAAAAGCTATTATGTACTCAGAAGGTTTCAAATCTTCACATTAGATTTGGAGATGGCTATGAGTTGGAGGATGATTTCTACGTTGTGGACATGGGAGATTACGACGTCATCCTCGGTATGACATGGATGGCATCGCTGGTTGAGTTCACTTTCAACCTAGCGAAGTTGGAAATGAGGTTTCAACATGAGGGTAGGACTGTTGTTCTCAGGGGACTTTCAGATGGGAGTTGCAGGGTAGTCTCTTTAAAGAGAATGGAGAGACTTTTTCGACATAATGACATAGAGTGACTTTTTCGACATAATGACATAGAGTGGGCAACAGAGTGCTTAGTTATGCCAACTTCACCGGAGCCTCGGGTGAAGAGTCATCCATCAGATATACAGGAGATTCTTGACAGGCATGCCAAGGTATTCAGTGATATTCCTCACGGGGTTCCTCCTGACAGGGGTGCAAAGCATGTTATTGAGCTCGAGGAGGGAGCCAAACCAGTGATGATCACTCCCTATCGTCATCCTAAGAAACATAAAGATGAGATAGATAAGGCAATTAAAGAGTTGTTGGAAATGGGGCACATCAGGCCTAGCAAAAGCCCCTTTGCTTCAGCTGTAGTTTTGGTAAAGAAGAAGGATGGGACAATGCGCATGTGCATCGATTACAAGGCACTGAATAAGAAAACAATTAAAAACAAGTATCCCATTCCTAGGATTGATGAGCTGATTGATGAGTTGCATGGGGCATGCTTCTTCACCAAAATTGATTTGCGATCCGAATACCATCAGATCAGGATGAGAGCAGAGGACATTGAGAAAACAGCCTTCCGATGTCACTATGGCCACTTTGAGTTTATGGTTATGCCATTTGGACTAACCAATGCACCCGCTACATTTCAGAGTTGTATGAACCAGAGATTCAGGGAGCAGTTGAGGAGATTTGTCTTGATCTTCTTTGATGACATCTTGGTCTTCAGTAAGACCTAGGAGGAACATTCACAGCATTTGGAGGAGGTATTATCTACCCTAGAGAGAGAGTCTTTATATGCCAAGGAGTCTAAGTGTGAGTTTGGTATGACAGAATTACTATACCTTGGGCATATTATTAGTGCAGATGGAGTTCGAGTAGACCCTGAAAAGATTAGAGCTATAGTAGATTGGCCTACTCCCACGAACCTCACACAACTTAAGGGGTTCTTTGGTTTATGCGGGTTTTACAGAAGGTTTGTTAAGGGGTTTTCACAGACTGCAGCACCTTTGACAGACCTCACTAAAAAGGGAGCCTTCGTATGGACAGAAGCAGCGCAGCGATGTTTTGACCACTTCAAACAAGTGATGTCATCTTGTCCGGTTTTAGCTCTACCAGATTTCACGAAGCCATTTGAACTTCAGTGTGATGCTTTAGGTGATGGGATAGGGGCAGTATTGATGCAGGAGAAACATCCCATTGCATTCGAGAGTAGGAAGCTTCGAGGTGTTGAGAGGAGCTATTCTATCTATGACAGGGAGATGTTGGCCATAATGCATGCATTGGCCAAATTCCGATCATACTTAGTAGGTGGACGGTTTGTGATCAAAACTGATCACAATAGCATAAAATATTTCATGAGCCAGCGTGATCTTAATGACAGGCAGCAAAAATGGATCACTAAATTGCAAGCTTATGATTTTGACATAGAGTTTGTCAAAGGGAAGAAGAATGTGGTGGCCGATGCTTTATCCAGGAGACCACATGTTTGCGCTCTAGTTGAGATTTCAGGGGATTGGAGAGATCGGATTATAGCAGAGTATGCAGGGGATACTTGGGCTTCTAGGATAGTTGCAGGTACCATACATGATGATAGGTATATGGTGTTGGATGGGTTGATCAGATTTCAGGATAGGATTTATTTGATTCCTACATCACTGTTCAAGGGGGAAATTTTAAGGGCGTTCCATGATGCGCCTACAGCTGGACACCCTGGGATCTTCAAAACTTACAGGCAAATCCATGAAAGGTTTACTTGGAGGGGACTTAAGGATGATGTGCAGAGATATGTGAAGGAGTGTGCAGTATGTCAGCAAAATAAGGGAGAGCACACTTTTCTTGCAGGGTTGCTTCAGCCTTTGCCCATTCCAGATAGGAAGTGGGAAAGCATATCCATGGACTTCATCACCAGACTACCTAAAGTGCAAAGGCAAAATTGTATATATGTTGTGGTAGACCGCTTGACAAAGTTTGCCCATTTCTTCGCTATACCATCTACTTACACAGCAGCGCAAGTGGCAGACCTCTTTTACAAGGAGATATTCAGATTGCATGGGTTGCCCAGGTTTATAGTGAGTGATCGGTATAGCAGATTTTTGAGTGCTTTTTGGTAGGAGCTCTTTCGGTTGCGTGGCACGGAGCTCACACCCAGCACTAGTTATCATCCACAGACGGACGGTCAGATAGAGATTGCGAATTAGTGGGTTGAGGGTTATCTGCGAAATTATGTGACTGCACAACAGAGGGCCTGGGTGAGATATTTACACATGGGGGAATATTGTTACAACACGACATATCATATGTCTATCAGGATGACACCCTTCATGGCACTTTATGGCTATGAGGCGCCGAGCTTTGTTGACATAGTCTTGGGGGATAGCAGAGTACCCAAAGCCCGAGACTCATTGCAGGATAGTCAGGACATCTTGAGGGCGCTCAAGGAGAATATACAACAAGCACAGAATCAGCAAAAGTTGTATGCCAATCAACATAGGGTGGAGCGTAGTTTTGAGGTTGGTGACATGGTGTATTTGAGACTACAACCATATAGACAGTCATCACTCAAGAAGAGCGGAGCTGAAAAGTTGAAGCCTAGATTTTATGGTCCCTACAGGGTGATTCGCAGAGTGGGTGAAGTCGCCTATGAGCTTGAGCTTCCAGAGGGCAGTCGGGTGCACAATGTGTTTCATGTGTCTAGGCTTAAGAAAGCCATTGGTCAGAGTGTAGTGCCTTCTGCAGATTTACCCCCTTTGGATGAGGAGGGGAAGCTTGTGTTAGTACCCGAAGCTATTCTGGATGTCAAGGAAAGGACACTCAGGAACAGAATCGTTAAGGAATACTTGGTGAAATGGAGAGAACTGCCAGATGAGGATGCTACATGGGAGAATGAGCAGGTATTGCAACATTCAGGACCGAATTTGCTTGAGGACAAGCAATTTCAAGGGGGGCAGACTCTAATGTCCCCTTTTTAGCGCAACATGATATGGGGTGTCGTTAGCCTATTCTGACATGGTCCCGAAGACTAACAAGGACATTGGTGGGATCCTGAGGTGTTTTGGCCTAGGTGTTTTCAATTTCAGGCCAATCGGTGCTTCTCTGATAGGGTTTCTAGACACTTACTATTTATAGTAAGTTTGTCCCCAAGCAATGACTTGAAATTTTTAGTGTTTCCCTGGTTGGCATAATTATCAGTAAAAATGTTTGAAGGCGACAATGATTTAAAGAGATTATCAACAATGTTTTAATATTTAACGATAAAGTGTAAAGTTAAATTAAATATTTAACTTTATCGTTATATTATAAGGTTGGGAATATAAAGTAATGTTTAAAATATTAAAAGTTCCCTTTAATGTGTACATTGTGGGAAATAATATTTTATTCTAAAATGTATTATCCCACATTTAGGAAATGAAGTGTTTTGCATCCAGGAAGAAGATATAAATGGAGGTTGAGAGCTCTCTTTTGGGGTATGTTGGGATGAGATTAATGTTATGCTGTTGGATTTCGTAGAGATCTGATTATTGGGCTTGGAGGACGGAATCCCTCTTTGCTAGCATTCTCTTCGCTGTTGAAAGACACAGTCAGGAGGATTAATGGTGTTTTCATTTAGGAAACACATTGGGCTTCATCTGGTGCTCTCGCATGAAGTTTTTATAGGGGTTTGAAAGTGCAGATTTGAAGATAGTGATTTTGCTATAGTACCGCGTGAATAATGTTTTTGCTACAGTACCACGTGAATAGTGTTTTTGCTACAGTACCACATGAATAGTGTTTTTCTACAATGCCGCGTGAATAGTGTTTTGCTACAATGCCGCGTGAATAGTAAAAATGCTACAGTGCTGTGAATAGTGCAGCTACAGTGTGTGAACAGTGTTTTAGCAGGTTCTATACTTGTGGAGTTCAGGTTTGAATTTGTTTATTATCATATGGTCTATAATGTTCTTCAAATCTGATTTGTATGCTTGAAGTTGGAATTAAATAAATACCATCAGCATTAATCTTCTTGTTTTTGATATTTGATATGTCTAGTTGTTTTTATATTGAATAAACTTTGAAAGCTTTACAATAATATATCAGTTTATCCAATTTATCCTATTGCAAATCAAGAACCAAAAAATCCAATAGTCAGCTGGCAAGCCAACTGTTTGACAAAATTACACTAAGTAAAAAGGACATAAAATTAGTGCCGAACAGGGGGTGCCCATTACAAAGTCACTTATGATATGAATCCTGCTAAATGCAAGACATTGATAAACGAAGAATAGTATGTTCGATAATGAAGTGCAACCAAGCTGGGAGGATAGGCAGAGAATTGATAAGGGTGCATACTCCATAGAGGACCTAGAATTTGCTAGTGGGCTGCATGCGGACATATTAAGTTTTGAGGCTCATCGGTTCGACTGGAAGGATGGGTTGAAGCATGTAGATTGCCACTTGGAGGGTATGCAATATAAAATAAGCCATCCTCATATGCCTCCAAGCATGGTGTTGTTCCAACCATGCATCAGACTTCAAAAATACGCTCGGGCAGAGCGTACAATAGGTCGGGACATCTAGAAGGAGTATTTGCACAACAAGGATGATTTTTTGGAAAAAGGGTCCACAACAGAGGAGAAAGTGCTTTCCTAAAATATAAGTTTCTTTTTAAATCTTAAAAAGCACTTTTTAGACATAAAGTTCATTCCTAACTACCAAAACAGTTGTAAATCTTGAGCTCCGTGCATGTGCACTTTTTGGAGCATCTTTTTTGGGTAGTTATTGATTACCTTTTTGGTAGTTATTGTTTCTCCTTTTGTTGCTGTTGATATTTTGCCTCCCATTTATGGGTATGGGCAGTTTTGATAGAGGATGAATCTGGCCCAGTTGTTTAAGTTTAATCTTGACCATTCATCCATTTTGGAATCTTTATATAAAGGAGTTAGTTTCTCCTTTGTTAGAGGCAGAAAACAAAGATTGTTGCAAAAACTCTAGCAAAATATATACAGAATTTAATGGATGTTAAAGTTGTGTCTGTTTTACTGTGAGTGCATGGTCCTCTTCTCCATTTATTTCATATTTCGGCAACAGTATTTACTTTCATATAGTTATTTATGCATGTATTTGATGGAAAATCTTGGTTCATACCATTAGGAAATAGTTGATTATTGTTTCCTCTGCATGGTTAGTCTGAGCCCCTTTTGTGCTAAGTTTGGTTATTAGATTTAGATGAATGGGTGTAAGAGTCCATCATTTGTATTTAGTAGCTTGAAAATTCAAAATCCTTAGATGATTGCACTGGTTTTCACCTATTTATGCTAATTAGCTGGCAAAGTAATTCCTAGTTATTTTAAGACTTCCGTCTATGTGTTCAAATATGTTGTCTTAATTAAATTAGTTAGTTGTTTTTGTTCACTCTTTATCCTTATCCCTCCCTTTTTCCTTTTTTATTAAAGAAGCCTGCCAGTCAAGCTGAAATAGCATCAATTAGAAGCAAATCAGATTAGATAGGACTGTAAAATTTTAGGGAACCTTTACAAAACCAATTCCGTCTAACCATAAGTCCCCTTTGTGTTTTCAGCAAAACACATCAGCTACTAAGCTATCCTGCAGTCA
Organism: Cryptomeria japonica; assembly: GCF_030272615.1. Lineage (NCBI taxonomy): Eukaryota > Viridiplantae > Streptophyta > Pinopsida > Cupressales > Cupressaceae > Cryptomeria > Cryptomeria japonica. The sequence continues at coordinate 27,974,147 of NC_081406.1, read as the reverse complement.
AGACCTGACAACCAAAACATTGAGGTCATCCCCATTGATCAAATTAACACAGCATTAGGGATTTCCTTATCTCAAGAGAGGATAGGATTCTTAGCATTTCTATTCTGTGTTGGCCAGATGAAGTCGTAGTTCCACGATTTTAGACACGTCAACAATGACCAAGCTGCTGAAAGAGTCATGAAATCCATGTGTGGTTGCTGACAGATTTATGTCCCACATGCTCTTGGATCAATCAACCCTATATGTGGAGTAATGGTCCGCATCATGTGCATCTAGAAAATTAAATGTTGAAAATTATGAGGAAATTGCAATTTTGTGAACTATTTTTCTTGAGAAAGAACTTGAACCACTTTCACAATTTGGAATAAAGGAATCCCTCAGTGACACATTCATCTAACTCTGGTGTCAACTATCTGATCAGTCACTACTAGTACAATGAATTCTAGATTGATATCAACTGGTTATAGAATCTCTATGGTATCAAGAGAGTCCAACAAAGGTGGATGCTAGTGACACGAGGGTTCTATATTGAAAGTATGGTGTTGACTAAGGTAGGAGTTTTATCTCGTACTTGTTTGGTGATAGTGTAGGGCTCAAACCGAAGTCGATGAAGTTTTGTGTGAGTTCCTATAGGTCATTCTATCTGCAAATGTAAGCATTTCTTATCACCAACTTGGATGTTGTGCAATGTATGGTGTTTTCCACACATTGCTTGCATTTAGCATTTGAGTTCTAACTTCTAAAGGATAGTTTGCACCTATTGTTGTACCTACTTAATCTGCTCAATGAATTTGATGAATTTTTCAACTTCCTTTTAAGCTGACCAAGCTGCTGCTAAGGATGGTGGCATGAAATACCCTTTTCACCCCATGTGCACCACTTCCTAGATTTGTATATTTGAAGAAGGTGAACTATCATCCTACTGACTACATTTGTCTGTGGATGGAAGGAAGTATAACCATCCAATTTTGTGTCTACCAGTGAAAAGAGTTAGGGAGTGGATTTTATTACTTGTTTATGAACAGTAAGGTCTTCCTGCCTATTTTCTTACTTTGGTAAAGCAAAATGGATGCCAAGGTGTTGGTTTTTATCATCCTGTTTTTTAATGCATTAAGGTTCAACCCGATTTTGTCTGAGAAACGAAAAGTATTGATATTGTTTAAGAATGACCTTGGAAAAGAATCAGAAATTTTGCTAGCTTTGTGAAATGATTGATAATTTTATATTGTTGAAAAATTACCTTGGCAAAGAATCACAGACTTTGCTAGCTTCTCCAAATGAGTCTTTCCATTTCTCATGCAAACAGACAGGAACCACATGAGACAAATCACTAAATCTGGAAGTATACTTAGAGTCCTCACTCTCCTCTCTATTTCACATGACAAGGATTGATCTCAATCACAACAAGCTCACAGGAAGCCTTCCACATTTATGTTGGAATTTTATTTTATTTTTCTATTTAAAAGTTCCAGGAAAGGGTACTCCCAATTTTAGAAAATAATAAGGGACTATCTCCTCGATGTCCCTATTAGAACATGATTAAATAAGTGATGGTATGAATTTTCCACAGTCCATGAATTATAGAATGAAAAAAAATGGGTTAAACTGTTAAAAAATGGGTTAAACTGTTTGTGTTTTTCATTTTACATTTTGGATCACACTCAGTGGTCCATCATCAGAATGAGATGTCTGTGGAATTTGGTGTGCAGATAAGCGTTATAAAGGGTGCGGATGACAAGAGAAGCATTTAAAAATCCAATCTCTATATGAGGGGATGAACCTCTTTACAATTATTTAAAAGAATATTAAAATATAGTGTTCTATTAATTTTTACAGTAGGCTCAGTTTTGTAAGAAAAATAGGAGAGGGGAGGAGTTGGGAGGAGAGAGAAAGAGAAAGCCATCCCATCTCCAAAATGTCCGACACAAGTGCGAAGGCCCCAAGGCTGAATACCAAGGAACACAGGTAAGTCCTCCATGGAGTAGAATTATGAATCCCAATGTTTCACAGTCAAACTTGATTTGTTCACTAGTCTTCCAAGGAAAGAATTGTCTCTTTACCATTTGGAGCTGAAAACTTTCATGTAGTAGCCTTATGACATCATTGATATATCAGCTAGTCCAGCAGGGTTCTGATTTCCCTTCAATTATGTCTGAGTTTTGGGTTTTGAGTAAATTCCCATGAATCTACAGAGAATATCTTTCAGAGGAAAAATATTGTCCTTTTCAGTCAAAACAGATCATATTTTTCTGGAATATGAAGGATGTCTGTATTGTCTCCTAGGAAAATCAGATTAGCTAAGGTAATAGATGAGAATGTAATAGAACATTTGTGGGACCTGACAGATAAATACAAATCACTGATAAGTAATGAATTGACATTAATTTATGAAATATACCAAACTTATGGTTCATTGTATTTGAATGGTCCAGCTAATTCTATTGCCAATCCTTTTCTTTCTTTCTTTCTTATTTTTCAAAAATGAGGAAAACAGAATGTTCACAAATATGAACCTGATGCAAAATGTTATGGATCACGAGTATACATCGGGTATACTTCATCAAGCCGTACTCATGATAATATGCCTTTAGATAGACTGGCAAAAGTGCCGTATGCCAGTCATTTGCAACAAAGACAAGGTTTCCATCCCCATAACATACACCACCACATGGCACATGCCACGGAACCTGTCAAGAGGACTCAAATTCAGTATAATGTTAATGCATAATAATAATAAACTTCTAAGAGTGTACAATATTTATATGATGAACTCATTCTTTTGTTCTTAGGTAATCATATGTAGAAAGAGAGGCTATTTAAAAAGACCACAATAAGCTAAAATTAGTTAAAACATAGATGCAGAACAATTCTTCAAGCATAAACTAACTTTTGTTGTTTGTGTGATGAGCATAAGAAAAATAACAACAAAATATACCAATAATCATAGAGTTCAAGGGATTTAACCATACAAGCTTTTAGTATCTTGCACATTTCTTTTGGTAAATTTATTAGGAATAAGTATGAATCTCATCTATAAAATTGCCTGTTACCAGGTTCTTCAAACCCTCCACCTAAGATTGTAATGTCCCCAATTGAGATCTTACCTAGTTTACCCTAAAATTACAATTTGATGAGGATGGTTATGTCTAGGAATGCACAATTGCCAGCTTAACCCTTGATGTAGACACAAAATACTCTGATCAGTATATAGACTGCTGTCTTAATTTAATAATGATGAGACTGTAATTCCTTGCTTTTATTGAATGCTTATCTTTCTCCTTTGATGACCTTATTCCATACCAATTAATATTCAAGTCCACTGCAAATGATCTGACGTTATCTCTTCAGATATAAAAATCAGACTCAGACTTTCTCATTCCAATTTTCTGATCCCCTTTGCTATTTGACGAACTTACTTTATGATTGATTGATTTGAACTTATGAACTGGTCTGCTCTTATGAGCACCAATGCTAATTGAATTGCTTTCCTTCTGTTATTTCTGCTTTAGCTGATTTGCTCTCTACTAAATTAATTTTCCTTCCTTGCCCCCTTTTTAAATGACTGGATCTTCCTATTATATCCTTGATAATGGAAAAGGTCATGCCTTATTGTCTTGAAAGGACACACCTATTTGCAATTGCTGCCCTTTTTAAGGAGTCATGACCCTCTCTCTTAACCGCTAACTTTAACCTTAGTTATATTTTAATTAAATATATTTCATTGTAGGAAATCTCTGGGATTGATTACTGGGTCGGCCCTTTTTATGAGGCATCCTTGGTCGACCCTATTTTGAGTCAGCCCTCTCAGCAATGAAATGCTAGTATATCTTATTTTATATAGCCGGCCTCCTTTGCTTATCTGGAAATTTTTCTGTTGTTTTATCCTAGTCGTCCTCTTAAAGTCTTTTATTTAATCGCCTAGGTATTATTAATTGAGGAAATTATTCCCAGTCAGCTCTAAGCTTAGTGTTATCTTAGGTATTAATAAAACCCTACATTAGGTGGGGCATGACAGTCCGCCCTTCCCAAAAATGCTTGTCCTCAAGCAATAGTTTAATGATCATGGAGTCTAATTCATAATCCACCTTTTTCGATGTTATTCTCAATTTCTGTTATTATCACAAACCATATATGTTTTCTCTTAAATTCAAATGTGAGTTATAACCAATAATTGGAAACTGGCAAGGTTTAATTTAAGACAAGTTTTCTCTCATCTTCCAGAGAGAAGGATCAAGGCCATTTTGTATTTGCAAAAACTGATTAGGTTGTCCCAATGTTTGCATCATATCATAGACATCTCTCGAAGTTAAAGAGGAACTTAGAAGCATGACACACATCTATGAACTTAATTACAATGTTCTTTCCTAAATAAACTCATCAGTTTTGGTTTACTCTTGTTATTCTCATGTTCTAGGTCAACTGTAATGTCCCCTTCTCCATAGTGATTTGTTCAGTGGTCCATTGGCCTATTCCGGAGATCCGTAGGCTATTTGGAAAGGAGAATTAGGGTTTCCAACTTTTGTGGAGTTCTGCTCAAGCTTTTTAGGGTTTACCAAGAGGGAATTCTTCAATTCTGTCTATGGTTTCCTTTTGGGTTTTGTTGTCGGGAATAATCATTATGTTATGTTGTTATGTTTATGTTGTCGTCGGTAATAATGAGTTACGGCGGTCAGTTAGTTAGTCGACGGGTAGGTAGTTGGAGTCGCGACGGTTGTGTCGCACCCCTTCGGCTGTCATATATTGTGCCACCTCCGGGTGTTGGAGGACATGTAATGTGGACGACAGATTATAATATGAACATCTTTTGACATTAATGGAAAGCTTATTCTGGTACTTCCTTTGTAATTGCATTGTGCATTGCTGTTCAGTTTCTGTATTCTTCCTGTTTACCCAGTGAGGTAAACATTTGGCGTCGTTGCCGAAATTATTTCGGGAGGGACGGGAATATACTACATGGCACAGGGATAATGGGACAACCATTGCCCGAGGGGACGAGCAGTAACCCTGATGAAGATCACCAAGAATTGTTCGAAGGAGAACGAGCACTCACAAAAGATTTCTCTTGCATCCTTCAAGCGGCCATTGAAACACACGTACGGAAGGAAGCCACCATTGAGGCTGTTCCAGAGGATGCTGTGTGGAGCACGCTTGGTGTAAGCCCGGCGATGAATCGGTTGATAAGCAATTTGCCTAACCTTCTGGCTCAAGCATTTTTGGCTCTTCAAAACCGCAGAGAAGACACCTACCGTGAGAACCGACGACAGCAAATCTTACGAGAATTTCATGAGCGCCAAGATGACGGACGTAGAGAAGACCGACGAAGGACAAATAATCCTTAAATTGTGAAGGGAGAGAAATAAAGAACACTGTTAGAAGCAGAAGAATTATGTTGATTGTATACAAAAGAATGAATTAATAAAGACGTGTTGTGTTTTGGTTTATGTGTTGTGAAACATGAAATTTTACCACAATTAATGCCCAATTTACTGAATAAAGACAGAAATAAGAAATTAGAAACCGACGAGTGGGAGGCTGCGCAGAAGGCTTTGATTCTGGAACAACGTGTAGAACGTAGACGGAGGCTGAGGCAACTTGCCGAAGGACGACCTGCCGAAGGGTTGCCCGAAGGGAACCAAGGAGGTGTCACGGAAGGTGCAGAAGCCGAGGGGAATTTCTACGCGTCGCCAGACTACGGTAGAGCGAGAAGCCTCGAAGAGTTTCTGGAGGAAACTAGGCTACGGAGAGAACTAGTTGAAGAGACTCAAGATCGGTTCAAAAACTTATCTCTCACGCCACAAAGGGAGGATCACCGAAGGGAGCCGGGCACGGGTGACGACGAAGGGGAAGCTAACCGCACGGTAGGTACAAGGCAAAACACCGTACCTTCGGTCACCACCACAGGAGACATCAGCGGCATCGGAGGGAGCAGTGCCGGAGGGCAGACACAGCCACAACCACCTCCAAGTGGACGATTTCCATCAATGGTGACCAAACAAAAGTTGCCCAAATTCAATGGGGATAGCAAAGATGATCCCGCACGGCATTGCCGTACATGCGAAACCATCTGGACAGCCAACGGGGTGACTGACCAGGATGAATGGATGAAGCAGTTTCCCGCCACACTGAGAGGAGTGGCTATTGACTGGTATTCAGACTTGGATAAAACCGGGGTAACCATGTGGGATGAATTGAAGAAAGCATTCGAGAAGGAATTTCGGCTCCTCCGAGATGATAATGTGATAGTCACCGAAATTTATGGAACAAAGCAAGGAAAGAAGGAGACCGTACGGGCATATGGCCGCCGGCTGAAGGAATTAGTCGGAAAGATGGAAAGCCAACCGGCTGATGGCTTAAAGAAGCGGTGGTTTGTCGAGGGTCCGAACCCTAAGCTACGACGAAAGATGAAAATTGTGCCTCCGAAATCCTACGAGGATGCATACAACCGAGCCATGGACTTGGAAAGTGAAAATAAGACAGCCAAAAAGAAGAAGAATAGATCTTCGTCATCCTCGGAAGATGATACGTCGGAAGAAGAGAGTAGCAGTGATGAGAAGCCGAAGAAGAAAGTCACGGCCCTTCAGAAGGATATGGAACGAATGTTAAAAGAGTTTAAGACAATGAAGGGGACCACAGGCAAGGATGATGAACTGTGGTGCACAGATTGTAAGGAGAGCGGCCACGCAAAGGGTGCCTGTCCCAAGAAGGCATTCTGTGACATCTACCAGATCATGGGACACTCTACGAAGGAATGCCCATACAATCTGAAGGCACGTAACCAGCAAGTGCTCTTTGCACATGAGCAGCCCTCCACATCGGATTCAAACAATAATGCATCTTTCGAAGGCTACCGAGGAAACCGACGAGGCGGACGGGGGAATAATAATAATTCCACCAGAAACAGGGTCCAATATGATGCGAAGGGACGCCCGATGATTCAATGTAGGGCCTGCAATCAATGGGGTCATTACGCACGAGAGTGTAATAACAAAGACACCGCTCAAAAGCTATGTCAGTGGTGTGGGTCCGGTGACCATGAAGATGCCGATTGTCCGAAGTCTGGCATAGGGGCCAATCTGATTGATATAGAAGGCAACACACGGGGTAAAGAAGCCATCCTTGCTCTTACCCGAGGGCAGGCAAAGGAAGCCCGATACCCCCATCCCCGCACGGAGAAGCAGAGAATGACGGAGGCAAGGGAGGAAGTAGAAAGGGCTATGAAAGCCCAACGGGGAGAGACACACGAGTCGTCTGGACCCTACTGCACAGACGCGGAGAGGAACATTGTATGGCAGATGCTCCAAATGGAGGTACCTGTGAAACTAGAAGACCTCCTACACACCATACCGCAATTGGGGACGATGTTGTCGGGCACAAAGGTTGATAAACCCAAACCGAGAGACATGGACACTCTCATACTAGGAAGCTCGGCAACAAATCCAGTTGTACTTACCGTCAACAACGGCCGACACCCAGCCGTGGTGGAGATGGGCATCCTGGGCACCATCCTGACAGATACTATAGTAGACGGCGGTTCCGGAGTAAATGTCCTTCCGGAGGACACATGGAAAAAGCTAGGAAAGCCCACTTTGTGGCCACCTACGTTTAATTTGCTAGGTGCAAACCAGCACGGGATTAAACCCCTCGGCATGTTGATGGCACAGCAAGTCACCGTGGGTGCACAACCTTTTGTACTCGACTTCGTGGTCATTCCATTGAAACAGAAAGGGTATGACACCATACTTGGAAGAGGATGGTTGGTGGCAGTGAAAGCAAACCACAACTGGAAACGAAATACACTCTCGATGGAGAGCGGAGGCAAGAAATTCACTATTGATCTCCGGACGCAGTTGGTGAGCGAGGAACTTGCCTCTTCCTCGGGATCTGAATCCGAGAGGGAAAATGACCCACGAGACGAAGGGAGAGAGGGGATGGACCCAGATGCCGAAGGCATATTAAAAATCGAAGGTTGCTGTTCGAAGGATGACACAAATTCACTAAATGGATTGTTCCATTGGTAGCAGGAGGACTATGAGATGTTCTCACCCTCCTGTAACGTATTAAGCGTCGAAGTAGAGGAACCAGAGCAACCGACAAAGGTGTACCTGCCGGAATACAAAGAATATTCCAAGGGAGACGCCCCAAACCCTAGCGACATAGATAATCCGAAGAGTGTTGGCAACGATTGGAACCCTGTGTGGAAGGCCGCAGCCTTCAAAATCTTTATTATTCTTCTTCTTCTTATGTACGGGAAGGAGACCATGGTCACTGTAGAATTTGTGGTTCCAGGTCTTCGGATGGCCATGGAAAATAAACTTGCCACCAATAGGTTCAAATGGAAACCCTACCACGAGAAGCGTGTAGGGGACCCGAGAGGCCGAAAGGACACCCGGGAGTCCGGAGGGGGACCCGAGGGGATGGAAGGGGACTCAAGAGGCCGGGCAGGCGACTCGCCAGGTATAGGACCAAAACAGGAGACTCTCGAGCGAGGAAAACCGAGAAGGATGAAGGGCAATCCTAGAGACATGGGACCCGAGCAGACGACTCTCTAAGACATCTAAATTAGGAGATGAGGGAAAAAAAAAAACGTACGGTCGTATGACAGGCGACCGTACAGTCAAAAAAATAAAAAAAAAATTTTAAAAAGAGAGAGGAAAATGGCCACCGTACGGTGAAACCAACAACGGTGACACCACCGTGCGGTGGAATCACCACCGACGGTGACACCACCGTGCGGTGGAATCACCGACGTTGGCACCACCGGGCGGTGGAACCACCGTGCGGTGGGAGTCACCGAAGGCCGCGCAAGGATAAGACGCCGCACAACCCTGCGCAACAAGAAAGACACCGCACACCGCACAGCCCGACCACCGCACAACACTGAACACCGCCGCACAGCAAGGGTTACGCGCAGCAGCCGCAAAAGGAAAAAGAAAAAAAAAAGAGCCACACAGCCACATAAGGGCAAAACGACCGCCACAGGTAGACCAAGCAGCCGCACGATTGGAGGTGCCAGTGCTGTTATTGACCGTACAGAGAGGTTGTATGCCCGAGGTGCCATCGGGGACATTACCAGATTTAAAATGATTCGCTGGAGTTTGAAGCCAGGACACTAGAAATTCGGAGTGGAAAAGAAGGGTTTTGACATCATAAAATATCACAGAAATGATGCACGCCATGGACTTTCGTGGGGTTCTGAAGGTTGTAAATTGGTGTTGGCAGCGGGGGCGCTGCCCCTCGACCCTGCCCTGTACTGCGACAGGGAGCGCACCTGGGGCGCTGCCCCAAGACCCCGCGAGGGGTGCTACCCCTCGACCCTGCTGGGGTGCTACCCCAGACCCCACGAGGGGCGCTGCCCCTCGACCCCGCTGGGGGCGCTGCCCCTCGACCCCGCTGGGGGCGTTGCCCCCAGACCCCAGTTTATTTTGAGCTACAGAAGACCACAGGAAGTGTTGTGGTTGTTCGTCTTGTGAGAAAGAAGCCTGCAACTAAGCATTGGTGGGGAGGCCATAAGCCGTAGAGGGAGACGGATTTGGAGGTTGGGAACAAACAGAGTTTGAGGGAAGGCATTGCAGGTCCGCACAGTTGTATGACACCAGGGAGTTATTCAGTTCAGTTTTTAGCCTTTGGGGAGTGTGATGAAGGATTTGAGGTGTCTCCTAGCATTTGTGCCAGTGGATTGTGGCCACCTCCAGGCATGACTGGTATGCTTTGAGGAACTCGGAGGATGTCTCGGCTGGACGTGAGGTTGCCGTGGTGGATGCACAGAGGGCTCGGGAGGAGCTGACCACCAGGTTGGAGGCAATAGTCGCGTGAGACTTAGTTTAGCATACCCAGGAGAGCAGCACGGGTGGCTATCGAGGACAAATTGGCTAGGGAGACAGTACCATTTGAGTAGCAGTTGGTGGAAACTGAGACTGAAAAACATGTTTTGCAGACAAGTTTGGGTTAGGCACAGGAGGACTGTGATGGCAAAGGAAGCAATATTGGTGAAATCCACACTTGAGCATCGGATGGTAGCAAAAAAGGGTTTTCAGGCGAGGACGCAGCAAGTGTATAAGATCCGGGCCCGACTGGCGTCAGTAGTTCCTGCCGTTCATCTCTATTTTGTATTAAGTCATCGGAGTCGACTTCTTTTCTTGGGGGGGATGATGTTGTCGGGAATAATCATTATGTTATGTTGTTATGTTTATGTTGTCGTCGGTAATAATGAGTTACAGCGGTCAGTTAGTTAGTCGACGGGTAGGTAGTTGGAGTCGCGAGGGTTGTGTGGCACCCCTTTGGCTGTCATATATTGTACCACCTCCGGGTGTTGGAGGACATGTAATGTGGATGACAGATTATAATATGAACATCTTTTGACATTAATGTAAAGCTTATTCTGGTACTTCCTTTGTAATTGCATTGTGCATTACTGTTCAGTTTCTGTATTATTCCGAAGATCCGTAGGCTATTTGGAAAGGAGAATTAGGGTTTCCAACTTTTGTGGAGTTCTGCTCAAGCTTTTTAGGGTTTACCAAGAGGGAATTCTTCAATTCTGTCTATGGTTTCCTTTTGGGTTTTTCATGAGCTTCAGGGTGGCATAACACGCATTCGATTCTTTGGTGAAGTGAGAACTTACTATTTTTAGTAAGTTAGGGTTTGGTTGTTTGGATGATGTTGTCTTATTGAGCTTTCCAAGCTCTTTCTCTAGGTGCAAAGATCATGTTTTTCGGAGAAGTATTCCATGACTTACTATTTTTAGTAAGTGGTAGTATTGAGCAATTCTATTTTTAGCAGTTTGGACAGGGTCCTGTTCCTGTAGCAGTTCAGTGGTCTCCATTGCGCAGCTTCATCCTAGATTTTGTTGGTAATCACTATTGGAGCATAAGTGATTTAATTAAATATTATTTCCTTATCCTAAGGTTTAACATTTAATTATTTTATTACTGATTAATGATATATTGGGCGACTTAGGAAAAGACATTTTTATATCTAATATCAATGTTATATTTTCCTAAGTTAGGCGTTGAAATTTGAAGATGCATTAAGTTATTGTTGAAGACTTAGGCAAGTTCGAACTTGCTTAATTAATGGTTAAAACGCATCTTGGGCGCCCACCTTGGGAAACAAAATGAAATGTCATTTGGACGCCATATGATAGTGAAATGAAATGAAATTTGGAGACGTGAATTTGAGAGCATTTACATTTGAATTTCAAAGGCAAAAAACTATACATACATGTGCTTGGCCTCCCATTTGGACATATTGAAAATTGCATTGTTATGCTGCCGGTTTGACAATAGAAATATAAGCTTCAAAGTGAGCCTTCCCAGCTAAGTGCAGTTTCGTACTTGCAAGACAGTACCTAGCTGTTTTCCGTGTTCTCTCAATGTTCTTGGTGAATTTGTTGAAGTGTGGGATTGCTGTATTTGCTGTGGTTTGAATTTCAGTGTATTTCCAGGCTGCTGGGAAAGTCATGGCTGAAGCATACTTTCATTCATAAGTCTCTGATTGATCGCCTGCTGCTTTTGGATATTGGTTCTTTGATTTCTATGTCCCAGGCGAAGGAATTTGTAAGTTTCCAGCACTAATCTCTGAGTATTCAATTTAATATTGCAAATCCAAGTTCCCAGCTATGGCGCTTTTCTTTGTGTGGACATTTGGAAGTAAGTTGAGTTAAGTGGGATGTTTGGTGGTCATTTTATTGGTTGTTCTTGGTTAGTATTGATATATTTGCAGTTTGGGTTTGGTGTGGAGTGATTTGGGCGAGTTGTGAGAGTGTTCTATGCAATTTAGTGTGTCTTGGTGTTGTTGGTTATGCGTTTCCAACATGCTGTCAAAAATTACAGATTTCTAGACGTTAGTGTTTGGGTGTGCATTTAGGAATATGAGTAGATTAGTGTATTGGGGAGTGATTTGGAGAGATTTGGGTGATTTTGGGGAGAGATTTGAGTGTGTAATAGCTTCTTGAAGTTGCTGGTCTGCATGTCATTGCTCTTAGAATTTCATAATTTCATGTTGAAGGGCTTTTGGGGAGTTAGCACTTGCTTGGGAATATTTATCAACTTGGACAGCATTACTTCTCAATTCAATCTCTCTAATTCCTATATTTTAAAATTAAGTAGTACTACTACTAACCATTTCTGTTGTGTTGCTTGCCCACTACATAAGTGGAAGAGGTTGGCTTAGTCGCCTTCTTGCTTTGTAATTCAGTTTATGTACTCAGTCCTCCCACTGAATAAGTGGTCAAGTGATAAGTTTTATGCAATTGTCCTCCCGCTGAAATATGCGGTAGAGTGATAGCTTAATGTAATGTCCTCCCGCTGAAATACGCGGTAGAGTGATTGAGTTTCAGTTTCTTGTTATTTCCCTTGGCTGGTTTACCACCAAGAGTTTAGTTTCTATCCTGTTGGATAAGCAGAAGGGGTTGGCTTGCCGCCCGTGCACTGTAATTTCAGTTTGGTTTATGGTGTTAATGATTCCCAGAACATCGTATGCTCTCACCCTCCCAGATTGGGCTCTCGGTGAACAAAAGGTGGAAGGATTCCCTTTCAGTAGTTTGGATTATTTCTCTAACCTTAATGGGTTATGGTGTTTGCTTGTAACTCTTATTGCTAAAAAAAAAATAAAAAAAATTAAGAGGAATATTACATCAACAAAAATAGAATTCATGATGATAGAAATCAGTAATCATAAATATTCATGTAGTAGATACGCCAAACACAAAGTATACACATAAAAACACTAAGCATGCACATGAATATATGCAAACACGAAGTATACACACAAATAGAATTATTGTTAGATGCTTCTCAATGACTAGAATGCATCCATAGATTTATCCTAACACATTTTGGAATCAAGTTGTTTATGCCAAGAAACAACAATTCAACAATAACATGCTAATTGCTAAGTAAACTCAATCTACCATTAATGGTTTTAAGAAATAATGAGCATTTAGTGAATAAGCAAATTATGATATACATTATGACTAGCTAATTATCCTATAACCAATCATTGCTTAGTAAGGTAGGAGACTCGAAAGGATGTCGATAAACTGCCCAACCCAACTAAGCCCCAGAGCACACAACATCCAAGTCATGGCTATTTGCATCACATCCCACAAGGGGCAGAAACGTCCAACCAGAACCAAATCCATCCCTTGGGGTGATCAATTCATCTCTTAGCCGACAAGAGGCGGGAACATCCAACCAAGACCAGATCCATCCCTTGGGTTAATCAATTCATCACTTAGCCCACAAGAGGTAGGAACGTCCAACCAGGACCAGATCCATCCCTTGGGGTAATCAATTCATCGCTTAGCACACAAGAGGCACGAGCATCCAACCAAGACCAGACCCATCCCTTGGGGTAATCAATTCATCACTTAGCCCACAAGAGGCAGGAATGTCCAACCAGGACTAGATCCATCCCTTGCGGTAATCAATTCATCACTTGGCCCACAAGAGGCAAAATGTCCAACCAAGACCAAATCCATCTCTTGGGGTAGTCAATTCATATATCTAATTTTTATTAAGGGTGTTCAACCATAAAGGGTTAGGATAAGGAGGCATAATAGGGTACCCAAGAGATCCTCTATCCTAGGCCTAAGAGAAGGTATACCATCCCTCTTGGCCTCATGTGGCCTTTCGCCATCTCATATGAGATGGTGTACCTAGTGAGGAATCCTATAGCTGTTTCCCCCCCATCTTACCATCCGTTTTCTTCATCTCTTGTTTCTTTATTTGATATCACTTCAATATTATGGTCTTGGCTTCTCTTCCCACATTTATGCCCTGGCTCCCATCTTTCTTTACATTTCAAACACAAGTTTTTCTGCTTAAGGTCCTTTGGATAACAGATGTGCTTGTGCCTCCATTCATCTTTGCATTTGCAACACACCTTTTTCTCCTTGGTTTCATCTTGTTCACAAGTGTGTCCTCATTCCCATTTCTTCTGGCAGCCAAAGCATAGACCCTTCTTCCTTAGTTCCTCTTGTTCATCATGAGGAATGAATGTCCTCTTAAGGTGATCCCTGTCATGGAAGTGCTTATCCCTTGATGTTGTCTTCTTAGAGTGATCTCATCCCTTGGTTTGGGCAGCCTCCAACCGAGTAGCCTTAAGGATCGCTTCTTGGAGAGTAGAGGGATCCAAAGCACTCACTAGTCCTCCGGTTGTATCCGTTAGTCCCTCTATGAATAGGTAGGTGAGCCTTTCTTTAGATATCCTAGGAACCATAACGGCTAACCTTTGGAATTTTGTGATATATTCTTCAAGAATCCCCCTTTGCCCGATCCTTGTAAGTTCCTTGAAATATATTTGGGAATGTGTTTGATCAAAGCTTCCAATAAGTCTTTTCTTGAAGGTATCATAGGTTTTTATATTCTTGTGGTCTTGGGTAACTAGGCCATGATGCCACCAGTCACGTGCCATTCCTTCTAGGTGTAATATGGCGAATGTGATGGCATCCCTTTTTGTCATAGGGCAAAGGGTTAGATATGTTTCTAGTTTTTGTAGCCATGCATGAGCTGTAACTTTTCCTGATCCATCAAAACTTGGGATGGATAATTTCCCTATTTTATTTTGTACACTTAGGTTGGGTCGGTTATCTCCCTTCCAAAGAATACTCTTCATTCCATCCTCACAATATGCTGTGAAAGGAATACTGTTGTGACCATTTCACACATTACCCCATCATAAATGGGGACCCCCTCTTTTTCTTTCAGTTTTAGGTCTTAGATAGGTTTAGTAGCATTCTGATCCTTTAGTTTGAGTGGAGTTGAGTCGGTTAGCTCTTAAGGCATAAGAAATGAACAAATTGTGATGATCATTTCATTTGATCATCAACACCATATCCCTTCAAAATCAAAGATGAAATTATGAGTCTAAGTATGGAGAGGTATCAAACGAGGTGGAATGCTTGAAGAGAGGTAGTCAAGACATAAAGCAATGATGAATGAACCATGTCAAGCACTTAAGATGAATGAAGCATGTCGATGAAACAGCAAAATGGAAGAAATGAAGTCACTTCCAGTGACCCTTCAAATCCCTGACCAGTTTAACTATCACTTCCAGTGACACCTTAGATCTCTGACCTGCCTCCTCAAGCACTACCAGTTGGTGGTCAAATCTCCGACCTGCTTGGTGTCATTTCCAGTTGCCAGTCCAAAGTCCGATCAGGTTGAAAGACCCATATATTTGCAAAGATCAACATTTCTTGAAGTCAATGCTTAAGGGTTTTAAAGTTTAATGAAGTCTAAGATGAATGAAGTTGCTAAGGGTAAGTGGAAACATGTTGAAATGCTAAGTTGCACTCACACTTTAGTGTCACTGCCACTTGATCCTAAAATCTCTGATCTGCCTTATACACTTCCAATTCAATGCGAAATCCACAATCATTGCCAATAGTGCTTCAAAACTGGATCAGCTCATAAACCCTGCCAGTTGGAGATGAAAAGTCCGAACTTATTGCATGACTTCTAGTGAGGGGTGAAAACCACGACCACTGTCAGTGCACCCCCAAATCTCCACTACTGCCAGTAGGGTCCTAAACCTCTGACCATACTAATAGTGCTTCCAATGGGCATTCAAATCCCCGCCCAAGGACATCAATAAGTGATGTCGATGTTGATGAGAAGAGGACAAGTTCAATGTGTCAAACAAAACAAAGGTATGAGTGAATTGATGAGAGGATGCAAGAACTTGAGGTGACTTCCAGTTGCACACTAGATTTGCAAACACTGCCAGTGCCTTATGAAATCCACGATCAGTACCAATGCCTATCCAAAAGCCCGACCCTCTTGATAACACTGCCAGTGATGGGTGAAAAGACCGATCACTTATGACCATTGCAAGTTGTGCCTATGATCCACTAACTTCAAGTTAGAGGAAAATCGCGAACTTCCACTTGGAGGTAAAAATCACGACCTCCCTATGATCACTTCCCATGACCCTTAGAATCCATGACAAAGATGAATAAGGCCTGTGTTTAAAGCGCTGAATGAGATATAAGTAGAGGGGCCTGCTTAGATGATAGACGTTCTATTCAAAATTTTAAAAAACTAAGGCAAGTCGGCCTACCGACATTTGAATTTAAAATGTGTAAATCATTAAATGGGAAGTTGAAAGATCAAGTCAGCTTATGGAAAACAAATACCAAGAGACATCCTCTCAAGATCGATTCTTATTTAAGATGGTTGATCGTTCCATTGAAACAACCATCAATATCATGCGATTTATCTCTGATATTCAGCAGTGACCTTCTTCATTGCAAAGGGAACTTGTGTTTTCAAGCAAGCAATGAATTTCATCAGCAAGAACAGCGATTTCATCTCTCAATCAGGAGCAGCGATACCCTTCATCAGGATCAGCATTAAGACAACGAATCTACCCTCCAAGACAGAAAATTTGCCATCAAGGATAACGATTCTGATCAAGCAAGGCAGCGAATCACAGCAAACTCAATTGGCAATCAGCGAATCTAACATTCAACATCAGTGATTTTCATCTTTGCCACAGCAATATCTAATCAAAATAAGGATAATTTTTCCGAATTAACAGCATATCTGAGATTACCAGTGAGAGAAATATTCATTTGCAGGCCTGAGTTGAGTTGTTGTGATCATGTCTATTTAGAATCAGACCTAAGATTGATGCTAACACAGCTATAGGGCTAGCGTTTTAAAAAGTTGAGTAAATAAAATCTCTTATACATCATGCTTTAAAGCCCTTAATTTGTTCTTGTGCATACCTTGATAAAAGATTCATGATAATTTGATGATTATGACCAAGTATAGTCTGATTTTGACAGCTAGGGTTTTAGGATGAAAGCCTAGGGTTTTAGAAATTTGAGAGGATTTTAATGAATTATCAACCTTAGAGAAGGAAATTGCTAACCTAGTTGATTAATTTCAGCCTTGTAAACATTGATATCATATTAAAACCCTAACTTAGACAATTCTTGCAGGTAGAAAATGGCAACCCCGAAGGCAGGAGCAGTTCCAAGACAAACCCTCATCAAGGAGGACTCGAAGGGAGTGATGCCTGAATCAAAGATCACATCATTGTGGAGCAATGAAGGAGACACCAATCTGGACCAGATTGACATGAAGAAGTTTCCAGGTTCCCTATACACAAGCAAGCCTTCCGGATTTTCAAAGAAAATGATCGAGAGCAGGATAGTACAAGCAATAAACTTCCTTCCGGCTATCCAATGCAATGAGTTGATAGTCAAGTGTGCCAGATACTATGATGCCAGCACAAGAAAGATAGTAGTACCTGATGGCAAAGCACTTGCCTACCTATCCGAGACAGCCACCAGCAAAGCCTTCCACATACCTGATCACAAAGGCATGGTCTACAAGAGCAAAGGAGCACAACAGATCTTTGAGGATGATCCAACAAATGCCTTGGCATAATCAACAAGAATTGGATGTTGAAAAGCAGGCCTACATATCCAAGATGCCCAGCAAGCCTCATAGAATTGATTTTAAAGAAGAGTTTGGTGATTTGATCACTTCGCTCAACCAAGTTATGGGAACTTCTCAAGCATCTCAGTTTGACAATTGGATGTTCTACTTCATGGAAGCATTGTCAACCGGTGTAGAAAAGATCAATTGGGCAAGAATTATAAGTAACAACCTTGATCTACAGTTCAAGAGGCTTGAGGATTCTAAGACATTCTACATGAGTTCATACATCATATATTCACTTGCCAGAGCCCATGAATATGCAGGGTTGATGTATAGAGGCCCAGTTGGAACTGGAACTAGAGAGATAAGAGCATGTGAATCCTACAAACAGCTGCATTACCCTAGCAAGGCGCATTTCAGGAGGGTGAACGATGCTTTCACCATGCACTTGACAAGAACACTACAAGGCGGCATTCTTCAAATATTATCCCAGCTTAAGGAGAGATTAGCAAAGGAAGTCATAGTAGTACAAGACGAGCCTATAGATGATTTGGACAGCTTCCTAAATAGAGCTCAAGAGACGGTTGAAAAGAAGAAAGCCACCAAGTGTTGGAATAGTTGTCATTGATGTCAAAGGCAAGATGTTGAATTACATTGTTGGAAATGTTGTCATTGATGTCAAGTGTTCATGGTGCAAAGATTGATAGACATAACAGTAGTCATCATTATTATTGATGTCGAAGGAAAGAGTCCTATCTGTTCAAGAATTGTAATTAATAGTTATTGATGACATGGTCATTATGAATGAAGGAGATTGTTAGAATATTGAAGTCATAGAAATGTAGCAAGAACAGCTATGCAATTCAGATCACTATTTTGTCATTAATGTTGTTGAAATTGAGCCCCATATGATTCCAATCAACTAAGAGTCAGCAATCAAATTATTTGATCCATATTATATGAGGTTTACACTTGGTAAAGCAGCAGACTATCAGATTCATTATGCAGTGATCATATATTAAGACAGTGATATTATTAATAACAGAAGTCAGCATTAATCAGCGATAATCAAATATATTCCAGACCAACATGCAGCATTGGGACTATTATGTACAGCGATCAATCTGTATCATCCTACACTTTAACTAGAATAGCATGAAGGTCAAGTAAATTATTAGAAGCCATTTATTATGCGATTCATACAAAAACAAAGTTGTTAAGACAAGTCAAAAATGACAAAGTTACCACTTAACTAAAGACTAAAGGTGTGATCCATAAAGAAGTAATACAAATTACAAAGGATAATACGGGGTCTCAAGTTATATAAAATGCCACTCCAAGAGTAGACAAGCCCAAAGATGAGATCACAGCAGATGAGTATGACTTGGAGACTACTGACTTAGGTCTTCCCACCACTGAGTAGGAAATGGAAGATTTGAATGACACGGTGAAGACATTCATGATATGTTGAATGTTAAGGTAGCGAAGAACAAGAAGCTTGAGAGGGAGATGAATGCATTGAGAAATTACCTACAGCAACTCAGAGAACCAATAAAGCAAAATGATCCTGTTGTGACGTTTTCACATGTTGCCCCATCACAAACGAGGACCCTCTCTTTTTGCTAAATAAGCCAAGTCTTTTGCAGTCTGTGTCGCCTCCCAACCCTAAGGAATGAGCCATAAGGTCTTGTTGGTCTGTATTTTGATCTTTGAAAGTAATGAAATGACTATGTAGGGAATGGATTCTTAAGGAATATACAGCCTAGACAGGAAACAGTCTAAAAATTGTCATCAAGTCGAGAATTAGGATTTTGATTTATTGAGAAATGCATTGTGCTTATTGCTTTATCCTTTGAACTTTGCATTTTGCTAACTACGAACTTGATTGATACTTGTATTTCACAACGTTTCCTTGTCTTTTTCAGGTACATTGTGGGGAGTAGGACTTTGGATACTAAAAGGAGAACATCGTTGAGTGGATGATATCATCATCTAAGGAAGAGATTGCAGTGACAAAATAAAGAATGCACATACAAAGGAATGGAATGATGGATATTTGGCTAAGTGTTAGGAAAATCCTGAGAATTAATATGAAGAAATGAAAGAGAAACAACCAAATTTTGGCCAAGTCTGGAAGCATGTATTGTCTATTTTAGGATTTTTATCCTTCAAACTTAGAAATGAGGTTAGTAGCCTAGGGCATTGTGAAATCTGAGTGAAGCATTGAAAAGAGAACCCTTCAAGGAAGCTACCAATAAAATTTAAACGAATTCTAAGGACTTACTATGTTTAGTAAGTCTATTTTTTTAGTAAGTTTCACTACGGCCTGAATTGGCCTAATTTTGCGTTTAAACAAACTTACTATTTTTAGCAGTGTCTATTTTTAGTAAGTGTCATTGTGTCCCAGTTCGCCCTAATTTGGTGTTTGGAAGAACTTACTATTTTTAGTAAGTCTATTTTTGGAAAGTCTATCTCTGGCAACTGGCAAAGCATTGACAGCAGAATGTTTCTAAGCACCCAGTTCTAAATCTGGAAAAGCAAATGAGCAAGTGGGTGATCAAATTTTGACAAAGTCTAGAAATCCTCCTCGAAAAGACCAAGCATGAAGTAATCTATTCTTGGTCACAAATCCCAAGACAAGGAGGAATTTCCAAAATCAAAAAATGCTTCCCTAAGGATTTTTTCAAAAACTCCAAAATTCCTCCATGACCCCTGAAATGCGCCCATCCTCCCTCCTTGGGTGCAAATCCCAAGGTAGGGAAGTGTTGGTGTCTGCTTTATCATCTACCAAAAAATTAGAATAGGATACTCGAAGGTATTCTATCCTATCCTAAAAAATCACTACTGATTCCAAGGTCTATATGTGCGAACAAGCGACTTTGGTGGAATAGCTTCTTGGGTAGTGTATGCTGAAAATCTCAAGGGGGACTTACGTTTAACAACTATCTTGAACTGCTGGACTTAGATGGATATAGCAATTATAGGCTCTTCTTTTTTTTTGGATTTTCTGGGATTTAGACTTTCAAAAGAAAGGGAAAAAGGGATAGGGTTCTAGAAGGCTAATCTAATCCTACGAATTCTGGACACGGTATCAACTAGGTGCTCTCGAGAAACCAAACCTTGCTTCGCCACACTAGGGACAACTACACAAAGTCGGTGCGATCTTCGATGGGTTGTGCTTATGATCGAGATGTTGGGATGCACAGAGGACGGACTCAGACTAACTTTGCACAGTGAAATGGAAATCATCCATTCACCAAAAGTATGAGCGGAGATGCACCATTGATTGACACTTATCAAAATCCTTCATTCAAATTAACAACAATGAAAGCAAATCTAAATTAATTTAACTAAGTGTTGAGGAAATTGAAACCATGCAAATCATTCAAACAATAGGGATTACAAAGCAGCGCACATGCAATATATTATCTGGAATAACCTTAAGCAACAATACATCAAAAACCTCACACCCTCCAAATGACAGGAGGCAACCTTATATAGTTTTTCAAAATAAATGAACGACCGAGATCAAACAGCGATCAAGGGCCAAGATTGAAAGTCCTAAACCCTAATTAGGGTTTCCCAAAATACTATCAGCTTAAATGAATAAGAGAGTGACACGTGGCGCAACTGCTAATTTCACTGAGGTGCGTGTCCACTTTCTTCTTTCAGAGATTCAACGTATCTGGACACAATGAACTTGACCTCCTCCATGGTGACACTTGGCAAACCGCCAATCTGGAAGTCAATGATGTCCACATCATCGGTACATGTGGCAAGAATGCCTTCCCACTCAATTGCTTGGGTAACGAAGTTCTCATCGATGGAGAGGAAGTTTGCAATCTTTGAAAGATCGCCTTTGTCAATCATCCCTGAATCCTTGAAGAAGCTTGCCTGAATCCTGGCTTTCAGGTTCTCTGCTTGTAAATGTTTCTCCCTTAGGCTTTCCTTCTTCTAGATCTCTGACGCCACACGGAATACCTTGCCCAAGATCTCTCAAACACTTTCCTCTGTCTCAAAGCACTTAGTCTCAGATTTCTTCAGAACTTCAATCCGAGTGACCAAGGCATAATACCATGTGCTGAAGTCGTACCTGTCTCCTGTCTGTATGATACCTACATCCACTAAGCTTCTCTTTGACATGCCTTGGATAACCTTCAGATGTGGGAGTGTTTCATTCTGAATTTCATCCACCTCTTCCCAATTGGTGGCTAGATCCCGAATACGATCGATCAATAAAGAAGCTGACTCATGTGCCGATACTAAATTCTCTACCAGTGTGTCAACACGCACCGAAGTGTCTGAAATCCACTCCTTTGCTTGAGTGTACGAGCCCTTCATATCATCATAGTCCTTCATTGATCCCTACTGAAGAGGCTGTGGCGGAGTAACCGGGACCTCACGGTTGAGTGGGCTGGTAAGATGGAGAATGTACTTTCTCCACTACTGGTTCTCTTCTTCAACCTTCTTCCTCTTTTCTTTTTCATAAGCTAGACTCATCTTTAGAACGTTGCAAGAGTCATCAAAATATTCGACCTCTTGGTCCTGGGTGGGCTTACCCAGCTCTATGGTGGTAACCTTGTAATCATCTGTGGTGACATTGTCTCTAGTCTTCCCTTCTTTGGGCACCACTATCTGGACTGTCCTGAATCCTGCACTGACTCTCTGAATTAGGGAAAACTTCCTGGCGGGTTTGGGTGGTTTAGTTATAGTGGGCTCATTCACCTTCTCCAGAAATGTTGCAGTGACCTCTTCGGAGCAAGCCTCCTTGGGAACCTTGGCCTTTATTCTTTCTCTCAGCCAATCCGTAATGGTTGATTGCTCTACAGTGTTCCGGTCAAACTCATCATCTACCTCTCCTAGGTTTGCTGGCATGCCATCCAAGAAGACTGTAGGTGCTTCAGCTTGCTCTCTGTCTGAACTTTGGACAACCTCTTCCACTACTTCCCTAACTGGTTGAGAAGGCACTCTTACTTCCTCATCAATCACGCAGATGTTCATCTCTTGCTCCCCAATTGCATTTAGATTGGGCACAATGGAAGCAGCACTTAGGATGGAGTGGCCTTTGCTGGACTCTTTTCTCTCACCTACAACCCTTTTCCCTGTGACCTTTGTGGAGCTTCCAACCAACTCCTTCCTCTTTGGAGACCCAACACTTTCTGGATTTCGAGCATCACTAGCGGAGGTACAAGGATTGATGGACAGAGTATCATCTACTCCCATCAATTCGTAAGTCAAGGTCACACCTTTGGCCTTCAACTGCCTTGTCTTTTCAGACGTCCACCACCTCGAATACTCAACCACCAACCTCATGAGGTCTGCTAGATCTGATTTCTCTCCCTCTATCCAATCTATTAAAACTAGGGGTTCATTTTTCATTTTTTCAAAGCCCGGCTGCTGAAGTTCTAGGCCTTCTTCTACCTGATCGGCAACTCTGAATACTTTTGTTGCTCTCACCATGCTCAAAGGGATTCTTGAACAGAATCTCTTCCTGATCTTGAAGCTATCGGCTGCATTAGCCCAGTAGTCTTCTAGATCCAGTCTGTGCTCAAACGTTGTTCCTTCGACCTTCTTTATCCTATGGAATGGATCGAAATTCCTCCTTGCTTTGTATTGATAGAAGGGATACCAAGCTAGCTCCTTGTCAGCGGTCGCAACAGCTTGTGATGACGGACATGTTTCCAGCCCATTGCCAATCGTAAGTAAAGACGTTTCTGCCTTCTTTTACTTATCCCTTTGAATCACTATATACTCCTCCAATTGTCTCACAACCTCGAGCAACACCACTCGGTTGGTAGGGTAAGCTGGAAGCTTGTATGGAGGCTTGGAGAATCCCTGAATTCGGAGGTAAGTGAACTTTGGATATTGGATGTACCAATACCCGAACCAATCGATGAAGTCCATAGACTCTTGAGAGAGTCTCTGGTGCAGCCCACCTTGAAGTGTCCGAGTAATGTGCATAAGGAAAGTATCATTCACTCTTTTGAAATGGAATTTCTCTTCCATGTGGAGCTGGGGATAGCAATCATACATTGGGAACTGGTTCTCCTTGTTCCCAACTTCTCCTCTACAAGTGAGACCTTTGTACTTGTAGGTCCTGGCCAAGGAATAAAACATGTAAGAACTCATGAAGAAAGTTCTATTCGTCTCCAGGTTCCTCAATTGGCTGTCTAGGTTGTCACTGATCATCTTGGCCCAGTCTATCATTTTTACTCCATTGATTATTTCATTAATGAAATAATACATCCAGGGTTCGAATGGAGCTCCCTGAGGATTTCCCATTATTCTATTGAGCAGGACGATCATGTCTCTGATGTCTTCCTTGAAGTATGCTCGCACTAGGCTCTTCCTCTGAAGTTTGGAGGTGCCCTTCCTCAACTTGTCTAGCCAGGAATGGTTGACTTTGGCATCATATTCCTCCAGGTGGTCCTAATACAGACTGTCATCTTCGTCCTTTGTCATATACACTGTGTTGTGATACTCTGGGATCCTGAAGGCCTCTCTGATGGCCTCATCACTGATATTCGCCAACACTCTTCCATCAAGTGCAACAATGTCCTTACTAATGGGGTTATAGTGTTTGGCACATTTGACTACTAGTTCATTGCACTGCATGGTGGGGAGGAAGCCAACAGCATGCACGATGCCACTCTTCATCATCTTTCGCGCAATGGTGGTAGGCACAAGGTTGTCCAAACCAAACATTCACTTCTTAAATTCCCTCAGATTGATGTGTCCGAGGTTGGTGTCACTGATGTTCTTCCATTTTGAAGTCATCCTCGACTCTGGAGGAGCATCTTTATCTACTTGAAATTTCATAATGTCTAGGACCTGCAGACAAACAATGAAATTTTAAGTTAGAAAATAATTTGCAAAGTTTCGAAAATAACGGGGCTGCAATATGGTTAAGTGTTGGAAAATTTTCATTTTTATTCCCATACTTAGCCAAAAAAATTGAATATTCACCTCAAAAACCCTCATCTTAAGGCTGGTTGTGGTTACCACCAAGTGTCAAAACTTTCAAAAAATTTCATACTTAGCCAAAAAATGATTTTCTTTCTCCAAAATTTTCGAAAAAATCATTTATTAAATTCTGGAAAATATTCAGAAAATTCATAATTTTAATTTCACCTTCAAATTGGATAGAAGTAAGACTAGAATTTTCTCCAAAACATTCAGAAAAGTTTAGATAATCCTTACTCGTACTAGTTGCCTTTCTCCAAAAAATTCGTGAAACTTTTGTCAAAAAGGTTATCCAACCTCCAGCGATATCAAAAATTTTCTCCAGATGATCTTCAAACTGAAATACTTCACTAAGCTCTGCTTAGTAACTTCGAACTTCTTGGTGTAATAATGAAGTTGATAATGAAGCATTTGTAGACAAGGTTAAATCTTCAAGTAGAAACCCTTAAAATCTTCCAACTCATACTTCCTAATTTTAACTTCATGTTTCCAAGTTTTTTTCTCTTTCAAAAAAAACTTTCCATTTTGATTTAAGTTTGAAAATATCTAATAATCTTCCAATATTCTTTTCCAAAAAAGCTTTCCATTTTTTATTTAAGTTTGAAAATATTCAATAATCCTTAAATATTTTCTTCCAAAAAAAACTTTCTATTTTGGTTTCCAAGTTCGAAATCCTTATGGATTTTGATGACATCACTGGCATCTTGTTGATTTTGTTTGACTTTCGTGTGTAGGCGGACTTTTGAAGACTTACCTTCATCTTCTTCAAGTTTTGGCGGACTTTCCTTACCTCTCCAAGGCATGGCAGAGTTTAGGGGGTCTTCAACATATGGCGGACTTTAGGAGGTGACTTATGTATAGGGCGGAATTTAGACTAGCTATCTCACATGACCTAGGGCGGAGTTTAGAACACATCCCCCTTGGGCGGACTTTAGACAAGGCTCCTATGCACCCCACACACACATGGCAGACTTTTTGCACCCCTTGGGCGGACTTTGGAGGCTTCTCCACCATTTGAAGAACTTGGGCGGACTTTGAACACATCCCCTAGGCGGACTTCCAGAGGTGGTACCAAGGATATGGCAGAGTTTATACAAGGCTCCTACATGGCCTAGGCGGACTTTCCTTGGGTCCCCTTGGGCAGAGTTTGTTGATGGCTCCTCCTCCATGACTTAGCATCTTAGGCGGACTTTGAAGACTTCTCCAACATGGGTGGACTTTGATGAGATCACCCTTATGCTTTGCTAGGATAGGGCGGACTTTAGAGGTGGCACCAAGGAGGGCAGAGTTTTGGGCTCCCTCTCCTTAGTCTTCTTGACCTAAGGCGGACTTTAGGGGGTCCTCCTTCATGGGCGGACTTCTAGCAAGGCTTCTCATAGCCTTCCCAACATGTATGGCAGACTTTGGAATGTGTTGGTGGCACCCCTTGATGGCATCACACACATGGCGGAGTTTGAATGCACCCCTTGATGGCATCACACACATGGCGGAGTTTGAATGCATGTCTGGGATGGCGGACTTTGGAAGGTTCTCTAGTTTGGGCGGACTTTAGACAAGGCTCCTACATGGCCTAGGCGGACTTTGAAGACCACTCTCGAGGCTTCTCCTAGACAATGGCGGACTTTGGAGTGTTGGCCATCATGGCCTCTTCAACACATGGCGGACTTTAGGAGGGTCTTCTCTTCATGGCCTCCCGCATCATGACATCATTTGAACCTACAAAAACCCTTGTTAGCCAGACTTAGAAGAATTCTTAGAAAAATTTCAAAATTTCACAGCTTAATCAAATTTAACCAAATTAACTTGAAATTTGAAATCCATGCCTAGGTGGATCATCTGAAGCAATATGATCCCTAAAATCTAGGGATTTAGCTTTTTAGGTCAAAACTTGGAATTTTTGGATCCCGATCAAGGCAGGTCAGTGGCAGCAGTGTAAACCCTAGGTTCGCATCTTGAAAAAGCAAAAAAAGCCTAAAATCTAGGGATTTAGCTTTTTAGGTCAAAACTTGGAATTTTTAAGTCCCGATCAAAGCTGGTTAGTGGTGTAAGTGTAAACCCTAGGTTCGCATCCCGAAAAAGCAAAAAGCAGGGATCCCTAAAATCTAGGAAAAACTTTCTAAAAATAGCCACACCGGGGATCAGACTGAAAATGCCAAAAACCAAACTTCCTAAAAAATAGGAAAAAGCAAAAAACAAACTTTCTATAAATAGAAAGTTGTCCAAATTCGTCCAAATCAATTGCGATCTTCATCCTTTGGCCTTTCTAAGCACTCTGGTGGTGTTCGTATTTCGGAATCACATAATTTGCAAAAACTAACTTTCAATCGTCAGGGCCTGAAATGCTCAAAACTAGACAAGGTTTGGTGAAATTGCAGTGAAAGGTCATAGGACACTAACAAAACCCTAGAAAGCAGGAAAAGAAAGGGTCTCCATTTGCAATGGGATGATGTGTGAAGAAGGTCACAACAGGAAGATTTTCCTTGTAAGAGGAATTCCTCCTTCACCTCCAAAATGTGCCCAGGACTAGGAGGGCTCAAATCACTAGCAGTGGAGGGTTTTCCAAAAACACAAAATTCCTCCTTCACCTCCAAAATGCACCTAGGGAGGCTCCTGGGGTGCAAAATCCCAGCTGAGGATGATTTTTTCTTCATGACTAAAATTCTTTCCTTCAGGACAAAATTCTTGGAAACGGTAAAAAATTGGCTGTGTTGGAAATTCTTCTTCTCTGGACTCCAAACAGGACAAATTTCCTAGAGAATGGAAAAATGACTAAGTGTTGGAAATTTTCCTCCTCCAAACTTCAAGCATGCCAGGATTCTTGGAAAGTGAAAAAATGGTTAAGTATCGAAGAATTCCTCCTTCAAGTCCAAAATGCACCTAGGCACTCTCATAGCATGGAAATGACAAAATTTCACCAAGTGAGAAAAATCCTTCAGGTCATCCAAAATGCGCCCAAGCCAGGAGAATCCTTCCACCAAAATAGAATTGGTGCCCAAGCACTCATAATTCCTCCTATAACTCAGGAATGCACCCACCTCCAAGAAGGAAAAAAATGATAAATTTTGCTAAGTGTTGACAAATCCTCCTCCAAGATTGATATGCACTCAAGGATTCTGCAAAAGTGTGGAAACTCAAAACTTTGACCGAGTATGGAGAAATTCCTTCTCTAGACTCCAAATGCACCCATCTCCAAAATGGCAAGAAATGACGAAATTTGACTAAGTGTTGGGGAAATTCCTTCTCCAAGTGTCAAGTGGGCCCAACTTCATGAAGTCATGGAATGAACAGAAATTGGCTAAGTATGAAAAATCTCCTCCTATCCTTCTAGGATGCACTCAAATACTCAAGACATGGAAATTTGGCTAAGGCATTGAAAATTCCTATCACTTGTCTCACATGCGCCCAAGGTGGAGAAATGACACGATGCATGGAATTTAATGCTTAAGGAGGCATCTGGCAAGTCAAAGGACAAAAAAGGGGCATCAAATATTCATCTCTCCAATTCGAGGGCATCATTCCAAGGAAGTTCAAAAGTATAAAGGAATTCCACTTTCAAACAATGCTAGTTCAAATACCTCAAGATTCAAGCAAGTACAAATAAGAAGAATTTACAACTATCTTGAATTTCCTCTAGAAACCCAAGATCCCAGTCAAGAAAGAACAAGGAAGAATTCCAGACATTCAAGGAAGACATTCAAAGTTCCTGAGATCCAGTTCAAGTATGAAAGACTTCAAGAATGATAGAATCATCGACAAGGAAAGATATTCCAAGAAGGTGAATTCCCAAGCAAGTACATGGAAGAGAGATAATGATCAAGGAAGGATAATTTAAGAAGAAGCTGATCAAAGTTAGAACCTTGGTCCAAATTATGCAATTTGGGGATATACTCCATCACAATCAGTCAAAATGGAATATTCTTCGTGATGAGTCATTGGGTCCACATGGCGTCCAACATGCTGAGGTGGCACCCCGTCACCTTCTCCGACCAATCAAATGTCTCCCAACCGTCATGACCAAATTCATTGCATCGGCCGCCAAGGAAAGGGATAGTGGGTGTACTATTCTAAGTGATGGGCTATTAAATGCATAATGGACTGGTGGGCTATTTAATGCATAGTGGGTGCCTCATTTGGTGCGATGGGCCATTAAATACATGATGGGTGTGATGCCTTATTAATTGACAGGCCCACTACTTGGCACCACAAAGGGTTCATTTTGGTCAAAACCCTAATTAGGGTTTGCATGGTGTAATCTTGGCCCTTGATTTCAAATCAATCTTGGTCGTTCATTTGTGGGAGCATCTCTATAAAAGGCCCTACCTTCTCATTTGTAATTCATTAGATAGTTAGCTCACTAGAAGTGAAGAGCTCTTGCTCCTTAGAGTAGAAGTAGAGTAGGAGAAGGAGAAGACATTGTTGTAAGACTTGGAGAAATAAAATTTGATTTCATTGAAGATATGTTGGATTCATGTTTATTTCAACGTGTTGAATGGTGTTCTTCCAATTTCTCAATTGTTAGATAAAGTACTTCAATATTAATGAAGAATGCAATGGTGTTTGATGAATTTCCATGGCTCGGAATTTTTGCATCTTATTGATTATAAGTTCAGGTGTAAAATTAACCTGAGCCTTTTATATGGATGCTTAACTTCAATCATTAAATGTGCATTGTTCGTTATGATGGTGTTCATTGTGATATGAAAATTCTTTGCATAACCCTTGGAAGATTGCACCAATTCTTGTGGAGTTGTAGTTGATCTTGGCGAAGCAGAGCTTGGTTTATTTGGAATTTGTCCATTAGAGCACTATCCATTGATATCATTGTCCTTAGGAGTAGATATAGATCCTTCTAACCCTTTCCCCTTTAATTTCAGTCCATTCCAGCTCGGTTCATTCAAAGCAGAAGCATCACAAAATTGCTATATCCAATGATGAAGTTTCAGCCAAAGCAAAGAAGTGAAAGAATTTTCCAAACGTAAGTCCCTTTGTGTTACCAACATATCACAACAACCATTGAGCTTATCCACACGTCAAGACCTAACAAGGAAGAACCTTGGAGTCACCTGTATGATCTTTCACAATCTTAGAATACATACAATTTTGCTCAAGAGAGGATAAGATACCTTGGTATTTTATTCTGTGTTGGTGTGGTCATAAAACACCCATCAACAGATCCTTCAAACATACCTCCACCGTTGCTCCCTCCAACTCAGTTGATAATTTAGAAGAAATGAGGATTTCAACTCATGTGATGAAGAATTGGATAAATAAGTCTTTCAAAAAGGCAAATGCATTCGTGAAAGAACTAGTGAGAATATTTGATAAAGCTTCAAGCATTCTTGACAGGACTCACTTCATCATGGCTTCTTATGATGTTTTCACTTTCACCAAAGATTACACAATCCCGAGACTGCAAGCATTGATGAGCTTACCCAGGCAGACTTTGGTGAATAAAGGAGTATTGAAAAAAGGGTAATCATATGACTTCCAGCGTTGGTATAAGTTGCTCCGAATGAGAAAGATTGTGTTTGAAGATATCAGCAGTGGCTGCTCACAAGTGGAAAATGCAACGTGTGATACATGATAAAATTGTGGCAGTGGCTGAAATCATACTATAAATGGAGATGAATGAAGGAATTCATATAGATGTTGATCAGCTAGTAGAAAGAGTAAGGTTTATTTTGTTTGGGACAGCCGGTCCACCTTCAGAAAGACAATTGGAGGAAATACAATCATTCATGACACTTGCAATAAGACTAAGAATTTTGCACCGGAATGGGAGAAGATCTTTGTTACTGCCTGTTGTGACCTTTTCACACATCGCCCCATTGCTAACGGGGACCCCCTCTTTTCCGGCTTTCTGCGTTGTTAGGTTAGGGTTTTCGCTGCTTAGTGGGCAATTTTGCATTTCCCGTGCCGGAGCCTCGGAGTTTTGATCATGCCTAGTGCCATCTAGGGTTTTTGAAGTTATAGGATCACATTGCAAACGTTGATATTTTAATGATCCTAGGTTTTGTCTAGGTGTTTGACCTTTTGAGTGTTAAAGTGTCTTTAAACACGCGCATCAGTGATTTTAAAGCGCCAAGGTATTGCCAGACCTTTTGGAGTTGTTTTCTCGCTCCTAAGGTATTATTTAAATTGATTTCGCACTTTATTCCACTATTTTCCTAGCGTTTTGCTCATATTTTTGGAAAATTAGTCTAAGTCCAGTCTAAATTTAAAGTCTCGAAGTGATTTTGAGTGGTTAAAATGATAAAATCCTAAGGGAAATCCTTATTCCATGGGTTAAAGGGTCAAATTCCATGCTAGAGGTGCTTTTCCCCTCACATTCCAGACTACCCAACCCATTCCCCCACTCAAAATCCATACTACACATGGGTTTCCCCTGAAATCCATACTGGCTACTATTTTCCCCCACTGTTTATCCATACCCAAATCGATTTTCCCCTGGAAGTGCTAAAATTTGGCTAAGTGTCAGGATTTATCCAGACTGCCATCGATTTTCCACCAGGAGCGCGGACTGGAGTGTGGACTAAAGTGCGGACAACGTTGAGGATGATTCCATGCCTGGGTCGATTTTCCACCAGGATTTTTGTGACAACTAAGTGTGGTTTTTTGTTCGGATTTTCATCCAGACAGAAGTTGATTTTCCCCTGAGAGCATTTTGTCTGGATTTTCATCCAAATAGAGATCGATTTTCCACTAGGAGTATTTTGAAGAGTTTTGAGTCCGGATTTTCATCCAGACTGAGGTCAAAATTCCACCAAGGAGGATTTTTCCAAGTTAAGTGAGTTTGGAGTGTGGATTTTTCAATCCAGACTACCATCGATTTTCCCCTGGGGAGTTTTGTGTGCATTTTTGATGAATTTATGCATGGATTTTTATCCAAGCTAGGATCGATTTTCCCTTATGGGGAATTTTTGGCAATTTTAATAATTTTTAAAGGGATTTTTCAATCCCAACCCAAGTCGATTTTCCCCTGGAGGCTTAATTTGGATTTAAATTGCAATATTTTAATAAATAAGCCCCATTTAATTGCTTTCAAATAATTATTAACGATTATTTAAAATTTAAAAACAAAATTTAAATAACTTGCAATAATCATTTAATATTTTAACCTTCTAGAAGCAAGTTAGGTTTTTGCCAAGCAAGTATTTAAGCAAGTGTTTTATCCCACATTGCTTGTGTGTTGAAAGTAAGAGATAAAAGCAAGTATAAGAGAAGAGACTTAGCATTATTTTATTATTATTTCTGCCAGGTGTCTCCATGAAAGGCGTTTTTTCCAAGTTGGGCGAATTTTTTTAGCAAAGCGTTTTGAAGTGAAGTGTTGGGTTGAGGATTTATTTTCCTCCATTTTTTCCAGCTGGCTAATCTATTCCCCTTTGCTGCCATAAAAGACCAGTTCCAAAATTTTGATTTTTGCTTTGGCGTTTTTTCCAAATTTGACATTTTTTGGTGAAAATTGGCGATTTTATGTTTGGAGACTTGGGCGATATTTTCCTCCATTATTTGCTTGTTGTCCAGACCTCCATTGTTGCAGATCAAGGCTGCCATTAACAACATTTTTCATAATTCCATTTTGGCATAGCTAGGAAAATTTTGATTTTACTTTCGGAGTGATTTGGTGCCACATTTTGGTGATTTTCATGCATTCTTGGTGGTTGCCATCATTTCCATCCTGCTGATTCGCTTCAGATCTGAGGTTTGCTTCAGATTTTGACCTCCATTAATAGCTGCCATTAATTTTCAGACTTAAGTTTTTATTGCCCAGCCAATTCCAACTTAGGCAATTTGCATTTGGAGGTATTTTGTGGAGTTTTCTGTGCATTTTCAGAACCATCTTATCGCTGTTGCAAGTCTGAAAACTCCATTGTTAGGCGGTTGTCCTCAGAAATTTTCATTTCCAGCCACCTAACCATTTTGGCGATTTTGCTTGGAGCTATTTCCTTAGCCATTTTTCATCATTTTTAGGGATTTTTAACTACTTTGCAAGGTGCTGGTAAGTCTAAAGTAACCAATTTTCAAACTTGTCCTCAGTAATTAAATTTTTACCAGCCACACTTATATTCCTGAATATGATTATTTTCATCATTAGAACTGATTTTTATCGAGTTTATGCGCATTTTTGAAGTTTACAACATGTTTTAAAAGTCTGATTTTCAGGTTGTCTTCAGAATTGTTGACCTTCATTGTTGATTGTGGAAGGTGTCTTCAGACATACATTGTGTGAAAACACAATCTTTCACATCTTTCCTTAGTCATCATCAATCTGGTATACTCCTTTGCATTTTAGCTTGCATATTTTCTAAGCATAAGGAGGTATTCATGAATTTTATGGAAGGCTTCCATGCCTTAGTGTTGTCACACTTTGAACTCAATTGTTAAAATTTACCAAGTGTATGGATTATTTTCCTGACTTCATGCTCTAATTAGCTAAATCTTTAGAAAGTCAGGAATTTTATTAAGAACATTATTTATTTTCCTAAAGCCTAACTTCGAGCTTCGTATAGGTGTGATGTCAAAGTCTGGATATAAGGAAAGGAAAGAATTATTGAAGATGTTGGAGACTGGATTTTATCCAGAGCTTAAAATTTCATCCAGATGGAAGGAGATCATAGATACAAACATGCATTTCCTAGATTTCGACCAGATGCAACAATGGATGTTCGGAGTCGGAGATCAAGTTCCTTCCCCAGCATATGCAAATATTATGAAGAGTGGCATTTTCCATGCCGCTGGAATTCCACAGTCTATTCAGTGCAGTGAGCTGATCCTGGAGTGTGCACGATGTTACGATCCACTCACAAGAATGATCAAGACTGCTAAGGGCGTTGTCATCGGTTACCTTGCTAAGGATGCTATTGCAGAGGTGTTCGGAATTCCACGCAGAACAGACATGAAGGATGTGACCAAGGAGGATTATGCAGAAAGATACACGAAGAAGATGGGTGTATGCAAGAATTTAATTAACAAAGAGTGGATGATTGAGCCTAGGTCTCATCATTCCAAGGCTCCCAAGACACTCATGTGCATAGATTTTAAGGAGGAATATAGTGATTGATATTCCTACTCAACAGAGTGATGGGGATGCCGCAGGGAGCAATATTCGATGGATGGATGTTCTACTTCATCCAGGATTGTCTTAGAGGAACACTAATAAATTGGTCCAAGATTATAAGTAACAACCTGGATTTTCAGCTGAAGAATGTAGAGCGGTCCAAGTCATTCGCCATGACTTCTTACCTGGTATACTTGCTTGCACGACTTGTTTCATACAGAGGATTAATATGCAAGGTGAAGTCGGGAATGGGCAAGGACAATTCAAGAGTCATGAGTGCTACCCCCAGCTGAGCATGTATAGAATTGAAGACTATAAGAGAGTGAATGATGCATTCACTATGTACATCACACGGATGCTGCAAGGCAGAATCCACAGAAGATTGTCCAAGGAGGCAACGGAGTTAATAGAAAAGTATGGATCGTGGTATATACAATTTCCCACTTTCATGTACCTCAAGATTCATGGGTTTCAATCCGAACCCTACAAACTTCCTAGGTATCCGACTGACAAAATGATCTTGTTGGAAGTGGTGAGACAGCTTCTAGAGTTTGATGTTATTCAGAGAGAGAAGCACAGGACAGGCATGACATTCCCTATTTCAGTTGGGAAGACGTCAAAGGTTTGCCAGTCCGCCATAGCCGCCAACACTGCAAGTGAGGAGCTTGCATTCTATCGATTTGCTACATACAAGAAAAGAGAAAGATTTGATCCAGACAAAAAGGTCGGAAAGATCAAGGGAGAGAAGTTCATTCACAAAATTGGCATAGAAGATTATTGGGCTAACCTGATGGACGAGCAAGCAGTGAAGAGAAGAATGTGATCCAGAATGTCAGAGGATTTCATGAGGAAGTGTGGACTTTTCCTCATTCCTGATCAGGTATTAGATGACAGAGATCATACACATCCACAGTATGAGAGTGAAATGAAGATGGCAATCCTATTACCAAATTGGTCAGAGTCAGAAGAGATTGACCTGAATATATTGATGAGAGAGGTCTTGAATTTCTCCCGCCTATGGGTGGATATACAGATGAATAAGTTAGTTGACATGGGTGTTCCCTTCACTTATGAAAGGATGAAGCCGGAAGAGTCTACTTCCGAGCATGATTAGAGGACTATTAGTGATGGCAGGATTCATGCAGACGAAGAGAGTCAAGCTCCCAAGAGAAGGAAGAACACGCCAAGAGAAGTGAAAGCCAGAGGGAAGAAGATTGATGAGATGAAGAAGAAGCAGAAGACTATCATTTCGCATATCATTCCTTCACCCCCTCCCAATGTCTCATCAATCAAAGTGATTGAAGTAACAGAACAGAACAAGGAGACTCAGCAATGTTCCAACACAATGATACTACCAGAGAATATTCAGGAGTTCCATGCCACAGCGACATCTGCACCTCCGAATGATAATAATGATCAGTCGGAATCCCCTACTATCTGTTGTGCGAATCCCACACCCATCCCCGTCTTGGACAGGGACCCCCCAGTTTGTGCCTTTCTGTCCTGATCCTG
Organism: Cryptomeria japonica; assembly: GCF_030272615.1. Lineage (NCBI taxonomy): Eukaryota > Viridiplantae > Streptophyta > Pinopsida > Cupressales > Cupressaceae > Cryptomeria > Cryptomeria japonica. The sequence goes on along the minus strand of NC_081406.1, from coordinate 27,939,224 downwards.
AAATTTGGCTAAGTCTGGAATTCCCTGATCCTGAAATTTGGCTAACTCTGAAAACTGAGGAAACCTCTGAAAACTAGAATTTGCAATATAACTCCTGGAGGGCAGAAACCACTCTCAAACATCCTGAAAGTATATATGGAATATAACTTAAAGTATAAGAAAGGAGAAAGACATATGGAAATGTCACTTATACTTAAATGTTATATTCCATTAAATGATCCTCCGGGGAGATCTGGGCAAACTTGCCCAAGTGCCCAAGCTCGCACTTCTTGAGGAAACGTTTAAAATCGCCCAAAATGCCCAATTTCGGACCCTGGGGCCAAAATGTGAAAAAGTTCAAAAGTTGCGAAAATGCCCCCAGAGATCCGAAAATCACTTAAGTTGTCCAATTTCGGACCCTGGGCCAAAAAGTGAAAAATTTGATAAAACTGGCAGGAGGTCCGAATAAGTGAAATGTTGCAAATGTGCCTTCAGGTCCGAATTTCACTTAAAGCACCAATTTCGGACCCTAGGGCCGAAATTCGAAGTTTCTTCTAAATTTCCAAACGCGTTTTTAGGTTCGAAAAGTGAAAACGCGATTTTGCGAAATATGTTACAAGGTCCGAAAACCACTTAAGCGCCCTCATTTTCGGACCCTCGGAGGTAAATGGAAAGTGCGTCGAGTTTAGGAAACACAAAAAAAAAAAAAAACGCGTTTTAGATCCGAAATCTACCAAAAGCGCTTCAAGCCCCGAAAATCGTTTAAAGTGTCCATTTTCGGACCATGGGGCGAAATCGAAAAAAAGGTATAAAGGTGCGAAATCCTACAAAGCTCCTCCAGATCCGAAGTTTGCCTTGGACACCCATTTTCGGACCCCAGCCCCGAAATTTTAAAACTCAGAAATTTGTAAAACGCCTTCAAACTCCGATTTTGTAAACATGTTTAGGTCCGAAGTTCACTTATTTTGCAAAAGGATGGCAAGGTCCGAAATTCGCCTTAAGTCCTCAGACTTTGGACCCATGAGCCAAAAGTGAAAGGTTTTGAAAATTCAAAAGTTCAAATGCTCCAAATTTGCAAAAACGCCAAAGGGTCCGAAATTTTTTGCAAATTTCAAAGGTGCCCTCCGTTCTCCAAAATTTACCAGAAAAGCATGAGTGTTATGATTTTAAAATTTGCAGAAGTTCTCCAAACCTCCAGAATCGCGCCATAAACCCATTTAAAACGTCCAACACTCGAAAGGTAAAATCACGCAGAGGTAAAAGACCAAGGATCAGATTTCACAATCGAAGAGAAAGAGAAGCATTTTCAAGATACATCCCGCAAAGAGCTTCTCAAGCCAGACGTCGTAACTAAATTTAATGTTTGTTAAAATTAGATTATTTAATTTTTCAAATTAATTTAATCAAGTGAAATTGGTTGATCGCAGGACGTCATCGAAGAACCAGGAGAGAGACCTGAAACGCAAATCGAGGAAGGATTGCAATTCAAGGCCAGGCGCTGAAGATTGGAAAAGAAAAGATGCAGGAACGCAAGAGCAACCGAGCATTGGGAATCGTGTCGTTGAACATAGATGAAGTCCACTGGCGAAATTGAAGGCAAAAGGCAAAAGAACACTCTGAATGCTGCAAGTTTATGCATTCTCAGAAAGTGCACAGATGGATTTAATTCCAGGAATTCAATTCCTAAAAAGCTGAAATTGCTTTATTGTAAACTGCCTATGGGTCCCGTGCAAGATATTTTTGTGGATAACTATTCCCAACCACCAAGAAGATTGGATAGACCTGAATTTAAGCCAAATAATGGCAGGTAGTTGAGATATTTGTTGGTTGGATAACTGAGAATTAATTCGGCATGGATCAAAGCTGTCAGCTTCTGGAAGACAGATCAGGACCCTTGGATGCAGTCCATCCTGGCCTCTGATTCAAAATTGTAATATCTATAAAAGGCAGAGGCCTTTCTTTTGTAAGTGTTAGATTGTTAGATTGTTAGAGATTGAGAGATTGTTAGATTGTTAGAAATTGCTAGATAGTTAGATTTTAGAGTTAGAATAGGTTAGATCTTAGCAGTAGCATAGAGATGCTGCAGAAATTGTTGTAATAGGCAGTTGAGATCAATATATGAACATTGATTTGGTGTTTATTGTCTTGTTTTCATCCTGTTTGCATGGTTTCTTTCAGCATTTTAGATAGATCTTTCTATTTTGGGTGTGCAGGTATTTGATAGATTCGGGCTCATACCACTGAGGATATTCTGATTGTGTATCCTTTTGTGTGGTTAACCTGAGCCTTCGATTGTGCTTAGTTCAATTGCAGGTGTCCGTCTGAGCTGCGCCAGAATTGGGTGCTTAGCCGTGCGTCTCCAATCTGAAAATCTTCCAAGTTCGTTTGAAGATTGCACCGTTCCTGCAAGGTTGTGAGCCATTCTGGCCAAGCAGGAATTGGTTATGTGGAATCCGTCTACCCGCATACCCATGTTGTTAGTTTTAGATCTCCTAACCCTTTCCTTTTGCTCTTTATTGTGTAATTCGAGAATCACAACAGACTAGCTTGTTGCAAATCGTAAGTCCCCCTTGTGTTTCCAGCATAAACACATAAAGCCACTGAGAGATCCCGCAGTCAAGACCTGACAAAAGAAACCTTGAGGTAGTCTCCTTTGATCAAACTTAGAAAACAGCATTAGAGACTTCCTTATCTCAAGAGAGAGTAGGATAATCAGTCGGCTATTCTATTCTGCGTTGGCCGTATGAAGTTTGCAGCAATGCGATTTCGTCCACGTCAACACTATCCTCTTGGAAGTTAGTTTAGGAAATGAGGTATATGATTGGACCAAGAACAACCTTGATGATAATGAGGATGTTATCTCGGCATTCAGAGGACTTGATCGAGAAATATGTCTCGATGATGGTATGGAGATGGTCGCTATTCCTGAATGGTTGATGAGACGTATGGAAAAAAGTAAACAAATCATAGAGGTACAACCTATTGACGAAATTGATGACTACCTAGCTAGGAGTGTTAAGGAGAAGGAGCCCAAGAGAGTGAAGATTTTGTCGCACGTAGCTAGAGATGAGACAAGAATGCCGATTGCACAGATTGTTGTTCCTAGTGCAGGCGTGACAGCGGACATTGCTACTCCTATGGATTTCCAGATCACTTCAGTTGGCCTTGGTCGTACATCCAGGAAGCAAGAATTCCAGGAGATTGGTGAAAACCTCCAGGCAATTGATGCAAGGTTAGACAGAGAGGTTGCGGAGAAAGAAAGGTACAGAGAAGAAAATATTAGACTCAGAGAGTATATTGTAGGGACAAGGTGTGGAAATCCCACCCTTATTTCCCCTATTGCAGTTGACCATGGAATACATTCACACTGTGAAGTAGCGAGAGGTACACACTCAAAAGTGGAAAAGTGGATTGAGAGCACAAGAAAGCAGGCAGATGATTTCCTTACTCAGTTTGTCCATGCATATGATAGGACAACAGGGCTCGTATTCAGAATCCAGTATTTGGAGGGAGTTTGGAAAGAATTCTGGCCTATCCAAGACAAGACTATTCCACGCCTCCAGGCTTTGAAGAAGATTCCTAATTCCACCTTGGTCGGCGAGAGCATTGTGCACAGTGGAGACAGATATGATTTCCATGGCTAGTATTGTGCATTAGCCGTCAAGAAACCAACTTATGAGAACGCCCAGTTGAGTTGTATGGAGATGAAAGGATTAATTCAAGACATTCAGATGAAGATCCTTGCCTCGATTGAGGAATTATTGGGAGTTGATGTTAGTGATGCTAGTGGTTTACACTTAGCCGAATTAAGAGACGATGAAATTTATGTATTTTTGCCAATTGGACTCTTTGAAGAAGAGTCAGATAGATGACTTGGTCTCTTTGTTGATTCATGTTCATAGTTCGCAGAAGCTCATGCCAGAATGGGAGAACACTTTGAATGCTTGCTCGGATTCATTGGATGTGATTGATTTGCAGCAGGATACCTTGCCTAGCATTTCCATGGAGGAGTTAGATTCAGAATTGGCTAGATTCTTGGAGTATGCTAGGAGAGAGAGAGAGATGCAGGGAGGAATCTTCTGGAAGATTCCCTATTTGATGACTAGGTATCTTTTCATTGGGCCATATGTTGGTGGCACCATTTTTTATGTAACCCTAATTAGGGTAATTCTAGGGTTTTGTCGGCACGATCTCGGCCGTTGATCTTAGATCAATTTGGGCCATCCATTTTGTAAGAGACTCTATATATGCCTCCTTGTCTCTCATTTGTAAGAGAGATTTTTGTAGAATTGTTGGTATATGCTACAACTATTTGAATCCTAATCATTGTTCAATTGTTGGTGATTTTACTCTTCAAGTGTTGTATTCTCATTCATGGTTCTCAATTCCTCCAAGTTAGATTAGAATTTATTTTCATGTATGTTAGATTGAGTGGAAGATTTGTTGAATTTGTTTGTGTGGAATCCTTAATCCATACCAATAGCCTCTTGCCACTGGTAAGTGCGCCTTGTGTGGTCAACTGGAATTTGAGTAAGCATAACTTCAACTATCACTCGTCCCTTGACAAGCATCAACTTGGATGGTGTCAACGTTCGATGGTGATAGCCTGAAAATCTTAAAGTATACCTAAGACGATTGCACTAAGCTTGTGTCAATACCTGATTGTGAGACCTTGCCTGGTTTGATTCCACTAGATCCATTCATCATTTCCTACATTCCTAGGCTTAGAATAGATTTGCTGAACCCTATTCCTTTTGCCCTTTTTTAGTAAGCAGTAAATCCAAAGCCATATTGATAAATCTTAAGTTGTCAGCACACCTATTCTACATCATTCATGATAATCCAAACATTTGCGTAAGTCCCCAAGTGAAACACAGCATTCACATCGACCATTGAGTTACCCACTCGTCAAGACCTGACATGTAGAAACCTTGGAATCATTTTAGTTGATCTCATTCTTAGCATTTGAGGTGATTTTGTTCAAGAGAGGGTAAATTATCTTGGTAATTTATTTTGTATTGTTATATGCGTAAAATACACATCAATACTACCGCAAATGAAGTGAGCTTCATGGAGGATCAGTTGAACACTTGAACGTCATGTCTAATGCTCCAATGAACGAGATTGAAAGCATAGTGTACAAATTCGTTGAATTTGCATCAAAAGAAAGAGATAAGGAGAACAAGCTTCTAGAAGAAATATTATTATGATCCCATGTGGCATCTATTTTTCTCATTGGAGAATATTCCTCGAAGTTTGTGCCAAATGGATGTCATATTCCCATTGGCTAATTTTTTATAATTTGCAATAAATTAGGTATTTTGTTGTAACATAACCTAATTAGGGTTTAGGTGGCATGATCTTGGCCCTCGATTTTGATTTAATCTCGGCCATTCATTGTATTTGAGAGGACTATATAAGCTCCACTCATTTCATTTGTAAAGGATCAATTAGAAGAATTAGAAGAATTGTTGCTTTGATGCTGCCAGGAATAATAAAATCATTGAAGTGTTGGTGACTTATTGTGTTCTCCATGATCGTTATATATATATCCTAAATAAGCAGATGATAATTAAATTTATATAAAAATTACCAACGAATGAATATTTGAAATTTATTTATTTATTAAATATTATTATTTAATTAACATTTATTAATAGTTATAACTAATAATATTCTTTAAATGATAAGGATTGGTAAAAAGAATACATACAAAGCAATCATATGATTTCTCCAACAAACAAGAATAGCATTTAGACTAATTGACATTAACATTTAATTGGACAAAATTATGATAAGATCATTTATGTGAAAGCAAGAATTAGTTCCGATCATTCGTAAATAGACAATACCATATGACACGAAACTTATGGAAACTACAGCCCCACTAAAAGACAAAATAATCCCAATAGTATAATGTTTGACTTGTCAAACATTATTAAAACCAATACTAAAATGAATGTGTGGCAATCAAAAATATGAGTCACATATGGAAACGGTGCAAGGAAATACGATTATGACTAATGATAAAAAGTTAACAAACAAAATCACATTCCTAAAGGAACACAACCATTCGATGTGAAGAAACACATTTCTTGTAAAAAGACAAGAATATAATTACAAAAGGGCGTGATTAAAATAACGGATGCAAAGTCGCGTCTATTCATTTCAAGAGGCATGGTCTCACGAAATAGAAGATATATAAAGGAGGATATATCGAATTGATAGAAAAGGGGATATATATAGTTGGTGCCATCGATCAGATCATATGAGAACCGTTATTAGATTATAGGCTTATTCCTAGTGGTATGCAAGGGAATGTTTTAATACGTATGCTTAATCTATTAAGTCCAATAATGTTTTTCAGGGAGAATTTAATACTAATATTAATATTGACTAGAATACGTATGACAATGATTCTCAATTTTCATATGCAGTGGCAGACCAGATCTGACGCACGTCAGATCTGTCTGCCCTCACAGTCATTATGTATAGTATAGTAGGCAATGGGTATTAATAACTTATATAATAGGTAATATATAAATATTTTGATAATATAGTTTAATTTATTAATTTATTTATATTCAAATCAGAAAATAATAATATATTTATATATGATATTGATATCAGCAATATATATATATATATATACTTGACATTCTATCAATAAGATTATGTTTATATATATTTACAAAAGCATAAATTATAAATATACATATTATTATATAATAGATGGTTTTCAATAATTTATATAATAGAATTGAATATGATATAAGAAGGGAATTATACGAAGACAATGGAATACATCAAATAATTTACACGCTGCGAAACAAGTAAGCGGTTGATTTACACGCCACAAGGATATATATGTGTATGGACGTGTGTGCCACACACACACATATATATTTATGATGGTTTTGTCGTATGAATAGTATACCAATCTCCTTGATAGAGTTATAGTAAGATAATGATATTATCTCATGTGTATGTAGCAAAGGATATATGAATGTATGTAGAATATTTATGTATATCTAGGATCAATAAAGAGGATTAAAAAGTATATAAATGTAGACGTAAATTATGAAATGGAAAATGATAATGAATTATAAAATGTAATATGAATAATGTGACTATATGATGGAGGCTATAGGGAGGAAATTCCCTTAGCCTGATGGAGGGGTTATGATAATCCCTGGTAGGCAGTATATACTGAATATCTATTTGCATATATGTATGGCTTGGTTGACAAAGTTCATCCAAGAAGAGACGGATCTGGCCGATCCCCTCAGGTAGACTTGGATGATGAGATGCATCATCCAAGGCCTCATCATCCAAGGCAAGGAATTGACATATGGTCTTCCTTGGATAGCTTGGGTGTAAGAAATTACACCCAAGACAGGAATCGAATTAACCTTCGATTTCCTGGATGGCTTGGGTGTAAGAAATTACATCCAAGATAGGAATCGATTAACCTTCGATTTCCTGGATGGCTTGGGTGTAAGAAATTGCATCCAAGATAGGGATCAAATTAACCTTCGATTCCCTGGATGGCTTGGGTATAAGAAATTATATCCAAGACAAAAATCGAATTAACCTTCGATTTCCTGATATGGCTTGGATCCAAGATGGGTTCCAAGAAGGCGAGCTCCACAGCCGCCTAAGGACATATCCCCGTGATGCACTCGTATCCTTTTTAAGATTTGAAATTAGTGTTAAGTAATTGAACTTTAATTGCAAATTAGATTAGTTATGCATATATTTTGTTGTGTTCTAACAATCTGTTTTGCAGGACAAAGATCTCTAACTAGTAGGGACATGTTGTGACGTATTCACACATCGCCCCCATTGCAAATGGGGACCCCTACTTTTTTGCTTTCTAGGGTTTGCTTCCTAGGTTTTTAGGGTTTGTTTGTTAGCCTTTGCATGCTGAGTGTTGCTAGAGGGATCACTAAGATGGCAGGCTCTACTTGAGCCAGGGTGAAATCCTTTGAAACTACTATTTTTCACCTTGTTTGGGCCAAGCGAAGAGCTAATTGTGAAATAATGTTGAAGAAAGGTCTAAATTGGGCAAAATAGAAAATTTTGCTCCTGACCCTTCCGAAGGGTCCAGGGCGAAATTCTTATGGAGCCTGTCCCTGGAAAGAATCTTGAGCAAACTTCATTTTGATGTCTTCTTGTTGATGATTTAAGGTAGAAAATGCTATGTTAGAATAAATATATTACGTGTCCTTAATCATCTTATGGTTTGTTTTGCAGATGAAAGAAGACCAAGCCAGGGCAAGGACGACCTCTTCCAGTTCAGCATTTCAAGGAAAGGTACACCATCCATCCTGCACATCAAAGACAAAGGAGGTTAAAGCAAGGGTCCGTTGAGGAAGCAGATAGTTTCAAAAGAGTTAATTAAAATTATCTTCTCAGCATCATCAAATTGAACATCTACCAAGTTACAAGTGTCAGACTAGGTGGCATCCCAGTCATCATTCCTCCATTTGGATTGGTCCACCTCAGCGTGTCCAAATTCAATGTACCTAACTCATCGGGGATGACACAAACTTCGATGTACCTACCCCGGTTATCCATTGGTCGAAGATTCCAGAGAAGACACGTGTCCAAATAATGCAATTATTTCATTGGCCAGAATTGAGTTTGTTGTAACAAACCCTAATCAGGGTTTTCATTGTAAAATCTCGGCCATTGATCTCAAATTGATCTAAGCCATTGAATTGTATTGAGGGCGCTATATAAGCCCTGGCTCCTCATTTGTGAAGGCTAATAGTTAGTCAATAGTCAGTAGTGAGGTGAATAGTTAGAAATAGTGAATAATCAGTTGATAGAATAGCAATTAGAGTAGATTAGGAGGACAAGGCAAGAAATTGTTGCCATTGATTGTAAATAAACTCCATTTTCATTAAAGTTATGGTGAAGTGTGTTGTTTCTTTGCAATATGCATGGTCTCTTGTTGAATCATCATTTTAGATGATAGATAATTAAATTGAATGAAAGAAGTTATTGAATGCACTCACGTGGAATCCACCTAGTCCAAACCACTAGCCTTTTGCTGACTGTAAAAGGGCCTTGCGTGGTCAACTGGCATAGAACGAGCTTAATCCCGAGTCATAGCACCTCTGTTATTCACACATTATCTTGAATGGTGATCAGTATCTGATGGTGTACGATTTGGACATATTTGAAACATCCCTTAGAAGATTGCACTGAGTTGGTGTTGAATTGTTCAACCTGATGGTGAGACCCAGCCCAGTAGGATTCCACCTAGTCATTCATCCATCTTCTCACATTCCAGGTCTTAGAGTAGACTTCCCGAACCTTGTATCTTTTGCCATTTCTTTATCTTCCAGTCAGTAAATAGGACTTGTGATTCTAGCAAATCAGACATTCAGGTCATCTAGTGTAAGTCCCCTTGTGATTCTAGCAAATCACATCATACCTCGAAGAGCTTATCCATGAGTATAGAAACTACATAACAAAACCTTGGAGTTTCTCCGATTGATCCTTCTGCGATATCTTCAGCATTCAGAAACTTTGTTCAAGAGAGGATAAGGTACCTTTAGGTATTTTATTTTGTGTTTGGTCGTGTACAAAAGACACATCAATAGGACATTACAAAGCATTTGCTTGTTTCTTCATCCTTTTAAGATAGAATTTAAAACTAAAAGACCAAAAAAAAGATAGAGTAAATTTGCTTCAGTATTTAGATGAATGGAAGACTTATGTGCATGATTGATGGTGAAGATCTTATGTTCACACTACTAGTATTTCATTGATGTGAAGTATCTTGCGTAGTCAACTGAAATCATTTTAGCCAAGCTTAACTTCAATTGCTACTTCTTCATTGATATGCATCGTCTTGATGGTGTCTATGTTCGTAGTGGTGATTTGAATATTATTAGCTATCCTTAGAAGATAGCACTAGCTTTGTGGAGTTGTTCTTTGCATGTCAAAGCAAAGCTTACTTAAGCTTCACTTAAAATCGTCCATTATTCTTACATTCCTAGTGTTAGTCTAGTATTCCTAAACCCTCAACCCTTTTACATTTTTTTATCAAGCGATCATTAGTAGTAGTAGGAAAAGAACTTCATTGCAATATCATTCATAAGAATAGCATTCCTTGTGATTAAGAATCTCATCTCCTAGAAGAACAATTGTGTAAGTCCCCTCGAAAGAGAAGCAAACACATCAACCATTGAAGCTATCCGCACGTCAAGACCTGACATTATTAACCTTGGAGTCGTCTCAAGTGATCCTAACGTTCAGCACTAGAGAGATCTTTGTTCAAGAGAGGATAGAGTATTCAATACTTTATTCTGTGTTCGAGGTGTTATAAAACACACATCAACAAATACTTCTTTCGACTTCAGGGTCCAGTTCTGCATATTCTATGGTAAGTTCCCTCATAGTCAGGTTACTGATCCCTTCATTACCCCTTGCTGATCTCTCCTCGGTTAAGAAAGGGGGTCTATCTGTGCTTGGATTTGATCCAGCCATAGTTTCTTGGTTATTCTCAGATTAGCTGGGGGTGTTTTCCCTCTCATGTCTTTGGTTGGGCTTAAGAGTATTATTGATGTTTTGAAGGGCTTGAAGCAATGCTTGGGTTGTTTGTTCATTTCTTTCCATGAAATCCCTCAATTCATACTCCATTTGTGAGACCTTTGTATTGTTTTGGTGGGTTACCTTCCTCTTTTCCCTTTCTAGAGCCCTAATTGCTCGCTGACTGAGTTGCATTAACTGCTTTCCCTCAGGTTGGCAGGAACATGCTCTGATACCACTTGTAACATCCCCAATTGGGATCTTACTTATTTACCCTACAATTACAATTTGATGAGGATGGTTATGTCTAGGAATGCACAATTGCCAGCTTAACCCTTGATGTAGACACAAAATACTCTGATCAGTATATCGACTGCTGTCTTAATTTAATAATGATGAGACTATAATTCCTTGCCTTTATTGAATGCTTATCTTTCTCCTTTGATGACCTTATTGCATTCCAATTAATATTCAATTCCACTGTAAATGATCTGATGTGATCTCTTCAGATATAAAAATCAAACTTATACTTTCTCATTCCAATATTCTGATCCCCTTCGCTATTTGACAAAATTACTTTATGATTGATTAATTTGAACTTATGAGCTAGTCTTCTCTTATGAGCACCAATGCTGATTGAATTGGTTTCCTTCTGTTATTTCTGCTTTAGTTGATCTGCTCTCTACTAAGTTAATTTTCCTTTCTTGCCCCCTTTTTAAATGGCTGGATCTTCCTTTTATATCCTTGATAATGGAAACGGTCATGCCTTTTTGTCTTGAAAGGAAACACCTATTTGCAATTGCTGCCCTTTTTAAAAAGTCATCACCCTCTCTCTTAACCACTGACTTTAACCGTAGTTATATTTTAATTAAATATATTTCATTGTAGGAAATGCCTGGGATCAATTACTGGGTCGTCCCTTTTTATGAGGCTTGGTCGGCCCTATTCTGAATCGCCCCTCTCAGCAATGAAATGCTAGTATATTTTATTTTATATAGTCAGCCTCCTTTGCTGATCTGGAAATTTTTCGGTTGTTTGATCCTAGTCAGCCTCTTAATGTCTTTTATTTAATCGCCTAGGTATTATTAATTGAGGATTTTATTCTTGGTTGGCTCTAAGCTTAACGTTATGTTAGGTATTAATAAAACCCTAATTTAGGCGGGGCATGACAAGGATGATCTAGGGCTTGCCCATGGTCTACCCCAAGTACCCTGTGGGCACTTCTAATAAGAAACCACTAACTAGGATGAATCCGGGTAGTACCCAAGAGGACCAGCACATACCCAAGAGGGAAAAAAGAAAGTCAACTTAAATTTGTTCAGTTTTCTTAAAACAAAAAAGTATTTCCCAACCTTAGTTTCACTTAAAGTGATCTTTATTCACTTATTTAAAAATTGTAGCCTTCACCATTTAGATTGATTTAATTTTTAAGTTTCACTATTGGTTTTCTGAAGAATGAAGATTTGGTTAGAAATAGTGAGGACTTGGTATTACAAAAAATAGTGATAAAATTGTGAAAATGGTGTGTGCCATGAAGGCTTTTGTGGTTCCAAAGGCCTTAATTTTGACATGATGGCAAGGGCTCTACCCTTTGACCCTACCCAATACAGCTATACAGAATGTGCCAAGGATGCTACCTTTGGACTCCAGAAGAGGTGCTATCCCTCAACCCACTAGGGCCTCTACCCCCAAACCCCTATAGTCGTCATCCCTAAACCTAGGTAGGCTCTGGGTCCCCCAATCCTCAAGACACACCCCCATGTCCCCCAATCTCCTCCTCCTAAGACTCTATTAATATAGATTATTTTTCATAAACTTAAACATTTCAATAGGTTGTGAGTTCTTCTTCAACTAAGCAAAATTGGAGTACTCCATCCACTTAGTTAGGACAAATCGAGTGGGTGCTAAAAATGCAGAGGATTTTATCTTTGTGCACTTCAACTTGCATATTTTTTCACATAAGAAATCTGATTACATCAAGGGGTTAAGGAATTGGAATCTATGTGTCACAACTTAGACACTACTAATGCATAACTTGCTGAAATCCCTATAGATGAGGCAACTTCTACATTTGGCATGGCTATTGGGACTGGCATTGTAGTTGATTGTGGTTTAGACGAAATTGAACCAAATATTGATTTTGATGCTCTTGTTGGAGACCAATATGAATATAATTGAAAATTGATTGTAATCTTCATTGTGTATTGACATTTGACAAATCACTGAATTATGAATTTAGAGTATTTTCTTTTTTGCAAGTTATAAAGTATTTAAATATGTTGTTTATTGCCAATTATGAGTATCATTGTTTTTATAGTTTTTAATATATATATATATATATATACACAAACACAAACCTGTACCCATACTACGGAAAAATAATACTGCCTTACTGGCATCCCAAACCCCAAACCCATACCCATCTCTGTACCAAGACTAAAAACTTAGTAAAAATGTCCTAGAACAACAACATGCTGGAAGTAAATGCCACACTGCCTGTAATTTCTAGAGGCAACATAAGGAGATATATAACAATTTTGCCATATTTTAAAAGTAGGTTCTGATGGAAGGTTGAACATCTAGCTCTTCTAGAATGGTATATCACTGATTGTTCAACTCCTGCCCTGCCAAAATAAATTCTATTTGATACCCAAGTGGATGAAATGACCACCTCCTTTATAGTTAGTCCCAAGAATATTGTTAGAGGTATGATAAAGAATTCATCACTGAAACCTTCTATGGAAGATTCCTGTAGATGAGCACAGCTTCCACCAAGACTCAGCATAGTTTATGACCTTTGACAATGATGACTCTCTAGAAAGAAGATTACTTGGCATTTCCACATCATATCTTTATTGACCTTTGGCACATAAATTTACTTTATCCCTTGAATCCTCATGAACATATTGTTGTGCGTGTCGCACACACACCCCATCTCGTTGACGGGGACCCCTTGTTTCTGCCTGCCCAAACCAATGAAAGAGAAAGAGAGGCTTGTGCTTGAAATCACTCTTCATTCCCGACCCTACAAAGTCCGTCAGAATGTCCCCAAATCTGCCGAAAATAATCCCAAGGGCACACAGCACAATTGAAGTTCAAAAATTTTAAAGCTCAGGCATTTTTGTTCAAGTAAAATCGTTCCTTTTCTATGAAGGGATTTATAAAGCCAAAGATATACCGAGCCAGGATTTTAGGTGTTCGAAGGGCAACCAAAAATGAAGTCGCCATCCCCTCTGAAATTGTCAGCAAAAATACCATTCAAGTCACCAAAGCGCCATTGATGAATCAAAGCAACTATCGGATTTAGGAGTCACGGAATATAGATATCATTTGCCTTCTCCCGCCTTTCATATCACTAAGAAATGCCCTACAATATTGGTGAGTCGAGGCGAATGTATATGAGATTCAAGCTTTTCTTTGTGAAATCGTCTGTCATCGCGCCTTGATTTGCCAACCAAAACCCCCAATAGTGCCAAGGTCAAGATGAAGCAAACAAGGCTAAATTCGTGATTTTTGTCATTCTCCTTCATTCGCCGAGAAAGCCCCGATAGTACTAGGGAGATAATAACGAGAGGTGCTCGATTAAAATAAAGAATGAAATGTTTAAAACAAGGCGTCTTTGTTCAATCAGGCCTTGCATCCTTGAAGAATGCCCCTAAGTAGGAGAGCTGTTAAATATTAGCCCAACAGTTAAAAAAGAGTAACTTTTTCGATGCCAAGGCACAAATAGAAAATCCCCTTTTTTCACTTTCATCCTTAATCACCTAAAAAATCCCCTTAAATGCGAAAATAAGGAGAATGAATGATGAATAATTTTACTAACGTCCACGAGACTGATCAGTCTATGGGACCAATAAATCACAGCCTAGGATAACTTTGTAATCGTTTCCATGTCAAATCTCCTACTTTGAATCTTGACCAAAAAACTAGCAGTCTAATTGATCTTATCCTCACCAAATAAATGATGCATGCTGTCACTTTTCAAGATGCACTCATATTGAGCACAAATATCATCATAAGTTGTGCACTCATTGAGAAAGTGCCATTCGGTCTCAATAGCACCTATCTGGCAAAACAAGCAAATTCTCTCTTCCCATAACTCTTTGGTCCTTTTCCACCTACCCGTTTCACACCTGAGATGATGCAAACCTGTTCTCAATTGAGCCACTAACAGTCTTGCTTTGCCTTTAATAACTTCCCCTAAGTATGCTTTCTCTGTATGGTCCCAATTTGGGTGAAACTCTTTGATGTAGTACTTCTTTTTACGACCAATACAATTATTCTACATGGCATTTTGAAACTTTCCTATGACCAACTTTTTAATTTCCTCATTGGTATTCGGACATTCGTGCAACTTAATGTTCCATTTTTTCGACCACTTATTGTTTTGTTTCATCCAGTTTTCTGCCTACAGTTAAGTCCCTCTTCCATGACGATTTTGGGCGACTGCTAATTATCCATGATTTCCACCTTCTTTAGATAACTTATTAACCCGGTGATCGTCAAAGCCTCCAATGGGAAAGTACCTACTTCCACTAGAAGGATCTCATATGGCAATGATGTTTTAACTTTGAGATTTGTCATAACCCCTCTTTAGACATTGGATTATTGTGATTAAATAAATACGATAATTAAAACATTTATTAAATAACATCTAATAATATTAGAAAATCATCTCATTTATGAGACTTCATGATTTTCCTCTAAGGTTAAAAGACGACAAGTAGGGACTTACGCAATATCGGTTTGAGTGGAGATGATGGGTAGTTTGATAATAGTCATCAGTTATGGTTAGTAGCGATTAAGGAATAATATCGATTATCATAAGGAAGGAGTTAACAGTATCACCAATGTAAATTTATTAAATAATAATATACTAAGAGGAAATAAATCATTAAATATGGATTAATTAAATAAGGTTAACATTAATAAATAATTAAAATATTAATAGATTTAATACATATAAAATAATAAAGGAAAAGTATTATCAAACAAATGATTAAATTGGTAATACATTTGATATATTAAATAATAATGGAAAGTATTATAAAGTAAATGGTTAAAATGTTAATGGGTCTAATAAAGTAAATGATATTATAAGTGAATGGTATTATAAAGTAAACGATTAAAATACCATAAAGAATATAAAAAACAAAGAAATATATTTAATACTAAAGACTACACCCCCTACCCCGCACGAAGTGATGCTAAAGACTATCCTTGCATCCCTTCGCGTGGAAAGGGACCCGTGGAGGGATGCAACCTTTCCCCTCCACGGGATATATAAAAAGGGGAGTTCATTTGCGGCACGGGAAGTAGGTAGAATAGACGGGAATATGCAATGATCTTTAGGAGGAAGAAGACACCGTACATAATAATCAATATACTTGGCGATAAGGAATTAGAAGCTCCCCTAATTACAAATCCTCACCCCAATAATCAAAGGAACCGCAGAATGTAACCCATGAATTGGTGCACTTCAATATACTAGAAAACTACAAATTATCTTATATACAAGCCAGACATTTTCCAATGCCCACTATTCGTAGTGAAGTTGCGATAAGCACAGACGGAGGCACATTACAAGTGAAATACTTGGAGTATCGTTTGTCCAATATCGAGCAAGGGGGGACTCAGCCAATATGATTCCCATAAGAAATATAATGGATTTTGGGAATTACCGTTTATTTACTTCTAATAAAGTGCTCAGGCAAGCAAAGTGGGTGATTCCACCCATCCATAAGATCCTCCGTGCATGTTAAGAAAGAAAAATAGACAGACACAATATCCACACTAATTACAAGAACCAACCAAGTAAAATCTGAAACAGCATTAGCCTATTATAGCAATCATTAGATCACCGCCATTACGAGCCTCGTATCAAATAAGGGGATCAGGTCGGGTCGATCAAAAACAGTGAAACTTACATATACTCTAAAACAATATATCAAGAATATTATATAGTCTCAATTAGTAGCAAATATCATGTGTACATACGTGAAGTAATATCAGGAACACAACCAACATATACATACTGTGAAAGTTAAGATCACATTCATAATAAGATCATAGACGGGCCCAAGGGATTCAATTAGAAAAAGAATAATAGCTCAATTAAGCCTCAGCAAGGAGAATGGATATTCCTCGATATAATATCATATAGAAGAATAGTTTTTGTGGTGACATTAAGAATAGAATTAGGATCAATTAGCAGATATATGGAAAAAGACTTGGAGAGGACCAAATAGCAGATTTATAATCTTAACAAGGATAGAATAAACAAATGAAGATGATTTATGGTCAAATGATAGCAAGTTGAAAGGGAGAACCTTTGCACAAGATAAGTCCTATCCTTGAACTATTCAAATTATTAAGTTAAATATCATAATTAAATGTCATCAGTTTAGATAAATTTTATATTACAATTCTCATATTAAGTTGGAATTATTGTCTCAAGACTAAATTACGGCAAATCCTAAAAGGGGACATTACAAGATTGCTTGTGATTAAGTGCTTTTGAATCCTCTCTAGCTGTCTCCATCCACAGTTTGACATGCTGCCTCCCCAAACTTCACAACCATATAGAACAACTGGCATAACCAACAAACCAAAAAGAGTTTTCTTGGTTTTCCAATCCCACAATTCAGCTTTTTTGCGCCTATTTTGGAGTAGAAACAAAGCTTTCCACGCTCCCTATATCGTTTTCACTCTACAAGTCTCCCAACTAAGCTTATAGTGGAAGTCAATCCCTAGATATTTGTATTCTTTCAGAATTTCCAGCGGGCTGCCATTAAAGAGGAAGGTAATCTGCTTTTCTTTCCTCTTTAGAGAGAAAATCATGATCTTGGTTTTAGTAATGTTCACCTACATCCCTACCTCCTAACAAAAGTTCTCTAGTGCTTTTAAGTGCTCTCTAAGCCCATGAGCTGTTTTAGAAATTAGGATAAGATCATTCGCGTATAGAAGTAATTTCACCACATATTCCGCAAGTTGGATGCCTTCTCCCTTCGTTTTGTTCATCCATGCTTCTAATTCATCAATGTATTGACCAAATAAAGTCGGGGATAGAGGGCATCCCTATTTAACGCCAATATCACTACCAAAACACTCAGACATTCCCTCACTAGTTCTGATTCTAGCTCTAACTTTCTCATAAAGTCTATGCACTGCAGCTCTATACATGTCGGGAACACCCAATTCTTCCATTCTATTCCATAGCTTGTCTCTAGGCATCGTGTCAAAGGCTTTCTTAAAGTCCACAAAACAGCAATATGCTTCTTCCCCTTGATTGTCCCATATTTTCTCTATCAAATGCTGAAGAGTGATGCAGTGATCCATGGTAGAGTGCTTAGATCTGAAACCCGCTTGACCTTTGGCTCTTTTTCCTTCATTTTCTGCCCATCTGTTGATTCTACGCTCTACCATGCTCTCGAAAAATTTGCCTAGAAGGGGGTTGACCATGATAGTGCAGTACTTAGATGGATTATTCTTATCCCCACTTTTAAAAAGGGGAATAACCACACTAGTCGTCCAATCTACCGGAAAACCATCTTGAGTGACACTATTGAAGATACCCTTTATGTGAGGAGCGAGAAGTTCCACTCCCCACTTTAAGAATTCAGCTTGCAGCCCATCAATGTCACTCGCCTTACCACTCGCTAAATTTTTTATTCCCTATTTGATATCCTCAACCATGAATAGCTCCACCGAACTGTTCACAATGGGGGGGAGTTCTTCTCATGTGACTCTCGTAAAGAAGCTTAGCATATTCTAGCCATTGCGCATCTATAATATTGTTCTCAGTTTGCTTTCTCTTTTGTTGTATCTCCTTCCAAAAATCTTTAGGATTGTGTTTACCAAGGTAGATTAACTCTTTCCTCCTTGCGTTTACATATTCTTCTTTTTTTGCTTGAATCAATTTTGCATACTTCTTCTTGTTTTCTTTACTCGACTCTTGCCCCTTTAAAGATCCTTTGGCTGCTTTACATTCTTCACCATACCAAGGATTTATAGGAAAAGTACTTGTGGCCCTCTTTTTATTGCAAGTCTTTTTACATGCTCTCAAAGCCTTGTGGATTATAGAGATCAGTAAACTGCTATGGACATGGTCCCTTTCTTTAATGACCCCTTCATCAGCTACAGTACTGTTTATTTCATGCAATTGCTGCTTAAGAACAGCACTAAAGATGTCCTTGTTTTCCTGATTTAGGAGGATTTAACCTTTTGTAGTTGTCCTTTTTGCATGTGAAGAAGTTGTTCATTCTCATTTTGAGAGCTACTTGGTGCCACATCTAATTTAACAAAAAGAGGCATATGATCGAACTTCATTTCTATGGGGCATCCTCCAATGTTAAACTACAGCACTCTAGACGTAAGGTTTTGCGAACAAATAACATAATCTACCACACTCTGACCATTATATGTTTTGCAAGTGATGTCCCCTGAAGTAGGCCAGCTCCCCATTCCGTTGCAAATAACCATATCATACAAACTACACAACCCCAACAATTCTGCCCCAAAGTGTGAGATATCCCCATTATTATGTTTTGAAGCTCTTTCCCAAAAACAATCCCTCCCTTCTTCCAACCAAAGAGGATTATTTTCTCCTTTCTCACCGGAAGACAAGTAAAATATGAAGCATTTAAAAAGAAAATGAAATCTCTCTTTCATCCCAAATCGTCGAAGTTTCTCCTTCAAATGGCCAAATGACAAATTAAATGAAATGAAGAGGAGACATTTTGAAAGCGACTTTTGGCATTTTCCTTCTAAAATGCCGAAGTTTTCCCTTTAGGCATGAAGTGTTGAGTTAAAGTGAAGTAAAAAGAGGAGGAAATCAAAGGAGTTGGGTGCCAATCACAAGCGTTAGCAAACTTTTTGGCACTTTACCTTCAAAACGCCTAACTTTTTCCTTAGGTTGGCAAAGCAATAAGTTCATTAACTTCATAAAGGGAATTTTTTGGCACTTTTTCTCTCAATAGCCGAAGTTTTCCCGAAGAAGGAAAACATTAAGTGAAATCATTAAAGGAACTTTTTTGGCAATTTTATCCTAAATTGCCTAAATTTTCCCTCCAAAGCGGTGCGATCTTAAGCCAAGAGTGAAATGAAGGGAGGTTCAAATTGTTTTAAAGGTAAATATCTTTCATTTTTTCTCTCTTATTTGCTGAAACAAAGCCCAACGTTACCTTAACAACGTTTAATATTTGTAAAAATTACTTAAATTTTTCAAGGTGATTAATTCTGGTTGGACTTGCTTTTGTAGATCAACGCCGCTGGAAAGAGCCGAAGGAAAACCTAAAACACGGATTGAATATGCGATCGCGATCAAGCCGGAAAGTGAAGGCGAAGCACAAGCATGGTGATAATCAATTCGACTAGATGAAGATGTAGTGCGTACAATCAAAATGATGACCATAGAGAAATGCCTGAAGGAAACAATCACAGCACAAAGGACCAAAAGGATGTTATTTCGAATTTCTAGAAGGCATCTAAAAACCACTCAAAATGCTACCAGAGGCATGCAAATTCAGAAATGCACAACAAAGGATTCCAGAAAGCCAATTTATAAAACTGGACTATTTTAATGTAAACAACTGCCTGTGGGTCCCCCCATTAATGCATTTAAAAAAGGGGGTACACGGATCAATTATTCCTTAGCTACCTGATTGACCAAATTGATGCAGAACAGTGGTTAGTAGCTAAGAAAGTGGTTGAAGGTGGCAGCTGGGAACTTATAAGAAGTTACTAGGCATGGGTTAAAGTTGTCAGGCTTCTAAAAAGCAGATTGCAGCCATTGGATGGGTTAAATCCTGGCCCTTGATTTGAAACGTAAAATCTATTAAAGGCAGGGCCTTTCTTTTGTAAAGGGTTAGAAGGTTACAAAGTTAGACTTTAGATAGTTAGATTTTAAAGGTTAGTTAGATGGTTCAGTAGTTAGAAGATTAGGAGTAGATAGGACTGTTGGAAGAAATTGTTGTAATGTCAATTGAAATCAATATATGAACATTGAAGTATGGTGTGTGTGACTTTGTTTTCTTTTGCTTGCATGGTTTCCCTTCAGCCGGTTAAGTAGAGTTCAGTAATTTTAATGGTGAAATGTGAGGGGTATTTGATTTGATTTTAGGTTCATACCATTGGGGACCTGCTAATTGTAGGTCACCGTGCATGGTTAGTCTGAACCTTACTACTATGCTTGGTTCAACTTTAGGTGTTTGTCTCAAGCTGCGCCAGAATTGGGTGCCTGAATGAATTTATGCAGTCTGAAAATCCTTCATTCCCTTGGAGCTTGCACTATCCCTATGAAGTTGTGAGTATATCTCTAGCAAAGCAGGGGTTAGTTTATGGAAATCTATCTACCTGCAGCACCAACCATTACTACCATTGTACTTAGGATCCCTCAACCCTTCTCTCTTTTTATTTATTTCCCACAGTCTGAGAATCACAGAATCGTTGGATGCAGGCCAGCTTGTTGTAACCACAAGCCCCTTGTGTTACTAGCAAAACACATCAAACTGCTAAGTTATCCCGCCATCAAGACCTGACATTTGGAACATTGAGGTTGTCCCCTTTGATCATTCATAACAGCATTAGGGATTTCCTTATTCAAGAGAGGATAGGATACTTAGCATTCTATTTTATGTTGACCGGAAAGAGTAGTAGTACGACTTTCACCACATCAACACATACCTAAAGGCAAAGCTTAGGCTTCTACCCAACTATTCCTGATCCTCACTATCTTAACTAAATATTTTCCTGGCTTTTTAGTGTCACCTTGTTTTCACCAAAAGATAAAAGCCCTTGTTCTGATCTTTGACGACCAATCTTACAAGAAAGCTATAAAATATTACATAATATAAGATACATAAATTATAGGTGTGGAAAACAAGCATGCAAGTCTCATGATATAATTCAAGTGGAATGGGAAGAAATTAGTTTTGAGAAATTACATATTTACATAATATCATAACTATGTCCCCCAATAGTGCAACATTCAAACAATATATGGTATAAGAGTAGAGAGCAAAAGAATTTCAACAATTGTCCAAGGAGTTGAACTTAACTGGTTAAAATGTTGGGTTCTCATAGTGGAGGCCTGTTGACGTGTATTTTGTACACGACCAAACACAGAATAAAATACCTAAAGGTACCTTATCCTCTCTTGAGCAAAGTTTCCCAACTGCTGAAGATCTCGCCGAAGGATCAGTCGAGGCAACTCCAAGGTTCTTGTATGTAGGTTCTCTACTCGTGGATAAGCTCTTTGTGGTATGATGTGCTTTTGCTGGAATCACAAGGGGACTTACACTTGATGACTTAAACGTCTGATTTGCTGGAATCACAGGTCCTATTAACTAACTGAAAGGCAAACAAATGACAAAAGATGCAGGGTTCAAGAAGTCTACCCTACTATCTAGAATGCGAGAAGATGGATGAATGACTAGGTGGAGTCCTACTGGGCTAGGTCTCACCATTAGGTTGAACAATTCAACACCAACTCAGTGCGATCTTCTAAGGGATGCTTCCAATATGTTCAAATCGTACACCATCTGACAATGATCACCATTCAAGATAATGCATGAACAATAGATGTGTAACGACTTAAGATTAAGCTCATTTTATGCCAGTTGACCACGCAGGGCGCACTTACCATCAGTAAGAGGCTAGTGGTATGGACTAGACAAATTCCACACAGGTGCATTCAACAATTTTCTTCACTCAATCTAATCATCTATAATCAAAAATGAAGATTCAACAAGAGACCATGCACATTGCAAAGAAACAACATATTCCACCATATCTTCAATGAAAAGAAGTCTTTACAATTAAGGCAACAATGTCTTGCCTTCTCTTCTTAATCTACTCTAATTGCTAATCTACTATTCTGGCCTCTATTATTGACTATTAACTATTAGCTATTATTATTGACTAACTATTAGCCTTTACAAATGAGAAGTCAGGGCTTATATAGCGCCCTGAATACAATTCAATGGCTTAGATCAATTTGAGATCAATGGCCAAGATTTTACAATGAAACCCTAATTAGGGTTTGTTGCAACAAACTTAATTTTGACCAATGAAATAATTGCATTATTTGGACACATGTCTTCTCTAGAATATTCGACCAATGGATAGTCGAGGTAGGTACATCGAAGTTAGTGCCATCTTTGATGAGTCAGGTACATTGAATCTGGACATGCTGAAGTGGGCTGGAAAAGGTCGTCCTTGATGAGGCTGGGCTGGAGAAGCGTCCTTGTTGATGTTGGGCTGGAGAAGGTCGTCGTTGTCCTGGCCTGGTCTTCTTTCATCTGCCAAAACAAACCAGAAGATGATTAAGGACACATGATAAATTCATTTCAACATAGCATTTTCAACTTAAATCATCAACAAAAAGATATTAACATGAAGCTAGTTCAAGACTCTTTCCAGGGACAGGCCTTATAAGAATTTCGCCTTGGACCCTCTGGACGGGTCAAGAGCGAATTTTGCATTCCTGGCTCATTTAGACCTCCTTTCAATGTTACCTCATAATTAGCTCCTCGCCTAGCCCCAACAAGGTGAAAAATAACAGTTTCAAAGGATTTTGCCCTGGACCCTCTAGAAGGGTTAGGAGCGATTTTCTTGATTAGGCCTCAATTACCCCATTTTTTCACTCCAATTCATCTTGCAAGGCTTAAATAAACCTCTCTCCAGCCTTTTCATGCCTTAGGAATCAAAATCTTGTCTTGACACGAAGAGGAAATAGTGACTTTGACAAATTTCACTCTGGACCCTTTGGAAGGGTCAGGAGTGAAATTCACCTTTTGCTTGCCTATTCACACTAAATTTCACTTTCTTCACTTCACTTCATCTGGACTCCCCATACTGAATCCACTTCCCAACTTGGCAACATTGGTTTGATCTTCACAAGGCCTAAAAAGTCAAATTCGCTCAAAAACCTAGCCAAGGACAGGACCTATCCAGAATTTCGCTCTGGACCCTTTGGAAGGGTCAGGAGCGAAATTCCAATTTTAGCTCAAAATTCACACTTTTGATGGTCAAACATCTTTCCAAGGCATTCCAAATAGCTTCTCTCACCCTAGTCTAGGCCTGACTTAGCACAAAATTTGGAGAAAAGGATGGTTTTAGTGTTTTTCGCTCTGGACCCTTTGGAAGGGTCAGGAGCAATTTTCAAGTTTTGAGCATGTTCCTCCATCCTTTCAACTTCAATTCACCTCCAAGGCTAGGGACACATTGCCTCACTCCTATCTAGGCCATAAAAATCAAAATTTTAACTTGTCTTGCAAAGAAAGTAGGTCATCCTAGGATTTTCGCTCTGGACCCTTTGGAAGGGTCAGGAGCGATTTTCATCATTTGGCTCAATTCCTTCAAACTTGATAATTATTGACCATTCAAGGACATGCCTAAGGACTTCTCCAATCATGATCCACACTAGATTTGGCATGAAACTAAGGGAAAAGATAGGCTTTACACAATTTCACCCTCGACCCTTTGGAAGGGTTAGGAGCGAATTTCCCTTTCTAGCCCAAAATCATCATTTTTTCAATCCCAATCTTCTTTGCAAGGTGAAATTTCATCTTTTTTCACCTTAGGAACAAAGTTTTAAGCTCAAGCAAGGTTAAAAATATATGCTTGTAAGGAATTTCGCTCTGGACCCTTTGGAAGGGTGAGGAGTGAAATTTCCTTTCTTGGCCAAAACACTCATTCCTTAACTCCTTCAAACGTCCTAAAGGCCACAACATGTTCATTCTCCCTTTCAACATCCCTTGGATATCAAAATTTGGTTGAACAAGGGAGGAAATGAGTCTTAGGTAGATTTTCGCTCTGGACCCTTTGGAAGGGTCAGGAGCGAAAATCTTGAGTTAGGCTTTGATTGCTCATTCTTCAAACTTCAATCTTCTCTGGAGGCAAACATAGATCATTTTCCACCTAAGGAACAAGGTTTCAAGCCCAAACAGGGTAGCAAATGAGGTTTGTAAGGAATTTCGCTCTAGACCCTTTGGAAGGGTCAGGAGCGAAATTCTCTTTTGGGCTAAAATCTTGATCTTCCAAATCATCCCACTCCCTCTCAAGGCAAGAACATACTAATTCCTCCTTCATCATGCCAACGCCTAGCCAAAACAAGGAAGAAAACAAGAGATATAAGGATTTTCGCTCTGGACCCTTTGGAAGGGTCAAGAGCGATTTTCATCTTTTGAGCTTGATTCTTGACTTTTCCAACTCCAATCCTCTTTGAGAGGCAAGCATAGATCCTTTCTCTTGCATCTCCACCAAGATCCTGACTTTGGCTAGAGGGAAAATGAGTGCTTTCAAGAATTTCGCTTTGGACCCTTTGGAAGGGTCAGGAGCAAAATTCACTTTTTAGGCTAGAATCCTTCATTTTTTTTACCTCCAAATACTCTCAAAGGCAAGATCACATCAAGACTCACACACAACGCCTAATAAACCAACGCCCATCCAAAACAAGGAAGGAAAATGAGGGTTATAAGGATTTTCGCTCTCGACCCTTTGGAAGGGTCAGGAGCGAAATTCCTCTCCTAGGCTAGAATCCATCATCCCAAGGTCAAAAATCTCCTCTCCAAGGCAAAGTTGCATAAAACCTTCTCAATTATGCCTCAAAAGTCTACAAACTTGGTCAAGCTAAGGAGAAAAATAGAGGAAATAAGAATTTCGCTCTCGACCCTTTGGAAGGGTCAGGAGCGAAATTCACCTTAGGCCATGATCCTGACTTTATTTTTTTGCATTTCTTCATTCAAACAAGTGCTTTTGCCTTCATCCAAGCCTACGAATGCATTAGTTCTAGGTTTTGGTCAAAGTAGAATGTCTTATGGAGAATTTCGCTCTGGACCCTTTGGAAGGGTTAGGAGCGAAATTCGTTTTGGACCCTTTGGAAGGGTCAGGAGCGAAATTTGACATTTTGGACTCTCCGTCAGGATTATTTTATGGAATATAACATTTAAGTATAACTTTAAGTTATATTCCATATATACTTTCAGGATGTTTGAGAGTGGTTTCGGACCTCCGAGAGTTATATTGCAAAATCTAGTTTTTGGAGGATTCTTCAGTTTTCCAGACTTAGTCAAATTTCAGGATCAGGACATTACAGACTTAGCCAAATTTCAGGATCAGGACATTCCAGACAGCCAAATTTCAGGGCATTTGAAGATCAGGATGACATTTTAGACTTCATCACTCACCAACTCGACCTAGCTCGGACCTTCAAGAATGATATCCACTCACAAAGCAAGACACAATTAGCAACGAGAGCAAAACCAGGCCCTAAGGAAGACTCTCAAAGAAACCCTAATTCTGGGGCCCTATGCACTCACCCTGGCTCAAGCAAAGCCTGTAATCCAACGATCCCCTCGACAGCACTCATCCTGCAAAGGCTAACAGACAAAACCCTAAAAGACCTAGAAAACAAACCTTAGAAAGCAAAAAGCAAGGATCCCCATTTGCAATGGGGCGATGTGTGAATACATCACAACAAGGCCCAAGTTCAATTCCACCTAGGGACACCTAAGTGGAATTCTAAGTTGTGACTCTTGATCTTCCATAAGAGGTGGTTTCTAAATAAAAGTGGATTTCTAAGTAGCGACTCTTGGCCTTCCATAGGTGATTTATAATGTGTTTGTGTGTAAGGAGCTTGTATTGGTTTAATGTTGATGCTTGTGTGAGCAAGATATTTGTAATCAATATTCAATTCAAAACAAGAGTTTCAACAAGACCTATGCATCAAAAATGGTTCATAACAACCGTGAATCATATATAAGCATTCATGCAATTGAACACATCTATCACTATATCCTTGCCACCTTCATTCCCCTTTTTTAATTGAAAAAAGTTACATTGAAAACATCCATGGCTATACCAATGCCACTACATAATCTTGCTCCTACTTTCGCTCTGGAAGGACAGATGCCCTCTCTCTCTTAGGCAAACGGAGGTTAGGATCCACCCCACAAGACAATTTGCCTTTGCCATTTCTCAAGCCCACTCTTAGCAACAACTGCACCTTTACACTACAAATGCCCGAAATCAAGAGATAGAGGGAAATGAATGGCTGTGATGGAATCCCTTACCTGAGCATACCGACCAGCCTATGGATGAGACTGGACATGGGGGTAAATTTGATGATCCTCTACTACCTGCTACTGCTCAATTTATCACCCTAGTGGATTGTTTTATGTTTTCTGATGCTGTGAATAGGAACTCTGCAATTTTGAAATTATGTTATTTTGCTACTTTTGACCATGATGCCTTGGACTTTGTACCGAATTTCAGGCATAAAGTATGTAATATTGTTTTATGTTTCATACAGGCATGTCATATCCAGGGTGTGATGTAATGTTGCCAGATTATATGTATGGTTAGCCTTGCTAGCCTCTCCGCTTGTGTAATAGAAGCCAGCTTTTTACTTAAAAAGGTCACATCTGTGGTCAACAAAGAGTTTAGAGTCAGTAATTATTTCTTTCTATTATTTGAATGAAGGTATTTACTTCTCCCAACAGAAAACTTATTTCTCATTAGAGGCATTTTTTTGCCCCAACTTGAATGATATTCAGCTCAAATTCACCTTTATATTTCATTTGCCTTGTGGTTTTCCCTCATGGGGGTTTTCTACAGGATTCAGTTTTGGCCTTGTTACAAGACTAAAACTCAATATTCAAATGTTAAATTTTGAATGTTCACGACATGAAAAATGAATTCTCTAAGCCTGAATTTATAATGGCTTGTGTAAGGCTGAATATATAAGGATTTCATTCCTAGACCTTTCTGTCAACTGACTTTTAACAGGTAATTCACGTGAGACTGACTTCCAAATCTATTTTCCTTGTCAATAACACATGGCATTTTCTTATATGAAAGAAAGATACTTTCTAGGAGAAATAAACATCAAAAAATGTATCTTGAATCGACAAGATAAGCATCATACCTCAATAGAAGCTTTGCAGAGAAGAATCATACGAGTCAGAATATCCTGCATTTCAAGTACCTCAATTTGAATTTAAAAAAACAAACACCCTTAGTATAAAAACTTCTGGCACATAAAAGAAACGTTGACCTTATATATAGAACACAAATTTTGTCAAGTAAGACTAATAGTGCTTCCTGTGGTAATAGCTGTAAAACATAAAAGAAATGACTGAAAAAAAATGCGAATTATATTTAACAAAGCTCCTCAAAAAAGCCTAGGAGTTTTACAATAATCAGACATCGTGAAATGTGCAACAAGTTAGCGATTAGATGAGAGTTGTATAACCTTAACATGGTAAAACAACATTGTACCAGGTTCAAAGACTTTTAGCATTATTAATTTTAATTGTCAGTATTGTCCAAGCATGTGTCAAGCTTTACTTGCCAAACTCTTGAGGAAAATATCTGTTTACTGCTCTATCAGATAAAACTACTACTTGAGCTAATGACAGAAATAACAATTCATACCAGACAGAAGAGTAAAACTATATCTTAACTGACAAATTTAGTTATTATAGAAGTAGACCAGAAATGATCAGCAAAGGATCAAACTACTTTCCTTGACTACGCTAAGGCTATTTAGAGGACTCAACAGTTACCACTAGTACACAACCATCTATCAACCAACTTCTATAACTACTTGAAAGATTTTAAGAAATGAATATGTGATTGGATACGAATAATATTAACAAAAAAATAATAAAGGCAATGCATGCTGACTATAATATCAAAAGGAGAAAGGAAATGTTAAAACACAGACAGATTGAACTCACTGAACTTATCCTTTGAGGAGATTGCATTCATATCTGTAGAATAAAAATAACAATATACAACAAAAAATCATGTAAAATTAATATGCTCTGTTATGCTTGCCATGGTCTGTGCTGGCCATTGCACTATTGTAGCAGTGTGACAAATTTACTTCTTTTGTTTTTGTCTTCTAACACACCAAAGATTTGTTCTTCATAGCTTATAAACATGATGATCTAATGACTTTAATCTTTTGTTGCTTCCAGTTGTCCACTCCTTGGTTTATCCATTGCTTGGAACATATAGCCACATTGCCTTGATTTTCAATTTTGCTGACATTAAATATAACTCTTGAAAAGTAGGCTTGCTTTGTTGAAGTAGGTTCTTTGAACTTCTTTCTAACTCTTGGTTCTTCTGGCAGCAAATAACCGCTCAACTTTTCAAATGTTAATTTGTCATTTTTATCAATAACTTCTAGAATTTTTATTAGAAATTAATACCCTATAGAGAGACTATTGTCAACAAATTTCTCTTCAAAATTTTCCCAATAACTTCTAGGTTATTCTTAATTTCCTTGAATTTTGTAAGACATTCAATGACAAAATGATCATCTATCATTCATAAATTATGCAATCATTTCTTGAGATGCAATACCCTAGTCTTTTAGTTACTGGATCTGTTCTTCCACACTTCAACTCCAAGACCTCCTTTTATTATTTTTTTTATTATTACAATGTATGTATGTATGTATGCGTATATATAAGCATACACATGTACATATTGTAGATAGAATAACATATATATTAGTTATAAATTACATATTAGTTACTGTTGTCATTTTATGACACCCTTGGTCCATCAGTGAGAACCGATTAGAGATATGTTCCATGGACCAGCGCGGCCCCAGATTGATCAAGGAGAGAAGAATCATGAAGTGTGAAGTGTTGCCTTGTCCGGAGGAAGTTCCTCCCTTGGCCTTTTCTTCTTCCCCAGAACTCCGAAACCCCGAGGTTCCGAAGTTCGTTTCTCTTTGCCCTCTCTTTTCCCTTCTCCGGAACTTTGGAACCCCTAGGTTCCGAAGTTCTTTGCCCTTGTCTCTTTCCTTTTTCCTTTTCTGGAACTCCGGGACCTCAAGGTTCCGAAGTTCTTTGCCTTAACCGCTTATTTCCTGCTTCAGAACTCCGGAACCCTGAGGTTCTGAAGTTCCATTCCTTCCATTAGCCTTTCTCTTTTTTCTCCAGAACTTAGAGGTTCTGAAGTTCCTTGTCCCTTTTCTCCTTCCCTCTTCGGAACTCCGGAACCCCGAGGTTCCGAAGTTCCTAGCCTTCCTTTCCTTCGCCTCTTCTCTTAAGCTTCTCCTTTCCCCGGAACTCCAGAACCCCAAGGTTCTGAGGTCCCCCTTCTCTTTTTCAACCCTTTCCCTCTCTATCCCGGAACTCCGGAACCCCGAGGTTCCAAAGTTTCCTTTGCGCAGTTCCCCCTTCCCCTTTTGCTTCCTCTCTCTAGTTCCTTCGGAACTCCGAAACCTCGAGGTTCCGAAGATCCTTTCCTTCTCTTCTTCTCTCTATCCCGGAACTCCGGAACCCTGAGATTCCAAAGTTCCTTTCTCCTTCCTTTATCTTCCTCACTTCGGGAGTCTGAGCTTCCAAAGTCTCCGGGCTTCCTTCCGACTGGCGACGCTTCTGGATGGCGTGATCGACACTCAAGGCTTTTAATGCTCCGACAATTTTGGTGACTTGAGCACTTTCTTTTGTGGAGCCACAAGAGTGCATCAAAAGTTTTGGCAGGATTTCCATCAAGGGACGTACGAGGCCATGCTTGGTGACTTATGTCATGTTTGACATTGGAAGGTTAGTTAATCCACCTTCTCAGGATTGCCTTTGGTGGTATGGCTAGGTTGCTTGCATGTACAAGCCAAGTGCATGCACTTCCCTGCACTCCCAGACTGACATGCAGGGGTCATGATCACCATTGTAACCCATTTTTCTATATAAGGTTGTTGAGCTCGTAAATGTTTTCAATTTTCTATTCAATGAGCAAGATGTATAATGTTATTGTATCTTTCATGTAATTGTCAATTCACTATATAATAAATCTGATTATTATATTGTATGTTACAGATGGAGAGAGAGCATTAATAAATTTCAATGATCTTCCAACATTCACTGATCGGTATATATATGCATGCAAGCAAAGGGGATCAAGTAATACCTTGACCATCCATGTCTATTAGACATGACCGATCAAGATATTACTTGATCGGGCCTCTTCAAACCATAATCGTAGTTAACTGATACCAATTGGTGTGTGGTATTTAATAATTACAACCGATACTAATCGGTGTTCTGTGCATTATGATTTATAACCGATGTTAATCGGTATTTAAGCATTGGTTAAGAACCTGATATTAATCGGGATTTGTTTGCAAGGTTATATATATATATATATATCGAGGAATACGATCACAGCAAGATCGTATATGTGAATATCAACATAAGTTTAAATGATCATGCATACGATCATCATTATTGGTATAAGAAAAACTGAAAATAACATATAGAAGAGTAATTATAATAATCATCAGACAAAGGAATGATAAATGAAGTCTTATCATAGTCTATCGATGAGATAGATGATTGAATGAGAGACTTCATTTATCTCTCATTCAATCATTTGTCTTACTGAGGCTATCATGTATCAACACTACCTCTTAGCTAGGGAAGATAAATGAAAGACAACATATCTAGCATCACATTTCTCATGATGGTCAGTATTCCTTATGTAGTCTTATAATCTTACTCTCTAAGGGATCATATCACCTAGACATGTGACATGAAGTATCATCAATCATATGATACAAGAAATCACATCACCTAAGCACATGACATGAAGTATCACCTAAACACGTGATACAAAAGTTCATCACATCAACTTGTGATGACAAGATATCACCTAAGCACGTGATATCAGTATTGCAAAGTAAGCAATACTAAGGATAAATACATAAGAGTAATTAAATCCAAATTGTGGTATGTGCACTGACATTTCCAAATGTCTCTACCACAACATAATCATGGCACATCCATGATACACCAGGAATCACACATGATATTTGGTTTGATCACTATAAGATCATCACCTTATAATGTCTACATACAAGTGTTCATTATCTGGGAGATCGACACCTCTTAGAAATGTACACAGGGGGTGGAGCCCATAAAAGTCATACCACGACAAAGAAGTTTACCCATTAAACATCTTAATAAGTATAGGAGTACAAAGCAAATTAAATTTCAATCATACCAAGAACTTTTCTGAAGTGCTCAACTTTCACCTTGGAAAGTGGTTTGGTAAGAATATCTGTTGTTTGATCTCCGGTACAAATGTATTCCAACTGGATCACATTCTTGTCTACCATGTCTCGCACATAATGATATGGAATCTCAATATTTTTGGATTTGTCATGAAACACCGGATTCACTAAAAGTTTTATACAACTTTGGTTGTCGCAATGAATAACTGTAGGTTTCATTGGTTCACCGAATAACCCCACAAGCAACTTCCTAAGCCATACTGCCTCTCGAGCAGCCATGGAGGCTGCAATGTATTCGGCCTCAGTGGAACTCTGTGCTACCGATGACTGTTTTTTGCTAATCTAGGATACCATGGCTGAACCTAAACTGAAACAACATCCTAAAGTGCTTTTCCTGTCAGTTACACTTCCAGCCCAATCTGAATCTGTGAATCCGTGTAAATCTAGTTCAACTCTCTCATATTTGAGACCAAGCTTTAGGGCACCTTGTAGATATCTCATGATATGTTTTACTGCTACCAAGTGTATCTCATTTGGTTCACACATAAACTGACTCAAGGCATTAATAACATAACAAATATCTGGTCTCGTATTTACCAGATACATCAGGGACCGAATCATTTGCCTGTATAGAGTAGGATCCGAGGGTTGTGATTCTGATGCTGCTTCCTTAAGTTTATGAAGGTTTGTTTCCATTGGAGAGGTCATGGGTCTGTAGTTTAGCATTCCAAATCTCTTCAAAATGTCCAAGGTATACTTACCCTGATTTAGTATAATGCCATCAGAATTCTGCCATACTTACAAACCTAGGAAGTAATGAAGGAGTCCCGAGTCCTTCATGTCAAATTCTTTAGCAAGGTCTTTCTTACACTGATCTATGAAGTGATCTTTTCCTATGATTAACAAATCATCAACATATAAAATCAATATCAACATATCACCTTTGTCTTGCTTATAGTAGAGATTTGGATCTGCATCATTCTTTGAGAAGCCTATCCCTGAGAGATAAGTGAATATTCTTTCATACCAGGCCCTAAGAGCCTGTTTAAGCCCATAAAGAGCTTTCTTGAGTTTACATACATGAGATTCTACATCATGAATCTCAAACCCTTCAGGTTGCTCTAGATATACTTCTTGTGCAATCTCTCCATTAAGAAATGTTGTCTTTACATCCATTTGATGTACTTTCCATCTTTTTGTTGCTGCAATGGCTAAGACTGCTCTTACTGAGGTATATCTGGCTACAGGTGCAAAGGTTTCTTCATAGTCAATTTCTTCCTTTTGTAAGAACCCTCTGGCTACAAATCTAGCCTTGTGTTTCTCAATGCTGCCATCTGCAGCATGTTTGATCTTGAAGAGCCATTTGGAGGAGACAACACATTTTCCAGCTGGCCTAGGAACAATCTCCCAAACATCATTTTTCATAATGGAGTGGTATTCCTCAGACATGGCATTCTTCCATACTTGATGTTTAAGTGCATTTGATACATTAGTAGGTTCAACTTTTGAAAGATCATTCATGAGCGCAACATAGTTGGTAAATTTGTTAAGCCTTTTGCTTTCTCTGAAGGTTCCTGAAGGGGCAGCATACTTCTGAGCTTCTTCTACAGTTTAAGTGGCCCATAGTGGTCTTTTCTTGAGATTTTCTCTAGGTGAGTTTTGTATTTCACCTTCATTTTCCTCAAGATTCTCTATCTGAAGCTCAAGGGTAGGATCTTCATCTATGCTAGGGGCAGGAACATTGACTTCAGGTTCCATGGAACTTTGGGCTCTTTTGAAGGCTAAGTCTTCCTCAAAAATTACATCCCTACTAAGTTCAATATGCCTCTGACTAGGTATATAGATTTTGTAAGCCTTGGAGGTTTCACTATGCCCAACAAGTATTCCCCTTTTTTCCAGAAGGCTCTAGTTTTGATCTTTTCTCCTTAGGTACATGAAAATACACAAGGCACCCAAATATCCTAAGATGGCTGTTATCTGGCTTTACTTTAGTAAAAGCTTCCTCAAGAATTTTATCTTCAAGATGAGAGTGAGGACATCTATTTTGTATATACACGGCAGTGTTGGTTGCTTCTGCCCAAAGATTGGTATTGAGGTTCTGATCTAGGATCATAGCTTTGGCAGTTTCTACAATTGTCCTATTTTTCCTCTCAGCTACCCCATTTTGTTGAGGATTATAAGGTATAGTAAGCTCCCTCTTAATCCCAGCATTTTTACAAAAATCTTTAAACAAATCTGAGGTGTATTCCCCCCCATTGTCAGTTCTTAAGGTTTTAACTTTATTTCCTGAGGAGTTTTCTGTTAGAGATTTAAATTCTTTAAACCTATTAAGGATCTCTTCTGATTCTTTACATTTCAAAAGTAGATCCAAGTTTTC
Organism: Cryptomeria japonica; assembly: GCF_030272615.1. NCBI lineage: Eukaryota > Viridiplantae > Streptophyta > Pinopsida > Cupressales > Cupressaceae > Cryptomeria > Cryptomeria japonica. The sequence continues at coordinate 27,905,292 of NC_081406.1, read as the reverse complement.
CTAGAGTAGTCATCAACAAATATTACATAATACAAGAATCCCCCTAAAGAGGATACAGACATAGGTCCACATACATCAGAGTGGACTAATTCTAAAACATTACTTGTTTTCCTACTACTATTTTGAAAAGAACCTTTAGTATTTTTACCTAGGGCACATCCCTTGCATGCCCCTGAATGATACTGCTTTAACTTGGGTAGACCTATGACAAGGTTTCCCATTGATGATAAAGCTCTAAAATTCAGATGACCTAGTCTTCTATGCCAAACTTCATTAGCATCTGCAACTTCATGGATTAAGACTAGGTTGGGCTCTGTGCACAGCTCATATAAGTAGCCTTGTCTTTGACCAATGGTTTTAGCTTTCTTAATGGATGAATTCCTTGGCCAAGCCAACACTCTGTTGTCCATGAAGGTCACTTTGTACCCATTATCATCTAGTGCTGAGATGGAGACTAGGTTTCTCTTGATGCCTGGTACATATAGTACTCCTTTAAGCTGCAATGATACGCCTGACTTCAGTTTGATGGTGCAAGTTCCAATTCCTCCGACTGGATGTGTAGAGTCATCTCTGATAGTCACTTCCTCATCATTCTACTCTACCATGGAGTCTAGCACTTCTCTAAACCCTGTAATGTGTCTGGATGAGCCACTATCGGTCACCCATGAGTTAACCTTGTTTGATGCTTGGTTTGTAAGTGCTGAGTAGAGTACATACTTCTCGGAGTCATCTCCTCCCTTTGATTTTCTAGTTCTGGCAAATGTGGCTTGTTGTTTAGCTCTTTCCGGACATTTAGCAACATAGTGCCCGAATTTGTCGCACCTGTAACATTGAATATGAGAGAGATCCTTTTGGGAGGTATTCTTGCCTTGACGACCTTTCCTCTTCCTAAATTGTTTCTTCTTGCTTTTCTTATTGGAGTTTGTATTTAGGACTTGGAGATCTTCATCTACATTCTTTTGTTTGATCCCTTTCTTATTTAACCTTGATTCTTCTTGGAGACAGTCTACCCTTAACCTTTCAAACTTCGGATATTTAGCCCTTGCACCAATGCCTTGGACGAAAGTTTCCCATATACTAGGCAACCCATCTAGAGCAATGAGTGTTAATTCTTTGCTTTGGATCTTATATCCAAGGGTTGCTAGCTCATCTCTTAGGGCTGATATCCGCATGAAGTAGGCATTGACTGACTCCCCTTTGATCATAGCTATATGATTTATTTCTCTCTTTAAAGCCAAGGTTCTACTTGCATTGGATATCTCGAATGCATCTTCAAGTGATTTGAACATGTTGTAGGCCGTTCCATGTTTCTTTATGATGGGCATAATATTATTCCTCACCCCATCAACTATGATTTTGATGGCCTTTTCATTTCCCTCTATCCATGTCGCTTTGTCAGGTTCAGTCTCAGGTTCTGTGGTTTCAGCTTTTACAAATGATTCAACTTTATTTTCTCTTAGAATCATCTTGATTTTGAACTTCCATGCTAAGAAATCATCGCCTCCTCCGAGTCTATCTTCGAATCTAATAGTGTTGGCCATTTGGAGAAATGTGATGTTGGATATATTCTTGACTTTAATTTAACACAAAATTGAAAAGCCACAGGTTCGATTTTAACTTGGCTCTGATACCATGTAAATGTTTTCAATTTTCTATTCAATGAGCAAGATGTATAATGTTATTGTATCTTTCATGTAATTGTCAATTCACTATATAATAAATCTGATTATTATATTGTATGTTGCAGATGGAGAGAGAGCACTAATAAATTTCGATGATCTTCCAACATTCACCGATTAGTATATATATGCATGCAAGCAAAGGGGATCAAGTAATACCTTGACTGTTCATGTCTATTAGACATGACCGATCAAGATATTACTTGATCATGCCTCTTCAAACCATAATCGTAGTTAACCGATACCAATCGGTGTGTAGTATTTAATAATTACAACCGATACTAATCGGTGTTCTGTGCATTACAATTTATAACCGATGTTAATCGGTATTTAAGCATTGGTTAGGAACCCGATATTAATCGGGATTTGTTTGCAAGGTTATATATAAATATAAATCGAGGAATACGATCACAACAAGATCATATATGTGAATATCAACATAAGTTTAAATGATCATTCGTACGATCATCATTATTGGTATAAGAAAAACCGAAAATAACATATAGAAGAGTAATTATAATAATCATCAGACAAAGGAATGATAAATGAAGTCTTATCATAGTCTATCGATGAGATAGATGATTGAATGGGAGACTTCATTTATCTCTCATTCAATCATTTATCTTACTGAGGCTATCATGTATCAACAGAGCCTCATTGTAAAGGGTTCTCTCCCTGCTGCCATGAGCTTTCTTATGCTCTTCTCTTCTCTTGAAGACTTGTGATCATTTTTGCATTTTTGCAACTGTAAGATTGGCCTTTGGCCTTCGAATGAATTGAAGTTACATTCTTGCCTTCTTTCAACTTGTGCATGCTATGTATGTTTCCTTACCTTCATCATAAGTGTATGTCTTGTTGTTTTTCTCTCCATATATGTTGTGTTAACTTGTTTTCTGAGTGTGACTTGTGGTAATCCTTCTCCCCTCTTGACACTTAGCAAATTCTAACCTCCATACATGCGTTTGGGTCACTTATGCAATTGAAGTTGTGCATCTCTTGGGTTTTTTAGTTGGTTCCGTGTGCCATTCGGTAGGGAGAGAAACAATCTCTTCTTGGTGCATCACCTCCCTTTATTTCAAGCATTCTCTCTTCCCTTTACCTCTACAAATTGTTAGATTAGGCTTAGGAGTTAGTTTTGAAATGTTGAGTTGGTTCAACACCTGCACCTATTTGAAGAAAGAATCCGACCTTCTTCAGAGATTCAACCCCACGCGCAAGGTCCCACACTTCGGGGTTGTTTCCATGTTTCACAAGGTTGTTGAGTTGATAACTCAGCAAGGGTGCAAACTTTTGTGATAACAGTTACATTGTAGTTTCAGTTAGTGGGTATGATCATGCCTTGTCGGCTAATTCAATTATTTTGGAAGTTGCCAATGATTGGAAATTCTTGGCAACCATCAGCAAGTTAATATAGTTCTTCTACTGCTGAGGAAAGGGGGAACAGCGTATAGAAAGTTAGAAACTAACATTTTTATTCTAGTTTTGTATAAGTGTAGCGAATGAACAAAGAAAACAATTGTTACATCATATGAAAACTCTCTTAGATTACTCTATTCTTCTTGGCTGATTCATTTATGTTTATGAACTTAGTTTAATGTGCTTTAAATAATTGTATATTCATTAGCAAGCACACACTGTGTATATATATACATGTGCATACAAGTATATCTATGTACATATGTCATAAACATATACATACATACACACATGTCTGTGTGTCTGTCACATGCACTTAATTATGATCAAATTCATAATCTTCTAATTAGTGTATATCTACTAAGTATCAATAAATAAATAACATTCACTTGGCAAACTCACATTTTTCTGATTTTGAATGGGAAAAACTGACTCTATCCTCCTAGGCTATGCAATGGAACTTGACTTTAGAAATTAATTTTCTTTAAAATGAACTCAGAATCCACTCTTATGAAAGATCAAAACTTTTAGTAAGGCAAGAACAGATGGATAGTGGTGGATTAACATCTTTCAGTTCACTTTCGACACCTAACCACTGTTTTTAACCTTAAAATAAAAGAATTAGCTGTCTTTGCAAACTCATTCATAAATTTTTGCACTTTATCTTCCTAACAAAATCTCCTTCAACATGCCACTCTCAACTTAAAGATCACCCCCAGCCCATTCACCATAACAGTCTCAAAAAATGTTAAAAAAACCGGCAGATTGGACTGCAGGAACCTACCTTTTGAGTGGATTGGATTAATGTTTATTGAACAAAAAATAACAATGCATAACAAAAAGACATAAAAAAAATGACAGTCTGATGGTCAGTGTGGTCTGTGCTGATTAGCTTGGTCTATGCTGGTCAGTGTGGTCTTTGCACTGCTGTAGCTGCGTGACAAATATACACTTTTTTGTAGTTTTCCTAATAGGGAGACAAAGAGATATGATCTCACCTGTTGTGATCCCCCATATATATTATCTTTGAAGGCATGAAAAATGGGATTGTCAATGAATATGTAGTCAATGCCATCAATATCTGCATGAAAATAACCAACCTCCATATCCTGCGAAATGCAAGTAAACCTTCAGAATTACAATCTAAGATTACACGATCTTTCTCACTACTATTTTCGAATCCATTGCTTCAAAAAACATACCTTGCCAGCTACCTTATAACACTTGTGGACTCTAGTGTCCCATGCTTCAATATAATCACTGTACCGTGGAGCAATGACCTATATAAATGATGCAAAATTAAATAATTAAAAAAGAAGAATTCTAATAGTCGAAAATCAATTCATAGAACTTATATTCTGTCTTATAAAACCATCAGAGGAAATTCCCAAGAATGTGCAAATGCAGAGACAACTCATTATAAAAAGGACATGTAGTAATGCCTACAAACACGCAGGGAAACAAAAACAAGAACCCAAGACAATTAAATTGACATCATAAATAAATAAATTCAAAAGTTATTTTCTAGATTTAGTTGGTCTCATCTCATCTCTGTGACAAGTAATGTGAATTCCCAAGTGGCCTTATATATGGCTTTAAACAGAGTTCCATGGATATCCATATAATCCAGTTCTAGAATTAGGAATAAGATCCATTACAAACAAAAATAATATGTTGAAGTTAGCTTAAAGTGACTCTTTAGACTGCTGTAAGGATATTGTGAGACCTAGCCTGCAAAAAGGTAATACTGGTATTACAAAAACCATCTTCTTAATAAATCAATTTGTATTTATTTTTTCCGGTAATCATCTTGCACATAAGTGTTTGTAGACCTAAAAAAGAAAGAACAAAATAAGAAAACAGTTTTAAGAATGGGTATGAGATTCATTACAAAGTAGATGAATACTTTAAATAATAATTAAATTGAGCTGCTGGAAATTGAACCCTGCAGATAGACTTTATCTTGGAAGCAATACATCTTCTATTATACCCTATTGGGTCCCAAAAGCATTGCTCCAAAATCCTAGAACTCAACTCAACTATCTAGGGAAAGGGTGTCTTATGAGTTAGGAGTCATCCATATATTGTAGAGAGTTAAAGGCTAATTGGTGAGAGTGGGTAATCTCCTCTTCACTTTGGGCTCAGCTTAAACGTAGGAGGGTGTTCCTTGAGTATGCCTTTATAGGCATTCAAATCAAACAGACTGAAAAACTAATGCATTTCACAACAACTATACCCAGCTATGAGCTTAACCTTAATAAATTTCACTAGAATAAGCTCAACTAATTGTAATAAATCTTCTTTATAGCTGATAAATACTTTGCACAAGCATCTGCAGATAAAATCGTATTGCAATCCTTTGAAATAATTTCAATTTTATGTTTCCATAGGCATTGGCAAAGTATAATGTGATATTCCCATCACGTCACATAATGTAAGGCTTCCTTTTGAAAAATATAAATAAATAAGAGACAAAATCATTTATTAAATAAATAATAATGTTATGTTAACAGTGACATTTAATTAAGTTAATTTAAGGTATATTAATATTTTAATAATAATCAAAGTAATTATTATAGGATGAAAGAAATTAAATAATTATTAATTTTAATAGGATTAAATCCATTTAATATATTTTATGATTAATTAAAATACACTTAATAGTCTTTGAGTATTAAAATGCACTTTAAAGGTGCTATGGAATAAGCCCCACCCCGCGGGAAGCGGTAGACGGGAAACGCAGCCCAGGCTGCGTCTACCGCCACACCCCTTCCTTTGGAAGGGAAAAGGTGTGACAGTAGCCGCAGCTTAGGCTACGGACCGTCACCACCATTCCCACAGGGTGGTGCCCATGGGGACACATCTACTCCACGGGTACTTAACCATCAGACGTAGGCTGCAGGGAGGAAAAAAGGAAGGCACGGGAGGATACGGGGGAAGGAAAAAGGGAGACGCTGCGATCAAGGAGGTAAGAGGTCTGTGATATACATATTTGAATATTTAATGATAATTGACATGTAACTAAGGAACATTAATGAATATAAGGTATAAATAGGTGATGTTGGTATTAGGATATCAAGGGATATAAGGAAGGTTCAATGTTTAACAGATATAAATATATTCAAGTAGGCAATGACATGCTGTAAATATATAGATGAATATAGGAATACTTGAGTAGAGTTAAATAGGAACTTATTGTAGGCATAGGTAAGGAAGGGTATTTAAATGTAAGGAAGGTTAATAAAATATAATAATGAATATTTTAATATCTATTAATGAAAATTAATTTAATAAGTATATGAATGTTAGAAATGAATATTAAATATGAATATTAATGAATATCAATAATTCATATTTTTATACGTATATTGACAAATACTATTCTAATACATATGTTGACGAATATAAGTAATGACATTTCATTCATATGTTAAGGAAAGGTTCTTAGATGTTAATAGATACATATGAATAATAGTTAATGAACTTTTGATGAATAAGAGGTAATGGATACAAGGCTATGTACACGTGAATTATGACATAGGGAAATAGTAAATGAAAATGCAAGGAATGTATTATAAAGGTAATCACATGAGGGAGGCTATAGGGAGGAAACTCTCTTAGTCTAAGGGGGGATTATGATAATCCCTAGGGCAGTATATACTGAAAATCAATATGCATATATAGGGCTTAGTTGATTAACATCAACTAAGAAGAGCCGGATCTGGCCGGTCCCCTCTGAGGACTTGGATGATGAAGGCATCACCCAAGGCAAGGAATAGACAAGGGTCTTCCTTGAAGGGCTTGGGAGTAAAAGGTTACACCCAAGACAGGATTCGAACTCGTCTTCGATTTCCTGAAGGGCTTGGAACCAAGGGGTTTCAAGAAGGTGTGCTTCACAGCCACCTAAGGATATACTTTTGTATGGCATTCGTATCCTTTATCAAATAAAAATTATGATTATGTTAATTGAGCATTAAAGTAGATTGCAATTTAGATTACTTTTATATATATATATATATATATCTTTATGTCGTGTTCTAACAATCTGTTTTGTAGGTTAACGATCTCTAACTAGTAGGGACATTACATATAAATACAATGAACATGACTAATTGAATGGTTTAACAATTAGATTTTTCTTGAGGTTTTCCCTTGTTTATGATATTGAATCATGAACAACATTTATGGATTATTGTGCTGTTTCTGGATTACACTCTGAGATTTTTTAGCATCAACACAGTGTGGATTACACTGTTTCTGATGCTAAAAAATGTCACACAGTGTAATCCAGAAACAGCACAATAACTCAGCATGGACTGTGAAAATTTAATGTCTCCAAACATTTATGGATCCTAAAACTAATTCCTATACTAGCTGGTGATTGTTTTTTAATGATTTGAGTGTGAGAAAAGGGTCAAAGCCTTCAAAACCGGTGCCTTATAAGGTTGTAGAGTAGCATTCAACCATCACAAGCAAAACACAATAAATAACAGTAGAAATATGATGCATACAAACAACATCTAGTTAGTGATCCTTCTCTAAACTCACTGGCATTTATTCATAGCAAACAAAAAACTATCAAAACTAACATGATGCAATAAATTCTAGTGCTGCAACACTCTTCAAATATCTGATATAATCACACCAACAACTATGGTGAAAGAAAATTTATGAGGTTACTAATGTTAGGGTTTTCAAAAGTAACATCACCATTTAAAATTTGGTTTTCTTGGAGGACCCCTACTGTTAGAGCAGGTTAGAAGGAATTTCATAAATGCATTCTATTGGATAATTATAGAGCCTACATCCAACATACTTGTAATGTTTATTCAAAATAAACATCTAGATTCGTTTAATCTAAGTTACAATATGGGCCTATAATCCACACGTCCTTGGATAAATGACACTATGATCAGAATAAGAGTTAGTGTATTAGTACTTTTTAGATCCATACTATTTTTCAATTGATTTTGTGTCCATTTTGAGCAATTTTATTATGCTTGTTATGTTTATTCCAAACCATCATTTGTATTTGTCAATATAAGCTACATTGTGAGCCCATATTCCACAAGTCTCAAGATCAACGTCACATCAACAAAATAAGATATTTAAATGACTTGGAAAAAATTAAGAGCAAACATGGGGACATGTCAAACTTTACAAGGGGAGAGACAACCTTTAAATTTTTATATATGTTTGAAAAAAAAATATACAAGGACGCATCCCCTGCCCTACAACTCGGAGTCTTCATCCCCTAGGCATTTATAATACTGTTATACTACTTAAACTGCTGTTATACTACTGCTATCATGATTTATTTATATATTGATATTGCTGTTATCAGTTATTGGCATATCTCTCTCTTTCTCTCTCTCTATTTTATGGGGACAGCGATGTACATACATAGATACATACAAAACAATAACATGTTATGATCCCCCACAAAGCACTTCATAATACTTCTAACCTTTCTTTTGTCGAAGTAACTAAGGTAATTATACTCAATTTATAGTAAAAAAGGATACTCATGTAGTACGAAATGCATGATTATCGTCTTACAATATATTTTAAGTATACAGTAATGAGTGACTACATGGTATGGGATATGCATGTCATTCACTAGATGATAATAATTTTGTAAAGTTAATGTTGAATTACATGTAAATGATTAAACAATATATAATAAAGAAAAGGGTTACATGAGAGAAAGTTGATAAAGTTGAAACATATGAGATAGAATAACATTAGTTTATTCAATTATTAATTTGTTAGATTTCATAAGAAATGTGTATAAATCTAGTCATAGTTTTGATTGGCAAAGTGATTTTTTTATTGAAATTACTTATGAATTTAAATAAAAAGAGGGAGATCTATGAATTAAAAGATGAAAACAATGTAGATGGAGTAAAATAAAATAGAAACATAATGAAGTATGAAATATTCAATGCCAGTAATTCCATTTATTGATTACATGTTTTTTGAGTTGTGATGTGTGTTGGGAAAATGGTGTCTCAACCTTGCATTTACATAAGGTTACTATTTATAGTAAGTTTCCGTTTGAGCATGAATTGGTTCGAAATTTTCCTCAAAGCTTTGGATTGGCTAGATAAGAATGCTAATAAATTTTCATTGCAAGATCATAACTAGGTTTGAATATATTAAAGTTTCCATTTTTGAAAGATGCGATGAAAGTTTTAAATTCAATTTTGTGGGCTTTAGATGCTCTGAAACATCCTGAAAATTTTTTGTAACCGACATAGTAGGTTCCAAGGTGATAGAACACGCTGCGAGCTTTCCAGCGCTTCAAACGGTTTGTTAATCAGACACCCGGTTCACAAGTTATGGCCTCCAAAAGTTTGGTCTCCTAAAATAGGAAATATAAAAATGCATCACACATAAATGAGCTGTAAAAGGGAGGTACACGTGTTGATGTGTGTTTTCACACATCATAGGGCATCTAGGATTGGAGATAAGGTCGGTTCCACTTTAGGGTGGTTCTAGCCCGTGGTTTTATAATACCGTTTGACAGTTTTATGTATTGTATATTCTATATATGAGGTGTGTGAGATGGAGGTTGTGTGTAAAAGTCTTATGGCTATTAAGTTATCTCTAAATCTCTGGTTGGTGATACTCTTGTGAAAAGCTTGCTCTACAAGTATATTGTAATTTGTTATTGATTTCTTAATAATATATTGGGCGGCTTTTGGAGTGTGGGATTTCTCTCCCGAAAGGGTTTTCTCCACTTAAATCATTGTGTTGTGGTATGAATGTTATTTATGTTTACTTTTGTTAAATTTTTGTAATTGTTGTAATGATCTATAAAAAAAATTGCATTACCCTCCTCTCAAGGTTATTGTAGGAAGTTGTTCCTCTACTTAACTTCCTTACAAGTGGTATCAGAGTCTGATCACCTTTGGTTTCAATTGCGGGTTGTTGGGTTTTTTTGAACTAATCTAGATTTGAATGGGAGCTTGTGCAAAAGATACTTTTTGATCTTGTTGCAAGAATTTTCAAATAGCAACTTCATCAAAGGGAATAAAGGTGGAAAAAAATTTTGGAAGTAATTTTGAGATGTGGAAGCTAAAGATAAACAATCTGCTAATAGATCAAGATCTGTGGGATGCTATTGATGTGAATGTCTCGAGACCTTCAAATCCTACTGTGGCTGCTCAATATGATGTTATGGACCGTAAACCCAATGGTCTCATCAAATTGTGTGTGGCAGACTCTGTTCTAATCAATGTCCATGAAGCGACCTTTACAAAGAAGCTATGGACTAAGCTTGGTGAAATGTATCAAGCCAAATCTTTATTGAATCAGATTTTCTTGAGGAAGAAATTGTATTCCTTGAGAATAGAAGAGGATGAACGGATAAGAGACCACCTAGAAGCATTTAATATGTTGGTTACTTTTGTTGTTTTGAAGTCAGAAGATGTAGTGGGTCCCCTGCTTGGTGAAGAGATGCGGAGGAAGGTATCCACCAGTTCGAAGGAAGCCCTAACTGTTCGTAGAAGACCTAAGGAAAAATTGAAGAAGAATGAAAAGCATAATAAATCCAAGTCCAAAGGGAGATCGAAATCTCCTAAAAAAGTCCAAAGTCATTTGCTGGAATTGCGATAAATTATGACACATCCGTAAGGACTGCAAAAAAGAAAAAAAGAAGAAAAAGAAATTTAATTCCGATTCCATTGTCTGAGAAAGAAGATGGCGATGCATTCATTGCAGCTTTGACTACTCATGCAAGTAATGATGCATGGTTAATTGACTCAAGTACATCTTTTCATATGACTTCCAATAGAGATTGGTTTTCTGAATATGAAGAATTTAATGGAAGTAAGGTGTACTTGGGTGATGATTCACATTTAGATATTGTTGGGCGTGGTAAAGTTGGAATCAAGTTTCCTAATGGTAGAATAAAAAGCATTAGCGGTGTGTTGCATACCCCAAGACTAAAAAGAAATTTATTATCTGTGAGCAAACTGATACATGCAGGTGTATAAGTAATCTTTTCTGATGTGGGATGTAAAATGGTTAAGAGCGCTATAATGTTTGCTAGAGGTGTTAGGTTTGGCACTTTGTATAAACTAGAAGCATACACTGTTGGGTGTAATAGCACTTTTGTAAAAAGTAAATCTGTGGATACTTCGTTGGAAGATTTGAGAGTTTCATCTTCAACAGATGGGCATAGCTTTTGGGTACCTAAGGGTTCTTTTTCTTCTGAAGCGAAGTTCCCTGCAGAGAAGACTACGTTATGGCACCAAAGAGTTGGCCACATTCGAGAAAAACGTCTAAGGACCTTGAAAAATAAAAAACTTATTGAAGGTTTGAATGATTGTAATCTTGACTTTGATTTTTGTGAACATTGTATTTATGGAAAATAAAACCACGTTCAGTTTTACTCGAGCTTTCATAAATCTTGTGGTGTTTTGGATCTTATTCATTCTGATGTGTTTGGTCCTGTAAATGTTCCTTCCATCGGAAAATCCACATACTATGTTTCATTTATTGATGATTTTAGTATTAGGACATGAGTATACTTTCTAAAGAGTAAATCTAAATTTTTCAATCGATTTAAAGAATTTAATGCAATGGTTGAGTTGCAAACTAGAAACAAAATAAATGTTTGAGGACTACTAATGGCGGAGAATTTTGCTTTAATGATTTTGATAGATTTTGTAAAGACTGTTGCATTAATGGACAGAAGACAACTCTTTATTTTCCACAGCAGAATGGAGTTGCAGAAAGAATGAACAGGACACTGATGGAGAAGGCTAGGAGTATGCTAAGTGGTATTGATCTAGAAGAAAAGTTTCGGGCTGAAGCTATTGTCACTGCTTGCTACTTGATTAAAAGGTATCCTACATTAGCTCATGTTCATAAAACGCCTATGGAGGTATGGTCGGATCATAAGCCTTCATTAAGACATCTTAGAGTTTTTGATTGCGAGGCATATGCCCATGTGCCAAATGAGAAGTGAACAAAGTTAGAAAACAAGGTTGTGAAATGTATCTTCATCGGATACAGTCATGGTTTGAAAGGATACAAACTTTGGGACCCTGTTGCATTAAAGGTAATTAGGAGTGTTATTTTTAGAGAAATTAAGTCTCCTTCGGTTACATTGCAACCAGAACAGACTAAACAGGAGGATGTGATTCAATTCCCTTCTACAAATGAAAGAGTTGAATCAAGACCCCTAGATAGGCAAAAAATTGAGGAGAGCTCATCTAGCTCTAAATCTTCAAAAGAAGAGGAAAAACCTCCAACACAGCTTGTTCAAAGGTCTACAATACATAGACAACCACCTAAAAGGTATTCACCTAATGATTGGAGATGCATTTTTGCTTTGAATACTAATGTGGATGAACCTAGATCTATAGAAGAGGCATTACGTATGAATGATGCAAAATCCTTAAAGATTGCTATGGAAAAAGAAATGGCAGCTTTGAAGAAAAATGATACATGAGATCTTGTACCATTGCCCAAAGGAGGAAAACCTATTGGTTGTAAATGGGTGTTCAAGAAAAAGATTGGTTTAAATGGAGGTATTGAAAAGTATAAAGCAAGGTTGGTTGAAAAAGGTTACTCTCAGGTTGAGGGTGTTGATTATGGTGAGATATTTTAACCTGTTGCAAAAATAACATCCATTAGATTTTTGCTTTCTATTATTGCTGCTTATGATTTAGAGGTTAAACAAATGGATGTGAAAAATGCTTTCCTTCATGGTGATTTGGAGGATATTTATATGACACAACCAGAGCATTATGTGGTAAAAGGTAAAGGTGATTTGGTCTGTAAATTGAAGAAGTCTTTGTATGGCCTCAAACAGAGTCCCAGGATGTGGTACCAAAAATTTGATACGTATGTGTTGAGTTTGGGATTTGAGAGTTCTAAACCAAATCACTATGTTTATTATAAATCTAATGGTGATCATTTTCTATACATTACATTATATGTTGATGATATGTTATTCATTGGTAAAGGGAAAGGTATGATTTCACAACTAACTTGCTACTAAATTTGAAATGAATGATCTTGGCGCAGCAAAACAAATTCTTGGGATGGAGATTATAAGAGATAGAGTGAACAGAAAGCTATGTCTATGCCAGACTAAGTAAGTAAATTCAATTTTACCAAGGTTCAACATGCAAGATTGTAGACCAGTGTGTGTTCCTTTTACAATTGGAACAAAATTATCTATTTCAAATTGTCCTACATCCCCATCATAAATGGAAGACATGAGCAAAGTGCCTTACTAGAGTGCAATTGGAAATTTGATGTATGTTATGGTTTGTACTAGATCAGACATTGCCCAAGCAGTGGGAGTTCTTCCCACATATATGTCTAATCCTAGTAGAGTTTATTAGGATGCAGTTAAAAGAGTCTTCAAATATTTGAAGGGCACCTCAAAGTATTCTTTGTGTTATCATGGTAATTTGCTAGGAGATGTGATTTCCCTTGATATTCATGGTTATGTGAATTCAAATTGGGCACGTGATATTGATAGAAGAAGATCCACCAGTGCTTATGTGTTTACTTTATTTGATGGTGCAATTAGTTGGATGAGTAAGCAACAGCTTGTGGTTGCTTTATCCACTTACGAAAGCAGAGTATATGGTAGCTACTCATGCTTGTAAAGAAGCCATTTGACTTAACAGATTGTGTTCAGATATTGGAATAAAACAAGGTGTATTGACAATTTATTGTGACAAGCAAAGTGTGATCTACCTAGCTAAAAACTTGACATTTCATACCCGGACTAAGCACATTGATGTTCAGTATCATATTTTTCAAAGATGTTGTCAAAAATGATAGGGTAAAGTTGGTTAAAGTAGAGACTTGATGAATGTTGCAGATTCTTTAACTGAGGCTGAGTACAGAGAAGTTTAGATGGTGTTTGGAGTCTATGGGCCTCATGGCCTCTAGAAATTAATTTATTGTGTAGATACTCCCTTTGCTCTTGCAAGGTGTTCGACAAGTGAGAGAATGTTGGGAAAATGGTGTCTCAACCTTGCATTTACATAAGGTTACTATTTATAGTAAGTTTTCATTTGAACACGAATTGGTTCATGATTTTCCCCAATACTTCGGATTGGCTAGATAAGCATGCTAGTAAATTTTTGTTGCAAGATCATAACTAGGTTTGAAGATATTAAAGTTTTTGCTTTTGAAAGTTGTGATGAAAGTTTTAAATTCAATTTTGAGGGACTTAGAGGCTCCTAAACATCTTGAAAAGTTTTTGTAACCGACGTAGCAGGTTACGAGGTGATAGAGCATGTCGCAAGCTTTCCGACGCTTCCAATGGTTTGCCAATCGGACACCCAATTCACAAGTTATGGCCTTCAAAAGTTTGGTCTCCCAAAATAGGAAATATGAAAATACATCGAACACATAAGTGAGCTGTAAAAGGGAGGTACACGTGCTAATGTGTGTTTTGACACATCATAGGGCATCTAGGATTAGAGATAAGATCGGTTCCACTTTATTGGGAAGTTTTAGTCCATGGTTTTGTAATACCGTTTGACGGTTTCATGTATTGTATCTCATATATATGAGATGTGTGAAATGGAGGTTGTGTGTAAGAGTCTTGTAGCTATTGAGTTACCTATGAATCTCTAGTTGGTGATAATCTTGTAATAAGCTTACTATGCAAGTATATTGTAATCTGTTATTGATTTCTGAATAATATATTGGGCGGCTTTTGGAGTGTGGGGTCTTTCTCCCAAAAGGGTTTTCCCCACATAAATCATTGTGTTGTGATATGAATGTTATTTATGTTTGTTTTTGTTAAGTTTTTGTAACTGTTGTAAGGATCTATAAAAGTTTTTGCATTACCCTCCTCTCAAGATTAGCGTAGGAAGTTCTTCCGCTACTTAACTTTCTTACAATGTGGATGCATCTCTCACTACTAAGGGTAATAACTGAATTATAGGGGGAGAAATGTTATGTGACTTGCTGAATTACAGGGGGAAAATGTTAAGTGACTTTTTTCCCAAGAGAAGATAAAGTTATGAAATAACCCTTTAGAATTTAAAGGGAGATAGAAATAAAAATAATTATGATCCTTTGGTTAAAAGAGAGATTAGAAAAGAATTTTTATAAAAACTCTTACAAAAAATGGAAGAATAATTATATATTAGATAATTATTAAAAGGAAACTCTTGTGAAAGGCTGTGATAGTTTCAAATCCACCCCTTGAAAGGTTTTATAAGTATTCATATGAGACTTGCAAGAGAGCATGGAGATCACTCTGTTGGAAATGTTGTCATTGATGTCAAAGGTGAAAAGACATATTGAGAGATTGTTCTAATATTGTCAGTGATGTCAAACATTCGAGAAAATTGTTATGGCCAAGTGCTTAATCCCTGTGATAGATTTGTTGACTGTGTAGTTCAAGAATGATAATTGTAAATTGACAATCCATGAAAAATTCAAGTGACAAGTCATGATTCATGAGGTTCCATGAGAGGGTAGACATTCTACCACTTGTAGATGGTAATTCGTTGCAAGCATATGACATTCAAGCTATGGAGATGATGACATGGGCAAAGATCCTTTGAATTCATGGTTACCCTAGAATATGTGAAGGAAGAAATCCTAATATGAGGTACAAATCTGAGAGAATTAATCACAAACTAGGACAAGAAGATAATGAACAAAATATTGTATAACACTTAAGAGAAAGGCATGAATAATGCTACCACCATCATCAAGACAGAATAAAAGAAATGGATAGCTATGGGAAGCCAAAGACAAAGTATGTAACAGAGATAATAATCAAGCATCAAAAGGCAAGGTTAATAAATGGAGTCATTTCTATTAAATAATTAAAGAGAATAATATCGGGCCACCAACCTTTGGAAATCACAAAGAAACTTATATATAAATATATTAATCACCAAAGTTAAATGACAATGAAAAATTAATGTGCAGCCATTCCTAGAGGAACAACGATTAAGATTAAATGCAGCTATATTAGGCAAAAGCAATAATACAAAAGCATATAAGGAACAAAAAGAATAAGATAAAAGCATATAAGACAGAAAAAAAAGGAATAAGACAAAAGCATATAGGGCAAAAATAAAATAAGACCAAAAGAGGCAGCGATTAAGTTGAGACAGACAGGTTAGTGAAGAACATAACCATTCAAATAGTTGCATCTTTTCATGAAGGCATAGAGATATAAATAGAGTTTGGGAAAGTGAAATAGATGAGCATGGTAAGAAAAAAAAAGGGAAAAATACCATTTTTACACCTACAGGTCTGCATCTGAAAATATAAGAAGATCATTGTAAGAGGAATAAAAGAGAAAGTGTGGGACAATGGAGAGAAGAGAATAAATATGAAGATCATTCAAGTAGAAGTGCAGCAATAAATATTAATAAGAAGAGAGTTTTATGAGAGCATTGATACACATTAATAGAAGAGATTAATATTAATGCAGTGCATAAGGAATATGTGCAGTCTAAAGAGAGAAGTGTGTTGAAAACAAGATAAATTATTTATACACCAGCAGACTTTATGAGCAGATCTATGAAGATTTCATAAGCATATTAATGAGGAAATTGTGAGTTTAAGAAGAGTTCATGGGAGAATTGTAAGATGAGTATAATCAGATATAAGAGAGAAATATATGCAGATTTAAAGAGAACAGATTTGTGAAGAAAATAAGTATGCTATGTGAAGATATGAAGAATTCAGAAGAAGATTGAATTGTTCATCATCCATTGGAGTAGCAACATACAAAAGGTGGAAACTTGTGTTAGGGGTTGGTAGCTCCAAGAAGAAGAGATTGGAGTCCCTTACTAAGTTTGTGCTTAGCTATGGGGGTTGGTGCCTACAAATTGAGGGGATTTTTCGTCTCGTGGGGGTTGGTGCCTACAAATTTGTAAGAGATTTACATATATAAAGCAATATTTGGCCATGATTTTCTCCCACAAGAGTTTCCACGTAAATCTCGTGTTCCCCTTGTCTTGCGTAATTGTTGCATCTTATTTTGTTGTTATTGTGCAATTGATATGCTTATGATATTTAGTTCGAAAAAGTAAAGATTCTTGTTATTCTGGTTCACCCCACTCTCAGTATAAACTATAACCACATACTCATCACACTCAAGGAAGAAGAAGGTGGCTTGGTGGGCTATGGGCTTGGAGATGAGGGCACACAGTGTGTGTCCAACTCGGGGCACAATGTACACTCAAGATTGTCCTAGCCAAGGCTGTATGTTGAGTAATGACTCTGGAACATGTTGTATGCATGTTGAGTAATTACTCTAGAGTATATTGTGTTGATCCTTGGGATGCATCTATGTTGGCTCTAAATAAAAATTGGTTCCTCCTATAGATGTGCCTAGCTATGAGGCCCAAGACCACTAGAATCTTCTTAGAGTGAGAATGATTGTTCCAAGTGCTCAAGATTCAAATAAATATTGGAAATTGTTGTGACCTTTTCACACATCGCCCCATTGCTAACGGGGACCCCCTCTTTTCCTGCTTTCCGCATGTTTAGGTTAGGATTTTGGCGGCTTAGTGGGCAATTTTGTGTTTCCTGCGCCCGAGTCTCAGAGTTTTGATCATGCCTAGTGTCATTTAGGGTTTTTGAAGTTATAGGATCAAGCATGTAAAGTTGAGATTTTGAATGATTCTAGTTTTGTCCAAGTGTAGACCCTTTTGAGCGTTAATGTGTTTTCTGAACGTCCATGTCGGTGATTTTAAGTGCTAAAGTGTTTCAAGACCTTTTGGAGTTGTTTTCTCGCTCCTAGGAAGTTATTCAAGTTGATTTCGCACTTTATCCCGATAGATTTCCTTGTGTTACACTCATATTTTTGGTAAATTGGCCTTAGTCCAATCGATTTTTATTGAATTTTGAAGTTTCCTAGTGGTTTTGAGTGGAAAAATCATCATTTTCCGGATGAAAATCCATATTCTAAGGGTTAAAAGGTCAAAATTCCATACTAGAGGTACTTTTTCCCTAATATTTTTGACCCATGATTTTCCCCCACTCAAAATCCAAGTTGGACATGGATTTCCCTTCAAATCCAGACTTGACCCATTTTTCCACCACTGTGAATCCACACTAGGGTCGATTTTCCCTTGGATGTTGTAATTTTGGCTAAGTGTTGGGATTTTATCCTGACTGCCCTAGTTTTTCCACTGGGAGTATGGATAAGGTTTCGGATGACGTTTGTATTGATTCCACACCTGGGTCAATTTTCCACCAAGCCTTTTGTGACAAGATTTTGAGGATTTTTGTGCAGATATTCATTCCAGACCCAAGGCGATTTTCACTGAGAGAGATTTTGATATTTTTGAGTCTGGATATTCATCCAGACTAGGGTCAATTTTCCACCAACGGGCTTTTTGTGTTGAAGGACGAAGTTTTAAGTGGAATTTTCATTCCAGACATAGATCGATTTTCCCCTAGACCCTATTTTTTTGCACATTGATGAATTTCAATGGGATTTCTTTATCCCTACTGGGATCAATATATTTTGACGATTTTAAATGATTTTAATAGGATTTTTTCAATCCCTACTTAGATCGATTTTACCCAATTGGCCATTTTGATTTAAGTTTTGAAATATTTTTTTTTAAATGAGCCTCTTTTTAATTGTTTTAAATGAAAAGCAACGATTATTTAAAATAAAAGAAAAACAATTAATGATTTACAATAAGCATTTAATGTTTTCAACCTTCTAGAAGCAAATTGGTTTTTACCAGGCAAGTATAAGAACAAGTTTTTTATCCCACATTGCTTATATGGTGAAAGTTGATGGTGAAAGCAAGTTCAAAAGGGGATACCCCAGCATTATTTTATTACTAAGTTTGTTGAGTGTATCCATGAAAGGGCGATTTCCTCTCCAGCTAGCGATTTTTGGTAGAATGTCCAAGTGAAGTGATTAATTAAAGACTATCCTCATTGCCATTTTTCCAACTTAGCGACATGTTTGGTGGCTGCCATTGATGCCATAGTGCCACGATTTGTTGGAGATAACGCCATTTTGGGTGAAGTTCGCGATTTTTGCTTGGGGCGATTTTTGTGTTTGAGGTTTCCACCTCTAACTTTGGTGATTTCTCCTTGATACCGCCTTTTTTTCTTGCTGTTCTCAGATTTGGGTTGGCAGATTGAAGTACGTTTTGAAGGCATTTTCAGACTTGTGTGAGTTGGCGCCATAGCTGGAGGAGGGCGATTTTGTTTTTCAAGTGTTTTGGTGCCATTTTTTAGTGGATTCCCTTCATGTTTGGTGGTCACCATCACTCCCTACCTGCTGTGATTACTTCAGATCTGAGTTTTAATGCCATTGTTACAGCTGGTGCGACCTTCATTGTTGGCTGTTCATCCATTTTCAGACTTAGATTTTCATTGCCCAGCCAACTCCAACTTTGGCGATTTGCATTTGGGAGCATTTTGGGATCATTTTCAGTCAATTTTCAGACCATTTGAGGGCTGCCACAGGTCTGCAACTTCATTTTGGCTGCTTGTCCTCAGAAAATTAAATTTTTGCCAGCCATACCTATGTTCCTGAATTTGATTGCTTTCGTCATCAAGATTGTTTTTTTATCAAGTTAGTGCATATTTGGGTGATTGCAACATGTTTTGAGAGATCAATTTGTATAGTTGCAGGTTGTCTTCAGATTTGCTGGCAGCCATTGTTGACTTCGGAAGGTGTCCTCAGCCATAATTTTGTGTGAAAACACAACCTTTCACACCTTTCCTTAGTCATTGTTGATCCGGTATACTCCTTTGCACTTCAATTTGAGCATAATTTCTAAGTATCAGGGGGTGTTGATTTTAATGAATTTCACGAGGGTTTCATACCCTAACCTTGTCACATTTTGTATTTAAATAATCGAAATCTATCAAGAGTGTGGATTATTTTCCTGATTTCCATACCCAGAATTAGTCTAAATCATTGGGAAGTCAGCAATTTTGTCAAGAATATTTTTATTTTTCTTAAGTTCTAACTTCAAACTTCGTACAGGTGCGATGTCGAAGTCCGAACTAAAGGAAAGGAAGGAACAATAGAAGATACTTGAGATTGGATTCTATCCTGAATCCAAGATGTCATCCAGATGGAAGAAGATTACAGACACGAACATGCATTTCCTGAACATGAACCAGATGCGACAGCGTATGTTCAGAATTGGAAGCCAGATTCCTTCCCCAGCATATGTGAACATTATGAAGAGTGGTTTTCTCCAGGCCGTTGGATTTGCACAATTCATACAGTGCAGTGAGATTATCCTGGAGTGTGCACAATGTTACGATCCTCGCTCCCAAATGAGTAAAACTCCTAACAGTACCATCATTGCCTACCTTGCTGAGGTGTTTGGAATTCCAAGTGGAGCAGACATAAAGGATATAACTAAAGATGAATATGAAGACCGATATAAGAAGAAGATGGATGCGTGTAAGACCATGGTGAATAAAGAGTGGATGATCGAGCCTAGGCCTCATCATTCCAAGGCTCCCAAGACACTCATGTGCACAGACTTCAAAGAGGAATATAGTGATTTAGTATGCCTGCTTAACCGAGTGATGGGGATGTCACAGGGTGCAATATACTATGGATGGATGTTCTATTTCATCCAGGATTGTCTAAAAGGAACATTAATAAATTGGTCTAGAATCATAAGTGACAATCTGGACTTTCAGCTGAGGAATGCGGAGCAGTCCAAGTCATTCGCCATGACTTCCTACTTGGTATACTGCTTGCACGATTTATTGCATACAAAGGATTGATATGCAGAGGTGAAGTCGGGAATGGACAAGGACAATTCAGGAGTTATGAGTGCTATCCACAGTTGAACATGTATAGAGTTGAAGATTACAAGAGAGTGAATGATGTATGTACATCACGTGGATGCTGCAAGGTGGAGTCCACAGGAGGTTGTCCAAGGAGGCAATGGAGCTGATAGAGAAATATGGATAGTGGTACATTCAGTTTCCCACTTTCACATACCTTAGGATTCATGGGTTTCAATCGGAACCCTACAAGCTTCCTAGGTATTCTTCTGACAAAATGATCTTGTTGGAAGTGGTGAGACAGCTTATGGAGTTTGATTCTATTCAAAAAGAGAAGCACAAGACAGGCATGACATTCCCTATTTCAATTGGGAAAACATTGGAGGTTTGTCAGTTTGCCTTCGCAACCAGCACTGTTAGTGAGGAGCTTGCATTCTATCAATTTGCAGCATATAAGAAAAGAGAAAGGTTTGATCCAGATTAAAAAGTTAGAAGGATCAGGGAAGAGAAGTTCATCCATAAGGTAGACATAGAGGATTATTGGGCCAACCTGATTGACGAGCAAGCAGTGAAGAGACGAATGTGGTTCAAAATGTCAATGAATTTCATGAGGAAGTGTGGATTTTTCCTCATTCCTGATCAGGTGTTAGATGACAAAGATCATACACATCCACAGTATGAAAATGAAATGAAGAAGGCGATCTTATTGCCTAATTGGTCAGAGTTAGAAGAGATAGATTTGAATGTATTGATGAGAGAGGTCTTGAGTTTCTACCGAGCATGGGTAGATATTCAAATGAATAAGTTAGTTGATATGGGTGTTTCCTTCACTTATGAAAATATGAAACAGGAAGAATCCGCTTCACCAAACTATTAGTAGCAATCAAGTACCAATCTGATATATTCTCCCCCTGTGTAAGTAACTCTCCCTCTTTGTGCTCACAACCGGTTAAGTGAGCCCTTTTCTCCTACTTTGCAGGTTCTACCTGTAACCCAGACTACACTTCCTGTCACCCGGTGGCTTAATGACAAATGAGCACATTCTTTTCCTGTTCTATTATATTCTCGAGTAACTTGATTATGACTTTAATAGATAGAAAAATTGAATAGGCACCTTCCCAAAATCACTGACATACTGGTATGGACAAACAACTGCCTGATCTGCCACAGTGGTCAATATGTCTGATATCAATCAGAGGGTATGACTGTGAACTCCCCCTGAACCGCAGATCTCTGGTCTTCTAAGCATGTTAGGTCCAAATCCGCTGCTTCAATCTGCACCTTGTACCAATAAAGGTGAGCATCTGTGAACTCCAGATTATCTACCACTTCCATGATGTCCATCACAATCTTGTGACATCCCCTTCCATGACCACAATACCAACCTACATCGGCAACATGTCACCTATCCAACCGGTTGACTCATCAGGATGTGTACACATGAGATCAATTACTGGTTCAACACATTGCCAAACAATGCTTCTCCAATATTGCCCAAGGAAAATTTCTTCTTTCCAAGCCACCGGAGCCACTGCAGTGTTACCGGAATGAATTGCAACACATGTTCTTCACTACCGGTAACTATCCCTACCGGCAACATGTTGCACATGCCGGTTTACTGTACCAATCCAATATTTATGCCAGTATACTTTGTCCACTGGCCCTCCTTCCGATGTCACATCCCACTTTGACACTTGCAGCAATGATCCATCTCGCCCGTGTGAATGTGTAGCCAATGATACTAATTGCACACACTTTTCATCTCAACTTCTCCCTCATGCCGCTAACTGCCCGTCCTTAATCTTTGTCCTTCTCAACATTGGGGGTGAATGATCTGATCAACATGTAGCTCCCATAAGCATCTACATCTCCTTTAAACTTTAGGAGATATCACCTGTGCATTGAATGCACAGTGCCGACCCATGGTCATGTTCTCTTTCTTCATCCTCCAAACCTGTTTGGACTCCTTCCTCTTCTCATTTGTAGTCTTTGGAGCAGGTCTCATCTTCTTTTACTAATAGGTCTTTGCTTTATCAGGTTCTGCAGTATGACTGGATACATTGCCATAGAAGCATACTGCATTCATCCCAACTAGATGATTGGAAGACCTTCCATCAGATCGGTTTGATCTTCTTCTCAAAGTCATACCATTGTCGCCCGCTACCGGTTTCAACTAACTTCTTGATCTTGCAAGAGCGATTCTCCTTTGGGCATAGCCGTTATGTCGGCTGCCATGTGCATGAATCATCTTCTTCCTACAGTCATTATTTGGCCAAATCCATTGCAGTTATAACATTTATAATTTACATTTCTTGAAGCAGCAAATGGACTCTGGTTAGCATATCCAAGAGTGGGCTTATGCATGTTTCTACATGCTGATGTTCTATGCCCAAATGCATTACATCTTTTACAAACTGAATTGCTATTCCTAGGAAAATAAAATTTTCTATTTCTAGACATCATTTCGCATTCCTCTACCCTATGGCCATATCCTTTACAAGCAAAATAGTAACCGGCAAATGGAGACTTATTACTTACAAATTCATTCTTCCAAACATGAGGTGATCTGACCGGTTTGGCTTCTCCACTCCTACTTCTCTGGGGTGTTGCATCTCTTTGTCTTCCACCGGTGGGGAGTCTCTTAGGCTGCCTTCTTGCATTCTTGTTTCCGGTGAACCTATCTTCTCTCAACTCTCTTTTTCCTTTGGGATCTGCATTACTTCTTCTTGCTGCACCGGTCTTCATTTTTAGCCTCAAGTCCTCACCGGTTGTAGCTAGGTCAACCTTCTTTCTTGGTACACTTTGGATTGTGAAGTTCTGACACTTGTTATCTCCATTAGAGGAGACAAACAGAATGTCCTTGTGAGAGACATCTTCACTTGTGGAGCATTCACCGGCAGCATATCCTAATCCTCCAACATCCTTGGTGTGTTTTTGTTTACTCAACATTTTGTCCAAGGCCTCAGTGCTGCCATCATACCGGATCCTTATCTTGAGCTCATTTTGACACTTCTCAAGGTCTTTCTTGATGTTCTCCATTTCTCCTTTTAGGTCCTGACATTCTTTGTCCTTTGTCTCCACTTCTACCTGGAGTTCCTCACATCTTCTTTCCTTATCATCAAAGACTGATTTCAATTCACCAGTCAATCCTTTTGCCTCTTCTAGTTGAGATGTCAATATGCAGATATTATTATTTGACTCTTCAAGGCATCTTCTCAACTGGTTGCATTCTTCATGAACTGAATCTTTGAACCTCTTAAATTCCTTTCTAACATTTTGCAGCTCTTCTAGTGCACTTACTAGTTCACATTCAAGATCAACTGCGGCTTCATCTTCATCATCACTCCCAAACACATCTTGCCGATAAGAGTGATCTGCATAATTACTTCGTGATGTTTGCCTCTCATCTTCTAATTCTTGAGCCATAAAGAGGTGAGTTTCCTCTTCATCGATTTTGCTGCTGCTAACAGATCTACCTTCATCATTTGCAGACACATGTGCTTCATTTCATTTCTGGTTTCCACAAACCAGTTCTGTAGTGCAAGGTTCATTCCCATAAAGTTTCTTCAATCTTTCCCATAGGATTTTAGCAAATCTGCATTTGTCCACCTGTGAGGAGACATCACCGGATAGCCCACTGAGTATGGCCTCCATAGCTTCATCATTACATTTATTTCTCCTTTCCTCTTCAAGACCGGTGGGAGGACTGACTTTACCAGGGAATCCATTTACCACTGGCATCCATACATCTAACCCAAGGGAGGACAGATAGACTTCCATCCTACGACTCCAAATAGAAAAGTCTGAACCAGTAAACACTGGAGTAGGGGGTGACACTAAACAGACCATTGTGTTCAAATACCAGAATCTACCCAAGCTGGAGAAAGCTTATCAACCGGGAACCTAGGCTCTGATACCAATTGTTGAACACAATGTACCACTGAGAGGGGGGTGAATCAGTGGTATCCAAAACTCTTAACCTTTTAATCCTAAGAGTGAGTTCCGGTTAGCAATGGAAACACTAAGTAAATCTACCAGTGAGATAAAGCAAGACATCACAATGCAATCACACAAAGGCACATCACATGACACCGGTATATACGAGGAAAACCCAAGATGGGAAAAACCTCGGTGAGAAAAGATACTGGAGTCTACTCCTCCAATCCAGCCTCGCAATGAAAATATAATTACAATGTTTAGGGCACCAACCCAAGGAGCACCAACCCCTACACCGAGCTCCAACTCAGTGATTACAAAACATTATATCAAAACATTAGTTATAATCCAGTTACAAATGAATTTTGTAACCTCATAGATATGTCTCTTCACCGATCCACCTCTGCTCTACTCTCTGTCGATTCTCTTCTCACCTTCTCTAACTCTTCCTCTACTCGGCCTCTACCTTGTCTTCTCTCTTCTCACTCTCTTCCTCTGCTCACCTCTAATCACTGCAGCTCCCTTGCCGATTCAAGCTCTATCGGTTGTCTGCCTTTCCACCTAATTACCAATTACTTCCATAGTACCAGTTAAACCCTGCTCAATCCTTGCCTGTTGCTGCTTCTTGCCAGCTGCTGCTTCTTTCCTGTTGCTACTTCTTTCCTGCCAGTTCTAACACTACCGGTTGTCTTGAGTGATGCACTTCTTGCAACTTACCGGAATCTTAGACCTTTGTCGGTTAGTCCCTTGCTAAGCCTTCTTACCGGTTGCACCTCCAAATGCTTAGTTGCTTAACTCTCACAGTTAGGTCAACTCTTTTCTTTCAACAGGCATCACACCTTCTGGCAGCATCCTCCAACAGCACAATTTCATCGATTTTGACTTACATATTTATAAACAAATCTTCCTGTCAAAAACCAATTCAAACTTTAGGCTGTTAGGGTTTATTCATCGACCTCAAGGCAAACCAAATCCAATCAGATATCCTTCCAGAGATCAACCACTTGCAACAAATCAATCTCGCGGCTTCCAATATACGTTTGCTAAGTTTAGCAAACATAGACAGTCTGTCGGAAAGGCACTTGGTCAATCACCATAAATGGTTCAGCAGATTGGATCACCAACCTCATTCTGCACCTGGACATTTTGCATCAATCGATGCCACCCTTCGATCAATTTTGTTCGACCTTACTCGAGCCACACACCTCTGCAACACATCCCATGATTTACAGGGTCTGAATTTAATGTCGACCAACTCTGCAACAACCTCGTCAGTGCACACTCCATCTACTACTGCATGCATGTCCGCTACCTCAACTCCACGTGGCACCTTTGTCGACATCCACCTTAGCTCACTATGTCGATCCAACATGGTTACCGACCAATTACACACAACCGATGTATGCTTCATACTACCCGTCCCTCTTTGCCTACCGGTTCTCTAAACCTATCGATATATCATATTGATCGATTATTGTCCTTACAAATCAGCATGTTCATCTTCATCTGAAGAGAGCCTTTTACTTGTGTACTTTGTAGCATACTAGTAGCCCTGTTTACTGGTGGACACTACATTTGCCTTCATGTCGGTAACATGCATGATAACATCATGCAAGCAGTCTTCAACTATCCTTGCATCAAACTACATCTGCATTCTGGTTGTACTCTCTGTCTGTAGCTGAACCTTTCCTTCTCCTTCATCTGGCAGGTTTCCTCTCTGTCAGTTTGTCAAAGTGACAAACTCATCACTCCTTGTTTGTTCCAGTGGCTCATCTGCTTAATCTGTTGATCATGCACATCATTGATCTCACATGCTAGAGGCTCACACATACCATCCGGTAGGTGGAGGTAGATACACCGTGGTTCACAATCTGCCAATCACCAGTGGGAGAGGAACTATGTCATCTATTGGCCAATGGTGTGACTTCCTTGTTATTGGGATACAATTTCCCTACAATCCTCAGGCAGCATTCCTTCTTCAGTCTTCTCTTTTTCCAGGGACAGCATCATTTACCGATGGGAGTCCTACTAGATGGAATCACACTAGCATACCGGTTTCTTCATTCTCAACAACTTGTATACCGGGGAGTCTACCTTGCATACCTGTTGGCCTCAACTTCACACACTATTGGTTGTCATCCATGATAGTAATACCAGATGACATCAATGACAACACTGCACATACACCTCCCATACTGGTTGCCATCCTATACCGGTTGACATCAATGACAACACAATGCCAATAGAGATGAGACAGGAATGCGGATTGCGCAGGTGGTTGTTCCCATTGCAGGTGTGACGACAAACATTGCTACTCCTATGGATTTCCAGATTACTTCAGTTGCCCTTGGCCGTACTACAAGAGAGCAAGAATTTCAAGAGGTTGGTGATAACCCTAGGGAAATCAGTGTGAGATTGGATAGAGAGATTGAAGAGAAAGAGAAGTACAGAGAAGAGAATATCAGACTTAGAGAGTACATTGCAGGGATAAGGCATGAGAATCCCACCCTTATTTCCCCTTTTGCAATTGATCGTGGACTACATTCACACTATGAGGCAGCAAGAGACACTCTCAGAGGTGGAGAAATGGATTGAAAGTGCAAGAAAATAGGTAGATGATTTCTTTACTCAGTTTGTCCAGGCATATGACAGGACAACAGGGCTCATGTTCAAAATCTAGTATATGGAGGGAGTTTGGGAAGAATTCAGACCTATCCAAGAGAAGACTATTCCACGCCTCAGAGCTTTGAAGAAGATTCCCAAGTCCACATTGATCTTGGAGGACATTGTGCACAATGGAGACAGATATGATTTCCATGGCTGGTATTGTTCATTAGCCATGAAGAAATCAACTTATGAGA
Source organism: Cryptomeria japonica (assembly GCF_030272615.1). NCBI lineage: Eukaryota > Viridiplantae > Streptophyta > Pinopsida > Cupressales > Cupressaceae > Cryptomeria > Cryptomeria japonica. Next base: position 27,877,658 of record NC_081406.1, on the reverse strand, counting down.
GCGCCCAGCTGAGTTGTACAGAGATGGAAGGATCAATTCATGATAGTTAGTTGAAGATCCTTGCCTCAATTGAGGAGTTATTGGGGGTTGATGTTAGTGATGCTAGTGGTTTACACTTAGCCGAATTAAGAGACAAGATGAAACTTATGTATTTTTGTCAGTTGGACCCTTTGAAGAAGAGTCAGATGGATGATTTGGTCTCTTTGTTGATTCATGTTCATAGTTCGCAGAAGCTCATGCCAGATTGGGAGAACACTTTGGATGCTTGCTCGGATGCGTTGGACGTGATTGATTTACAACAAGATACTTTACCTTGCATTTCCATGGAGGAGTTAGATTCTGTATTGGCTAGTTCTTGGAGTTTGCTAGGAGAGAGAGAAAGATGTAGGGAGGAATCTTCTAGAAGATTCCCTATTTGATGACTAGGTATCTTTCTATTGGGCCATATGTTGGTGGCACCATTTTTATGTAAACCCTAATTAGGGCAATTCTAAGGTTTTGTTGGCATGATCTTGGCCCTTGATTTAGTTTTAATCTTGGCCATCCATTTTGTATGAGACTATATATATACCTCATTGTCTCTCATTTGTAAGGCAGAGTTTTTGTAGAATTGTTGGTATATGCTGCAGCTATTTGAATATAAATCATTGTTCGACTTGATGGTGATTTTGTCTTTCAAATGTGGTTTTGCATTCATGGTTCTCAATTCCTCCAAGTTAGATTAGAATTTTAGATTAGAATTTGTTTTCATGTTTATTAGATTGAGTGGAAGATTTGTTGAGTATATTTGTGTGGAATCTTTAATCCATACCAATAGCCTCTTGCCTTTTGGTAAGTGTGCCTTGTGTGGTCAACTGGAATTTTGAGTAAGCTTAACTTCAATTATTATACATCCCTTGATATGTATCAACTTGGATGGTGTCAACGTTTGATGGTAATAGTTTGAAAATCAATAAGTATACCTTAGATGATTGCACTAAGCTCGTGTCAAAACCTGTTTGTGAGACCTTGCCTAGTTCGATTCCACTAAATTTGTTCATCATTTCCTACATTCCTAGGATTAGAATAGATTTCTTGAACCCTATTCCTTTTGCCCCCTTTTTTTAGTAAGTCTTAAGTCTAGAGCTACATTGCCATATCCTAAGTTATCAGCGCACCCATTCCCTATCCATGATCTATGAAGTTGATTCGAACATTTGTGTAAGTCCCCAAGTGAAAACAGCAATTCACATCGACCATTGAGTTACCCACTCATCAAGGCCTGACATGTATAAACCTTGGAATCATTTTAGTTGATCTTACCCTTAGCATCCGAGGTGATTTTGTTCAAGAGAGGGTAAAGTGCTTTGGTATTTTATTCTGAATGTTATGTGCCCAAAACACACATCAACAGAAACCCTTGATGATAAAAGATAATGATAATATAATTTATGAATTTGATGATAATATGATTGATTTATGTGGTTGTGTTGTTCTATTTAGCATGGTAGATATTTCCTTTAGAGTTCTTATTAAATTATTACGTGTTATAGTTCATATTGGTTATTCTTTATTATTTATTCACAATTATTTTAGTAGCATTATATCTTGCAGATGATCTCAGCTCTAATATTTAATCTACTAAATCCATTGCTAATACTTAAATAACTTTGGGAAAAAAGTGTAAATACATCCAATGCTTACTATTGGCATCATAAACACATACATATAGATGGATGTATAAAAACAACCAAGGTGAAACATCACCTACCTCAAAGAGACTAGGAATAAGTAGGAAAAGCAGAGGCTGACTCACAAGCATATAATATTCAATATAAACTATCATCCTAGAGTGCAACACCTTTGTGGCAAACTAACCAAATCCAATTAAGTGGAACCTCATTTTCTTGAGACTAATATTTGACATACAAGTGCCATCCATGATAAATTAGTCATAGATATATAAACAACCTACTGCAATACATATGTCCGCATAACATATATAACACGAGTATGTCTAGTAAGCATACCACAGGTATTTGGAGAAACTTAAGGACTTCCCAACCAGGAACTATTTTGAGCTATCTAAAGCTAAATTCAGCTTCCAGCTCAAGAGCTTTCAAAGTCTACTAAGTTGTTTCAAAGCCATAGAAGCCATCAATTTCTATGATGAAATTTACCTAGCGTGTGATACAAAATCTAAATCACCTGCATCAAGCAAAATAGTCCATTCTTATGATTCCTAAAATGGTAAAGAAAACATTATTTTTATCACAACAATGGACAACAGGAAAATCAAACATAGCAATTTTAAAGTTTCTTTTCCTTAGAAATGTAATGATTGTATTCTTTCAAATGCACTTATTAGTATGTAATCTATTGTACTCATAGAACATTCTCTAGTGATGTATAAACAGTATGCTCTAAAACTATACTCTAGAAAGGAAAATTGAGATAACAATATGCATATGGCAGCCTAGAATTGTTAAAATGAGAGAAGAAATCACAATTATAATAAATTGAAATTCTCATGCTAAACTTTTCTGTTCTTTTTAAATGAAATTGAAAAGCTCCGTATTTTATAATTGTAGAAGCTAGAACATACAAGCCTTACCATCACTCTATGACCTCGGCGAGCCAAAGCTTTAGGCAGTGCACCAACAACATCAGCTAATCCACCTTAATGAAAAATAACTAACCAGCTCTTATTAGCAATTAACGCAGCTTGATACTTAATAAAACATAAGTAGGCTTGGTGAGTGAGCTTTAACGATAATAAATTATGTTCTAGAGGAACAAAATAATATGACAAGTGAATGGAATTCATTTGCAAGAAATTGGAGAAACTGAGTAGGAAAGAAGATCAAAACAAATATCTGGCCCCTCCTATGACCAAACAAAGCCAAGATGAAAAGTATGTTGAATATTATATAAGAAATAGCAAGAGAGAAAGAGTGAGTTTCGTACAGTTCACAGCTCCCAGAAACAAGTAGTCAACATTAGGCAAGTAAACTAATACCTGTTTTGGACCATGGAGCACACTCTGTGCCTACCACAATAATCTTCATCAACTTTCATGTCAATAACAAAATAAATAAAGATTTAAAATTACAAGTAAAAGTATGTAAAAATTCTATCTTAAAAATGGAGAAAAAATGCATAAATTGGCAAATGAATATATATGAAATGCATATATTACAAGAATAGAATGGAGAGTGTTCCTTTGGTTACAATTACAAATATAATAAAATCATTATATATGATGACTAAAATAAATAACAGAAGTAAATGGTGAAAAATGAACTTTAGCAAGGCCTGATAATCCTACAGAAATAATGTCTGTTTTGGAATGACATCCAAATCTTAATGAATCCATCTCAAAGTATAAACATAAAAAGTGTTAAACTCAAATGTTATATTGGATGAAGCATTAAAACTATATCCATGAAATGGTTCTCCCTTCTAGGGAGTATATGGCTTAAAAAATAGTCAAGTAATCCTTCCAGCTTGCCAGAAGATCAGCTTTGCAAATATTTTTCAAAGTACTTCGCTATGTTCCAGTGTGTTGACAGAATAAATCAGAGTAGCACATCAAAAATTTACACTTATGAATACTGTTCAGTTATTTTAGCATCAGAGATTGCATGCACTATGATTTTGACTAAATTAAATCCTATTTACTGTGAAAGGGCTATGAATATGAACCCACACATAGAGTTCCACAAGTTGACAATAAATTCAAAGCTTTCAGCTATGGGGTCAGGTTGCTTACATGACATGTGTATACCACTATCAATTGGTGAGGATAAACTGAAACCAATAGATCAACATCATCTTATTTATGCTACCCACAGTGATGTAAGAATCATGAGATGGCCATTTTCAGTTAGCTATAAAATTAAACAGCATAAACCACTCGGAAAATTCCAGATAGAGTTTTTTCTTCATTCATATAACACTCTCGTAGACTCACATAATTTATTGTGTTGACAGCATGGATCTTGCACTCAAGCAAGCATATCTGGTGTATCGTTAAGTCAAGATCCTACTTGCTTTGAAAAACTATTTCCTACAAAAGAAAACATAATATCTTCCGAATTACCATAGGAATAAAGGGCAGAGAGCACTTGGTATTTCCAAATACAATATTTTAATCAGCAACAATTCTCCATTTTAGGTTCTTCTTGTTCTTTGCTGATGTGATTTACATTGCAATAAAAGAAAGTCAATTTTTCTTATTTTTGTTTGTAATAAAGCTACTTTCTTTAAAAACACTATTTCCAGGAGAAAAAATACATCCATGATGCCTGCCTAAATGAAAGCAGCATATTCAAGTGGTATCTGAATAGGAAAAGAACTCAAAGCACCTAGGTAGTTCTTGAAAAAAAACAATCCATATGCTTCATTTAACTTTCTTTAAAAGTGTCAACGGCCATACAAAAATGATTTTGTGTGATGGGAATTGAAATCTTTTAGACATTATTAAAAATAAAAAATGTGTACCATTCTTGGGCATGAACGTTGCTTTTATTTTTGTCTAGATGTGAGGAATGGCATGTTGAATTATGTTGAAATCTACTATGAAGCATGCATATTCTGAATGAGGAGTTGCAAACCACATTGGAAACCTGTTGAAGTTTGTTTCAACTCTTCTGAGATCTGATGGTGTGCTAAAATTGCTAATGCATTTACATTTGAATGTGAGAAAGGCATTTCATATTAGCACTGAAATCTGCTGCATTGGCATTGAATGGCATTGAAACTTGTCTGAATATTGGGTGTTCAAACTTGCTGAAGTGTGTTCAGAAAGAATCTGCTCTTGTAGGTACCATTCTTGGGCATGAACATTGCTTTTATTTTTGTCTAGATGTGAGGAATGGCATGTTGAATTATGTTGAAATCTACTATGAAGCATGCATATTCTGAATGAGGAGTTGCAAACCACATTGGAAACCTGTTGAAGTTTGTTTCAACTCTTCTGAGATCTGATGGTGTGCTAAAATTGCTAATGCATTTACATTTGAATGCGAGAAAGGCATTTCATATTAGCACTGAAATCTGCTGCATTGACATTGAATGGCATTGAAACTTGTCTGAATATTGGGTGTTCAAACTTGCTGAAGTGTGTTCAGAAAGAATCTGCTCTGGTATGGACCCCACAGAATTTATTATTTCATACTATTTCAAGGAATAGCGTTGAGAGAATGAAGATTATATGCTGGAGATTATTGCTTTCTGGAAAAAGCATGTAAAAGTTTAGAAAGAGAACAAGGCAAACATTTACTTTTGCATGGAAAGTGAAATTTAAAAAAAAAGGGTCTGATGCATTATTACTTCGGCAAATTCATTTTATGTTCCATGGAAACCAAAATTAATGTGCTTTAAATGGGCATTAACTTGAAATGATAGAATCTTCTATTTTTTAACTATGTTACCAAGTACGCCCTTAAGGCATCCTGCAACCATACCAAGTACGTCTGTGTAATGTCCCCTACCTGATCTATTTAAATATAGTAAAATTGATGGATTTTCTTCAATAAGTTATTAACAAGTGCTTGTCTATTTTCCTCATTAGCTGATTAATTTCATTATTCATAATTCTTAATATAGATATCAAACCCTGCTACTACTTCAGTTTTAAGGGAGAAGGGTTTACATATGTTACCAAAGCGCTTAGAGACCAACTACAATAGATTCCCTCAAAGTTTACAGATCCAAGCCCTTACCTATCTTGGGTCTATACCCTCAAGGCTTATTGGTCACTGATCCCCACCGTATCTTGGGACTTAACCTATTGCTTGGATTTAGACTGCCCCTCTTTGGAACATCTCAATCCCATCTTCTTAAATATGGAAAGTAATAACATGATTTAGACTATAAGTATATATATTTCTTATGTATTATGAATACGTATATGAAATTAAGTATGACTATCATACATATTGCAGTCCATATTAGTATTACTATTAATTCTGCATAAGAACATTATTGGGCTTCATATATTAAGGATACTTATTTAACACATCCCCATGCATACCACCAAGAACAAGGATGTTACTGCCTGTAACTTAATAACAGTTCTGATCTGATCTGATCCATGGTGCTCTTACTAGATGCTTTTGATTCCTTTCTTTTATATCTCTCAATGTGAGGGAGAGGTCACACCTCTTCATCATGTATGCCCTTTGGCAAGAGACGCACACTTTCACCATTCCCTTTGATAGAGTGCAACTCTTCATTATTTCTGCCCTTTGAAACGGACACAACCTCTCATAATCAGATCTGCACTTTTTATTTAAATTAGATCTGCACTTCTCATTTCCAAATTATCCCCCCTCTCATATGAGGTTCTCTTCTCCCTTTTATATCTCAGTTGAGGGCGTCACAACTTTTCCTTTCATGTCTTTTGACTTTTTCATTAACTTAATTAATTTTTAATTAATCATATTTAATTATATTATTTTATATTTTAATTTAATTTAAAATATTTTAATTTTATTATTATCATTTATTATTAAATTTTATTTCAAAGTATTACAGTCTGGGTATGGGTTTGCTCGGGAAACGCCTTGGGTACATACCTGGCATCTAGGTATGCCCAAGGTTTGTAGCCAAGCATACCCAAAGGCACTGAGCACCAAAAAGTAACAAAACAAGTTATTTTTTGACCTTTTTTTTGCATCCAAAAACCCTAAAAGCATCATTTCGTCCAATACAATGATCATTTTGCAACCTTTCTATCGTGGGGTTTTTCTCACATCTAACATCTTGTGCAGCTTATCATTGCTGCATCTCAAACCCATTAAGCTCTCCACCCCCAAACCCCCACTAGTTAGTGGGATCTCTTGTCATATAAGAAATTTCAGGTCTGGGAATGGAGACCAGAATCAAGAACTTAGACAACTAAAATCATCACTATTAAATCCAAATTGATAAAAGATAAATATTAAATATTTAGCTATCAATTGGCATTTAATATTTATCTTTTATCACTGCCATTTTGGCATTTGGCATTGATCAATGATTAAGTATCATACTATCAAATGTATTTAGTTTTACAATTGTGTATATTTCTTTAAATTTTTTTGTATATTCTCGTACCTGTACCCATACCAGCAACTTAGTTTTTTAAAGATTTGAGAGGCCAAAACAAATCAGATTTAGCCAAATCTGAATTACATTGTAATTGAGCGATAGAGGAGTTGGCTTCTAAGTTCTAAGTGATTAATAAGGGTTGCACAAGTCTCAAGTTTAAACCTCAATATTTCTCTTTCGCTTCAAGCATAGATTGTGAAATACAAGCAAGCATGTAGCAATCTGCCTTGTTTTGAGAAAGCTTGTGTCAAGTGCATGCATAGTTTATCACTTTAAATCTTTGAAGTGAAATTTTAAAAAAAAAAATTAATAATTTTGATTGGTCTAAAAAATGTAAATTTAATCACTAGTTAAAAGCTAACCCTTGCCTATATTTCCAAGACAGAAACTAAAAACACTTCTATGACAAAAAAAAAATACAAAATAATATGTTTATAAATTTGATACACCTACTTACTAGAACTAGCAAAGAAATAGAAAAAAAAATTGTAGTACAAATCCTATGTATGTATCGAGAAGGTACAGACAAATTAAGTATATTCTTAATACTATATTGAAAATATAGATACAAGTAGACAGTTAGTTTTCTGGGGGCAGTGGAGCTCTGCCGTTAAGTGGTCCAACAAGGCAATACAAGCATCTAACTATAAGTACTACGATTAAAACTCAGAAGGGATTAAGATTTTTTTGCATAGTAGAGTTTTCGAAAACATGCCTTTATTTTTCAAGTAATAAGGGTATTTTTGGAGTGCTATACATTGTGACAGAGATGCATTTTCAGTTGAACCCAACATCCTATGTTTCTATGGACATTACAAACATGCCTAAAAATCTTGTTTTCAGGACAAGGCCCTCAGAGTTTTACACATTGTATCCAATGAATAGAGTGTAAAAAAGTCAAAATGAAGATTTGGACCAACTAGGATACTAAAGGACAATTCACTTCTCAAATTAGCAATTCGCTCAAAAAATGGGTAAAATGGTTAGCATTTTTTGTAGGGGTATATGGTTTGCTTTTCGGTTGTGGTTTTGCATTATGTTGTTCGATGTTGTGTTCAATTTTGGTTTCCTTTTGTTAAGCATTGGTGAGGAGCAAATGAATTTTCTAATGGCAATTTAAGTTGCATAGACTTCTCACCTCTTGACTAATAGGGGAAAAGAGACTAAATTTGATTTTGATCAGTCTTCGACTGATTGTACACTGACGGGTGTGTAAGCACCAAAAGTGTTGTCAAAGTTGTCGGACATCAAGTGAGATGTGCCATAAATGAACTACACAATTATCATCGAGACATGGATCAATGTGGTTGATTACTCGCATGATGTTTCTGAAACTAGAATATAGGTACGGATGATCAAGAGGATGGGTCTACCTAGGGTGATGTTCATCTTCATCTCAAGTTAGGGGTCCAAGTTAGTGGCTATCAATTTAGTAGTCAACATTGAGCATAGGAGGGGTGATTGTGGTTGCAACAGACATTGTCAAAACAAGTTGATCAATACTAGATGTACAAAAAGCCAACAAGTTGTGGCAAGTGTTGGATAGCTTCACAGTCATGATGCTCCAAATCATCTATTGGTGCCCTTTGGATCAGGGGGGATTTTGTTGGGTCTAGTTATCCAAATGGTTTCGTTTTATCTAGTTTTAAATAAATGTAGTGGGGCATGCATCTCATATTGGAGACACCCCCTTTAGCATTAGTAGATTCACTTTCTAATATTTTTAAATGTATATGAGTAGGTCAATGTAATTGTATGAGAATAGTTACATCCCAAAAGGTAGTTGGCTAGTTTTAGAAAATAAGGGATATGTCTTTAGAAAGGCATTTGAAATCAATGTAAATCAAATCCCACTTAATATAATTGTAGAGCATCCATTGATATTATTTGCAATGTAGATTGTAGATTATGTTCTCACAACCTCTAAACGAGTTTCTTCTATTAATGAATAATTTGCAACTATATCAAATACCTTAAAACTTGAGCCATTTGATATTCATATCAATTGCCTTGGGAGTATTGACAACAAGTTTGACTGTCTCAATGGCTTGCAACAAAGAATTATGTTATACAAATACTGGTAGTTGAAGTTTCCATATACAAAGAAGTTAACATTAAAAATGTAGTGTAAACAGCTGGTTTCCATTTTTAATTCCAGCTAAAAGGCAAGCTGCAAAATTCAAGCTAAGTGCACTAGAAGCTCTACATCCAATGGCTCTCTCTCAGCTCTTCATTGTGCAATATTTGGATTATGATTCCACTCCAAGCTAAACAAAAAAAACGTCAATCTTCTCCAATCCTCTCCAAAGCCACCATGAATTTTTTTTTTAAATCCTAATGTTTTGATCTTCACTTTTCAGCTAGTATGTAATGTCCCCTCCTTCATCTTAGGCTTTGGGGGATTTGTCATTAGCCTATTCTACCATAGGCTAATTTGGAGAATTAAATAAGAGAATATTTTTAATTAATTAAATTAAGTTGAGTTTTGTAGATGACTTTATTTAATTAATTTTATAAAGTAACTAAGCTAAAAAATCAAAAATAAAATAAAGTCACTTTATGGGGCCAAAAGGTGATTATTTTAATAAAGGTGAATTTTTAATTTTTAATTTCTCAAAAATTCCCAAGGAAGTTATAAATGAGGAATGAAGGGCTCATTTGCACATCTTGGACATTTTCATTTCTCTCATTTTTAAGTCTGGACTGCAAGTTCAACTACAAACCCTAGAGGTATTTGGCTCGATGAAAGATTTCTTCCTAGTCAAATCTATGGTAAATTCACAGGGGATTCACAATTGTACATAGTTTTCCACGTATAAATTTATGAAGAATTGCAGGCAAATAGTAAATTTATTAGTGGTGTGTGCGAAGAGTGAAAAAAACTAGAAAATATTAGTGTTGTGGATGCATGTGAAGTTAAAAGAATAAATTAAATAGCATATTTTTGGCTCATGGCGACCCATTCGTACCATGCTAATATTGCCCAAGAGGAGCAGGCCTACTCCTAAGCCTATCCTGAAGAGGTCAACACTTTGGAGGAAGGCTTGAGAGCCTTACGTGGCATTTCTAGGCTTGAGAGTCTTATGTGGCATTTCTAGGAAATTCCTTAGCCAACCAATGCATATGAAAAGACTGTTGTACTCATTAAGGAGACCAAAAGGGGTGACGTGGAGCATATAGGAGTCTATTTCATTAGTCAAAATTTGGTCCAGCATTAAGAGGTGGGGTGCCACTTCAAAAAAGGTGCTTAATACAATCATAATATCCAAGGAGAGTATCAAATTAATGTGGGGAGCCATAAATCTTGGTGTAGAGGTTTAAGAGGTGCTCAAATGAATTTTATGTTGTTCAAATGTACAAGTTGTTTGGAAGGTCGGTGCCTTTGTCCCCTTGGTTATTCAGCACCTCCCTCGAAGATTCCAGACATGGCTTAACCGCCTCCCGTGGTTTGTTTAACTCTAGTGTTTCTATCAGGCGTTAATAGGTCGATCTTTTGGCGCAACGCCAAACCTTGGGCCAACAAGTGGTATCAAAGCTCAGGTCACGGGTTTGAGTCCCTCAGTCATGCTAGGGGGGGATTGTTGTTGTAAGGTTGGTACCTTTGTCCCCTTGGTTGTTCAACGTTGCCCTCGGAGATTTGCAACATGGCTTAACCACCTCCCATGGTTTGTTCATCTCTGGTATTTGTATCAAGCGTTAATAGGTCGATCTTTTGGCACAACGGCAAACCTTGGGCCAACAAAAGTCAACATATTTTATATAAAAATACTAAGATTTAATCAAAGATATTACTACTATTTGTAGCCATTGGAAATAATATTTTGTAATAGTTATATGAGTGAAAACATAAAACTATCTGCTAAGTGTTTTTATGAAATAAATTTGATTTGAATGATGATATTCATGACTATGAGGATTGGGAGTGACTTTACAATGAATAAATGATTCATTTCTTCAATACAAATTAAAACAAAAATCAAAAGCAGCAGACCTGCCAACTGTTTGACAAAATATCCAACCATCAAACATTGTGAAATTTGAAAAAAAAAAAAAAAATTGTTTAGAAATTTAGTTCGGGTTATTACAATGGTATCAGAGCTGAGTATCTTGCCAGCCAATGGGAATTTAAGGTATGTAGTTGGCTGAGTGTGTCAAGTTTGTTTATAAATAGATATTAGTTAGCCGAAGGTATAAAATGTGTAGAAATTAGTCGGCTATTTGGTAAATAAATCTATGTTATGTGATTGTTTTTATTGTCCCCAACGAGTAGTTGTTACTTGATAATTCCTAGCAGTTTGTAATCTTAACCAACCGCAAACTACTATTTATGTACTCATTTTGTGTGTGTCAAGAGCTTGTTATCATTGTCATGTACGCATTGTTTATTGGAATGAATGCTCTATCTTTCTAAAAGTGATATTCGTACTTGTTACTTCTATTATCTGTAAGTTAGATTTTTATTTACTCTATGTATCCAATAATATAATCTTACCCAAGTAAACATTTGGCATCGTTGCCGATACGAATTCGAAAAATATAATTCACAAACAGGCAGTATGGCAATAGGCGGTATGGCAATGTAATGGGCCAACCAATAGAGGAACCCGAAGTAACTGAAACTAAAGAGGAAGAGTACACGATAGAAGACGAATTGACACAATACTTGGTGTACTTCTAGGAAATATCTGTCATATCTGTCAACTCATACGATCAAAGGGAAGCTCTCCGATGAGAGGTCCTTGAGAGCGCCATCCAAGATAACCTGACAATGAACAACGGGGTTGACCATCTTCTCCGAAGACTACCAAGGTTGTTGGCATGTAAATTTATTGCCCTTCGAGACCTTCGAGAAGAAAGGGACCAAAAGCAATGTCACTAGCAAATACTACAATGGTACAAGGAAAGGAACTAGAGGGAGGAAGAAGAACGTGATACAAGTAGATGTCATACCTCTGACATTAAATGCCCTTGCGGCCAAACAAAGACCGAACACATACTGCAAGTGGATGAGAAGAGGGAGACAGATCAGAGAGAAAATCTCTCTAGGTTAGAGAGCAAAGTGAACGATGACAATGATTGTGGAGACTCGTTGAGGAATTGGAAAGTCAAACAAGTAAAAGTAGAAGTGTTAGCAAAAGTTGTAGTCGGGAGAGACAGAAACCATTCGAGGAGGAAGGCACAACACATCGTACGAGGAGTGAGTCCGAGGAGATTGCTAGACACCTCCCGATGAAGAAAACGAAGAATTGTCGACCAAGCGAACAACATGTTGATATAGTCAATATCGAACAAAGAGGACGAAGATGAAAACTTTGGGATTGAGTCCGTAGAGAGCAACCAATCCGTACAGTAACACAGTTTGTACAGGACAAAGAGGACGGAAGGAACTTTGAGAATAAGGTTTCTGAGATATTTGAGAATAATCTACACCGCATTGAGAAACTATCTATATCAAAAGAACTGAAAATAGGAGAACTGAGTCGAAGACCCTAAGGAGGGAGTCCAGGAACGATGAGGAAGGTAACTAGGGTGCAAGGGATGCTAAAGGTGGATGTGTAGAGGACTCATACGTGGTCGTGAGTGCAAGTGAAACACTGAAACGTCAAGAGAAAAACAGTCCAATCAGATCTTGGGCACGGGGTACATACCGACAAAGAATGATGGTGACTACCCCGACGAGTCCAAATATTGACAGGCAAAAACTCCCTAAGTTCACAAGGAATGGATCAAAGAACCCCGTATAGCACTGTAAGATGTGGAAACCATCTGGTTAGCAAGCGATCAACTAGATAAAGATTATTGGATGAGAGTGTTTCTTGCAAAACTATGGTGAATAGCCATTGATTGGTTCTCAGAACTAGAGGATGCACACACAAAATCTTGGGAAGTGCAGAAGAAGGCATTCCACGTGGATTTTGAACTCCTAAGAGATGATAATGAAATTGTTGCTGAAATTTATATACCAAACAAGGGACGCACAAGAACTTACGAACTTACAATTATGGCCTCAAGGAGTTGCTAAGTAAAATGGACAATCAGCTAGCTGACGGGTTGAAGAAGAGGTGGTTCATCGAGGGACTAATCCCCTCACTGCGAAAGAAAATGAAAGTAGTACCTTCATCCTTATATGTCGATGCTTACAATCAAGTGATGGACATTGAGAGTGAGAATAAAACATCCTCATGGGGAAAGAAGACAAGCAACGATAAGAGCATGGAGGACAATAGCAGTGATGGTGCAAAGATAATGCAAACCTTGAGATAGGATATGCTACACATGAAGGAACTCAAGGCCAAGGAAAATTCTAAAGAGGCAAAAGATTTGTGGTGCATCAACTATAAGGTAAAAGGCCACACAAAAGCAAAACTATCCAAAGAAGTTGTTTTGTGACATTTGTCAAGTAATGGAACATTCCGTCAAGGAATGCCCTTACAATCTGAAAACAAGCACACAAGTGTTCTTCTCCCAATGAAAACAGTCAACCCCTCCTACCACACTATCGAAACCACAGAACACTGACAGCAATGCATCTCCTAGTGACTATTGAAACCGAAGAGGGAACAATAATCAGTACAATAACAATAACAATGGGCTGAAAAAGTCGTATCCAATATGATTCCAAGAGGAGACCCATGATCCAATGCCAAAAGTGCAATGAAAGGGGTTACTTTGCCAAGGAGTGCCAAAGCAATCAGAACAAGGGAGATATGTTGTGCAAGTGGTGTAGGGTGGGTGATCATGAGGACTTCGACTACCTGAAACAAAAAGGTATCAACTTGTAGAAAGTAGAAGACGAGGAGATTTTGTCATATTACCAAAACACAAACCACAATGCAGTGTACCCAGACCCTCGTATGGATAAGAAAAGACTCTAAGAATCCAAGATTGAAATTGAGGAAGCAATGACCAAGGAAAGGAGAACATCTAATGAAGTATGGTTGGAGTCTAAAAAAACCACATGTCAGTATGGTTGGAGTCTAAAAAAACCACAGTACAAAGGGTGTTGCAGACAACAATTCCCAACAAGGTGATAGACCTCTTGTAGACAATGCCACAACTAAGAGTAGCAATTACCAATACACTCAATAACAAAGGCAACAACAGAAAAGTATAGGAAAGAGTATGGTAGTACTAGGTGGCGAGCAAGTCATCGAGCCTATGCTACTAATGGTAAACATCAAGAAGCAGTCGACCATCATGGAGATGGAGATCATCGGAAGGAAACTTACAAACATAATCATGGATGGAGGATCGAGAGTGAACATACTACTAGAGGAGACATGGAAGTATCTTGGAAGTATCTTGGAAAGTCAGCCATGTGGCCATTGGCATTCCATCTGGTAGTTGTCGATCAACGCGACATCAAGACTCTGGTTATGTTGATGACATAGGAGGTGATGATTCGCATGCAATGATTTCTCTTGAACATTGTTGTCATTTTGTTACAAAACAAGGTGTAAGACGCTCGATAGAGGATGGCTAGTAGCAGCCAAAGTACATCATAACTAGAAGAGGAACACATTGTCCTTTGAGAATAACGGAAGGAAGTTTGTGATTGAGATCAAAAACCAAACAATCAGTGAAGAGTTGGCATCCTCCAATTCAGAATCAAAAGGACAACCAAAGACAAACGAAAGGAGAATAAAACCAAACAATGAAGGACTGCTCAATCTTAAAAACTACTCCAAGGACAAGACAAGTTCTCTCAATGGCCTATTCCACTGGGAGATGGAGGACAATGAAGTATTCCACCCTAAGTGCAACAAGTTGTAGATGACAAAGATGGACAAGGAAGAGAATAAAGCATCAACGAGTGAAACATTCCCACTCGAGTACAAAGAATATAAAGAGGGAGTTGCAAAAGTCAATGACACACTAGGTCACAATTTTGAACAAGACAAGGAGAAAAAATATGAAGAGCAGAAGATGAAGAGAGTAAACTTGGGCAACAAGACAATCCAAAGATAATGCTTGTTGGATATGACTAGAACCCAATCCGAAGGCAGCAGCATTTCATATCTTCATGGAGTACAAGGATACCTTTGCCTAAACATACAAGGACTTGAAAAGCATACCGCCAGAATTGTGCATACACAAAATTCCCCTCTTACTAGGAACACAACCAATAAGGAAGAGGTTGTACAAGATGAACAAAAATTATGCTGCCAAGGCGCGAGAAGAGATAGAGAAAATGTTGGAGGTAGGCATGATATTTAAGGTGGAGAAAAGTGATTGGGTCTCACCAATCGCAATTTCCCTAAAGGAGGCAAATCAAATCAGAATGTGTGAACTTTAGGTGTTTCAATGTTGTAACTATCAAAGACCCATTCCTGATCCCATTCACCGACACTATCCTAGAAGCAATTGTTGACAATGAGATGTACTCGTTTATGGATGGATTGTCTGAGTACAAACAAATAAGTATCGTTGAAGAGAACAAACTAAAGACTACCTTTATAGCAGAGGATGGAGTATACACTTAGAACTGGATTCGTTCAATTTATGCAACACCCCCACAACATTCTAGCGGGTCATTCTACATATCTTTGATAAGATGTCGGTGGGAAATTTCAAAGCCTTCCTAGATGATTGGTCAAAATACAATGGGCAAGACATTCACCTGAAAATACTCAAAGAATGCATGGAGATGTGCAAGAGAGCACAGTTGGCACTAAACCCAAAGAAGTCTAGGTTCATGGTACCCCAAGGAAAGTTGCTTGGCCATATAGTCTGTAAGGAAAGACTCAAGACCAATCCAGAGAAGGTACAGGTCATCATATAGATGGAGGCTCCCAATAATGTCACGGGAGTAAAATCCCCCCTTGGGCATGTTAGTTACTACAAAAGGTTCATCAAGAGCTTTGCCCAAATTTCTTACTCATTGAATATGCTAACAAGGAAGGGACAACCTTTCACATGAGCAGATGAGTACGAAAAGGCCTTCAATGAATTCAAGTCAAGATTGGCCAACACACCTATCCTAGTGTACCCGGATTGGAACAAAGAGTTCCATGTGCACGTAGATGCCTCAAATTATGCCATCAGCACTACACTTGCATAGGTGGGTTTGGAAGGGTTGGATCATCAAGTGTTCTTCACCAATCGATTACTCTCAAAGCTAGGGAGCAACTATAGTACAACTGAAAGAGAGGCACTGGGAATGGTGTATTTGTTTGTGCAGAAGTTTCATCATTATTTGTTAGTCACGCCATTCAAATTTTATGTAGAACACCAAGCCCTCATATACCTGGTGAACAAACCAATCGTTTAGGGACAAGCAACCAGATGGTTGGTCTTGTTGCAGAATTTATGTTCACAATCATTGTACAATTGAGGAAAATCCATGTCATTGTTGACCAGTTGTCAAGAATCAAGTTGGGGGAGTGTTGACGTGTATTTTGTACACAGCCTAACACAGAATAAAATACCCAAGGGTACCTTATCCTCTCTTGAATAAAGCCTTCGAATGCTGAAGATGTCGCGAAAAGGATCAATCGGGATGACTTCAAGGTTCCTGTATGTAGGGTCTCTACGTGTGGATAAGCTCCAGTGGTATGATGTGATTTGCTGGAATCACAAGGGGACTTACATTTGATGATTGAACTTCTGATCTGCTTTGCTGGAACACAGGCTCTTACTAGCTTAGATTTCAAAAAAAATGAAAAAAGGATGAGGGCGAAGAGAGGATCTAATCCTAATACTAAGAATGTAGGAGCAATGATTGATCTTTGATGAAACTCTAACTAGGTCTTGTTTTGAAATCGCAGGACCATCTCCACAAGGCTAGTGCGATCTTCGAAGGGAAGCTTTATGATGTTCAAATCATCACTGCAGGCATAGACACCATCAGGTTGATGCATATCAATGAAGAAGCGACAATTGAAGTTAAGCTTAAGCTGAACGATTCCAGTTGACTACACAAGGCAAGTCTGCAATCAACAAACTGCTAGTAGTATGGATATGCGAATTTCACCATCAATCAAGCACATTTCTTCCACCCATCTAATAACATGAAATCAAATATGAGAAGTATAAAGACCATGCAAATTGTCGAATCAACCCATAAATTTCACCATTTCTTCAATGAAGTTACAAGTTTCTTACAACAACATCTGGGCAACAATCTTTGCCTTCTTTCTCTACTCTACTCTAATTACTATTCTATAAACTAGCTAACTACTCTCTATCTACTAACTGCTTCCAACTATTTTCTAATTCTCTAACTATTGCCTTTACAAAATGAAATGCCAAGGCTTATATAGTGCCCACAATACAATTCGATGGCTTAGATCGATTTGAGATCAATGGCCAAGATTCAACAATAAAAACCCTAATTAGGGTTTGTTACAACCATTACATAACATTTAATGCTTGACCAATGATAAAATTGTATTGCTTGGACACGTCCTCTCTAGAAAAATCGACCAATGGATAGCCAGGGTAGGTACATCGAAGTTTGTGCCACCTTCCATGAGTTAGGTACATTGAATCTGGACATGCTGAGGTGGACCACACTGACTAGAGAAGTGATGACTAGGACGCCACCTCGTCTGACACTTGTAACTTGGTAAATATTCAACTTGATGTTGTTGAGAAGCTAGCTTTAATTAATTCATCTGGAACTATTTGCTTCTTCAACGAACCCTTGTTCTAACTCCTTGTGTCCTTGATGTGCAGGATGATGATGTACCTCGCCTTGGAACGCTGGATTGGAAGAGGTTGCCCTTGATGACGTTAGTCCAAAGAAGGTCGTCCTTGCCGATGCTAGACTGGATGAGGTCGCCCCTGTCCTTGCTTGATCGTCCTTGATCTGGCTTGATTTTCCTTGATGAGATCTCCATTTGATGCCTACACAACATTTCAAAATTAGTAACATGATTTTGCAATGAATAGCATAGATTAAATTAATTTTAGGAAACTTCATGATAAGTCCTTGAATTATCATTTCCTAAAAAACGATTGAGCTATTACAATTCAAAATTCAAAATTCAAAATTTAAGATTATGACGATCAAAATTCGAAATTAAAACAAGGGATCTTGTCATACCTTGCTTGAGAGCTTAACTCTAAAATGCAAAACAAAGGAATTCGCCTAGGTAAAAAAATCGAAATTTGGTGACTTCAACGTGATCTCTCTCAAGCTAGCAACTTCGCCACCTTTGGGGGAGGGTCTTCAACGTCTTTGATGTAGCCTTAGCAATTTCGCACAACTCAAACTCGCACTCCTCTTTGAAGATGTTTCGCACCACTTTGATGAAGTTCGCACCCTATATCTTCTTGATGAAATTCGCACTTCTCCTTTGTATTCTCCAAATCGCATGCGAAAGAGGATAAAATGATGATTTGAAATTGAAATAAACAGCTCCCTTTATAGGCGCTCACCTTCATATTGACCCTAGGCCGACTTTGGTGAATAAGGCAAATTTAAAATAAACTTAAAGGCCGACTTTTGTAAAATGAAACAAATTTTAAATCAAGCGCCCCATTTTTATTTTTAATTAATTAATTTAATGCCTATAATTTTAAATAAACTCGATTTTTTAAAAGGCAAAAATTAATTAACAAATGCTCATGCGAAAATTTTAAATGCTATTTAATTGAATTTTCAAATTTATTGATCTTTAGCATTTAAAATAAAATCCAAAGAATGTTTTAGCGCCAAAATTTTGAAAAGGTGGAAAGATACAAACCTATCGCTTTGGTCCCTGACTGAGGGACAGGAGCGAGTTATCACCTTGATCTTGATTCTCTTGCTTTTCATGTTCAAAACCTCCATCTTCGCATTGAAACTGGCATATTTGTCAAAAACCTTGAGCTTGATCGTCTTGATTGTGTGAATGAGTGCCCTCTAAGGTGGATATCGCCCTGGTCCCTTGGTGAGGGACAGGAGCGAACTTTATGTTTCCTCCTTGACCTTTGCATCTTCGATCACCAATCTTCATTATTAGGCAAGCAATGACGTTACCCTTTCACTTTATGCATATTCTACTTGTCGTTAACAAGGCATATTCAATGTTTAAATGGTTTTCGCCCTGGTCCCTTGGTGAGGGACAGGAGCGAACTTTATGCTCTAGCCAACATTTACTATCTTTCAACCTTTGCTTCTTGTTCATTGCCTTCCAAATGATATTTTCGACCTTGTGTAACCTGGCTTTGTCATGATTTTGAAGGAAAACGAGTGATTTAATGAAAATCGCCCTGGTCCTTGCGTGAAGGACAGGAGCGATTTTGTCTCCTTGGTTGAATTTGATCATCTTTTGACGTTTGATTTTCTCGCATATCATCTTCTTAAGATACCTTAAACCCTGTGCAACCTTGTACATCCTTGACTTGGCGTGATTTTTGAAGGAATTGGCTAGTATAATGAATATCGCCCTGGTCCCCGACTGAGGGACAGGAGCGAATTTGGACATCCTGGGCTCAACCTTGTTTGTATCAACTTGCAATCGCTTTCACCATGTAGAATGAGGTCCTTTGATCCCTCTTGGACACTTGAAACTTGATAAACCTTCAAAACCCAAACCTTCATAGAAATTTCGCTCTGGTCCCTGATTGAGGGACAGGAGCGAATTTGGGCATTTGGTGCAATTTGCTCAACTTTGGCAGTCTTTGTAACTTTGTTCTTCGTCGAGACACCTCAAAACGTCCTTGCCTCCTTGTATCCTGACTTGTAATGGTTTGAACTTGAGTGGAAGGCAAGATAATCATCATTTCGCCCTGGTCCCTGTCTGAGGGACAGGAGCGAATTTGATGTTCTAGGCTCAATCACACTTTACCACCTTCAAAAATTATCTTCAACGGTCTTGTTGTGCACCTTTTCCTTCATCCTTAGCCTGGAGTTCATTCAAACTTGGCGAGAAATTGACTTAAGGCAAAAATCGCTCTGGTCCCTGACTGAGGGACAGGAGCGCCTAGGCCAATTTGAGTCTCCTGTTGATGTCTTGTAATCTTCAATTTGTCTTCAACGGATTCATTTCACCCTCCTTTCTTGCCTTAAACTCAATGTTTATTTGATCTTTGCCCAAAACATGCCTCATGAGGAATTTCGCTCTGGTCCCTGGGAGAGGGACGGGAGCTAACACTGGATTTCGCCCTGGTCCCTGACTGAGGGACAGGAGCGATTTAGCTTCTAGGTTCAATTTTCCTCATGTTTGTGCCTTCAAATTATATTCAACTGATGAGGCATATCTCCTTTGATCTTTTCAAATCGTCAAGTTGTTCAAATCCTGCAAGGACAAGGCAACGTTTGATTTTGAGCTCCGGTCCTTCACTGAGGAACAGGAGCGATTTTTACTCCTGGTACATTTTCATGCTTGTGAAATTCTTCAAATTATATTCAACGGAAAGATCATGCCTCCCTTTACCACTTCCAATTCGAAATTCGTCTTGATCCTGCAGAGACAGTAAGATTTTTGAAAACAAGCTCCGATCCTTGACTGAGGGACAGGAGCAATTTTACTCCTACAGGCCAAAATATCAAGATTTCGGGATTATAATCACTTCACAAGGCAAAAACAAGTCATTTCCAATGCTCGGGATCAATTATCAAAATTTTCAAAAATTGGTCAAAATTACTCAATCGGACAAAAATCAAAATCTCATCATCAACACTTACACAAATTCATTCAAAATTCCAATTGAAAATAGACCAACTCACTTAGCCTCTGGTGAATTTACTTTATTCAAAATTACATCCTATGAGAGGAAGCTCAAAAAGCTCTCAAGACTGACTGGATTCTGGCCTGAAAACACAGTAACGGAAACCCTAAGGCTTGACCCTAATCCAGACAACTGACATACTACCAAAACCCTAAAAAGCAAAGCGAAAGGCGAGCAAAAACGAGCAAAAAGAGGGGGTCCCCATTTGCAATGGGGCGATGTGTGAAAACGTCACAACAAGGAGCCACCTAACGATGTCAATGAGGACTTTCTAGATGCTCACCTATTCTAGATTGCAGTACTGCCACAATGTTATGAAAACATCATAGAGTACTGTTGACGTGTATTTTGTACACAATCAAACACAGAATAAAATACCTAAGGGTACCTTATCCTCTCTTGAATAAAGCCTCTGATTGCTGAAGATGTCGCGAAAAAGGATCAATCAGGATGACTCCAAGGTTCTTTGATGTAGGGTCTCTACGTGTGGATAAGCACCAATGGTCGTTGTGAATGTTGTTTCATCAAGGGGCCTTACGTTTTTCGAGCTGCAGGAACAAAATTTCCTGAAACTAACAAGTTCTCAAAAAGATCAAAAGGTAGGGTTTGCAAGGGATGAATTCTAATCTAATCCTAAGAATGACTCAATGTAGGCTAGACTTGGTAAGATTTTACCAATTTCAATATTGCCAAGAAATAACAACTCAACTAAAATTGATGCGATCTTCTAAGGTGACCAATGATTTTCCAATTCATCAAGAATCATAGACACTACCATGAAGGTACATATCAATAGTTCAATGATGATTGGAGGTTTAAGCAATCCAAATATCTCCAGTTGACCACACAAGGCGTTCTTACAATCAGTAAGAAGCTAGTGGTTTGGAACGTGAATCTCACAAAAGATCAAGCCCAACACTTAGTCCCTCAAACTTAAATACTTCTTCGACTGAGAATGATTCAAGAAAGTGAACAACCATGAAAATAGCCACAAGAATTGCAATAAAACACCATAACTTCAATATTTTATTGATCTCAAAGCCAAAATAGACAACAATTGTTTGAAATTCTTTCTTCAAAGCTCAATCTTGCTACAAAATAACTTTCTTCTCTCTAAAATCTGATTTCTAATCTCTCATATCTTCTTTCTAATTTCTAATTACAAAATGAAAATGAGTGAGGGTATATATAGCATCCTCAATTACAATGAACGGCCCAGATCAAAAGAAGATCAACGGCTGAGATTCTGACACCTAAACCCTAATTAGGGTTTATTACAAAAAGTACCCTTTTTATTGAACAATATTAAATGCATAGCCAAATATTTAATTGGCACAAAAATCTAGGAAACATAGACCAATGATAATTAAGGTGCCACATCATCTACAACAACCTCTCTTCTAGAACCTTATTCCCTTTCCAATGCTCCTTATTAGCATATGCAATGAATCTGGACACAATTCCTTCAATCTCAACAATAGGAATCTCGGGAAGATTCCTCATTCGTTCCTCCAAGTGGATAACCTGATCAAAGGCCTTGAGAAGAGCTGCATCCCATCCAGGTTCGAGTTCTTTGATTTTCTCAATCAAGAGCATAGTAGCGAACATTTGATCCCTTTGCTCATCTGTGATAACATTCTCATCTTTGCAAAAGATGACCTTGACCTTTTCTTCCAACTCTTGAAGATCCACATCTGTCTCAACTTCAATTCTCCTGGCAAGAAAAGTACATAACACCTCAAACACCTTATCCTGAATTGGATGGATGACTTCTTCAACTTGATTGCATTTGGTGCTGATGTCTTCGAAAAGAACTTCCTTCATCTGGAGTAGAGTTGACCACTGGAGTAAATTATCACCTCCTCCATCCATTATCTTTTCTTGTGCTAAGATCTTCCTTGGTGTTTGCCTAATTACTTGAAGAACAGGAATGACAACATCTTTAGTGTGAGCAAAGGCGGCTACTGTTATCATTAGGTTGTGGATGATCTCAAGGACCTGGATAGCTCGGTGGATTGTCTGCATCATTCTGGTTGCGAATTCAATGGCAACTGTGTGGGATTTGTCAATCCAAGAGCTCATAAGCTGAACCAAGCTCTTGACTCTCTCTGCCTCGCCAACTGATTCAAGGGGAAGTGCCTGCACAGGTGACACTGCTGGATCCTGACGTCCCAAGGGCTGATTGAGATGGCTAAAGTAGCCTCTCCAAGCACCGACCTCTCGCTCAAGCTTTCTATTCTTTTCCATTTCTTCCTTAAGCTTGTCTTTAAGTGCCTCAAATGAATCGGTTGCCTCATCCAATGTCTGCTCAGCGGTGAGTGGACCAAGTTCAAAGGTTTCTACATCATATTCTTCTGCAAGGATCTCACCTTCATACTTGTCCACTGCTGGTGTAGCTATCTGCAACTTCCTGGACCCTGTCTCATCTCTGATCATTTTGGACATCTTGGTGGCCTTATTCTTTTCTGTTATTTCCTGAGAATTTCCTACAAGGCTCTCGAAGTCAATTACATTATCTTCATCCTCAATCACAATTACCCTTGTTAGTCTCTCCTTCAACCAATCTGGAATGGCAGATTTTGTTTCTCTAACTTGTATCTCTTTAGGTAATGGCTCTTCTTTTCAAATAGGAGATGTCACTTCATCATCATTCTTGTCTTCATGTAGCTCATTGACTTGGGTAGATTGACTTGATGAACGTTGAGATGCCTGCCCTTTGTCATGTCCCCACTCTAGCTCAGTCTAGCAGAGACATGTGAGTCAACTTATTATGGGGTCTTGTAGGCTGACAGGGTTGGACAGAGACCCGGTATGGTTATTCAGTGTTGGAGACTTGGTGTTCTAGCAGTTATTGATCAGTTGGGAAACATTCCTTGTTTTTAGGAGGCAGTTCCTACTTTTTAGGAGGTTTGATCATGCCCAAGGTTGGGTCTCCATGAGATGCCTCTTTGGGTTCAGTTTCAGAGAGATTGGGCTTGTTTCCTAAATTTTAGGAGCATCCCTAGATTTTAGGGATGAGACTACCAGTGAATCCTTGATTTCCAACTTCAGTCACAGACAGGTGACAGGATGATTTTAGGGTTTGTAATGTCAGTTGGGCATTTTGTGGCTATTTGGGTTATATTTTTAATATTTCCTAAGTTAGCGTTTAATAATTAAATAAGGCTAAGTTGTTAGCCATTTTGGAGTAATAAGGGGATTTTTGGCCTCATCTGGATGCGCATCCTATTGTGTGATAGCTCGTTGGAAAGATCTTGAAATTCTTTAAATCTTTCTCTTTGGTCTCTGAGCAATTCAGTGAGCGGATTTCTGTCTATGAGGAAAAAGGTCATTTTCTAGTAACATGACCACTTTAAAATAAGAAATTATAACATTTCCACTAGACCACGCCACTTGGAGACAATTAGGGTTCGATTTGCAATTGAGAGGGGTTATAAGGGGATAGGAGCTTCATTCTATGATCATCTTTTGCATATTTGACAACTTGTATGAATTTGCTCTGGAGAGCGATTTCTAGACTGGGACGCAAACCCCAGGATTAGGATTGGCTGGGACGTAGCCCTCAGCAATCTTTGGCACCGGACTTATAAGGCATTGTGCGTGGTGATTAAGGACAGAGGCATCAATTCTCAGTAGGGTTTCAGCGTAGCCTACCATCTTTCCAGTGGAGACGTGGTTCATTGCAGCTGGAGGAATGCCATTTGCAGCAAATACACCACGTGGTGTATAGGGTATTGCTTGTATTCACTTCCAGTGTATGTGGGGTTGGAGAACATTCTTCATCTTCCAGTTTGACTTCGAATTTGTATGAGAGCTTGGGAAATACATTGGATTCATTGTTTGGCTTTGTAATTCAGACAAATCTGCCTGGTACGATTTGCAATAATTCTGACTTTTGCTGTATACCTCATTTATTTCAGTATTGCTTCATATTTGCTGTTATCTATTCCTTCCTATGCTATAAAAAATTCAAAAACACAAAAACAAACAACCCTTTCTGCACTTCTGTCTAGTTCTGTAAGAAAAACTTAAATAAACAGGAAAACAAAATTAAAAATAAAAAAATTACAGCAGGCTAACAGCAAAGATCTATCAGGGATCTTTCAGTGGTATCAGAGCCATGTATTCTGCCCGCCTGTGGGGTTAATCAGACTTTATTTCTATGCATTCGGGTAGAGCGGATATAAATAGGTATTACACACGCAGAAGAGCTCAGTACGAGCGTGAGTTTGGGATAGAACAGAATCCAGTCATGGCTGAGGAACAGGTGGGCGGCAGAAGAAATCAGGATGAGGAAGAGAGAGAGATGATGAGGACTCTTATCACTACTCAGCCCAGGATCGCCCAGGCATTAGATAGGTTACAAGATACCTTGGATCGTTTGGATATGGATGGACACAGAGGTAGGCGTGGTAGGTCACCTTCAGTGGCTGGTAGTCACCGCAGCCATCAGTCCCAATCTTCAGTTGGGAGTTCTCATCATTCCAGCAGGAGGCACCGCCATCGTACACCTACTACGAATAGGCCATTGCTTCCTCAGTTCATACCAGGTGAACAACCAGCACAAGTGGAACCACCGGATGTTGGGTTCCAGGAGTCAGTTTTAGCAGCCACAGCTGAGTGGAGAGCTCTACCCCCTGAGGTTAGGGACGTTTTCCCTCTTCCCCAGTATTGTGCACAGCGTAGAGATACAACCAGGTTCAGGGGAGATCGTGGTAATAGACCACACCAGCAGCAGCAGAATTATGATTTGAATAGAGCTACTGGGAAGATTACATTGGCCCCATATAATGGCACAGGAGACACTAGCGCACGGGCGTGGGTCCACAAGCTGGACATATATCTTTCATTGAGGCCCATGCCTGAGCATGAGGCTATTCAGTTTGCTGTATTGCATTTAGAGGGGATTGCCTATGATTGGTGGCACCATGGATTGGTCACCCAAGATCACACCTTAGTTCACTCCTATACTGAGTTCACTGAGCGTCTCATTGCACGGTTTGACCATAAGGATACAGAACTTTATTACAAGGAGTTGGCTCACCTTAGACAAACCGGTCATGCAGAAGCCTATATTAATGAGTTCCAACGTATTGCAGTGATGGTACCGGATATGCCCCAGAGACGTAGTGTGATGTTGTTCATTGAGGGCTTGCAGGATAGGCTAAAGGGACTAGTGCGTGCTTTCCAACCAGCAACTCTTAAGGAGGCTATTGAGGTGACATTGAGACTAGATACTGTTCCCACTTCTTATCAGGCAGATAAGAAACCATTTAGAGATTCACGGCCTGCACAGAAGGCCAATACGTCCCAGAACAAAGAAGGGACTTCAGCGAAAACCCCTTGGATGAATCAGGAAACGAGGAATGAATTGAGGAGGAAAAAGTTATGTTTTTCTTGCAAGGAACCTTGGGAACCAGGACACCGTTGCATGGGTAAAGGAAAGGTTCATTTGATTGAGGTGACTTCTGAGTTAGGAGATGAGGAGGTTCTTGATACTGATATTGAGGATGATACAGAGGATGTTGAGCAGGTTCAGACACAGTTGGAGCTAGACATCCCTGAGCTGTTGGCGTCAGCCAAAGTAGCTATGGCTACTCTCTCCAGTTATCCTAAGTTTCATGCCTTCCGGTTGAAAGGTACACTTAAGGGTAAGCGGGTCACCAGCTTGGTAGACACAGGTGCTACGCATAACTTTATTGATCAGAAATTAGTTGAGAGGCGTGGCTTGCAGTATGACGAGTTTGGTGATTTTGGAGTGAAGGTGGCAGATGGTGCAGTTTTGGGTTGCACCAAACGGATTCCACAGCTTAGTATTCAGATGGGGAATTATACTTTGACTGATGATTTTTATGTGCTTCCTATAGAGGATTATGATGTGGTTTTGGGCATGCAATGGTTACAGGGTATTGGGCGTTACATTATTGATCACCACCGTATGTAGTTGGAGTTTCTGTCTGGAGGGAAGAAAGTGATTTTGAGGGCAGCTTCAGATGGTGGACCTAGGGAAGTGACTTCTCGCAAGATGGAGACTATCCTCAGGCATAATGATGTACTCTGGGCTACGCATTGTTTGGTTAAGTCCAAAACACCCACACCTCGGGATGGCCGTGTGTTTCATGTGGACATTCAGTCAGTGATGGATCGTCATGGTAGAGTATTTGGTGATATACCTCCTGGAGTGCCACCAGATAGAGGTTTTGAGCATGGTATAGAGTTGGAGGAGGGAGCAAAGCCAGTGATTACTACCCCATATCGTCATCCTAGAGCTTATAAGGATGAAATTGAGAAGACAATTCATGAACTATTAGATATGGGTTTCATTCGGCCGAGTTCTAGCCCGTTTGCTTCTTCTGTAGTGTTGGTTAAGAAGAAGGATGGGACTCTACGGATGTGTATTGATTACAGAGCCTTGAACAAGAAGACAATAAAAAACAGATATCCTATTCCGTGCATAGATGAGTTGTTGGATGAGTTACATGGGGCTATCTATTTCTCTAAGATTGATCTTCGTTCAGGCTACCATCAGATTCGTGTACGTGCTGAGGATTCGTGTACGTGCTGAGGATGTACACAAGACTGCTTTTCGTTGTCACTATGGGTATTATGAGTTCCTGGTAATGCCTTTTGGCCTTACCAATGCACCAGCTACTTTCCAGTCCTGTATGAACCATATCTTCAACAAGCAGTTGAGGAAGTCGGTTCTAGTGTTCTTTGATGATATATTGATTTACAGTTGTACTTGGGAGGATCATCTCAGACATCTTGAGGAGGTACTTGGCATAATGGAGGATCAGTCTCTATTTGCTAAGCTTTCCAAATGTGAGTTTGGATTGAGGGAGGTGTTATATTTGGGACATGTGATCAGTGCTGATGGAATGAAGGTGCATGAGGAGAAGATTCAGGCAGTTCAGAATTGGCCCGTCCCTCAGAACATTACGGAGTTACGTGGATTCCTTGGATTCTGTGCTTATTATAGGAGATTTGTGAAGGGATTCTCTCAGTTGGCAGCACCTTTGACAGATCTTACAAAAAAGGGGGCCTTCAGATGGACAGAACAAGCGCAGGGGGTCTTTGATAGACTCAAGGAGGTGATGAGCACTTGTCCTGTCTTGGCACTACCTGATTTCTCGCAGCCCTTTGTTCTAGAGTGTGATGCCTCAGGATTTGGTATAGGAGCCGTGTTGATGCAGAACAAACATCCCATTGCCTATGAGAGCAGAAAGTTGCAAAATAATGAGAGGTTGTACTCTACCTACGACAAGGAAATGTTGGCTATCATGCATGCGTTAGCCAAATTCAAACAGTATCTTGTTGGCAGCAAATTTGTGGTAAGAACTGATCACAATAGTCTGAAATACTTCCTAAATCAAAGAGAGCTTAATGATAGACAACAAAAATGGATTAGCGAAATTCAGGCTTATGACTTCGATATCGAATTCATAAAGGGGAAGAATAATACTGTGGCTGATGCACTCTCTAGGAAACCTTCATTGGCTGCCCTTTGCTCATTGAGCGAGATTTCAGCAGATTGGAAGGCTCAACTCTTAGTTGAGTATTCCAAGAATCAGCATGCTTGTGAGATCATGGATGGTTTGATAGTGGATGACAGATATAGTGTGGTAGATGATATTATCTACTACAAGGGTAGGGTTTATCTTGTTCCGAGTTCTCAGTTGAAGGAACAAATTTTGCATGCTCTCCATGATACTCCTACAGCAGGACATCCAGGATATGGTAAGACTTACAGGGCGGTTCGTGAGAGATTCTCTTGGAAGGGTCTCAAAGATGATGTTTTATGCCATGTCCGTGAGTGTATGACTTGTCAGCAGAACAAGTCGCAGCATACCTACCCAGCGGGGTTGTTGCAACCCTTACCTATACCGGAACAGAAGTGGACAGGGATCTCAATGGATTTCATTACAGGTCTTCCTCGGGTTCAAGGGAAAGATTGTATTTATGTTGTTGTGAATAGGCTAACAAACTATGCCCACTTCTTTCCCATTGCACTGGATTTCACAGCATCACAGGTGGCTGAGTTATTTTTCAGGGAGGTATTTAGACTCCATGGTCTTCCCAAGACCATTGTGAGTGACAAGGACAGCAGGTTCATGAGTTCCTTTTGGCAGGAACTTTTCAGGCTTACAGGCACTGAGTTGACACCTAGTACTAGTTACCACCCTCAAACTGATGGACAGACCGAGATAGTCAACAAGTGGGTTGAGGGATATTTGCATAATTATGTGTCAGGGCAACAAAAACATGGGTACATTGGTTGTATTTGGGCGAGTATTGTTATAATACCACTCACCATATGTCCATTGACATGACGCCTTTCAGAGCTCTCTATGGATATGAGGCATTATCTTTCACTGATTTGGCAGTTAGTGATAGTAGAGTTCCTTTGGCTCAGGATTGGTTACAAGAGAACCAGGATGTCATGAGATCTCTCAGGGAGAATTTACAGCAAGCCCAGAATCAGCAAAAGATGTACGCAGACAGGCACAGGATTGAGAGAGCATTTGAGGTGGATGATATGGTCTTTCTGCGCTTACAACCATATCGGCAGAGCACCCTAAAAAGGGGGGGAGCTGAGAAGCTCAAACCACGTTTTTATGGTCCATACAGGGTACTCAGGCGAGTGGGAGAGGTTGCATATGAGGTTGAGTTACCACCTGGCAGCAGGATTCATAATGTATTTCATGTATCTTGCCTGAAAAAGGCACTTGGACAGCATATTACAGTTTCACCCGAGTTACCTCCTATGGATGAGGAGAGTAAATTAATTTTGGTTCCTGATGAGATTCTTGAGGTGAGGGAACGACGGCTGAGAAGCCGGGTGATTCGAGAGTATTTGGTTCGATGGAGAGATCTTCCCATAGAGGATGCCACCTGGGAAGGTGAGAGCATTTTACAGCATCCAGCATTACAGTTGCTTGTGGGCAAGCATCTCCGAGAGGGGAGGACTGTCATGTCCCCACTCTAGCTCAGTCTAGCAGAGACATGTGAGTCAACTTATTATGGGGTCTTGTAGGCTGACAGGGTTGGACAGAGACCCGGTATGGTTATTCAGTGTTGGAGACTTGGTGTTCTAACAGTTATTGATTAGTTGGGAGACATTCCTTGTTTTTAGGAGGCAGTTCCTACTTTTTAGGAGGTTTGATCATGCCCAAGGTTGGGTCTCCATGAGATGCCTCTTTGGGTTCAGTTTCAGAGAGATTGGGCTTGTTTCCTAAATTTTAGGAGCATCCCTAGATTTTAGGGATGAGACTACCAGTGAATCCTTGATTTCAGACTTCAGTCACAGACAGGCGACAAGATGATTTTAGGGTTTGTAATGTCAGTTGGGCATTTTGTGGCTATTTGGGTTATATTTTTAATATTTCCTAAGTTAGCGTTTAATAATTAAATAAGGCTAAGTTGTTAGCCATTTTGGAGTAATAAGGGGATTTTTGGCCTCATCTGGATGCGCATCCTATTGTGTGATAGCTCGTTGGAAAGATCTTGAAATTCTTTAAATCTTTCTCTTTGGTCTCTGAGCAATTCAGTGAGCGGATTTCTGTCTATGAGGAAAAAGGTCATTTTCTAGTAACATGACCACTTTAAAATAAGAAATTATAACATTTCCACTAGACCACGCCACTTGGAGACAATTAGGGTTCGATTTGCAATTGAGAGGGGTTATAAGGGGATAGGAGCTTCATTCTATCAGGATCTTTTGCATATTTGACAACTTGTATGAATTTGCTCTGGAGAGCGATTTCTAGACTGGGACGCAAACCCCAGGATTAGGATTGGCTGGGACGTAGCCCTCAACAATCTTTGGCACCGGACTTATAAGGCATTGTGCGTGGTGATTAAGGACAGAGGCATCAATTCTCAGTAGGGTTTCAGCGTAGCCTACCATCTTTCCAGTGGAGACGTGGTTCATTGCAGCTGGAGGAATGCCATTTGCAGCAAATACACCACGTGGTGTATAGGGTATTGCTTGTATTCACTTCCAGTGTATGTGGGGTTGGAGAACATTCTTCATCTTCCAGTTTGACTTCGAATTTGTATGAGAGCTTGGGAAATACATTGGATTCATTGTTTGGCTTTGTAATTCAGACAAATCTGCCTGGTACGATTTGCAATAATTCTGACTTTTGTTGTATACCTCATTTATTTCAGTATTGCTTCATATTTGCTGTTATCTATTCCTTCATATGCTATAAAACAATCAAAAACACAAAAACAAACAACCCTTTCTGCACTTCTGTCTAGTTCTGTAAGAAAAACTTAAATAAACAGGAAAACAAAATTAAAAATAAAAAAATTACAGCAGGTTAACAGCAAAGATCTATCAGGGATCTTTCACCCTTCCTCGTGTTTATCATTCTGTACTATTGACTCCATAGATTCCTCGATTTCAGGTACCTTCTTTTCTTGTCCTTCACTTGTCCCCTTTTCACGTCGAGAAGATGTACCGGATGAGCGATCTCGATTGGCCTCTTGCTTCTTCTTGGAGGGTTCCCTTTTCTCAGGTCTCTCTTTCCTCTTCGCGCCTCTAGGATGAGGATTGCCTTCACTTGCGCTTCTGGGATGAGGATTGCCCTCGCTTGTGCTTCTAGGATGAGGATGGCCTTCACTTGGGCTTGCTCCTCCTTCTCCCGGCCTTTCCTCCAAAGTAAAAGTCATTGGTATGTTCTACTCTCTCAACTTTTGATGTTGTACATCTACCCATCTGCGAGTACAAGACAAAACTAGAGCCATCAAAGCTTTTAAGTCCACAACCTCAGGCTCGTTCCAATCTATCTTCACTGCCTTGTCCTCTCTATCATAGGATGACTGGAGATGCCTGCCACTGTCCTGAGCTTGATCGGCCACTCTGTAAACTTTGCATCTCCTGATAAAATCTAAAGGTAATCTGGAATGCATCTTTGTTTTCACTTCTAGA
Source organism: Cryptomeria japonica (assembly GCF_030272615.1). NCBI lineage: Eukaryota > Viridiplantae > Streptophyta > Pinopsida > Cupressales > Cupressaceae > Cryptomeria > Cryptomeria japonica. Next base: position 27,845,989 of record NC_081406.1, on the reverse strand, counting down.
TCACTTGAGAGATTCATCCAAAAGTCCTCTACCTGACATTCATGCTTGTACTTTCTACCAACTGTCTCCTCTATATACCCATAAGGATCAAAATTCTCCCTCAAGGAAAAGAATGAAAATGAATATAAGGCCAACTCCCTTTCTGCATCATCTAAGGCCGGAGCATTAGGACATACCTCAACTGAATTCCCTAGTATGATAGGCACAGGAATTCCATTTCCATGCCTGTGTCTGAATGCCTTCGCATAAGCTGCCAACTGCCTAGTCACCTCAAGTAGTACTATCCTGTCTGTCGGATATCTCGGCAACATATAGGGAGGTGAAGGACACCCATGAACTCTGATATATGTAAACTTTTGGAATTGGATGAACCAAGCACCATACCTCTTTACAAGCTCTTGTGCATCTTGAGATAGCCGATTGTGAATCCCGCCTTGCAATGTCCTGGTGATGTTCATCGTGAAGGTATCATTGACTAACTTGTAGTCACTTCCTGGTGGATGATGCAAATGAACATAAGACTCACACACTCTAACTTCCCCAGGTCCTCTCCCAATCACTCCTCTGTGAGGTAGCCCTACATATTCGAAACTCCTGATCAAGGCATATATGATGTATGAGCTCATGTGGAAGGACTTGGTAGCCTTCAGTCTCCTTAACTGCACGTCCAAGCAATGGCTAATAATTCTAGCCCAATGAATCGTTCCTTTTCCTTGAACTATTACTTGGATGAAGTAGAACATCCACTTCTCAAAATAGAAGGCCTGAGGAGCCCCTGTAACTCGATTGAGCAAAGTTATTAAATCTCTGTACTCCTCCTGGAAGTCAATCCTATGTGGTGTGTTGGGAATCTTGCTCAGGCGAGGACAACTTTTGAGTAACCAATTCTTATTGATGATGCTCAAGCAAGTGGCTCCTTCTAAGCTTTTGTAAATCATATCTTTATGTTCTGGAAGATGGAGAGCTTCACTTATAGCCTCTTCTGAAAGGTAAGCCAAAGTGTTCCCCTCCTTGGACATGATTGATCTTGATTGTGGGTCGTAATGGCGAGCACACTCGATCATCAACTCATGGCACTGGATTGCTGGAGGGAAACTGGCCGCCTTGATGATGCCACTTTCAATTATTCTCCTTGCGACAGGTGATGGTTTTCCAATGTAAGGGACCTCTCGAAACTTCTTCATACTGAAGTTTCCCAAGTTGGTATCTCCAATGTTGCTCCACTTTGACACGATCTTGGTCTCCAATTCTTCATTCCTTTGATCTTCCTTCATGAGAGCTGGACGACTAGTGGATGCTCCCGCCTTTGGGGTCGCCATTGTGACACCTACACAACATTTCATAATGAGTAATATATTTTGCAACGTAGAAATATAGAGTAGAAAGGAGATTCAAGATTTTAATTAGGAAACTTCATGATAAATCTTGAGTTATCATTTCCTAATTAACTACGCAATTTTCAAAACTTGAAGCTCAAAATTCAAAACTTCAACATTGAGACTAGGATGATCTCGCCATACCTCCACTTGAGAATTAACTCTAAAAAATGATGCAAAAATAAGGTGAATTTGCTAGGCAAAAATGTAGATCAAGACTCCCTTTAGCAAAATGCGCCTCCCCTTTAGTCCTCACGAGCATCAACTCCACCACCTTTAGTCTTCAATATTTGAGAAAAACTCGCTCCACCTAAACCAGATTTCGCACTTCTTCCTTGCTCTTCCAAATCGCACTTGAAATGATGAGTGAATGATGGATTAAAATCGCTCAACACACCCCCATTATATAGGCGTTCACCACTTCATTTTCCCATAGGCCGACTTGACAAAATAGGCCAAAAATAAACAAAAATTAAAAAAGAAAGAGGCCGACTTAGCAAAAATATTAAAAATGATACCTTAGGCGCTCTGTTTTTTTTTAATTTTAATTTAATAATAATTAATTTTAAATGGCCTTAATAATAATAAAAATCGATTTTCCAAGGCTTAAAAAAAAAATTATTAAATACCAATATATCTTTATTAAATGCCAATTTAGTTTTAGGAAATCTTGTTCCTGCAGCTCGGAAAACGTAAGGCCCCTTGATGAAACAGCATTCACAACGACCACTGGTGCTTATCCACACGTAGAGACCCTACATCAAAGAACCTTGGAGTCATCCTGATTGATCCTTTTTCGCGACATCTTCAGCAATCAGAGGCTTTATTCAAGAGAGGATAAGGTACCCTTAGGTATTTTACTCTATGTTTGATTGTGTACAAAATACACGTCAACAGAATTCGCAATATTGAAATTGGTAGAATCTTACCAAGTCTAGCCTACATTGAGTCATTCTTAGGATTAGATTAGAATTCATCCCTTGCAAACCCTACCTTTTGATCTTTTTGAGAACTTGTTAGTTTTAGGAAATCTTATTCCTGCAGCTCGATTTGTTTGAAGTAAGCGCTCAAGCCTGGGGAAAATAATGGATATCAATAACATCGCTCTGGTCCCTTGGAGAGGGACAGGAGCGCCCATGCATTTTAGACCTTGCATTTCTTTTTTTCACGTTCAAAACCTCACCTTTGGCGTTCAAAATGGCATTTTTATTGGGAACTTTGAGTTTAATTCATTCGTTCTTCAGGAGGAGCATACCTTAAGACATTTTCACCCTGGTCCCTTGGAGAGGGACAGGAGCGATCTCACCCTTTGTCCTTGGTCCTTATCTTTCAAACCGCCAATTCAAGTTTGGAGGTAAACAATGATCCCTTTCGTCCCTTCAGTGCATGTTCAACTTGTTTTCTCAAGGCAAAATAGACTCTCCAAAGATTTTCGCCCTGGTCCTCCAATGAAAGACAGGTGTGATTTTTACATTTCAGCCTAAGATTGTCAATTCTTGGGGGCAATTCCTTGTTCATCATCTTTCGAAAGAAATTTCTCACTTTGCACAACCTTGTCTTGGCATGATTCTAGAGGGGATTTGTTGATTTTATGAAAATCGCCTTTGTCCTCCAGTGAAGGACAGGAGCGCCTTCTAGTTCATTACACAAACTCTTGATCACATCAACCTCCAACTATCTTCATAGCATAAAACATCATGCCCCACTCCTCCTTGAGTCCTGGAAACAAGAAATAGTATTTCAAACGTTAAGTGTTTAGGCATACTTGAAAATTTCGCTCTAGTCCCTTGGTGAGGGACAGGAGCGCCCTAGCCCATTTTCATCGAATTTTGTGGTCCTTGCAACTCCATTCTTCCTTGAAGCATTTTTTAAATATCACTCCAATCTTATGCCTTGACCTGGATTCGTCCCAATTTGGGGAGGAAGGCTTGTTAATGTGTTTTTCGCCCTGGTCTTTTGGTGAGGGACAGGAGCGCCTTGGCAATTATGAGCTCACTTATGTTTTGCTAATTTTCAAAATTATCTTCAATGGACCGATTATGCCTCCCTTCATTCATCTCAAACATGAAACTTGCTTTGCCTTTGCCAGAGATTTGTCTTGAGAGAAAATCGCTCTAGTCCCTTAGAGAGGGACAGGAGCGCCTATTGCCATTTGGGTCGATTCTCTTCTTTGTGGCCTACTCAAGTTATATTCAACGGGCAAAACATACTTCCCTTGACCTCTTCAAATCGCGAAATCACTTAAATCTTGCAAGGATAATGCAAATTTGGAATTCAAGCTCTGGTCCTTCAGTGAGGGACAGGAGCGCCCTTTGTCTTCAAGGCCAAATCTTTTCACTTTTCATCTCAAATTTCCTTTGCTGGGGAAGATATCATCTTTTTACAATCCATGAACGAGAGCCCAAATCCAGAAAAGGTCCAAGGAGGTGTGTACAAAGAAAATCGCTCTGATCCCTTGGTGAGGGACAGGAGTGAATTCATCTTGCTAGACAAAAAGTTGAACCTTTCATTGCTTTTAACTAAGTCTGGATACTCCATTATGCTCATTTCATTCTTCCTTGTACCCTTGATGCTTCAATTTGACCAATCAAGGCCAAGAATGACCCTGATAAACCATTTCGCCCTAGTCCTTCAGTGGAGGACAGGAGCAATTTGTCTTAATCCTTCAAATTTCATTATTTTCAAACCCTCAAAATCCTCAAAATCTTCAATTCACGTCCAATTATCTCCCCTGGAGACCCTGCACAAAACAACTAAAGGAAGTTAGAGACAAATATGCACTAAATAACATTTTCGCCTTGGTCCCTGGGAGAGGGACAGGAGCGATTTCACCTTTCCAAGCTAAAATATCCACAATTTAAATCCTCAATCACTTCACCAAGCATGGTTAGGTCATCTTCAAGGCCGGGAACTAGTTAGCAAGCCTTCTAAAAACAAGAAATTGCACTTAGAATAAAATTCACCCTGAGCCTCTAGTGAAGGACAGGAGCGATTTCTCTGTTTCGGGCATCATCTTGCCTCCAGAATTTGATCAAAATTTACCTAGGCAAAAATGTACAATTCCATCTTCAAAATGCTAACACTTAGACAAAATTTGAATTTTCCCTCAAAAACCCTGACTAGACCTAACTTGAGACCTATCTAACTTCCTGACAGACTCGTCTTATTTCAAAAAATCTCAATCTTGGAGAGGATGCTTAATAACCTTCAAAAATTTGACTGGACTCGGCTCAAAAAAGACCCAAAAGGAACTCCCAGGATTTAACCCTGGCCCAGACAGACAACTCACTTACTCAAAATCCTAGAAGCAGAGAGAAGAACAGGCAAAACAAAAGCAAAAAGAGGGGGTCCCCATTTTAATGGGGCGATGTGTGAAATGGTCACAACAAGTACCTGTCCACCTCTACTTTCTTGAGAGAGATGCCGCCAAGTGAGAGGAGGAAACTCGATCTAAAGAGTAAAACCTTTCAACTTATAAATGGTTTGCTGTATAAAATAGGTCATGATCATGTGTGGCAATTCGCGAAGATGTGTCATGCAAGAGGAGATACCTGGAGTATTGAAGGAAGCACATGAAGGCCTTAAGATACCTGGAGTTGTTCAAGACATATGACGGGTGATAAGAGTAAATTTCTTACTTTCAAACAAGTGAATGAAGGGAAAGTGAAATTTGGGAACACTACTAAGGCAAATATATAAGGAAATGACACTCTTAGTTTGGATAAAGGAAAAACAAAAACCGAGAATGTTCTATATGTTAAAGGGTTGAAGCAAAACCTCCCAAGTGTGAATCAAATGTGTCACCAAGGGCACACTCTCACATTTCATATTCTGGAGGATGTGATGTGAAATCAAGAAGGATGGGAAATTGATAGCAGATGCATATAGGACAGCAAATAATCTCTACATCATAAATGAAATCAAAAGCAACAAATGAAATCAAATGGGAAAAATGTTATATTCATGGCATCTCATTGTATATTACATATTCAATCAATCAATCTTACATTGTTGAAGCAATCTATTTTTGCCATTTTCTCCTCTTGTGGAAGATATTTTGATCTAGCAGTTGATCCTAGGGTATTTGGAGTTCATCATTAACTCCTACATGATCTTCATTATTCTTTAAGTAGAGAAGAGCAATGGCATACATTTTCTCACCCCTATGAGTTATAGCATTTTGAGTTCGAGAATACTTTCTAATAAATCCACTACTTTAATTGGTATATGAAGTGTTTGCCTTGTAATAATTTTATTGGATTGCAATTGATTTATAACCACACTTGCATTTGCATTTGAGTGATGATGTTCGTTATCCATAGCATGCTCTACCTTGGCTCTTGCTTTGCAAAGTCTTTCTTTCTTAATACATGGGTTTGAGTACATAGCCCTCTTTGCTTGGACTCATGTAATGGCCAATACTTCATTATGTCTTTCTATATATCAATTATATTGACGCTTGCCTTTTGTTTTGAATAGCCAACATCATCATGACCCAAGTCCACATCATTTACAAAGTAATCCCATTTCATTCTAGTTTCTATGGCAATCCCTTGCAAGGTGTCCTCGTCAACTACATTGCTAGCACTGTATAATAGGGTGGCCTTTAGAGTTTGTATCAAATTTGTCTTCCCTCTCTTTGATTTCAATAACCACCCAAAAACGCATTCCTGTTATTTTGTCGCTTTGGAGTGCTTAGCGAGGTGGACTACTCTTTGTGTAAAGAGTACTTGTGTTCTTATTAAATTATAGGGGCAATCTTTAATTGAGTGACCCACAACTTAGTGTGTATTAAAAAATAGCTTTTTAAAGCAATTAGATTTGGTTTGACCTAGTTTACAATCCATACACCAAAGTCATTTACCTTTTTTGTGTTGTTCAATTCTTTCATCATTCTCTGCATGTCTCTCCAAAGAACCTATAATAATCTGAATTCATTGCCACTTTAATCAAAATCTCTTTTGTTTTCTTCAAACAACCAAAAGTCTTGCTTTCAATTTCTATGCCCATGGGCCGATTGTGTGCTTCCTCATATGATGGAGGAACTATCTTCCTTTTCTTTTGAAGTGAGGGTATTAATACTTCAATAAACCATCATTTCTTGGGTCCATCCACTAATTCCATTCCAATTAGCTAAGTAACTCCTTGATCCTCCTAATATAATCTCAAACGTTCTTGTGATTACCCTATCAAGTATTATAGATTTCCATGAGGATCTCATTATCATCCCTTGATAATTTACTCTTGTTCAAAATTCAAACTCTTTCTTTGGTCTCTTCCCCATCAATTTCTTAGTATCCAGAAGGTTTGTATATCAATCTATCACCACTCCTTGTAGTGTGCCTAGAAAACATGTTAACTAATATCTATGGTCAATTTTCCTTTTGTTATCCACATACTCATTACAAGTTGTACGACGTCTTAAAGGATCTTCAAATCCAACTCAAAATTTTGGCAATTTCTACCTCTTAAATAGGACTTGTTAGAGGGTCACCATTATTTGATGTGAGTGCAATGCCTAAAGCCTTCTCCTTAGGAAGTTCTAGTCATGATGTACCTTTGCTCCTTAAACAATTTCAAACACGTCCCAACCCTCAACCCTCCCACAAGATTCGATAGTCTAGACACTACTAGTTCCACCTTCAAACTCTCTTCTTCTTGTTCTAACCTTCAATCTAGGTGTCTTAGGCTTAGTTTTGTCTTTGATATGAGATTCTTCAATGCCTCTAATATATTTATATGTTTTGCACTCTTCGTGCACTAAAAAGTTTTTTGCCTCCATTTCACTCTTGGGGGCTTTAGTTATTTCTTCTAACCAAAACTTGCTTTGTAAGGTCAATGCATGCTTCTTCAAGTAAGGGAAGCTATCTAGCTATCTCCACCCATTCTTCCTCCATATGGTTGTTCACATTGAGTTGAATGTTTTGATGTCTTTGCTCCCAACTACGGCTTTTACTTACACTCACTCCTACTATTTCAAGTTAGGCTTCAACTTTGAATATGCATTGATAGAGTCCATTTGGCTACCTGTTGACGCGTATTTTGTACACTGCCTAACACAGAATAAAATACCCAAGGGTACCTTATCCTCTCTTGAATAAAGCCTCCGAATGCTGAAGATGTCGCGAAAAGGATCAATCGGGATGACTTCAAGGTTCCTGTATGTAGGGTCTCTACGTGTGGATAAGCTCCAGTGGTATGATGTGATTTGCTGGAATCACAAGGGGACTTACATTTGATGATTAAACTTCTGATCTGCTTTGCTGGAACACAGGCTCTTACTAGCTTAGATTTGAAAAATGGAAAAAGGATGAGGGCGAAGAGAAGATCTAATCCTAATACTAAGAATGTAGGAGCAATGATTGATCTTTGATGAAACTCTAACTAGGTCTTGTTTTGACATCGCAGGACCATCTCCACAAGGCTAGTGCAATCTTCGAAGGGAAGCTTTATGATGTTCAAATCATCACTGCAGGCATAGACACCATCAGGTTGATGCATATCAATGAAGAAGCGACAATTGAAGTTAAGCTTAAGCTAAATGATTCCAGTTGACTACGCAAGGCAAGTCTGCAATCAACAAACTACTAGTAGTATGGATATACGAATTTCACCATCAATCAAGCATATTTCTTCCACTCATCTAATAACATGAAATCAAATATGAGAAGTATAAAGACCATGCAAATTGTCGAATCGACCCATAAATTTCACCATTTCTTCAATGAAGTTTCAAGTCTTTTACAACAACATCTTGGCAACAATCTTTGCCTTCTCTCTCTACTCTAGTCTAATTACTATTCTATCAACTAGCTAACTACTCTCTATTTGCTAATTCCTTCCAACTATTTCTATCTTATTTCTAACTACTTTTACAAAATGAAATGTCAGGGCTTATATAGTGCCCACAATACAATTCAATGGCTTAGATCAATTCGAGATCAATGGCCAAGATTCAACAATAAAAACCCTAATTAGGGTTTGTTACAACCATTACATAACATTTAATGCTTGACCAATGGTAAAATTGTATTGCTTGGACACATGTCCTCTCTAGAAAAATCGACCAATGGATAGCCGGGGTAGGTACATCAGAGTTTGTGCCACCTTCCATGAGTTAGGTACATTGAATCTGGACATGCTGAGATGGACCTCACTGATTGGAGAAGTGATGACTAGGATACCACCTCGTCTGACACTTGTAACTTGGCAAATATTCAACTTGATGTTGTTGAGAAGCTAGCTTTAATTAATTCATTTGGAACTATCTGCTTCTTCAACGAACCCTTGTTCTAACTCCTTGTGTCCTTGATGTGCAGGATGATGATGTACCTCGCCTTGGAACGCTGGATTGGAAGAGGTTGCCCTTGATGACGTTAGTCCAAAGAAGGTCATCCTTGCCGATGCTAGACTGGATGAGGTCGCCCCTGTCCTTGCTTGATCATCCTTGATCTGGCTTGATTTTCCTTGATGTGATCTCCATTTGATGCCTACACAACATTTCAAAATTAGTAACATGATTTTGCAATGAATAGCATAGATTAAATTAATTTTAGGAAACTTCATGATAAGTCCTTGAATTATCATTTCCTAAAAAACGATCGAGCCACTTTGAAATTCAAAATTTCAAAATTCAAAATTTGAAGGCTATGACGATCAAAAATTCGAAATCAAAACAACAAATTCATACCGCCATACCTCACTTGAGAGCTTAACTCTAGAATGCAAAACAAGGAATTTGCTTAGGCAAAAATCGAAATTTGATGGCTTCAACGTAGTCTCTCTTCAAATGAACGTCCACCTAGCACTTCGCCACCTTTTGGGGGGTCTTTGACGTAGCCTTGGCAAGTTCGCTCACTCCAATCTCAAGTTCGCACTCCTTTGGATAATATTTGCACCTTGCTTGGAATGGAAATTCGCACTACTCCTTATCTTCTCCAAAATCGCATGTGAAAGATGATTGAATGATGATGTGAAAATGAAAATTTCACCTCCCCTTTATAGGCGCTTACCCCCCTTCATTACCTTAGGCCGACATTTGCAAAATGAGGTAATTTAAAACAATTTTTAAATAAAACCAAGGCCGACTTTTATAAAATAAAAGAATTTAAATTCCAAGCGCCCCATTTTTATTAATAATTAATTAATTTAATGCCCTCGTTTTAATTAATTCGATTTTTTAAAATAGGCAAAATTAATTAATTAAATATCCAAGCGCAATTTTTAAATGCTATCAATTGATTTATCGATTTTTCTAGCATTTAATAAAATTTAAAAATTGTTTTAACGCCAAAATTTAGAGGAGGGAAAGATACAAACCTATCGCTCTGGTCCCTGACTGAGGGACAGGAGCGAATTATCATTTTGGCCTTGATTCTTTTGCTTTTTACGTTCAGAACCTCCATCTCCACGTTGAAACTGGCAATTTTGCTAAGAACCTTGAGCTTGATCGTCTTGATTGTGTGAATGAGTTCTAAGGTGGATATCGCCCTTGTCCCTAACTGAGGGACAGGAGCGAACTTTATGTTTTCTCCTTGACCTTTGCATCTTCAATCCTCAATCTTCATCATGAGGGAGAAACAACGTTAGTCTTTCGTTCCATGCTTGTTTCACTTGTCTAACATGACATTTTGATGCTTAAATGGATTATCGCCCTGGTCCCTTGGTGAGGGACAGGAGCGATCCCTATGTTCTAGCCAAGATTCTTCGTTCTTAACCTTAACCTCTCGTTTGTCGCCTTCAAAATGATACCTTTGATCTTGTGTACCTTGGTTTTGACGTGATCTTGAAGGATAATGAGTGATTATGTGAAAATCGCTCTGGTCCCTAGGTGAGGGACAGGAGCGATGTTGTTTCCTTGGCTCAATCAATCACCATTTAACATTTGATTTCTTTGCATATCATCTTCTTAAGACACCTTAGACCTTTTGCAACCTTGTATATCCTTGACTTGGCGTGATTTTTGAATGAACTGGCTAATAAAATGAATATCGCCCTGGTCCCTGGCTGAGGGACAGGAGCGAACTTGATGTTCTAAGCTCAATCACACTTTGCTAACTTTCAAATTTATCTTCAACAGTCTTGTTGTGTCCCCTTTCATTCATCTTTGGCCTGGAGTTCATTCAAACTTGGAGAGAAATTGACCTAAGGCAAAAATCGCTCTGGTCCTTGACTGAGGGACAGGAGTGCCTAGGCCTATTTGAGTCTCCTGTTGATGTTTTGTAATCTTCAATTTGTCTTCAACAGGTTCATTTCACCCTCCTTTCTTGCCTTCAAACTCAAAACTTGCTTGCTTTTGCCTGAATTTTGCCCTATGAAGAATTTCGCTCTGGTCCCTAGGAGAGGGACGGGAGCTATCACTGAATTCGCCCTGGTCCCTGACTGAGGGACAGGAGCGATTTTGCATTTTTGGTCCATTCTCCTTCACGAAGGCACTTCCAAATTATATTCAACTGATAAAACATATCTCCTTTGATCTTTTCAAATCGTCAAGTTGTTCAAATCCTGCAAGGACAAGATGAAATTCTTCAAATTATATTCAACGGAAAGATCATGCCTCCCTTTATCACTTCCAATTCGAAATTTGTCTTGATCCTGCGAGGACAGTAAGATTTTGAGAAACGAGCTCCGGTCCTTCACTGAGGGACAGGAGCGATTTTGCTCCTACAGGCCAAAATATCAAGATTTTATGGGTTTAATCACTTCACAAGGCAAAAACAAGTCATTTCCAATGCTCGGGATCAAATATCAAAATTTTCAAAATTTGGTCAAAATCACTCAATCGGACAAAAATCAAAAAATCTCATCATTCACACTTAGACAAATTTAGACTCTGCATTCAAAATTCCGACTGATCTTAGACAAATTTACCTGACCTCTGGCGAATTCACTTTATTCAAAATTTGCATCCTACGAAAGGAAGCTCAAAAGCTCTCAAGATTGACTGGATTCTGGCCTGAAAACGTCAAAATGGGAAAACCCTAAGGCTTGACCCTAATCCAGACAACTGACATACTACCAAAACCCTAAAAAGCAAAGCGAAAGGCGAGCAAAAACGAGCAAAAAGAGGGGGTCCCCATTTGCAATGGGGCGATGTGTGAAAACGTCACAACACTACCTCTCACAATCGTCTTCTTCATTCTCTTTGCTACATCAGCTTTAGAGATTGCATGATCTCTTGGTCCTAACCACATTGTGGTCTTTTCCTACCTTTATTGGGGTCTAAGTGCATTAATTTGTTAAATGTGACCCAACTTCTTTAAGGCAATGACACCAATATTTACCCATATATATAATAAAACAAATACTTGCATAGAAGAATATAAATAACAATTTAAAATAAGTATATCTTTACTCATATGAAGTTCTTACACCAAAGTAGGCTAGGTATGATCATTGAAGGATCAAACTACTTTCCTTGACTACGAGAAACCTATTTAAATAACCCCACACCAAGTAGAACACAACTGTTGACATCTCCTAACAACTATTTGAAATTCAACAAGTGAATAATACATGGTCACAACTATATTAACATAAAATAACAAGGCAATTTTGCACTAATTATGGTAACCATTGGATATTTTAAATAGGCTTCTCATACATAGGGAAGGTAATTTGATCTTAATAGTTGCTCCCTAGTCTACATTTTGTAGAAGCACTACTCTAAATTAAATAAGCAATGATTGATATTGGTCTGTCATCTCTTGGTATGTGTTGATGTTTAGGTTTGCACTCTCCTACAAACCTACACTCGTATGAATATCATACATGGGAAGCCTACAAACGTTTGACACAATTTGCAAGACAACCTAAAAGATTAAGAAGCTAGCTCTTCATCAACTTTCCAATGAGCTCTTTTCAGACCACTTTGTAAGGAAAAGGAAGAAAGAACTAAAAATGAAAACCTATTTTAATAAGGTAATGTGCCAACTAAGATCTTTCTATTTGCATAAGAACAATTGCACAAGATTTAATGAAAAATTGCGCAAGATTTAATAGTCAACAAGACCAAAAGGCATAACAACAACAATGAAGGTTAATAGTATGTACAGTTACTAATCCATGGAAGGACAGAGGTTGCTTGAGAGGATCAACAAACCCAAGAAACATAAATCAAGAATGCAGATATGAACAAAAAGAAGACACAAACTTACATGAAAAAACACAATAGGCACAATAAATACTATTTTAGTCAATTGCAGAGATACACTAACAAATAAATACAAAAGGCAGATGGCATAATTATACAAATCATCAGGATTTGAACAGTGACATAAAACATTTGCCCAAAGGCCCAAATGCATAGACTGACAAAGTTTTGCTAGTCAAGTCTCCCTCCTTTGTTCAAATGAACAAGTTACAAATATAGAGAAACCCTAGAAAGAAGGAACAAAAGAAAGATTGACTAGTTCCCAAGAAATGGAGAGAGCTGAAAGGAATAAATCTCCACGATCTTCTTGAACTACTATATGATGAACGCTGATCTAAATTATTGCTAGTATTGCTAGAAGTTAAAAATATCACTTAAATGCTATAAAACAGCCCACTGAAGAAGGTAGAGGATTGGAAATAGATGTTAAAACTGTCCAACAAGCTGCTCATAATTGCTTTTCTCTACATGCAAAATCTCCAAGCTTTCTTATCTATGTGGCTGCCACATTATCCTTTGTGTTGTTTCCTTCCTTTCAATCATGAGTTTATAATGTAATATTTACATCAAACAATGCACGGGGGCTTTTTACTCACTTTACTTTAGTTAAAATAAGTAGATACTCTTACTAATAATTCATTTTAGATTTCTAGGGGCAATGAAATATGTGAGTTTTGTTTTCAAACTACTACTACTTAGCCATTTGTTGATATGTTCCTTGCACAAAACACAAAAGTGTCATCCATGTTTTTAAGTTACCCACATAATTATCCAAGATGTTGCACTATATTAAGTATGCTCAATGCATTTCTATGCCTACACAATGTTATTATTTGTATTTCATAATATTGCATAACATCTTATAATTTTGACTTTCAAGTTTCATTATATATACCCTCATTTTTTTATGGTTGCATAATATATATTAACAAATATTGGCTATGCAAAGAGAATCAACTTTCACCAATTTTATTTATGATTTCAAAGGGGCCCACAATTGACAAGTCACCCAAGTCGAATCAATAGCACATGGCTTTTCTAGCAGGTTTGAGAGGCCTTTGAGGTGATGCACAAATTGTCAAATTCTTCCTCAGTAGAGCCATTTTTGTGAGCATGTTACTCTCAATCTTCTTTAGAAAGAGATCATTTTCAGAATTTTGATCTTGTGTTTCTCATTTTGTCTTGGCAATCATATGGCATGCTTGGAAATTACATCTGGAAGTGCTTGAATCATTGACTCCTCTGAATGATCCTTTCCTCATGGCTCCTCTCTGAAAACTACTCCTTACTGCAATGTAATGTCGCCTCCTTAGCCAGTTTTGCTTACAAGGTTAGTCTATCAATGGTCCTCGTTGACTACCAAGTTGGATAGAGGACCCACGCAGGATGGTCTCCATAAAAATGTGTTAGAAGGTTCTTTTTTTTTGTTTTGCCAAAGCATTAAAATAATCACTCCAGTTAATCTACATCGAATTTCATAATCTCTCCTTGGGTCGCCTAAAACATATTTATAATATAAAGTTTCCCCCTTCCTAAATTCATATTTCTAGAGAGAGAGTGAAAGGGGAAGTGAGAGATAAATGAGTGACTTCAGTGGAAAAGGCATATAACATAAGGTGAGTGCTCATAAAGGAAAGAATTGAAAAGTGATCATTATTAAATTCATAAAATCTGATTTAGGGTGATAAGGTTTTAACCCTAATTAGGGTGTAACTTGGAGAAGTATTAAAAGGCAAACTTAGGGGGAAAGTTATTACGTTGATAATATTTTCTCCTTCTCGCCTCCTTTGAGGAGCTTGTGATTCTAAGGACCAAACGCCCATTTTAAACCCAATCCCACAACCGGCATATCAGCCTCAGCAGCCCACCAGCCAACTGGTACTTCATCCAAGACCACCTATAGCCCAAATCCTCCCTAAGCAGCCTATCTATCTGCAAAATACCACTGTGTCATCAAGAACCCAAGAGGAGAAGGATGAGATGCGGGAACTGACTGACCAAATGAAAAGGCTGTCCTCTGAAGTTACTCATCTACGAAATCAGAATAATCAGTTGCAAAGTAATCAGAGGAACCAACACCAGGGCCAATATCAGAATCAAGGATATCAAAGACCCGCAAGGACATGGAACACCCGTCCCAACAACGGAGGAGTGCCTACTCCGCTCGACAATCCGCCAGCATCGGAAAACAGGCCAACGGACATGGTATTTTTGGCAGAGGCAGCGCTTTCTAACTGGTGCAGGTTACACAACACTAATCAGCACTCAGAGTTACAATGCGACGAATTTCAGGTTGCTGCCAGCATATTCCAACGAGAGGTGGAAAACACAATGCCTCAACCAGTGCTCCCTCCCTCTGGATTTGAAATAGTGCCGTCACCAAGGTACGACACTGCACTTGTTCTAGAAACCTACATTCCCCCATTCTTCTTCCCCAATCAGGATGAAAACGAGGTGGCTGACCCGAATCAGCCCGTCGATGTAAATGCATTTCAGCAGTACCAGCGCGCAAATCGGGGGTATTATAACAATAACAACCAAAACAGCAACAGCAGCCCCTACACCACTTCCACACCTCCCAAAGACATCCAGGTCCCTCCAGATCAGAATGCTAGTAATAACCCAAGTTATCCAAAGGCATCGCAACAGTACGCGAGCCAAGGGCAGCCCCAGAAAACCCTACCCCAGCCAAGGATGCTCATTCCGCAGAACCAGCCAATTACTGTCACAAATCCAGGCTCTAGTGATAGGTCATCCAGCAACATAGAAATTGCTAAGCTTGGCCAGTTGGTGGCAGATGAGTTCAAAAAAATGAAAGTCAACTTACCCTTTTTTGAACTAATGAAAGTCTCCGAAGTCAGGGACATGGTCTTGAATAGTCTTAAGGAACCCACACCTACTCAGTCCAAAGGGATGGACGATCACCCTGGACAAAGGATAGTACAAGGACAACCCCAGAAGATCAGTGGTGAGGTGAGAGGACCAACAACTCCCAGGGATGCGACAGTGAATTATTCTGCACCACCTGAGTTCCAAAATGATCCACCTATGGAGGCCGGCTTTGGAGCACGTGCACGGGGAAGGACTCAGGATATCTCAATCATGAACAATGATACCATACCATCAGAGCCTACAATAAGCTTGTTCACCGAAAAGCTAGAACCCCCCCCTTTTTTAGTAACTCTCCGAATCTTTGGTAAGAACTTGCACAATTGCCTCATTGACTCGGGAGCTTCAGCAAATGTTATGCCCTTGTCAGTATGCAGTACTTTAGGCTTGACCCCCACCAAGACTAGCCGAAAGGTTACCCAGTTGGACAAATCTGAAGTAACTGTAGTGGGCGAGCTAAACAACATACACATGCAACTAACAGCTGATCCACGTATTCAGATGTACATCGACATTCAAGTGGTGGACATCCCAGGGGCCTATGGCATGTTACTCAGCCGAGATTGGACCCGCGTCCTCAACGGCTGGCTGCATTCTAGTTTCACTCACATGTGGCTACCATGGAGAGGGGTAGCAAATCAGATCCGGATTGAGTCCGAACCTCGGCTCAAGCTGATGATTACGGAATATAATCAGGCTAATGAAACCCTATTCTTAGAATCAGACCTGGGCACATATAGGGCAGACGTCGGGTCGATGAACGAAGTCCTGTTGGTACAATGCTCAAACCCAGTCCAAAATTTCGGACAGATTGCGGAGAGTTATGATAAGGAGGCCCCATCGCCAGAAGAAGGGGAGTTATTTAGCAGCCTCAGGGAATTCTTCTGTAAATGTGAAAGACCAGCGTCCCAGCTTAACTATCAAGATTCTATTGCAAATCTGCTCCTAACCGATTGGTGCAGAGTTCACAATGCTGCCCATTCAGAAACAACTTGTTCACTATGCAGGGCAGCGTTGAGTCAGGCATGCAAGAGGCATTCAGAGGTGCTACAAACTCATACTCTCAGACCGGAGGCCACCACACCCCCTGAGCGGCAAAAGTATGGAATTACAGGTTCGGCAACCGCGACCAGCAAGGTTACCAGCCCAAATCACACTTGGACCTTAAGGTTCGATGGCTCTAAATCCAAGAGAGGGGCTGGAGCAGGGGTAGAACTGATAAGCCCCACTGGTGAAACCTATTTAGCTTCCTACAGACTACAGTTTCACTGCACCAACAATATAGCAGAATATGAGTCTTTAATTCACGGTTTGCTATTAGCCACTAAAAAGGGAGCCCAGATCCTGCATTGTTTCGGAGATTCCGAAGTAGTAGTCAGGCAAGTTCGAAGGCAATACACTTGCCACGACAAGAAACTCAGGCTTTACCGTAATCGTGTGTGGGACATAATGGAAAGCTTCGATGCTTTTAACATCAAGACCATATTCAGGTCACAAAACCAGGTCGCTGATTCGTTGGCCCAGGCCGCAAGCACGCTTGAGCCACTATCAATGCAAAGTTTGAAGAAATTTACAGTAGAGTTAGCCTCAGTTCCATCAGTCCCAGACAACATTACCAATTTTCAGGTGTTTAATGATGACAAACACATCATCGACTTCATTACAAGCTCAGATGTATTTGCAACTCAGATCATAGATGAGGAAGAACCCCAAGAAGCCGAGATTGACATAGAGGGGGTCTTAAATCTCAGAACAAATACGATTCCCAAAGGTATGGTGCAGTTAGAACGAATTTTCGACTGGGACCAGCTCAAGTCTCGCAAAGAGGGCACTGCAGAAGGAGGTGCCTGTGATAAAATCAATATCGGCACGCAAGAAAATCAAAAGAATGTGCTGATTGGCAAAGTGTGTACGCCCCAAGAAAGAGACGGAATCCTCAAAAATATGAGGGAATTCCCAGATATCATCGCTTGGGGGTATGAGGATCTCAAAACCTATGATACATCTGTAATAACTCATACCATACCCCTCAAGCCAGATTCAAAACCTTTCAGGCAGAAACAGCGTCCAGTGAATGCCCTCCTCGAACCATTAATATATCAAGAGGTAAAGAAGTTGCTGACTGCTCGCATCGTCTTTCCAGTACGACATTCTACCTGGGTCGCTAATCTAGTCCCAGTAAGAAAGAAGAGCGGGGAAATCAGACTGTGTGTCGATTTCCGTAATCTAAACAGAGCATCAGAAAAGGATAACTACCCGCTGCCCTCCCTTGATGAAGTCCTGCAAACAGTCAACGGAGCCCAGATGATGTCCTTCTTGGACGGTTACTCTGGGTACAACCAAGTAATGGTCGAATACGAGGACCGACTTAAGACTGCGTTTACCACTAAGTGGGGGATATTTGCTTATCGGAGAATGCCCTTTGGTTTGATCAACGCAGGGGCTACATTTCAACGCGCCATGGACATTGCATTCAAAGACCTTGTAGGTCGCTGCATCATTGTCTATATGGACGACTTGACCGTTTTCTCCAAACAAAGGGCAGATCATGTGAATGATTTGCGAAAGGTTTTCCAACGCTGTCGTCGATTCGGGATATCCTTAAACCCAAGGAAATGTATGTTCGGAGTGACCGAAGGTAAGCTCCTCGGCCATGTTATCTCAGAAAAGGGCATAGCAATTGACCCTGATAGGATCAAGGCCATACTGCAAATCAACCTCCCTGCAAGTAAAAAGGAACTTAAGTCATATTTCGGAAAGATAAATTTTGTTCGGAAATTCATAACTGGGTTTGCTGAAATAGTTCGCCCTCTCAACGATATGTTGAAAAAGGACGCCAAGATAGAATGGACCCCAATAACCAAAAGGGCGTTCGAAGAGATCAAGCAAGCAATCGTCCAAGCGCCGGTTCTGGTAAGCCCTGACTACCTAAGGCCCTTTTACATTTATTCCTTCGCCTCCGAGCACACCTGTGCAGCAATCTTAACTCAGCGAAGGGAGGAAAAGGGTGAGCACCCGATAGCATTCATGAGTACTCCGTTGAAGGAGGCTGAACTAAGATACCCAAACATTGAAAAGCAGGCCTATGCGCTAGTCAAAGCCATCAGGAAGTTCCGGCACTATATACTTAGGAGTAAGATATATGCCATAGTACCAGATGTCGCAGTGAAGACATTATTGATGCAAAATGAGCTAGGCGAAAGGAGAGGCAAATGGGTGACCATCATCCAGGAATATGACGTTGAAATCCAGCCTATGAAGCTATTGCGAGGTCAGGCCTTGACACAAACCCTCGCGTCTGAATGCTCAGGAATTGTACATCAACAGTATTTGATTGAACAGGTCTCCCCAGACAGGTGGTACGATGACATAATTTTCTACCTTCTTAATCAGAGATGCCCAGCACACCTCAACCCAGTGCAGAAAAGGGCACTAAGGATGAAGAGTAGCCGTTTCATGCTGCAAGGTGCCGTCTTATACCGTAGGAATCATGAGGGCATTTACCTGAGGTGCGTAAATGAGGATGAAGCACGCCAGATTATAGAGCAGTTCCATACCAAGTTCGGAACCGGCCACGGATCAGGCCTAGCAACGGCTCACCAAATCCTCAGGGCAGGCTATTATTGGCCTTCCTTATTTCGTGACACCCACGAACATGTAAAGAAATGTCATGTGTGCCAAGTATCCGCAGCAAGGGAGCGCACCCCAGCTATGCCACTCCAACCAGTCATAGAGGTAAGACCATTTGGCCAATGGGCGCTCGACTTCATAGGTACAATCAACCCACCCTCCTCTGCGCAACACAGGTACATTCTAACCGCTTCTGATTATTGTACAAGGTGGTCTGAAGCTCAATCGTTGAAACAATGCAATGCTGATGCTGTTATTAAATTTTTAGAGGAGAATATTATTACACGTTTTGGCTGTCCTCATGCTCTAGTCTGTGATAATGGTTCTGCTTTCACGTCATTAAAATTTTCAAATTGGGCCTTCAATTACGGGATCACTTTAAAATTTTCATCTAATTACTATCCCCAAGGTAATGGTTTGGCGGAATCCACAAACAAAAACCTCCTGAGTGTGATTAAAAGACTCTTAGACAAGAACCCGAGAGATTGGCATACCCAACTCCGATTTGCCCTTTGGGCAGACCGTACCCGATGCAAGGCTGCCATTGGAACTTCTCCATACCACTTAGTATATGGTCTTGACCCCATCTTCCCGATACAATTGAGAATACCAACTTTGCAGTTCATGAGCAAATACCTAGGAATCGATAACGCTGCGGAAGCCAGGTTATCCCAGCTGTTATACTTAGATGAAAAAAGAGACGACGCTATAAATAATTTTGCCAAACACCAAGAAGTAGTCAAGCGTTGGTTCGACAGACGGGCAAAAGTAAAGGCCTTTCGCATTTCCGATCTTGTTCTTTGTTGGGACAAAGCTCATGAAAGAAAGGGAGAGCACGACAAATTTGATAATCTGTGGCTCGGTCCTTTTCAAATTTCAGAAATTTTGGGAGAAAATGCATTCCGACTCAGGACCCTAACAGGCGAGGACGTTCCCTTGCCCGTGAATGGTCAATTCCTCAAGCATTATTTCCAGCCATAGGCTTCCCCAAGCTTTTTTCATTGTGAATAGCGGCTCCGTTTTCCTTCCTTGTCTTAGCTTAGTTTCCTGTTTTCCTGCTCCGTTTTAGGACCCCTGTCATTTTCCTGAAGGAGGCCTTCGCCATGTACAAACGCTGGTGCGACGCCAGATTACTGTTACCATCTGCTTTTGGAATCCAAGTTCGGGGAGACTTTTGATTAATGGAGCACCCCATGATCCGTCCGGTTAGATCTAGACGACCTTTCTCTACAAAATCTTGTCCTAGTCAAAACCTATCCACAATATCGCGATTACTGCACAGATACACATAAAAAAAAAACTGCATACAATCAGTTGCTAATCAAAGGGACGCTATATCGATGAAAGGTCTGCGGCTACGCTTCAGCGACCACTGTTATGCTCAATCCCGCGTAGGCTTCATTGCCTACTATTCCCAAAAAAAAAAAACAAAAAAAAAACTGATCAAGCGCTCTGAAATCAAGCGTTAAGCGTAAAATTGGCAAAAGGGAATGCAGGCATCTCTGCCGGTATAAAAAGAAAAAGGGGTAAAACCTTCTTGCCGGAAACAGAGCAATCTCTGTGAGCTAACAGGCGATAACTCCGCCGGGGCTATGGACGCTTGCTGGCAGCGGGGCTCTATCCAGGTTGCTTTTGGAGTATTAGCCCGTTGGATATCTCGACGCAGTGAAACATTGATGCCACAACTTTTTCTAGGCCGGAATGAACCCCATTTGCACACACTAGTTGATCCGACCTGCGTGTGATTTGATTTGACTATTCACATTATCTTATTTTGAAAGATTCTTCTCCTTCTCTCCTCTCAGTCGTGGTGGTTAACCAGAGATCCTAGGTTCGATCCGAACTTGCGTTCCCGAAATGACTGGGAGCATTTCTCCAGCAGAGTCGCCATTTGTTGTGCGTTGCACACGCCCCCTGTCGCCGACAGGGTCCCCCTTTCCAGTTTTGAGTTTTTTGATCGTCATCCCGAGAATCGAATCAGAGTTTCTCGTGTCTCCTCGAGCGAGTTCGTGATCAGCCCGTAAGCTGATCAACGTTGGAGTAATGAACCAATGAGCCCTTTTGACTGATCTGGCTTTCGGGCGTAAATACCGAGAGTTTGTTCCAAAATTTCAAAACTTAACATAATGCATCTCCTTTTCGGACCTCAGGTCCGAACTTGGCGAAAGTCAAGTTAAGGTAAAAAAAAAAAAAAAAACGTTATGCGCTCCTCTTTTTGGATTTAAGTGTCCGAAAGTGAAAATTCAAAATTTAAAAGCGTAAGGTGGAATACCATTTTCGGACCCCAGGTCCGAAATGTCCAAAGTCAAGTTAAAACATTGTGCAAACATCCATTTCGGACCTCAGGTCCGAACTCCAACAAAGTGAAGTTTTAAAACACTGTTCAAAAAACCGCGTTTTCGGACCCCCGCGTCCGAACGAAAAAGGGCGAAGTTAAAGTTTTAATAACACACGAAATGCATACTTCGGACCCTAAGCTCCGAAAAGGGCGAAGTTAAAGTTTTAAAAACACACGAAATGCATACTTCGGACCCTAAGCTCCGAAAAGGGCGAAGTTAAAGTTTTAAAAACACACGAAATGCATACTTCGGACCCTAAGCTCCGAAAAGGGTGAAGTTAAAGTTTTTAAAAGCAACATCAAAAACAACGTTTCGGACCCCCGCATCCGAATGACAAAGGGCGAAGTTAAAGTTTTAAAAACACACGAAATACATTCTTCGGACCCTAAGCTCCGAAAGGGAAAGTGTGGTGTTTCAAAAACAACATCGAGACGCACTTCGGACCCCCGCGTCCGAATGACCAAGGGCGAAGTAAGTTTTAAAGGCATTTCTCCAGCATCGAAATACATTCTTCGGACCCTAAGCTCCGAATGAAAAGGGCGAACTGAGGTTTTAAAAATGCAGCGCATGGCACACTTCGGACCCCCGCGTCCGAACGAAAAAGGCGAAAGGTAAGTTTTTAAAAAAAAAAAAAACGCATATCAAACATTCTTCGGACCCTAAGCTCCGAAAGGGAAAGTGTGGTGTTTCTAAAACAACATGCATGCTTCGGACCCCCGCGTCCGAATGAAAAGGGAGTGTTAAGGCTTTAAAAGCAACCATATCAAACACGCATACTTCGGGCCCCTGCGTTCGAGCTTCAACAAGGTCGGGCAAGCAGCGTTTTCGGACCCTAAGCGTCCGAAATTCCAAGATGAAAGTTTAAAAACGAAGTCCAAAAAGCAAGCAGAACATTAAACGCAGAAGGCACAGTGTGTAACGCGGAGGTCAGGACGAGCACACCCGCGAAGGTTAGATTCGAGAACCTCCAATTCAAAATTCGAAAGGAACTCTTAAATCCGAAAACAAGGAGGTAAGACACTGCATCATCCTCCCATCAACCATTTAAAATTCAGGTTGCTAGGCACAGAACCATGTGAAATTGATAAATCCTCTTTCATCCTCCAAACCGCGAAAATTTAAACAGGAAGGATAACCGTTGGGATTCAAATTTTGCAGGATCATCCGCTCGCCCCGCGCAACAAGGTCGGGCAATCACCCATCATTCGCTCCGATCAGGTAAGTACGCCTTATCGCGTACGGTCATTTAAAATGTGTGAATCAAATACGCAAATACGCAAAATTTGAAATGCTTAGAGTCTGCATCTCCATCATTCGAGCATCCAAAATTTAGGACTTATTCCCGGAGTTTGGCCGAAAACTGCATCTCTTTTCAAAATTCTCATGTTCTGCCTTTGTTAAAATTAATCCAAAAAATTCGAGAGTAAGAATGCTTAGTCATAAATCTTCAGGAATATGATGCTGTAGAAGTTAATCAGATTGTTAGCCCAGAGTGACATTTAAGCTAATCTCGGTCTGTTGAAACACTTCTGTTATTTTCTAACCCGCATCGTCATTCTCGTGTCACCTTGTAATCCGTGTCTGGCTGTGCAGGATAAATGCCTAAATCAGCGGCAGAATCATCAAAAACACCCGCTGCAGCAGAAACCTCACGAGCATCCAAATCAGACATCCCACGGAAAGTTGAAAGAATGAAGTATCAGTATCAGAGGGGAGGGTTAAGAGAGTCAAAGGTCCAGAGTATCTGGGACAACATTGGTGACACCGACCTTGGCCACATTGATATTCAGGATTTCAGGGATCGGGTCTTCTCACCCAATGCATATGGCAGGCCTAGGCAAATGCTGGAAAGTGGCATCGCCCAAGCAGCAGGTTTTCCTCCAGCAATCCAGAACTATGAGTTAGTAGTGGAAGCTGCTCGGCATTACGAGCCAAAGTCCAGATTAGTGCTTCTGGAAGATATCACTATTGCCGACTTCTCCCCTGAGGCTATCGGCGATGCATTTGATATCCCCTTTCCAAATAATCCCATAGCTACAACAATGGACGAGGCACAGGGGGCGTATGATATGAACCCAGCTCGATGTAGGGCACTAATTAACGAAGAATGGTTCAAAGAAAAAAGGCCTTCAAGCACCAGGATTGTGAAAAAGACCCCCAGAAGTGACTTTCATAATGAACATGGTGATATGGTCACCTTACTTAGCCGAGTCATGGGACTCCCTAAGTCCAACTACTTTGAAGAATGGATGTTCTATTTTACAGAACAGGTCTTTGCCGGAAAGTCTAAGTTTGACTGGGCTCAGATCATAAGTGATAACATCCACGCTCAGCTGATTGATCTTGAGACAAAGAAGTATTTCACCATGACCTCCTATTTGGTCTATATGTTCGCAAAGAACCAGCCACTGCCAGGATTAATAATGAAAGGTGAGATCGGGAATGGGCCTGGTCAGGTAAAGGTTTATGATTGCTACCCGCAGCTGCACTACCAGGATATAGCTCAAAGGGAAAAGAGCAGCCCGGCTTACGCGGTTGGACAGTACGAACGTGTCAACGACGCCTTCACAATGCGCCTAGTCAGGCTAATGCAGGGAGGGTTACACATAAGGCTCTCGGAGCAAGCTACCATTTTAGTGCAGAGGTATGGGGCCTGGTTTATTCAGTTCCCAAGATTCTCCTACATCCGAATTGCTGGCTTCGAAGGTGCCCCCCTTCGACTTCCGCGGTACCCAACCGATAAAGTAGTCCTCATGGAAGTGGCAAGGCAATCACGCCCTGCCGGCGTATTATTACGAGAAAGCAAGCAGGCTGGATTCGCATTTCCAATGATCATAGGCAACCATGATGTCCAATTGAGAACTCCCACCCTAGCAGAAGAATCCCTTGCAGAGCTAGCTTCTTATGGCCTACAGGAACATTTCCCAAGAAAATGTTTCGATCATGACAATTTGGCAAAGAGAGCTTACGGTAGGCGCTACAGAGCAAAGGAGTCAATTGAAGATTACTGGAAAAATTGCTCCGATGACTACGAAGTCAGGCGACGGGAATATTCTAGATTGAGTGTGCAGCAAATGCGACTCTTTGAGTACCGTCGGGTCCCGGATCAGCTCACAGACTCGGGGAATTGTCTCCAAGTCCGGGAATTCGAAGCAGTGAGGCATCTCTTGCCAGGCGTTGATTGGTCTCAAGACCCAATCACGGATTTCGAAGCAGTCATGGCAGCCCCGGCGAGATACACAGATCAATGGTTACAGCACCAGATCGAGAGGCTAGTCCATGAAGGGGTCCAGTTTACTTACCATCTGATGGGCAATTTCGACTCTCAGTCTTCCGAAGATGAAAGGACATCAGCTGAAAAACCAGAGAAAAGGAAGAAAACTAAGGCTTGCAGAGGGACTCGGACGTCCAAGAGAACAAGGAGGGAGAAGATTCCCATAAGAAGGCCAGAGACCACTTCATCTTCAGACCCCAGTTCGCCTGATGGTGCCATAGATTTGGATTGCATACCTGCTCCGCCTTCCCAGAGCGACATAGAGGCATTCCAAGCCAATGATCCTCCTGCTCCAGATATGCCGGACACCGAGCAAAAGGGTCCCAATCCGACTAAGCTGGGTGCCCAGATGGAGGAAGGAGAAATCCCATCCACCCAGGGGATCGAAGTGCATGAACCTACCCAGCAGAGCCGCCATGAATTACTACTCCTCCATGCAGCCAAGGACGACTCAACTGTCGAAGGGGAACAAAGAACAGACAAGATCCATGAGCTCGAGGGAACCAAGGAGCCACCATCACAGGAAGATATCAGACAATTATTCAGTGAGATAGGGGAGAACTCAGATGCAAACAAAGAGCTTCCTCCTTCTTCCACCCCTCCGATGGCGGGACAGCTGTTAATTTGTGATCAGCCAGTTGAAAGTATGGGAGCACAAGGTGCTAACTTAACCCTATCCTCAACCCAGACAGTGCCTCAAGAATGGCTGATCGCCAGGGCTCAGCGTAGGGCCGCCACCAAGGCGCCCATCGACCTTGAAGACATCTTCTCGCGAATGGATCAAACAAAAGCAAAAGGGAAGAAGAAACCGAGAACATACTCTAAGATAACCAAGGATGGGCAAAGGAACCGCACTCTTCATATTGCTACCCCGCCCGTAAACAAGCTAGCAGATCAAATAACCCTGGCAGATTATAGCATTACGACTGTCCCCATCGGACGAGCTACAAAAGAGCAAGAAAAAGAGGAATTTAAGGACTCGGTACAAAACATACTCAGACAGCTCGAGGAAATCACGGCTGAAAAGGACATGTATCGAGCCCGTGCTGAACAAGCCGAGGGATACATCGATAAGCTCCTACGGCCACTACACAACCCCTCTGAATCCCATATTCCCCCAACGGCATTGGCGCAGAGGACCACAACTGAATTTGAAGGAATCCGGGATACCGCAAAGGCTGTTAAGGAATGGATGCAAGACATCAAGAAAAAAGGAGAACAGATCCTCAAAGAAGTAAAGGAAATGGCTCTCCATCGAGAGCTCACTCTCGTCAGGTTGTTAGAAGTAAAGAGAGAATCCCTCCACATGCATGAAGTAGCGGCCTCTACCCTTCCCCTCCTAAGAGCTCTTTTCTGGACACATACACAAATTCCCACACTGCCTGACATC
This sequence comes from Cryptomeria japonica, assembly GCF_030272615.1. Classification (NCBI taxonomy): domain Eukaryota; kingdom Viridiplantae; phylum Streptophyta; class Pinopsida; order Cupressales; family Cupressaceae; genus Cryptomeria; species Cryptomeria japonica. The sequence continues at coordinate 27,819,939 of NC_081406.1, read as the reverse complement.
TTGAGTCCCCATAGCATCAGTGTTCTCAAGGAATGGTATTGGACCGTCACCATGAAGAACGATGCCCAGGAAATTATTGATAAAGAAAATGACGCGTGTGAGGCGATTCTGGGGAACATGCAAGAACTAGGCAAGACCATCCTCCGATCAATGGTTTCAGGGTGGATAAATGACCTGTCCGACAGTGTAATCCGGCCGGATTGGGAGGTAAGATTGGGAGCAGATAAGGCTTCTTATTCCATTGAAGACTTAAGTTTTGCTGGTCAGTTCCATTCAGACATATTATGCTTCGAGCGTAATCGCTCCAGCTGGAAGGACGGTTTAAGGCACGTGGACCAGTATCTCGAAGGCATGCAATACAAAATTCGCCACCCTCCCATGCCACCTTTTAATCCCCTCTTCCAATTATGCATCAAGTTTCAGGAATATGTCCGCGAGGAACGAGCAGCAGGTCGTGATTTATGGCGAGAATACCTGCATGGCGAAGACCAGTTTCTGCAAAAGGAATGTGAAACCAGAATAGAGAAAGCAGTTTCTCAAAAATGCTTTTTTCCCTCCAAGTCTTAAAAAGTGCACTTTTGTCCCAAAAGGGTGACAGTTGACTTTTGGTCAACATATTGTAAAGTTTTTTTTGTGCACCTCCCCTTTTTGGATTATTTCAAAGTTGTAATTATCCTTTGGTAGTTATTGCTCCTTTTGAGTAGTTGTAGATATTTATCTCCCTATTTATGAGTGTGGGTCCCTCTTTTTGTAAGGATGAATCTGGGCCACTTGTTTAGATTAGATCTTGGTCATTCATCCATTTTTGGAAACCTACTTAAGGGGACTGGTTTTCCTTCATTTAGGAGGAAGTTCTTGAATTGTTGCGAAAGCTCTGAAGAAATTTTGCAGGAATTAATACAATGGATTGAAATTACCTTCAAATTTCCTTGTGAGTGCATGGTCTCCTTCTTCATTTAAATTAGAAAGCTTTTAATTATGTCTGTTCATTTTACACAGCAGTTCTTACCAAGCATCTGATAGAATCTCCACAGTCCATACCATTAGAGGATAGCTGATTGCTTTTTTTCCTTTCTGCATGGTTAATCTGGGCTATTTTATGATTCAGTTCGATTATCAAAAGCACACATATCATGAATATAGAAGTTCTAATATTGTATTTGGTAATATGAAAATCTGGTTTCTCCTTTGAAGATTGCACTAAGTTTATGCAAACATTGTGTCTGAATGACTGATGATGCTTAACCTGGTTTCCTGGAGGTGTCTGTCTGCTTGGGTAAATCTGTTGTCCTAGTTAATATTTACTGTTCTCTCTCGCTACCCTTCCTTTCTTTCCTCCCAATTTTATCCTTTTTTTAGAAATCCAGTCTTGCTAAATCAGCTTCAAATAAATCAACATCACCTGAAAGAAAACCAAAAGAGGTCCCTGGGAATTCGCATATGAAATTACTAATCAAACGTAAGCCCCCTTGTGTTTCCAGCATAAACACATAAAGCCACTGAGAGATCCCGCAGTCAAGACCTGACAAAAGAAACCTTGAGGTAGTCTCCTTTGATCAAACTTAGAAAACAGCATTAGAGACTTCCTTATCTCAAGAGAGAGTAGGATAATCAGTCGGCTATTCTATTCTGCGTTGGCCGTATGGAGTTTGCAGCAATGCGATTTCAGACACGTCAACAGAATTGGCGCTAGAAGGAGGGCTCCGAGCAGTCTAGCTCAAAGATCATATTAGACAACTCACGCTGGAACGAATTGGGTCCTTTTCTCCTAAAAGGTTCGAAAGAGTCCAAAAATCAAGCCCAGAACGGGAGAGATTTACTGGTTTTCAGTGCTATAGACGCAAGGGTTATTGCCAACCTTCAGACCCCAGTGAGTCCAGCTCGGCGAATCAGCAGTCTGCCGTTCCAGGGAGTTCAGTTTTTACGGTTCCAGTGGTTACAAATCTAGTTCCCACTACAACACAGATAACTCAGCCACGAATGGCGCACAATCCACCTGCTCCAAATGGTGCCACATGGTTGGTAGACAACCCGTCACCGCTAATTTTCCCGGCTTATCATGATATGCCCAAGAGCCCAGACAGATTCTGTTCCGTTTTTCATCCAAATGACCCAAACAGGACAGCGGAAGAGCATATCAAAATATTTGAGGATGCGTTGCGCAATAGGCGAATTGAATACGCGGATGTTGCATGCAGGCTTTTTCCTTATTCATTGGGGGAAGACGCATTTTACTGGTTCATACATTTACCGGTATCCTCCATCGACTCTTGGGAAAAGTTGAAGGCAGCCTTTACAGGAAAATATGGCATCCCTATAACCCCCACGGAGCTGTACAGGCAATTTGTGGAAGTCAAGAGACAGGAACACGAGCCTATAAGTTCTTTCAACAATAGGTTCCATAAGGCCTTCACTCGATTACAGGATCCGTATGTGGTGAGTGACGCTTCGGCAAGGGAAATCTACTATTCAGCGCTGGATTATTTAACAGCCATGTTCGTCCGACAATCACACCCTGCGCCAACTACACTGACTGAGGCCTATGCTAAGGCCATGGAAATTAGTAAGGGGCTAGGCCAAAATATCGCCGGGCCCTTGATGCAATTAGGCCCCCCTGCTGCATCCAGCCAACTCCAGGGAATTACTCAAGCTTTGACCCACCAAACGCCCATTTTAAACCCAATCCCACAACCGGCATATCAGCCTCAGCAGCCCACCAGCCAACTGGTACTTCATCCAGGACCACCTATAGCCCAAATCCTCCCTAAGCAGCCTATCTATCTGCAAAATACCACTGTGTCATCAAGAACCCAAGAGGAGAAGGATGAGATGCGGGAACTGACTGACCAAATGAAAAGGCTGTCCTCTGAAGTTACTCATCTACGAAATCAGAATAATCAGTTGCAAAGTAATCAGAGGAACCAACACCAGGGCCAATATCAGAATCAAGGATATCAAAGACCCGCAAGGACATGGAACACCCGTCCCAACAACGGAGGAGTGCCTACTCCGCTCGACAATCCGCCAGCATCGGAAAACAGGCCAACGGACATGGTATTTTTGGCAGAGGCAGCGCTTTCTAACTGGTGCAGGTTACACAACACTAATCAGCACTCAGAGTTACAATGCGACGAATTTCAGGTTGCTGCCAGCATATTCCAACGAGAGGTGGAAAACACAATGCCTCAACCAGTGCTCCCTCCCTCTGGATTTGAAATAGTGCCGTCACCAAGGTACGACACTGCACTTGTTCTAGAAACCTACATTCCCCCATTCTTCTTCCCCAATCAGGATGAAAACGAGGTGGCTGACCCGAATCAGCCCGTCGATGTAAATGCATTTCAGCAGTACCAGCGCGCAAATCGGGGGTATTATAACAATAACAACCAAAACAGCAACAGCAGCCCCTACACCACTTCCACACCTCCCAAAGACATCCAGGTCCCTCCAGATCAGAATGCTAGTAATAACCCAAGTTATCCAAAGGCATCGCAACAGTACGCGAGCCAAGGGCAGCCCCAGAAAACCCTACCCCAGCCAAGGATGCTCATTCCGCAGAACCAGCCAATTACTGTCACAAATCCAGGCTCTAGTGATAGGTCATCCAGCAACATAGAAATTGCTAAGCTTGGCCAGTTGGTGGCAGATGAGTTCAAAAAAATGAAAGTCAACTTACCCTTTTTTGAACTAATGAAAGTCTCCGAAGTCAGGGACATGGTCTTGAATAGTCTTAAGGAACCCACACCTACTCAGTCCAAAGGGATGGACGATCACCCTGGACAAAGGATAGTACAAGGACAACCCCAGAAGATCAGTGGTGAGGTGAGAGGACCAACAACTCCCAGGGATGCGACAGTGAATTATTCTGCACCACCTGAGTTCCAAAATGATCCACCTATGGAGGCCGGCTTTGGAGCACGTGCACGGGGAAGGACTCAGGATATCTCAATCATGAACAATGATACCATACCATCAGAGCCTACAATAAGCTTGTTCACCGAAAAGCTAGAACCCCCCCCTTTTTTAGTAACTCTCCGAATCTTTGGTAAGAACTTGCACAATTGCCTCATTGACTCGGGAGCTTCAGCAAATGTTATGCCCTTGTCAGTATGCAGTACTTTAGGCTTGACCCCCACCAAGACTAGCCGAAAGGTTACCCAGTTGGACAAATCTGAAGTAACTGTAGTGGGCGAGCTAAACAACATACACATGCAACTAACAGCTGATCCACGTATTCAGATGTACATCGACATTCAAGTGGTGGACATCCCAGGGGCCTATGGCATGTTACTCAGCCGAGATTGGACCCGCGTCCTCAACGGCTGGCTGCATTCTAGTTTCACTCACATGTGGCTACCATGGAGAGGGGTAGCAAATCAGATCCGGATTGAGTCCGAACCTCGGCTCAAGCTGATGATTACGGAATATAATCAGGCTAATGAAACCCTATTCTTAGAATCAGACCTGGGCACATATAGGGCAGACGTCGGGTCGATGAACGAAGTCCTGTTGGTACAATGCTCAAACCCAGTCCAAAATTTCGGACAGATTGCGGAGAGTTATGATAAGGAGGCCCCATCGCCAGAAGAAGGGGAGTTATTTAGCAGCCTCAGGGAATTCTTCTGTAAATGTGAAAGACCAGCGTCCCAGCTTAACTATCAAGATTCTATTGCAAATCTGCTCCTAACCGATTGGTGCAGAGTTCACAATGCTGCCCATTCAGAAACAACTTGTTCACTATGCAGGGCAGCGTTGAGTCAGGCATGCAAGAGGCATTCAGAGGTGCTACAAACTCATACTCTCAGACCGGAGGCCACCACACCCCCTGAGCGGCAAAAGTATGGAATTACAGGTTCGGCAACCGCGACCAGCAAGGTTACCAGCCCAAATCACACTTGGACCTTAAGGTTCGATGGCTCTAAATCCAAGAGAGGGGCTGGAGCAGGGGTAGAACTGATAAGCCCCACTGGTGAAACCTATTTAGCTTCCTACAGACTACAGTTTCACTGCACCAACAATATAGCAGAATATGAGTCTTTAATTCACGGTTTGCTATTAGCCACTAAAAAGGGAGCCCAGATCCTGCATTGTTTCGGAGATTCCGAAGTAGTAGTCAGGCAAGTTCGAAGGCAATACACTTGCCACGACAAGAAACTCAGGCTTTACCGTAATCGTGTGTGGGACATAATGGAAAGCTTCGATGCTTTTAACATCAAGACCATATTCAGGTCACAAAACCAGGTCGCTGATTCGTTGGCCCAGGCCGCAAGCACGCTTGAGCCACTATCAATGCAAAGTTTGAAGAAATTTACAGTAGAGTTAGCCTCAGTTCCATCAGTCCCAGACAACATTACCAATTTTCAGGTGTTTAATGATGACAAACACATCATCGACTTCATTACAAGCTCAGATGTATTTGCAACTCAGATCATAGATGAGGAAGAACCCCAAGAAGCCGAGATTGACATAGAGGGGGTCTTAAATCTCAGAACAAATACGATTCCCAAAGGTATGGTGCAGTTAGAACGAATTTTCGACTGGGACCAGCTCAAGTCTCGCAAAGAGGGCACTGCAGAAGGAGGTGCCTGTGATAAAATCAATATCGGCACGCAAGAAAATCAAAAGAATGTGCTGATTGGCAAAGTGTGTACGCCCCAAGAAAGAGACGGAATCCTCAAAAATATGAGGGAATTCCCAGATATCATCGCTTGGGGGTATGAGGATCTCAAAACCTATGATACATCTGTAATAACTCATACCATACCCCTCAAGCCAGATTCAAAACCTTTCAGGCAGAAACAGCGTCCAGTGAATGCCCTCCTCGAACCATTAATATATCAAGAGGTAAAGAAGTTGCTGACTGCTCGCATCGTCTTTCCAGTACGACATTCTACCTGGGTCGCTAATCTAGTCCCAGTAAGAAAGAAGAGCGGGGAAATCAGACTGTGTGTCGATTTCCGTAATCTAAACAGAGCATCAGAAAAGGATAACTACCCGCTGCCCTCCCTTGATGAAGTCCTGCAAACAGTCAACGGAGCCCAGATGATGTCCTTCTTGGACGGTTACTCTGGGTACAACCAAGTAATGGTCGAATACGAGGACCGACTTAAGACTGCGTTTACCACTAAGTGGGGGATATTTGCTTATCGGAGAATGCCCTTTGGTTTGATCAACGCAGGGGCTACATTTCAACGCGCCATGGACATTGCATTCAAAGACCTTGTAGGTCGCTGCATCATTGTCTATATGGACGACTTGACCGTTTTCTCCAAACAAAGGGCAGATCATGTGAATGATTTGCGAAAGGTTTTCCAACGCTGTCGTCGATTCGGGATATCCTTAAACCCAAGGAAATGTATGTTCGGAGTGACCGAAGGTAAGCTCCTCGGCCATGTTATCTCAGAAAAGGGCATAGCAATTGACCCTGATAGGATCAAGGCCATACTGCAAATCAACCTCCCTGCAAGTAAAAAGGAACTTAAGTCATATTTCGGAAAGATAAATTTTGTTCGGAAATTCATAACTGGGTTTGCTGAAATAGTTCGCCCTCTCAACGATATGTTGAAAAAGGACGCCAAGATAGAATGGACCCCAATAACCAAAAGGGCGTTCGAAGAGATCAAGCAAGCAATCGTCCAAGCGCCGGTTCTGGTAAGCCCTGACTACCTAAGGCCCTTTTACATTTATTCCTTCGCCTCCGAGCACACCTGTGCAGCAATCTTAACTCAGCGAAGGGAGGAAAAGGGTGAGCACCCGATAGCATTCATGAGTACTCCGTTGAAGGAGGCTGAACTAAGATACCCAAACATTGAAAAGCAGGCCTATGCGCTAGTCAAAGCCATCAGGAAGTTCCGGCACTATATACTTAGGAGTAAGATATATGCCATAGTACCAGATGTCGCAGTGAAGACATTATTGATGCAAAATGAGCTAGGCGAAAGGAGAGGCAAATGGGTGACCATCATCCAGGAATATGACGTTGAAATCCAGCCTATGAAGCTATTGCGAGGTCAGGCCTTGACACAAACCCTCGCGTCTGAATGCTCAGGAATTGTACATCAACAGTATTTGATTGAACAGGTCTCCCCAAACAGGTGGTACGATGACATAATTTTCTACCTTCTTAATCAGAGATGCCCAGCACACCTCAACCCAGTGCAAAAAAGGGCACTAAGGATGAAGAGTAGCCGTTTCATGCTGCAAGGTGCCGTCTTATACCGTAGGAATCATGAGGGCATTTACCTGAGGTGCGTAAATGAGGATGAAGCACGCCAGATTATAGAGCAGTTCCATACCAAGTTCGGAACCGGCCACGGATCAGGCCTAGCAACGGCTCACCAAATCCTCAGGGCAGGCTATTATTGGCCTTCCTTATTTCGTGACACCCACGAACATGTAAAGAAATGTCATGTGTGCCAAGTATCCGCAGCAAGGGAGCGCACCCCAACTATGCCACTCCAACCAGTCATAGAGGTAAGACCATTTGGCCAATGGGCGCTCGACTTCATAGGTACAATCAACCCACCCTCCTCTGCGCAACACAGGTACATTCTAACCGCTTCTGATTATTGTACAAGGTGGTCTGAAGCTCAATCGTTGAAACAATGCAATGCTGATGCTGTTATTAAATTTTTAGAGGAGAATATTATTACACGTTTTGGCTGTCCTCATGCTCTAGTCTGTGATAATGGTTCTGCTTTCACGTCATTAAAATTTTCAAATTGGGCCTTCAATTACGGGATCACTTTAAAATTTTCATCTAATTACTATCCCCAAGGTAATGGTTTGGCGGAATCCACAAACAAAAACCTCCTGAGTGTGATTAAAAGACTCTTAGACAAGAACCCGAGAGATTGGCATACCCAACTCCGATTTGCCCTTTGGGCAGACCGTACCCGATGCAAGGCTGCCATTGGAACTTCTCCATACCACTTAGTATATGGTCTTGACCCCATCTTCCCGATACAATTGAGAATACCAACTTTGCAGTTCATGAGCAAATACCTAGGAATCGATAACGCTGCGGAAGCCAGGTTATCCCAGCTGTTATACTTAGATGAAAAAAGAGACGACGCTATAAATAATTTTGCCAAACACCAAGAAGTAGTCAAGCGTTGGTTCGACAGACGGGCAAAAGTAAAGGCCTTTCGCATTTCCGATCTTGTTCTTTGTTGGGACAAAGCTCATGAAAGAAAGGGAGAGCACGACAAATTTGATAATCTGTGGCTCGGTCCTTTTCAAATTTCAGAAATTTTGGGAGAAAATGCATTCCGACTCAGGACCCTAACAGGCGAGGACGTTCCCTTGCCCGTGAATGGTCAATTCCTCAAGCATTATTTCCAGCCATAGGCTTCCCCAAGCTTTTTTCATTGTGAATAGCGGCTCCGTTTTCCTTCCTTGTCTTAGCTTAGTTTCCTGTTTTCCTGCTCCGTTTTAGGACCCCTGTCATTTTCCTGAAGGAGGCCTTCGCCATGTACAAACGCTGGTGCGACGCCAGATTACTGTTACCATCTGCTTTTGGAATCCAAGTTCGGGGAGACTTTTGATTAATGGAGCACCCCATGATCCGTCCGGTTAGATCTAGACGACCTTTCTCTACAAAATCTTGTCCTAGTCAAAACCTATCCACAATATCGCGATTACTGCACAGATACACATAAAAAAAAAACTGCATACAATCAGTTGCTAATCAAAGGGACGCTATATCGATGAAAGGTCTGCGGCTACGCTTCAGCGACCACTGTTATGCTCAATCCCGCGTAGGCTTCATTGCCTACTATTCCCAAAAAAAAAAAACAAAAAAAAAACTGATCAAGCGCTCTGAAATCAAGCGTTAAGCGTAAAATTGGCAAAAGGGAATGCAGGCATCTCTGCCGGTATAAAAAGAAAAAGGGGTAAAACCTTCTTGCCGGAAACAGAGCAATCTCTGTGAGCTAACAGGCGATAACTCCGCCGGGGCTATGGACGCTTGCTGGCAGCGGGGCTCTATCCAGGTTGCTTTTGGAGTATTAGCCCGTTGGATATCTCGACGCAGTGAAACATTGATGCCACAACTTTTTCTAGGCCGGAATGAACCCCATTTGCACACACTAGTTGATCCGACCTGCGTGTGATTTGATTTGACTATTCACATTATCTTATTTTGAAAGATTCTTCTCCTTCTCTCCTCTCAGTCGTGGTGGTTAACCAGAGATCCTAGGTTCGATCCGAACTTGCGTTCCCGAAATGACTGGGAGCATTTCTCCAGCAGAGTCGCCATTTGTTGTGCGTTGCACACGCCCCCTGTCGCCGACAGGGTCCCCCTTTCCAGTTTTGAGTTTTTTGATCGTCATCCCGAGAATCGAATCAGAGTTTCTCGTGTCTCCTCGAGCGAGTTCGTGATCAGCCCGTAAGCTGATCAACGTTGGAGTAATGAACCAATGAGCCCTTTTGACTGATCTGGCTTTCGGGCGTAAATACCGAGAGTTTGTTCCAAAATTTCAAAACTTAACATAATGCATCTCCTTTTCGGACCTCAGGTCCGAACTTGGCGAAAGTCAAGTTAAGGTAAAAAAAAAAAAAAAAACGTTATGCGCTCCTCTTTTTGGATTTAAGTGTCCGAAAGTGAAAATTCAAAATTTAAAAGCGTAAGGTGGAATACCATTTTCGGACCCCAGGTCCGAAATGTCCAAAGTCAAGTTAAAACATTGTGCAAACATCCATTTCGGACCTCAGGTCCGAACTCCAACAAAGTGAAGTTTTAAAACACTGTTCAAAAAACCGCGTTTTCGGACCCCCGCGTCCGAACGAAAAAGGGCGAAGTTAAAGTTTTAATAACACACGAAATGCATACTTCGGACCCTAAGCTCCGAAAAGGGCGAAGTTAAAGTTTTAAAAACACACGAAATGCATACTTCGGACCCTAAGCTCCGAAAAGGGCGAAGTTAAAGTTTTAAAAACACACGAAATGCATACTTCGGACCCTAAGCTCCGAAAAGGGTGAAGTTAAAGTTTTTAAAAGCAACATCAAAAACAACGTTTCGGACCCCCGCATCCGAATGACAAAGGGCGAAGTTAAAGTTTTAAAAACACACGAAATACATTCTTCGGACCCTAAGCTCCGAAAGGGAAAGTGTGGTGTTTCAAAAACAACATCGAGACGCACTTCGGACCCCCGCGTCCGAATGACCAAGGGCGAAGTAAGTTTTAAAGGCATTTCTCCAGCATCGAAATACATTCTTCGGACCCTAAGCTCCGAATGAAAAGGGCGAACTGAGGTTTTAAAAATGCAGCGCATGGCACACTTCGGACCCCCGCGTCCGAACGAAAAAGGCGAAAGGTAAGTTTTTAAAAAAAAAAAAAACGCATATCAAACATTCTTCGGACCCTAAGCTCCGAAAGGGAAAGTGTGGTGTTTCTAAAACAACATGCATGCTTCGGACCCCCGCGTCCGAATGAAAAGGGAGTGTTAAGGCTTTAAAAGCAACCATATCAAACACGCATACTTCGGGCCCCTGCGTTCGAGCTTCAACAAGGTCGGGCAAGCAGCGTTTTCGGACCCTAAGCGTCCGAAATTCCAAGATGAAAGTTTAAAAACGAAGTCCAAAAAGCAAGCAGAACATTAAACGCAGAAGGCACAGTGTGTAACGCGGAGGTCAGGACGAGCACACCCGCGAAGGTTAGATTCGAGAACCTCCAATTCAAAATTCGAAAGGAACTCTTAAATCCGAAAACAAGGAGGTAAGACACTGCATCATCCTCCCATCAACCATTTAAAATTCAGGTTGCTAGGCACAGAACCATGTGAAATTGATAAATCCTCTTTCATCCTCCAAACCGCGAAAATTTAAACAGGAAGGATAACCGTTGGGATTCAAATTTTGCAGGATCATCCGCTCGCCCCGCGCAACAAGGTCGGGCAATCACCCATCATTCGCTCCGATCAGGTAAGTACGCCTTATCGCGTACGGTCATTTAAAATGTGTGAATCAAATACGCAAATACGCAAAATTTGAAATGCTTAGAGTCTGCATCTCCATCATTCGAGCATCCAAAATTTAGGACTTATTCCCGGAGTTTGGCCGAAAACTGCATCTCTTTTCAAAATTCTCATGTTCTGCCTTTGTTAAAATTAATCCAAAAAATTCGAGAGTAAGAATGCTTAGTCATAAATCTTCAGGAATATGATGCTGTAGAAGTTAATCAGATTGTTAGCCCAGAGTGACATTTAAGCTAATCTCGGTCTGTTGAAACACTTCTGTTATTTTCTAACCCGCATCGTCATTCTCGTGTCACCTTGTAATCCGTGTCTGGCTGTGCAGGATAAATGCCTAAATCAGCGGCAGAATCATCAAAAACACCCGCTGCAGCAGAAACCTCACGAGCATCCAAATCAGACATCCCACGGAAAGTTGAAAGAATGAAGTATCAGTATCAGAGGGGAGGGTTAAGAGAGTCAAAGGTCCAGAGTATCTGGGACAACATTGGTGACACCGACCTTGGCCACATTGATATTCAGGATTTCAGGGATCGGGTCTTCTCACCCAATGCATATGGCAGGCCTAGGCAAATGCTGGAAAGTGGCATCGCCCAAGCAGCAGGTTTTCCTCCAGCAATCCAGAACTATGAGTTAGTAGTGGAAGCTGCTCGGCATTACGAGCCAAAGTCCAGATTAGTGCTTCTGGAAGATATCACTATTGCCGACTTCTCCCCTGAGGCTATCGGCGATGCATTTGATATCCCCTTTCCAAATAATCCCATAGCTACAACAATGGACGAGGCACAGGGGGCGTATGATATGAACCCAGCTCGATGTAGGGCACTAATTAACGAAGAATGGTTCAAAGAAAAAAGGCCTTCAAGCACCAGGATTGTGAAAAAGACCCCCAGAAGTGACTTTCATAATGAACATGGTGATATGGTCACCTTACTTAGCCGAGTCATGGGACTCCCTAAGTCCAACTACTTTGAAGAATGGATGTTCTATTTTACAGAACAGGTCTTTGCCGGAAAGTCTAAGTTTGACTGGGCTCAGATCATAAGTGATAACATCCACGCTCAGCTGATTGATCTTGAGACAAAGAAGTATTTCACCATGACCTCCTATTTGGTCTATATGTTCGCAAAGAACCAGCCACTGCCAGGATTAATAATGAAAGGTGAGATCGGGAATGGGCCTGGTCAGGTAAAGGTTTATGATTGCTACCCGCAGCTGCACTACCAGGATATAGCTCAAAGGGAAAAGAGCAGCCCGGCTTACGCGGTTGGACAGTACGAACGTGTCAACGACGCCTTCACAATGCGCCTAGTCAGGCTAATGCAGGGAGGGTTACACATAAGGCTCTCGGAGCAAGCTACCATTTTAGTGCAGAGGTATGGGGCCTGGTTTATTCAGTTCCCAAGATTCTCCTACATCCGAATTGCTGGCTTCGAAGGTGCCCCCCTTCGACTTCCGCGGTACCCAACCGATAAAGTAGTCCTCATGGAAGTGGCAAGGCAATCACGCCCTGCCGGCGTATTATTACGAGAAAGCAAGCAGGCTGGATTCGCATTTCCAATGATCATAGGCAACCATGATGTCCAATTGAGAACTCCCACCCTAGCAGAAGAATCCCTTGCAGAGCTAGCTTCTTATGGCCTACAGGAACATTTCCCAAGAAAATGTTTCGATCATGACAATTTGGCAAAGAGAGCTTACGGTAGGCGCTACAGAGCAAAGGAGTCAATTGAAGATTACTGGAAAAATTGCTCCGATGACTACGAAGTCAGGCGACGGGAATATTCTAGATTGAGTGTGCAGCAAATGCGACTCTTTGAGTACCGTCGGGTCCCGGATCAGCTCACAGACTCGGGGAATTGTCTCCAAGTCCGGGAATTCGAAGCAGTGAGGCATCTCTTGCCAGGCGTTGATTGGTCTCAAGACCCAATCACGGATTTCGAAGCAGTCATGGCAGCCCCGGCGAGATACACAGATCAATGGTTACAGCACCAGATCGAGAGGCTAGTCCATGAAGGGGTCCAGTTTACTTACCATCTGATGGGCAATTTCGACTCTCAGTCTTCCGAAGATGAAAGGACATCAGCTGAAAAACCAGAGAAAAGGAAGAAAACTAAGGCTTGCAGAGGGACTCGGACGTCCAAGAGAACAAGGAGGGAGAAGATTCCCATAAGAAGGCCAGAGACCACTTCATCTTCAGACCCCAGTTCGCCTGATGGTGCCATAGATTTGGATTGCATACCTGCTCCGCCTTCCCAGAGCGACATAGAGGCATTCCAAGCCAATGATCCTCCTGCTCCAGATATGCCGGACACCGAGCAAAAGGGTCCCAATCCGACTAAGCTGGGTGCCCAGATGGAGGAAGGAGAAATCCCATCCACCCAGGGGATCGAAGTGCATGAACCTACCCAGCAGAGCCGCCATGAATTACTACTCCTCCATGCAGCCAAGGACGACTCAACTGTCGAAGGGGAACAAAGAACAGACAAGATCCATGAGCTCGAGGGAACCAAGGAGCCACCATCACAGGAAGATATCAGACAATTATTCAGTGAGATAGGGGAGAACTCAGATGCAAACAAAGAGCTTCCTCCTTCTTCCACCCCTCCGATGGCGGGACAGCTGTTAATTTGTGATCAGCCAGTTGAAAGTATGGGAGCACAAGGTGCTAACTTAACCCTATCCTCAACCCAGACAGTGCCTCAAGAATGGCTGATCGCCAGGGCTCAGCGTAGGGCCGCCACCAAGGCGCCCATCGACCTTGAAGACATCTTCTCGCGAATGGATCAAACAAAAGCAAAAGGGAAGAAGAAACCGAGAACATACTCTAAGATAACCAAGGATGGGCAAAGGAACCGCACTCTTCATATTGCTACCCCGCCCGTAAACAAGCTAGCAGATCAAATAACCCTGGCAGATTATAGCATTACGACTGTCCCCATCGGACGAGCTACAAAAGAGCAAGAAAAAGAGGAATTTAAGGACTCGGTACAAAACATACTCAGACAGCTCGAGGAAATCACGGCTGAAAAGGACATGTATCGAGCCCGTGCTGAACAAGCCGAGGGATACATCGATAAGCTCCTACGGCCACTACACAACCCCTCTGAATCCCATATTCCCCCAACGGCATTGGCGCAGAGGACCACAACTGAATTTGAAGGAATCCGGGATACCGCAAAGGCTGTTAAGGAATGGGTGCAAGACATCAAGAAAAAAGGAGAACAGATCCTCAAAGAAGTAAAGGAAATGGCTCTCCATCGAGAGCTCACTCTCGTCAGGTTGTTAGAAGTAAAGAGAGAATCCCTCCACATGCATGAAGTAGCGGCCTCTACCCTTCCCCTCCTAAGAGCTCTTTTCTGGACACATACACAAATTCCCACACTGCCTGACATCTTGAGTCCCCATAGCATCAGTGTTCTCAAGGAATGGTATTGGACCGTCACCATGAAGAACGATGCCCAGGAAATTATTGATAAAGAAAATGACGCGTGTGAGGCGATTCTGGGGAACATGCAAGAACTAGGCAAGACCATCCTCCGATCAATGGTTTCAGGGTGGATAAATGACCTGTCCGACAGTGTAATCCGGCCGGATTGGGAGGTAAGATTGGGAGCAGATAAGGCTTCTTATTCCATTGAAGACTTAAGTTTTGCTGGTCAGTTCCATTCAGACATATTATGCTTCGAGCGTAATCGCTCCAGCTGGAAGGACGGTTTAAGGCACGTGGACCAGTATCTCGAAGGCATGCAATACAAAATTCGCCACCCTCCCATGCCACCTTTTAATCCCCTCTTCCAATTATGCATCAAGTTTCAGGAATATGTCCGCGAGGAACGAGCAGCAGGTCGTGATTTATGGCGAGAATACCTGCATGGCGAAGACCAGTTTCTGCAAAAGGAATGTGAAACCAGAATAGAGAAAGCAGTTTCTCAAAAATGCTTTTTTCCCTCCAAGTCTTAAAAAGTGCACTTTTGTCCCAAAAGGGTGACAGTTGACTTTTGGTCAACATATTGTAAAGTTTTTTTTGTGCACCTCCCCTTTTTGGATTATTTCAAAGTTGTAATTATCCTTTGGTAGTTATTGCTCCTTTTGAGTAGTTGTAGATATTTATCTCCCTATTTATGAGTGTGGGTCCCTCTTTTTGTAAGGATGAATCTGGGCCACTTGTTTAGATTAGATCTTGGTCATTCATCCATTTTTGGAAACCTATTTAAGGGGACTGGTTTTCCTTCATTTAGGAGGAAGTTCTTGAATTGTTGCGAAAGCTCTGAAGAAATTTTGCAGGAATTAATACAATGGATTGAAATTACCTTCAAATTTCCTTGTGAGTGCATGGTCTCCTTCTTCATTTAAATTAGAAAGCTTTTAATTATGTCTGTTCATTTTACACAGCAGTTCTTACCAAGCATCTGATAGAATCTCCACAGTCCATACCATTAGAGGATAGCTGATTGCTTTTTTTCCTTTCTGCATGGTTAATCTGGGCTATTTTATGATTCAGTTCGATTATCAAAAGCACACATATCATGAATATAGAAGTTCTAATATTGTATTTGGTAATATGAAAATCTGGTTTCTCCTTTGAAGATTGCACTAAGTTTATGCAAACATTGTGTCTGAATGACTGATGATGCTTAACCTGGTTTCCTGGAGGTGTCTGTCTGCTTGGGTAAATCTGTTGTCCTAGTTAATATTTACTGTTCTCTCTCGCTACCCTTCCTTTCTTTCCTCCCAATTTTATCCTTTTTTTAGAAATCCAGTCTTGCTAAATCAGCTTCAAATAAATCAACATCACCTGAAAGAAAACCAAAAGAGGTCCCTGGGAATTCGCATATGAAATTACTAATCAAACGTAAGCCCCCTTGTGTTTCCAGCATAAACACATAAAGCCACTGAGAGATCCCGCAGTCAAGACCTGACAAAAGAAACCTTGAGGTAGTCTCCTTTGATCAAACTTAGAAAACAGCATTAGAGACTTCCTTATCTCAAGAGAGAGTAGGATAATCAGTCGGCTATTCTATTCTGCGTTGGCCGTATGGAGTTTGCAGCAATGCGATTTCAGACACGTCAACACAAAGGAGTTGTGACAGCAGTTGTAGTGAGGTGGTTGGCTGCTTGGCAGGCCGAACCACTCTTCTTCTCTTTGCAAGAGCAATACTAACACAACTTCCTTCTAATTAGTTCTCTGCTACCACACAATCAGCCCCATACAGCAGACAAAATCTGAAAGGTTGCAGCAATGAAAGGAATATCAAAACACAAACCTACAGCAGGCCATACCATTTGAGGAATTTGGAGTGTACAATAAACCCCAACTCAAAGGGAAACCTTAGTCTATACACTCTAACAATATCGCCATCAGCAAACTATCGTATGACAGCAATTTGGACAGAAAGGAATCAGATTTCTAATCTCTGTGAGTCTTTTTCTAAGTAAGCACCTTATTTTCTAGTGATCTCCTTAGTTGTGTGCTACATCTAGAGTTCAACTTTACCTCCTCAAAACTATCAGATATGTTGGTAGTGGTTTAAGGATTTCACTTGCTTGTAATAGAACTATTATCAAAAGATTGTTGTATTCAATTTCAATAAAATGCTGACATAAGTATTGAGCTTAAATGTGATTTCAAATTAGTTTTCAATCTATTTCTTGTTATTAGAAGAAGGCATTTATCTTCTTTCTTTCAAAAACTTCAAACAAAAAACAATTACATCTTCTGCAACTTTTGTCTAGCTCTGAAAGATCACATTCAAAGAAAAGACATATAGTATTATTAATTTAATTAAAAAACAAGCAGGTGTTCTTCCTCTACTACTCAGAAAACTCAATGTCCTAGAGAGGGTGGGACATTACATGAAATCACATCTTCTATCTATGCTCTGGATTATCCATCTTCCGACTCTTTTGGTGATATCCATCCTACATAGACAAGTAAGTTTTATTGCTATTACAAACTTCAAGATCTAATCGTACTTTCATGAGACTCAATCATTCACCCTTCTCACTCTTTCTCTGAAGTTTTATGGATTTCCTTTAAGATCCTTAGTTGGCACTCAGACTCTTCTCACTTGATTACCATCACATTCATTTCCACTTGAAAACACATCATCATTTATTCTTTCACTCATTCCTTGAAGGATCTCACTTAGATGGAGATCAAATTGATAGACCCATTCAGGAACCTTGGATTCTACACAAATATACTGGAAGATTAGCCCCTTGTTATGCAAATGCAACATTTTACCTTATTGAACATGATTCTGAAATCTGCACTGAAACTTGGCATGTCTTACAAACTAAGAACTAGAAAGGTCATTTGGCTTTGGAAAAGTGATCAGGAAATCAGACTTCAATAACAGCTTTGGGAATTTGATATTGAAAGGCTTGCCATGAGGAAGACTCGGACCTAGGAAACAGATTGGGATTCTGATCAAACTTGGCATTGGATAGCATTAAGGGCATTCAGATCCCAAACTCAAACCTTGAAGGCAAATTGGAAGTCTGCAGAACTCGAACCTTGGATAAGTTTATGATTACATGCCTTTGATAAACTTGGACATGAAACTTGGATGTTGGAAGCAATATAGGACTAAGGAAATTCGGACCTTGAAAAAGTTTTAGGAATAATCCTATTCCTCTTCCCAAGCCCGAGTTTAGGACTTGCAGTGTATCTAAAAGCTAAGACTTGGGGGCTGGAATACATATGGAAATTTCGGATTAGGAACATTTTTAGGATAATCTAATTTTGTTTCCTATGTCCGAATTTGAGTGATGGATCAGTTTTCCCAAGCAAAACTCAGGGCTAGTGTTGTGACCTAATCACACACCACCCCATTCCAAATTGGAAGCCCCTACCTTTTAGGTCCTCTTGGTCTTTTGGTTTTGGTTCTTTGGGTCTTTCGTTGCAATCTCTTCGGTCTCCCCGGCCTGCAAGTGTTTTGAAGAAATTTGATCGTCTACAAGTCATTTGAGCGAATTTGGCTAAGTCTAGTCTATTTTAGGGTTTTTGCCCTTCAAACTTAGGTTTGAAGTCTTTTCCTTAGGGTTTTTGGAAATCTGAACGTTGCAATCAAATCAGAGCCCTTCAAGGAAGCTACCAATAAAATTGAGCGAATTCTAAGCACTTACTATTTTTAGTAAGTCTATTTTTAGTAAGTTTCACTGTGTCCCGGACTATCTTTATTTGGCCAAAAAAATTACTATTTTTAGCAGTTTCTATTTTTAGTAAGTGTCACCTTGTCCCAATTTGCCCAGATATGATGTTTTGAAGTACTTACTATTTTTAGCAAGTCTATTTTTGGCAGGTCCACCTGAGGCAATGGTCACGACACTGAAGGCGGGGCATTCCTAAAAATTTGTCTAAATCCAGAAAGATGAAAAAGCAAACAGTTGATCAAAGAAATGGCTAAGCGTGAAATTCTTTCCTAAAGTGGAAAAAGCATTGAAAATCTAAGGCAGAGAAATCCACTTCAAATCCAACAATGGCATCCCTATCTGGAAAGATGAAAAAATGGCTAAGTCATTGAAGAACATCTAAAGAATCCTCCACCATCCAAAAATTACACTCAAGTATAGAAGGGGGGCACCAAATAGACCTCAAGGAGGAATTTCCTCCTTGGGCATAATTTCCTCCATAATTGCAAAATCCCACCTAAACATGTGCAAGGGCGCCAAAACAGGGGTGTGGAGGAATTCTCTCCTCCATGCAAAAATCCTCCACATGGTATGAATTCCACCCAAGTTGGAATCATGGCACCAAAATGGCCTAAGCGAGGAGTTGTCCTTCCAAATCAAAGTTGCTGCATGGGGAGGTTTTAGCTCCCAAGACCAAAAAGAGAGCACTAGAATAAGGAGAAGGAGGAATTTCCTCCCAAACATACTTTTCTAGCAACACATGGATTCAGCTCCCAAATAAGGAAGTAGATCATTAGATGAGAGGTGTGGAGGAATTTTCCTCCAAGGTTGGAATTCCTCCACCTAGTGAAAAATGCGCTCCAGTTAGAGGATGGGCGCCAAACAAGTATGAAGGAGGAATTTCCAAGACAAAGTTAAAATCCTTCACATCATGGTAAATGCGCTCCAAATCAAGGATAGGGCGCCAAAATGAGCTTCAAGAGGAAGTTTCCTTCCTAGTTAGAATTCCTCCACAAGGTGAAAATGAATCCCAAGGATAAAAAATTTGAGAAAAGAATTAAAGGCAAGGAAGAAATTCAAAATTCCTTTCTTAAAAAAGAAGAATTTTGTCAGAGATGAAGAAATTCCAAGGCATTGAAAAATTGGCCAAGAGAGAATTTTCTCTCCTGAATTCTAGAGCTCAGAACGGAAAAAATTGCTAAAAAAAAGGAAAAGTGATTGATTGATCAGAAATCTCCCTCCGAACAAGATGAATTCAAAAACACAAAAAAATCTTCCAGGATAAAAAAATCTCTCTAGGAATTTTCTCTCTCCAAAAATCTAGATGGACAAGATTTCCTTCCAAGTGGACAAAATCAACAAAATTCTATCAAGAAAGGAAAATCTTTCAAAATATCCCTTTGAATCAAAAAAGGAAAGATTTTCACAATCAGTGAGTTGGCGACATGCAAAGGGAATATTCCGCGTTTATGACACATAACTTAAGAAATTATGGAAATGTCCATTTTCGAACTCAACCTTAACGACGAGACCTGTTTGCATGGCGAGTTGTCAAGGGAAACATGAGGCATTTTAAATACAATTGCTAAGTTTAACATCTTGCCAACTTGGCAACTTGGTAAGGAAATTATATTTAAACGAAGGATTGAAATTCATTTCTCATGCAGGTTTTTGGAGAAATTTGAAGTTGGAGAGAGGTGGAGAAAAGTCGGAGGCAAAGAATTTATTATTTTTCCAGAAGTTCTTGTTCGCGGAGGTTCTATTTTATTCCAAATTGAGAATTTACACACTGGAATTCCTCCATCAATTTATTAAATTCCTTGTGATGATTTTAATGTTAATTTATTTTGGTTTGTAGGAATGGTGGAATCCAACAAGGTTGCGGCTACTTCTCGGCAAGCACAGATTAAGAACGAGCTCAAAGGATTCCTTCTAGAGTCTAGGATTATTTCAAAGTGGAAGGAAATCAGCGACACCAAATTAGGAACTTTCCAGCTAGGAGCATTCTGGAACAGAATCTTTGGAACAGCAGGACGTGCTCCATCAGCCCTTTCCATCAAGTTTGTCAAGAGTGGGATTGTCTCAACCATCGGCTTCCCTCCAACCATTCAGTGTCCAGAACTGATTTTGGAGTGCACAAAGCATTATAATCCTAAATGAAGGGCAATTTTGGCATCTGGTGGCAAGCTTCTATCCAACTTGACAGTCGATGCAATTGGAGAGACATTCGGGATTCCTGCATTCCAATCCATGACTTATATAACCAAGGATAGAGCTGCGATGACATATGATGTTGGCATGGAAAGATGTGCTCGAATAGTCAACAAGGTCTAGATGTAGAGGTCGAGGCCACATATTTCCAAAATGCCCAAGCAAATCACCAGCTTTGACCTTAAGCAAGAGTATGTTGACCACGTGATGATGTTAAGTAGGATTATGGGATGTCCACATGCCTTCATATTTGAAACATGGATGTTTTTCTTCATCAGTGAAGTAATGGAAGGCAATGGGATAGTGGATTGGGCAATATTGATCAGCCATTATGTGCATGAGCAGCTGAGGAATTTGAAGGAGAAGCGAACCCAATCTTTTTACATGAGTTCATATGTTATCTATTCACTGGCAAGAATGGGAAAATTTGACGCCTTGCCAAGAAAGGGAGCCATGGGATGCAGACCAGGTCAATTGAAGGTTCACGAATGCTATCCACAGTTACATCTCTACAGCACTACATCTTTTAAGTTAAGCAACGACACTTTCACCATGCATTTAACCAGATTATTACAAGGTGAACCCCATACAAGGTTGTCGCCGGTAGCCAAAGCGTTGATACAAAAGTACAGAGCTTGGTATATTCAATTTCCAAAGTTTACCTATATCCGGGTTTAAGGATTCTCTTTTCTACCGCATAAGCTACCAAGGTATCCAATAGACAAAATGGTGTTGTTGGAGCTCACCAAACAATTGACCGCCTACGACAAAATTCAGAAGAAGAAGAAGCTATCAATTGAATTTCCTACTGTCATAGGTGATTATATAGAAATGTGTCGGACATTGGCAACGGCTGAGAGTTCTTTGGATGAATTGGCATTTTATCACTTGACATCCCATACAACCAAATCCTACTTTGATCTGTACAACAAAATAAGGATGGTTGCCGAAGTGAAGTTCAAGCACAAATTCCACCTAGAGGACTACTGAGCTAACGCTAGATGTTCTCCAGGTTGTCCCTTGACATGATAAGACTTTGTGAAATAATTCAGGTGTCGGATCAGGTCAAGGAGGATGGGAATCTAGTTCAACCAAAATTTGAAATTTGAAGGATAGGCCCATTCAAGCTCTGGATTGGTTGGAACCAGAAATTGATGATCTAGATGGTTTGACTAGACCAGTCCTAAAATTCACTAGACATTGGGTTGATCAGCACATTGCAAGGCTCGAGGACTATATAAAGGGATGACCTCTTCATTTGTAAAGGAGAGGAGAGATTGTCTGAGATTGTTGCAATAAGCTATTGAAGTAATAAACTGTGATGCATTGTTCTTTGATGGTGTACACTTGTTTTATTTCATAACTTGCATGGTTTCACTTTCCTCGTTTCGTATAGATTTATTTCAAGTATTTAGATGAATGAGGTTGATTGCAGTGTGTTAAGGAGAAGATCACTAGCTCATATCTTTTGTTGGTAGCTGATTGTTATTAACAGCGCAAGGTTGGACTAGGCTATTTTATGTGTGCATTTAATCCAAATTATTGAATGGATATTGTTCTCTGATGGCATTCATTGATGATTTGAAATCTTTCAAACACAACCCTTGAAGATTGCACCTGCTTCATGTAGTTGTCTCAACGTGGTGAAGTGGAGTGTGATTGATCCTATCCTATACATTGCTATCTACTAAGTTCCTAGATTTAGAGTAGCTTTCCTTAAACCCTTCCTCATTTACTTTCAGCATTATTTCAATCGAAAAGTCCTAAAACAAGAACCATTCATAGCCAAATCATTCGTGTAAAATCTCCCTAAAAGTTATAAATTTGTTTAAATCTTCTTCAAAGTGTGTAACTCCCCTTGGATTACCAACAACATCAACCACATGAGCCTATATCCATAAAGTCACTAGTACGCAATCAGAACCTTGGAGTCATCGTATGGTATTCCTACAATCTTAGCATACATTTAACTTTGATCAAGAGAGGATAAGGTAGCCATTGGGAAACTTTATTTTGTGTTGGGCGTGGTCACAAAACGCACGTCAATAGGTAGCATAGGTTTTAGGATTTAAGACTTATTCCTAATTTTGATGCAAACACTGAGTTTGAGGGTGACTTGGTCATAAGTTCAGTGATAGGAAGGTTTTTAAGATTTAAGACTTATTCCTGATTTGTGTTCAAACACCGCATTTTAGGGAGAGAAACTTAAGCTGAGGCGCAAAATTAAGTGATAGGAAGACTTGTAGGATTAAGGCCTTATTTCTGATTTTAGTGCTACCACTGATTTTGTCTTTGAAACTTGGACATAGCAAAGTTTTTGGGAATTCGTAAAGTCCTTCCTAATGCTGAATTTGGGAGGTGAAGTTTGTCCTTAATATGTTGAAACTTCAGGGTTAGGAATCAGATTGAGATTTTCCCAAAATCTCTCCCATCTCCGAGTTTGTTCTTTTATGACTTTATTTCTTCTCCATCCTTATTCATTTCCACTTTTCCAAACTCTTGTTTGAGGTGAGGTTTGATCTTTGAGTTCCTCTCTTAACTCCATTCATATCTCACTTGATTCCAATGTTGCTAAACGACCTTTGGATTTAAGGGGGCATGGCATTGGTCCTTTGCTCATTCCACAATAGGTTGGGGGTTTGACCTTGGTTTAAACCTGAATCCCTGATTCCTTCCCCACTTATCACAACACTACAAGCCTCCTATGCTCCTTATCTCACCTCAGTGATTGTATGATGCATTTTGATCTAGCCTCTCTCATTCTAGAAATCTTTACAAGACAGTTGTTGCAAAATTCCAGCAAAGCAAGCAAAACAAAAGGGGGTCCCTGTCGGAGATAGGATGTGTGTGTGCAACACAACACATGCCATCCCATTCCATGTAGCATGTTCTCCCTGTTAATACATGATAGCTTCGGTAAGATAAATGATTGAATGAGAGATAAATGAAGTCTCTCATTCAATCATTTATCCTATCGATAAACTACGAGGAAAAAAAAAATACTTCAAGCTATTGTTCCTTCATTTGATAATCATTCTTCATTTGTATATGTTCAATCTACTAAGTTCGATCAATGCTCAAACTATTGATAATCAAAAAAATACTTCAAGCTATTGTTCCTTCATTTGATAATCATTCTTCATTTGTATATGTTCAATCTACTAAGTTCGATCGATGCTCAAACTATTGATAATCATATCATAGCATAGTATACCGATTAATATCGGTTTGCATTATAACTGTGATCACCGATTATTATCGGGCTAACCATGTATTCCGATTTATATCGGTTGATTTATTAAACAGTGAACAAATAATGGTTATCGAGATTAACCGATTGTTATCGGGTGGCAAAGCATACACCGATTGGTATCGAATTATTAATTAAGCGACCACCGATTGGTATCGGGTAACAAGCCACGTAGACACCGATTGGTATCGGATAATAAGTTAAGTATGCACCGATTAGTATTGGGTTGTTGATTAAAGTATACACCGATTGGTAATTGTAAACAATGAGTCAAAGGGTGCGATCAAGTAATGTCTTGATCGATCATGTCTAAAAGACATGACCGGTCAAGGCATTGCTTGATCCTCCCCACTTGCATATACATATCAATCGATATTTGTGAAAAGGACATCGAAATCAATAAATGCTCCTCTCACCTGCCATAGAAAAGAAGATAGTCAGATTTATCATATAAATAGATAATACATAGATCAAGAAAATTAAAAACTAGAATATAACTTGCATATTGAATTGAGAATTGAACATCATTTACATGGTATCAGAGCTATAGTTAAATCGAACCTGAGGCTGTTCAATTTTGTGGAAAATTCAAAACAAGCATATATTCAACATCACAATTCTTCTAATGGCTAGCACTATCAGATTTGAAGATAGACTCGGAGGAGGTGATGACTTCTCCGCATGGAAGTTCAAAATTCAGATGATTCTAAAAGAAAATAAAGTCGAATCATTTGTAAAAACTGAAACTGCAGAACCTGAGACTGAACCTGACAAAACAACTTGGAGAGAGGGAAATGAAAAGGCCATCAAAATCATAGTTGATGGGGTGAGAAATAATATTATGCTCATCATAAGGAAACATGAAACAGCCTACAACATGTTCAAAGCACTCGAAGATGCATTTGAGATATCTAATGCTAGTAGAACCTTGGCTTTAAAAAGAGAAATAAATCACATAGCCATGATCAAAGGAGAATCAGTCAATGCCTACCTCATGCGAATATCAGCCCTAAGGGATGAACTGGCAACTCTTGGATATGAGATCCAAAGCAAAGAATTAAGAATCATTGCTCTAGATGGGTTGCCTAGCACATGGGAAACATTCATCCAAGGCATCAATGCGAGGGATGAATTTCCAAAATTCGATAGGCTAAAGGCTGACTGTCTCCAAGAGGAATCAAGGCAAAATAAGAAAGGGATCAAGCAAAAGAATATAGATGAAGATCTCCAAGCTCTAAATACAAACTCAAACAAGAAAAGCAAGCAGAAACAATTTAGAAAGAGAAAAGGTCGTCACGGCAAGAACACCTTCAAGAAGGACCCTTCACAGATTCAATGTTACAGATGTGACAAATTTGGGCACTATGTTGCCAAATGTCCAAAAAGAGCCAAACAACAAGCCACATTTGCCAAAACAAGAAAATCTAAAAGGGAAGAAGACCCCGAGAAGTATGTACTCTATTCAGCACTCACAAACCAAGCATCAAACAAAGTTAACTCCTGGGTGATCGACAATGGCTCATCCAGACACATTACAGGATTCAGAGAAGTGCTAGACTCCATGAAAGAGGAGAATGATGAGGAAGTAACTATCGGAGATGACTCCACACATCCAGTCAGAGGAGTTGGAACCTGCACCATCAAACTAAAGTCAAGTGTATCATTACAACTTAAAGGAGTACTATATGTCCCAAGCATCAAGAGAAACCCAGTCTCAGTATCAACACTAGAGGACAATGGATACAGAGTGACCTTCATGAACAACAGAGTATTGGCTTGGCCAAAGAATTCATCCATCAAGAAAGCTAAAACTATTGGTCAAAGACAAGGCTACTTGTACGAGCTATGCACAGAGCCCAATTTAGTCCTAATCCATGAAACTACAGATGCTAATGAAGTCTGGCATAGAAGACTAGGCCACCTAAATTTTAGAGCTTTATCATCAATGGGAGACCTTGTCACAGGCCTACCTAAGTTAAAGCGATATCATTCAGGGGCATGCAAAGGATGTGCCCTAGGTAAAAATACTAAGGGTGCTTTTCAAAATAGTACTAGGAAAACAAGTAAAATTTTAGAGTTAGTTCATTCTGATGTATGTGGACCCATGTCCGTACCTTCTTTGGGGGGATTTTTGTATTATGTAATATTTGTTGATGACTACTCTAGGAAAACTTGGATCTACTTTCTGAAATATAAAGAATCAAAAGAGATCCTCAATAGGTTTATAGAATTCAAATCACTAACAGAGAACTACTCAGGAAATAAAATTAAAACCGTAAGAACTGATAATGGGGGGGAATACACATCAGAATTATTTAAAGATTTTTGTAAAAATTCAGGAATTAAGAGGGAGTTAACAATACCTTATAATCCTCAACAAAATGGGGTAGCTGAGAGGAAAAATAGGACAATCATTGAAGCTGCCAAAGCTATGATTCTTGATTAGAATCTAAATGTCAATCTTTGGGCAGAAGCAACTAGTACTATTGTATATATTCAAAACATATGTCCTCACTCCCATCTTGAAGATAAGACCCCTGAGGAAGTCTTTACTAAATCAAAACCAGATATCAGCCATCTTAGGATATTTGGATGCCATGTCTATATTCATGTACCTAGGGAGAAAAGATTAAAATTAGAGCCTTCTGGAAAAAGGGGAATCCTTGTAGGATATAGTGAAACCTCCAAGGCCTACGAGATCTATATACCTAGTCAAAAGAATATTAAACTAAGTAGGGATATGATCTTTGAAGAAGACTTAGCCTTCAAGAGAGCCCAAAGCTCACTAGAGCCTGAAGTCTATATCCCTACCCCTAGCATAGATGAAGATCCTAGTCCTGAGCTTCAGAGGGAGAATCCTGAGGAAACTATAGGTGAAACTCAAAACCCACCTAGAGAAAACCTCAAGAAAAGACCACTATGGGCCACCAAGACTGTAGCAGAAGCTCAGAAGTTTCTTGCTCCTTCAGGAACCTTCAGGGAAACCAAAAGGCCTAATAAATTCACTAGCTATGTTGCCCTTATGAATGATCTCTCTAAAGCCGAACCAAACAATGTATCAGATGCACTTGAACATCAAGTATGGAAGGATGCCATGTCTGAAGAGTATCAGTCCATTATGAAGAATGATGTTTGGGAGATTGTTCCTAGGCCAGCTAAGAAATCTGTTGTTTCATCTAAATGACTTTTCAAGATCAAACATGTTGCAGATGGCAGTATTGAAAAACACAAGGCCAGATTTGTAGCTAGAGGGTTCTCACAAAGGGAAGGAATAGATTATGAAGAAACTTTTGCACCTGTTGCCAGGTATACATCAGTAAGAGCTGTATTAGCCATTGCAACAGCAAAGGGGTGGAAGGTACACCAGATGGATGTTAAGACAGCATTTCTAAATGGTGAGATCTCAGAAGAAGTCTACCTAGAGAAACCTGAAGGGTTTGAAATTCATGATGCAAAGTCTCATGTGTGTGGACTCAAGAAAGCTCTCTATGGGCTTAAACAGGCTCCTAGGGCCTAGTATGAAAGAATTGACACCTATCTCTTAGGACTAGGCTTCTCTAAGAATGATGCAAATCCTAATCTCTACTACAAAAGAAATAAAGGTGATATGCTAATATTGATTTTATATGTTGATGACTTATTAATCACAGGAAATGATCACCTTATAGATCAATGCAAGAAAGATCTATCCAAATAATTTGATATGAAGGACTTGGGACTCCTTCATTACTTCCTAGGATTGGAAGTATGGCAAAATTTTGACAACATTATACTAAACCAAGGAAAGTATACCTTGGACATTTTGAAGAGATTCGGAATGCTAAATTGTAGGCCCATGACCTCTCCTATGGAAACCAATTTACATAAACTTAAAGAAGCAGCAGCAGAGTCACAACCCACTGACCCTACTCAATACAGACAGATGATTGGGTCCCTGGTGTACCTGGTAAATACAAGGCCAGATATCTGTTATGCAGTTAATGCTCAAAGTCAGTTTATGTGTGAACCTAAGGAGATACACCTGGTTGCAGTAAAACACATTATGAGATACTTACAAGGTACCCTAAAACTTAGTCTCAAATATGAGAAAGTTGATATAGACCTACATGGATTTACAAATTCAGATTGGGCTGGAAGTGTGACTGATAGAAAAAGCACTTCAGGGTGTTGCTTCAATCTAGGTTCAACCATGATATCTTGGATCAGCAGAAAGCAGCCTTCTATAGCTCAAAGCTCCACCGAGGCCGAATACATTGCAGCTTCTACGGCTGCTCGAGAGGCAGTATGGCTTAGGAAGTTGCTTGTGGGGTTGTTTGGAGAGCCTATGAAACCCACTGTTATACATTGTGACAATCAAAGCTGCATAAAACTTCCAGTAAATCCAGTGTTCCATGACAGATCCAAGCATATTGAGATTCCATACCACTATGTGCAAGATATGGTAGACAGGAATATGATCCAATTAGAATATGTTTGTACAGGAGATCAAACTGCAGATGTTCTGACCAAACCTCTTTCCAGAGTGAAGGTTGATCACTTCAGAAAAGGTTTAGGTATGATAGAAAGGTAATTTGCTTTGTAATCTGTATTTGCATATCAATAAGATGTTTAATATGTAAACTTCTTTGTCATGATAAGACATTTTGGATTTTATCCCCTGGGTTCACATCTAAGAGGTGACAATCTCTCAAGATAATGAACACTTGTATGTAGACATTATAAGGTGACGATCTTACGATGTCCAAACCAGTTATCATGTTGGATCTCTGGTGTGTCATGGATGTGCCATGATTGTGTTGTGATAAAACATTTGTATAAGATGTTAGTGTACATACCACAACTTGGATAAGATGAGAATTTAATCTTTCTCATATGATTATCCTTAAGTATTGCATGTTTAGGCAATACTGATATCACATGCTTAGGTGATATCCTGTCATCACAAGATTGACGTGATGGACATTTGTATCACGTGTTTAGGTGATACTTCATACAATGTGATTAGGTGATATGATTTTCTAGAGAGACAGATTGTGTAAAGAATACTAACCATCATTTGAATTGTGATGCTTGATATATTGTTTTTCATTTATCTTACCTAGCTATGAGGGAGTGTTAATGCATGATAGCTTCGGTAAGATAAATGATTGAATGAGAGATAAATGAAGTCTCTCATTCAATCATTTAACCTATCAATAAACTATGAGAAAAAAAAAAACTTCAAGCTATTGTTCCTTC
The DNA here is from genome assembly GCF_030272615.1 of Cryptomeria japonica. Taxonomy (NCBI): domain Eukaryota; kingdom Viridiplantae; phylum Streptophyta; class Pinopsida; order Cupressales; family Cupressaceae; genus Cryptomeria; species Cryptomeria japonica. Next base: position 27,791,128 of record NC_081406.1, on the reverse strand, counting down.
ATTTGATGATCATTCTTCATTTGTATATGTTCAATCTACTTAGTTCGATCAATGCTCAAACTATCAATAATCATATCATAGCATAGTATACCAATTAATATCGATTTGCATTATAACTGTGATCACCGATTATTATCGGGCTAACCATGTATTCCGATTTATATCGGTTGATTTATTAAACAGTGAACAAATAATGGTTATCGGGATTAACCAATTGTTATCGGGTGGCAAAGCATACACCGATTGGTATCGGGTAACAAGCCATGTAGACACCGATTGGTATCGGGTAATAAGTTAAGTATGCACCAATTAGTATCGGGTTGTTGATTAAAGTATACACCGATTAATAATTGTAAACAATGAATCAAAGGGTGCGATCAAGTAATGTCTTGATCGGTCATGTCTAAAAGACATGACCGGTCAAGGCATTGCTTGATCCTCCCCACTTGCATATACATATCAATCGATATTTGTGAGAAGGACATCGAAATCAATAAATGCTCCTCTCACCTGCCAAAGAAAAGAAGATAGTCAGATTTATCATATAAATAGATAATACATAGATCAAGAAAATTAAAAACTAGAATATAACTTGCATATTGAATTGAGAATTGAACATCATTTACACTCCCTACTTCAAACAAATGATTAGAGATAGCAGTTGTTTGTACCTCATTCGCCCCCTCTAAAGAACATAAACTATGCTCTACACTCCCCAACAAAGAATATTCCAAAGTGAGTGTGGTAATGGAGGACATGAGACAATATTGAATTAAGACGAATTTCTCTATTGTCATGGATGGGTGGACCAATATTAGACATTGGCCACTTATCAACATCATAGTCACATGTTCAGTTGCCTCATATTTTCTTAGAGCCATTGATTGTTTTGGGAAACGCAAGGATGCTGAATTTCAGTTTTATATTTTGAGAGATGCCATAGAGGAGATTGGAGCAGCCAATGTTGTGCAGGTGGTTACTGATTTGATGCGTGTGCAAATTAGTCATTTTGATGGTTGAGGGTGCTTACAAGGACATCTTTTGGACCCCTTCTTGTGTTCATGCATTGAACAATGCATTGAAAGACATAGGGAAGATGGATTGGGTGCAGCAGGTAGTTGTAGAGGCTAGAGATATTTAGATGTTTATTTGCAACCGTCATGCCTCACCTGCTCTCTTAAAGACATTTCAAAGAAGGAATTCTTCAAGCCCATAGAGATAAGGTATGCCAGCTATTATTTTTTGTTAGAGAGGATATTCGAGGTGTAGGAGGCTCTATAGTTGATGATGGTTAATTCAGAAGCATCAAACAAAAAAAAATTGATGATGATTGGCAGTCCAATGTGAGGTAAAAAAATTGTTATTAATATTTTTTATTAACTTTCTAACTTTTATTTTATTAATACATTTTAAATTTATAATTTGATTGCTGATTTTAATTTTCTAAATTCTAACTTGGTTTTTTTTTTCATATTTTTGTTTTTAAATATAATAGCCCCATTTCACTAGCTGTGGATGTCATTAGATATGCTGATACAGCCACTCTAAGTGGCCATGCAGAGAAATTAGTGGTCGTGCATAGTGTTTTGCGACTCCAGGATCACCAAATTTTAGAGTATTGACAGAGTCCAGCATTGCGGTGGGGTGTTGATCCATAGGACGTCGCTTGAATTGATGAGGAGGAGACACAGGAAGGATTGGTTGGAGTTCCATTAGATGAGCCAGCCTCTCAAAGTGATAGCGATTCAAGCTCTAATTTTGATGCAATGTTGGCAGATACCAATTAGAGGCAGCCATCATACTTTCCATTACTATTATTTTGACATTTGTGACTTTGTCATTTTGACATTTGTATTGCAAACTTGTTACCTTTCAGCATTGTGGTGTATCAAGTATTACTATTTTTCAATTTTATATCATATGCACATTGATTGTTTGACATGAATTATGGAAGCTATTAAGTAGTACTATTAATTTGTTCAACTCTCATCACTCATGTGAACTCTATTGTTGTGTTTTACTAAGTACTTTTAATTCTATAATGTATATGTGAATATGAATATCTGAAATTTCCATATATATATATATACATATATCCATCCCCCATTGTCCACAAAAAATGGCCTATAAAAAATCCCGTCCCTGAAACACATCCCCCCACCCCCTGTCCCGGAAACTCAGTGGAACATAGGTGATTTCCACTTCTCTATACTGATATGATCTCTGGCACTTCTTGCACTTGCAATGGATATTGATCCTTTTGAGATGGAAGGTGCGGACCAATTTGGAGATATGAAAAAAAGCTGAAGCTGCACAATTATTTGAGCCACATCATATGTTGCATATCTTCTAATTGACCTGCATTTACTTGTGCAATGCCTAAATGTGCTTCACCATATATATTGTGTCGTCGCTACTTTGACTCCCAGCACCATTTATATACTAGAATGTCATCCAGTGACCATAAAAGCTGTGTAATCTGTTGGATGATTATTGATCAATGATGTGTAAGCACGCTTTCATGCCCAGGTGATCATTGAAACAGACACTTCAAATGTTGCCATTGCTTATTTTAATCAGCGTGTACAGCTATGCACAATGAAAGCAAACGTTTTGAATTGGAGTGCATTAAAAATGCACAGCAGCATCTATTAAAATATTCTGTTTACATTGCAATTGGTAGTGTTATCATTTGGCAGTAAACATGGTTCTCTTACAAAAATGTATTATAGAACGAGTTTGATTTTCCTACAAGAATTTATGATACTAAGTAAAATGAATAAATTGAACAAAAAACTCAGTGACAACTTTTTGTTTACTATTATTCATTTAAAGTACTGTCAATAGAAATTCTAGCATCCTTGAATATTATATATGTATTTGACTATTCCAATCCACAGGCCCTAAAGCATTTTCATGGCTTCAACAATGTATTTCATGTTATGTGAGAAAAGACTATAGTCAGCATACTTTAAGAGCTTTACCTTACGTTCTATTCTCTATGATGAAATACTCAAAAAGAATTTTATAACGGGCACAAAAAATGTCACTGAAAAACAATCTAAGAAACTGATCAACCATTGGAGTACCTGTTGACAAAAATATATTTTCTGGCTTGGATTGTCAGCTCAGACAATATTTGCATAATACATTCAGCTTAATACCTTCTCCTGGCAGCTTCTTTGTGTTTCAAGAAATAAAACTAAATTATGACAATCAAAAGTTCAATCTCAATGCATGCTAAATACAGTGTGAAAAAGAAACTCTCAAAAACATACTCAAAAAATGGTTATAATAAGCACATTCATTTTCACCCATTAAACTTAAAGCTTCATCCTTCTTGACTCAGTCTTTCAAACATTCATCGTGAAACTGCACAATTGATTTCTTATTCAAGAACAAAAGGCTCCTGGCAAAAATATTTTTCTGTGATGTAATATCTGCTAGAATTTATCCAGTGTCACTTGTTGTTGAGAGTGTCATTTTGCATAATCTATAACATTGACCATGGCTCTGGTGAAATGGTAATCTTGCTGCACTCTAATCAAATGTTATTTGATTTTAAAAACTTTCCCAATAAAATAATGATTAAAAAGAAATCTTCCTACATGTTTGGAATTTTAGAGCTTCCTAAGCTGTCCCCAGGTAAAGTCCATGATTAAAATCATATATTGTACCCAACGATAGTCCACAGTGAACAATTAACTTATCTTTTGCTAATATAAGTGTGATACTGCTTTAAGATTGTTACTATAAATTTTAAAATTGTTATGATCCATCTCTGGAAAAGATACCAAACTGCTCCTATATCCCTGATGCCTAATCTGAAATACTGAAGATTGTGATCAATTTCAATTTTTCTATTTTTTTAGGACAATTTATGGTTCCCCCAAACACCCACTATTTTAATTAGTAGCTAATCGGCTCGGCAAATCAACTACAAGGTTTGCACTCTTACCAATGTAATTAAGGAAACCAATTCCCACTGACTAGAGCACATATCATAAAAACCTTATAAATAGGGATCTACTGATAAAAGAAACTCAATCAAAATTTAAAAAGATTAATTGTATACCTTCTCATGATGTCGATCTTGCAAATCCAACAACTTCCTACTCTGCTTTACACTAGCTTGAAAGGCCGCCTCTCTAGCATCATCTTCGTTCTTTGCATTTCCATTATGTGATTTCATCATAAACCTCCCCCTATAAGAAAACCCATTAGACCTAATGACTGGAATACCTGAAGGAGCTTGGGCTGTTCTATAAATGAATAACTTTGTGCAGACATCTGCTGCTGAACAAGTGTCAGGCCTTAAAACTTTAGCAGGACTCAAGGACAATAAATCAGATCTTATTTTATGACCTGAAGTCCGATGGAAAGAACAACAAGGCTTGACCAAAAGTCTTTGGTCTAAATATGGGGAAACTTGTGAAGAAAGAGGAATTGCAGAGAAAATTGAGATAGAATTGTGTGGACTTAAAGAAACTGGGTTACCCATCAATTTCAGTAGGAATGTTTAAAATTCTAAGACTGAGGTGACATAATCATTCGTGTGACCTGCAGGCAAAAAGTAATTAAATTTTAATTATTGTGTATAAAATCAATTCCAATGCACTTAATTTCACGGCTAAGATGCTTGAATTGACACAAAACGAATCACATAAGACATTTCTTCACATATTGAACACACCCTCCATAACCTTTACCGGTACTGTAACAAACTAATCCACAACTGACGGATCACAATTTGATATTAATAAACAAAAAGTAAACCTCTAAGTGACGGATCACAATTTCAATTTGATCACATATTGAAATGAAGCCCTGATCTGAACAGAGGTTAAACCCTGTCAACTAAGAAGAGTTATATGTTATTTTACTTGTTTTTTCAAGAGACCATCATCCAAATGTTCTTGTTATCTTGAGCAGCTTCCTAGCATTGTTAAAGTTGCTTCGACTTTGAGATAACATTTCTGGTTTAATTGCGAGCAGAGGCAGAGACATTCTAAGAACAATCTATGCCAATCATTCCTCAAAGGTTATCCCTGGAGAGAGTGAAAACTTAACAAGCAGTGGTAATTTGTCTGAATCGAATCTCTCCAACATAACTTGAAATGTAGCTGAGTTTGGAAAAGCTCTTGGTGGTCACTGAGTCATCAAGAAGCTACAAATCAATAACCAAATCCTTCTTGTTATAGACAACAAGAGTGTAAAATTGAACTTGAAGAAAGAACCATCCTGCCATATGCGTAATTTATTATCAATAGATTTCTATACTCGACACAAATTCCACTGTTCCCCCAGGAGGCAAACTCAAAATTGAAAGATATGGATATCATAATCAATTAAACCTAACAAACTGAACACAAATTCAGTTCAAAGAGGAAAGCTATTCAAACATGGGTAGTTAAATCAGATTAACAAATTGAAACCAGATTCAGATTTATTTTGACAACAAAATATAGGCCAAGTGATCTGCTATGCAGATATTCAAAACAAGTTCAAATACACTGAAAACAAATACACGTATGATCAGAACAAAAACGGAAAAGCCAAAATGCAGTACAGGTTTTATTGTAGGACAAGACACATGAGCTATACTACGAGAACAATAAGAAACAGGTACTTTGATCAGAATAACAGTTCCAAAACCTGGAAAGGGTTTGATTCCAAAAGAGTAATATGAGGAAAAAAGAAAAGGGATAAGAGTGACAATTTGAAATCCAACCATGTTGAATTCCAACAGAGAACACTATAGACATCAGAAGAGTAATACAGTTATACAAATATTAAACTTGAAGCCCACCAAATACATGGGGAAATTTTATAGGTGTAAATGCCAAGTGACCAAGAAATAAGCAAATCCCAACATAATATGAATCCTGACCAAAAGCAGCTTACCAGATTATGTTCTAGCAGAAAGTTGGAGGCTTACCACTGAACTTGTCCAGGTTCAAAAGCAGGCGAGCTCATGGACCATACACTAAAATGAAAATTTCAGTGCAATTTGTAAGCTGGAATTCAGTACTATCAATCCAGAAATGAATTAAGAAAAGGCCTGGGCAAATGGACTTGTTAAGAGGTATTTCATGTTCAAATCCCCAAGAAATGTTTATTGTTGAAATTTGGTAAATTACCTTGTCCAACAATGGATGCCATATAATCCACACGCGAAATTTTCCAATGCCAAATCCTAGGAAAAGGCAGCGAAATCAGAATAACATACTGAAATCTAATGTTGATTAAAGATAGTTACAAGAAAGTGAAACCTCGGACTCATACTCAGTTCAAAAATTTGGCAAAGTCGGACATCAAAAAAATTAAATAGTAAATGAAAAAAAAATATGGGTTTTTTTTTAAATTGATTTTCCATTGTTTTGACAGATTTGGCCGAGCCTGCGAGTTGAGGCTGCAGAGTTTTTGTGAATGACTCAGACTTGGATCTGCAAGTCCTCGCCCAGATGTGTGAGACCGTCATGGCTGATTGGGACTCAGATCTACAAGCCCTCACTGAGATTTTCCAAGTCTCAACACACTGAGTGAAACCCAAAGAATAGATTATGTGAGAAAAGACAAACAGGGACATGATTTTTTTCGTATCCTTTAAATATATACTCAATGTTAAGGTTATAGGAAAGAAATAATATGAGCATATGCTAAATTAAATTTATATTTAAATTGAAGACCTACTCCAGCAAGCCATGAACTAGTGATATGGTGAAGTGGGAGAAGCTGAGTACAGGGTACACAAAAATTCTGATAGAATAGATGCTATCTGTCTGGCCTTGATAGTGCATTCCCTCCTTGTCAAAAGATATGAGCTCAAGTGGTACATCATTAAGGCTTTTATGGTGGAGACCAGAATTTAAATTGAGCAAACTACCACGTCCAATTCTATGCCCGTTTGTAGTAGAAACCCATGTCCAAATCTCCAAGAGATAAATTACATGCTGAGTATGTAAAATGTTGTGTCTAATATGTAGAAATGTTCAGAGTCTAAATTGGGTGGACTGTTACAGCTAATTCTGGGTCTCCCATAGGAGAAAGGTGACATACTCATATGTACAAATGTTGATAGTCCAATTTGGGTTTAAGTATAACATCCATAAGACAGGGCAATGTGCCCGTGCTAGGTAAATTTGACCAAATGCAACGACTTCCAGTAAGGAAAATCTTACTAATAAAAAAATATTTAAATATATATACTCCAAGTACTGCCCTCAGAGGAATTAAACAAATTGTAAAAAAATAAGAAAAAGATGCTCACTGAAGGACGTGAGAAATATGGCAATAAGAAGAATTAAAACATAAAACAGATTCCACAGGAAAAACAAAAAGTAAAGGTTCAGGCACAACGATCCTGAATTACATTAAAACGAAATACCTTGAATGCATCAGGAACTTATGACAATGCAGCCAGTGTAATCAAATGGGCAGTAAGCAGCGGCTTATACCCAACATTTTCAATTCAACTTGACCAATAATTTGAGGCCTCATAGTAATTCCACCCAAGGAAATATTTACAACAACAAAAATGGACGCAAACTATTGGATTTCAAAACTGATATGCAAACATGGAGTAAATTCATTTTCTGGCATTGTAAATCACCCTAAGAAAATATAGAGCGAGATCAAGAGCAGTCTTAACGACAGGAACCTCCCTTTAGCTTAAAAAATGAACAAATATGAAATCCTCACCTGGACAGAATTATCAAGTTGCGTAATTAGGCCAGCGTTTTGAATAAATTGAATGAATATATTGATTAAATTGCAATCCACACAGCAGGAACAACCATAGGCTGTACAGAATGCCATAAGGCTTACTAGGCCATGTGGGCAAGAGAGGAAAAGGTGGTCTCCTTGAATGGTGTTATGTGGAGCTCAAGCTTGGAATTTAAACGTTAACATTGTTATTGTTATGCATGTCTGGAAGGGTAAAAGTGATCGAGCTGTTTATGGCGTGTATAAAGCGCGGGAAGAGTACGACAAAAGATTCGTAATGTTTTCAATATGCTTTTGAAGGTTAAAGGTTGGTAGGTTTTTTTTTCGTATTGATCATAGCAGAATAAATACAATGTTAAAGGTTTTCCTTCCTAATTTTTGTTGGTTAACAAAATTCAACAAGGTAAAGAAATCGGATTTAGGATAAATCAATCTGACTATATAAACAAACATAGATTAATTTAGTTTTAATAAAATTATATAATTAGTGTGTTAATGTGTTTTGAAAGTTATGGTAAGGTATGGAAAGTAAATATAAGAAAGAAATGTATTTAGTAATGTGATTGAAGAATGAGTATAATATGATATGGTTTTGAAATTCGGATGTTTGCATTATGGAGGTTGGTCTAGAATCAAGTTTAAGTTCATATTAAAAAAATGATCTTGCAATTTGTATAGTCTTTCTTTCTAGTTCATCTAATTCATCTTTACTCTCTCTTTTGTTTCTAATATCTAAGACTAGAGATATTTTAAAAGATTGTTCTTGTGTCTTGAGGAGGGTCAAAATTAAAAATTAGGTGAGAGATCAAAGATAGCAATATGTAGCCATGCAAATGCTCCTAGGATGAATGTGTAGACCTAGATTTGTTATAGTGCAACAATCAAAGTATTTCCTTTCTTAAAGGTGAATGATATTATGGATGCAATTGAATCTCTCTAACTAAAAATCAATATCAATAAATCATGCAAATATTGATATGTTTATCTAATAATGAAAAGAATGGGTAAGAGTTATCCGAAATTTCAATTTGAATTTAAAAAGTTAGAGGTCAAATCCATCAATGTGGGGTTGATTCTTCTAACTATGGACTTGACCAATCAAACTCTAAGAGAAAAATAATTCAAATATTATTAGTATGCTTCCAACAAATATAAGAAGATGTCAATTTGGGTTAAGGCTCAAACTTGTGATTAAAATAGTAAACAATAAGTCATTATGGTGAAAAAAAAAAAAGGTAGAATCGAGGTGGGAATGAAATTTTTAGAGATAAGTGAGTGAATGGGTATCATAAATGAAGAATACATGAGAATGCTAACAAATGTGGAAAATATATGGATAAAGGATGAGGAAATGTGTGTAAATGGAAGAGTAATTACATGGGAGAAAGAGTCCAACTTTACAATAAATGGTGTCAATAGTCAATTTATAAATAGATTATATCACTCTTCTCAAAATGGGCATAAACTAAATGGAAAATGGCATGGGTATGCAAATTTTACAATTATATTTTATTGTCACTTTGAGGTATATGTAGATCCTAGAATGATCATGCATCTCTAAGTGTGTAGCACTCACAAAAATGCACATAATGTCAATATTTATATATAAAAGGATACAAAGGGAACATATGTTAAGTAATGTGCCCTACAAAATGTTATAATGCAGGTGTAGCTTTTTTACATACTCTCAACGGCAACCTACAAAATAGAGGAAAAAGATTCAATTAGTACCTTATGTAATGCAAGTAGCAACAAATGCAAATTTAATCTCACTGTGAATAATCATAAGATAGAGAGGAGAAAGTCCACCTAAATGGGAACTAGTAATGATCTTCTTCACTTGGTGGATGATGGGTGACAAGGTGTTGAAGTGCATGGCATGTTACTATAAGAAACCTACAATATTAAATAAACCAAAAAATAGGAATATGCAAAAATGAGATAAAAAAATGCTTTTATTATTATCTTTGTAGTGTCGTTTCGAGGGGGAAACCTTCAAATAAAGCAAAAAATTCAGTTTCAAATATCCAAGATGTCTTATGTTTGGGAAATCATTATATATATATATATATATATATATATATATATATATATATATATATATATATATATATATATATATATATATATATATATATATATATATATATATATATACATCCTAAACTTGCACCCCGTTAAAATTCTAATTGCATTAGGTCCCTACCTTAGCATTTGTGCCCCTTGGCCTGATTGGACCTGATTGGACCTGATTATGCTCATGCCCCTCGCGTATTGCGCCATTTTTTACTTTTTCCATACATTTGGCACCTTGTCCTAGTCCCAAAATAGGGTAGGACCAAGGCATGGCACCTTGGTCCTCCTCATTTTGGGGCCCTCAAAAACCCAATTTAGCATTTCAAATTCCAGTGGCATTCCTAGCTCCATGTCGGCTCATGTTGGAAAATTAATCAATTTTCCCGATAGGCAATTATAAAAGGATGCTTTTCCCTCTCTTTTGAACATCCGGCAATCACATCCACACATAATGAAATTCAATTTGACATCAAGCAATTGAGAAACAACTAAAAAAATAGTGATCTATAGATCTGGGATTTTTGTGTGCATCGACTGGATCTAAGCAGTATAAGCCGAGTCGGATTTGATCTTCGAAAAAGCTCCTAAAAATCCAGGACCATGGCACATCACAACGATCCTCTGAACTTTTCGTAAACCAAAGGGGGATGATTTGTCTCTACAAATAAAGCTTATCCTGAAGATCACAACTCTATACATGTTTCCTACACACATAAACAAGGGGAAATAGTTTGGGAATAGGGGTTTGCCTAATTCAAACCTTGATTTGGAATCAACCTTGAATGAAATGTTGCAAATACTGAAATAAAACAATGGAAGGATATACCTCAGATTTGGAATTATTGATAATGATGCTTTGTTTCTTGAATATAATTGCATATGTTGTATGAAAGTGGCATGAACATGACAAAACCCTAATCACACACACATGCTTGCAAATGAATGATGTCAAGTTGCTCCACAATAGATAGATGAAGAATATGTAGCCTTCAAGACCTCTATAAATGCTTGATGATGAATGCTTCAATGCTTCAATGCTTGATTGCTTGATTATAGTGCTCCCAATTTCATCTATCATGGATGCATATCCAAATGAGAGGGGAAGACCTCCTTATATACTTCTCTGTCATCAATTATGTTAATTTTCTTACATAGGTTGACATGAAGTAAGATTTCTCGCTCACATTTAAGATGGGGAAAAGGGTTTGAAATGGGCCCCAATTAGGGAGGACTATGGCGTGGCACCATGGTCCTAGTGAGGACCAAGGCACCACGCCCCGGTCCTACCCCATATTTGGGCCAGGGTTAAGGTGCAATGCAAGGTAGAATGTGGTATTGATGCCAATTTTGCATGATACAACCATAAATGGGTCCCAATTAAGCATAGGGATGAGAACACTAAGGTGAGGGCCCCAAATGTGGTCAAAATTGCAAAGGGTGCAATTTTAGGATGCTACAAAACTTAACCTCGACAATTGAGGAGGTCTACGTGTGCTAGGTGGCAATAGGAAAGGCTTGGAAATTCATTATTAGATTTCAATTGTATTTGTGCTTTGATTGCTAACAATGATAAGTCTAGGAATATTAGAGAAGCTATGTGTATATATGATGAAGGTTCACTAAAGAAAGCCATAGAAGAAGATATTGTTGCATTAAAGAAAAATAACACAAGGGATTTGGATCCTTTGCCCAAAGGATGAAAAACCTATTGGATACAAATGGGTGTTAAAAAAGAAATGTGTTTCAAATGTTAGTGTTGAGAAGTGAATATGCTAGAATTGGAAAATAAAATATTGTAAAACCAAATAAGATTCAACCACATAAAACCTAGCTCTACAATCAAACCACCATACACAAATAAAGAACCTAAAATCATGCAAAACATCAAATTGGAAAAATTATACCATTCATCTCCATTGATCTTGCTTGATATTATGGTTATGTTTGCTCTCAAATTTTATATTGTGCACAAGAGCTCAATAGAGAATGGATTGCAGTTGTGTATGCAATATGAGAGTATCTAGACACTTGATTGATTGATTCCTATATGAAAGAGTAGAGAAAGGATCCTCTTTTATAGAGAACACCCTAAAAATGGAGGGTTAGGATTAAGAGGTGGAGGGATAAGAGGTCAGCTCAAATTAGAGGGTAGGTATAGAAAATAGGAATATATTAGAGAGCTGGTTAAAGGTAAATTAAGACATGAATGACAGTTGTTATGGAGGGAAAAATTTAATGAATTAATTAAATAAAAAAAGATTTATTTAAATAATAGAAGAGATGGGACTAATAAAATATTCATTTAATTTTGGCAAAGGATGATTTAAATAAATACAAATATTTATTTAAATGGGGAAAGTCTAGAAGAGGATTAGTGAATTAATTAAATAAATAAAAATCTATTTAATTAATAGAAGGCTTTGGATAACATAATTAAATAAATAAAATGTTTGTTTAATTAGGCTAGGACGATTTTAGTCGTCTACAAAAAGTATTAAGCATGACTGGTCACAAAGGAGTATTCTCAGGTGGAGGATATTGATTATGTTGAAATAGTATCTTCTATAGCCGAGCTGACATCCATTCGATTCCTTTCATCACATGCAACAACTTATGACTTGGAAGTTGATCAGATGGATGTGAAGACGACATTCCTTCATGGTGATTTGAAGGAAAAAATTTACATGTCATAGCCAGAGCATTCATGATCAAAGGTAAATAGAATATAGTTTGTAAGTTGAAGAAATTTCTATATAGTCTGAAACAGTCTCCTAAATGTGGTACCAAAAGTTTGATACTATATACGGTGAAAATTGATGATGAAAACAATAATATTGAAAGACTAACAAAGATCCAACCACAAAACCCTATCCTAGCAATGAAAACCATCCACCATACACAAATGAAGATACCTAAGATCATGCAAATCAACAAAATAAAGCAAGATATACCCTTCACATGTCTAGTAGGGTTTCAATCTCCATTTCTTCCTATCTCCATTGATCTTGTTTGATATATTTGCTCTCAGATTTTATGTGTGCACAAGAGCTCAACAAAGAACAGAAATGTGGTTGATACCTTGATTACAAGAAGGCTTGATTGCATAAGATTGATTGTGTCATTACAGTTGATAATGAAGGAGAGTATCCTCTTATATAGAGAACATTGTACGAAATGGAGGGATAAGATTAAGAGGTGTAAAGATAAATGGTCGGCTAGGATTAAAGGGTAGGTAGAGGAAATAATTAAATGATAAAGGGGGTAGGTAAGAGAAGAATTAAGAGATGAATGACATGTGTCATGGATAAAAAAGGCTAATGAAAAAAGGCTAGAAAGTGATAAAGTGAATTAAATAAATAAATAAAGATTTATTTTATTAATAAAAGAATTAGGATCAAATAATTAAATAAACACAAATATTTATTTAATTAAATAGGACAATTTTAGGTGTCTACATTTTGGCCCTCTTTGAGACAATGCATCTTGTCGACGTTGGCTCAAAGAAGAAAAACTGATACAAAGTTGCACCAAGATGGGAATGATATGCCCCCTTGAGAGATTGGATGAAAATATTTGAAAAGATCGTAGACAATCTCTCGATAAGAAAGAAAGGCTAGAAATGACTTACAAGATAGGGTGACAAAGTCACGCAGGAAAAAGATTGACTCAAGAGGAATCAACAAAATCGTGTATATGTCTTAAAAGGCCAAAATATATAGTTTTGTGATGAACATACGCTACCAATTGGATAAGTTACTGAGAGGATTCACTCGAACAGGTGCCCTAAAACAAGTAGGTTTGCTAAGCTAAATATAGGATAAGTCGTCGAATTGATAAAATCTGGCGAGTGCTCTAGCAAGATAGGATATAATACAATGTGACAAACATATACACTAGGATGCAACACCATGTGATAGACATAAGCACTAGGATAGAAGTAGCACTATGTGGTAAACATGAGTACCACTAGGATTGACATGATTTATTTCATTGGATGTAGGAGTACTTACCCAAGATTGAGTCTAGAGAGAGATTCTCTATGACCTAATGGTTACAAATAGATTTGATTGCTGAGGACCACATCATGATCAAGATGATGGGATTGAGACACATTATGTATATGCCTATGATTTGGGCAAACACAGGATTGATAACTACTTTGGTGAAAAGATGGTCCCGCAGGGTCTACAAGAGGGGATAGACGAGATGATCCAGGGCCTAGTCCTTTGGGAGCTCAAATTCCTTCAAAGACAGTTGGCTTTGAGGGAGGGTCTTCATCGTAGCTCCCTTAGATCCCATTTTGTATCATTTTTTTATGATGATGTAGGCACCTTTGGGTAATTTTGTAGCCATATATGATATTGACATCATTGTATCATGACAAGTTTATTATTTTGATTCATATATATATATGAGAGATGATCCATCCTTTTGGTAGCTATATGCATGTGTACTATGTGTTTGTGATTATATATGATGATGCAGTTTATATATACATGTTCTTATAATGATTTTATGATGCTTATGATGATGATTATGATATGGATGCAAAATATGTACATGATGAGATGCATTATTTTTTGTTCTTTTATGTTTTATATGCCATGCATGATGTAAATGTGGATGTACCATAGATAGATGTATGACATGCTATGATTATTTACATGATGAGAATGCAAATATATATATGATATGCTAATCAGTGGTGTGTGCAGGATGTGATGCGATTGTAATATCTATATGTATGCATATAATGCTAATATGTGGTAATGCAGGTGAATGAAATGCAAATATTTTTGGCGTTTCATTATACTCAGTCATGTGATAGCGGGCTACATGGACTCAGGAAGGACAATGGAGGTCAACCAAGAAAGGGGGATGGAAGGTAGAAGATATGGAAGTGAAAGAGCTCGTGTGCTATTTTCATCATTGCGCTTTATTATGGCAAATAGGTTATGACAATCGAGGTATAGGTTCGAACCAGAAAGTCATTATACCCATTTGCATGGAGATCAGACAGTCGCAAACAAGGAATGCCCCAGTTCACACTAGACTTACAATGTCTTCATATCCTTGGACAAGTCATAGCATTAATAAGAGACAATCCAATGACATCAAAACAATAAGTGAACATATCCCATCCTCGCCTTTCTATTCAAAGACATCCTAGAGATAGAATCTCTAGTTAGAGACATCCTAGAAAAGCTAAAGGACATGCCACCAAAAGATAAAATCAAAAGAAAAACCAAGACTTGACACCAACACACAATGAAATCTTCAAGTTACTTGTGTTTCTTGCCACATATGTTAACATGTTGGATTTGGTCACAATGTTGTCATCTTGATAAAGGACAAATCGTGCTGAAAAACCATGTTGTTGCCAAAGTCTGCTGAAAGATTTCATTTGTTGAAAGCCCACTAATGATTGCGTCTCATCTGAAACTGACTAAATCTATGAAAATGATACTTTATTGTGAAGAAGAATGAAACTTTATTACAGATCGGCGATGAAAATGACTTATGATTGTAGATTGTGCGTGAAAAGAAGGAAGAACAAAAAGACGATGCTCCTCAAAACATGTGATGCTCAAGTTACCATTTCCATCACTAGATTTAGAATTTTTCCCCAGTTATAGATTGGACCTAATTTATTATGGAAGGAAAGGGTGAAAAGGGAGGTTTATTATGAATGGCTAACCAATCTTACGTAGATCAATAACAAGCTATGATGGGAATGGGTAAATTTATTGTGGATGGATAGGTTGAGTGTGTGCAAGGTGAAAGGATGAGATTGAATCCTGAAGGAGGGAGGATCAATGTCTCTACACATGGCATCAGTAACCCGGTTTTTACCATGGTACTTTCCCAGGAAGACACCGAAGTGGTTTCAACCATTGGACGAATTTATTTCTCTTTACTTTTTTTTATTTTTTCAATTTTTTTTATGTCACAAGGTGCCTTTTTGCCAGGTTTCCACCAAGTAATGATTTTTTTTAATTATTTTTCTGGTTTTTTTTGGTTTTTTTTGGTTTTTTTTGGTTTTTTTTGGTTTTTTTTGTATTTTTGATTTTTTTTTTTGTATTTTTGACAATGGGATGATATGAAAAACTGTGTAAAACCTGCAAAAGGTGCATGTTGTTGATAGAATCCTCCATAGGTTCTCCATATGGTGTTGAGAGTTGATATGCACCTAATCCATAGACTGTTGTGATGACGTAAGGACCAAACCAATTTGGTTCGAACTTGCCCTTCTTCTCTCTATCTTGTTGATTCTTAAGATTTTCTCTGAGAACTAAGTCACCCACCTCAAATATGAGAGGCTTTACCTTATAATTGTAGCTTCGATGTTCCTTGACTGAATAATATATTTCTCCCTTGATTGTCTTCTTTGATGAAGGAACTAAGGTAGAATTACTAATGCGTAGACTACGTTAGCCCATATGTGTGTCACCTAAAGAAGTTTGGGCATCCCAGCAACAAAGTCCTTTGAGGAAGTTCCATTAAAGGTCCATTGATGTGATGTATCACCAAAAAAGGATGGATGTGTGGAACAAGTGGATGAGTTATGAAGCCTTATGATTGCGAAAAGAAGTGAAAGTAGGATAGCATGATGGAGACTTAGGATCAACAAGAATTCTTTTTGACTTGAAATTTTAGAACTTTTGCCCCTAGTTATTTTGGTATTAGGGGAGATCAACTCTTGTTTTTTTTCCTTCATAGTATTTTTATCCTTGACTTTGATTTTTGCAGAGTCCAATATCTTTTGATTTTGATTTGGACTAGAGGACTTTTCTTTATTTTTGACTTTTAGATTTTTCCTTTCAAGGCTTGGTTTTTGATCCCTAGTTAGAAGAGGTTTTGTGATTCTTGTTGATCCAAGTCTACGAGAGGAGTGGAAATGGAATGAGTGGATGAAATGGTAAGGCTATAGTATTTCTCAAGAGGGTTGGCAATATATTCAATAGATTTTTTGTTGGAACCACTCTTAGGACTATTGATATCAAGAGTTGCTTGGACCACTAGAGGAGATTTGCATTTAGACTTAGTAGCCACAACACTAGGTGGTTCACACCCAATTCCTTGATATTGAAAGTTATTTATAGGTTGTTCCTGTCGACTAAATGTCTTAGGAGATAATGGGAGTTGATCAACATGAAAGATCTATACTCATCACATCCCATGTCTTTAACCTTGGATTTTTCTTTGAGCTCTGGTTTCTTTGATGTAGAAGCTTTCAAGGACTTTGGATCCACATATGTTGATGATGGAGTTGCTTCTCTATTAATTGGAATTATTATCTTTGATCTTGGTTGCAAGTTATTGAAATATATGAACAAATTTGGATCACCTTTTATTGTTACTTAAACTCCATTGTGTGGGAACTTGATACATTGATGATATATTGAAGGAACGACTCTCATTTCATCAATCCATGGACGTCCCAAGAGTATATTATATGTGAGCTCTAGATCAAGGACTTGACATACCACATCCTTTGTAACTAGCCCAACTCTGAGAGGTAAGGTGACTGTGCCCTTGGATGAGCGCTCTTCATCATCATATGCCTTAATGGTGATTGCATGTGTAGAATTTACAGCCTTTTCATAATATCCCAATTGCTCAATAGTCTTCCATGTACAAATGTTCAGATTTGATCCTCCACCTATCAAGACTCGTTTTATTCAATTTTTATGGAGAGAGGCTTCAATATGTAGAGGTGCATTATGAGGTTGGGTTACAAATGCATCATCGACTTCTGTGAATGTGAGGCTATGCGGAATGGAAAGGTATCCCACCATGGCTTGAAATTGGTCCACGTTCAAATCAGTGGGTACAGAAGTCTCTCTTAATACTTTGTCAAGAATGGCCTTATGTGAAGGGGATATATGCAAAATCTCAAGGATGAAAATGAAGGTGGGTGTCTTCCCTAACTGATCTACGAGGTCATACTCATTCTTCGTAGATGATGAGGTTGTGATCTTGGGTCGAACGCCTTGCAAGGTCACTTTACCTCAATGGGTTGTGACATTACATTCAGAGGTTTCATCTTTAGAAAATGAAGAAGATGGTCCAATGCCTTTTAAAAAAACTTTACTCCTTTGGGTAGAACCCTCATGAGCTTTGTCCTTTATGATAATGGTTGAAACATGATTATCCATTAAAATATGATTAATAGTAGAATCATAATCATAGGGTGTCTTGGTATAATTATCTTGATTATTTATAGTCTTGGATTTTCCTTTATCATATTTAGGAAATGGCTCCTTAAACATCGCATGTTCCTCATTGGAGGTATGACCATCCACTTCTATGTCACCTTTGTCAATGAGATCTTGTATGATATTCTTCAATCTGTGAGAATTGCTAGTTAAATGCCCTTTGCTCTTGTGATACTCACAATATTCATCATCATTCCACCAATTTGGTTTTACTTTAAGCTCATATGGTGGATTATCTAGTAGTGTTATTAGCTTGTTTGCATCTAACTTATTGAATGTTGTTTCAATTGGTTCTCCCAACAGAGTGTATTTCCTTCAAGTTTTTGACTGCCTTTGATTGTTCACTTGACTATTTGTATTAGATGAGCTTGCACCGATAAAAGTCATTTTGGGTTTTACAACATTTGCATCTACTATCCCATCATTATCTGTTTTCGTATTCTTGTTCCAAAAGCGAGGTTTGTCTTTCCCATTTGATTCCTCTTTGTTCTCTTTGAATATTTTTATGATACCTTGTTCAATAAGGAATTTTTTTGTTGCCATTCCTTTCTAAATGAACTCTTTGAAGGTAAACAAACAAGATTTTCTTATCTCATATCTAGTATCCTTGTTGACATTTTGAGTGAACATTTCTACCATTTCTTTTTGTGGGATATCACAAGAGAATCAACTAGCAAGACCTCTCCATCACTGTAAGGATGAAGAAAAAGATTCCCCATTTTTCTACTTAGTATTGCACAAGGTAGCTACTGACACATCTGTTTCAATGTTGCATGAGAAGAGTTATATGAAAGCTTCTGTTAGATCACTCCATGACTTAATTCTAGTGGAAGTTGGGAGAGCCATTCAATTTCTTGTTCACCTAAGCTTTGTGGGAACAATATCATCATGCTCCCGCTACCTCAATGCAAGATGTGAAAAATTGTCTTATGTGTGCCTTAGGATCCCCTTTCCCTTTGTATTTGTCAAGCTTTGGTGTCATAAAATGTGGGGGAAATGGAGGCATCGAAATACTTCTATCAAATGGGTAGGGACATATATCTTTCATTGTGTATTGTTGCTTTGGTGTATTCATGTCCGCCATTTATTTTTGTAAATCCTTGATTTGTTGTTGCAAGTCATTCTTGGGTGGTGTCTTTTCTCTTTGAACAAGTCCCATGTTTGAGCCACCAGGTGGAGGAGGAGGGATATAATGCATATATGGATGGTATTGATCATAGATGTGTTCATATGGAGGAGGAACATAGTTATAGCTTAGATATGGACCATTTGGTATGGTGTTGTAATGAGGAGAACTAGGTCTAGGTCAATACATGTCATGACCATGAGAATGGGAGGTATCATAAGAGTGATCTTGAGTATTGCCCCCAAATCTGACGCAGGGTCTCCTTGTGTCATGATTTTAAATGTTTTCTTGGGTGTAATTGTATGCATTGGTATGATCTTGGGTATCATCATGATCATGTGTAGTGGTAGTTATCCTCCATGGAAAAGGACGACTATAGGGTTGTTCATGAGAGTTCCTAGTAAAATTTGCATGAGCATAGGTATTGGGAACTTCCGGTTTTTGAAATAAGGATGAAGGTGACTCAGGCATGGAATGCTCTCTCCTGTTACCACCATGATGTCTTCTAAGCTAATACTTGGATCATCCTCCAAAATTGTGACATATCTAAATCATAGGGTAATCTTGTTTCACTTTGTGCCTTAACTTGGAAGAAATATTGTCTATCATTTTTCATGATTTCTTGAACCAATTTGTTAAAATGGGGATCCATGATAGTTTCCTTAACTTCTGCAGAATCCATGGATGCATTGCCATTGTCATCATCATTTCCATTGTTGTTCTCATTGTTGTCATTGTCATTGTCTGGTCTATTACTGCGATTGTAAAATTCATCTCCATCAAACTCATAGGTACTCATGTTTAAAGATCTTAGAACTTCTTTGGCTTCCCTTCTAGACCTTTGTAAATGGGTTTAAACCATGGACTAAAGTCTTGACCAAAATGAAAGGTAGGATGAGAATTGAAAGACTATGGAAGACCAAGAGGTGTATGAAGTATAGATGAATCTAACGTAAACTTGCAATGTCCAAGAGTGTAAGACCAAAGTATGTACGTTTCTAGAGTAAGGTGTGGCTTCCCAAGAGATGATGGATCTCTTGATGAGGTAAGTTGACCTTGACTCAAGAAGACCAAATGAGACCCTCAGATGAAAGATCTTGATATGGGAATCACCTAGTGTTGTGTTGTAGTATGTTTGCAAAGTGTAATGAGGACAAGCAAGTAACCTTTTGAATCAAATTTAAAAAAGATGTATGAGGGCAATGCAAGTGAAGGAAAATGATTGACTATGTGTGACCAAGATAGGTTGATTGAAGAATGAAGCCCTAAAGGAAGCAACCTTAGAAGCTCTTTGAGTCTGAAAAACTTAAGTCCTTTTTCTCATGACAATTTTCTTGTAATTTCTCAGCTGTAAACACAGACGCATTTTTCCTAAACTCAAACGTGATTTCTGATCCCAGACACAATTACAGTAAACACAGATGCAATTTTTGGTGATAATGACAATTTTTAGCTTGAAGTTCACAAACACGATTTTGCTCTACACAGACGCAGAAATCCAACAAAGACGCAATTTTTGACAACACAAACACAATTTTATAGTTTTTTTTGGGTAAATGTGATAGTATATCTCTCTTATACCCAAATGTGATTTTTTCTTTGCACAGACATGATTTCCCAACATAGACGTGGTTTAAACTGATACAAACGCGATCTGAAAATGTTTTGCAATTTTGTCCAATTGTAAAGTTGTTGAATGTGACCAAATCTCAACGTTTCAACTTTTAGGGGCAAGAAAACATAGAAAAATAGTGAAGACCCAATGTCTGAATGTGTTTTTGTCCAAAAATGATAAAGTGTTTCAATTTCAAGTGTGATTGTGAAATGTCCTTATTTGTTTTGCATACACTTGGAAAACATGGCAGACACAATGTTTGTTTAAAAATGTTTGATTGATTCTTTGATAATGATTGCAAGCACAAATCCCAAGGCTAGCCAGGACAATAGTTGTTGGATCTCACTTGGTTTCCCAACTACGCTTATTCAAAGTGGAGACTTAGATGCTTGACCCCATTGATTCCCCTCCACGACACTCACTTCTCTGGGGCAGCCAAGCACCAATCCCCATGAAAACTCCTCGTGGTGAACTTTGTATCTCTACTAAGAACCGTGAAAATGTGAGACACCATCAGAGGTCTAACCTCCTCATGTACCAACAACTAGAAGGTTTTTGGCTTCTAGCATAAAAGGTTTCTAGTAAGCGCATCTGTTTGGCTATAATCAGCAGCGTGTTACACTCCGTTGAATGGAAGGTCTCCCAGCCTATAGAGGTTACACTCTATAGGGTTTATGGGGAGTCATAACGCCATTATAGCAGCGTGTAACACCCGTTTCTTGCAACTTTCGTCACAAACTCTTTTATTTATAGTAGCTTGGAAGAGCTTGGCTTTAGCCCTTTACCACAAACTATTGAAAGACTAACAAAGATCCAACCATAAAACTCTATCCTGAAAATGAAAAGCATCCACCATTCACAAATGAAGATACCTAAGATCATGCAAATTAACAAAATAAAGCAAGATATACCCTTCACATGTCTAGTAGGGTTTCAATCTCCATTTCTTCCTTTCTCCATTGATCTTGTTTGATATATTTGCTCTCAGATTTTATGTGTGCACAAGAGCTCAACAAAGAACAAAAATGTGGTTGATACCTTGATTGCATAAGATTGATTGTGTCATTAGGGTTGATAATGAAGGAGAGTATCCTCTTATATAGAGAACAATGTACGAAATGGGGGGATAGGATTAAGAGGTGTAAAGATAAATGGTCGGCTAGGATTAAAAGGCAGGTATAGGAAATAATTAAATGATAAACAGGGTAAGTAAGAGAAGAATTAAGAGATGAATGACATGTGTCATGGATAGAAAAGGCTAATGAATTAATTAAATAAATAAAAATTTATTTACTTAATAGAGGAAGTGGGATCAATTAAATAAATATAATATTTATTTAATTAGGAAGGGGTAATTTAAATAAATAAAAATATTTATTTAATTAAACATGACAATTTTAGGTGTCTACAGATACCTATGTGTTGAGTTTCAGGTTTTAGAGGTCAAATTCTAACCATTGTGTTTATTTTAAATATGTTAATTGTTGCATTCTCACTATTATTTTATACATAGATGATATGTTGTTTATTGGCTATGGCAAAAGCATGATTTTTTACTTGAAATATTCGCTACCAACACAATTTGAAATGAAAGATCTAGATGCAGCTAGGTACATTTTGGAAATAGAGATCAAAAGAGATAGATCCAATTAAAAGCTCTAGTTGAGCCATAGTATGTGAGCTATGTGTTGGAGAGATTCAACATGTCGGCTTGTAGATCCTTATTAGTTCTTGTTTTACAAGGAACAAATTTATCTATTGAGGATTGTCCAAGATATTCTACTTAGATGGAGGACATGACCAAAGTTGCTTATGCAAGTGTTGTAGGTGGTTTGATGTATGGTATGCTTTGTACAAGACCAAACATTTCCCAACCAATGGGAAACCTATATATTTTTGGCTAATCCTATATGGGTGTATCAAGATGTGGTGAAGAGTGTTCAGATATTTATAGGATACATCTAAGTATTCATTGTGTTTTCATGTATATCATACTTGATATTGATATTCATTGTGTATTCATGGATATGTAGATTTATATTAGGTAGGTGACATTGACAGAAAAGGATACGTTAGTGGTTAGATGTTGACAATGTTTAGCAGTGCTATTAGTTGGATGAGTAAGTGACAAGTTGTAGTTGTTTTGTCTACTACAAAGGTAGAGTACATGGCAATTAATCATTGTTGTAAGGAAGCCATTTTTATTTTATGTATGTGTTCATACATTGGTTTTGATGGAGGATAGCATACTATTTGTTGTGATAGTCAGAGCGCCATTTTTCTTGGAAAGAATCCTACCTTCCTTGACAAAACAAAGCATATTGATGTATAGTTTCACTTTGTGATATGGTAGAAGATGGAAAGGTGAAGTTGGAGAAGGTGTGAATGCAATGACAAAGCTAGTGAGCAAAGAGAAGTTCAATTTGTTGTTCTAGTTCCATGGGCCTTAGGCCAGAGAAAACTTAAAGAAACCCCTCCGTTGGACAAGGTGTAAAAACCTGGTGAAAGTTGTATAATTCCAAAGAAAATTTTAATTTTACTGGTGAATTTTTACGGTTTACGAAGAAAAATAATAATCTCCATTGGCAAATTAGCCGTGATCGCTCAAAGTTTGTGAAAAATCCTGGCGAATTGTACTGTTTTTAAAACCCAAAAAATAATTGCATGGGTGAATGGTAATGTTTTTAAAACCAAAAAAATATTTGCATTGGCGATTTCAACCTATTTTCAAACCATAAAAATAAAATATTGGCAATTTCAAACTGTTTTCAAACCATAAACAAAAAAAATTGGCAATTTCAAGCTATTTTCAAATCATAAAAATAAAATATTGGCGATTTCAAGCTATTTTCAAATCATAAAAAAAAGATATTGGCGATTTCAAGATATTAACTTTAAGTAATTAAAACACGTGGCACATAGTCGTCAACTCTCTGCCAGGAAGACTAGCCATTAGAAAATCTCACGACCCAACGACAAGCCCTTACAACTCTCTCTATCTCCAACTCGCAAGCTGAAAATGTAAGCCTTCGTGACCTCGAGATCTAGCGACTGAGGGAAACTGAACTGGCACTCACCAATTCTCGACCACAAATGTTAAGTCATCGTCACCGCAACGACTTGGAGATAGTGGTAACTTTAACCCTTGTCGCGTACTCGCCAACATAAAACTGTTTATCTATTAACCGCTAGCACCTCACTCGCAAGCTCGCGACTAGATCAGGTCTTTAGACATTTAACTTCACGAGCTGGCGATAACCATTAAACTTAACCACAAATTGTCTAGTCGCTAGCTCGTGACCTAAAAATGCTAACATTAAATAAACATGAGAGCTAGTGGCAACTGTATGAAATGAGTTACTCGCTAACTCTCGCAACTATAATGTATGACATCAGACCAACTCGAGACCTTGCGACCAAAGCAATTTCACTAACAATCTCCAGCTCGGTAACATAAAACATTAACACCCAAAAAGCTAGAGACCTCGTAATATAAACCCAAACCAACTTGTTGTCAGCTAGCGGCTTGATCACGTCTTCAGACATTTTACCTCACGAGCTGGCGATAACCATAAAACTTAACCACAAACTATCTGGTCGCTAGCTCGCAACCTAAATTTTTTAAGGCTTGGATGTTGAATCGTTCCTGAGGGACTAGTTTGAAGGTTTCTCTTGAGTCGAGGTTGATTAGACAAGTGAGGACGATGATTTCAGAGGCATAAAAGGATTTGATAGCTTCTGAGTTAGAGATGCGAGATCACGGATTTCTCTAAGAAATAAGAGCTCAGGTTGCATGTTGTTAGGGATTCTAAAGCAGAATTTGTCCAATCAAGGAGGAATAAAATCATAACAAAATCATTCACAATAGATGAGCCTTAGCAGGATGCAGTGGATTTGATAACCATGACTTCTAGAGTCTACAGTCATGTTGAAAAACACCAAAATGATGATTTTTCACGTGAATGAGCATCACCAAATGAAGTGTGAAAATGTTATAAATACAATGGAGTGGTGACTTAATTGGTAGAAGAGAAACTCGGAAAAGAAACCTTTTTCATTTTCTGAGAGTGGTTTTTTCCTTAGAAAGGAAGATGATGTTTGAGTAGGATCGTGCATGGACTTGTTGTGTGCTCTGTGATACCAGATGGGTGTTTTTTTGTTTTCTTCTATGTGCGTTTGTTTATTGTCAGAGGGGTTGTGAAAGTGAGAAGGATTGCTAGAGGGGGTGTGAAAGCCTTTTCTTGTCAAGAAAGGCCAAGCATGGCACATCCTCTGCTTCTACTCTGTCATAGGATGGCAAGGGGTTTGAAGAAGGAGCCTGCAAAAGAATGAAAGAAGGATTTGTTTGGGTGGGGAGTGGCAGCCAGTCATCTTTGTGATGACATGGAAGCTGCAACCCCTCCCCAACATATTACATTTACCCTAAAGCTCTTGTTTCCAGTTTCCCTGATTGTGGGCATGAAGGCTCGGGCTCCTCTTTCCATTGTCTCTGTTCCTGGGCATGAAGGCTTCCTCCTCTATTTGGAAACAATCTATTGGATAGAACATAACATCTCACATTCCATCGAAAGGCATCAGAGTGATAATGGCATGGCTCAAACAGTTTTGCAAGTTGTATAGTCATTGGGGTTCCTTTTTTGGTTCCAATAGTGATTCTAGACTCTAGGTGAAGGAAGCAAGTTGTATACTGTATAGTCATTTACAGAGCAAATGAAAAGCATTTAGTGTCAATCTTTGTGCAAGTTCTTGAAGGAGTTAAAAATTTATTTTGTGTATAATTCTATCTCTTTCAAATGATCAGAATCATGAAATTTAACTTTTTCCATTTGTTGCATTGTTATGTGTATGTAATTTTTCATTTAATGCTTCCTAATCCTATTATGCCCAGGAATGCAAAATTTATGTTAGTCTGGAATCACATTAAGGATTCACCTCATTGTAATTGGTGGGCAGATTATAGACATAGTCATAGAAGTTAGAACACCTCCATATATATTACATAAACATCCATAGCATATAAAATCATAAGAGTATTAAGAATGAAAGTATTAAACATCACAATAGATAGGAATACAACATAATTAGTAAAACATCAAGACAACAGACCAGTGCCTTATCCTAGGGCATAGAGTCACTTACAATTCAAAGACAACCTGATAATAAACTTAAATAAGATTCATTTGCAGATAAATAGGAATGAAATTATGAATAATGCCATAATTGCCATTACATACACAACCTAGATTCATATGTAAACTGAAAAACCCTTGACCATTCAATTCACAGTGAAAATATAAATTCAACACAAAGACAATTATGTGAAGATCTCAAACTGCAAATGATATTGATATTATATTCATAATGATATCAGAAAGTAAATTCACAATGCGATTCAACTATGCACTTATCAAATTCTTGAACAGTTGAGCTATTATAAATTTATAACTATATAAGAGTTTTCAAGTTCAACATCAATAAAAGTGGCCAACTGGCCATCCCTCTCTACCTATCAAAAAGAAAAAGTGGCCATCCCTCTCAAATTAATCTTGGAAGCCTTTTATAAGATGAGGATTCAACAAGCTTAGGATTACTGTGAGGAATCTTGGGTAGCAACCTCAACCTGTGATTTCTTCTTTGGCTTGCCACCTGTCCACCTCTTTGTTTGTTAGCCAACTGAATGCCTTTACCTCTTCCAACTTTGCAACTAAATATGTCCATCTAGCATCTATAACTTCCCTGGACTCAACAATAAACTTTGCATGGCCAACCTCAACCTTGAACAGTGAATCAAGCATATCTTTAAGGAAATCAGCATCAACTTGTTCATTTACATGCTTGATTATTTCTTCTTGCTCCAGAATCAAATAAAATTCACTGGACCAATCAGAAACTAATTTCAAATCTCCATTAGTACCATAAATTGAAGGCACCAATTTACTAAAACCTTCCCCAAATGTTTGCAAATTTTCATTTATAAACACATCCTTCCCTGTGAAAAATGCATAAGCTGCATTCATTACCACCACCATGTCTTTAGTGTCACTGATCTTGGGAGGGAACTCATCACTATATATCATTGCAGTATCTAGCTTATCCATTAATCTACTTCTTCCTGACCAAACATTGAACAAAGGTCCAAGAAAAGCGACAACCTCAGAGGATGTTTTACTTGCCTCTTTCAAAGAAATGTGCAAATCATGCACTACCATCAATTTTCCTTTCAATACATTAATCCCGTGTTTTAGAATTCCTGACACAACAGAGATAGCCTTGGCATTTTGTTCCTTTTCAAGCTTTTCAATTTTCCTTGTGTATTCCTCCATTTTTGTTGTCACATCAGCTGGTATTTCTTGTACTTGTTTTATAATCTGTATTGGAGGGGGCTCATTTGCAATTTTTTCTTTCAAATCCACTAACTCTTCCTCCATAGTGCCCTTCTTCATCAGTGTCTCTTCATATTTTTTAGACAATGCAATCAATTGGGTATATGTTTCTGTGTATCTTCTTGACAAATCCTCTATTTTTGATAAATTCATGAAAGAAACTTGAGTAAAAAATGAGGCAATCTCCATGTCAGTTGTGTTTTGCAAGTTCAAGATCATTCTGTCAGCTTTCTTTTCTACTTGGATATTTAGAAGGTGGGGCTTTTGAATGGAAGGGGCCAAAGACCAAGCAGCAAGTGTCTTTGACTTAGGATTAAATCCTGATCCTCTTATTACATCTCCAATTTCAAATTTAGTTTTAAACATTGGGTCCTCTTGCTTCCTAATCTGATCAATAATAAAAGTAGATTGGATATCCTAGTCAAGCATCATAATCATACCGGTACTCTAAATCAATTGTCTTGCCCGTTCCACAGATATTTGCTCCCTGTCAGGATCATATTCCTGCAGTGCCTTGATGATCTCTTGTTTCTTTTCTTCATTTGCTTCCTCTATGATTAGATTTTGTCTTAATTGTTTTTGTTTCAATCTTGTCAAAAAAAATTTAAATTCATCTGACTTAATAAAGTCATCGTATTTCATGAACTCATTTGACAACATCACACACTCATCAAAGCCTTGAGCAAGGGCTTCGTTTGTTTCTCCCTGTTCTTCATTTTGCCCTGCTTCTTTGAGATGTGTCCTTATTTGATGAAAGTATTGTCCTTGTTCTGTAACAATTGCTCTAGCAGGGTCTCTCCTCACAATTCTACTGACCTCATTGGTTTTTTGTTTCTTTGCAGCTGGGGTAGATTGAACTTCATCCCCACTCTCTACATCATCAACAAACACACTAAGTGGCCTCTTGCCATGTGAATAATGTCCATCTTGGGGGTCTTGCTGTTGAGCAACCACTTCTGAATCTGGAATTTGAGGCATTTGTTCCATCAGAGTTTCATATAAACTCAGCATTTTGTTAATCCTCTCCAAGTACGGGCTATCAAGGCAAAAACCTGAGATACTAGGGTCAGCAGCCTTCAATTCTGCTTCAACTCTCATCAAATTTTTCCATTTTCTTCTCCTTTCTTGTACTTCATCTTTTCTCAGCAAATTTCTAACCACATCTTCATCATCCAATGGTTCATGGTCCTTTATTGTGGCCTAAGGTGTCATTTTTGGCATTGCAACTTTAATAAATTGTTTCGGATCACAGAATCTAGACACAACATTAACCAACCTATATTATTTAAGGAAATTGTTTACTTCATCAAAGGAACTCCTACCAATGGTAAGATCAGACGCAACCCAAAGCGTAGGAAGAAGAGAACCCTTCATGTGTTTATCAAGGTATTCTTTTTCAACTAGGGTCAATTTCCAAATAAACTCCATAAAAGCAATCCTAATTGGAACAAATTTTGGTAAAATATGGGGAGGCTGAGGACACCCATAGACTCTGATCACAGTAAAGTTATCAAAAAAATAAAAGTCCCCCCAGTTATGTGAAATAGACCAGTTTGGAACAAACTGGTAAAGTCTCAAAACTCTCCTAACATTAATTGACAATCGTTCCCTATTTATTCCTAGCATTTCCATAATTGGCGAAACAATCCAATTTTCAAAGAAAAGGAAAGAAGAATGGGGAGAACTACTATCCCAAACCTGGGTCCATCTTTATATTGGCATCAAGACACTGAATTCTTCTTTGAAAAGCTCCAATTCTTTATCCACGAACTCAACAGTATAGAACAACATTAAATGCATCAGCAATGAATAATGCTTGAATGTAGGGCTGGGTGCACCACTCTGAATTTCAACTAGAGCATTATGAATGTGTTCAATCACATAGCCCACATAATTGTAATCTTTGTTAACATTTGGGTGTTGAATGTCCATAGCCATCATCAGTAATTCAGCTGACACTGTTGAATCTCCATCAAAACCTAACACTCTGCATAATCCATAGATTGTACAATGCATATAATGGTGGAAAGGTGTGATGTCAAATAGTGGTTCGATACTCTTTGGAATTATAATCGGCTTCCTATTCACCTTAGGCATGTATCTGGGGATTGCATGCTTCTTGATAATGCCTTTGTATTTGTCATAATCCTCTGCAATCCGCTCTAAATCTATATTTGTACATGCAGCACCAATAATCTGGAAAGCTTCAACAAAGCTAGCTCTGTTAATTGAAATTAGGGCAGACTGGTTCTTTCTTCTGATTACCCTAGATACTGGGCAATAGCATTTGGCCAACTCTTTGATCAAATCCACATCAACATACACATCTGGCACAATTAACTTTGCCATATTTAAATCCCAAGGGTTTGACATCGGGACACCCTTAACCCTATTATTCCAAAAATAATTAAACAGAGAAGAACCAGTCATATCAATCGTGGTAGGGTTTCTGCATTGGCTCCATAAATCTTTCCATGCCAAATCATTTGTATTCAAAGCAACGGAAGTCCTTGGCATCAAATCTACAAATTCTTCTTTGTATTTCTTAACCATCTTATCCTCGGTGGCACTGGCCTTGGAACCTCTAGGTCCTCCTGCTCCACTTGTCGTGGCCTTGGGCTTGGGCTTGGAAGCTCCAATTCCACTCGTCGCCTGGCTCATTTTAGTTGCAGGAGAAAAACTTAACCAATTTTCTGAAATTTTCCCACACCCAACAATCTGAATTCTCCAACGTTGTTGCAGAGCTCAATTCACTAGATTACCTTGAAGATAGAATGCATTAATGCAATTATACAAAATCTTGGCTTGACCATGCAATTTATGGTATTTGGGCGCTGTCATATCTCTCAAGTCTCATTAATTGCCACACTTGCATGAAATAGCTACTGTGGCATTAATTCAAATTTCAAACTTCAAAGCTGAAGTACTCAAGCGAAATTTGAATTCATGCCCTTCTATTTGATTGCGATTGCCATTCAAAACTTTTACAGAACCTGACAAACAAGTCCACGTGTTAGCTAGTTAGCGACAATGCTACCAAATCCTCTTAATCGCAAGCTCGCAACCCCTTTTAGGAATCCTCAAAGAATCTCGCGAGTGAGCGATAGCCGTTGATCTTCATCAAGCCCTTCAGTCGCAACCTTGCAAAAATAGTTGTAATGTTCTTTCTTTACCTGCGAGCTAGCGACCATTGCAAATCTAACAAACAACTTATTTCATCGCAAGCTCGCAACTCGAAACTTAACTTGACTTAAACCCTAGCGATCCCACGACAACAAGACACTTAACCGTCGTCGCATGCTCACAACACTTTTTGACTTAAGACTTACAAACCCGCGAGCATGTGATGACCACAAAATCATACCAAAATACATGTTGCCAGATCGCAACTTAAAATGCTAAACAACTTCAAAACCTACCAGCAAGCAATGGAACCAAGTTGTGATACCAACCACATCACGTGATCGCAAATTAAAATGACTTAACTACGAACACGTCACAACCCTGCGATAACATAAAATCACACCCAGTCGCAACCTCACAACATAAAATGGTATTTCGGTGTCGTCACTTCTCTCAGGTCTCATTAATTTCCATTTGCGGTTTGCCACACTTGCATGAACTAGCTAGTGTGGCATTAATGCAATTATACAAATGTCAAAATCTCGGCTCGATCATGCAATTTATGGTATTTGGGTGTCGTCACTTCTCTCAAGTATCATTAATATTAATTGCCACACTTGCATGAACTAGTAGTAGCTACTGTGGCATTTGATTGGCGATTGACATTCAAAACTTTTACAGAACCCAGCAAACAAGTCCATGTGTCAATCCCCATCTTTAATCGCACACTCGCAACTGGTTATAACAATTTGGAAAGGAACCGACGAGTTAGCGACAATGCTACCAAATCCTCTGAATCACAAGCTCGCAACCCCTTTACGAATCCTCAAAGAATCTTGCGAGTGAGTGATATCCATTGATCTTCATCAAGCCCTTCAGTCACAACCTCGCAACAACATTTGTAATATTCTTTCTTTACTTAAGAGCTGGCGACCACTGCAAATCTAACAAAACAACTTATTTCATCGCAAGCTTGCAACTTTCGGAACTTAACTTGACTTAAAACCTTGCGATCCCACAACAACAAGACACTTAACCACCATCGCATGCTCACAACACTTTTTGACTTAAGACTTACAAACCCAAGAGCATGCGATGACCACAAAATCAAACCAAAACTTACTTGTCGCCAAATCGCAACATAAAATGCTAAACAACTTCAAAACCTGCGAGAAAGCGACGAAATCAACTAAGCTGCCATACCAACCACATCACATGATCGCAAATTAAAATGACTTAACCGCAAACACCTCGTGACCTTGTGATAACATAAAATCACACTCAGTCGCAACCTCACAACATAAAATGGTCAAGTGCAAAACATCTTGCGAGGTAGCGACAACTAAAATCTCCCAGTACTCGCAAGCTCACGACTTAAAATGACTTGATGATAAAGGACCTGTGAGCTAGCGATAACCATAAAATCTCAAAAAAATTTATCTATTGACCGTAGTGACCCAGTGAGTACCAACAAAAATTGATGTTTTATGTTAATTTACCTTCATAAACAGGTGCGAGCAGTGGCACACAGACCATTAATGACTTAGTACTTACTTGCTAACTCTCGCGGCTATAATGCATGGCATCAAACCAATTCGAGACCTCACAACCAAAGCAATTTCATTAACAATCTCCAGCTCGCTAACATAAAATGCTAACACTCAAAAAACTAGAGACCTCGCAATTTAAACCCAAACCAACACTCACTAAGTCGCCACTTAAATTGTTAAACATGAAATTTATCTACGAGTTAGAGATGAAACATTAAACATGTCTAACCAACCATTTGACCACACTTGACGTTGACAAGGACAAATAAAGAGAGGACAACTCAGATTTTCAATGCACGACAACTTTGGTTTACTAGCCAACTAAGACAAAAAACAAACACAAAACCCTAATCGGCATGAACATCATGCTAAGCATTTAATATAGAACAGTAGAAAGGTTCTAGTAGTAACAATTATGCAATATGAATAATTTTATGGATCTTGTGACACAAATTGTTGCATTTCATGTTCAACATAATGTGGAACCAAATACCAATTTACTAATAATTCAATTGTTTACTAATAATTCAAATTCACAATTAAAAATAGGAAATAAGTATCTGTTCTGATTGACAAATTCAAGGAATACAATATCAAAAATCATCAATGACAACTATAGTATTGCAATTTTGCAAATTTAAATTGTAATATGACTCAAGAACTATAGTATAATTATAAATACCTATAAACTGACTGCTAATTCACTTCAGTGACTCACTCTGAGGCTTCCATATCCCAAATGGAAACTAACTAGTACTAACAGGTTCATCTTCATTCTGAGTTGGGAATTCAAAAATGTCTTCGTCTTCATGCTGACTCTGAGTCTGCGATCCATCATATTCATTTGTCTCGGCACTAGCACTAGCAGTAACACCACCAACTTTTAAAGTGTTGCACACCCCTCGTCTTTCACACATGGAATTCCAAATTGCCAGTGCCCTATCATATGGAAAATCTCTAACATTATACTAGGTTACAAACAACCTCAAGCAAGTATCCAAATTATTCTCTAATTTGTTTCCGATCTTTGATTTCAAAAGCCCTAATGCACTGAAAACTCTCTCATCTTCCACTGACCCCAATATCATTGTTTGACATAAATTAACAAGTTTCAAATATTTTGGTATTGCAATACGCAATGCTTCACTTTGATCTATCCTTTTCCAAAGCCTTGTGATTGATCCAGGTTCAAATGGATTCTCCAATTTAACCAACTGTTGTTTCATAACCAATGCAAATTGTTTACATTGTTTTCTAAGATGATCTGAATTTAAAATTCCTTCTATTGGTTGTCCATTGCAATATGCATCTTTTGAAAATGTCAATAAATTCCTCTAGTTTTTTATGATACATCTTTGTGTCATTTGGATTATCTCCAATTGAATGCCAAAATTGAGGATACACACAACCCATGGCTTCAAGTATTTCTTCTCAAGGGAATCTTTCACGAATCTCAGTTGAAAGTTCATATGCAATAGACTTCAAATTATCACTAACAGATTTAACAATCCTGTCAAAATCTTCCTTTTTAACTGGTAGTGCTCTGCCTTGCTTGCCTGTCTTAGATTGGTGCATTGGTATCTGAAATCCTTTTACAAAGACACATAGCTCATTTTTTGTATTGAAATGTAAAAAAATTTCAGCATGATTCAAATCTGTAATTATCTGCCACCTAAAAAAATTTGGGCTTCACCCTGTTAGATTTGAATATAGACCATCCAGGCTCAAGCATGTCATTTTACGTAGAGTGCTATACTCATTGATATACATAGTTGTGTCGTGGGATTTCTTAACAAGTTTGTTCATTGAATCCAGCATGGGGAGAAGACTAGCTAAAGTTAACAGAGTCTCTATATCACTTAACTTATGTAAGAGATCAAGAGCTTTGTCTAATGTGAGGCGTTGCTCATACATTAGTCCGATCAAGGATTGATATTCTGTTAGAACTTGTTCCGCTAGTCCATGCAAGGAGATCCATTTGGTCTCAACATCCCTAAGAAGCTTGTTTCCTCCTGTTACTCCCTCAACAAAAATTTGAAATTCTACAAAACGTTTAGGATTTCGGCAGAAGTATGAGTGGAGCTCGTGGACCAGATATTCAACTTTTGACACTGTAGGGAAATTGCTTACAATTCTATATGCTAAATTCATTCGATGGGCCATGCAGTGAATGCAAACCATGTATGGTGCAATACTAGTTTGTAATCTTGCACAAAGACCTGTCATTTGACCTTGCATTCCATCAGCTCCAACACACACCAACTTCTTGACAAATGTCAAGCCATCCATACCAGCAATTTCATTCAAAGCTTTCTTAACTTCCAAATATAAATTTTCTGTTGTTGAATTGCCCCTCATTTTACGAACACAGAGTAGATGAGCTCAGCGGACGTGTTCTTTTACAGTATACACATGCATACAAACCCAAGCAGTGTTATCTACCGCAGTAACTTCATGTATGGATAATGAAATAAAATTTGACTCTTTTACACTCTCTTGTAAATTTTGCTTTTCCACCTTAGTGAGATGGTTTGCCATTTCCCATCCAGCGTTTATTGACCAATGTGACATAGGATAGTGAGGAACATTCAAAAAAGATAATAAATTACTAAATTCTAGGAAATCTTTCATAGGACGCCCTCTCGACATAATATGAAAAACAACACTCATATGAACAGTCTTTGCCAGGTTTTCATCTTTCGTTGCATGTTCAAGTGTCATTTTTTGGTTATGCTCTTCATATTCCATGGCATACTTAACATGAAGACATTCTTCCTTTGATCTCCATCTTACTACTCGTGTTTCCTTTCCATCTATGATTTGTTTTTCATAAATCTTACCAATATGCTTTTCTATGGTGTCAAGCTTTAGCTGCATCTTCTTCTCTCTTTTAGTTTTCCAGCTACAAATCTTACACTTGCATTCTATTGGTTGTTCATCATTGTTTGGGACCGGTTCAATGAATGGGTACTTTGCTACCCAATCAATCTTAAAACTCCTTGTCATCTCCCACTCTCACCCCAGTTTTACTTTCCTTTTTCTTTTCTTCCTACCAACATCATCTTCAGTACTAGCATTTGCATCCGAGTGAATTATCTCATTGTGTGTATCCCTTACAACATCTTCTGTCATGTCGGTATTGTCATCCTCATTTGATGCATTTAACTCAATGGCAATCCCACCTTGTGGTGGTGGTGAGCTACTATGAATGGCTTCTGCAACTACAAAAGTTGATGGACCAGAAACTTTTCCAATTCCAAAGAAAGACTTTATGGTAGTATCTTTAAGTTTAGGTTTTGGGCATTTTGATGGCCTCTCAATCCCTTCAATTTCACCTCCTTGAGGAGTCTTACCCTTGTCTGACATCCCAATCCCTTCACCACCTTGAAGAGTCTCAGTCTCACCCTTGTGTGACATCTCAATCCCTTCACCACCCTGAGGAGTCTCACCTATGTCTGACTGTGACATCTTGAGTCTTGACCTGTCACTACGAATTAAAAGTTAAAACTAATACTATCAAGTATGAAGAAATGATTACTCACCTTTATGCCTTCTCAATTCTCTGAATCAGGAATCAGGAATGCATGGGCTTGTGTTGCAGGATTGTACCTCTGGCACTTCGCCCCGCCCTACAATGTGAATGAACTTCGACTTTCCAACTCAATTTGTGGAATGCGAATCGAGACTCGAGAGCTCCTTATTTACTAATCAGACACGAACAAATTGTAAGAAAGAGTGTATTTATAACAATCCATGATTGCATTTTTGGCAAATTGCACGGGGCTCGAGTGTCGTATTTTCCAATAAACATTTAATTTAATTGCATTTTTGGCGAATTGCGTAGGCGTGCAATGAACATTTAATTTAAGCGGGGTGAAATGGGTCCTCGAATGCTTATAATGTTTTAATTGATATTGGCGAATTTGGCCGACGCGTGCAATGAACATTTAATTTACCATTGGTGAATTAGGTCCTGGGTACATGGTCATTTTACTATTGCTAGCGAATAACGGAGGTGATCTAATACCCACGTCCAAGTGATTCCAGGAGAATATTACGGGCATGCACGTCGACGGTGTGTGGTCAATGGCGAAGCCAGATTCTATAGTGTGTCGTTAACCTCAAAATTCCGAGCAATTTGACCACGATGGTGCCCAAGACTATTCGCGCGAAATTCGCCAATTGGTGAAGATTCGCCACTAAAAAACTCTCTGCCTTAGGCTCCTCAACAATTGACATGGTTGACTCTTGACAGGTCTTTAACAAGTGGGAGAATGTTGGAATTAAGGCGTCTCAACCTTAAAGATTTATTTATTTATTCGATGCATATATTTATTATATCCTAAGTTGCTAACTTTATTTTGTTATATCACTTTGTAGAACCTCTTGGTGAGGTGGCATCTACATGGCATATGATGACTATGAAAAAATCCTATTTTCTAGAAAGTTGGCGCCAACCTTGGAGGACCTATATTTTAGGTGGCAAGTGTCATATATTGCTATGTTGGGACTATGATAACAAATAGTCCATTGTAATAGTTAGGAGTTAATAGAGGGTGTGTTACAGTTGGGACATGGGGAGGAATGGGTAGCAAAGGATGATTGGGATGTGGAAGAAGTTGCAAAGTCTAAAGCTCATGTTGAATGTGGAAAGGAGTGTCAGGTCATATGGCAATCCATGGATGTGAGAGAAATGAGGAAGATGGTAGAGAGTCATGATGTTGTCGATGAACAGGAGCAGGGCTAAGCGGTACTTGGTTGATGGTTGAGGCAATGTTTAGATGGATGGGCGTCAATGAACTATTATGGACACTCTTTTTTGTAATTTTTATACAAGTTCAAGCAATTGGATAGATGGTATATAGGTGATTAGTTTTAATTGTAGGATGGTGTAGATGTTTTTGTGCATGATTGGGAGGTAGGCTATTGTTGGATATGGTGGTTTTTTTTCTGGTTTATTACAGAAGACAAATTTACTGTAAAACTTTTTACTTATTAATATAATGGGTGCTGACCCTACCCAACTATTTCTTTACCGAAAAAAAAATGATCTAAATGTTCTCTTTTTTGATTTGAGAAATATGATTATAAGAAATACGTTTAAATCTTTATAATATTGTCTATGTAATTGGCTAATTATTGTCATGATCACTAAGTTGGATGCAGGATCCACTTTGCCCTCTAAGATGGAGAGGGAGAGTATCACAAAAGAGAGGGTTATAAACTTTGTGAATAGACAAGTAATACCATCAAAATTCTATCACATACCCTCTCGTAGGTTATGTTGGTTGAACTTGTATTTTTGGGAATGCCTTGCATCACTTCACGATAGTGTTGTATTGAACCTATATCAATTTAAATTGTCAAGGTTTAGTATTACACTTTGATTGAAAATGGAACTCGAATCTAGATCAACATTCTTTAAGTACTCAATATATATAGCTGATGTTTATAATACTAAATTGAATCCATCACTACATACATATGTATAAATACATATAAATGTGTGTGTGTGAATATAAGAAGTTATAAAAGTGATTTATATTTTTAAATTAATATGATTATTTGTATTTTAAATTAATTTTATCCGTGTATGGCTTTAACGCCAAGCCTTAATAACTCAAAGTTATTCATATATCATGAAGGGAAAATCTATTTGAGTATAGTCGCGATGCTTTGCCGCCTTGTAAGTGGTTTAAACAACTTATAATACTTGGGCAAAGATATATTGGTAAATGCATTGTTTTGGTTGATATTTTATTAGCCTTCCACATGTCGATTTAATTAGTTGTTTTGGTTGATATTTTATTATGCCAATATAGGGAGGCATAATGGAGAAATTATAAAAGACATTTTTATTTGTTTTGTATGATTGGTTAAGTATCCACAATGTAATTGAAGCCATGAGGCATAACTAACCGAATGGGAGGATATTTTTAACGGAATGGGAAGTGGAGCAATATTTTATAAGGAGATCATTCTTATTTCTGTTGGTTTTTAAAAAGACCGAATAATGGATATGATTACGGTTTTGGGGAAGTAATATCTTACTTTAAACCGTTTCATTTTACATGCTATAGAAAGTCATTATGATGTGGTAAGTTAAAAGGGAATTATCTTTTTTGGAACCGTTTTCTTCTTGGTACGATAAAGAGGAATTTTATTATCTTTGTGTGTAAGAATTGGTTAGGGAAATAGCCATCCAAGATTTAGAGGCCTATTAGCACAATAAGAGGAGAGAACAATAGAGACAAGAATAAACTATATTCTTATCAATGAAGTAGTAAGCTAGACTAAAATACATAGGAGATTCCCCTTGGTTATATAGCCAAGGTGAGTTAATGAGACAATGAAAAGTGTCGTTGTCTCATGACATGATAAGTACAACGAAAAGCTATCAACCCACCTAAAGTGAAAAATTGATCACATGATAACACAACTAAAGGTGGATCACCCGCCAAAGGTGGAAAAGTGCAACCACGAAGGGTGGATATGATAATGTGATAAAGTGATATTTCCACCTAAAGTGGAGATGCTCCAACTACTCCTATGCAATTCCCTAAGTAAGCTTAAGTGATGTGTAATTAGGACCTAGGTGAGAAATCAACCAAGGTAAAATGCCTTAATTACACCAACACACCGTCTTAAGTGCAACTTAGGGAGATGTGCATAAAAACTAACAATGCAAGATGGGTCTCAGCTATTAGGCCATGTTAGGTAGCCATGAACAAATGCAATGCAATCTCTCAAAAATGGAGAAAAGGAGAAAACCCAGTAGAACAAAACTCCTCACCAAAAGGGAGATGAAAACACACAATGCTCTCAATGATGGAATGAAAACATCAAAACCCCTTGTGAGTAAAAAGTCTCCCCCATAAGAGAGAAGAAGAGAGGCCATGAAGCCCCCCCCTCAATGTAGAATCTTCTACAACGATGGTCCAAGATGTCA
Organism: Cryptomeria japonica; assembly: GCF_030272615.1. Lineage (NCBI taxonomy): Eukaryota > Viridiplantae > Streptophyta > Pinopsida > Cupressales > Cupressaceae > Cryptomeria > Cryptomeria japonica. The sequence goes on along the minus strand of NC_081406.1, from coordinate 27,752,362 downwards.
ACCAATATTCCTCCCCATTAGGAATAAATAGAGATAATGTCCCACCAAGAATGTCAAAGTGTGACAAAATTAGACCTACCACTGTCAATGAAAAACTGCTAATGAATCACTCACTACAACATGATGAAGATCAGCAATGGAGACAACCTGCATGAACATCAACTAGAGACTCAAACTACATACATTCTCAACTAAAGACATGTACCAAGTCTCACAAGATAGCTCATAATCTATAAAGTATAGGAGGATTACATCAAATATGTCATGAATGACAAACTACAAAGAGGTGTGGCACTTTATATTAGTGCAAGTACAATATAGCTAATGCAAGAGAATACAACATGATCATGATGATGCAAATATGGAAACATGAAGATGATGCCACCAAGGATGCCCTACAAATGATCGTTGATGATGTCCTCCAATTGGTATGTCGCTAAGAAAACATAAGAGCAACTGACCCCAGGGTACCTTTTGGAAGATGGATTGTTGCATGACAACTATGATATGTGAGCTAAAAAATATCTTTCCCAAATATGCTTATTTATTGTGCAAATTTTTTTCTACAAAAACTTTATTAAAGTTTAAATAAAAACATTATTAAAAAATAGCAAAGTGGACTTCTAATTTTAGTAATTACAATTCCCACAATTAGGCTCTATTAGACTCAAATCACTTATGCAAAAGACCAAACTAAGATCTAAGCGTTACAATTACTAAAATAGGCAAAAAAGACAAAGTGTTGAAAGTGAAATTTTTTATCACAGTGACTAAAAATTGATAGTGTCACTATAAAATACAGAAAAAAAAAATTATGCTTTTTGAAAGAAAAAAAATTACACCTAAAAAGGAGTCTATATGAGCCCGAACGAGGCCCTAAAAGTTGCAAAAATAGAGATTTTGCACTTTTCAAAAAAATCCATTTATGAAAATTAGGAAACACCTGCACCATTGTATAGAGAATGAAATTATACCTCAAATGAAAAAAAAAAATTGTTTGAACAAAAAGAATCTTGATGATTGAGATATCACTATTTGAAAATTGTTTGTGTAACTAGGATACCTAATCCGTCACCACACCTTCAAACTTTAGATGGCTCTAGATTTGGCCTTTGGAGTCAGATTTGGATTAAACAAAAGGAAATTATGACTTTCTCAAACCTCTTGAATCCAATGGTGGCCTCATATCTGACCCAACAAGCTCCAATTTTGACCTACAACAAAAAAGCTATGAATCCCAAACTCCAAATTACACCAAAAGCTCTCTAGTGGTAAACCAATGGCACTATATCAACTCTAATACCATGTAATAATTGGCTATGGAGATATCCACCCAAGATCTAGAGGCCTATTGAATAGCACAATAACAAGAGAGAACAATAGAGACAATAACAAATTGTATTCTCATCAACAATGCAATAAGTAGATCAAAATGCTTAGGAGGCCCCCTTGGTTATATAGCCAAGGTGAGTGAATCTCGTGACATGATAAGTAGAGTGAAAATCTATCACACCTAAAGTGGAAAAGTGATCACATGATAACACCACTAAAGGTGGAAAAGTGCAACAATGAAAGGTGGATATGATAATGTGATAAAGTGATATGTCCACCTAAAGTGGAGATGCTCCAACTATTCTTATGCAATTCCCTAGGTAAGCTTTAAGTGATGTATAATTAGGACCTAGGTGAGAAATAAACCAAGGTAAAATGTCTTAATTACACCAATAGTGAGCCTTCATTTTTTAAATGGAGAGAACAATAATTTGTTTTCTAGAGGACGATAGTAAGGGTGAAGGCATTTTTAATATTATCTTTTTGGTATTCACATGTAGTTATTTTCCATTATCTTCTTTCGAGAATGATGATAGGAAGGGAAGAGTCTTTTAGTAAAACATGTATGAAGTGTGTAGTGAAAGAAGAGTGATTGTCATTTCCTTATTGAAAAGTGTGTGGATTTTATATGTATGGCTTTACATGGCTTTTGAGAAGTGGGTGTTTGAAATAGTTATAAGTTGCTCTTGCAAATAGAGCTGAGAGGGAGAGTGAGTGTGTGAGGAAGAAAAAGATATTATTACTATTGATTACTTATGTGTGGGTGCTTTCTATGAAGTGAGTGATAGTTGTATTTGAAATAAAAGAATATTTGTTTTTAGTTTAGAAGAGTAGAGAGGAAAGAGTGTGTGGGAGGCTTGTATGCAAAGGGAGGTTATTGTTTCAATTGAACAAAACAAATTAGTCTGCAACCAATACTCAAGTGTAATTACTCTCTTTTCCTTCATTAGTTTCCTATGCAAGAGTTTACATTTTGAGTATGGTTAAATCTAAGTATTTGTGTATATCTAATAAATGTACACAAATACTTACATATGATTTAGTGTATTTATAATCTGATTTTTATTTTCATGGTAGAAATGATATTGCATACAATGCTCATATAGCAAGGGAAACAACTTCTTAGTTGCATGCAAACTTCTTTCCACTCTATGCAAAGTCTTAGTAGAACTATAATATCTACATGATTACTATTTAGTTTCTCCTCCATTATTCTAGTAAAGAAACTATGATTGCAAAGTCATAAAAAATCGATTATCTATGAAATTGTAGGATTCTACAAAAACAAACATATAAGGGATTCTTTCTATATATAGTTTGTTCTTAATGTTAGATTTGACATATAACAGAGTGGGTTCTATGAGGAACCATTGTATTAAGTGAGTCTCATACACTTAGTAAGCTCGAGATGAGAAACATTATTCTTGTAATTAGATACGTGAGAATCTAGGTATTATTTATGTAATCACACACATATGGGTACAAGGGTGTTTATCTATGTACATATATGGATGTATAGATACCATAAAAACCATTTACAGGTATATAGTGAGTAGAATGATTGAAAATCTTAAAGATATGACTATTTAATGGCAACAAGTAAGTTGTTCATTAACAAAGATTCAAATCATGGCAATAAAAGCATATTATAAACCTTCTTTTATTCTAGAACCTTAATTGACTTTATAAACTAAAATCTTATATTTAAACCAGTTAGAGAACATTGTCAAACCAAAGTCACAAGTGAAGAAGTTTTGTTAAAACATTAAGTCTTCACCCTTTGCAAGTGCAATGATAGTTGCCAAGTCACAAGTACACGAGGGGTGATATTGGTCCGATTTGCTATATCTAATTAAAAGTCGTCTTATAAGACTTACCTAACACTCTTCTTTTACCATAAAGACATATGATTTTTGTTGCAGTAGCCCAAAATCAATATCATGTGAGAACGCATGACAAGAAGTTTCAAGTCAATATTGTGAATAGTCTTTGAGTTAACTGAGTTGTAACTGTGGGATGACTGTAGTAATCAAATTTGAGTAGAGGTGTGCATGAACATTTGATTGCATTCCTTTATGTGTTATTAATATGAAACTTTGGTCAAAGTGATGCAATAGTCTTTGCTTGCATCCAATTGGTTCACAATGATCCAAATTATATAGTCCAGTCAAGATGGTCATACATAGCTAGAAGTATATCTATAGTTGTATAGCTGATTGGGTTATGTAGGATACCACACCAAAACTTGGTTGGCATTCCTTGACGATTCCTTTGTATATACTCTCATGAAGGGTAGGACCACTTCCATTTGGAAGGATGGCAGAGAACCACCAATCTATGGTTGGAGAAAAAACACTCAGATGATGCTCTCCCTCCTACAAATAACTCACTAAAGCTTGTGATTCAAAATAGAATATCGAAACACGGTAGTTCTTAACTCTATCTTATGCACTTGAAAAACTTCATTGTTTGATTGTAAGCTTGTAAGTACTTGAAAGTAAGGACATGCTTATTTCATTAATGAAAAATTTAAACTATTTCAAAGCTTCATATGCAATGCAAATTTTAAATTGACATGTGATGAAAATGTTGAATAAAAGTTGAAATTTTTTTAGTGAATATTACTTTCATGTTTTTACTTTACATTCTAGTAAATTCAATTACTTTCTTAAGTTTAGTAGACTATTGTTGTTACATAATAAAAAAGTATTGATATTTTTTTAATGTAATATATATCATAGATACACATTATTACTAATTTATTTCTATAAAGGCAGGTGCTCACCATTGCATGGCCCTTGTTCTATGATTTTGTTGCACTACCTTATGTGGATCGAGCTTAATTCTCAATAAAATATTATTATTACCTTCTTGGTTGTCGTACAATATGTGGACTCATATTTACTTAATAATATTATATATTCATTCCAATTGTCATACATCTTTTATGAGTGATCGTAGGCCAAACTCATACCTTGTCTGGTCTTTTAATTTTGTAAGTGGTCTATTTATATCCTATTTTAGTATATTAAATTATTTCTAGCATTTGTGAACTTCAATATCTATTTCAATTGGTTATCAAATTTGTATATGATTATTTGGTATTTTACTATTATTTTAGTATTTAAAAACAATAACAAATTAGAGGTAGTTATCACATATTGAAAAACTTTAACATCCTATATCATCAAGGAATTGATACATCAATTGTACTTTGAAAAATTGATGAAAAAAGATGGATCACTAAAAGTAGATGAAAGAAAATATACAAAAATACTGTTGTAAATTTTATGTAGATTGACCATTAGAATGCCAAATATTATGTTTAGAATGTCATTGATTTCAAAGTGTATTAATGAACCTACAAAAAGGATAGAAAGATATGTGAAAGGAACAAATGATTGTATAATCCAAGATCATCGAATTGAAGATTCAAAATTACTTGATTAAAGAAAATCATATGATAGAAAAAGTACATCAAAACATCGTTTTATATTTGAAAGTTGATTGATTTTAAGGAGTTCAAAGAAGGCTAATACAACTTCATTATCCAATATAAAAGAAAATCATGTTACATTACGAGCAACATGCACACAAGTAGTTTGATCAAGAAAAGTTTGGAAGATCTAAATGAAGAACAAAGCAATGCTACAATTAAGTAAAAATCTAGTATTTTACGCAAGAACAAAACAAATAGGACATATTAATGGGCTTGCTCGGGTTCATTTGACCATAAAGGAGAAAGTAAAGGTTGAATAGAGTAAATCAGATGAAGGTTGGATAAAGGTAAACTTTGATGGGGCCTTGAAGGGTAACCCGAGTTCGTCCGGTGCTAGATATGTGGCGTGGGATTGGAATGGCAGTATTATTGCTTTGGGGTCAAAAAATTAGTTGAGGGAACAAATAATGAAGCAGAATTTTAGGCCACCCTTGTGGTTGTCAAGATGGCAAAAAAATTAGTTGTTGCAAAGCTTCACCTGGAAGGAGATTCACTGATAGTCATTAATGCAATCATTAAAGGGGAGGCGATCACTCGGAGATTAAATAAATATTTCAATTTAATTCAAAATTATTTAATCTGCTTTAAAAAAATTTAAACTACCCACACGCTTGGGGTGGGAACCCTGTGGCGGATACATTATCTATCTAAGCTAGTGACTGCATTTAATGATGGGCAAAAGGACAAAAATTGGGAGGACTATTGAGATTTGGATCTCAAATTTTTAGAGGAATGTACGTCGCCAATTTCAATTTTCATCATGGCAATTAGAGGGCATTTAATAATGAAGCAAAATTTTAGGCCACCCTCTTGGTTGTCAAGATGGTGAAAAAATTAGTTGTTGCAAAGCTTCACCTGGAAGGAGATTCATTGATAGTCATTAATGCAATCATTAAAGGGGAAACAATCACTTGGAGATTAAATAAATATTTCAATTTAATTCAAAATTATTTAATTTGCTTTAAAATAATTAAAATTACCAACAAACTTAGGGTGGGAACCCCATGGCGGATACATTATCTAAGCCATTGACTACATTTAATGATGGGAAAAAGGACAAAATTTGGGAGGACTATTGAGATTTGGATCTTGATTTTTGAGGGGAACATACGCCACCAATTTTAATTTTCATCATGGCAATTAAAGGGCATTTAATACGGAGTGTCAAATGAGTTGTTAAATTTGGTAGTGGTGCTAACTCAGTCATTACAAAGGGTATTTAGAGGAGAGAATCTCAAAGGAGGCAACGAGTGGCACGGATTGTGGGACATGGAGGCAAATTTTACCTTGGTCACACCAAAACAATAGTTGGCCTTTCTTGGCTAGAAGACGAAGAAAAGGATGAGAAGCCTATTCAAATTTGAAGAGCATGTTTTTTTTGTAGATCACGGACATTTTGTTGGGTGAGTTCATGAAAATTGAATGCCATTATGGCACCAACATTGACAATGTCTCTATGGTGATGGCATGGGGGTTGGAGTTGGGGGACGAGGAGGAGGTCTTCTGAGTGATGGAGCAATGTGTCAAGGATTAATGGAAATACATAGTGAATGCATTTTTGGTTGTCGCAACTAGGGGTTGGAATTTTGGCTCGAAATGGGGAATGGCTACAAGTGGGGAATCTTGAGCCTCCACTACGACCCTTCATTTAGTGGAGTGCGATGACTAACAAGGATGAGAGGCGCATTGAAGCACAGATAAAATGGAGTGCCCTAGAGGACTTCCTTGAGAGAAGTGGAGCAAGCTTCGACTGGGTAAGCAACAACAAAGAGAAAAAGCACAAAATTCAACCTAGATGACTACTGGGTGAGTGACCCTCTTGGGTCAAAGAAGAAAAAATGATTTTGATAGAAATTTGAAAGGTTTTGTTTTAAAAAAATTGTATGTAGTGTCTATTTGTATACCTTATAAATTTTATATATTTTGTAGAGGTCTCTGAACGTGACGAGTCGTTAAGGGTTTTGTTTTCAATCACTGAAAGTGAATTATCTAATGCTCTAAAAAGGTGGCATGTAGTACTATTAGTAGATTACAAGGCATAAAGGGGCTCATATTTAGTCATGATAAGTAAATGTTGATACATGTTTGTAAGGGTGGTAGTTGCAGGGTAGCCATGGTGTTCTAAAGCGGCCTGGTTTTCAAGGGAAGGTGGACATTATTAAAATTTCTATACTTGTAATTGCTTTCTTTTTATAAATAAAATATAACTATATTACCAATAAATAAATAAAAAAACAAAACAAATAGATTTGAAGCACCATTACTTAAATGTTGCATTAAGAGAAATACACACAAGCAATCAATTAATAAAAGTTTTGAAAGATATAGATGAAGAACAAAGTAATGCTACAATTAAATAAAAATCAAGTATTTTACGCAAGAACAAAACAAATAGATTTGAAGTATCATTACTTAAATGATGTATCAAGAGCAACATGTATAAAAGTAGTTTAAATAAAAAATTTAAAAGATCTAAATGAAGAACAAAGCAATGAATTAAGTAAAAATCTAATATTTTATGCAAGAACAAAACATAGAGATTTGAAGCACCATTATTCAGGTGTCAAATTAAGAATAACATGCACACAAATAGTTTGATTAAAAAAAGTTTTGAAAGATCTAGGTGAAGAACAAAACAATGCTAAGTAAGTAAAATTCTAGTATTTTATGCACAAACAAAAACAAATAAATTTGAAGCGACTTTATTTAAAAGTTAGTATTAAAATTTAAAAAATAAAAAATAAATAAAAAAATAAAAATATTAAATTCAATTTCGCAAGTCAAGAACAATTAGCAAATATTATGACTAAAGGACTACAATAGATTATACACTCACTTTGAAGACAAAGTTGCAGATGCAGGGATTTAACATTGAGTAGGAAATGTAAAAAAATATCATATCAAATCAACAAGGAAATGTAAGAAAATATCATATCAAATCAACAAAATATTATTGAATAATATTTAATGAAAATAACAATTGTTAATGGGATCTTATACTACTAGAAGTTTTTTAATTCATTCCATAGTTCACTAGAAATTTATCCCTTATTTTAGTATAAGTTAGTTACTGTTTTAAAGATAAGTTTTGTTTGTTTATCCAGAAGCTATTTTTAATAGGTTGATCTACTAGTTTTAGCTGCCCAATGTTCAACTATTGTTTTACTTCTTTTTGGCAAGGGTGTGCACGAAGGGTATTGTGAGGGGCTAATCACCCCTATTGCAAATTTTAATAAGTCATTCAAGAAAATCAATTTACAATTAAAACATTGCACTTTTCTTTTAGAACCTTCTAGCCTCTTCAGCCATTTCTCATACAAGCTATAAAATAATGCAGCATAAAGGATAAAACTCAGATGAGAATCAAGTCTTCATATTGTTGTTACCACATTCTGGCTGAAAATTTAGATCGGAATAAAGAAAGCTTCTAAAATATTGAAGCTTGTTACTCAAGTATCAAGAGAAGTTGGAGAATTTAATGAAATGGAGCTTCAAGTAGATTCTACAGGCAACTAAGACTTTGCCCAAATAAATTGCCCGTCTAGTTCCTACCTGCAAGCATTGAAAGTCCATTTATGTTAAGAAAAGAGTATTATTATATTATGATTCAAGACCAAGCACGCAGAGAAATATGTACATTCAAAATCTCTAAACAGCTTTAAAAGGCTCGTTAGAAAAGAAAAGATCCACGAATACATTACGATTCAAGACCAAGCACATTTAGGAATAGGCTTAGTATGACATCATACATTGAAACTCTAAAGAACTTTAGAAGCCCATTTGAAAAGACAAGATCCACAAAGAAATCATGAAGCCTTCCAAAATTTCTTCACCCAGCGGTCAGAAAAGTCCTCACAAGATACCATCTTAAGTTTCCTGGAAAAAATGATATACAAATTAGATTTAAGCATTATGTTTTATATACTTACTTAAATTCGACACATTTTAAGGGCTGAGATTATCTAGTATAAATAATTTGTTAATTTGCCTCTGTATGGTGTCACCTCTATGTATTCTAAACATAGTCTTCTTGTTATCTTTTTTAATGATATTTTTCATCCAGCTTTACAAACTTAATACCCATTCCTCTTATGCAACATATCTCCGTCTACAAAAATCAGTGTACCTGATTATTAGTAATAGCTGAAACTAGTGAAGTGTGGCCCCTTTTGGATTGTAAAATTTGGGATCGCTGAAATAAGGCCACTCTTTCGGCTGTTTCCTTTGCTTTTTCTCTAGACTTTCCCATTAAAGATTTTTTAAATTGTTCCCGACGCCTTCTTTTTTGCTTAATCACTCTTTCACCATATGATTCGCTTTCACACTTTACAATGTTCAAGGGTGTCTGATTCACTTCTTTGGAAAAGTTATCTTCCTTACTGCTGTTGACTTCAGTTTCCTCTTTTGGCACGGCCAATCCATCATACACTCCTGAACGCAGCATTTTTTGTGCCTGCAGTCGCTTTGCAGAATCAATCAAAGCTTTTTCCAAGAAGCGTTTCTTTCCAAATACAGGAATTTTCATTTTTGATTGATTATTTTTAGCATTTCCTTCTGTACGATCAACCACGGCAGCACCCGTGGAATCATCACCACCTTTCTGACTGGAGCAAATATGATTCACTGAAGCAGAAACCACACAAGAAGACCGTCTGCGAGCCAGAATTCCTTCCCGCATGCTGGAAATTCTGGCCAGATTGTCCATGTTCCTAAATTTCCTAAAATCTGTTAACTTCTTATAATCATTCTTGAACTTTGAATGAACTCTTTTTCCTTTGGCTTCTGATTGTACCAAATGATTTGAGAAACTTCCGTTAATCTCTGCGTCGATCTTAAAATCTCTGGATGAAAAGAAAATTTTAATGAACTATATTAAAGAAAAGCATAATATATAAACATATAAAATCCAAATATTAAAAAAATAGTTTAATCAACTTGACCTCTGGATGCCTTTCTCATCAACATGCTGAACCTGCATAAAACAGAACAATATGTCAGCCTCTTGTATACACAATTCATCTATAAATTTGTGATGCTTAACTGAAAACATGCAGAAAAATATTCCACTCCATTTGTTTGAAATGCTAGTTACAACATTCTTAAGTTAAATTTTTTATATCATATCGCGTTTCTATTACATCGCAAATCCATTTATATAAGCCAAACTCCACATGGATAACATACACCTATAAGGTTCTTCATTAGAGTGCTTTCAAAGTTTTTAACTAAGATCATGCCATCATCTATGTGCTTTCATTTGTTAAAGATTTAGCTCAAACTAATTATATGATATCTATGTATGAAACAAGTACAAGAACCCTTGGAAGGATAGATGTCAAATAGCCTAATGTTGTCAAATTATTCTGTCAAAGGGTATGTTTCTTCTTAGGTTATATGAGAGGTGACATGTCATTGTTTTTAAATTGAATCAATAGAAAGTGAAACATATGTTTTTAATTTTGAAATGATGTAAACTAACATAATGCATATTTTTTTTGTGTATTTTATGTTTGTAATTTAAAAAATAAAATAAAAATTTATTTGAATATACTTTTGTTGGAATCCAAGAACACTGAGAGGGGGGCTGAATGAGTGTTTTGTCGGAATGTTCAATTTTAACCTTATTATAACATGCATTCACCAACCGGTAAACCAGTACATATATAATTGAAATAAGTAAAGCAATCAATGAACCAATCACACAAATTAACTCGATAACACAGAGATTTTATACGTGGAAAACCTCAAAGAGGAAAAACCATAGTGGGATTTTAAAAGGAATTATGATATAAGATAGGGTCTTTGTCTCAAAGTCCCTATTAAACATTTTTTTCTTCAAAAGAAAAAAATGGTAACTCTATAATAGTAACTCTATAACAAAGGATTTGCATGCTTTCAATATTGTGGTAACTCAATTAGCCTCAATTGATGATAATAGATGAAGAAGATGAATGTATAACTTTGTTATTTTCTTTGCCAGATTGATGAGATAATCTTGTTATGATCATTAGTACTATATCATCTAAATTAAAGCTTCTTATAAAAAGAAATGAGGCAAAAATTCAAGTATCTAACACAGCATGCCTTTTTGTGAGCGGTTGTTTCTAAGACAAACAAAAATAAGTCAAAGGGCATATAATCAAAGTCTAATTAACAAAGGTAAGGCACCTAACTATGGCCCTTCCACAAAAACAAAGACGCCCACTTAAAAAAGGAAGGGGTGGGTGCATACTCGGCACATCTTCAAATACACATTTGCAAGTACACATTTGTGTCATGGTGCATAGTTAATTGATCTGGGTGCTTCTTTTCATATATGACTTCTCACAAGAAGTGGTTTTGTGAATATGGAAGTTATAATGGAGGTGATGCCTTCTTAAGAGACAACTCACAATATAAAGAAGGGTTAAAACTTAAAATCCTCCCTCGGGTTTTACATATTCCAAGATTGGCTAGGAACCTAATATAAGAAAAATAAGTGATGTAGGTGTGCAAGTCATATTTAATAAAGATAATTGCAAGATGGTTCACAGAGTAATGATGTTGACAAGAGGAATCTACATAAGACCACTATTTAAGCTTGAGGCGAACATTGTGAATGATGGAACTAATAGCTCTATTGTTTCTAAGGTTGGAACATATGAGTTGTTTGCAAAGAAGACAATGCTTTGGCAAGAGAGAATGGGAAATATTGGTAAACATTGTGTAGATGGTGAATATAATTGGGTAAAGTGTTGTTGTGAAGTATTCACACATCGCCCCATTGCAAATGGGGACCCCTTCTTTTTGCTTTCTAGGGTTTGTTTTCTAGATCTTTTAGGGTTTTGTCTGTTAGCCTTTGCAGGATGAGTGTTGTCGAGGGGATCGTTGGATTACAGGCTTTGCTTGAGCCAAGGTGAGTCCATAGGGCCCCAGAATTAGGGTTTCTTTGAGAGTTTTCCTTAGGGCCTGGTTTTTCTCTCGTTGCTAATTGTGTCTTGCTTTGTGAGTGGGTATCATTCTTGAAGGTCCGAGCTAGGTCGAGTTGGTGAGTGATGAAGTCTAAAATGTCATCCTGATCTTCAAATGCCCTGAAATTTGGCTAAGTCTGGAATGTCTTGATCCTGAAATTTGGCTAGGTCTGGAATGTCCTGATCCTGAAATTTGACTAAGTCTGGAAAACTGAAGAATCCTCCAAAAACTAGATTTTGCAATATAACTCCTGGAGGTCCGAAACCATTCTCAAACATCCTGAAAGTATATATGGAATATAACTTAAAGTTATACTTAAATGTTATATTCCATAAAATGATCCTGACGGGGAGTCCAAAATGTCAAATTTCGCTCCTGACCCTTCCAAAGGGTCCAAAGCAAATTTCGCTCCTGACCCTTCCAAAGGGTCCAAAGCGAATTTCGCTCCTGACACTTCCAAAGGGTCCAGAGCGAAATTCTCCATAAGACATTCTACTTTGACCAAAACCTAGAACTACTGCATTCCTAGGCTTGAATGAAGGCAAAAGCACTTGTTTGAATGAAGAAATGCGAAAAAATGAAGTCAGGATCATGGCCTAAGGTGAATTTTGCTCCTGACCCTTCCAAAGGGTCCAGAGCGAAATTCTTATTTCCTCTATTTTTCTCCTTAGCTTGACCAAGTTTGTAGACTTTTGAGGCATAATTGAGAAGGTTTGATGCAACTTTGCCTTGGAGGGGAGATTTTAGACCTTGGGATGATGGATTCTAGCCTGGGTGAGGAATTTCGCTCCTAACCCTTCCAAAGGGTCCAGAGCGAAAATCCTTATAACTCTTGTTTTCTTCTTTATTTTGACTAGGCGTTGGCTTGAGGGGAGATGGATGGGTATGTTTTTGCCTTGAGAGGGAGTTTGATTGATTTTGAAGAACAAAATTTTGGCCTAAAGGAGAATTTCGCTCCTGACCCTTCCAAAGGGTCCAGAGCGAAATTCATCATAAACTTCATTTGCTACCTTGTTTGACCTTGAAACCTTCTTCCTCAGGTGGAAAATGATCTAAGTTTGCTTCTTGAAGTGGTTTGAAGTTTGAGAAGTGAGTGATCTAGTCTAGAATGAGATTTTCGCTCCTGACCCTTCCAAAGGGTCCAGAGCGAAAATCCTCCTAAGGCTCATTTCCTCCCTAGTCTGACCAAATTTTGAGTTGCAAGGCATCTTGAAGGGAAGTGTGGACATGTTTGGACTTTGGAAATGTTTGAAAGCCTTGAAAAAATGAAGGATTCTAGCCAAGAAGGTGAATTTCGCTCCTGACCCTTCCAAAGGGTCCAGAGCGAAATTCCTTGCAAGCCTATTCTTTTGACCTTGTTTTGGCTTAAGACCTTATCCCTTGGGTGAAGGATGATGTTTAGTTACCTCTTGAGGTGATTTTAAGTTGGAAAAAGGAAGAATCAAGCCTAAATGAGAATTTCGCTCCTGACCCTTCCAAAGGGTCCAGAGCGAAAATCCTCCTAGACCTCATTTCCTTCCCTCTTTGACCAAATTGTGATGTCCAAAGCATGTTGAAAGGGGAAATGGACATGATCTTGCCTTTAAGAGTGTTTGGAAGTTGTGAAAATGAAGGATTTTACCCAGGAAAGGAAATTTTGCTCCTGACCCTTCCAAAGGGTCCAGAGCGAAATTCCTTATAAGCCTACCTTTTGACCTTTCTTGGACATGAAATCTTATTCCTAGGGTGATGAAGGACGAAATCCTACCTTGCAAAGAAGTTTCAAGTTTAGAAAATGATGATTTTGGGTCAAAAATGAAAATTTCGCTCCTGACCCTTCCGAAGGGTCCAGAGCGAATTTTCTCAAAACCTCTTTTGCTATCAAGATTTTTGCTAGGTCAAGTGTGGGATGAGGCAAAATCAAGAAGAAGATGCCCTTAAGAATGACTTTAAGTTGTTAAAGACCATGAATGATGAAGGAATTGAGCCTAGAGGTGATTTTTGCTCCTGACCCTTCCAAAGGGTCCAAAGCAAAAATCCTTGAAAACATTTTTTTCCAAATTTTGAGCAAGGCCAGGCTTGGACAAGGGTGTGAGAAGGTATTTGGATTGTCTTAGAGTAGATTTTGATTGCCAAGAATGTAAATTTTAAAGCCTAATGAAAATTTCGCTCCTGACCCTTCCAAAGGGTCCAGAGCGAAATTTCTAAAATTCTCCTTTTTCCTTGCAAATTCAAGACAAGATTTTGGTTTTTATACCCTGGAAAGGAGAAAGACAAGATGTTCTATGCCTTGGAAGTGATTTGAAGTTGGAAGGATGGCAAGATAGCCCTAAAACAAGATTTTCGCTCCTGACCCTTCCAAAGGGTCTAGAGAGAAAATCCTAAAACCTACCCATTCCTTTCAAATTTATGCTAAGACAAGGCTTGACTAAGGTAAGAAATGCCCTTGAAGACTACCTTTGACTTGATGTTGGTTTCCAAAAGTGATGATTTTAGACCAAAGGAGGATTTTCGCTCCTGACCCTTCCAAAGGGTCCAAGGCGAAAATCCTAAAATCTCCTATTCTGCCTTGCAAAACGAAATCAAACTTGGATTGGGTGAAAGAAGAAAGCTATTTCCTAGCCTTGTGAGGTGGATTGAAGTTGGAATGATCAAAAATGAGCTACAAAAGGAGAAAATCGCTCGTGACCCTTCCAAAGGGTCCAGGGCGAAAAACACTAAAGTCACCTTTTCCTTCAAGGTTTGAGTAAAACTAGGCCTGAATTGCAGTGAAAGAAGCCATTTGGAATGCCTTGGAAAGATTTGGACCTTCAAAAAATGTGAATTTTGAGCTCAAGAGAGAATTTCGCTCTTGACCCTTCCAAAGGGTCCAGAGTGAAATTCTAGATAGGTCCTGTCCCTGGCTAGGTTACTGAGCAAAACTGACCTTTTTCGCCTTGTGAAGATCAAGCCAATGCTAGTAGGTTCAAACTAAGCGAATGTTGATGAATTGAAGTGAAGGAGATTGGAAAATTGGCTCGAGAGATGAATTTCGCTTCTGACCCTTCCAAAGGGTCTAGGGCGAAAATTCCTAAAAAGCAGTGTTTCCTTCAAAATCCTGTTGAGCTAACTTATTGGTTGAGATGAATAGATCTTGGAGATTGCTTTGGAGGAAGTTAATGATCAAGCAAAGATGAATTTTGACCTAAAAAGAGAAAATCACTCCTGACCCTTCCAAAGGGTCCAGAGCGAATTTTCTCAAAACCTATCTTTTCCCTCAAATTTATGCCAAGTCTAGTGTGGGTCAAATTTAGAGGTGCCTCTGGCCATGTCCTTGAATGGTCAACAATTATCAAGTTTGAAAGAATTGAGCCAAATGATGAAAATCGCTCCTGACCCTTCCAAAGGGTCCAGAGCGAAATACCTATTTTCACCCAATTTACTCATGTGAAGAGCTAAAAGTTGAAATCCAAGACTTTGTTAGGCCAAAACAAGCGTAAGTTCACTTTCCGAAGGATTTATAAGTGAAGAAAATATGGTATTCATGGCCTAGTCAAGAAAATCGCTCCTGACCCTTCTAAAGGGTCCAAGGCGATTCTTGTAGGGTCTGTTCCTGGAGAAAATCTTGGGCAAGTTTCATGTTAATATCTTTTTGTTGATGATTTAAGTTGAAAATGCTATTTTGAAATGAATTTATCATGTGTCCTTAATCATCTTTTGGTTTGTTTTGGCAGATGAAAGAAGACTAGGCCAGGACAAGGACGGCCTTCTCCAGCCTAGCATCAACAAGGACGACCTTCTCCAACCCAACCTCATCAAGGACGACCTCTTCCAGTCCAACATTTGAAGGAAAGACAAGGTGGCATCCCAGTCATCACTCCTCCAATCGGGTTGGTCCACTTCAGCATGTCCAGATTCAATGTACCTGACTCATCAAAGATGGCACTAACTTCGATGTACCTACCCCGGTTATCCATTGGTCGAATATTCTAGAGAAGACGTGTCCAAATAATGCAATTATTTCATTGGTCAGAATTAAGTTTGTTGTAATAAACCCTAATTAGGGTTTTCATTGTAAAATCTCGGCCATTGATCTCAAATTGATCTGAGCCATCGAATTGTATTGAGGGCACTATATAAGCCCTGGCTCCTCATTTGTAAAGGCTAATAGTTAGTCATTAATAGTTAGAAGGTGAATAGTTAGTTCATAGAGGTTAGAATAGCTAATGATTAATAGCAAATAGAATAGCAGTTAGAGTAGAATAGGAGGGCAAGGCAAGAAATTGTTGCCATTGATTGTAAATAAACTCCATTTTCATTGAAGTTATGGTGAAGTGTGTCGTTTCTTGCAATATGCATGGTTTCTTGTTGAATCTTCAATTCTAGATGGTAGATGATTAGATTGAATGAAGAAAATTGTTGAATGCACCTGTGTGGAATCGGTCTAATCCAAACCACTAGCCTCTTGCTGATGGTAAGTGTGCCTTGCGTGGTCAACTGGAATAAAATGAGCTTAATCTTAAGTTGTTACACGTCTATTGTTCATGCATTATCTTGAATGGTGATCAGTGTCTGATGGCGTACAATTTGAACATATTGGAAGCACTCCTTAGAAGATCGCATTGAGCTAGTGTCAAATTGTTCAAGCCTGATGGTGAGACCCAACCCAGTAGGACTCCACCTAGTCATTCATCCATCTTCTCGCATTCTAGGTAGTAGAGTAGACTTCCTAAACCTTGCATCCTTTGCCATTTGTTTGTCTTCCAGTTAGTAAATAGGACTTGTGATTCCAGCAAATCAGACGTTTAGTCATCAAGTGTAAGTCCTCTTGTGATTCCAGCAAAATCACATCATACCACAAAGAGCTTATCCACGAGTAGAGAACCTACATACAAGAACCTTGGAGTTGCCTCGACTGATCCTTTGGTGAGATCTTCAGCAGTCGGGAAACTTTGCTCAAGAGAGGATAAGGTACCTTTAGGTATTTTATTCTGTGTTCGCATGTGCATGAAAAACACATCAACAAGTCCCCACTAGTGCTAAGAGAGCATATAGGATTTGCAGATGATACATAATGATGTGTTTGGAGTCTTGGATCTGTCCCATGGGTATAGTTCCTCAAATAGAAATATGAGGTTTTCAATAAGTTCAAGGAATTCAAGGCTTTTGTTAAAAAAAAAAGAAGAAAATAAAGGTGTCGAGGATAGATAGTGAATTTGAACAATTTTGTAAGCAGTGTGGAATAGGAAGACAAAAGACAGCTCCATACACCACAACAAATTGGAGTTTGCAAAAGAATGAATAGGGTGCTGACTCAAAAATCCAGTATGATAAATGATGTAGGCTTAGAACAAAAATTTTGGGTACAGCAATAAATACTGCATGTTATCTGATCAATCAATCACATCAGCTCTTCTTGATTAAGACTACACAAGAGGAATGGATCAGTATTAAACCCACTCTTCAACATCGTAAAGTTTTAGGTTGTAATGCTTATAAAGGAGATTGAAGTTTTCACTGATTATAGTAATGTTATCATAGTTTACAAGTTTTAGAACCCAGAAAAGAATAAGATTGTTTACAGTTGCCATGTAATCTTTGGAGAGGTTAAAAAGCCTCCATGATGTGGTCAACAATAGGGTAGTAAATTAATGGCCTTGTCATTGCAACCAAAACCCAAATTTGATAGACATATTATTAATGCACACAAAGACACAAAATTCTAAGGTTTTAGTTCAGAATTTAAAACACAAAGGACCCATGAGGGACAGCACAAATTTGAAAAAATTTATGGCAGTCTCTCAAAAACATCTAGCATTCACTTGATCACTCTAAACAAAATCCTAGGTGTTTTAACCCCTCTATCTGAATTTTGAATTCATTTTTTAACAAAATTATAATAACAATGAATCGAATTAATCAAAAAATGAGAAAAAGTAATGTTGTTGATGTTAATTGCCCTACACCTAGGATACTCTTGCATCAAACATCTCAGTTAACTGAAAAGCACTATGAGTCTATGAGCCCTACCCACCTAGGATACTCTTGCATCAAACATCTCAGTTAACTGAAAAGCACTATGAGTCTATGAGCCCTACCGATTGATTAGATTAAAATTCTTCAACAATGTCCAAAGAAGCTGATTTTTTTGCATCTAGACTTTTTGTCAATTTTTTAATAAAAAAATGTTTCCAATTTCCTCACTCTATTTCTTCAGCATGCAATGCTTTCAATCAAGAACCTACAAACTTGATTTCTCTTACCAAGAATTTGCCCATCGTTAAAATCATATAGGTCTACTTCATTAAAAATTGGAGAAACGTCAATTCCCTCAGATACATTAAATTTGCATACAGGTCATTAATAAAATAAAATTTTGCACAATCAGATTTTATTAAATTTCAATTTATTATATGTGCCCCCTTCGGAAATCCCTCTTTCCTAAAACGAGTCATTATAAGATCTCCAATTTTGATACACATGCTCTCTTTTGCATACAGCATGTTGTTTATAACTTTATAGTTCTAATTGTTCTATTCCAAGGTCTTCACTTGTTAATGTATTTTCTAGAAAATCATCTGCTTCAACACTCTTTCCACTTGAATCAATGATTTCTCTCAATTCGACGACACCACATACACTATTTGAAGAGGGGTTTCTGTCATGCAGCCAAATTATTATTTGCAAACTCAATTACTGCCAATATCAAATCTCAATATTTGAATTTCCATACAACTGAACACCTCAACAAATTTCGGGGCTCCAATGACTACCTTAAGTTTGACCATCCAGGAAAATCATGCTAATGTCATTCCATGCTCTATAAGGCATTGGCAATGGCTGATACAATAGTTTAAAAAATTGGCAAGTACCTGCAAGAATTTTCCACTAGTGAGTAGCAATAACTGGCCCACAAGTTTCTGTTTAAAATTGCAGTGATATTTTTTCCAAAAACTCGCGATAAAATGTATAAAAATGCTGATTTGCATCTAGGGAAAAGTCATCCAACCTTTGGTATAAAATGCAAATGCGATTTTTTTATTTTTTAACTTGAATTTTTGGTGAACAAAAACCCTTCTTCACATGAACCACCCTTCACACAACTTCAAACGATTTTACAGTGTTGTGGGAGTACTTTTGTGGGTTGTTATTCCAGTAAGGACACACTTTGACTACAACCTGGCCTCTACTACCCATTTCTGTGAGTTGTTGATGGTTCCACTTCTAGGTTTTTAACTTGTTCCACGGGTTTCTAAATTACATTATAAATTTAAGACAATCTTAAAAAAAAATAAAGAATGTTGTAAAATTTCATCAGGGATGCGTATTTTGTTATGCATATGTACAAAAGTTCAATTTGGTGATCATGCCTGTGCTATCCAATTTGAAACATGCTGAGGAACTTTTGTTTATTGTATACAAAAAGAAATTCAGATTAACACTAATAATCATGCTAAGGCTTTGGATCTATATTGAAGAATTAAACTTTCACAAAGTCTTGACACTGCACATTTGTAAGAAACTGGCTCAGCAAAAATCAATTTTATTTCAATATGACTTAGATTAGTTAAAATAAGAAACTGGCTCAGCAAAAATAATCAAATGTGTGTCGTTCTATATTCTATTGATTTGATTGATTGATAAGTAAATTGTTCATTAATTAATTTAAGATGATTAATTTCAACAATTATGACCTTTAACCCTTGCATTACTCCAGTCTAAGAGGAAAAGAATGACTATGTTGTCAAGCGCTTTGATACCAATTTCAATAGGCTTCCCTCAAAGTTTACAGATCCAAGCCCTTATCCCATTTTGGACCCTGTCCTCAAGGTTCTCAGGTCGCTGATCCCCACCCTCTCTTGGGGGAAACAACTTATTGACTTGATTTAGACTGCCCCTCTTGGAAACAAGCCCATCACCTTTCCTTAGTTATTGGTAGTAATGGCAGGAATATTTTGAAGTAATTCCACTCTTATACTGATTTTACAATCTAATATTGTTATTTGTCTGATCAAATATTATATCTATATAAACAACTTATTGACTTGATTTAGATTGTCCCTCTTGGAAACAAGCCCATCACCTCTCCTTAGTTACTTAGTTACTAGTAGTAATGGCAGGAATATTTTAAAGTAAATCCACTCTTATACTAATTTTACAATCTAATATTGTTATTTGTTTGATCAAACATTATATCTATATATATATATATATATATATATACATAAATAAATAAATGAATCAATCAAATGATATTACCTATTTTAAATTATTAACACTAGCATTGCCTAAACACTAATTATTAGACTGCCCCTCTTGGAAACAAGCCCATCACCTCTCCTTAGTTACTGGTATTAATGGCAGGAATATTTTAAAGTAAATCCACTCTTATACTGATTTTACAATCTAATATTGTTATTTGTCTGATCAAACATTATATCTATATTAAACAACTTATTGACTTGATTTAGACTGTCCCTCTTGGAAACAAGCCCATCACCTCTCCTTAGTTACTGGTAGTAATGGCAGGAATATTTTGAAGTAAATCCACTCTTATACTGATTTTACAATCTAATATTGTTATTTGTCTGATCAAACATTATATATATATATATAAATAAATAAATGAATCAAATGATATTACCTATTTTAAATTATTAACACTAGCATTGCCTAAACACTAATTATTAGTCTATCTAGAGGTTGTAAAGGCAGACAGATCTGACATGCATCAGATCTGGTCTGCCACTATATATGATATTAAATATGACTGTCATACATATTGCAGTCTATAAATATTTAATAATATTTACTGTTAAATTCTGCATAAAAACATTGTCAGGATTCATATATTAAGCATACGTAATAAGCGAATCCCCATGCATACCACCCAAACAAGGATGTTCCTGCCTGTAACTCAATAACAATTCTGATCTGATCTGATCGCTGGCTGCCAGATAATATAAATTCCTGCAGACTTGACCATTCTTATTCTTTCCTTTTGAAAATGCTTATCTTTCTTCCTCCCTATTTTCCATCCTGTAACTCAATAACAATTCTGATCTGATCTGAACGCTGGCCGCCAGATAATATAAATTCCTGCAGACTTGACCATTCTTTCCTTTTGAAAATGCTTATCTTTCTTCCTCCCTATTTTCTTTCTTCCTCCCTATTTTCACCTTTTTCATTCCATCTTATAACTACATCTTTCTAATGGAGAGACATGTATCTTCGAGGATGATCATAACTCTTCCTTCCTTAATCGCACCCTTTGGTATATTTCCTATTTGTTTCTATTAACATATTGATCATTGTCTATAATGATTTCTTGTAATCCATGGTCATCTTAAACATAGAGTCTACTCAGCGCTAGTATGAATCCTTCTTTAGAGTCGGGACCTTTAGAGGATCGGGGCCCATTACTAATTCCAGATAATAATATCAATCATTAATAAATATTAATCAATTAATAATAATTCCAGGTAATAATAAATAAATGAATATTAATTAATTAATAATAATATTAATAAATATTAATCAATTAATAATAGTTTCAAATATTAATGAATATAAATTAATTAATAATATTATTAAATAAATATTAATCAATTAATGATAGTTTCAGATATTAATGAATATTAATTAATTAATAAATATTAAATAAATATTTTTTAATTAATAATTTAATTGTTACATTTGGATTATATTCATTGATAAGTTAAAAAATACGATGATCAAGGATGGGCATGACAAGATATGGGGGGCTCTTCTTCCATTGGACCACAAATACGAAAATTAGACAATGTGGGATATGGTAGTTCTAGTCTTTTTGTTCCTCATACCACTCCTAGTGCACAACTTTTGTTGGAAAGTATTGCATGCAATAGGAAATTGCATCATGAGAAGTTGGCATGTGCAAGTTTTGGTACTACAATAGCATTCCCTTTAATGTTGTTTTGAGTTCTTATTGGAAGGAGATAGTTACCACATTGATCATGACCAATAAGGGGTTCAAAGCCCCACAAAGTTATGAATTGAGTGGCCCATTATTGGAGGATAAAGTCCAAAACACATATAAGGTAGTAGAGTAACAAAAACAGATTTAAAAAAGTAAATGCTGCAATTTTTTATCTTATAGGTGGACAAATGGCAAGAATATGGCACTCATGAACCATTTAGTAGTGTTGTGATGTATTCACACATCGCCCCATTGCAAATGGTGACCCCCCACTTTTTCGCTTTCTAGGTTAACAGTCTTAGCTTAGTTGTTGGTTGTTGTCGAGTCTTTGCTATTAACCTTTTGTTCATAGTTGCTCAGGAGCTGGCCAAGTCTTTCTCTTTGAGATGAAGTGAGGTTTAACACTCCCTTTGCCCAGCCAAAGCATTATCTCTTCCACTTCTCCCGATCTTGCCAATGAGTGCCCAAACCCAATCATTCTCATTTCCATTTCATTCCATTTCCATCTCCCCTAACACTCTTCACTTCCATTTACCATACCTTCTAACTCACCTAACTTCCTATTCTCTATCCTCCATCCACCTTTCATACCCCATGCCTTAACCTTCTTCACATCTCTACATAACCTACCACTTCCATGTCCCTTACCTTACATCCCATCTTCTAACCTATACCTTTACCTACCTAACCCTCTCCCTAGTATGCTCATCCAATACCCTTCATCTACATTTACAACTACCTTTGCCCACACCTACATCTTCTACCCTCCTATCTCTATACCCCTTAGCCTACCACATCCTAACCTCCTTACCTACTTAATTATTCCCATTTCCCACCTTTATTCCTAATTACCTTCTTCCTACCCACACCTTTCCATCTTATCACCTACCCCCATCCTAGCCTACCCATATCCTATCCCTATCCTAACCTACCACCCTACCCCCTTACCCTTTTTCCTTACCCCTTATAACTCCCATTATAGCCTACATCCCCTTTACCCTTTCATTACCCCCCTTATACCTCCCACTCCACTTTATTCCCCAACATATCCTAACTCCTTCCAACCCCTTTTACCTCCCACATCTTATACCTCATTTCCCTCCACGTATCTACTACTTTCATCATTTATATCCCTTATGTCCACCTTTCTTCCAACATCCCATTCCCCCTCTTTCTCCACGTAGCAGCTACTCTTAACATTTCCTACCACTTCCCTCTCATATTTTTATTTTTTTTAACTTCTTCTATATATGTATAGGTCTTTTTCTCCATGTAGCAGCTACTCTTAACATTTCCTATCACTTCTTCCTCATATTTTTATTTTTTTTAAATTGTTTTATATATGTATAGGTAATAGATCAAAGCCAATAAAGTGTACATACCCTATCCCATTTGTGGACTCCAAAATGGAGAATTAAACAGATTTGTCTTAAGGACTCTTGCTGGGACCCACTAACCACTGGCTGAGAATGAAAAATGTTTTTTTTGTCTTTGATATTGCATGGGCCCCACCAGAAATTTTGAAATTTTAAAAAATAAAGTATCCACCTCATCAGTCCTTGCAAGGTGTGGCAACACAGAAGATAGGGAGCTGGCCTTTGAATAAGAATGTGTCACTTTAAGGAGGACAGAGTAAAAGACCTCTAACATCCAACGCCCAATATAAAGAAGGCACAGCACTAAAGTGAATTTAACCATCTCAGACCCGCAAACATCATTTGCTGATATTTCTAAGATGTTTTCATTAAATCCCAGCCTGATTTAAGTTGACATCTTTAGTGCAGGTTTGGAGCAGACATGTAGAGTTCTGAACATCGTGATTACCTCAGGGTGGCTCGTTTCTAGGCTTTCAATTATCAAATTTTGTTTCTATTTTTTGATGGAATTGTATTAACATGATTTGAGTTTAATGAAGGGCTAAGATATGAGTCTAAGGCTGGAAATCAGAATGACTATCAGATTTTACAATTCTCTGATTTTCAGAATGCAGTAACCCTTCATTTTTTTGCTTTCAATATCCTTTCAATACAGTAATTTAAGATGTTGAAATTGCAGGATATAGCTGGCAGCGCCAAATCAGGGAGGATTCAAAAGGTGAAGGCAAGCAAAATTTGATAAATCAGATCATTGTATGCAAATGAAGCCAAAGACCGATCTGTCTTAGCAGGGAAGGGCAATCATCACTTGATCAGAGAGATAAGCCAATGCAAATGGAAGCTAAAACACCAATTTGCTTTGTGACAACAAAACAATCAAAGAGTGATCTGATTTGATCAACTCACACAAATGGTTTTAATCCTTTTAGTCACCGATCTGGCATAGAACGTATATTTTGACTCCTTGAAAGTCTGATTTGGGCATCATCGTTTTAAAAAACAACTTCATGACTCAGCCCTTTTGAGCAAACTTCAACTTCATGACTTGCCATGTTGGACCGACTTCAGGACCTCACCTTTTGGAGCGAATCTCATTAATGAGCGTACATAAACGAGTTCACATGAGCGATGATTGAAGGAGAAATGAAGGATGTTTGATAGCAATCACCTTGAATGGATTCAATTCCAAATGCACTTCGGGACTTAGCAAATTGCAGCGGAATTCACATTTCATGAGATTGAGTTTATGAGCGAAGTTCCTAACTTCATGAACTGCTGTTTTGGAGCGAAGTTGAACTTCATGTTGGAGCCCTTTGAAGCGAACTTCATGTTGGAGGCTTTTGGAGCGGAGTTCCTAACTTCATGACTTTGCATGGTAGAGCGGAGTGCCTACTTCATGAGTTGAGATGTTAGAGCGAACTTCATGAACTACCGATTTGGAGCGAAGTCTGTTTACTTCATAAGCTGCCGATTAGGAGCAATTTTACAACTGCATGAATAAAGAAAATGGAGAGAGCTTCATATTTCATGAATCATCATTTTGGAGCGATTCCACTACTTCATGACTTGAAGGATAGGAGCAAAATTCCCTACTTCATGAGTGAGCAAATTGGAGCGAATTCCTTACTTCATGAATGAGACTTTTGGAGCGAACTTCACAAAATACATTTCATGAGTTAGGGAAATGGAGCGAAATTCATAAATTGAGCTAGAGGAGCGAAATCCATGATAGAAGAGCGAAGGGGATCTGAAAGCATTCAATTTGAAACAAACTTCACAAATCACCCCACGTGAGTGACTTCATGAGTTAGAAATTTGGAGCGAATTTCCTACTTCACGAGTATAAGATTTGGAGCGAAATTCCTACTTCGGGAGTTGAAGGAATAGAGCGAAGTTCATGATCTTGCTAAGTGGAGCGGTTTTTAAGAATGAAGTTGGGTATAAATAGGAGAAATGATTAAGAGAAACAACTCCATGTTTGAGCATTTTGGAGCGGACTTCCAACTTCGTGAATCATCATTTTGGAGCGAAGTTTTTTCACTTCATGAACTACCAATTTGGAGCGAAGTTTTTTTCACTTCATGAACTACCGATTTGGAACGATTTTACAACTTCATGAATTGAATATTTGGAGCGAACTTCGGGTTCAAAGGTTTTGGAGCAAAATCATTGCTTCATGAGTTGCACTTTTCAAGCGAACTTCACAAGCTGATGGATAACAGCGAGATTCATGAATAGAGAAGATGGAAACAGATTGCACCTTCAAGCCTTCGTTGACAAAGTGAGATTCAAGGGAATGAAACAAATTTAAAGATTATCGAACTTCATGATCTCTCAAATTGGAGCGAAACTCAATAGCTTCATGAATTGAGAGATAGGAGCGAAGTTTTTACTTCATGAATTGGAGCGAAATTTGTAACTTCGTGTTTAAGAGATTAAGAGAGAACTTCATGTCTCGAGGAATGGAGCGAGTTCCACACAAGCGAACTTAATGATTTGATCTACATTAACAACTTCATGATCTGAGTGAAGTGAGTGACTTCAAAGACAAGGAGAACTTAATGAACATCAATAATGGAATACACTTCAGAAGCTCCTCTTCACGAGCAAAAAAGCAACTTCAAGTGTTGATTCATGATGGCGAATCCTTTTTATATGCTCTTATTAAGCTCATGTATCAAGTGTATTTGATACTCACCTGTTTGTTTTGCAGGAGATGAAGAGGGAAATAAAGGAATCAAACAAGAAGCATCCACTTGCACGAAGACATGATCTACAACATCAACGACATGAAGGAAGTCACAAGAGAAGGAATTCCGAAGGAGAAATACAAAGATGAAGGCATTCCAACAGACAGTTTCAGAAGAGTTAATCAAAGTTAGAAGATCAAACCTACAAAGTGTGAAGTGGCATCCAAATCATCATCCCAGTCACCACTCACCAATCAGAGAGGTTCCACATCAACATGTTTAGATGCTACGTACTTGACTCATGAGTGATGGCACAAACTTTGAGGCACCTATCCCTGATATCAATTGGTCCACACTTTCTGAATGTCATTTTCTCATTGGCTATGGAGAAATTTGTTGTAACAAACCCTAATTAGGGTTTCATTGTAAAATCCTGGCCATTGATGGAGAATCAATCATGGCCATTCGTTGTAAAAGAGCTCTCTATAAAAGCTCAAAGTCTTTCATTTGTAAAGGTTAATAGTTAATAGTGGGATAATAGCTAATAGTTAGTAATAAGAGAGAATAGAATAGCAATTAGAAAAGAAATTAGATTAGGAGAAGGCAAAGATTGTTGCCAAACCTTGTTGTAGAGAACAATTGATTTCATTGAAGTTATGGTGAATTTGATTTGTTGCTTCAACAACTCGCATGGTCTTTGCTTCTCAATTTGCTTTCATGTTAATTAGATTGAGTGAAGGGATTTGTTGAATGTATTCATGTAGAATCCGCTTAATCCATACCACTAGCCTCTTGTTGCTTGTAAGTGTGCCTTGTGTGGTCAACTGGAATGATATGAGCTTAACGTTGAATCGTTCTACACTCATTGCTTATGCATTAACTTGAATGGTGATCAATGTTTGATAGTATTGATTCGAATATCTTTGAAATATGCTTAGAAAATTGCACCAAGCTTGTGTCAAATTGTTCAAGTTGATGGTGAGACCTCGCTCGGTAGGATTCCATATAGTCACTCACCCATCTTCTTCCATTCTAGGTCCTAGCGTAGATTTCTCAAACCCTATCTCTTTTTTCTTTTTTTTCTTCCAATTGAATAGATAAGACCTAAGTTCCAGCAAATCAACCATTCAGGCATTCGAATGTAAGTCCCCTTGTGATTCCAGCATAATCACATCAAACCAACTAAGCTTATCCACACATAGAGACCCTACATTCATGAACCTTGGAGTCTTCTCAAGTGATCCTTAAGCTAATCTTCAGCATTTGAGAGATTTTCTTCAAGAGAGGATAAGATATCTATGGTATTTTATTCTGTGTTCGCATGTGCCTAAAAAACACATCAACAAGTAGCTTCCAGAATATGATTGATATTTTTAAGTCAGTTGATGCCTCTAGTGGGATAAACAATGTTGAGACTTTCCGTAGCTTGTTAGATGAAGTAATGTTGGATTTGGGAATGGATAATGTTATACAGATAGTTACAACCAATGCATCTACATATGTGGCAGCTGGTAGACTACTAGAGGCAATGCACCCTACATTGTTTTCAAGCTCTTGTGCTTCCCATTTCCTTGACCTTCTCCTTGAGGATAGAGGGAATTTAAGATGGGTGAAAGTATGGTGGAAAAAACATCTTCAATCACACATGGGTCTTGGATCTCATGAGAGAGCACACTATTGGCAAGGAGTTTGTGTGTTTAGGGGAAACCCACTTTACCACTAGTTTCCTTACCTTGCAGAGAACGGTAACTACATTAGCCAAAACTATGTTTGTGAGTAAAAAGTTATTGGAGAGTCTTTACTACAAGAAGGCTGAAGCAGAAAGGGCTGTAAACACCATTTTTTAAAACACATTTGTGGAGACCATGGAGGAGATTATCAAGGCAAGTTATGATATTTTTCTTCTTTTTTCCAGTTTTACAATGTTACAAGTTATTCATTTTATGAAATTTTGGTATCTGATTTACTCTAATTTTCTAATTTCCTTTTCATGCACTCTCTTGTTTTAGGCATTAAAACCATTGGTTAGCATTTTGTGGTTGGTGGATAGGGATGAAAACCCCATGTAGTATATATATGTGGCCATGAATAGGGCCAAAGAAGCAATTCAACATTTGTATGGGTTGAATAGAACCAAATATGAACCCATATGGCACATTATTGATTGGATGTTGAACCAACTCCAACCTTTTCATGTTACTACCTGTAATTTTATACCCTAGGTATGTTAATCAGATTTATATAATTGATTATGCCCTAGATTGTAATCAGATTTGCAGTATTTTAATAAGCCAATATTCAGTAAAATCAGAAATAAAAACAATAGACAAACAGGCATCTGGGAAAACCTCCAAGGAGGAAAAACCCAGCATGAAAGACCCACAGGTCAGATTGTATATTCTCCTCTAAATCATAAGTACAAATACTTAGCTTAAATCTGATCTTCACATATCAGATCTGTCCCTTTGCATGCTTCAAAACTGCATCAATAATACACTATGTCCTCTTGGACAATTTCGCACAAGTCTAGAAATTTCGCAACCTTCCTTGAAAGTTCGCACCTTAGCAGCAGAGCTAAATTCGTTGTTTTCTTGAGATTGAATTGATGATTATGGCTTGAGAAATGTTATTTATTTATATGCACTTGTAACCTTTATTTCAAGTCGGCCTCCTTTAGGTTTTGGCGCCAAATTTATTAAGGCGTGAGTGTTTGAAGCTAGCATGGGAGAAATAGGGCTGGACCTAGCCTTGGGGTCACGTTACCTTTTAGGGCCTAGACCTAAAGGGTTCGGATGTTGCCTTAAGGCAATCCGAACCCTATAAATCCCTAGTTATAAACAACACTCCCTCTTAACTAGGGAGGAGAAGAATACATAATCTGAACCTTTAGAGTTCCATCTAGCACACAAGCATAGAATTACATCTTCCACCTAGCACACAAGCATAGAAAGTGTAAGACACAAGTGGGTCTTTACATAATTACAATCATCCATCTAGCACACAAGCATAGATTGGACATGATTCATTCTTGCACACAAGCAAAGGATGATTCACAGCACTGCATATAGAGTCACTGAGATTATAGCTCCCTCTCAATCAGGGTCCCGTTTTCCACAACACCAAGCCTGTCTCTGAAGTATTCGAACTTCACTCTGGATAAAGGTTTGGTAAGGATGTCCGCAATTTGTTCATCTATGCTAATGTACTTAAGATGAATGGCACCTCTTTGCACCATGTCCCGAATAAAATGATAGTGAGTTTCCACATGTTTGGACCGATCATGGAATATAGGATTTACTGACATCTTTATACAGCTTTGATTATCACAATGAAAGGTGGTGGGATCACTAGCTTGACCAAATAATCCAACAAGGAGCTTACGAAGCCACACTGCTTCTCTAGATGCAACAGATGCGGCGATGTACTCAGCTTCTGCAGTGCTTAATGCTACCAAAGATTGCTTTCTACATGCCCAAGAGATCATTGCAGAGCCCAAGTTGAAGCAGATACCTGAAGTACTTTTCCTATCCTTGACACTTCCTGCCCAATCTGAATCTGAGTAGCCTTCCAAGAGGATTGAGGTATTAAGTGAATACTTCAACCCATAACCAATCGTGCCACACAGGTATCTTAGAATGTGCTTGGCAGCAACCAGGTGAACAAGTTTAGGTAAGCTCATGAACTGGCTGAGAGCATTCACAGCATAGCAGATATCTGGCCTTGTATTGACTAGGTACATCAGTGAGCCAATCAACTGCCTGTACTTAGAGGGATCTGCAAAATCAGAATTAGCTACAGAAACACTTAACTTCTTTAAGTTAGATTCCATAGGGGTATGCATAGGTTTACAATCTAACATTCTAAATCTTTTCAAAATACCAATAGTATATTTTCCTTGACTTGGAAAAATTTCATCAGCTCTTTGCCATACTTCTAACCCTAGGAAGTAATGCATTAGACCTAAGTCCTTCATTTCAAATTCTGAGGCTAATTCCTTTTTACATCTTATGATTAATTTGCTTTCACCAGTGAGAAATAAGTCATCCACATACAAAACTAAAATAAGCATCTCATCATTGTAAGCTTTCAAGTAAATGTTAGCATTAGCATCATTCTTGGAAAATCCTAAACTTAGTAAGTACTTATCAATTCTTTCATACCAAGCACGAGGAGCCTGTTTGAGCCCATATAAGGCTTTCTTCAACCTGCAAACATAAGAATCTCTTTTATGGATTACATAACCTTCTGGTTGCTCAATATAGACTTCCTCCTCAATGACACCATTAAGGAAAGTTGTCTTAACGACCATTTGATGCAGCTCCCAACCTTTGGCTGTAGCAATAGCTATTATAGATCTAATAGAAGTATATCCAGCAACAGGGGCAAAGGTTTCTTCATAATCTATTCCTTCCTTTTGAGAAAAACCACGTGCTACAAACCTAGCTTTATATTTTTCAATACTACCATCAGCATTATGTTTAATTTTAAACAACCATTTAGAGGAAACAACAAACTTACCTTTGGGTCTGGGTACAATGTCCCAGACATCATTCTTGATTATAGACCTATACTCTTCATCCATGGCTAATTTCCAAGCATGATGGGACATAGCTTCTTCAATATTGTGAGGTTCAGACTCAATTATATTGCACATCACAGAAATGTAGTTGGCGTGATTTTGGAAACTCTTGCTATTTCTAAAGGTTCCTCTGGGAGCAGCAAACCCTTCAGCATCTTGAATCGTGTTTCTAATCCAAAGTGGTCTCTTCTTGCAAACCACAATATCCTGAGGTATATCGATAGAGTGCATGGGTTCTGATGGGTCATTTTGAGCTTCCTGATCTGGAAGGTCAGTAGACTCCTCCTGTAACTCAGGGTTAGCATCAACTATTGAATCTTAATTTTCAATCACCATATCATCATTGTTGGTTGATGAACCTTTAGATCTTTTGAAAGCAATATCTTCTTCAAAAGTTACATCTCTACTTACCTCAACATACCTTTGACCTAGAATGTAGATTCTGAAGGCTTTGGAAGATTCGTTGTATCCTACTAGGATGCCTTTCTTTCCAGATGGATCCAACTTGGTCCGTTTTTCTTTAGGCACATGAACATACACAGGGCTTCCGAATATCCTTAGGTGACTGATGTCAGGTTTGATTCCTGAAGAGGCTTCTTCAGGTGTCACATCCTTTAGGACGCGATGAGGACATCTATTCTAAATATAAACTGCGGTTTTGGATGCTTCTGCCCGTAGAAAAGGTTGCAAGTCTTGATCATGGATCATGGCTCTTGCAGCTTCAACAATGGTCCTGTTCTTTCTTTCAACAACTCCATTTTGCTGAGGATTGTAGGGAATGCAGAACTCCCTCTTAATTCCTGCATTAACACAAAAGTCATAGAAACTACCTGAGGTGTATTCACCCCCATTGTCAGACCTCAAACATTTAATTCGATTTCCTATAGTATTTTCAACTAAGGCTTTGAATTCTTTATATCTATTTAGGACTTCTTCAGACTCTTTAGATTTAAGAAAAAAGATCCATGTTTTCCTAGAGAAATCATCTATGAAGATAACATAATATAGGAAACCACTAGGAGATGCTACAGACATAGGACAACATAAATCTGAATGAATAAGCTCTAACCTTTCTTTAGCCCTACTATCACTTTTATGGAAAGGATTCTTTACATTCTTACCCATTGCACAACCTTTACAAACATCATCATGAGATAAACTGAGTTTAGGCATACCTTTGACCATTTTACCGAGAGTGGGAAAAGCTTGAAAGTGAAGATGACCCAATCTTCTATGCCATAGCTCGCATGATTCAGGGGTCTCATGAACGAGAGCTTGAATTGGATTAGCTGCAAGCTTATATAAACTGTCACATCTATTTCCAATAATACGAGCAGATTTGAAATTAGGTTTCTTAGGCCAAGCGAGTACTTTCCCTTCAGAAAATGCTATTTGTAAACCCTTATCTTCTAAGGCAGAAATGGAAATAAGATTTCTTTTAATACCAGGTACAAAGAGAATATCACAAAGTTGTAAGGAGATACCAGAATCTAGTTTTAAAGAGGTAGTGCCAGAACCTTTTACCGAGTATCGAACATCATCACCGATTACTACATGAAGATTGGTGTCCTTTTCAATCAGATCTGAGAGATGCTCACGAAATCCTGAGATGTGTCTGGAGGCACCACTGTCAAGTATCCACGTATTGCTGTCCGTAGGAACACTGCTGGATAGAGCAGAGATAAGAAGGTAATCTTCACTTTGTTCGGCAACTTCATTTAAATTGGCTTCCCTTTCCTTTGGGTCATTCTGACAATCTCTGGCATAGTGACCATACTTATCACATCTGAAGCAACGAATGTGAGAGGAATCTCTTGACTTTTTCCTTGGATCATATGAGGAGGATCTAAAATCTTTGCTTCTCTTCTCTTTCTTCCAATGACCACCTTTCCTAGATTTAGTTAAGAGAACATGATTATCTTTGAGAGAGTTCTTGAGTTTTCCTCTTACCTCAATTCGAGATTCCTCTTCGATGCAATCAGATTGAAGACGCTCAAAGTTGGGACAATCGGCTCTTCCACCAATGCTACGAATGAATGGTTCCCATTCATCAGGTAGACCATTTAATGCAATCATCACAAGATCTTTATCTGAGATTTGGCAATCAAGAGTGCTTAGCTTGTCCTTTAGTTCATTGATCTTCATGAAGTAGGCTATGATTGAGTCTTCTTCTTTCATTTTCATGTGAAGAAGCTGTTGTCTTAGAGCAAAAGCCCTGCTAAGATTGTTGACTTCATACATCCCTTCCAAGTGTTTGATCATTTCTCTAGCAGATACAAACTTTGATATGATAGTGACAAGATGATTCTTGACGGACTCAATTATGATCCTTCTAGCCTTGAGGGAATCTTTCTTGAACAATTTCAGCTCTTCAGCATCTTCTAGAGGAGACAGCCTTTCTTCTTCTACAAATTTTAGTAGATCATTCTCTTCAAGGATCAATAGAATACGGACTTTCCAAGCAGCAAAATCAATGGCTCCCTCAAGTCTATCTTCAGCCTTCAAACCTGACATTTTTAATCTAAAAACAAATAACAGCTATATGCAACAATTGATTTGCTAAATCAGAAGTTAGTGACACCTTAGCTCTGATACCATGTAATTTTATACCCTAGGTATGTTAATCAGATTTATATAATTGATTATGCCCTAGATTGTAATCAGATTTGTAGTATTTTAATAAGCCAATATTCAGTAAAATCAGAAATAAAAATAGTAGACAAACAGGCATACCCTGGAAAAACCTCCAAGGAGGAAAAACCCAACATGAAAGACCCACAGGTCAGATTGTATATTCTCCTCTAAATCATAAGTACAAATACTTAGCTTAAATCTGATCTTCAAATATTAGATCTGTCCCTTTGCATGCTTCAAAACTGCATCAATAATACACTATGTCCTCTTGGACAATTTCGCACAAGTCTGGAAAGTTCGCACCCTTCCTTGAAAGTTTGCACCTTAGCAGCAGAGCTAAATTCGCTGTTTTCTTGAGATTGAATTGATGATTATGGCTTGAGAAATGTTCTTTATTTATATGCACTTGTAACCTTTATTTCAAGTCGGCCTCCTTTAGGTTTTGGCGCCAAATTTATTAAGGCATGAGTGTTTGAAGCTAGCGTGGGAGAAATAGGGCTGGACCTAGCCTTGGGGTTACGTTACCTTTTAGGGCCCAGACCTAAACGGTTCGGATGTTGCCTTAAGGCAATCCGAACCCTATAAATCCCTAGTTATAAACAACACTACCTACTATTTGAAACCCATGTTTTTCTTCTCTCTTTCATTAGAGCAAATGCAAAGGTTATATTTGGCTTTAACACATGTATTGAGAGGTTAATCCTCAATGATAACCTTCAAGACCTCGTACATGATGAGTTATTGATTTATAACAGGGCAGAGGGAGAGGGCATTATTTTCTTCAACTTTATGCATTCATAGGATAAATTCTGCAACCAAGTAAAAAACACGTTATGTTTAGTTTTAGTTTACATTGTGTTTGAACTTTTAAGTTTACTAAATTTTTTTATTTCTTATAAAGTCATAAAACTGGTACTTACAAACTTGTGTTCGGAATATTTCAGTGCCACAATGTAATGTTCCTTTAGGGGATGTTCCTGATTTCTTTACCTTAAACAATGTCTTACTTCAAAATGAAAATTAACTTTATCAAAGATCAGAAATTCAAGATAGTAATCATATCAACCAATCATAGCACAAAAATCCTCATAATCAATCAAATCGTGAATTCTTTGGGAATTAAATTGCCTGGATAATTAAAGGGTCCCCATACCTTCCAACTCCTATCCCCTTAGCATGAAAGGTTTTCGTCCTTCTAACTGCTAGCCACAGAGCATGAAAGTATCACATCTTTCTAACTCCTACAAGACACTTCCTCAAATTCAAACTAATTGTTTGATGAATGTGCTTGATTAATGCTGATTGATATTTCTTGATTGATTGACAAGTTAATGTTTGAATGGAGTTCAATAGTTTATGCATAAATGAGTAATTTCTCTTTGCTGCTGTAATTAATATTTCTTCTTGCAGATTGCTTTGATTCTCCTTTGCTGATCTTTTCTTTAAATAAATAATGTTAATTTATTCTTCAACTGCTGCATATCCCAAAGAGACTTAATTGTATATGTTTTTCATTGCTGACAGCTGCTGATATCTGAATTGAAAGGCTTGAGTGCTTCAATGGATGGTTTTGATTCTTCATTCTGGGATGAGTTCCTTTTTCTGAATGTAACTCTGAATTCTTATGATCTGAAATTTGTTTTTAAATAACTTGTAGTTGAGGGTATCCCCCCTCAAATGAATTGTCTCCCCTTCTATATCTTCCATTTGGAGCTCTAGTCATACCTCTAGTCATAAACCCCATCGCCTATGCAAGAGTTGTACCTCTTTGAACGCTGCCTTAACAGGCTTAATTTAATTTTAATTTGGTAATTGCTAATAATTATATTCTCTTAGTCAGCCCTCTTTAAATAAATTGACACCATTTTAATTTCTTCCAATCTAGTCATCTCTCCTCATTCATTTGCTAACTCTTTTTAATTACATTGCCCAGGTTTACTGTTATTAAAGACTGCAATTAGTATGTATGAATGTTGTGATCTCTTTAGGTGG
This sequence comes from Cryptomeria japonica, assembly GCF_030272615.1. Taxonomy (NCBI): domain Eukaryota; kingdom Viridiplantae; phylum Streptophyta; class Pinopsida; order Cupressales; family Cupressaceae; genus Cryptomeria; species Cryptomeria japonica. The sequence continues at coordinate 27,717,393 of NC_081406.1, read as the reverse complement.
GGCATGACACACCATACCTAATCTTTATAAGCTTACCATCCACATCCTATCTCATCCCTATGGCACTTCTAGTTGTGGCCGCAACTAGAGTGTTTTTTGGGCCATTCACACAAAAAAGCACAACAGATTGACTCAAAAGCATTTGAATAACCTTGTGTTTGTGTAGCACAACCTTCAACTACATGAAAAGAAGATACAAGGGCAGGACACACATCATGTGCCTGACCTTGATGACATTGATCCATATTCGAATTGGGATGCTAAGGATGTGAATACACTGTGCACTACTAATGAGATCATTGATTTGGAGAGGGATTAAGTTAAATGGCAAGCAAATATGGCAGCATATGAGGCTTCAAAAAATGAGTTTAGTGAATCATCAAGGGTGCATTCACCACATACACAACTACAATTATACCATCCACATCTACAACACCCACACAATGGTAGCAAAGTTTTCTAAACTTTAGTCATAGAAGAAATATATGATTTGAAAAAAAAAATATACTGAAATTGGAAGCTTCTATATATTGAAACTTTGAACTCAATTTTCAGTCTATGAAGTGTATTGAACTTTTATTTTGATCTTTATACAAAGGAAATCAGTAAAATGGTTCAAAAATTAAATAATATGCATGTTTTTAAAGCATATTTTTTATAATAAATGGATTTTTAAATGTTCAATAAATTTGTTGAGTTATTGCCAGTCCCCAAATTTAGGCCCTTGGTCTCCCAGTCCCCGAAACCCATCCTCATGTCTCCCCGTTAGGAAACTCCATGGAACTATGGATGAAAGTGTCTTAGACAGTGACAAAGAAGAAACTTTGTTCATGGCAGCAGAAACAAGGAGTGATGTCTTGGAAGATGAAGACAACTATGTGAGAGAAGGAAAAAAACAAGATGGATTCAAAAGAGCAGGAAGATGCTGAAATTGAAGGAGAAACAGATCTTGAAGGAGAAATCATTTGTGCCCTAAGTGAAATCATAAGAAAAAAAATCTGAAACAAAAATTGTAGCTGCAAAAATATGAAGAAGAGGACCATTATTCAACAGAAAAAATGTCACAAAGCCTTGAGGAATCCGAAAAGGCCATCATCAGCCTAAAGATTCAACTAGAAGAGGCAAAGAGGATAGAAGAGGTGGTGAGAACTCAATTGAAGACAAAGGAAGAAGGCTGTGAGAAGCCAGAGTTTGATATTGTTTCCTTGAGGAAGGAACTAGAGAAAACTAATATTCAACTGAACAGAAGCTTAAAGTTTGAGAAGAGTACCAAAATATTAGATGATATTATCCACTGCCAAAGGTCACCATTCATTAAGATTAGACTTGGCTATGAAGAAGATAAAGGGAATTATAAAGAAGATCAGAATCTAAAGACTACAAAACCACCAAAGAAGATAAATGTAGAAAAGCCTAAAATCTATATGTGGTCCATCAATAATGAAAGCATCTAATGAAAGTATCAAGAAGAGAATGGTGTTCCTCAAAAAGACAACATGGATTTCAGAAGAGCATTCCCTCCAAAACAATCTCAAATGACCAGGTTACAAACTTCTTTCATTTGTTATTAGTTTTCATTTTGGTCATAAGACAGCAATGTAGGGCAAATGCAAGAAATAATTGTGTGGAACAAAAACAAGAGCTCTTCTAGGTTCTTGGATAGAAACTATAATTCATTTGCTCCTTTGTTGGATTACAATGACTTATGTTATAAGTGCAATAACTTGGTCATATAGCACATTTTTGTAGAAGTGATTTTGTGAAACCTCCTAGACAGAACAAGAAAGTGGATGCCCCTGCTAAAGAGAAGAAAGTACCTACAAAATTCTGGAAAAAGAAGCAGGAGCAAGAAAAAATAGAAGATAAGTTTCTGCTAGTGCAAACTGTTTTTCATGCCCGAGATGAAGGAAACCAATGGTGCATTGACAGTGGAAGCTCAAGCCACATGACAAGGGACAAAAGCAAGTTCCTCACTTTGAAGGAAGTAAACAAAGATACTGTAAAACTTGGAGATAATGCTACAACAAGAATATCTAGAAAAGTACTCTTAGCCTTGATAATGGAAAGACAAGACACACCATTACATTTCATGCTCAAGGTTGTGAGATCAGGAAAGCAATTATAGAAAAACTAGTTGCATAGGTAAATAGAACAACAAATAACCTACACATCCATAGTGAGATCAAAGGAGAAAGATGTCATATAGGACAAACAGATGAAAGATGATTATGTTATAGAAGAATGGGCCATATGAACTTTTGATAATCAAACATTGTAGAACTAGAAAGCAATGATTGGCAGCCTACTATATGTGACAGCATCAAGGCCGGACATTAGGCAAGCAGCACGCATGGTGGCACATTTCAAGTAGCACAAAAAGAGACTCGTGCAAGCAGTAAAAAGAATATTCAAATATCTAAAGGGCACTATGGACTTTGGTTTGTGGTATCTCAGAGGTGAAATTTTACTAGTAGCATATACGGACGTAGATTGGGCAGATAGTGTTTGATAATAGCAACAATGTTATGTTGCACACAAATTCATGTTGCAGAGGCAAAATAAGTAGCAGCAGTGTCATATTGGAAACAAGTTCTTTGGATGAAGCAAACATTGAAAGATAGTAAGGTAGCAAAGCAGCATGTCAAGATGGAGTATGTCAGGTAGAAATTTTGAGTGCTTAAGGAGAAGCACAGATTCAGGGGGAGCTAATGACTGTATTATCTTCGACCCTGTAGATTTCTTGGTAATATGCTTTTAGAAGACAGCTCAAAGAAAGATCAGCTGGTAGATTTCAAAAGAGGGAGAGTTATAGGAAAAGGGAGATTGAGGCCATTGAATTCAACAGAATGAATTACACAAAGGGGGAGATTCTTTGTGAGTATTGGACATCCCTTTGCCATTGATGTCAAAGGCGGAAATTTACAAAATGGGGAGCAATGCAGTAAGAGGGAGTGTTATGTTCTTGTTGTGTTCGCAGATGATTAATTCTTTGCAAAGTTGTCATCAATGACAAAGGGGGAGGATAGTTGGAAATGCTGACATTGGTGTCAAAGAGTGTTTTGTTCAAAAAGGGAGATTACTGGAAATATTGTCATTGATGACAAATGTTGTTTATGTCAAAGTTTGGGAGATTGTTTCTTATATTGATTTCAATTGTTGACCGACTCATGGAATTTTATTATTTTGAAAGAAGTGTAATTGGAAGCCGACTCATGTTATTTTGTTATTTTAAAAGAGGTGTAATTGGAAGCTAGCTCATGGAATTTTATTATTTTGAAAGAGGTGTAATTGGAGGCTGACTCGTGAAATTTTATTATTATGATTTATTTTCAAAGGGCCGACCTATGTGTTTTATGTAATAAAATTTGGTGCCCAAAGGGATATACAAAGGTGAAGCATGTTTGTAAGTATGATGAGTGAGAAAATTTTCTATTATTTGAATATAGAGCAAAGAAAATTTAATGCAGAGCAACTTTTGTGATGTGTGGCAGTGGAGAAAAATATGTTCATTTGTTGTAGAAACAAGATCCAGAAGGTGAAATTTTGCAGAAGAGTGCCTCCTAAAAGAAGAGACTAGTGTCTCTTGTTGAGATGGTGCTCAGTTGTGGGGATTAATTTCTTCAGTAGATTGGTGCCTACAAATTCTATAAGTGGGGATTGGTGCCTACAAATATTGTAAGATCATTTTATTTTTGTTGTGTCTAGATTTGGACAGTAGATCCAAGCAATCCTTCTTTGTGATTTTTTTTCCGAAAGGGTTTCCATGTAAATATTGTGTTCTTAATTGATTGGATCTTGTGTATGTTTTCTATTATTGTGGTTGTTAAATTTTAAATAAGTAAAAGTTTGTCTTATATTGATTCATCTTGCCCCGTCCCCCTTCAATATAAGTGTGTGCTCATCATTTCTTTGATCAAGTTTTCCCTCATTGACCCTTGAGGAATGCACAATTGATGTCCATTGAATAACAAATTATCTTGCACAAAGAATTCTAACCATGGAGTTTTATCCATGCTAGTTGGGTTTTTTTTATGCTTCTAATTTTCCACTTAAGCACATCAGCTTGCAACTTGATCATCAAAAGGTAGTATCTACTCAAAGCACGTTCAGTTCTTTGTGCAAGATGATTCTACAATTTTCCACTTTGCTGCTTTGAAACAAATGAATAACTTTGGAGAAATTCTATTCATTTCACATGTCTCTAATTTAATTTGGCTTGGTTGTTTATGAATTGCAAGGCTTGATCATTTGTGTGCAACTCAAACTCCTTCAATAGAAAATAAAGCCTTCACTTATTCAATGCCTGCATAATGGCATAAACTGAATATTTTTTGGGCATCATTCAACGTTTTGCTGAATATGCTACCGGTCTTCCCTCTTGACTCAGAACAATACTATCAATGTCCAGATAGCATCATAATCAACTTGGAACACTTCACAGAAATTAGGCAATGCCGACACTAGTTGTTCCATCACTTTCCTTGTAACTAGTACAAAACTTTCTTCTCTTGCAACTGTCCACCTAAACTCCTTTTTATCTACCTTCTATAAGGTTGAAAATTGCCTATTTTGCGATCTTCACCTTATGTTTCTACATTCATTTTGGTGTCCATCCCCATAGACATACATAGAACTTATTTGGCTCGCCTAAAACCTATCTATGGTATGGTTTGCAAGCACTTTCAAGCTATCCTAGATGTCATAAACCTACCCAAAATATATGAGCTCTTGACTACCAAAAGCCACTTTTTGCATCCAAAGCTAGTCTTCAGCTTCGAATTTGAAAATTCTAACCCCGACTATGTTTCCTAGCATATGTCTAATCCTAGACATAAAAATAAACCTTTCTCATTTTAAAAGGTCTTCTGCAATTCTTCTAGATATCGTGCTCTCTATTTTGTAGGCTTTTTGGATTACATTGCTGCAAGTTAATTTCAGCTAGGCATCTCCCACACCTACATTGCTAGAGTTTCTCCCTAATTCCAATATTTTGTGAGCTATAATCCTCTCTATCACTCTTCTCATTCTTTGCTCATTGGCTTTCTCCCATTGCTCCAAATCCTTCGTTGATTGTTTCCCAAAGCCTTATTTGTTGATATATCCATTTCTCTCTGGTACGTCTTGTAGATCAGCCCATTAAATCGCTTTTTTTTCCTTACTCCGAACTCCAATGAATTTAATCTTCTCCCCTACCCCCTCTACTAGACTCAAACACACCACCTAAGGTTTCAGATTTCTCTCTAGGTTTAAACATTTACACCTCTTACACTCAATACTTTCACCTCACTTGGGAAACACACGATCAAATAATTTTTGTAGCTACATGGAAGTTAAAAATGTCATCCTAGGGGACTAAGTAAGGTAGCCTCCGAAATCGCCAAACTCCAAAGTCTCCCCCACTTGGATCTTCAAATTCGAATAACAAGGTTGTTGATGTGTTTTTTATGCACATGCGAACAAAGAATAAAATACCCAAAAAGTATCTTATCCTCTCTTGAACAAAATCTCTCAAATGCTGAAGATTAGCTAAAGGATCACTTGAGAAGACTCCAAGGTTCATGAATGTAGGGTCACTACATGTGGATAAGCTTTGTTGGTTGATGTGATTGCTGGTATCACAAGAGGACTTACATTAGAATGCCTGAATGCTTGATTTGCTGGAACTTAGATCATCTGATGTTACAATATGGTGATGCGTTTGATCCTAAACTAGCTTGAGTTTTTTTAAAAAATAGCAAAAGGAAAGGGTTGAGAGAGTCTATTCTAAGGCCTAGAATGTAAGAACATGGATGAATGACTATATGGAACCCTACCGAGCGAGATCTCACCATCAACTTGAACAATTTGACACAAGCCCAATGCAATGTTTCAAAGATATTCGAATCAATACCATCAAACATTGATCACCATTCAAGTTAATGCATAAGGTGTAGAACAATTCGAAGTTAAGCTCATGTCATTCCAGTTGACCACACAAGGCATTCTTACAATCAGCAAGAGGCTACTTGTAACACGTAGAAATTTGAAAGAAAATTAAGTTCAAATAATCTAACCGTTGCAAAAAGAGCCATTAACATAAGCATAGCGAAAAGGATATATTTTTTTTTATATTCAAACAGGAAAAAGAATAACGATAACTGAATGATTAAGCGCATAAACTAAAAATTAAGCATACATGCAATATTTAAAAACTAATTAACTTGCATGAAATGAAAGAGAGAAAAGGGTTTAGAGAGTACTTTTAAACTGATGCTAAATTCTGAACTTCAAACTCTGTTATGATACTGGTGAGGACGGAAAGTATCATTAGGGCGCTTTTCCGCCCAACCACGGACTATCTAGTCCCCCGTGCCATATCCTTGTGGACTGGCCCGGCCTTTCGCAGGAAGGTAAAGGAATGCGAGAACTCAATGCCATCTGAGACTTGGTGTTAGGACCTACGCACTTAGTCGGTCATACACTAAGGGTAACTCCCTACTAGTATGACGCTCTGACTAAGGTTGTATCCAGTGCTAAAGATCAAACTAGTGCATGCATTACGCAGCACCACCTTGGCCAAGGTTTTACACTGTAAGCACGAGTCTTCGCACTATCAATGATCTCACCCTTCTCGACAATAAGTCAAGGTTCTACGAGTTCAACTGAGCTCAAGAGGGTAATCTCAAAAGATAGAGTATGTTTGACACTGCTGTTCGGATTGATCCAATTAAGAAAATCTAAGGAAGCTCAATAAGGTATCGACAGTCTTCTAAACACGAGACCTTGCAGGTTTTCAAATCTAAAACCAAAGGATGCTGCTGGCATGATTGTATTCAGCAGGTTACAAAATTTAAGGGTTCAAAAAACGCTTATTACACTCACACCGGTATGAAGTGTTATATCACCATGCTTACATACACATACACCCATGCATATGCACGTATCTATACAGACTGTATTTATTTGTAAGTATGTATAAAACACTACATCTACCCTTATTGCTTGGTCTGAAAGAAAACAATGATACAAACTGGCAGCCCCAATTTTTTTATAACTGATATAAAATGGACTGCTTCTTTTTAGAGACTTATAAATTAACCCATTTTTTTAAAAACAGTAAGGGATTAAATACATTCAATCATTTATTTCAAAAACCACCTATTATATCTATACATGCACATACATATATATTTTAAGTATGCTGATATACATGTGTGTACATATATAAATATAAATCTGTATGAATCTGGTGTAAGACAGCAAACAGAAAACGATTTACATAAGTTCAGATTTTCTACCCAACTTTCCTACGAGGATAACACAGAATTTTTCACAATCTTCTCTACTTTTCATGATACAGAAAAACAGGATAAGACACATTCCCTCCCTTATTTATTTTGTGAAATAGTCAAGCCCCTTTTACCCAAATCAGTAAGGCAGATTCAGAATTCTTTTGCTTGCTTTAACACCAGATTTAAGAGGTAGAAGGAGAATTTTCCAGAAGTACGAAATATATACGTATATATTTACATATATATATATATATCCCTATATATATATATACAATTCATATGTATACATATCATACTTCTTCTCACGGAGATAACACAAAATATAATATGTCCCGAAGTACGTTAACCCTCTCCTTACATTCCAGGAACAAAGTTAACACTGAATTTAATAGCAGAATGATGGTAATGAAATACGTATATCTACCTTCCAATTTCAATCTCCAAATAAGCCTTAGCAGAATACACAGCATTACATCAGACTGGTTATTTCCTACTAAAAACTGAAACAGAAACTAATATACATAGTAAAAGTGCAGAAGGGTTTTCAACTCATCTAAAATGCCATGAAATTCTCTTAAATACCCAGCCATTTACATACGACTAAAATATCTATGAATCCCTTCCATTATACTTCGAAAATCAAGAAAATAACAGCAAGAGATAAGTTAATATTGCAGGTCTAAGAAGGTAACGTGACCTGGTGTATCCGTAGGATTATGAAGTTCTGAAACCAGTTTTCCATGCTGAAACCACAAGCTGGAACCACTGAATGCCCAGCCGAAACCCTTGTTCCCTTTCTTTCCAGAAGAAAAAATATGCCGTAGATAATAATAATCCTTTTTCCTCTCTTATCCTTTGGTTTTTATAACCCACGCCCTAATACCAGGCAGATTTTCCAAAATTCCCAAGGAGTCACGCAGGACATGCTTCCATTTCCCATGGCTGCCTTTCATTTTCATCCAAAGCCCTTTTGTTTTCATCCAAAACCCAAAAAATGCAAAAATATCTTTCCACCATCATATATAATGGTGCGTGAAGTCTTTTAATTCATTTCCTTTGTTTCTTTCTTTGCCCGACAACTCCGAACAAAAGATGGTGATATAATAGGTTTATTTTACTATAACCTTTTTGCTCTTATTACATTCCAACCAGCCCGATAAACTATAAGGCTTGCTCCATTAAATAGAAATTATATGATGGTTAACATTAATAAGATTTAAAAGTTTTATTTAAGTCTTATTTCTTTCAACACTATGAAAGAAATAATTTCATCTATTTAACCATTGATATTGCCAATTAAAGTTGGTCAATAAAATAATTTATTTAATTAAAATAAAACTTGCCAAGCAATTTTTAATTAAATTTAATAATACATATTTATTTATATCTATATATGCGCAACCTATACTTCCTACGAATATCTAACTGCGATAGTGCGTATACGATCAGGTATACGTGCTACCGTACCCAGGTACTCGTATAAGATATGTCAGTTACGTATATATACATATACTTAAACATATATATTAAAAGGTAATATTAGTCCAGTCAACTTAATTAATAAACGACGAAATAATTTATTAATAGTAATAATTAATAATTATTTCAAGAAACGACAACCTCAGATTCTATGCATCGACCTACCGGTTAACTGACACACAGGCTAATCAAAGTCTGACAAGATCCACCTAGGTTTACCTGGCTTAGGCTAGGGTTTTCAAACGACATTTAGTTCTTGCATTCTTTCACCTCCCGACCTGATGATACTTTCCCTCCTTTTGGAGGGGACGACGGTCTCCTTCATACACTTGGCCCATGGAAATCGGTTAGATCAAATCTTGTCTAGTTCTGACAATTAATAAACCGTGATAAAAGTGAAACATGATATCATATAGCTAATTGAAATTCCTCAATTTACTAAATCAATTTACATCAATTTTGCATAGAAAACATAATTATCATTATTCACATACATAATTATCATTATTCACATATGCATAATCATCTGAACAAATCCATCATTTAAAGCATAAAACTAGGCACATCATACATCATACAAGTATATCAAAATGCACTAGGGTTAACATGTATCAGGAGTCAGGACGAAAATACTGCACAAAATCACTAGGGCACAAGTGGGATGTAACACTAGTGGTATGGACAAAACGGATTCCACACAAATACATACAACAAATTCTTCCATTCAATCTAATTATTCATCATCTAACATGAAGATCTAACATGAAGATCCAACAAGAAACCATGCAAGTTGTAAAGAAACAATACACTTCACCATAACTTCAATGAAAATGGAGTTCATTTACAACTTAGGCAACAATTTCTACCTTCTCCTAATCTAACTTCTATTCTAATTGCTATTCTATTCTCTCCTATTGCTAACTATTCGCTATTAGCTATTATCAACCTTTACAAATGAAGAGTTTGAGCTTTATATAGAGAGCTTATTTACAATGAACGACCAGGATTGAATCTCCATCAATGGCCAAGATTTTACAATGAAACCCTAATTAGGGTTTGTTACAACAAACTCTCCTTAGCAAATGAGAAAATTACATTCAATGAATGCGGACCAAAAGATATCGAGGGTAGGTACATCGGAGTTTGTGCCTTCATGCATGAACTAGGTACATTGCACCTAAACATGTTGATGTGGACTTCATTGATTGGTGGAAGGGATGACTGGGCCACCACCTCAATCTTGCACTTTTGTAGACTGGATAGATCATCATGAAGGAATAATTCTTGATACTTCAACATTGTCCAGCTTCCGCGACGATGATAATCTTCTAACTGTCTTCTCAAATGTCTTGATCATGGAAGTACAAGGTATAAATCTTAGTTTTGAAGTATTGATGAACTTCTGATGTTAGCATTGTCTCTCTCCTTTGAAATTCCTTCTCTTGTGACTCCCTTCATGTCGTTGACGTTGTGGATCATGTCTTTGTGCAAATGAATGCATCTTGTGTGATCTCCTTATTTCTTTCTTCATCTCCTGCAAAACAAACAAGCAAGTATCAAATACACTTGATATATAGGTTATATAATCTTTTAATTTGACATAATCTCTGATTTTGTATGATTTGTAGGTCCAATAGGTGCAGTCTTATGGGAGATCCACCCTTGGTTTTGAGCAAATTTTTAAATTTTTCTATCTCCTTTATGAGTTCCTTTCTTCCTTTGTGAATTTGTCGTTGTTCTAGTGAAATTCGCTCCAAACTTGGAGCAAGGTACATGACTCCAAAATTTGCTCTGGACCCTCTGCAAGGTACACACTTCAAGATTCGCTCCAGGACCTTGGCAAGGTACACACTTTCATAAAATTCGCTCCAGGACCTTGGCAAGGTACATACTTTCAAAAATTCACTCTAGGACCTTGGCAAGGTACATACTTTCAAAAATTCGCTGCAGGACCTTGGTAGGGTACACATGATGAAATTCGCTCTCTGTCCTTCGAAGGGTACATGACTCATTAGGGAAGTTCAATCTCAAATCTTAACAAGATACATGACTTCAACAAATTTGCTCAAAAACCTCTCCTTCAAAATTCACTCTCAATCTTCACTTGGATAAATTCGCCCTTGATCCTCAGCAAGGTACTCAACTTAGCAAAATTTTCACTATGGACCCTTAGGAAGGTACATGATTTGAAAAATGAAATTCACTTCATGACCTTAGCAAGGACATGAGTCAAAAAATGAAATTCACTCTATGACCTTTGGAAGGTACCGGGTCTCATGAAAAAGTTCGCTCTAGGCCCTTAGCAAGGACGTTCACTCTAGGACCTCTCCAAGGACATTCGCTCTAGGACCTTAGCAAGGACGTTCACTCTACGACCTCTCCAAGGACATTCGCTCTAGGACCTCTCCAAGGACATTCACTCTAGGACCTTGTGTAAGGTACATGGTTTTAAGTTGATCCTTAGTTCAATCTCTTCCTCTTTCTTCTACCTCATTAATTTGAGCCTTAAGTTTTCCAATCTTTCCACATGAAAGCATCATCGATTTGACCTTTGAGAGCACTTATGGAGGAAATTCACTCTATGACCTTTGGAAGGTACATAATTTGGAAAGTTCTCTCTCAAGCATCTGCAAAGTACATGATTTCTCAAATTCGCTCTGGACCCTCTCCAAGGTACATCACTTGGAAATTCGCTGTAAATCTTGAGTAAGGTACAGGAAGGGGTCTAAGGCAAGTTTGCTCCAGCAAGGTACAAGGCCTAAATGAAATTCAAGCAGGACACCATTCAAACAACCAAGGCTTTCTCCTGCCACTAGAAATATGAACAAATAACACAAGAAAAACCTAGGCGTGATCCAAGGGGTTCTAGTTCTACTTTCATGCTCACGGCCGACTGTCTTTACTCCACCCTAAGGAGACCAACCTGACTTGATGAACCATCAAGCTACTTGAGAAACTCTATCCCTTCAAAGCAAAGATTAATAGCAAAGACTCTAAGACAAAATAGAAAGCAAAAAGTGGGTGTCCCCATTTACAATGGGGCGATGTGTGAATACCTCACAACAAAGGTATGGTGGTCACTTTTTGAGATTCTACAAGTGTAAAAAAACTAATAAAATCTAAGTGGGTAACTTCTAAAGGTTTCAACACTATCAAAGAAAGGGGCAAGAGTGTATGGAACAACATCAATGCCCTACTATTAAACTCCAACATCCACTATCAAACAAGAGCATCCCTATGTCAAACACTTGTGCAAGACACTAGCATTCATTACTAACTCTAATGTTGGAGCACATTAGAATCTTTTACAACATTCCAAGCACCTTTCTCCCATCCTCGTACAAGTACAAGTGTTGGGTACAGCAACACAACAATTTTTTTCCCTTGGGTGCAAGTACAAATCCGGCTATATATGTATTAGAAATTTTAAAATTATAAAGTGCATCTACAAGGATAATCATAATTGCCAATAAAACAAAATATTTAAATGCCTCAAAATTTGCAAAAAAAATTAAAAATCATAAATTCATAATTCAATGAATTGTCAAATGTCAATACACAATGAAATTACAATCAATATTTAATAATCTACATATTGTTCTTATCAAAGGCATTAGAGTCAACATTTAGTTCAATTTCATTTGAACCACAATCAACTATAGTGCCACTCCCACTAGCCTCGTTACGTGCAAAAGTTGCCCCATCTATTGAGACTTTGGCAAGTTGTGCAACTATAGCATCTAAGTCGACACACTCAGGAATTTGATTCCAATTCTTTGTCATTGCCTCATTGAAATCAAGTGTCTTATATGACAAGAGACACAAGTTAGAGTGCACAAAGACCAAATCCTTAGCTTTTTATGCACTCAATTAATTGATTGCACTTAACTGAGTGAATGAAGAAGTGTGTACTCCAATTCAGCTCATCTATAGAACTCACAACCTATTGAATTCACATACAACATTTGTCATTTACAATTACAAATTACAAATTATATATATAGTAGCAAATGAAAGAAAAAGAAAGTTAAAAATCAATAAGATGCATATTTGAGAGAAAAAATTTATTGCAAAAGGCTACAAGTAAATAAAGCCTTGGCCATGTATGTACCACCATTCATGAGCTTTTTTTGGTACTTGTCTCAAAGAGTGCAAACATCATGATTCCTTGAAGATATGAAGTGGTCAAACTCACTAAAGCCAACACTTTGTATATTTATCTTTGGGCATATTCCTCTAAATGCAATCTTGTAGCCAACAACCTCTTCACCCTTCTATGGTGCCACTATTCTCCACAAGAATGTATCTCTCTATTATAATACTTTGGAGTCAAATGAACAACTATAGGACAAGCAAACAACATAAATAACTAAGGAAGAACCAACGGAGATCAAACAAGAAATATATGAACTAAATAATAGAATAGAAAGAATACAAAGGACCACCAATATGTGAAACCCAATCATGTTATGCTACCCAACCCTAGAGATTTGTGCGGAGACTCTACAACTACACTCAACTTAGCTCTCAGCTCTACCCAAAACCCAATCAACCAACAAGAAGCCCTTTAAATGACCAAAACTTCTCATTATATATTACATGCCACTTGCATTGCCCGATAGGATAGAAGAAGGTCAGCCAAATAAATGCAATGTCAAAAGGTAGATTGACTAACAAGGTGTCTTCCAGCACAGAACATTAACCATTCTTTAAAAGATTCAAATCTGATATTCTTCTAACTCTAGAACAAAAATGCCATTAGAAAACCCAATTAATGCCATCTAACAAAAGCATTCTAATGGAATGAGCAATTCCCTGACGGTTGGCATCAATTGATCGCTACAATGTGCATGCTAGGACAAGTTGGTGTCTGGTGAAGCTACACAAAGAATAGTGGGTTTTCGCACAAAAGAACTTGCACTTGGTAAAGATGTGGGGGGACTGTTGTGAGGTATTCACACATTGCCCCATCGCAAATGGGGACCCCCACTTTTTTCCTGCTTTCTAGGTAGTGTCGAGTCTTAGCTATTAGCCTTTGCATTAGAGAGGTATACACGCTTAAATGGCTAGGAGTCAGGTGGATAGTTTTGCATAAGTGTGAAGTAGGTAGGTTTGCAAAGTCTAGATATGATGAGTTCAATCATGAGTGAGGAAGATTTGTTATTTAAGGGTCTCTTCAAATGCTACTCTTGGGGAGCAAATTTCACTTCATGAACACTCCTTATATAAGTAACTAAAATTCATGTCAAACTTCAGCAGTTGCAACTTTGGAGCGAGCTTCATGCTGGAGAGATTTGGGGTGAACTTCCTACTCAAGCCTTCATAAGTGGATTTGAAGAGGTGAAGTGATAACATTTACCTTCAAGGGAACAATCTGAAGTGGACTTCACAAGCTCAATGAAGCAAGTGAACTTCATGACTTCATGTTTTGAGGCGAGCTTCATGAACTAACAAATCAGAGTGAACCTCATGCTTCAAGGATTTGGAGCGAACTTCTTCATGATGAAGATGGAAAAATTGAGAAATCTGCGAGCACTCACTTCATGTTGGAGAAATCAAGAATCAGCTTCATGGGCTAGAATTTTGGAGCGAACCTCATATCAACTTCATGAATCAAGGAAATGGAGCGAGTTTCACACAGAGATGAACTTCATGTCACGAGGTGAACTTCATGAGTTGCAACTTTGGAGCGAACTTCAGGACTTAAGCTTTTAGAGCGAATTTCATCAATGAACAAATATGAGCAAGTCCACATGAGTGAAGTTGGAGTAGAGGAGAGAAGGATTATGAATAACATTTCACCTTGAATGGATTCAACTTGAAGATTGAATTCATGACTTAGCAATTCCAAGCAAACTTCATGACTTTGTGTTTTGGAGCGAATCTCCTACTTCATGAGTTGCTGTTTTGAGGAGAACTTCAGGTTTGACAGATTTGGAGTGAATTTCATGACTCCATGGAGTTGCAAGGTGATTGAAACAAACTTCATGCTCGAGACTACATAGGTGAATATCAATTTCATGACTTTAAGATTCCAAGCGAACTTCAGGTTTGAGTGATTTGGAGCAAACTTCAGGTTTGAAGAGTTTGGAGCGAAATTCACACATGAAGCAACTTCACGAGTTGGAGTGATGGAGCGAACTTCAGGTTTGAAGAGTTTGGAGGGGATTTCATGTTTGGAAAAGACCAGCAAGCCTAGCAAGCAAGGCAATGGAAATAAGACTTCATGTGCATCCCCCTTAGATCGAAATTTACAACTTCATAAGTTGCAGTTTTGGAGCGAATTTTTCGCAACTTCATGGGTTGCCACTCTGGAGCGATTTTATAACTTCATGAGTTCAAGGTTTGGAACCAGCTTCATGCACAAGGAAATGAAACGAATTTCATACAAGTGAACTTCATGAATTGAGAAAGACAAGCAAGCAAGGTGATTGAAACAAGCTTCAAGTGCATGCCACTTAGAGTGATCTTCATGCTCAAGCCCAAATAAGCAAATCTCAACTTCATGAACTTCACAACCTCAACATGCAAGAGTAAACTTCATGATTTGACCTACATGAGCAAACTTCACAATTTGAAAGATATGAGAAAAGTTCAAGAAAATGAAGAAGATTAAGGCGAGGGAAACTTAATGAACATCAAGGATGGGATACACTTCAAGAGCTCCTCTTCGCGAGCAAAAAAGCAACTTCAAGTGTCCCTTTATGAGGGAGAATTCTCTTTATATGCTTTAATTAAATCTATATATCAAGTATATTTGATACTCGCCTGTTTGTTTTGCAGGAAATGAAGAAAGAAATAAGGAGATCACACAAGAGGCATTCACTTACACAAAGACATGATCTACAACATCAACAACACGAAGGGAGTCACAAGAGAAGGAGTTTGAAACTCCGAAGGGGAAAGGTAGTAGTGACATCAAGAGGTCGTTCCAAGGCATGATCAATACTTCAAAACTAAGATCTATACCTTGCACTTCCATGATCAAGGCATTTGAGAAGACAGTTTCAGAAGAGTTAATCAAAGTTAGAAGATCATCATCATCATCGCTGAAGCTGAATAATGTTGAGTATCAAGAGATATTCCTTCATGATGATCTGTCAAACCTACAAAGTGCGAGTTGAGGTGGCATCCTAGTCACCACTCACCAATTAGAGGGGTTCCACATCAGCATGTCTAGATGCAATGTACCCAACTCACTAGTGATGGCACAAACTCCGGGGCAACTACCCATGATATCTATTGGTCCACACTTTTTGAATGTAATTATTTCATTGGCCGAACTGAGTTTGTTGTAACAAACCCTAATTAGGGTTTTCATTGTAAAATCTCGGCCATTGATTTCAAATGGATCTAAGCCATTGAATTGTATTGAGCTCTCTAGAAAAGCTCAGAGTCTCTCATTTGTAAAGGTTAATAGTTAATAGTGGGAGAATAGCTAATAGTTAGTAATAGGAAAGAATAGAATAGCAATTAGAATAGAAATTAGATTATGAGAAGGCAAAGATTGTTGCCAAACCTTGTTGTAGAGAACAATTGATTTCATTGAAGTTATAGTGAATTTGATTTGTTGCTTCAACAACTCGCATGGTCTTTGCTTCTCGATTTGCTTTCATGAAATTAGATTGAGTGAAGGGATTTGTTGAATGTATTCATGTGGAATCCACGTAATCTATACCACTAGCCTCTTGCTGCTTGTAAGGGCGCCTTGTGTGATCAACTGGAATGTTATGAGCTTAACTTCGAATCATTCTACACTCATTGCTTATGCACTAATTTGAATGGTGATCAATGTTTGATGGTATTGATTCGAACATCTTAGAAACGTCCTTAGAAGATTGCACTGAGCTTGTGTCAAATTGTTCATTTTGATGGTGAGACCTTGTTGAGTAGGATTCCACCTAATCATTCACCCATCTTCCTACATTCTTAGGATTAGAATAGACTCTCTCAACCCCTCATCTTTTTCTATTTTTTTAAAATAAAGCTAGTTTAGGACAAAAAGCATCACCATATAGCAACATCAAATGATCTAGTTCCAGCAAATCAAGCATTCAGACATTCAAATGTAAGTCCCCTTGTGATTCCAGCATAATCACATCAAACCAATGAGCTTATCCACACGTAATGACCCTACATTCATGAACCTTGGAGTCTTCTCAAGTGATCCTTAAGCTAATCTTCAGCATTTGAGAGATTTTGTTCAAGAGAGGATAAGATACTTTTGGGTATTTTATTCTGTGTTCGCATGTGCATAAAAAACACATCAACGTGGACCTACCAAAACATGTGTAGAACACCAAAAGCCGCCTAACATAACATGGGTGTATGGAATAAGCCCAACACACAACAATCTACCATAACATGGAGCATGCACAAGGAACTAAACATACTTTTGGGGGGAGTGATGAAACATTGGACTAACTCAAGAATGCTTTTATAAAAAATTTGAGCAAAGTGATCAATGATCCCAACCTTTTCCCATGCACAAATGTTTGTCTAAGTCATCTCTCTCTATCATTGCAAGGGATTCTCTACCATCTTCTATAAAATTTATGAAGTCAACATCTCTAACATGAATGCATTTGTCACCTACTAGGGTTGTAAGAAGTGACTAGAAGGAAGACAAAGGGTCAAAGATTTTGAGTCAAACCTCATGTAAGCAAAAATACAAAATGTAAACAAGGAATCATATGAGAAACTCTACTACCACTACTATGTGATAGGAAATAGTCAAATAGGCTATAATATCACTAATCTAGAACATAGGGTGATACAAAATACAAATAAAGAATCATATGAGAAAATCCAATACCACTATTATGTGAGAGGATATAGGCTATGATATCACTAATACACAACCTACGGTGATATAAAATGCAAATAAGGAATCATATGAGAAGCTCTAATACCACTATTATGTGATAGAAAATAGGCAGTGATGTCACTAATCTAGAACCCAGGGTGCCTAAAGATCAAAACACTGAAACAAATTATATCGTGTTGCGTGGAAATGATATGATCCAATAATAACAACAATCAAAGTACCAAGATAAAGAGAACAAAATGACAATTGAACACCATCGTAGAAATATAATCCAAAATTTTGTTATACAGAATTATACTATGCAAAATTCTATAAAATAATCCAAGAGACAAGATGTGTAGCCAAATGGGTTTATATATTCATCTATTTGATGCCCATTCAACCAATGGTTAATATACATTAAGGAGAGAGCAACAAACAGATGTTAGGATGGTTACAAGAAATGCAACTGCTCACATTTTTTTAACATGTATCCCAAGATGTCGTTTTTTGCATGTGCTGTCTGTGTTGAACAAGGTTTTGGTAATTAAATATTGGGAGTTAGAACTTCATGGAATGGCCACATGTGCTTGAGATGATCTTGAAGCTAGTAGGAAATGGGGATATGCCACTTAGTACAACATTGGACTGCAAGCTGAGCAAAGTGCCAGATCCTCTTGGATGAATACCAAGTACAATAAGTAAGCTATCATGACTATTACAGCCCTGTAAACAAAATAATGACCGACATAAACAGATTTGCAGCTTCTATGGAAATGCAAGGAAAGGGAACAAAGCAAAAAAGACAAGACAACAGCCTCAATGCAAATATACACACGATGACAAAATTATTCCTAAAGCATGGGTCATTTAAAATTTATCTCAATCATTGTTGTACTTTCTTTGTTTTCCGAACACAAGAATTTTACTGAAACATTTGGTTATTTTATAAATCTCTCATTAATATTTAATATTCATCTGTCAGAAAGTTACTTTTTTGGCATCCTTGTATCAAAAAACATATAAGCTAAGCATAGAAACAAGCATCTGGAAAAAATCGCGATTATACGCGATTAATCGGGAGTCGAGGACAAAAAATCGGAAAAAATTGGTCAACTGCAGTCAATGATTTTTTCATTGAAAATCACCAAAAAATCGTGATTAAAACCCGATTTTGAATGCAAAAAACGGCAAAAAAACGCGACGGAAAAAGCAACCCTAAACCGCATGAAAAAACAGAGATATTTTTGCCCGCGTTTTCTTTAAAGTCTGCGGAGAGCACACATCGATCCATACAAGTCGACAGGGGCAGCAAGTCGAAGATATTTAGGTGCCTTTGGTCTTCTACGAAATCTGCAAGTCGAGAGCAAGAGCAAGTCTTTGAGAAATTTCACGGGAGCAAAATCAGGTTTTTACGTTTTTTTTTAATCAAAGTTTTTGTTTATTTCCATTTGCTATTTTCAATATGTTTGTCTCTATTTATGAACTTACTATAGTCATACATTTGTTTTTGTATATTTCCATTTGTTTATTATAGTCTCTCCCCACTATTATGGTCATATTTTACTGTAGATATTTAGGTTCGTTTACTTTACTTTAGCTTAGTCGCTCCTAATAGATATTTCCATTTGTTTACTATAGGAGTATATTTAGCTTCGTTTAGTTTACTGTAAATTTTATTTACAGTTTAGTTTAGTATATGATATTTTATTTGCAGTTTAGTTTAAACTTTACGTCAAATTGGAATTGTATCTTCAATATTTTAAAGTTTCTCTCTTCAAACTTTTGCTCATAGCTTAACTATGCCACCAAATGGCCTGCACTTCCTTGTCAAGTTGTCAACTATCAAATATGAAATAAATACATACACTTATCCAAAATGTTTTAGCAACAACCTTAAACAAGTCACATGAAAAAGTTTGCTCCAATACCAACTGATCGGTAATCAACTTAAATATTCTTGTGTAAACTCACCAACACTGATTTTTCCTTTTTTACTAATGTGCTGATCAAATGCAATATACTAATGTACTACTGAAGTCAACACTCATAAGGCCAAAATCAATATTTTTTACATATGGGAAAAGACCAGCAAAGTGGGTTTATGATTCCATTATCATCTTCTAAGTTTTACAAGCCAATTGCTTAAGGACCCTTCAAATGCATTGTGGATCTTCTGTAGAACTTCCATAGCTTACCAGCTTGCATTCTGAGGAAGACTTGCTTAATCCTCATGCTTGACTGCTGCAACAGTCATCTTCTACATGTCACCAATGCAAGAATTGATGATTCAACAAATTGAATTACTTGTACATGACCTAAATGGGTATATTCATGCTTACAAGAAACATAAGCATTTGAAACTTTCTTTCTTTTATGTAGTCTAAAAGCCTTCACAATTGTCTTTTTGGTCAAGTCATAACATTTGATTGTAGTCATAAAAACTCATATCTTTAAAAGTATCAATTGAAATTGTTGAAAGACTGAACTAAAATGTCTTTGCAGAACTCATTCTTGATCACAATGCCATGTCAAAAAGACTTTGCATGGACACATTGCACAGCAATTCCTAGTAGCACGAAGGTCAAGTGCAATTGGTGTCTAGAAGAGATCAGTGGTGGAATTTATCATTTCAAATGGCATTTGTCCAAAGAACGAGGAAATAACACCGTGATATGCAAGGCATGCCCTGCAGATGTCTCGTATCAGGCAAAGCAATCTCTTGACAGGATTGCTGAGAGTAAGGCCAAAAAGGCAAGAATTGGGGTTGAACTAGGTTCTAGTTCTGCAAATCCCAGGACGAACCATTTGGGTGAGGAAGATGGAAGATGGGAGTTTCAGGGAATCTGAGTCGACACATAATTCTATAGCACATGGACCAAACACAGGTGGAGGAAACACTAATGCTTTCTTCCAACCTCGTACCACACCAGGATCACAAACCACTTTGGAGAGTACAAGATGGAGGAAAACTGTCACTGAACAAGCAAAGAGGGCAATTGCTAATTATTGGTACTCCTCTCACACAGCATTCCATGCTTCCAGAAATCCATATTGGCAACCCATGGTAGATGCTATTGCAACTGTAGGTCCTGGGTTTCAAGCCCCATCTTGTGAATCATTGAGGGTTGGTATGGTGAAAGATGCAGTAGAGGATGTTCAAGATGTTGTTAAACAACATCCATTGCAGTGGGCTAGAACTAGTTGCAGCATCATGTCAGATGGTTGGACAGATAGAAGGAACCAAACTCTCATTAACTTCCTTGTCTCTTGTGAGATTGGCACTGTTTTTTTGAAATCTGTGGATGCATCTAATATGATGAAATCCACAAATGCATTGTTTGAGATGTATGACGTGGTAGTTACGGATGTAGGGCCACAAAATGTGGTTCAATTTATCACAGACAATGCTGCTGCTTGTGTTGCTGCAGGGAGACTTATGACAGATAAATATCCTTCCATGTTTTTTACACCATGTGCAACACATTGCCTTGATCTAACCCTAGAGGACATTGGAAAAATTGAACGGGTTAAGGCGGCATTTCAGAAAGCTCACAAAGTTACCAAATTTATTTATAATCACACAAGGGTTTTGGCTATAATGTGCTCTTTCACAGGAGGCAAGGAGCTAGTTCGACCAAGAGTGACAAGATTTGCAATATATTTCTTTGCATTACAAACATTATGTGAACAAAAAGGTAATTTGGGGCGAATGTTTGTTTCAGCTGAGTGGATGGAGTCTGGTTTCACAACTCAAGCAAATGGCATAGCAATGGCAGAGTATATGTATTCTACCACATTTTGGGAATCTATTGAACAAATTGTAGAATTTTCAGAGCCTTTAGTAAAAGTCTTGAGACTAGTGGATGGAGATAAACCCCCCATGGGATATGTGTATGAGGCCATGGATAGGGCCAAGGAGGTGATAAAGAGTAAGCTGGAAAATAACAGGGATAAGTATATGCCGTTGTGGGACATAATTGATAGGAGATGGGATGGACAAATGCACACTCCTCTCCATGCTGCAGGATATTTTCTCAATCCTTTGTTATTCTATAAGACTGACTTCCTGGAAATTGATGCTGAGATCAAACGAGACTTCTTCAAGTGCATGGAAAAAATGTTTCCTGACTTGGAAAAATTTGATGCGGCTACGATAGAGCTAGAAATGTACAAGCATGCTAAGGGCTTTCTCTCTTCTAGGGCTGCTATACAAAGCAGAAAGACAATTCAACCAGGTAGACTCTATAAACTTTTGACAATCTCTTTATTTTGCCAACCATTAAGTTTGTTAAGATTATAAGATATTCTTAGTCTTACAATATCATCTCCATATAATGTGTTTTTCAGCTGCATGGTGGGCTTCTTTTGGAGATGAAATACCAAATTTAAGGTGGATGGCGGTGTGTATTTTGAGCCAACCATGTAGCTCATCAACTTGTAAGCGTAATTGGAGTGTGTTTGAACACATACATTCTAAGAAACGCAACCACCTATCACAACAACAACTGAATGACTTGGTATTTGTTCATCACAACCTCCGCTTGAAGATAAGGAAAGCTCAAGGTGAGAATATTAATATATAGTTGCAGTTTTTTTAATTGTATTCACTATTCATTGTTTTTTCATTTGTAAGGGAAACACTAATTTCTACATGGGCAAAATCAAGAACTATTGAGGAATGCTTGCCAATTGACCTTGATGAGATATATCCAAAGTGTTGTTGTTGATGATGCTGATGATGATGATGATGATGTTGATGATGATTATGTTGCTGCTGATCGTCCGCTTGTGTCTGTAGATTTTGATATCATGAGGCAAGCCAACTTTCGTCCTGAATGGGTTGAAGGAATTAGGACAGGCTCTTGCCCAGGAGCTTCATCATCAGGGCCTCCTGCCCTCTAGCATGTCATTGCCTACATTTGAGATTTTGGAATTTTGTACTTAGTTTACAGGTTGACTTTGTTCAAAGTCACAAACTATATTGTAATTGACATTTTGACATCTATCACCATCTAGATATTATTTATGGTGTAGTATATTTTGTGGAACGTAATCAGTGATATGAATATAAACAACGAAAATCTATTTCCTGCAATTCATGTTTTCAAGTGTCTATTTTATTTGCCTACAATATCTCTATGCTATGGAAATACCCTAAAATATATTAAAAAAGTAGTTTTTGATTGTTTTTTTGCAATTTTTTTCGTTTTTTTGTATATCCGATTTTTTCCCGATTTTGATTTTTTCCCGATTTTTTGAAAAAATCTTATACTTTTGTTTTTCCGATTAATTCCCCAAACGATTACTGTTTCTATGATAAATAGCAGCTTAAAAAGGAAAAGGAAAATCCAGTATTCTGTATCCAACACAGAATACATGCTGGGAGTCAAAAAGTTCTTAGTCATTTATCTAGATCTCTAAATGCTTACACACATCTTAAATGAATATGGACTGCAAATTCCTAGTGATAATAGATAAAGAATGATTAGAAAAATATCCAAAGCCATGAGTAAGATATCATGACTGTCACCCCTGTCAACGAAATAATAACTGGTATAAACAGATTTGCAACTTCTGTGGAAACTCAAAGCAAGGGAATGGAGCCAAAAAGACAAGACAACAACCTGGATGAAAATACAAACTTAAGGACAAGAATGTCCCTAACATGGCTCATTTAACGTTTATCTCATCATTACTGTACTTACTTTGTTTTTCAAACAAATATTTTATTGAAACATTTAGTAATTTGATAAATCTCTCATTAAATTTATCTGTCAGAAATTTAATGTAATGTCCCCTACCTGATGTATTTCAATATATTAAAATTGATTGATATTCTTCAATTAGTTATTAACAAGTGCTTATCTATTTTCCTAATTAGATGATTAATATCATTATTAATATAGATATCAGACCTTGCTACTACTTCAGTTTTAAGGGAGAAGGGATTACGTATGTTACCAAAGCGCTTAGAGACCAACTACAATAGGTTCCCTCAAAGTTTACAGATCCAAGCCCTTACCTATCTTGGTCTATACTCTCAAGGCTTATGGGTCGCTGATCCCCACCCTATCTTGGGACTTAATCTATTGCTTGGATTTAGACTACCCCTCTTTGGAACATCTCATCCCCGTCTTCTTAAATACTGACAATAATAACATGATTTAGACTATAAGTACACTAACTTCTAATGTACTATGAATATATATGATATTAAGTATGACTGTCATACATATTGCAGTTTATAACAATATTATTACTAGATTCTGCATTACAACTTTATCAGGCTTCATATACTAAGCATACATATTGTAGACATATAAAAATGATCATATTCCTAAATGAATATTTTAAGTTCATTCCTCTATTTTAGTTAAATCTAATTTAACTAAATCACCCACATTTTTCTATTTAATTAAGTAAATTATTCAATTTATTTAGTTAAATTCACTTAAGCCCTTTATGTCATTTAATTGAATAAATCATTTTATTTAATTAAATCCCTTCTTCTTACCTTTTAATTAAATTTACATTTAATTAATAGTCTACCCCAAATTGAATAAATCTAATTTATTCAATTTCGCAAATTGCAACCAAATTGAAATAAAGTAATTCATTTTAATTAATTCTATTTTCCCTCACCAACTTGCATTTTCCTACATCTCCCACTTGCATCCTAAACCCTATTCCTAATTTCTTCTAGAATCCATCTAATCCTAATCAATTAACCCCAAACCCATCCATTATCACTTTTCCCTAAATTTGAGAAGGTCACTTCTCAAATTTGGAGTAAAGTCTTCAAAAGGCATTAAAGCCTTTATCCATTCAACAAGCTAACTTGTTGAATACCCCCAAATTTGGAAGGACTCTTACAAATTTGTTCCCAAAATCTTCAAACCATTAATGGTTAACTAACCCTTAGTGGCATGGTTAGAGACTTTTTGACTAACTTAACCTCCATCTAACCCAAGGGTCTCATCAAGCATTTATTGCTTTGACCATGGTTATTCCTTTAACCTTTGCACAAGAGTTTACCTCTTGGGTAAAAGCTTTATCCAATGGATAACCCTAACCTAACCTTACCCCTTACCTCCTAGGGTAACCATGAGGTCTTCTCAAGCATTTAATGCTTCTTACCTCTCCTCTCAACCAGCCTTATGTTGACAATTGTCACCATTTCACTAGTGAAAATTAAAAACGTGCATTGACAACTTTCAAACTTGACCCTTGATTAACTCTTTCAATCCTGACCATCCATTGCCCTATTTTTACTATAAATAGAGCTCTCATTCCTCCATTTTGATCCATGCAAGCTTTTAGTATCTCATTTATGCTCAATTTTATTAACCCATCTAGCCTCTCTTTGTAATAGGAATTAATCTAATAAGCATTTTAGACTATTTCCTTTATCATTAGCTTAACTCATAAACTAGTATATCATGTTAGGATAGTTTTGTTACTAATCTTGTCATCTTATAATCTAGTTTATTGCATTTGTAGAATCATGCATAGATAGGATGCATTTTCATAACTAAATCAATCATAAGCATCCCTCATTCTTGCATTTGTCATCCCTAAGCCATTTTGCTTAGTGATCTGAGAGCAAAGGCATTGGCTTGAGGGACCTTGTGAGATAGAGAACCATGGAACCAACCTTGGGAAATTGAGTCATTCTTCATGACTCCATAACTTGCACCAAGAAGTCCCGTGGGTGTGTGGACAAGCCTTTTTTAGCTTCATTTTTCACATTTTATGTTTCATCGCCCCAGTTTTCCCGCATACACGTATTAAGCACATCCCCATGCATACCACCAAGAACACAAATGTTACTGCCTGTAACTTGATAACAATTCTGATCTGATCTGATCAATGGTGATGTCACTAGATGCTTTTGATTCCTTCCCTTTATATCTCTCAATTTGAGGGAGAGGTCACACCTCTTCATCATGTATACCCTTTGGCAAGAGACATACCCTTTCACCATTAGCACCCTTTAAAGAGTGCAACTCTTCATTATTTCTACCTTTTGAAAGGGACACAGCCTTTCATAATCAGATCTGCACTTCTCATTTCCAAATTATCCCCCCTCTCAAATGAGGTTCTCTTCTCCCTTTTATATGTCATTGTTGAGGGAGTCACAACTTTTCCTTTCACGTCTTTTGGCTTTTCATTAACTTAATTAATTTTTAATTAATCATGTTCATTTATATTATTTTATATTTTAATTTAATTTTGAATGTATGAATTTTATTATTATCATTTATTATTAAATTCTATTTCAAAGTGGGGACATTACATTTAATTGGGCATCCTTGTATCAAAAAACTTAAAAGCTAAGCATATCAATAGCAACTTAAAAATGGAAATAAAAATATGATGCTTTGTAGTTCACATGGAATGCATGCTGGGAACTCAAAAAGTTTGTACTCATTTATCAAGATCTCTAAATGCTTACACATATGCAAAAAAGATATGGAATGCAAACTCCCTATGACGGAAAACAAAGAACAATTAAAAAATTATCAAAAGTCATGTGAAAACATCAAAATAATGATCCCTGCTTCTACTCAGAGTAAAATTGACTGACATACCTCCATTTCATTTTGAAAAACCTGTGGCTCATCTGGCTTATGATTTGGGTTCTTCAGATAATAGAAACCAGATGGCATGGAATCTATCATAACTGCATCTTGTTGGCCAATATTATTGGTAGGATGCCTTTTCTTAGCTTTCACTTCAATATGAGCATCTTCAGCCATTGTGTTTTTTAAGCCAGATTGTGTTTCTTCACAATACTGTTTATTGTCAATCACTCCTGTTTGTAAATGAAAGCCTTGCCCTGCCTTTGATGACTCTTCTACCATCAGTGTACAGCTTTCCTCTAGGTGGTTACTGAAGTCAACCTGTTTCAGTCTACTTTCAGATAAACATGCCAAAAGACTGACATACTCTTTACTAACACAGACAAATAATGATAACCATTACATTCATTTTAGAGTTTAGTAAACACATTTTCCATCCTATAAAAAGACATTCACAAGAGGCTTGAGATATTACATAGAAGGTGGACGGTATATTATCAACAAATCAATTGGAAGACTCAGATAGCACAAGAACAGTACATTCAAAAAGCTATCACCGTACCTGTTGCTCTTTACAAATCTGGGTCTTGGTACAATCACCTGCAGAAGTTACTGATAAGAATCTATTTCCTCCAGTGGGAAAGAGGAGAGACCTCACTCTACTTGACTCACAAGACATAAAGGAAGATGTGAACCTATTTGCACCATGTGGAGGTATAAGTATTAAAGATGCACGCCTAAGCACCCTTGATGCTCCATTTTTTGGGGGTATATTCTCTGGAGAAGAAGTGGCAAGACATCCTAATCTCGAAGTACCCAGATGGGGATCTCCAGAATCAACATGTTGAATTTCTGAGATGGCCTTCTCTGTCTGAAGAACATGTGAATCAATGAACTTGCTTAACTCCATTTTCTTGCCTACTGGATTGGAAGTTTCTTCAGAGATTCTAAGGCTCTTCATGACATTTCTCTGTACATCCACAGCATAAATATTGCATTCAGATAGAAATAATCTATGACTCTTAGTATTCAAATTTGCAGGAGCATTATTTTTCTTATCAAAATGTAATTTATTACGGTACTAACAACAGAGGACTTAGAAGAGTTATCAGGAGCAACATCAATAAATCCAATACCCCTGGAGACCAAATCACTATCAACAGTGAGATCTCTCTTCCTTCCAGTCCTCATATTAATAGAGACGGGTTTGTGGAAAATAATTTACTACTAATAACTTCACCAGCTAAGTCATGAATGGATTCTCTAGTTGATGAAGCATCACTAGAAATCCTGGGTATACAGTCATTCGCCACACCTTTAGTCTCAACGGAACACACCTTATTTAGTAATCCATTACAGACATCTTCAACAATATCAGTTGCCGTATCAAAAGTCATGTTTAGACTGTTCTGGTCGATTGCTTCAGAAGTGTAGTCTTTCTCAGTCAAGCCATTATCCAAATCATCTAAGTTACTCTGCATTTCATGATTAAATTGAAAGAACTCATTAAAATTTAGACCCAAATTGAAGCATTCCAGTAATCAGCAAACAAGGGCAGTTAATAGGATAGCATGATTAAAATAGTCAATGAGAGAACTGAGCAAAATTTACCATGAACGCTGCATTATCTTCCTCCTCTCCACCCTGCTGAAAACTTTTCCATTCCTGATGATTTATGTCATTTGCTTTTGCAAAATGCAACTGTTTTTCTGCACATATATCATCATGTTCCTGATTAGCAACAACCATTTCAAACTTTTTTGACAGAAATTGACTTTTATTGGCTGGGTCCGTCATCACAGTTGCTATTTTTCAATATCTTTTCCATTATTTCATCAGGGCGAGATTCACCTTCATCACCCTCAAAAACAACCTTTGGTGCTATTGAATTGCCATGTTTATTTTGTATTTCCATGTGAAGAGGACTAGAATTCTGCACTTTATCCTCCAGCCTAGCTATGGAGTTTTCCAGAGCAGAAACAACCTGCAGACAATCCAATCGTTGGAGATATGTCAACTTATTCTGTTTTGTATTCAAAACAATTTTGCTATTTATCACAAAACCAAGATATAATGATTCGAAGAGGTTGATTTTTTTTGCTGTTTAGAACAACAGTAAATCTTATTGCTAATTGGACCCCCAAACACAATAATTCATAATTTCAAACAATTAAAAGAGCATTGGTGAGTTTTCCTACCAAGAAAGGGAGAAAACTATTTTGACCCAATAGTGCATCCTAGCTGATACAATAATCCAGTTCAGTGCTGATTGTTGAGATTCAAGTTTTTGCTGTGTTTTACAACAAAAGTACAGCCTAATGACATCTGATTCCCAAAACCCTATAATCCAAGTATTAGAAGAAATAATGGTGTGTTTGTCTCCAAGTTAAAAAATTATATGATTCCAAAAGTGCATACTAATTGACACAAATAATCAAATTCAATTCTGATTGTTGTCAAGTTTATTTAATAGTTTATCCTTTACCATAATCAATAATTTTGCTACCATTGACTAGAAAACTGGATCTTCTCCAACATTTTATACTAAGTTACTGGTTCTGGTACAGGAGTGGGTACATGTACTTGGTACAGGAGTGGGTACATGTACTTGGTACAGCAGTACAGCAAAAAGATTTCCTTGGGTGCGGGTACAAGAACAAACATATATATATATGAACAGTGATACTCACAATTGCCAATAAATAGAAATATTTGAATACCTAATTTGCAAAAAATGAAAATACTCAAATCTCAAAATGTCATTGCACAATGAAATTCAAAATTACAATCAATGTCTAATATTCTTCATATTCTTCTTCATCAAAAGCATCAAGGTCAACATCTGGTTCAATTCCATTTGAGCCACAATCAATTGGAGTGACACTCCCACTAGCTGTGTCACATGCAAAAGCTGCCTCATCTATAGAGACATCACCATAACTATAGAAGCAAAGTGACTATAAAAGCATCAAAGTCAACATTTGGTTCAATTTCACTTAAAGGACAAGTTACAATGCCACTTCCACTAGCCATATACTGTACAAGTTGCCTCATCTAAAGCTATTTACTAGCAAGTTGTGCAACAATAACATCTATGCCAACACACTCAAGAGTTGGATCCCAGTTCCTTGTCACCACCTCATTGTAATCAAGTGCCCCAATGGGGTTGAGGGGCAGCATCCCTCTTGGGGATTTAGGGGCAATGCCCACAACAGGGTTGAGGGACAGCGCCCCTCATTAAGTCTAGGGGCAATGCCCCCAATGGGATCGAGGGCCCCTCATAGAGTCCAGGGGCAGCACCCCTCGCAGGTTTCCTATTGTGATACAAGGCAGAGTCGAGGAGCAAAGCCCTCGCCACCAAGCCCATAGTAAAGCCTTGAAACCACACAAACCTTCATAGTACACACCATTTTCACAATTGTATCACTTAAGGACGAAATTATGAATACAAGCACTTTTTTGTTTATAAAAATGTTCTTAAAAAATAGCTTTTTCCTGATTCTTTTGTGGGGCAGACCTTGGGTCCCCCAAGTTTGCCTAGGTTCAGCCCAGATTCACCCAAGATCCCTCCTGAGCACCCCAACTTCTCTATATGAAGGACCCATAAGGAACCCGGGGTGCTCGAGAGGGATTGTGGGCGAACTCAATGAGGAACCAAGATCCAAACTGATTTTATATAGAATCAAATGAATGAGGTAAATCATTTGGGCTTTTATAATGGAGCCCCAAGTTCAAATATCCATGACACGCATTACTGATATTGATGTCAACAAAAGATAACCAGCAAAAGAACTCTTGGATGATTTTGAAGAAAGATGTACACTTCAATCATGCCATCTAAGCCAAAAGTAACCTCACAAGGGAAACTTCACAATCAAAAAATTGCATCCTATTGCTAGAAGCTCTACATAGAGCCAAGAAGGTAGAGACACATTAAACATCAACCTTCGCCAGCAATGAGATGCCCCCACCACAGCCACATCATAGTTGTAAAAAAAGTAAAAAACATAAAGGTTCAGGTAAATCTTAGAGGAAAGCACAAAAAATGGGGCTAGTATTGGGATAATGATAAGGTTAGAGTCATGTGCACTATGATTGCCTAAAGTTTGAACCCTCCCTACTAAAATTTGACACATGCATTGCCATAAGTACTCAATTTTTTTTTGGGTCATTTGATACTACAAAAAAATTTTAACAAAATGTATCTGGTAGCTAGATATGTAAAGCTGTTAAATGGACATGATAAAACAAAGAATCGTGAATCATGAATGAAATGGCATAAAGGCACAAGTCTATAGACCCCAAAAGTTACAATTATGTCAACTACATAAAGGACTGAAATTAAGGATAAAGCACTTCTTTAAGTGAATTATTTCTTTTGCCATTGATGTGTATAGACACCAAAATAATTTATCTAATTATTATTAATTTATCCATTATCACCAGTCAATATCATTTAATATCCATTAAGTATCATTACATCATTTATCATCATTATCATTCTTTATAATCATTTAATTAAATAAATCCTTTATTATTTAATTAATATGAGGTAATTATCCATTCAAATAAATTAATAAATCACATTTTTATCCTATTATTAATTATCAACATTATCCATTATCATTAATATAATCATTTAATTAAATAATATTTTATTATTTAATTTAGATTAGATAATTATCCATTTAAATAAATTAGAATATCTATAATTATCATCTCATATCTTCTCCGCTAGTTTACTCTTTTGACAATTTAGTAGCTTCCTCATTGATAAATCCATTAAATAAATAAATGTTAAATTCAATTGTTATTCTCACATATCCTCTCCATTAGTTAACTCGTGCTTCAAGTCAATAACTTCTTCAGAAAAAAATCTATTAAATGAATTAAATAATTCATAATTATCTTTTCACATATTAACTCATTTATCAATAACTTGTTTATCTAATTATTCATTAAATAAATTAAATATTTCATTATTATCCTCCTAGAAGCTCAAAATGACAATTTTTCAATTTTGTTGAGTTATCTTCTCCACTTTCTTGAGTTGAATCTGGAATCAATCCAATTTAACTCAAATCCCCCATCTTGTCCTCATCCATCCTCTCAAGAAAATATATAAATACTATCATCCTTTCATCATTTTGAGGATGTTTATGCAAGTTTATTATATCAAAATTATCAAAATATAGTGTGTTATACTGCTGAGTTGTATCCGCATTCCTTAATAAGAAAGTTGCTACAGCAAGCTCAAGCTGAGGTTTGCAATGAAATTGATAAATAACACTTGATTTGTTTGAGTTGTTTGTTTGTATCTTTCAAGTACTTATTTTAATGTTTTCTAAATCTCATGCTTACAATGAGGATCAACAATTCCCCAAGACTCCAAAGTTTGGATCCTTGAACAAAGAAAACATATGGAAATCTTTAAGCCAGAAAGAAAAGGGATATACCATAGCCGGAAAGGAAGGGTCGTCAGACCTGGTGGAACTCATTTCTCCGCCGTCAATTCCACCATCTGTATGAAACTCGGAATCTGTATTACTCCCTGGCATCCTGTTCGTATTTATCGTGGCACTAAGTGACCTTGGTTTTATCAATGGTGACATAATTACAATCAAACGAAAGAAAACGCAAGTTACCTCATCAAAAAAGGCAAAAAAAACATTAAAACTCCCTGTTCAATTTTAACAGTGATGACTTGAAACATAAAATGCTTGTACGAATCAATAAAAACGATTAAAAATGCTTTAAGCAGTAAGAATTATGTCTTGTTGTAGCGTACCTGTTAATAATAGTTGCCGCTCTAGATTGTTAAAAGACAGGCTAAAGTTAAGGATGGTTTAGGGTTTTGATTCCCCAACAAGGAAATTACAGCTGGGAATGGAAAAGAAATAGCAGGGACAGAGAAGCTTCTGTACCGTTGAGCCAAACCAAAGTGAACTTAAAATTAGAAAGAAGAGGCACATGATACACAAAATCAAATAATAAGGCCGTTGGTAATGCGTGTTATGGAGAGTGAAAAGCCTGATGGGGATGAAGGCAGGCGTGAGATAATAAGGTAGCGGTTCGTAAGGGGCTTTTCAAAATATTTTAGCGAGGGTGCCTTTTATTTAGTGTATTTTATAAATTAATATTTATCTTTAGGAAAAAATTATGTGAAATATATTGAGAGATTATTTTTTAAGATGTTTAATATTAATTGGATATTTTATTTATTTAAATAGATATTTAGTTCTTGTAGAATGTTAATGTATTCATCTAGTTTAATTATTTCTAATAATAATATTGTTCAATAGATATGAAGTATTAAAATTTATTGATTTTTTTCTTAAGTTTGCATTCTTTTGTATTTATTAAATTTTTACAAATATCTTTTATCTTTATTTCTATTGGACAATAGTAGTGTATAGTCATATTATATTGATGTCAGCTTTCAATTGTTTTGTCAAATTTTTTTATGCATTTTCATATTACTATTGAAATTATATTAAGATGTGGACAATTGTGCTATTGTTGTCAAATAATACTTAACAATTTGCATATTGTAAACTATTATGTTTGAAATACTAATCCAAGTAGAAAAGCCAAACAAGAAAATGTTATAATATGTCTAGAGTCTTTTCTTGAACGATGTCATGGGAAATTCATACTCATGCAATAAGGTGTATTACATTTATTAACATTGGTGATTTGATAGAAATGCCACTAATTGTCTTGAGATGTTCATTGCATAAAGTATTCTTTTTGAAATACTAATCCAAGAGAAAAAACCAAACACAAAAAATGTTGACAAGATATCTTCTAATATTTCTAGAATTTTCTCTTTGAAGGTGGCGTGGAAAATTTATACTGATGCACATGAGAGGATAAGATTTTTTGTCTATTTCAATTAAATTTGAGTAGATAGAATAGACATGACAATATTTGTTGTAATTTGTTCTTTTAAATTTGTACAAATAATGTGAATTAGTCGTCGATTTCAAACATAGTATAGAAATTTTCTTATCCAATTATAAGACTTTTTTTAATATGTTCCATCCGACAATTTAAATCACTTTTGGTGCATTATTATGGTCGTCCATGAAACTATTTAAGTCACTTTGTTGCATTATTGTGATACTTGGCACAATTGTTTAAATCTCTTGTTGCATTATTGTGAGCAATGCATCTATTCTCAGACAAAGTTGTGTGAGCAAATCAATTTAGGTGATTTGTTTCCTCTATAGTAGGAAGATGAGCAGCAACAACCCCTACTTTTATCTTTTTATATTTTCATTGTATTAGAATTTGTATTCCAATTATATGGTTGAATGGGTTGAGCATCAATAAACCCTAGTTTTTATCCTCTTTTATTTTTATTGTGTTAAAATTTGTATTATGGTTATATGACAGAATGAGATTTTTGCTTTGATTTATATAGTGTTTTACATTCTCTCGATACTTTATCATCTCTTTTTGATTTGAATATGAGACTTTGTTATGAATCCACGGATACTTTTGTATTCCTCAGAGTAATTTTTTCTAGATTTAATCCAATTTTGAAGTAGATTGGTTTAAAGTTGAGAACCACTGACTTCTTTCAATTCACGTGAGAGGACAATTCTCATATCTTTATAATTTGGTGACTTTTTGTGATAGGTAACTAATATGTAAACTATTATGAATACTCCTAATCACTTTGTCAATTGCGTTGTTTTGCAGTATTTTTACTTAAAACATTCACCCCACAAGAAATGAATATGTTAACAGAAATAAAATAGAGACAATTATGGCTATTTAATGGAGACAATTGTATTATCAAATTTTGGGTGCCTTTAAGAATATAAACTGCATAAGACACTAGTCTAAGGACATAGTTTGGTGAGTGTCATAGTTGTGGTGCATTGAAGAATAGAAACAACATAGGACACTAGTCTAAGGACACGGTTTGGTGATTGTCATCAATTGTACCAAACCAATCATGTTTTAGCTACTAACTTGTGGGAAATGTTTTTGAAATAGGAGCTTAGCTTGTGGCTTTGTATTTGCTTGTTGGATGTTAGTTTTGGTGGGCTGGTTTGTAACAATAATAGGTTGAAATGGGGAAGAGTGATTGATATAATTTTTACTTAAAATTATTCTAAGTATGAAGAAGAATTTTTTACTCTTAGAGGACCATTGAAGACTTCTTGTGCAAGGCATTTTCAATCTTTTG
Source organism: Cryptomeria japonica (assembly GCF_030272615.1). Classification (NCBI taxonomy): domain Eukaryota; kingdom Viridiplantae; phylum Streptophyta; class Pinopsida; order Cupressales; family Cupressaceae; genus Cryptomeria; species Cryptomeria japonica. The sequence goes on along the minus strand of NC_081406.1, from coordinate 27,683,052 downwards.
TTGCAATGAAGATGTTTTTATCTTGAAGATCTTTGAGCTAACTTAGGAGGTCTTTCTCAAATATGTTGTAGTCACGGTTTCTATCAGATGACTTCACCTTCTCCAAGTCAAAAAAAGATGAAATTCAAAAAGCAAGATCCTCATCTTATCTTTCCACCATCCTTAGTGGTGTCAAACATTGCGAACACCACTTGTTTTTAGAATACAAGCTACCTGGCGACAATATGAAGATTTTCTGAAGACTGATGATCATAATAAAGATGTGTCTTTGGATACTTAGTCATTTTTATGCATATATAGTCAATTGTCATTTTGTTTTTTCAATCACTACATCAGGTGTCATTTTGTATATACAGTTTTGCATGTAGGATTGCACAAGTCCTAAGTCAAATCGAACTCCACTTTTGACTTAAACATAGTTAGCTAAGTTTTTCCTAATTTTGCTCATTACACCTCTTCTATATATATGAGGGTGCCCTTTGTAATTAATATCTTTTATTTTATGCAAAAAAACTCAGCCAAAGTAAAAAACAAACTGAGACTCTGTGTTCAAATTCTGATTTTGCAAGCTCAAACAAAATAAGAAGAAGACAAATTTTGGCTTTCAAACTTTGTGTTGGAATCATATTTGTTTATGATATAGATGTTCTTATGTCATTTATGTCATATATTCTTGAGAATTTGAGTTGAGAAGTGTGAGTTGTGTAACATATTGAAGAGTAATTCAAATTTGCTAAGTAGACTTTGTGTTACTTTGGGAATTCAGAAGTAGAATTGTGCGTGTGGATAATAAGTTAAAGACTTTGAGCTTTAATTTATTATTTTTTTCAAAAATTTCATTAATTGTATTCAAGTAGCAACATAAAGACTTTGTGCTTCATTTGTTATTTGGAAAATATTGGTTAAAAGGGTTATTTGTAAAGAGGTTGATAGGATCTAGTAGTAAAAATAAGACTTTGAGCTTCATTTATGTTGTCTCCTCCAAAAAATCATTTTCAGAAAAGGAAGCAATGGGAGGCTTTGTACTCTTATGGACACTTTACGTCTCGTTAGTATAGATTTTTGAATTACTGCAAGTGAGAACTGTTTTAAGTATCAATAAAGGAAATCCATTCTAGATCAAGAATTGGGAAAATACTTTGAAAAAAGAGAGTGAAGTAATTGTATCACCCTAGATTAGTGTAAAGTTAGCAAGTAGAATAAATTTAGATATAGATTGCAGTAGAAAGGGGGAGCCTTCCCTTATAAATAGGAGAGATTGTATCTTGCCTTCTGAGAGATATTGTCTTCCATACTATGGTGAAATCCCACATTTTGTAAACCTCCTCGAGTTCATAAAATCTTCACCCAACACCACCTTATCTAAATTAAAAAATTTACATATTGAAAATCGCACCCATTTGCCACACCCAGTAACATAGAATGTTGAAGAAATATTCAATGTTGTTTTTCTACAAATGATACATACTAGAAACAAAATACACTATATGAAAAACTTATAAAATACTTGACTAAACTTATATTAGATGATGAGCACTCTACAAGACCAAAAGGTGACGTCCATGGCTAATCTAAAATCTAAATTGCAGACCATAAAAAGTTTAAAATGAATGCTTACATTGTCTACATAATCAAGCTTTGGGTTTCTTTCAATTTCATTTAGAGGAGCCCTTCCATCTTATGTATACTGTACATCTTGAGTAATGTTAATGGTTCAGTAATATTTATCAATGCACTATTTAGTATTAACAAATCTTTATGTTTGATTTGAAGAGAAGGCAATCCCTGATTGTGACTAACTAAATAGCTACAATGAAAAATGATGTTTTCACTAAAACTCCACAAGACACGTGAGTGTTGAAGCCTATGTGTGCAAGCATGATTATCATGTTTTCTTAGGTTAGATTTTGTAGTAGTACAATTATAAAGAGCATATGCAAATCTTGGGATGTGTGTGGAGGGATTAGAAATCCTAAGAAAGATCGCATATGATCTTATAATCTCTAATGTACTTCCATGTTGACTGAAGAGAACCATGTTCTAGGCAATAACCTTCAATTCTCGTATACTTAGGAATTTAAATGAAGTTGAACTATCATAAAAACAAAAATGAAGAAGATTTTGTATATTTATTTACCATATTTCGTAAGGCAATTGCCAACAACATTGTAGTATCGAATTGTGAGCCGACTAACTAAGAATAAAATTTATCAAATGTTATTTCCTTCTAAAAAATTTTGGAAATATGAGGATGGAACTTGAATGACAATTCAAATTATCCACAGTCATCTGCTAAGAAAAAAAAAAAATTCAAAACTCACAAAATGCTTACCTTGAATAGAAAACTTGCTCAAATAGCATGCTTCAACATCATTCTCAACTTGTCATACATCCCACAACTTTGAAAAATGTGAAGACACATGCATCGTTTTGAAGGAGAGTTGTATTCAACAAGTGGAGCGAGAAATAAATCTTGTAGCTATTTCCCATGCTGACATTTGGTCACAATTTTGTTACAATAAACTCCACCAAAAAATAGGTAGCGTATTGTGTCGTAGCTTTCCCCTTTGTATGGCATTGGATTGTCATACAAGTATATGAACATCTAATTGCTTTTGCACTATGTTTTAAATTCATCAAACTTATAGTATATATCAATGAATGAGATGGGGAAATAATAAGATTATTTAAAGAACACATCCTATAAAACAAAATAAGTAAACATTGTTGTTGCTTGTCTCGAATCTACATATATAATTTAATATTCTTCTTACACATATTCAAAATATTTTCAAAAGAAAAGTTCAAGATAAATCTATATATTAAAATAATAAAAATATGTTGACTAGTACAATCACAAAGAAAACAAATCATTGCAAACTTATTTATAAACAATCTCAAAATAAAATATTGTTTGTAGACGTATAAAAATGACCATATTCCTAAATGAATATTTTATGTTCATTTCTCTATTTAATTAAATCCAATTTAATTAAATTACCCGCATTCATCTATTTAATTAAGTAAATTACTCAATTTATTTAAATTAAATTCACCATGCCCATTTAATGAATAAATCATTTTATTCAATTAAATCCCCCCTATCCACTTTTAATTAAATTCAAATTTAATTAAATAGTTATCCTAAAATTGAATAAATCTAATTTATTTAATTTCTCCAAATTACAACCAAATTGAATAAATCATTTAATTCAATTAAATCCTATTACCCCTCCATCCACTTGCAAAATCCTGCATCTCCCACTTGCCTTCCTAAACCCCTTCCTAAATTCTTCTAGACTCTTCTAATTGCTTCTAATTAGCTTAACCCATCTTCTAAACTTTGTCACATCCCTAAGCAAAGGGAGGTCACTTCTCAAAAACCTCAAAGTCTTTGATAACCATTAAAGGCTTCAAACCTTCAACCACAAAAACCTCAAAGTCTTTGATAACCATTAAAGGCTTCAAGTCTTCAACCACTTAATTCCCCAAAGTCTTCAATAACCATTAATGGTTAACTCAAACCCTCTTACATGGTTAAAATATTTCATTTAACTCAACCTTCATCCAACCCAAGGGTCTCATCAGGACTTTAATGCTTTGACCATGATTATCTCTTAATCATTTGCACAAGAGTTTATCCTTGGATTAACTCTTAATCCAATGGGTAATCTTAATTTAAGCTTGACCCTTACCTTCTAGAGAACCATAAGGTCTTCTCAGGCATTTAATGCCTCCAACCCCTTTTCTCAACCCAACCCTATGTTGACACTTGTCACCATTTCATTGGTGCAAATTGCAAACATGGATCCCCAACTTTCAAATTCAACCCTTGATTGAATCTTTCAATCCTGACCATCCATTGCCCTATTTCTGCTATAAATAGAGCTCTCATTCCTCCATTTAAAAAAAAAACAATCCTTCAAATTTGTAGTATCACACTTATGCTCAAATACATTCAAGCTTTCATATCATTTTATGCTCATCATTTAGCCTCTCTTTTAACTAGAAATTAGTCTGAATATGCATGTTTAGAATACTTTCTATTATCATTTAACTCAATCATAGACTAAATATATCATGTTAGGATAGTATTCATACTAATCTTGTCATCTTATAGCTAGTTTATTGCATTCTAGAATCATGCATAGCTTAGGATGCATCTCATACTAAAATCTATCAAAGCATCCCTCGTTCTTGCATTTGCCATCCCTAAACCATTTTGCTCAATGATTTGAGAGCAAAAATATTGGTTTGAGGGACATTGTAAGATAGAGAACCATGGGACCCACCTTGGGAAGCTGAGTTATACTTCATGACTCCATAGCTTGCACCAAGAAGTCCTCTGTGTGTGTGTGGACAAGTATTTTTGGAACATTTTCACATATTAAGTTCTATCAACCCGCTTTTCCCGCATACATTTATGGCGCCCACCATGGGGCCCAACCCCATATATCAAATCAGTTTTTAAAATTAACTACTTTTGCAAGTCTGCGGGAAACAGGAATCAACGCATAGGAAACATTCCCTAGTGCATCTGGTTAACAGTCTAGCGCGTCCCGCCTATTGTTTAGCGCGTGGGGTCTCTACTATAGCGCGTAATGTCTTTTCTTTAGCGCATAACCCCCACTAAACTTTTCCTGTAGGTCTCAGCGCGAAAGAAAAACAGAGTAGCGCATCTGCAAAATAGATTGGTGCTTCGGGTCTGTTGGATAGCGCATCTAGTCTACCATCTAGCGCTTTAAGTCCATCATCCAGTGCATACAAACCATCTTTTAGCGCATCAAATCATCACTTTTCCTGTAGATCTCAGCGTGGGAGAAAAACAGAGCAGTGTTTCCAACACACAGAGTAGCGCATCAAGAAAACAATGTAGCACATGTAGACATAATTATGGCGCATCTAGGTTTTATGGTAGCGCATACAGTCCTTTCTGTAGCGCATCACTGACAGTGAGCAAGAAAATTACAATTGTAACCGAAATAAAATCTAGACTTGTAGAAGTCCACCAAAATCTAGATTTTCTAACTATTCAATTGAAATTTTGCAAGACTCTAACAATTTCTTACAAGTGGAGCGGGAAATTTTCTTTAATCGATTTCTTTTGTTGACCACCAAGATCAAAAATTTTGCTTTGTTGACCAATTATTTTTCATAGATCAAAAAACCATTGTCTTAAAAGGATAAAATAAACACCATGTTTTCATGGAGCAACATCTCCATATAGATTTTAGCAAATCACTGAATTGAAAGGCTAAAAAGAACCAACTTGATTACTTTGTCTCGAAAGTAGAAGGAATATGCTCTCCCCTTAACTGGGTGATCAAAAATCCAGACCACACTTAAAAGCTTTCTTTATTTCAAGTATAAATCCTTTAGCAGGCCTGCCTTCCCGAGGAGTTGCAATCAACTCTTAAAGTCGTTTATGGCCGGTGTGAAGGGAACGACCTAAGTGGGGAACGGCTTTGACGCCAAGAATTCCAACTCACTATAATCAAATGTGGAAAGTGATGAAAGTCCTTTTCAATAGTTGTGCGCAGTGATTAGCCTTCCCCCAGTATCCTTGAGATACGTAAAGCCTTTGTTTTAAAGGTTGGGAAGCCTCCTGAGGGAGTTTATCACTGACGACCGAACAGGAAGCCTAATTACGAACCATAGAAATAGAAGCTTTGAACCGAGTCAGTAACCAGACATTTATAACATCATAGTGCAAGGGTGGGGAAGAATCCACCCCCAAGATTACTCACCATATATCTCCCAAGATAACTACTCAACTGTGAAGCAATTCACTTTGGGTTACTTTCTGGCAAAAGGCAAAAAAACGGGCGCCCTTTAGGAGGTGACACGGCTGTTTGAGCTGACGGAGTATCAAGACTAGTGGGCTATGATGTTATTTATGACCCTTGACTAAAGAGTCTTTCTAACGTGTATTTATTCGTATCAAAACCTGTTAAAACATTGGGGATTTGAACACATCCTCGCAGAACATACACTCTTTGTTAGATTAGGCAAAATGGTTGTACTTTTTGTGTCATGCTTGCATTTACTACTTCAAAAAATCATCCATCGAACTTGAAAATTTCACAACAAAAGTTTAAAATTTGAAAAAAATCAAACAAAGGAAAATTCAGGGCAGATTAGCACATAAGAGCAACTTCTTAGCGCTTAAGGTACTTATATTAGCGCATCCAAACATTCAGTTAGCGCATCGGTTCCAAACAGTAGCGTTTTATCCCAGGTCAAATCAGTGTTGAAACATTTAGCGCATCAGAAAAATAGTCTAGCGTGTGGAAGAAACAGCTTAGCACATAAAGTTCAACCGTTAGCCCGTGACATGCCCAGAACAGCCAGAAAACAATTTCAAACAGTCAAAACTTTAGCGCGTGTCTGGGGGCAGCCTAGCGTGTTTGGTTGTTATTTTAGCACGTAGGGTAAATTTTGTAGCGCATATAGTCTCTGTTTTAGCGCGTGGTCGAAAACACAAAAACAGAGGGCAAAACAGTGAGGAATTTTCAAATTTTCAAAAACATTTTCAGAAGCCTTTTTCATCAAACATCATTTTTTCATCAAACAAGAATAGCAAAAACAAACCGTTAAGACTATTTCTTGAGCTAAATTTTAGTCAAAACAAAAGTTGTAAAATCCTAAACGAATCGCATGATAAAAGATGTCTATCTTATCATAATTTGGAAACCTCATCAATTGTATCAACAGAATCCTTTACCATCTTACGGATTTAATCTCACAAAAACACTTGTTTAAAATCTTCAAATTGTCAAATCAAGTCTCCATATCGGAAGTCTTTTATCCATATCATTTGACGCACTTTGTCATGAAGGGACATCTAAACCTTCACTTTGATAAAGTAAGATTTGAAAATTTTCAAACAAGATCAACTGAATCCAAACCAATCAAAGGAAACCATTGATTACTCATGCATGACTAATCCTCATATTCTGAGAAGAAAGAACCTTTAACGTAACATCATGTTGAAGAAACAACAACCTAGTTTTTCCAAATTCATCAAGAGAAACAAGTTCTTATACATCAATCGTCAACTATTCAAATCTCATCAGGTATTCTTACATCACGTCAAACGTTATATCCAAAACAAATCCAACGAATTTGACAAGGAACCCTTGAAAACAAGAGCATACTGTCAAAAGTCTGCTTTTAATCAAACCATAAACCGCAGCGGAAAAATCAATCCAGCATTCTTGCCTGACGACTGTATCACTTATAACACATCTCGACCAGAGCCACTCACCCCTGAACAACATATCAATGAGGCTTTTGTCCCTTTCATCACTGAGAGTTTCTACTAAAATGCCTATTACTCTCTCTCAAAGCAATAAACAAAGCGAGACACACGCTGAGTCTAGCATGAACCGAAGATTGTCAAATCCTTTTGAAGTTCCACCCTTAGAAGAACCTGAAATTACTAAAGCACTTCTTCAAGAATGTCAGGAAAACCCCTCATTCCAAAAGCTTGTAGAAAAGCTCATGGAAAATGACAAAGAAAAATATCTGCTCATGCTTACAAGTAAAGGCGTTAAACTTTCCGAAGATTTAGACCCAAACATCTTTAAAACTGGATCTCGATAATATGCATATCAAGAACAACAAAGAGAAGAAGAAACTCGTAACTTTGAACAACACATATCTGAGCAACGCATTCCAGAACAACGCATACCAGAAATGCGTATACCCGAACTAGAAACACCAGAGCAAAATATACCATTTACCACACCTTTTCAGCTGAGAACAAATACAAGGGAAGAAATTTTCCCTCGATAAGAAAGTATACCATTGGCTGCCCTTACTCAACAAATGCAAATGTTGCAAAGACAAATACAAGATATGCAACAAGGGACAACAGTGCGGTACTCTTTAAACGAAATCTATCCTTATCTATTTGACAAAAGATTGAACATGGTGCCTTTTCCTCCAAACTCAGACGTTCCCAAATTTGATAAATATGATGGGAAAAGCGATCCCCGAGACCATGTTCGAGAATTTTGCACACTGAGCCTTGAATTTGCTCATAATGACACCTATTTGATGAGGTTATTCCCCAGAAGCTTGGGAGGGCAAACCATGGAATGGTTATCCAAAATTACACCACCTGTCAGATCATTTGATGAATTGGTTAACAAATTCATAACCCAATATTCCTATAACATCCAACATGCCATAACCATGCTAGATGTTTGCAACACCAAACAAAAGAACAATGAAACATTCATGGTATTCCTTCAACGCTGGCGACGTATGGTCTCCAGATATCCTCGAGATATTCTCGAATAGGAGAAAATGGAAATCTTCATCGATAACTTGAATAGTGAAATGAGTTACAGACTAAAACTTCAATGCATACCATCTTTCGCTAAATTAATTGAAAATGACATTCAAGTAGAGGAAGCATGTGTCAAAAAGGGAACGCTCAAATTCTACAAGGAAGGAACCAACTCATCAAACTACAATAACTAGAACAACACCAACCTTGACAAATCTCGCTTTTGGACTCGAAACAAAAACGAAGGCACCAATGAAACACATGATCCCAAATCTAAACAAACAGTGCTTGCATTATCTGGAAATCCTCAAAGCATGAAAAATCCTAAAAATGCTAATCCAAATGCTAACACATATGCACAAAACACCGATCAAGGACAACTCAACACAAACAACACCAATGATACTCAAAGCAAAAACATGAATCCAAGACCTAACAACAATTCATGCAACAACACAAACAATTTCCAAAAGCGTATCTTCACACCACTGGGGCAATCACTAGAATCAGCATTCAGAGAACTTTTGGCACACAAGATTCTTTTCTTGCCTCTAATCAGCAACTATGAACCTCAAATCAAACCACCTTGGTGGAATGATTCACACTATTGTGATTACCATCATAACAAGGGTCATCAGACGAACGATTGCATGAGGTTAAAACATGTGGTGCAAGATATGATTGATCGAGGTGACTTAACAATAGATGGTCTCAAAACAAATGGTGATCATGGAGCCTTTAAAAATCCTCTTCCAAATTACAACAAAGATGGAGCTTCAACCTCGAACGATACACGCGGAGCTCGTATCAACCATATCTACAACAACACCATCAATCACATATCAGCTGAAGATCATCAAGTAAATGTCATCACCATCCGAGATTAGCGTGATCATGAATCTGTCAATGTAACAACCCAAACTCAGAAATGTGTCTTGAAAGGACATACTGCACCTACAACTACCACACCAAAAATCCAATATGACTTGGTTAGCCAACTCCGTAAAACTCCAGCACATATATCTATCCTAGAATTGTTGAAACTATCACCAAAGCACAAAGACATATTAGAACAAGCGCTATTGGAAACCAATGTACCTCAAAATTTGGATACAGACAGATTTCAAGCCATGGTCGCCCATATAACTGGACCTCATAACCTAACCTTCTCAGAACATGATGATGCTTCCTTGATCCATCCGCATAATACTCCTCTCCATATTGAAGTCATTGTTTGCAAACACCGAGTAAAAAGAGTCATAATAGATGGAGGAGCCGGCCTTGATATATGTACTTTAAAGCTTATCCGTGCATTAGGCTTCTCAGAAGAATCTATTGATCCCTGCAAGAAGATTACCATAAAGGCATATGATGATGAGGAAAGGTCCTCTAAAGGAATTGTGATATTACCTATTCAAGTGGGACCAATACAAAAGGATACTATATGTCAAGTCTTGGACATAGACCTTACCTACAATATTTTATTAGGGTGACCCTGGATACATGAAATGCAAGTAGTACCTTCTACATATCACCAGTGTGTTAAATTTCCTTATGACGGACAAGAGGTCTCCATATCTGTTGATCACAATCCATTTCAACATTGCAACGCAATGGGGGCAGCCTAGGACAGTTTGGTTCCTCATAATAGAGAAAAGTAGCAATCTTCAATATCAGATCAACAAACAGCAAAATCCAACTCCTTATGGGGAGACTTCAAACAGAAAATGCAAATCAAAGACCAAGGTATAGGAGAATACTCTTTGGAACCCTTATGTTTAGCCAAATTGCCAACATCACCTAGATCTCATGGATTGCCTACTACATCGACACATCTGGTCACTCAGCCCATCACCAAATTTGATGGTACCTTCATCCAATTGGGCACTCTGGCACATGAATCAGAAGACAAGGATATTCTTAGCTGGTTATACAGAGATGAGAAAGAAGATAATAGAGCAGGTACCCTGGATATTGTTTTACCTACACACCTATATGGAAAAGGATACTTAATCATGCAGCAAATGGGATATGACGGTAATGACCTATTGGGAAACGCAAGGAAGGAGTCACTGAACCTATAAATCTTCCTTCACAACCCAATAGAAACAAAGTAGGATTGGGTTGTGAGCTCACTTTCTTACTGAAAAGGCCACTCCACCTAGCTATAAAACCTCAATGGAAAGTAAAGACGAAGTACAAAGAAGAATCCTGGCAGGAAGCACTCTTTGAATCAACAGAAACAATTCGCAAGGCACGGGAACGTCAAGATCAGAAGTTACATCAAGAGAAGCTTCTGAAACACAAAAGGGCCATATCTGCAACAGTAGCTCATATTCAAACACCAATATTTCAAGAACAAATAAAATCATCTCCAGATACCATTATTCCTCCCCGAGGAAGCACGGTCTATGAACAAATACAGAAAATAGAAGACAGATCTGACACAGAATCAACAAAAACTATCAAAATGGTATCTATCATCAAAGATTTGTTTTCACCATACAACATACCAGTTTACAGCACTGATAGAATCTGGGATGATGCCTCGGAGACTGATTCCAATGAATATGAATGGGGTACCTGCTCCAATGCTACTACAGATATCCCTAATGATACTGATTCTATATCTCTTTCCCAAGAAGAACATAACGCAAGAGATAGACCTCTTGAATTTGGCCCGCAGAATATCTATGATGTCGGGGAAAGCGAACAAAAACATTATGAACAAGTCTATGTGGAAGATAATACCATCGAAGACCTCGACGAAATCCTGGACTTCTTTAAAACCAAGAACACTCATGATGAAAACTCTGTCCTCACACTAACAGTAGCCGAACTTGATCCACCTAACGATTCCTTACCGCTTGTCTTTCCTGACCTCGTTGACTGGGATGAACCTGAAATCCATGATATACCAATTTTCCCAGATGATGAATCTATTATCCATTACCTATGTACCGTAAATCCAAAAACAGGCTCTACCAGTGAACAAAGTAATGATATCTACAAACCAGGGAGTGCCAAGTCTCTCAGCCGCAAAAATGAACAAAATAAAGAATATGATGCTGAAAACCAGTCAATGGCAGCTCTAGATCGCAAAAAAGTAAAAATAAAGGACGCATCTGAGGGTGAAAACCTTTTTAAGGCACCTAACGGTGGGAGACTTGACACTCTTCCTGAGCACTTTCATGAGCGATCACCCATATTGATTGAGCCCACTCAATCAATCAACATTGGTACCACGGAAGCAGTCAGAAACCTACACCTTGCAGAATCTCTGACAGAGAAAGAAAGATCAGCATTCATCATTTTCTTTAAAGAGCGGCAAATTAACTTTGCTTGGTCAAATGCTGATATGCCTGGAGTGGATCCACACTTAATCATGCATCACTTGTCCATCTCTTTAGGAGTTAAACTAGTCAAGCAAAAGCTACGAAAAATAAATCCACAGGTGGCACTCATGGTCAAAACTGAACTAAAGAAATTATTAGATGTCGGATTCATCTGACCCATTGACTATGCAGAATAGATTTCCAACATCGTTCCAGTATCAAAACCAGATGGTAGTATCAGAATATGCACTGACTTCAGGGACGTCAACAAAGCTTGTCCAAAGGACGACTTTCCTCTGCCCAGTATTGACATAATTGTAGATCTCACAGCAGGCCATGCAATGCTTTCACTAATGGATGGTTTCTTAGGATATAATCAAATCAAAATAGCCCCAGAAGATCAAGATAAAACCGCGTTCACCTATCCTTGGGGAATGTACTATTGGAATGTTATGCCTTTTGGCTTAAAGAATGCAGGGGCCACTTATCAAAGAGCAATGACCACAATATTCCAAGACATGATGCATACATTTATGGAAGACTATGTGGATGATTTATTAGCTAAATCCTTCACCAAAGCAGAACATCTTGGCATCCTAACAAAGATCTTTGATCGATTGGAGAAATTCCAAGTCAGGCTCAACCCTAAGAAGTGTGTCTTCGGGGTTACATCAGGCAAGTTACTAGGCTACATTATCTCAGCTAAAGGTATTGAAGTAGATCCAGCAAAGGTACAACCATTATGGACATGCCACCACCAAAGAATATCAGTCAACTCAGATCTCTACAAGGATGACTTCAATCAATCAGATGATTCATCGCTCAGCTAATAGATAAAAGTCTACCATTTAACCATTTACTACAAAAAAATGTACCATTCAAATGGGAGACCAAGTGTGCAGAATCTTTTTACCAAATCAAACAGTACCTGATGAATCCACCAGTTCTAGTACCACCAGTTGCAGGAAAGCCTCTTATCCTATATATCTCAAAAATAGATATATCGCCAAGGGCACTATTGGCACAAGAAGATCAACAAGGGAAGGAATGCGCCATATATTACATCAGTAGGACATTGAATGGCTATGAACTCAACTATACATTCATTGAAAAGGCTTGCCTAACAGTGGTCTTCGCATCTCACATTATATGCTAGCACACACCATTAAGCTAGTTGCAAAAATTGATCCTCTCAAATATCTACTCAGCAAGGTAGCTCTTACAGGCCGCTTGGCTAAATGGGTCATGAGTCTCAGTGAATTTGACATTCAGTACACAGAAAGACGAGCAATCAAAGGCCAAACAATTGTTGATCAGCTGGCTGAAGCACCGCTACCAGGAAAACACACCATGGAGATTGAATTTTTGGACAAGGACGTTCTTGTTCTTTCCACTAAACAATGGACCCTATACTTTGATGGATCCTATACACAACATGGTTCGGGTGCTGGCATTCTGTTCATCACTCCTGAAGGACACACTATACCAAGATCATATAGGCTTATGTTTCCATGCACAAATAATGTGGCTGAATATGAGGCATTGGTTATAGGCATCAAAATGGTCGTAGAATGGAAAATCACAGAGTTAAAGGTCTATGGAGACTCACAACTAGTCGTCCATCAAATTAACAACGACTATCAGACAAAGGATGACAAGCTACTACCCTACAAGCGAATGGTGGACGACTTCAAACAATATTTTGTGCACATCACCTTCGAGCAAATACCAAGGTTAAACAACAAAGTAGCCAATGCAATGGCTACTATCGCTTCATTGCTACAAATTCCAGAGCAACAGAGTCGTTACGAGTTCCTGGTCGAGCAATTGTTCTCCCCCGCCTATGACCACTCTGAGTCCCAAGTTATCTATCCCTTGACTGGTTCAGATTCTCCGTTATATGGACCAATATACGACTACCTCAAGCACAATATCTTACCAATTGACCAATCACGTAACCAAAAACATAACTTTATCCGACAAGCTGCCCGTTACACCCTTACTGCTGATACTTTGTATCGTCGAGGTCTAGATGGTACTCTTCTTCATTGCCTTTATCGTAATGATTCTGATTCTGCTTTACACGAGCTTCATGAAGGTATTTGTGGCACACATTCAAGTGGCACTACTCTTGCTAAAAAGCTTCTACGGATGGGATACTACTGGCCTACAATGGAGAAAGACTCATACCACTTCGCCAAGAAATGTCCTAAATGTCAGATCCATGGTAATCTGATACATGCACCAGCATAGGAACTACAGCCATTTACAACATCCTGGCCCTTTTGTCAGTGGGGACTAGACTTAGTTGGCAAAATTCATCTTTCATCTTCAAATGGACACAAGTTCATTATAACAACAACAGAGTATTTTACCAAATGGATAGAAGCAGTTCCCATGACCACAGTGACTGGGAAACAAATTGCCTCTTTTATCCTTAATTATCTAATCTACAGATATGGTATTCCAAGTTCAATCATCACAAATAATGGATGGCCTTTCAAAAATTAAGATGTCCAGGAACTATGTGAAAAATTCAAAATCCAACATAGATTCTCTACACCAAACTACCCACAGGGAAATGGTCAAGCGGAAGTGTCTAACAAGACAATACTGAAAATCCTCAAGAAAACAGTGAATGATGCAGGCAAAGATTGGCACGTACAACTCAATCCAGCACTTTGGGCATACAGAACCAGCATCCGCACACCTACAGGATCAACACCATACTCATTGGTATATGGATCAGAAGCCATTTTACCCCTGGAAGTAGAAATCTCATCTCTCAGAGTCTCTTTGAAAGGCTTAATCCCAGATGAAGAGTATCGAGTTAACCGACTGCAAGAGCTTGAACTATTAGATGAAAGACGTCAGCATGCTTATACTCATCTCAAAGCATATCAACAACGCATGTGCAGGAGCTACAATCACAAAGTGATCCCCCGCAACTTCAAAGTTGGTGACCTAGTCCTCAAAGAAAATCCAAGAAATCAACAAGATCGAGAAAAGAAAGGGAAATTTGAACCTAATTGGTTGGGTCCCTATGTTATCATATCAGTCTATGGATCCAGTGCCTATTAGCTCACAAATTCAGAAGGAGATGTGCTTGACGAACCAACTAACAGCATCCATCTAAAGAGGTACTACACATAAGTAACCTAGTGCATGGAAAAAGCCAAAATAAAACAAAAAAATCAAAAAATTCCAGAAAAAGCAAAAACATAAAGTACAATAAAAACAAAGGGTGAAAACCTGGTAAACAGGCACTCTTGTGAAAGAATGGCTCCTCTATCTATATCCCTACCATTTTATTTGTAGAAACACTATCAGCCATTGCCCGACACTTAGCAAATATCCATTCAGGACATATTTAGCATAGTCACTATCCTGGTTTATCCATATATATACTCTTACCACAAATACACTATGGCTTGGAAATCACTGTACATATTCACATCAAGAGGGACACTTGGCTAGGGGCATCAAATCGTCTCAATATTGCAAACATTCAAGACATCAAGGCTACTTGCAAAACTCAAAAACATGACATCCAACAACCAAAACTACGCTGCATAGCCAAAACCAAACAAAACAATACCAAGGATGGATGATTTTCTAAAGTATTAAATGTTGCATTATCGCATAAAAATCTTAACTAGTTTTGCATTTTGAACTTTTTGAATTATTGGATTCTCTTCCTTTTTCTCACTAAAAAGCTTCAAAGCTAGAGATCATGAGGGACTTCCAATATTTTCTTAGTCTTCTGTCTGGGAGGCAATCACTTGTACTGTGTGAATACTGGCCTCGAGACATGATAATCGAATATCACTGAAGGCCTGATTCCACTTCACGCATACAAATGATTCAATCTTGTCTGTTTACGCAATACGCACTCAAGTCGTCCTGGTTCAATTATACCTTGACGCTTGTGCTATCTTGCAAAATCAAACATCATGTAAATTTTTCTCAGGTCATTATGGTTCAATTATACCATTATGCTTGTATAAATTTTCAACATATCCTAAACAAATCAATGCTCAATGATGATATATACAAAGAAAGAAAACAAATGGCTATATCGGATGGCAAATACAGAATGAGGATGCTACCAAAAACATAGTTGCATATCATTTTACAATTATTTGCATATCATTTTACATTTAGCATCATATCAAATCACACATCTCATTTTCAAGATACATCTCACAGCATATAAAAGCATACATCCTGCATCATACATTCTATCATATATTTAAGCATTACATCATCACATAAATGAAATAACCCATATAACATGCATCCATATAAACACACCACATGATCAAGGAAAATGGGGCTATATATATATATATATATATCTCTCAAAAATGATCAAAATGTACAAAATGTGTCAACACTGTGTCCAGTACAAAGAATAACAATGATAAAAAATACAACAGAGACCACGTCTCTCAAGTATGACTATCCCTTGACGGAGATGGTCTAGCTCCAAATGCACCCGCCCCTAGATCCCCAGGAGGGTCCTTTCTCGGTGGTCCTGTCACACCTCGGCTCTCCGACCGCGACCCAGTATCTCAAGATCGACTAGATCTCGACTGTGTAAAGCTCTGTACTCGCCGGTCCCTAGGTACCATAGCCTCATAGTGTTGCTGATAGTACTCTACCTCTTGAGCTCTCAAAGCTAGCTCTCTCGAGGTGTCTCTCATAGGACCACCCGCCGCTGCTCTCTACATGCTAGACACCACCTCCTCCGCCCGTCCCCTCCGCTCTATCTCCGTATCTCGCTCAGTAGTCAACTACGCAATCTATCGCTGATATGTCAAAACTTGCACCTGCAGCTACTGTACAGTAACCTATAAGGTCCGAATCTGAGCATCCTCCATGTGACTCGGGACCCAAACCTGTAGCGGTACCTGTGCAGGGGCAACTCCTCCTACTCGGCCCGTCCTCGATGCTGGAGGGGGGAGCACATTTGTCCTCCTCCTCTGTGTTGGTCGCCTCGCCTCATCCACACCTCCCACTACAGGTAATGTCTCTCCCACTCTCCCCTCTCCCCCGACTCCAATAGCCAATCCACCTCTCCCCCTGTCTATCACCCCCTGTCTCACCGCTCTCTCCACACCTCTATCTCCTCTCCTCCCTCTACCTCCCCGCCTCCCCCTGGCTCTTCTCCCTCGTCCTCCTCCATCGTCTCCCCCGTCTCCCTCCTCCTCATCATCATCATCAAAAGTTGGCCTCATCTCCTCAGGATCAGATATCCTGGCCACCGCCCATACAACAAACAATCGGGCAAACTCATCAATCATGCCCGCATCCTAAATCTCAGGGGCATAATCCCATATCTGCCCGGCCAACCCTACAAACTCCTCCACCGCCACTACACTATCGATGGTTGGCCCCCAATCTGCTACATCCTGCCGCCACCGTGCATATAGGCATGCTCCCTGTGGAATACCTTGTTGGTGCCCAAACTGCCTCAAAACTCGGGTCACCACAAACCTCTCGATCATAAACGGGGTCCTCCCGATCAGATATCTGGTCATAAATACAAAGGGCATCTCCAGCCCATCCTCATCCCACACCTCACATCCTATATACGGTCGCCATGTGACCGTATCTATATCATCCAACACTCTCCTCCAGTGCTCTAGTTTGCCCAACTTATGCTGGACAACTAGACCTCTGTATCCATAGGCATATGCCGCTCCTACGGGCCTTTCTCTGTCTGCTAGTGGCCTCACCGCTGGAATGTGCTTCCAGCACCATACCTGTAATAATGTCACGTCAGCTGACAAACTGTCGTAACCGAGGTATACCACCTCATGTAGGCCCCTGTATAGATGGGTCAGCATAGCTGACCCCCATGAAAACTTCTCGCCCTGTGTGACCATCTCCTCCAAAACCAACCCCCATCCCACAGAGAATCCCTTTGACCTGCGATCAGGACAAAGGAATCCACCAATGAACCCTGCTAGTACAAATGGCAGTTGGGCGTAGTCTAGGTCCAAAAACTCCTGCCACAGGATCTCGTAGCCACAGACTGTCTCATCATGGAAGATGCGGCACAGTGCCTCTATCCCACCCTCCTCCGACTGCTCATATGGTAGTAGTGCACCTACTACGAAAATCCGCAGAATCTTGTAACAGTCCTCTGGGGTGACTGTCATCTCTTCAGTCTCAAAATGGAAGGTGTTTGTATCACTATGCCACCTCTCGGCCAATGCTGTCAGTAGCCCCCGGTTCACAGTGAATGGAGGCATATCCAAAAGGGATGTCAACCCACATCTCTCAATAATATCAAGATCAGCCTGAGACAACCGCGGTATCAATGTCCACGGTCTGGGAAATCGCTCTCATGACTGAACCACACCCAATCGCTTGTTGGGAAAAATGGTGTCTCAACCTTGCATTTATGCGAGGTTACTATTTATAGTAAGTTTTTATTTGAGCACGAAATGGTGCGAAACTCTCCCTGAAGCTTCTGGTTGGCTAGATAAGCATTCTGGTAAAGTTGCGTCGCAAGGTCACAGCTAGTTTTGAAGATATTAAAGTTTTCGTCTTGGAGGGGTGCAATAAAATGTTTAAACTTAATTTTGGGGACTTTAGAGGCTCCGAAACGCCCTGAAAAGTTGCCGTAACCGGCAAAGCCGGTTACGAGGTGATAGAGCACTTCGCGAGCTTTCCGGCGCTTCAAACGGTTCGTCAATCGGACACTCGGTTCTCAAGTTATGGCCTCCGGAAGTTTGTACTCCTGAAATAGGAAAAATAATTTGTATCGAATACATAAATGAGCTGTAAAAGGGAGCGACACGTGTTGATGTGTGCTTTAACATGTCATAGGGCATCTAGAAGGGAGATAAGGTCGGCTACACCTTATTGGGTGGTTTTAGCCCATGGTTTTGTAATACCGTTTGACGGTTTCTTGTATTGTATCTCCTATTTATGAGGTGTGTGAGATAGAGGTTGTGTGAAAGAGTCTTAATATGGCTATTGAGTTGCCTCTGAATCTCTGATTAGTGCTACTCCTGCGAAGAGCTTGCTCTGCAAGTATTTTTGTAATCTGTTTTTGATTGCTGAATAAAATATTGAGCTGCTTTTGGAGGGTGGGGTTTTTCTCCCGAAAGGGTTTTCCCCACGTAAATCATTGTGTTGTGGTATGAATGCTATTATATCTATTTCTATTTTCTGTAACTGTTGTAATGATCTGAAAAAGTTTTGCATTACCCTCCTCTCAAAGTTAGTGTAGGAAGTTGTTTCCGCTACTTAACTTCCTTACAAGTGGTATCAGAGCCTGATCACCTTTGGTTTCAATTGTGGGCAGTTGGGTTTTTTGAACTAATCCAGATTTGAGTGGGAGCTTGTGCAGAAGACACTTTTTGATCTTGTTGCAGGAATTTTCAGATGGCGAGTTCGTCAGGGAAAATAGAGGTGGAGAAATTTAATGGAAGTAATTTTGAGATGTGGAAGCTGAAGATGGAAGATCTGCTAATAGATCGAGATCTTTGGGATGCTGTTGATGCGAATGTCCAAAGACCCTCAGATCCTACTGCAGCAGCTCAGTATGATGTTATGGACCGAAAAGCCAAGGGTCTAATCAGACTGTGCCTGGCAGACTCTGTTCTAATCAATGTCCATGAAGAAAACTCTGCAAAGAAGCTATGGACTAAGCTTGGTGAGATGTATCAAGTGAAATCTTTATTAAATCAAATTTTCTTAAGAAAGAAATTGTATTCCTTGAAGATGGAAGAGGGTGGACGAATTGCAGACCACCTAGAAGCATTCAATATGATTGTGGCTCAATTAGTATCCGTCAGTGTTAAGATGGATGAGGAGGAGAAATGTCAGATCTTGCTTTGTTCTTTGCCTGATTCGTGGGATTCTCTTGTTATGGCTATCGGTAGTACTTCTGTTGTTTTAAAATCTGAAGACGTGGTGGGTGCCCTACTCGGTGAAGAGATGCGAAGGAAGGTATCCATCAGTTCAAAGGAAGCCCTAACCGTTCGTGGAAGACCTAAGGAGAAAGGCAAGAAGAATGAGAAGCGCGGCAAGTCCAAATCCAAAGGGAGATCGAAATCTCCTGGAAAGTCCAAAGTCATTTGCTGGAATTGCGGTAAACCGGGTCACATCCGTAAGGACTGCAAAGAAGAAAAGAAGAAGAAAAAGAAAAAGTTCGATTCTGATTCTGAGTCCAACAAGGAAGATGGCGATGCATTTATTGCGGCTTTGGCGACTCATGCAGGTAATGATGCCTGGCTAATTGACTCAGGTGCATCTTTTCATATGACTTCCAATAGAGATTGGTTTTCTGAATATGAAGGATTTAATGGAGGTAAGGTGTACTTGGGTGATGATTCACAACTAGACATTGTTGGTCGAGGTAAAGTTAGAATCAGGTTTTCTGATGGTAGAATAAAAAGGATTAATGGTGTGCTGCATATCCCTGGATTAAAACGAAACCTGTTATCTGTGAGCAAACTGATAGATGCAGGTGTGCAGGTAGTCTTTTCTGAAGCAGGATGTAAGATGATTAAGGGTGCTATGGTAGTTGCTAGAGGTGTCAGGTTTGGCACTTTGTATAAGCTTGAAGCATACACTGTTGAATGTAATAGCACTTCTGTAAAAAACAAATTTGCGGATACTTCACTAGAAGATTTGAAGGTTTCACCTTCAGCAGATGGAAATGGTTTTTGGGTACCTAAGGGTGCTCTTTCGTCTGAAGCAAAGTTACCTGCAGAGAAGACTATGTTATGGCACCAGAGACTTGGCCACATTGGAGAAAAGGGTCTAAGGACCTTGAAAAATAAAAATCTTGTTGAAGGTTTGAATGATTGTAATCTTGACTTTGATTTCTGTGAGCATTGCATTTATGGAAAACAAAACCGCGTTCAGTTTTACTCGAGTTCTCATAAAACTTGTAGTGTTTTGGATCTTATCCATTCTGATGTGTTTGGTCCAGTAGATGTCTCTTCGATTGGAAAATCCACATATTATGTTTCATTTATTGATGATTTTAGTAGAAGGACATGGGTATATTTTCTAAAGAGTAAATCTGAAGTTTTTAGTCGTTTTAAAGAATTTAAAGCAATGGTTGAGTTGCAGACTGGAAAGAAAATAAAATGTTTGAGAATTGATAATGGCGGTGAGTTTTGGTCTAATGATTTTGATAGATTCTGTAAAGACTGTGGAATTAACAGGCATAAGACAACTCCGTATTCTCCACAGTAGAATGGAGTTGCAGAAAGAATGAACAGGACACTGATGGAGAAGGCTAGGAGTATGTTGAGTGGTGCTGGTCTCGAACAAAAGTTTTGGGCTGAAGCTGTTGCCACTGCTTGCTACCTAATTAACAGGTCTCCTACATCAGCTCTTGTTGATAAAACGCCTATGGAAGCATGGTCAGGTCACAAGCCTTCATTGAGACATTTTAGAGTTTTTGGTTGCGAGGCATATGCACATGTGCCAAAGGAGAAGCGAACAAAGTTGGAGAACAAGGCTGTGAAATGTATCTTCATCGGGTATAGTTATGGTGTGAAAGGATACAAGCTTTGGGACCCTGTTGCACAAAAGGTAATTCACAGTAGAAGTGTTATTTTTAGAGAAATTAAGTCTCCTTCTGTTACACTGCAGCCAGAACAGACTAAAAAGGAAGATGTGATTCAACTTCCTTCTACACCTGAAAGAGTTGAATCGAGACCCCTAGATAGGCAAGAATTTGAGGAGAGCTCGTCTAGCTCTGAATCTTCAGAAGAAGAGGAAGAACCTCCAACTCAGCTTGTTCGAAGGTCTACAAGACATAGACAACCACCTGAAAGGTATTCACCTGATGATTGGAGATGTATTTTTGCTTTGAATACTAGTGTGGATGAACCGAAATCTGTAGAAGAGGCATTAGGTATGAATGATGCAGAATCCTGGAAGATTGCTATGGAGGAAGAAATGGCAGCTTTGAAAAAGAATGATACATGGGATCTTGTACCATTGCCTGAAGGACGAAAACCTGTTGGTTGTAAATGGGTGTTCAAGAAAAAGATTGGTTCAGATGGAAGCATTGAGAAGTATAAAGCAAGGTTGGTTGCAAAAGGCTACTCTCAGGTTGAGGGTGTTGATTACGGTGAGATATTTTCTCCTGTTGCAAAAATAACGTCCATTAGATTTTTGCTTTCTATTGCTACTGCTTATGATTTAGAGGTTGAGCAAATGGATGTGAAAACTGCTTTCCTTCATGGTGATTTGGAGGAAGATATTTATATGACACAGCCGGAGCACTATGTGGTGAAAGGCAAAAGTAATTTGGTCTGTAAATTGAAGAAATCTTTGTATGGCCTCAAACAAAGTCCTAAGATGTGGTACCAGAAATTTGATACATATGTGTTGAGTTTGGGATTTGAACGTTCTAAATCAGATCACTGTGTTTATTATAAATCTTATGGTGATCATTTCTTATTCATTGCATTGTATGTTGATGATATGTTATTCATTGGTAAAGGGAAAGGTATGATTTCAGAACTGAAGTCTCAGCTCGCTGCTAAATTTGAAATGAAAGATCTTGGTGCAGCAAAGCACATTCTTGGGATGGAAATTAGAAGAGATAGGGCGAACAGAAAGCTATGGCTAGGCCAGAGTAAGTATGTGAATTCAGTGTTACAGAGGTTCAACATGCAGAATTGTAGACCATTGAGTGTTCCTTTTACAGTTGGAACGAAACTATCTGTTTCAGATTGTCCTACATCCCCATTGGAGATGGAAGACATGAGCAGAGTGCCTTACCAGAGTGCAGTTGGAAGCTTGATGTATGCTATGGTCTGTACTAGACCAGATATTGCCCAAGCAGTGGGAGTACTTTCTAGATATATGTCTAATCCTGGTAGAGTTCATTGGGATGCAGTCAAAAGAGTCTTCAGATATTTGAAGGGTACTTCAGAGTATTCTTTGTGTTATCATGGTAATTCAGTTGGAGACATGACTTCCCTTGATATCCATGGTTATGTAGATTCAGATTGGGCAGGTGATATTGATAGCAGAAGATCCACCAGTGCTTATGTGTTTACTTTGTTTGGTGGTGCAATTAGTTGGATGAGTAAGCGACAGGCTGTGGTTGCTTTATCCACTACTGAAGCAGAGTATATGGCAGCTACTCATGCTTGTAAAGAGGCCATTTGGCTTAAGAGACTGTGTTCGGATATTGGAATAAAATAAGGTACAGTGACAGTTTATTGTGACAGTCAGAGTGCAATTAGCCTAGCTAAGAACCCGACATTTCATGCCCGGACCAAACATATTGATGTTCAGTATCATTTTGTTAGAGATATGGTTGAAGATGGTAGGGTGAAGCTGGTTAAGGTGGACACTTTGATGAATGTTGCAGATGCTTTAACTAAGGCTGTGAGCACAGAGAAGTTCAGATGGTGTTCAGAGTCTATGGGCTTTATGGCCCCTAGCAATTGATTCATTGTGTTGACATTCCCTTCCGCTCATGCAAGGTGTTCGACAAGTGGGAGATTTGTTGGGAAAAATGGTGTCTCAACCTTGCATTTATGCGAGGTTACTATTTATAGTAATTTTTTATTTGAGCACGAAATGGTGCGAAACTCTCCCTAAAGCTTCTGGTTGGCTAGATAAGCATTCTGGTAAAGTTGCGTCGCAAGGTCACAGCTAGTTTTGAAGATATTAAAGTTTTCATCTTAGAGGGGTGCAATAAAATGTTTAAACTTAATTTTGAGGACTTTAGAGGCTCCGAAACGCCCTGAAAAGTTGTCGTAACCGGCAAAGCCGGTTACGAATTGATAGAGCACTTCGCGAGCTTTCCGGCGCTTCAAACGGTTCGTCAATCGGACACTCGGTTCTCAAGTTATGGCCTCCAGAAGTTTGTACTCCTGAAATAGGAAAAATAATTTGTATCGAATATATAAATGAGCTGTAAAAGGGAGCGACACGTGTTGATGTGTGCTTTAACATGTCATAGGGCATCTAGAAGGGAGATAAGGTCGGCTACACCTTATTGGGTGGTTTTAGCCCATGGTTTTGTAATACCGTTTGACGGTTTCTTGTATTGTATCTCCTATTTATGAGGTGTGTGAGATAGAGGTTGTGTGAAAGAGTCTTATGGCTATTGAGTTGCCTCTGAATCTCTGATTAGTGCTACTCCTGCGAAGAGCTTGCTCTGCAAGTATTTTTGTAATCTGTTTTTGATTGCTGAATAAAATATTGAGCTGCTTTTGGAGGGTGGGGTTTTTCTCCCGAAAGGGTTTTCCCCACGTAAATCATTGTGTTGTGGTATGAATGCTATTATATCTATTTCTATTTTCTGTAACTGTTGTAATGATCTGAAAAAGTTTTGCATTACCCTCCTCTCAAGGTTAGTGTAGGAAGTTGTTTTCGCTACTTAACTTCCTTACATCGCTCTTGTCAACAAGCAAAACAAATCCAATATCAGTTTCCACATCAAAACAAAGCTATCGAATTCAAATTTACATCAACAATATGAAATAATTTGCTCATCTACATCAAGTTCAAAATCCTATCATTTCATATCAACTTGTAACACAACTCAAGTTATCAAAAACCATATCAAAACTTGTAACACAACTCAAGTCGCCACAATCACATAAACTTGTAAAACAACTCAGGTTTCCCACCCATATCAGCTTGTAACACAACTCAAGTTTCCAACCCATATCAGCTTGTAACACAACTCAGGCTTCACACATTGAACTTGAAACAACGATACGCAAACACATCATATTTTGATCACAACACCACATTGATATCTATACATAACTTGAAAAATCACAAATCAAAACAAGTTATATCGACATTCATAGTGGACAAATCCATAAAAACGTGACAGACAGACACGACAAATTTACAAATCGGCTCATCTCGCAAATTTTTTTCTAGATGCGCTAAAACAAACTCCTACTGCGCTAAACTTTACCCACGGGCTAGGCTATTTTTCCTATGCGCTAATCTATTTACCCTATGCGCTAGATTGACTCTACGCGCTAAAACTTTCCCCCCATGTGCCACCGAACCCACCCTATGCGCTAGACCGACTCTACGCGCTAATCTATACCACCCAGGCGCTATCTGTTTGACCCTATCGCTAGGTTAGCTCTATGCGCTAAACCCCCTTACCCATGCGAACCCCTGTGACCCCTATGCGCTAGGTCTACCTTACGCAGTACCCTGCTAACCCTATGCTCTACCCGCCTATCGCCATGCGCTATTCTGCGTCTATGTGCTAACCTAAATTTCGTATGCACTACCCTATTTTATTTCGGACACACCCCTGAACTAAGCTGGATGCGCTACTTCATTCTTCGTATGCGCTAATCTACGACTTAGACGTGCTAAAACCGAGTTTTGAAAATAAAAAAAATGACTAAAAATGACCAAATAAAAAATCAAAAGTAGGTCAAAAGCATTGACTTACTGGTGGTCCATACGCGGTAGGTCTCTGGTACCTCCGAATGCGCTCGAAACGGTGTCTGGAATACGGAATAGGCATTTTCTCTGCAGACCAAATTCTCTTTCTTCAAAGTCAACAAGGCACAAATGAATCAAATCAAAGCTCTTTTCCCCTTTTATAGGAGGAAAATGAAATTAGGGTTAGCCAAACGGATTTGTAACATGGTCGCGGTCTCCCCTATACCTTACACGTTGTACATTATCAGGAGATGAATCAATTTACACACATTTTACATTGATGAAATCCTACACATCCAAGAAACTCATCAAATCAAATCAAAAATTTTCAAAAAAAGTTGATTCATCTTCCGAGGGGGCATCACCATCAAAATATCGAACCTGGAGCATCACACAAATCAGGGGCACGACTGGCAAATCAAAAGAGCGACACAAAAATTGCATTTGATCATAAATCATGACAAAGCATTATTTTTTTTGAAATAACATGTGCACACATGTCACTTCAAAGAGGGGCAAAATGTAGACGTATAAAAATGGCCATATTCCTAAATGAATATTTTATGTTCATTTCTCTATTTAATTAAATCCAATTTAATTAAATTACCCGCATTCATCTATTTAATTAAGTAAATTACTCAATTTATTTAAATTAAATTCACCATGCCCATTTAATGAATAAATCATTTTATTCAATTAAATCCCCCCTATCCACTTTTAATTAAATTCAAATTTAATTAAATAGTTATCCTAAAATTGAATAAATCTAATTTATTTAATTTCTCCAAATTACAACCAAATTGAATAAATCATTTAATTCAATTAAATCCTATTACCCTTCCATCCACTTGCAAAATCCTGCATCTCCCACTTGCCTTCCTAAACCCCTTCCTAAATTCTTCTAGACTCTTCTAATTGCTTCTAATTAGCTTAACCCATCTTCTAAACTTTGTCACATCCCTAAGAAAAGGGAGGTCACTTCTCAAAAACCTCAAAGTCTTTGATAACCATTAAAGGCTTCAAACCTTCAACCACAAAAACCTCAAAGTCTTTGATAACCATTAAAGGCTTCAAGTCTTCAACCACTTAATTCCCCAAAGTCTTCAATAACCATTAATGGTTAACTCAAACCCTCTTACATGGTTAAAATATTTCATTTAACTCAACCTTCATCCAACCCAAGGGTCTCATCAGGACTTTAATGCTTTGACCATGATTATCTCTTAATCATTTGCACAAGAGTTTATCCTTGGATTAACTCTTAATCCAATGGGTAATCTTAATTTAAGCTTGACCCTTACCTTCTAGATAACCATAAGGTCTTCTCAGGCATTTAATGCCTCCAACCCCTTTTCTCAACCCAACCCTATGTTGACACTTGTCACCATTTCATTGGTGCAAATTGCAAACATGGATCCCCAACTTTCAAACTCAACCCTTGATTGAATCTTTCAATCCTGACCATCCATTGCCCTGTTTTTGCTATAAATAAAGCTCTCATTCCTCCATTTAAAAAAAAAACAATCCTTCAAATTTGTAGTATCACACTTATACTCAAATACATTCAAGCTTTCATATCATTTTATGCTCATCATTTAGCCTCTCTTTTAACTAGAAATTAGTCTGAATATGCATGTTTAGAATACTTTCTATTATCATTTAACTCAATCATAGACTAAATATATCATGTTAGGATAGTATTCATACTAATCTTGTCATCTTATAGCTAGTTTATTACATTCCAGAATCATGCATAGCTTAGGATGCATCTCATACTAAAATCTATCAAAGCATCCCTCGTTCTTGCATTTGCCATCCCTAAACCATTTTGCTCAGTGATCTGAGAGCAAAAATATTGGTTTGAGGGACATTGTAAGATAGAGAACCATGAGACCCGCTGAATTTGGTAGCTTTTTTTTGATGTGGAAATTGATATTGGATTTGTTTTGCTTGTTGACAGGAGCGATTCGGTGTGGTTCAGTCACGAGAGCGATTTCCCAGACCGTGGACATTGATATCATGGTTGTCCCAGGCTGATCTCGATATTATTGAGAGATGTGGGTTGACCTCCCTTTTGGATATGCCTCTGTTCACTGTGAACCGGGGGCTACTGACAGCATTGGCCAAGAGGTGGCATAGTGATACGAACACCTTCCATTTTGCGACTGGAGAGATGACAGTCACCCCAGAGGACTGTTACAAGATTCTGCGGATTCTCATAGTAGGTGCACTACTACCATATGAGCAGTCGGAAGAGGGTGGGACAGAGGCACTGTGCCGCATCTTCCATGATGAGACAGTCTGTGGCTATGAGATCCCGTGGCAGGAGTTTTTGGACCTGGACTATGCCCCACTGCCATTTGTACTAGCAGGGTTCATTGGTGGATTCCTTTGTCCTGATCGTAGGTCAAAGGGATTCTCTGTGGGATGGGGGTTGGTTTTGGAGGAGATGGTCACACAGGGCCGAAGGTTTTCATGGGGGTCAGCTATGCTGGCCCATCTATACAGGGGCCTACATGAGGTGGTATACCTCGTTTACAGTAGTTTGTCAGCTGGCGTGACATTATTACAGATATGGTGCTGGGAGCACATTCCAGCGGCGAGGCCACTAGCAGACAGAGACAGGCCCGTAGGAGCGGCATATGCCTATGGATACAGGGGTCTAGTTGTCCAGCGTACACTGGGCAAACTAGAGCACTGGAGGAGAGTGTTGGATGATATAGATACGATCACATGGCGACCGTATACAAGATGTGAGGTGTGGGCTGAGGACGGGTTGGAGATGCCCTTTGAATTTATGACCAGATACCTGATCGGGAGGACCCCGTTTGTGATCGAGAGGTTTGTGGTGACCCGAGTTTTGAGGTAGTTTGGGCGCCAGCAGGGTATTCCACAGGGAGCGTGCCTATATGCACGGCGACAACAAGATGTAGCCGATTGGGGGCCGACCATCGATAGTGCAGTGGTGGTGGAGGAGTTTGTAGGGTTGGTCGGGCAGATATGGGATTATGCCCCTGAGATTCAGGATGCGGGCATGACTGATGAGTTTGCCCAATTGTTTGTTGCGCGGGCGATGGCCAGGATATCTGATCCTGAGGAGATGAGGCCAGCTTTTGATGATGATGATGAGGAGGAGGGAGACGTGGGAGATGATGGAGATGATGGAGACAATGGAGATGATGGAGACGAAGGAGGAGGACGAGGGAGAGGAGCCAGGGGGAGGCAGGGAGGTAAAGGGAGGAGAGGAGATAGAGGTGTGGAGAGAGCAGTGAGACAGGGGGTGATAGACAGGGGGAGAGGTGGATTGGCTATTGGAGTCGGGGGAGAGGGGAGAGTGGGAGAGGTATTACCTGCAGTGGGAGGTGTGGATGAGGTGAGGCGACCAGCACAGAGGAGGAGGACAGATGTGCTCCCCCCTCCAGCACCGAGGACAGGCCGAGTAGGAGGAGTTGCCCCTGCACAGGTACCGCTACGGGTTCGGGTCCTAAGTATTCTAGTTACCTCTTCAATTCGCCACCTTGTTGCATGTTCTAGAGTGTTGGGTTGATGTCCTGGTGACTGGAATTCCTTCCTTAATCGCAATATAACTATGGTTTAAAATCTATTTTATGTAGATTAAGCAAGTATATTTATTAATTGAATATCAAGGGAATACTAATCTCGATATTCATGAATTCTGTGGATAACATAAATTTTTTACTAGAGGAATATTCTTCAAAACTGGAATTGAAGATTCAATTTTTTTATAAATTATTTTATCTTGGTCTATGTGTTTTATGTCTGAAGCATATGAGAATATGTTGTGTTTGAAAAGGTTATAATCTCATAAAAATATTGTGGTGTTAGGATCATCAACAATAATGCAATTTTTTCTAAAAAATATTGTGTTTTAAATTTTATTGACTTATATAGTATTTTTTTTATTTACTCATTTATACGTTTTCATGTTACATTAAAATAAAATATTACATAAAACTAAGAATAAAAAAAGATGGCGAGTGAGCTGGAAGCTAAGCAAAAAAGAGGAGGTGATATGGAGGGAAGAAACTTAAAGGAACTTGTCATGGAGCACCCAATCAAGAAGGCTAACAAGGGGAAGAGCAAACTAAGGGATACTAAACATGTTTCGCAATGGGTGTTTGAGAATGGACGATTGGTAGACAAATATTCACCTAGGCACCAATTGCAAGCAAGGAGGCAAGATGTGATGCAGGAGCATCCCTGGTTTTTGGTGTATACGGTGAAAAGTGATGTTGAAAACCTATGGTAAAACCATAAAGATCCAACAACAAACAATTTAATTCCTACAATGAAACATCCACAATAAACCAATAGGGATACCTAAGATCATGCAAATTCACAAAATGAACAATATTACCATTCACGCATCAAGTAGGGTTTCAATATCCATTGTCTCCTATCTCTATTGATCTTGTTTGATACATTTGCTCTCAGATTTTATGTGTGCACAAGAGCTCAATAAAGAACAGATTGTGGTTGATAGCTTGGTCGCAAGAGGGCTTGATTGTATATGATCGATTAGACGCATTGACTAGGGTTAGAAAAGGAAGAGGGCATCCTCTTATATAGAGAACATCATAGGAAATGGAGGGATAAGATTAAGAGGTGTAAAGATAAATGGTTGGCTAGGATTGAAGGGGTAGGTAGAGAAAATAAGAAAATAATGAGATGGTAGGCAGTGTAAGAATTAAAAGATGAATGGCATGTGTCATGGGTAGAAAACGCTAATGAATTTATGTAAAATCTTTATTAATTACATAAATAAAGATTTATTCGATTAATAGAGGAAGGGGATAATTAAATAAATAAAATATTTATTTAATTTAGGAGCAAGATAATTTAAATAAATAAAAGTATTTATTTAAACTAGAAAAGGGCTAGAAGAAGCTAAATTGAATTAATTAAATAAATAAAGAATTATTTAATTAATAGAGGACTTAGGGTAAAATAATTAAATAAATAAAAATATTATTTAATTAGACAAGACAATTTTAGGTGTCTACATTTTGCCCGTCTTAGAGAGAATATAGTTTGTCACATTGGCTCAAAGAAGATAAACTGATACAAAGTTGCCCCCATGATAGGAAGGATATGCCCCCTCAAGAGATTGGATGGAAAGACTGAAAGGGGTTGGAAACAATCTCTCGATAAGAGAGAAATACTAGGAAGGAATAACGCGAGAAGGACTGACATGGGGAGAAAAGATCGACACGAGAGACTAGGGCTAAGCAAACTATATGTACAAGCCACAAAGAAAACATCCTCATTTGCATCCACACACTTAAGAGATCAGAATGCATGGAGAGCTTAGAGAGAAGTTAGCAGAGCTAGATAGATGGCAGATAGGCTACACAAGTTTGGTCGTGTTCACCAATTCTAGAGGCCAGACGACATGGGTGAGTCGGTAAATACCTCGAACTCACTTTGTACGATTTTGCATTTATTGTCACTTTTAATGCATTTTAGGCTAGTTTAACAAAAATGTGGTAGCGACATTTAGGGTAGAAACACGTCTACGTTAAGTTTGAGCGCGTCTATGTCAAACAATTGCCTCTAGGTTAGCTACGAGCATATTTGTGATTGTAATTGCATCTAGGTATAGATGCGGGTGCGTTTGTGATAAATAGGTGCGTCTATGTCGACAAAATGTGTTTAGGTTGAACAGTCTCACATTTGTGATGAATAAGCACGTCTAAGTGGCAAAAGTGTGTTTAGGGTAGGTAAAACCACATTTTTGTAGTAAAAACGCGTCTATGTCTAAGTAGGCAGGAATCGACAGTTCTATGAT
The DNA here is from genome assembly GCF_030272615.1 of Cryptomeria japonica. Taxonomy (NCBI): domain Eukaryota; kingdom Viridiplantae; phylum Streptophyta; class Pinopsida; order Cupressales; family Cupressaceae; genus Cryptomeria; species Cryptomeria japonica. Next base: position 27,652,187 of record NC_081406.1, on the reverse strand, counting down.
GAACATACGTTGTCGATTGGATAAGCTATTGAATGGATACACTCAAACAGGTGCCCTAGGGAGACATACTAAAGAATAGGCAAGAATTGATAATTGTGTGATAAACATACGTTGCCAATTGGATAAACTACTAAGAGGATTCACTCAACAAGTGCCCTAAAACAAGTAGGCTTGCTAAGCTAAGTATCGGATTTAAGTCATCGAATTGATAAAATCTGGCGAGTGCTCTAGCAAAACAAGGATCAAGTGCAATTTCATAAACATATACACTAGGATAGGATTTAGCGCCATGTGATAAACACAAGCACTAGGATAGAAGTAGCATTATGTGATGAACATGAGTACCACTAGGATTGACATGATTGATTTGATTGGATGCAGTAGTATTTACCCTAGATTGAGTCTAGAGAGTGATTCCCTATGACTAAGAGATTGCACACAAAGTTGACCTTCAAGGAGCGTCCTGCTATTGAGGGTATGGGTTTGAGACACGTCCTATACATGCCAGAGATTAGGATGAACATTGGATTGTTGACTTCTCTTGTGGAGAGATGGCACTCTGAGACGTGCACGTGTCATTTGTCGACTGGTGAGATGTCAATCATATTAAAGGATGCATACAGGATACTGCGGGTTCCAATCCATGGGGATCTCATAGTTTATGATAGAGAGGGAGATCGAGATGCACTACGATGATTCTTTGCAGACCCAGAGCTAGATTTGAGACCAAGACACTTGAGCTGGGAGGTTATGCATTCTAGCGGACAGAGGTTAGCAACTGTGGTAAGTGGGATGATCAACAGATTTCTATGTCCTGACAAGGCTACACAAGGGTTGGCTATTGGTTGGGGGACGAATTTGGAGATCCTCATGACTGAGCACTAGATATTTGCATGGGGGCCATGCATTTTGGCATACTTGTACCATGAACTACACCAGTTTACTTATCTTGATGACTACAAATTGGGGTGTGGAGTTACATTATTGCAAGAATGGGCATATGAGCATATTGTTGTGACCAAGCCTATCCACTCAGATTTAGAGGGCACATGCAATCGTATACACATGTATATAGTATGATTACTTCCCAACCACGGATTGGGAAGGTAGAGTACTGGTGGTAGGTTATTGATGATATTGATAGTGTGATATGGAGATCGTACTTAAACTGTGAGGCATGGGAGGAGGATGTGACAAAGTTGTCATTTTGCTTTAGGAGCAAATATATGATTGGGTGGACTCCCTGTATTTTGGATAGACATCTTATTGATAGGGTATGCAGGCAATTCGGCAGATAGCAGGGGATGCCACGGGGTTCTGGTGAGTTTGCACGAACGGTTAGAGAGTAGAGTCATTGGTGGCCCATTTTGTCATATGATATAACAGTGTCATAGTTTGAGAAGATGGTGCATATGTCGTGGGATATGTTTCCAGATGTGATTGATGTAGGTACGGATGACGAGTATGCATGCTATTTTGCAGCTCATCCTTTCCCTACATTAACCGATCCAACAGAGCCCATTCCTGCAGCAGATGTGGAGGAGGATGATGAGGATGGAGGTGGAGGTAGATGACAGAGAGGAAGAGCTAGGAGGATGGTGAGAGGGAGAGGTGGATCCAGGGATGGAGGGAAGGCAAAGGATGTTGAGGGAGGTGGAGATGCAGGGCAAGTAGGCAAGCCACTTAGACCACACAAGGGCGGAGGGGGACAGGTATTACAGGTGCCAGCCCAGAAACAGGTATAGGGACAGTTACCGCCCTAGGTATAGGGACAAAAAAGTATACAAGAGGAGGCTACATAGGGAGCAGATGAGGAGGACGAGCTAGTCATGTTGTGGGAGCTCACAACAGGACAAGCCAATGATATCGAGGATCGAGAGAGAGACGTGACTCGATTGAGGTGATAGCTAGGAGACATGTAATGTGTGTGTGTGTGTGTGTGTGTGTGTGTGTGTGTGTGTGTGTGTGAGAGAGAGAGAGAGAGAGAGAGAGAGAGAGAGAGAGAGAGAGAGAGAGAGAGAGAGAGAGAGAGGATTCCATACAAAGATATACGGTCGTGGAGGAGATCATATGGGTTGCGAGGGCAACATTTGCAAGTGATACTGCATCAAGTTTTGCTTTTGCCTCTAGGAAGGCGATGATATAGCCTATTGGAGGAACCTCTACTATGCAGCAATACCACCAAAGCTACGAGCAGGGAGCTACCGGAGAGCTTCACGCTCTATGACTACAGGGAGAGATAGGAGAGAAGCATTTAGTGGCAGGTTCATGGGTCCACCGACACCACCAGGGGGAGGAGGGCAAATGAGGTGATATAGGGGCTAGATCTTTGGGAGCTCAGATTCCTTTGAGGCTTGTGGACTTCGAGGGAGGATCTTCATCATAGCTCTTTTGGATCCATTTGGCATTAGTTTTTGTATGATGATATAGACACTTGCGGGTGATTTTGTAGTCATATGAGATATTGACATCACTGTATTATGACACTGATATAATTTTGATATATATGTGAGATGACTTATTCCTTGTGGCATCTATATGCATGTGTTTCCATGTGATGTTTCTATATGCTTTATGATGATGTGATAGTATGCTTATGATTGTATATGATGATGCATGTTACATGTTTTATTACAGTGCAATGATGCTCATGATACTTAATGCGATGGATATATTATGGAATGCAATATTTTTGTTTATTTATGTTTTATGTGTATGTTATCCATGGTACAAATGTAAAATAGAAATGAATGGATAGTGATGACTTATTTACATGATGAAATGCATGATATGCTATTTTTGTCTTTTTATGTTTTATATGCGAATGCAAACACTAATCAATGATATATGCAAGATGTGATTCTTTCATGATATATATACATATGCATGATGTACTAACATGTGATAATGCATGTACAAACTACATTAAATGCATATATTTTTGGCGTGTCATTATACTCGGTCATGTGATAGTGGGCTACATGGACTCAAGAAGGAAGATGGAGGTCAATCAAAAAAGGGGGATGGAAGGTAGAAGATATCAAAGTGAAAGATTGTGCTTTATCATCATTGAGCTTTATTATGGCAAATAGGTTATGACCATATAGGTATAAGTTCAACCTAAAAATCGGTGTACCCATTTGCATGGAGATCAGACAGTTACAAATAAGGAATGCCCCAGTTTAGACTAGATTCACAATGTCCTCATATCCTTGGACAATCCATAGCATTACTAAGAGACAATCCACAGACAACAAAACAATAGGTGAACATATCCCATCCTCGCCTTTCTAGTCAAAGACATCCTAGAAATAAAATCTCTAGTTAAAGATATCTTGGAAAAGCTAAAAGACATGTCACCTTAAAAGATGAAATCAAAAGAAAACCAAGACTTGACACCAACACACAATGAAATCCTCAAGTTATTTGTGTTTCTTGCCACATATGTTAACATGTTTAATTTGGTCACAATGTTGTTATCCTAATAAAGGACATATTATGTTGAAAACCATGTTGTTGCCAAAGTTTGCTGAAAATTTTGATTTGTTGAAAGCCCATTGTTGATTGTGTCTCATCTAAAACTAACTAAATCCATGAAACTGATACCTTTATTGCAAAGAGAAACATAACTTTATTGTGGATTGGCGATGCAAGTGACCTTTTATTGTGAATTGTGTGCGAAGAGAAGAAGGAATGAAAAGATGATGCTCCTCAAAACATGCGATGCTCAGGGTACCACTTCCATCACTAGATTTAGGATTTTGCCCTAGTTGCAGATTGGACCTGATTTCTTATGGAAGAAAGGGTGAAAAGGGAGGTTTATTACAAATGGCTAACAAATCTTAGGTAGATCAAGAACAAGCCATGATGGGAATGGGTCAATTATTATGGATGGATAGGTTGTGAGTATTTGCAAGGTGAAAGGATGAGATTGAATCCTGAAGGAGGGAGGAGCAAAGTCTCCACACATGGCGTCGATAACCCGATTTTCACCATGGTACTTTCCCAGAGCGTCATCAAAGAGGTTTTCACCTTTGGATGGATTTATTTCTCTTTACTTTTTTTTATTTTTTCAACAAAAAAAAATTGTGTCACAAGGCTCCTATTTGACAAGTTTTCACCAAGTAACGGTTTTTTTGTATTTTTAATATTTTTTTATCTTTTTGTATTTTTTTTATTTTTGATAATGGGATATTTTGAAAAACTATGTGTAAAACCTATGAAGGTGCCTATTTTTTATCAAATCCTCCAAAGGTTCTCCATCTGGTGTTGAGAGCTAATATGCACCTGATCTATAGATTGTTGTGCTGACATAAGGACCAAGCCAATTTGGTTCTAACTTGCCCTTCTTCTCTCTGTCTTGCTATTTTTTAGGATTTTTTTTAGAACTAAGTCACCCACCTCAAATGTGTGAGGTTTTATCTTATGATTGTAGTTGCGACTCATTCTTTGTTGATATGATTTGAGATGATTAAAAGCAGTTTGTCGATGCTCATCCAATAATTCTAGATCTTGTAAGTGGGAGACCCTGTAATCTTCATCATTGATTAGATTGCACAAAGAAACTCTCGGGGATGGTAACTCGACCATAATAGGCAAGATAGCTTCGACACCAAGTGAATAAGGTGTAGCTCTTGTAGGTGTGCGAACACTTGTGCGATAGGCCCAAAGTGCGAGGTTAAGCTGGATATGTCAGTTACGGCTAGCATCATCAACTCCCTTTTTAAGGATTTTGAGAATGGTTTTATTAGACTCCTTAGCTTGACCATTACCTTGGTGGTAATATGGGCTAGAAAAGTGATGGTGGATATAGAAATGATAAAAAAGCTCACAAACATCCTGATTTTTGAAAGGACACCCATTATCTATGATAATGGAAAAGGGAACACTGTAGCGATAAATAATATAATTAAGGATAAAAGTTGCAATCTACTTCCCAGTGACTTGGGTGAGAGCAACGACTTCAATCTGTGTGAAATATAGATTGAAGTTGTCCACTATTTTCTTGTAAAACATTGCTTGAAGTTGTCCACTATTTTCTTGTAAAACATTGCTTGTCTAATATAGATTGAATTTTCTCAAAGACTATCTGCGTGAAATATTGCTTGAAGTTGTCCACTATTTTCTTGTAAAACATTAACTTTTCATCTTTAGTTTGATAATCATCATTTTCTTGACAAATTACAAGTTGGCAGTCCCCAAAACCATGAAATTCATGAATCTTCCACTGAACCACAATTCGTAGTCTTGTTGTCAATGATTCGTATTTTGCTATGTTGTTGGTGCAAGGGAATGACAATAGATACAACTTAGGAATGGATTCCCCTTGATGTGTGATAAAGATGATACCAACACCCGTGTCATGCTATGTGTATGAACCATCAAAATATAATTGCCAAGGCTTTGTCTTCGTCACTGTAAGAATGGATTCATTCGGGAATTCAAAGACAATAGGAGTATCATCAATCATGGGTGCATCTGCCAATTGATCTGCAGTATCTTATCCTTTAATTGCTTTTCTATCCACGTATTCAATATCAAACTCGCTCATAATCATAACCCATTTAGCTAATCTTCGAGTGATTGTTGCCTTATCAAGTAGATATTTTAATGGATCTATCCTAGCAACGAGCTTTTTCTTATGAGCTAGCATATAATGTTGTAATTTCTGCAAGGCAAAAACCACAGCAAGACATGCACACTCAATCAGTGTGTTGTTAAGCTCATAGCCAACCAATGTGTGACTGATATAGTATACTGCTCTTTCCTTGCCTTCATTGTCCTATTGTGCCAAGATTGCCCCCAGTGTTGTTTGTGTAGTTGATATGTATAGTAGTAGGGGTTTTCCTGGAATAGGTGGCATCAAAACTTGTGGATTCAAAAGGTAATCTTTGAGAATTTGAAAATCATGTAAACACTTATCATCCCATCTGAATTTGATATTCTTATGAAGGAGATGCTGAAAAGGATGACATTTATCTATTAGCTGTGTGATGAATTTGCTTATCAATTGAAGTCTTCTCTATAGAGACTGAATTTGAGTGATATTCTTTGGTGGTGGCATCTCTAATATAGCTCAGACTTTGGTTGAATTTGCTTCAATTCTCTTTGTGAGACAATGTATCCAAGGAGATTCCTAAAGGTTAACCCAAAGACACATTTCTTAGGATTTAGCTTGACTTTGTATTTTTCCAAACATTCAAAAACCACTGATAGGATATATAGATGTGTTTCTCTTGTTACAAACTTTCCCTGAGATCATCAACATAATCTTCCACATTGACGTGCATGAGATCATCAAACATTATCGTCATTTATCTTTGATATGTACCACTTGCATTCTTTAGTCCGAAGGGCATAACATTCCAGCAGATTGTACCCCAAGGACAAGTAAGTGTCATTTTATGTTGGTCTTTAGGTGCTATTTTGATTTGATTATACCCAGATAATCCATCCATCAATGATAACATTGGATGACTAGTTGTAAGATCCACTATCAAATCAATGTTTGGCAATAAGAAGTCATCTTTAGGACAAGCTTTATTGATATCACTAAATCTATACATATTCTAATGTTGTGATCCGGTTTACTGACAAGTACTAAGTTAGAGATCCATTCGGGATAGTCGATCGGTCTAATAAATCCCACATCCAATAATTTCTCCAGCTCTACCTTGACTAATAGTGCCGCTTGCGGATGCATCTTTCTCACTTTTTATTTTATAGGCTTAGCTCCTAGAGTAACTATCAAATGATGCATTGCTGGATCATGCTCCAATCCAGGCATATCTGCATATGACCATGCAAAATTGATTTATCATTTTGTGAAGAAACTTATAAACTTTGCTCTTTCTTTTTCTGTCAGAGATTGTGCTAAGAATATGTTTTGTGGAAGCTCTTATGTGCCAATGTTTGTCTCGATAGTCTCTTCCATGAGCATCGATGATTTATCTTCATATGATTTCATAGGGAGAGTGTCAAACCTTCCATCCTTGGGCACCTCAAAGAGGTTTTCACCCTCATATACGTCCTTTATTTTTACTTTTTTAGAGTCAGACGACGCCACAATATGGTTTTCACCATAAGACCCGTGATTTGTTTTTATTTGTATATTTTTGGAACTAGAAGGTTTGGCATTCTCTCCAAGATATGTCATGCTATCAAGTTCTATGATGTATCCTTCTTTGTGGTCCCCAATAGGTAGATCATCTCTTATGCCAAGATAGTCAATAAAAGCCTCATCATTTTGAAAAGTGTAATTGTGGAGGCTCTTGTTGGTCCCAATCAATGAGTTGTGGGTGAATGAGAGGAAGTCCATCAATATTTTCAAAGTCAACGAGAGTAAGGTAAAGACACAAGAGTCTTCAGGTATCTCAATGCAATCATCGAGATCATCTCTACAACTCTCCTCATTAGCCTCGATCATGTATGAATCCAAATCGACCTCACTAGAGGGGCACTCGGCAATGGGAGTCTTCACTCTTTGTGGTTTTGACCTATAACCTTGAGATATTGAGTGTTTGGGATCCCAAAATGTTTTTATCCATGGTTCGTTGTTGTCACTCTTCTCTTGTGATGTAGACTCTGATAAAGTTAATTGACCAACACTAAAGTGTCTGTAAAACTCTTCTTCTTTTCTAGGTTCACCTGGTTCTCTGAATGTTTTGGTGAGCTCATAGTCACTAGATGACTTATCTAAACCCCATTCCCATTCATTAGAGTATGTGGAATAGTGTTTCTTTTCTTGTTGGTCACTAGAGTCTGTGATTTGCAATGCTTTTGTAGGATTATGAATGCCTAATCTAAGGGGTATGAAACCAAGTCCTTTGGAGCGTTGATTTTTGAATGTCAACTCTAGTTGCAATGGTTCAACAATTCCTTTCTTTTCTAACCCATGAGGGCTCTTCCAATCATATACAAATTTTTACAAGAACTTGAATCCTTTGCCATATTTTTCACAAGGTATTTTGATGTGATCTTGTTTAGATTCCTCTTCAATTTCCTTATAAAGCATTTTGTAGAGATCTTCTTCTTCCATCTCACCCCATCTGTAGATAGTGGGATCCCATTTTATTGTAATGGTGGATACTTTCTTAGAGGGATGTGGTCATCCATAATCTTTAGGAGAATCTACTATTTGTCTTAAATACATAGTTTGATTCAAAGTATAATCTCCCATGCCTTTGTCCTTGTATTTTTCTTTAAGCTCACCTTGTTTTGATGTGGAAGGTTTTAACGATCATGAATCCACATATGTTGATGATGGAGTTACTTCTCTATTGATTGGAATTATTATTTTAGATTTTGGTCACAGGTTATTACTGATGCACGCTAAAAAGGACATAAAAGGATGCTCAAATTCAAACGTTAGTATTGTTAGTGACAATAAAAAATGAAAGATAAATGAAAATATGATTCTAAACATGCATATCAAGAGAGATATAAAATAGATAATGAAAAGCATACAAAAATGAAGGAAGGAAACAAAACCCCCCAAGATGCTCTCCAAAATGCTCATAGTTACTCCTCCCTTGTTCCTCTCCTCTCCAAGTTCCACATGAGTGTAGCCCTTAGCTTTTTGCACTATTTATGGATGTCTTATGGAGATTCAAGATTATGAAAATGAAAATAACTACTTATGCAAGTGTAAACAAGCTAGATAGGAGAAAGCACCTTAATTATTCTATGTTAATTTTAGCCAAAATAATAACACAAAATTCTTCTAAAATGTTCTCTCCAAATGACTATAAATTTGATGCATAAAGATTTGTGGATAATTTTGAAGAAGGAATGGGCTCTATTTATAGAGAAAAATAGAGAAATGGATGGTCAAGATTGAGTAATCTTAGCAAGGGTTGGGATTGAAAGTTAATCAATCCATGTGAGGGATTTCAACCCAATCCCAGGATGAAAAATGTCAACATAAGATGGCTTGAGAGGAGAGGGAAGAAGCATTAAATGCTTGAGATGACATGAAGGTTACCTTAGGAGGCAAGGTTAGGCTTGAGTTAATGAATAAATATTTTATCCAATGAATCCAATGGACAAACTCTTGTGCAAGAGTTAATGGAGATAACCATGGTCAAAGCAATAAATGTTTGAAGAGACCTATGAGTTAAATGGGGGTTGAGTTAGAGGGAAAGCCTCTAACCATGTGGGCAAGTTGAATTTAACCATTAATGGTTATTTAAGAGCCATAAATGGTTATGTAAGAACCATTAATGGTTTGGAAGACTTTAGGGGTTAACTTGTTGAAGACATAAAGCCCTTAATATTTTTCAAAGACTTTGGAGGCTTTAGGAAGTGACTTCAAGTTGCTTAGGAATGTGACAATAATTAGGAGGGGGATTAGGCTAATTAGAAATGCTTTAGAAGAATCTAGAATGGGTTTAGGATACAAGTGGGTTTGGTGGGTGAGAGAAAATAGGATTTTCATTAAAATAAAATTACTTTATTTCAATCAAATAGTGCAACTTGCATTTGTAGGAGAATGCAAGTTGGGGGGGGGTTAGAGATTTAAATAAATATTTATTTGTTTATTTAATATGAGGAAAGGGGGTAAATTAAACAAATATGCTTTATTCATTTAATTAATTGTTAGAGTGTGGTTTAATGAATTAATTTAAATAATTGAATAATTTATTTAGTTAATAGAAGAAGAGGTTGAAGATGAATTAAATTATATATTAATTTAATTAATTGTTTATTGATGGTTAAAGTAATCAAATAAATATTAAATATTTATTTAATTAAGTGGATAGATTTATGTGTCTACGTTTGCCCCTCTTTGAGACGGTGCGGTTTATCGCGTTGTTTCAAAGAAAGAAAGAATAGGTAAGAAGAAATATGCCCCATAAATGTTAATTTAGTGGGTGGTATGCCCCCTCGAGAGATGGCCGAAAAAATTTAAAAAATTGGGCGATCTCTCGAAAAAGAGAAAGAAGTTGGGGGGAGGTAGAATAGAAGAAATTAGAAAGAATGGGAGAAAATGGAGTTAATACGGAGAAACGACAAGCTAGTGAGTACCCTTAGGTCATGCAGGAGATTCAGTGCAAATGCGGTGTTTGTGCTTTTGATTGATACTTTACAATTGATCAAAATTGGTTGGACAATCTGGTGCAATCGATTGAATTGCCCCAATTTTAGTCAAAGCGTGATAGTTGATGTCAGATGTTCGCTTTGATAGGATAAAGTCTGAGTAAGTGAGTCAAAGTGACCTATTGTGACTTAGACAATTGATGTAATTGCCCAATGAAGTCAAGATATCTGAAGCAAAATACTCGTTGAGACTTAGATAATTGATGTAATTGTATGTGTTGATTGTGTTTGATTGGTTGATCAATTGATAGTGTTGGCATTGTAGGTTGTTTGTGGTGAATCATAGCAACCCTGTTGAGACTAGGTCATTGTGATAAATGTTTGTTGTAGTCTAGGATTGCCATAATTGATTACCTGTTGAGACCTGAAGATACTTGATTAAAAAGTATTTGTTGATAGTCTAGGTGTGTGTGAGTCGATGTACCTATGTAGACAAAGTAACTTTCTTTACTTATAGGAGGACCTAGGATGGGAAACACAACCCCTTCTGTTAGAGATGGACGGTGATGAATGTGGCTTGATTGGGTTTCATGGTAAACAATGTAGGGTATGAAATTATGATGATGACCGAGATAGGGAGGGTGAGGGGGATTTAATGTTAGATAGAAGTTATGGAGGACTTAGGACCCATTCCTATGTAAGAGAGTAAAATAGAGTATCCATTGTCATGACTATGTATGAATGATATCCAGCTATATGGATTTATGGATGGATGGAATGCAACGGAATGCAATATATACATATGAGATGAAATGATGATCCATAAATTATTTACAGTGCTTTATTTTCATCATCGAGCATGGTAGTATCGTTCTTGGCTGAGGTAGTAGGAACCCAGTTTGAGAATTTCACCTATAAGCAAACATCGCAGACAAGGAAAGTTCCCCTCCATTCTGGTTCATGTGCAAATGGTCGAGGTATACGCTGTAGTCAGTAAGCCATAGTGATCTATGATTGTATTTTGCATAGGATCACATAGCTTAGTGAACTTCCCACGTAGACACCATTAGTACATGCCCCAAAACTTCATTGGAACAATCTGTAGACAACAAACAAAGAAAAAAGATATCAGGAACCATCCCGACTACTCTAATCACTTGTGGATATCCTGGAGTAGCGTAGGAACCTGATATGAATAAAAAAATAAACAAATAACAAACTGACAAGGTATTTTTTAGCCAAACCGAGTTTTCTTGTCAAAGAAAATGTTATTATGTCTTGTCTTTGAGGAAGGATGCATCCTTGTGAAGACGATTGTGTGCAGATGCTTTGATTGGTTGGTTGATTGTATAGGTGGTCATCGTTTGAGTAGCTCAAAATGTTTGTTTGGTGTCTGTTGTGATGTGTATGTACAAAGAATAATATGTGTTGCAATGTTTTTGATTGATTTTTTATTTTTTTGCCATGTTTTTGGATTTTGTGGGTGTTTTTGGGATTTTTTAAGATTTTAATGAATGTTTTTTGTATTATCTTTCCAGATAGTTTTGAATGAGGAACTCAATGAATCACAAGTAATGTAGAATCCACTTCCATCAGTAGGTTAAGAGTACTGCCCCCAGTTAGATCTCGCTATGAAAGTGGGTTGTATGACACATGAAGTAATAACCCTAATTGTAGATCAATAACAAGCCATGATTTGAATGATGGATGAATGGATGCAATGGATGTGATCGCAACGAGTCTGAAAGACAATGGAGCCATATCTTCTACGAATGGCATCTATATAAGACAAAGATGATCAAAGCGTCTAGTTTTAGGAATGACACCGCTTGTATAAGACAAAGATGATCAAAGCATCTGGTTTCAGGAATGATATATCCTATATTAGACTTGGTCAACACGTCTGGTTTTAGGAAACCTACATCCTATATAAGACAAAGATGATCAAAGTGTCTGGTTTCAAGAATAATATATCCTATTTAAGACTTGATAGATGATAGCTAGAAGAATGATGAAGATATAAAAATGAAGAGAGATTTCACGATGATGCGATAGATATGCATGAGGGGGATGCAATGATGAATGTGACTAGATGATGACATTGATGAGATGTATATTGAAAATGAGATGTATGATAATGATAATGATTTGATACTAATGCAAGATTAAAATGATATGCAACTAAATGCAAGTTTTAAAATGATATGCAACTAAATGATCACTTTAATTTTGTTGTTATCTTGCTACGTGTTTGGTCCAATGTTGAAAACCCTGAAGGCGAAATGCCCCCAGCGAGGTCAGGATTTTGCCCCTTGCTATTGATACTACTTTGATATGGATATTTACACTGATCACCAAGCCATGGTGGGATACGATTTGGATAACTAATTCAGATAAACCAAGGACAATGACTACATTGAGTATGTCCAGGATTGATAAGGATTTGTGAATTTATGGTGATGGCTCAGATGGGTGGATATGATATGTACAATATGATCTGTGAAACATGTACTGCCATCAATTGATAAAGATAGGGCTAACTTAGAACAAAATCTAGTAGTCATACTGATCTATGTCATTATTTTAATTTGTTCGATGATTGATAAGAAATGTTTGGTTTCAAAGAGTGAGTACTTATCCCTCTATAAGACATGTTGATGTTGATGTTGATGTTAATAGATGGATTGATTATCAAGACTCGATGATTGATAGGAATGTCTGGTTTCAAAGAGTGAGTACCCCGTATAAGACCTATCTATCTGGTTTCGAGTGTACCTATCCCTGTATAAATGTTTGATGTTGATGTTGATTTCGAGTGATGAATTGATTGACAAGACATGTGATTAGTTTGATTGCAAACTTTGAGAGTTTTCCTGTTGTTGAATTTATGGATGGGTCATGCGTTCATGCTTTGAATTGATGTGATAAGGGATATGGATTAGAGGATATGGATGGCGTGAAGCAATATCATAGATAGAATTGGATGATAGAAGCTATGAATAGATAGGATAGATGGTATGGATTAGAGGATATGTATGAGGTGAAGCAAGATCGTAGATAATGATGAATTTAAATAGGATAATGGATATTGGAGGAAGGATAATGAGAGATATGGTAGGAAGAATAGAGTGGATGAAAGTTGCCCCCAAGCATATAGGTTTCTATTTGCAAAAAGGCAATATATAAGATTGTCACAACATCTAGCATTACCCGAATAAGTGTTCTTGAACTTTTCAGAGATAGAGACCCAACCCACACTTAGAACCTCCGAAAAATTCAACTGAACATTTATAGCAACTGGGAAGTAGACTCAAAAGGGAAGAAGAATCCCAAACTGGATAAAGGTATTTAATCTTTGATTACCCATGTGTGTGCAAGTGGGTTCATTCTGGCTCATATGATCATTGTAATCTTCAGAATCCAACATGGCTAGTTACATGAGTTACCCTGACTTCAAAAGCATCGTGGATAGAGCCTCACTGCTAGCGAGTGTCCATAGCCCCAACGAGGTTATCGTTGTAATCTCACAAATATCTCTCCATTGCTAGCCAAGCATCCATATCCTCAATGGAGTTACTTGCATGTTCCCATAGCCAAGCATTTTGATATTGCTTTTTTTTTTTCTTGATATTTTTTTTCTTGCTCGTGCTTTTGATCTTTTGATATTTCTTTTTGCTCTTTATTTTTCTTGCATTGGCTTGCAAGTGGTGAAACTTACATGGGTCTTATAATTACAGTGGTACTGAAGCAAGATTTTAGATTTTTCACTAGCCATGTCTTCAACTAAGAGATCACAATGATTTAGAGCAATTGATTAACTATATGAGATATAGTAATCAAAAGATGTCAGTACCAAGATACGATAAGCGGTTCTTTTCTGGATTGAGTGTGTATCCCAACCAAAAGAAAATGTTAAAGAGGAACAACCTCAAATTTTGAAGCATTTCATGAATAGATATCTAGGAAAAGGACTGAACATGAGATTCAAGCATGGGCAAGCATGTGACAAAATGACACAAATGCCTATTTCACAGATGATGAATTTATGTAAAGGATTGAGTGATAGGGATTGAAGGATATAAAAAAGGTGTTGGATAATAGATAGAATGTTTGAGGATTTGTGCGAGGATAGATGGAAATGTATTCAAGATGAGTGTTGGTACACAACTCAAGAAGTGATGAAGAGAGAGGAAAATTGAATTTTGGGACATCGGGACCCAAAATAGATAGAGGAAATGATGGAAGAATAGTTTTGGAAAGATGTTTAGATAGATGGTTGAAAGGATTTCAAAGATGTGTTCCTTTGTTGATCTTTCTTATGAATTATTTGAGGTGATGGATTGGTGGATGGAGGGAGGTAATGACCCAAGATGGATGGAGAGTTTGAATTCAAAATGAAAGGACATAAGATAAATTTAGAAGAAGAAAAGTTTGACTTTGGAATGAAAGGACCTAAAATGGATTTGGAGGATGAAAAGTTTCACTTTGGAATGAAAGGACCTAAAATGGATTTGGAGGATAAAAAGTTTGTCTTTGGAATGAAAGGACCTAAAATGGATTTGGAGGATTAAGAGATTACTTGATCTTGATCTTGACTTGGAGTAGTATCATTTAAGTGTGTGCTTTTCTCTTGATTTTGAATTAGATTAGTGAGGGAGATGGAAGGGCTATCATGCTCTTGCGTAGGAGGTTGATGTTTAATGGGACTGCTCTTGGGATAAAAGGGGATTAACATGGATGGAATACCAAAATCTTAGAGGATCATCATAAGATTCTTGATAGGTGGGATCTTGATCAAAAAATGGGATTAGATTGGAGAGCCATGATATCTTGATCTTGATTTACGTTAGGACTTATTTCCTTTGACTGAGTTTCCTTTTTCTCGGTTTGATGATGAAGGGTCATACAAATGATCAAAGTTGATGTTTTTGATAGGTTGATGTTTGTGAAAGTGATTATGAGGTGGTGATGGAATGTTTGATGGAAGACAAGTCTTTGTGAAATGTTTGTTGGAAGATAGATCTCTAACATTGAAGGTTGGATGTCAACAAAGTTCTTTGTGAATTGCTCTTGTGTTTTTCAAATATTTTGATGTGATGAGCTATAGAAAGGTTTGAGATGTGTTACAAACCAAGCTACTTAGCAATGAGAGGATGCACTCATAAACTAGTTTTAACCTGTGTAGAAATGCCTCTTAGGATGATTGATCCTAGATGTAGAGACACCCTAAAAGTGATTTGTTGGTTTGATTTAAGCAATATCTAAAAGAACTCGGGACAAGACCTCTTTGTGTTTGAGATTTGTATGGTTTTATGATGCGTGGAAGTGAAAATGGATAGAATATGTACCTCAATAAAAACATTTGGTTACAAAGGGGGTTTCTATCTCTTCCTCTCTCACAGGAGTCAGTGGTTCCCCTCGAGCTTCATTGTTTGTGATACAGATTTGAGGAAAGAAAGCAGGACTGATCTTGCCCCCTTTGTTTTTGCGATAATCAAAAGGTCTATACTAAGTAAAAGCTCTATTGCTCAAAGACTCTTTGTCAAATTTGTTGGATTTTCCTTGTAAGTACAAGTGCATATGACGTAAGAATACCCTATGTGAGAGAAATAGTTGTCTATTGATATAAAAAAACTTCCGTATTTTGATAAGAGATTTTGAACCAAGTTGTCTCTTTTTCAATGTGGTCCTTTGATGAAGATTTCATTTTCTCAAGATATGAGTGATGGTCGTACAAACTGATACTTTGTTTCACTTGTTGATGTTGTTTTGTTTATCAATGTTTGATGTAGATTCATTGGATGGATACTTGGTTTAAATTTGTTTTGAATTTCTTTGACAAGAAAACACAACAAGCACACGAGCACAATAACCTTGCCCTTTTTCAATAAAAGGCACAATAGGTGTGGGTCTAAATCAACCCAATCATGAACTTTTTGACCCTTTACAAATGTATTTTATGTTCCCAAAGCTTGAAGTCAACCTAAATTGTTACTGGTCTGAAACAAGATGAAGATAACTCAAACACTTTTTATCCCTAAGGTCATGGCCAATTGTGATATTTCAACCCACATCTTTGATATTTCTTCGACTTTGGTACTACATACCTTATGAATCCCGTCGTGGCAGGTAAGGATGTGATTTACTAAGTCTTACATGAGCATAATAGATAGATGATTCCTGTGATGGGGGAGCCACCACTTTCATCAAGCTACAAGTATATTTTCAAAAATCCATGTTTCTACTCAAGAAAATATGTATGGTGAGTATCTTGGGAGAAAAAGCATCTATGCTCTTGCCCTAACTTTTCACAAATATCCTCAATCAATAGAACGGATGGGCTTATAAAATAAAAGGTGTATAGTAATGTCTGATGTCTTTGGACATAAGTTCATTCTGTAGTGACTCACTTAAGAGCATTGTAACTTGTGGTGGGGCCCATATGTCCTTCCGGCAAGTTACACTGTAGGAACAACTACACCCAAGGCTACAACTTTCGCTTTCACCTGATTTCTATAGCGGCTCGAAGGATTTACCGCGCAAGGTCATTCCCAAGAGTGATGTGTCTCTTGGCAGACCTCTTTTAAAAATAAAAAATTTAGAGCGTTACTAACACTTTTCTCTTGCACCTAGGACCATGAGAGTCAAGGGAGAGGATAGTGTGTATTAGAAATGGGACCACTCTAGAGTTTTGCACAAGCGTGCCAAACACGGAAAACACTTGTTCTTTTTAACTATTTATTGCAATGTGATCTATTTGCTATTTGGAGATGTTACTCCAACAGACATGATGTTCTTTTTAATTACACAAAGCAATTTGTTTTCTAACTAGGAAAGTGAAAATCCAGGTCAACAAAATGGAAAGCACGTTTGCTTAAGGTGAAATCGCTTTGTATACATAAATGGACAAGTTGTTTGTTCTTTTTAAATTGCAAATAAAAGATTGATTGTGAATTTTATCCTTGCAAGAAATGAAAGATTGTTGGTTTCTTTTAAACCCAAATTGAAAAATTTGTCCCCAACTTGCAAGAAAGCAAAGTTTGTTTGTTTGATTTGTGGTTCTTTTTAGCTTGCAAATGAAATTATTTTTAAGCCCAAATTGAAATGTTTGTTGATTTTAGCCCAAAAATAAAAGATGAAGTTCATTTTAAACAAAAGGAAAATGAATTCTTTTTACCCACCTTTTAAAAAGCTAGAAAAGAAAATAGATTTTCTTAATTTTCATTCCTCGAATACTACAAACAAAACATTAGTAACCTGTAAAAAAAAAAAGAAAAATTAGCGAAATGAAGATCTTTTTGGTGGGATTCTATAAGCCTAAGTTTTTTTGTTTTTTTTTCGGTTACAATTTTTTTTTAACACTCTGTTACAAAAGCACTACTACAGACAAAAGCTTCGAAGTATAAGCAGAAGCACTAAATAAATACCAACAACGCTAAAACATGAGCAGATGCACTAATTTAAACTGTTCGACATAATGAAAAGACAGACAGACAGAGAGTGCAAAGGTGCTAAAATATTATAATAGCTCTATAACTCATATCAAAAGCGCCAGAACACGAACAAAGGCGCTAAATCTTCTTCTAACAATGGTGCTAAAACGAGTGTCAAAAGTGCTAAAGCACAACCTGTGTATGGAAATTTATGAGGAAAATCACAAAAAAGTTAGTTTAAACAATCAGAAGGTTGTGTGTTCGATTCACGTCAGGTTCACCAAATGATGCACGCTAAAAAGGATGGTATAAGAGACACATACTCAAATCGTTAGTATTGTTAGTGACAATAAAAAATGAAAGATAAATGAAACTATGATCCTAAACATGCATATCAAGAGAGATATAAAACAGATAATGAAAAGCATACAAAAATGAAGGAAGGAAATAAAACCCCCCAAGATGCTCTCCAACATGCTCATAGTTGCCCCTCCCTTGTTCCTCTCCTCTCCAAGTTCCACATGAGTGTAGCCCTTAGCTTTTTGCACTATTTATGGATGTCTTATGGAGATTCAAGATTATGAAAATGAAAATAACTACTTATGCAAGTGTAAACAAGCTAAATAGGAGAAAGCGCCTTAATTATTCTATGTTAATTTTAGCCAAAATAATAACACAAAATGCTTCTAAAATGTTCTCTCAAAATGACTATAAATCTGATGCATAAAGATTTTTGGATACTTGTGAAGAATAAATGGGCTCTATTTATAGAAAAAATAGAGAAATGGATGGTCAAGATTGAGTAATCTTAGCAATGGTTAGGATTGAAAGTTAATCAATCCATGTGAGGGCTTTTGACCCAATCCCAGGATGACAAATGTCAACATGAGATGGCTTGAGAGGAGAGGGAAGAAGCATTAAATGTTTGAGATGACATGAAGGTTACCTTAGGAGGTAAGGTTAGGCTTGAGTTAATGAATAAAGTTTTTATCCAATGAATAATGTCTTTATCTAATGGACAAACTCTTGTGCAAGAGTTAATCGAGATAACCATGGTCAAAGTAATAAATATTTATTTAATATGAGGAAAGGGGGTAAATTAAACAAATCTGCTTTATTCATTTAATCAATTGTTGGAGTGTGGTTTAATGAATTAATTTAAATAAATTGAATAATTTATTTAGTTAATAGAAGAAGAGGTTGAAGATGAATTAATTAAATATTAATTTAATTAACTATTTATTGATGGTTAAAATAATCAAATTAATATTAAATATTTATTTTATTAAGTGGACAGATTTATGTGTCTACAATTACAATACATGAATGGATTTGGATCACCTCTTATTGTTACTTCTACTCCATTATAAGGAAATTCGATACATTGATGGTATGTTGATGGTACTGCTCTCATATCATGAATCCACAAACATCCCAAAAGTATGTTATATATTTGATCTAAATCAAGAACTTGACCAACCACATCCCTCGTGACTAGCCCAATTCTTAAAGGTAAGGTGATTGTTCCCTTGGATGAGTGTTCTTCGTCATCATATGTTTTTATGGTGATCTTGTTCTTTGAATTCATAGTTTGTTTAGAATATCCCAATTATTTAATAGTGTTCAATGTACAAATATTCAGACCTTCTTCTCCATCTATCAAGATTCATTTGATACGATTTTTGTGGAGAAAGGCCTCAATGTAAAGGGGTGCATTGTGTGGTTAGCATATGGATACATCATCTACTTCTGTGAATGTAAGGCAATGTAGAGTGGAAAGGTATCCCACCATGGCTTGAAACCAGTCCACGTTCAGATCAGTGGGTATGAAGGTTTCTCTCAATGCTTTGTCAAGGATGGCCTTATGTGAGGGGGATATACGCAAAAGCTCAAGGATGGAAATGAGGGTGGGTGTCTTCCCTAACTAATCTTCAAAGTCATGCACATTCTTAGTAGATGATGAAGTTGTGGTCTTAGATGGAACACCTTGCAAGGTGACTTTACCTTGACGGGTTGTGACATTACATTCAGAGGTTTCAGTTTTGGAGGATGAAGAAGATGGTCCAATGCCTTTTAAAACAACCTTACTCCTTTGGGTAAAACATTCGGGAGTCTTGTCCTTTATGATAATGGTAGAAACATAATTGTCCACTGAAATGTGATTAACGATTGAGTCATAATCATAAGACATCTTAGCATAGTTGACTTGATTATCTATTTTGACTTTTCCTTTATCGTGTTTAGGGAATGGCTCGTTAAACATCACATGTTCTTTATTAGAGGTATGACCATCAACTTATATGTCACCCTTGTCAATAAGATCTTGTATAACATCCTTCAATTTGTGACAATTTCCAGTTGTGTGTCCTTTGCTCTTGTGATACTCACAATACTCATCATCATTCCACCATACAGGTTTTACTTTTGGTTCATAAGGTGTATTATCTGGTAGTTGTTGTCACGGAGGATGCACCCGCTTCTGCAAAGCAAATCAATACGAGTACTTATGCAATCATGTGCAACATGGAAACAAAACTTGAGTTGTGGGTAAACTCAGAAAGAGAAATGAATCTTTAGGTTATGTGTCGACTCCCTTTGAATACCTCCTAAAACTAATTAGGTATGGAAAAGAGTAAGGAAATGATTAGAAAAACTAAAAAATTGAAATTATTTTAGGAGGTGATGCACCAAATTATAATGATGAAACTTGCCATGACTCACAAAAACCCACAAAAATTCTCCTCACACAAGGTAATTAAATTTTCAACCACATAAGTAATTCCTAGAAAGGTTAAGAAAATCAACAAACTTGGAAGGAAAATTGGTTTGACAACACAAATTGACTGAAAACCTACAACACAAACTAAGACCTGTGATACTGAAAAGCAATGATGCATGCACACTAAAGAGACAAAAGATTCAAGGTTTCAAGTGAAATGTAAAAATTACTTCTATCAAATCTATCATGAACAAACACAATCACAAAGGCAAACTCATGAAATTCTGTAAATAAAAGGAGTCTTTTGCAAATAATAGAATTGAAAAAACACTGTTGTAAATCTTTCTATATTAATGAATGAGTACAAATCTTTGAAAATTCTCTGAAGGCAAGAGAATATCAAAGGCAAGAACCAAGGAAAAAATAATAAGATTTCCTCTATATACAACAATAGGGCATGCAACCCTAAAAGAAAGAGTTGTACTCTCCAAAAATCAGCTGTAGTCTGAAATCTGAGCTCAAAAGAAAAGTCTAAAAAAATGGGTGTCAAATTTGCATGAAAAGATGAAGCAATACTACCAAAATCCCCTCAAGTCATTTTGTAACTAAAAAGATCTCCAAACCCAACCTCACACTATTGATAACTGCCTCAAATTGACTCTGAAATTGTTGTTCACTGAGCTATCATTCTCTATCATATGGATGTGTGTTTAAGTAGAAAATAAAATAAATATTTAAAGTGTAGTCAATCATGACTTTTACTTTTAATATTTATTGTGTATGAATGATTTTGTCCCTTATTATGTCAATATAATACATATTAAAAGTAATTTATAAGAGCATCACTTTAATATTTATTTTACATTTCAGTTATGCATGTATGCATATGACAGAAAACAAAAATCTCTTAAGTGCATTAACTTAATTATTTTTATTTATTTATTAATAATGGTATATTTGTGTAATTTCATTATTTTCAATATCATTATTAAAATAATAATAATAATTGTCGTGCTCTATGAAGTGTACCTGTACCTACAATCACAATGCACTCAATAAATCATTACAAGCAATGGTTAGTGAATTAAAACAATGAAATGTAAAACCATAGCTAATCGACTTATTGCCTCCTAGTAAATGTGAGTATGAATTTTACTCTCAAATCTTATTATGCAAATTCTAGTGACTTGACTACACTTAGATGGAGGATTTGAATGATGAAGATGTATGATCTAGCAAGAATAGCATGATTAAGCTATATGATTTCATGATTATTTTAGAAAATAAGCTAGAATGAAGATGCAATTAAGCTACAATTGAGCATGATAACATTGCTAAGATGATAAACTAGAAGCTAGATGCCTATAGTAATAATGCATAAGATGAGAATGAGATGGGATCCATATTGCTCCAAAATGAGGTCTATTTATAGTATTTCACAAGGCTAGGGGTGATGTGGCAGGAATCAACGATCAAGATTGATCTGAAGATATCAATGGTTAAATTGGAGGAGGTTGTCAAAGGGGGTTGGATTAAAGGGAACATCTATCATCTCTGTGGTGACAAGTGTCAAGAGGCTTCTAGAAGGGTTGGATGAAAGGGAACACTTAGTGACAAGTGTCACAAAGGTTCTAGAAGAGGTTGGATGAAAGAGGACATGGTGGGTAGGTAGAATGGGTTAGGTTTAGGAATGGGTTAGGTTAAGGAGTGGTAGAAGTTGCGAGAATTCGAATTTAAAAATTCAAATAATGGGAAAAGGCTAATTAATCTCAACAACTCATTGATTTGATTTGTTTTAATTAATTTGACGATTAGAAGAAATGATTTTGATGGGGAGAATTAATTAATTTGAATTAATTAATCAAAGGGGATTATTGAAATGAACCTATTTAATAAATCCTTAGATTTATTAATAAGTAGATGAAAATGGAGGATTTGATCAAATTGTTGATAAATTCAATTAATTTGGGGAGAGAGATTAATTAAATAATTGCATGTTCAATTAATTATCTTCAGACCATTTTTAGGTGTATACAATAATAATAATAATAATAATAATAAAATTATTCTTTACACTTAAATAAAATAAGGGTTTTAAGCCCCCCACGGTTGTCATGACTTAGGACATAAAGTCCCAGTGGGGGTTAAACAACTCGACCACCACGAGCAAATAACAACAAGTTTAAAAGAAATAAATCCCATCTAATTCCCATCGAAAATTAGGACATGGAGAATAAAAGGGTAAGAAAAACCCTAAAAGATGTATTGCATTGTTTCACTTATCTTCACAAAGAAGAATCTTGTAGCCACCATTACTATGCATTCCTTTTTCGAGATAGGGTTTGAAGTGTTGTTGGAATTGAGACTTGGTCTTGAACTGAATGTCAAACTAGAACTCTCTTGGCTGGGTATGTCGTATTTTCTCCCTTATCTTGCAATATTTTTGTTGCTTTTTTTGATGTGTATGCGTTTTAGGGTTCTTGAAACCCTAGCCTTAACTCTTTGTCATTGATGCATACATCTTGTAATATATTACTTCTCTTCAAACCTACAATAAGAGTTATGAGGACTCTTGTCATTTGGACTACCAATTTTCATTGCTTTTGCTGCTATATACTTCATGACTTATGACTTGTTTTCAATAGAAGCTTACTGAGATTCTTTGTTATTTCTATGTATAGCTTTCTTGATCAACAAATGATGTGCAAAAGCTTTGTCTTTTATGGCCATAAAACCCTCTGTGACATATTCAATACCTTTGTAGCTTTAATATCTCTGTTGGGTAGTGTTTTATTGCTCTAAGGATTTATTTGCATTTGGTAAGTGTCTCTTTACGACTTTTCGTGCTCTTTGTGGTGATATTGGCATGTTTTTGTATATTTTGAAGAATGCATCTCTATCATGATTGCCATTGGGTTTTGATATTGACCACCGTGCATCAAAATGTGATAGTCTCACAAGTATGAGACAGACTGCTCTATTCAAAGTTTATATGTTTCCTTTGACTACTACAGGTTTCTTAAACAATGATATCTCTGTCCTTTAAATCTGCAATATACTTGAGATGGCTTTCAAGCTCTGTCAAATGAAAGAGGATGTCTCTTTGATCTACTCCTGATATTAAAGTGAGTGTCTTATTTGCATGTTTAGCTTGGAAATTGGGAACCTTGATTGTAACCCTCTATCCTTTTGTTTCTTGGGACTGCTACTTCTCATTACCTTGCAGTTTTGACATAACCCTATGTTTATTATCATTGTTCTAGAACAATCATGATATCGTAGTTGTTAAATAACATCTTTTGTAATGGAGACTATCTTCTATATTCTTAAGATTTTCATGGGCTTTGACGATTCTATGTATTTTCACATATAGGGCTACAACTTAGACCTTTTATTTAGTCACTTCTAAAAGTATAGACTACCTAATTTGTCATTATTTTTTGAAATGATTATTTGTCTCTCAATAAATAACACTATATTATTGTTTATATTCATACAAAACATCATTCTCTATGATCTTATTCCTTTGGACTATCCTGAGGCCTTTTGTTGATCTGCTCCCTTTGCATCTTCATCACTATTATGACTGCATGTGATGTGTGAGGGTTTGCCCTTAAGAATATTGCATGCACAATTATATCTTATGACTATGATTGTCATTGATATATAGCCAAAAAATTGTCTTTTATATCTTTCTCTACATCTCTATTTTATATTTGACCCTTATCTTTGTATTTCAATTAGACTAATACCCATGTTTAGTGACTATCTTTGTCCTTGAATCTTAATACCTTTGTGAATATTTATTCAAAACTGTCTTTTGAAGGTTGTGTGTAATTTGGACCTAGCAATATTGGAAGATGGTTTCCTTTTGATGGATTATCTTTGTTCTCACCTTAGTTATTTTAGACTCTTTGCATTATTGCAAGCTATTCATGAAAGCTTTATGCACTATGTGTTGTGCCTTTTGTTATGCACCTCTGTCGTTGAATTAGGTCCTTCATGTTGGCATTACAACAAAAAAGGAGATTGTTGGCAATTCAATAAGGATATTGAGAAGGTTGTTAAAGATCATTGATATAACTGAAGAAGGATGATTACTATCTTAATAATATTATTTTGTCATTGATGTCAAGAAATTGATTTTCTGATTCAGTATGATGTTGGCATATCTTGAGAAGAATATTTTGATGAGTATTAAGTGGTCGGTAAGTGACACCGAAAGGATGTGATAATGAAGGGGAATAATAAGTTATTCAATGGGCAACTATTACCGAGTTAGAAAAGGATGAGATCATGTCATTTTGATTGTTTTGATATCCTACATATGTTGTTGATTATAAGTTTAATACTGTACTATGTCACCGAGCAAAGAACCTAGTCGGTAAACCCTAAGGTACCTAGTCGGTAAACCCTAAGGTTATTGATATTAGTTAAAGAAGGCAGGATGTCTACCGAGTGAAGTTCAGTATTTACCAAGTAACAACCAAGTTATAATAGATCGCATTGGATGGATAAAAGCATTATTTAATAAAGGATGTTGATGAGCTAGAGATGAATAAGTGATTGGTATGTCATGCATGAAGTTTGTTGAGGATCAACGACATGGAAAACACAAGAGGAAGATCTACAACACAAATTGAACCGCAATAACCTAGCACAAGTTCCAAGGAAGGAATGCAAGTTCCAAGGTAAGGTAAAATGTTTTTCAGATCGAAGGATACATTGAACCTGGTCAAGTTTGAAGATCTGATAGCTAAGATTGATCATGGGAAATGTGATCAAGGAGATTAAGCGGTTAGATATTGTTTATAAATGAAGAACTGTTAATGAACAATTTATGAGGGCAAATATATGCACAATGACGCTACAGTAATGTTTACCAAGCACAAAAGCTTGAAGATTTGATTGAAGAATAGATTGAGAAGCCCAACAAGGGACAAGATAAGTCGTATGACAAGATTGTTTTGAGCAAATAGAATTTGCTTTGGCATTTCAGATGTGAAGTTGCAGATATATTTTATTACTGTTGTTTATTTTGTAAGTGACAGGAAATCTCTTAACCGAGTGGACTTAACAGTCTTATTTGTAAACCCTCTAGCAAGGTAACATTCTAAATGAGTGTTTGAAATCCTTTGACAAGGCCATTTCTAACAAAGTGTGAGACTCTAACAAATCTAAGGGAAATCCCTTAACCAGGTCACATCTAGCAATGTGTTTGTAATCTTTAACAGGATAAGCTTTTATCCGAGCATACTCTAGAAGGGTATATTTCTTAGTGGGTCCGAAATCCCACAGTGGTTTTTCCCTATTTGGGTTTCCATGTTAAATTTGGTTTTAAATGTGTTATGATATTTTAAGTGTATCTGTTTATGAGTTTAAATGATTTACAGTCATAGTTGCATATCTGTAAAAGCTACCGAGGTTGAATCTGTTGAATATATTGAATTGTAAGTTTTTATGATTCACCACCCCCCCTCCCCCCTCATCTTAACTAACAATTGGTATCAGAGCTTAGGACTCCAGAAGAAAAGTTTAAAGGTACTTGAGGCAAAGATCCAAAGATGTATAAAAGGGATGCACCAAAGCTGAACAAGTCTAGTTTATCCACATGGCAGAAAAGGATGAAGCTGCATTTATCATGAATTGGAGAATATGCAACATATTATCTGGAGAATGATTACATAGCACCCAACACCAACTCGATGACAATGGAAGAGATAAAGGCAAATCAAGAACATATTCAAGCTATGATTGAAATAACTTCTGCATTAACCGACTCAAAGTTTAATGACCTAGAAGGCTGCAATGATGCCAAAGCGATGTGGACTAAGCTCATATCTGTGTATGGTGGTGATGAACATGTTCAGAGAGCAAAAGTAGATAGTCTAAGAGGACAACTTGAATCCATGAGAATGAATGAAGGTGAGTACATAACCCAATACGGTACAAGGTTAAAGGAGACTGTCAATCAAATCAAAGGAGAAGGGGGAACTATTGAAGAAAAGGATGTAACAAGTAAGTTGCTTAGAACACTTCTACCTGCTTATGCCATTTGAATCTCTGCAATCAATGAATTAAGGCATGTACCAAATATGTCGGTTTCTTTGGATGCTACTATCGGTAAGCTACATGCATTTGAGTTAAGTAATTTTGATAACAGTGGGTATTCGGTAAATAAAGTTGAATTTGCATTCAGTTCTTTTCATAATGGTGAATCTGATGATTAAAATGATAGAATGTATAAGTATACTGAAGGAAATCACAGTGGAGCAAGTGAAATATTTCACAAAAACATGGAAGAGGTACACAAACTATATGAAGAAATAAAAAAGCAAGAAAAGTTTGAAGCATTATTAGCTAGAAGGTTACCAAGAGGAAAAGGTAAGTATAAAGGAAGCTACCTTTAAAATGTTTTAACTGTGATAGAATAGGACATATGGTTTCTAACTGTCATGACAAAGAATCCAGTGAAAAGAGAGAATACCGAGATGACAGACAGAAAGACAACCAATACAGAGGACACTGAGACTTCAGAAGGAAAGATAGAAAGACATGCCTAGTAGTTGATGAAGAATCCAACGATGATAAATCTGATGGAACTGATACAGAGGAAGTTGTTTATGTGGCTATCAAAGATGGATCAGATGAAGAAAGGTATGAAGAAAAAGCCCTAATATCTCACATAAATAAAAATGATTCTTGGATCATAGATAGTGGATGCTCACATCACATGACAGGTGATAAACACAAGTTTGTTAAATTAGAAGACTATGATGGAGGATATGTAAGATTCGGTAATGATGCACCATGTCCGGTGAAAGGTAAAGGATCCATAGCACTTGTAAAGCGGAAAATCGCGGTCGAACCCTAGTTGGTCTCCCCTCTTCTAACTCCAAGGAGAGAGAAGGGAGGTTCGCTAGGATTCGATGGGTTTTCACTTAGGGGGAAGACTTTACATTCAAAAGAGGGGTTGAAACTCATAAGATTCAATCCCACACGATGTAAGATTGGATGCTAAATGAATTTCAAGGGTTAGGAAAGCAAGGCTACCCTCTTTTGTAAAGAATGTTGATTAAGGAAATTAAGCTAAGGATGCATAGAAAGTCATAAAGATTCGCTTATAAACTGAGTTCAGGTTATAGGATGAAGCTGCGGACCTGGAATTAGCAGTAAAATGTCGATACGGCGCTGTCCTACAAATTTGAGCAAAAGTTGTCGGGACGATGGCGCCCGGTGCCACGGTCCTCCGAAAAATCCGCGAAACGAAGGGGGATCTGTTCGTCTCTGCACAAGGATTCCAGATCTTCAATTTCAGTCACGTACCTGCAACCTACACACAGAAAAGCGAAGACGATTGGGGGGTTAGGGATTAGGGGTTTGCCTTTAGGTCAAACCCCGGTTTTGGAATTAACCAAGAAATGAGCAAGAGCTGTAAATGTAAATGACTGTAAAACAAGTACTAATACGTTGTTCTAAGGATGTTTGTATCCTTATGTGCGAAGGTTTAGATGTTGTATGTTGTATGTTGTAGCATGTAGTATGTGATCTCCTCTTCAATGGTTGAATCCTTGTCTTGAATGCAACACTTAGCCTTGAATGGAGACTTGGAATGATCAATTGCTTGAAGGAATGCTTGAATGCTTGAATGCTTGAGTATAGTTTCCACGCTTTTGTACACATATCCTTCTCATATATTTTTCCTCTACCCAAATGGGAGAGAAAAATGGAGTTTATATACTTGTCAATTAGGGCTGATAGACTAATTTTCCTGACCTTAGGCCGACCAGGGAAGTATATTTTCCAATTGCAATCAAAAAGACCCAATATCACTTAGGAAACTGGGCCCGAAATAGGACCCAGGGACCAGGGCGCTGGGCGCTCTGGTCCCACCTCCCGGGACATCAGGGTGCAAGGAGGTTCAGACCAGGGTGCTTGAAAAATGCAGTTTTCAGTGTCGTGAGCAAGTTTTGGGGTCTCCATTCAGGTTGCGTGTTGCGTCGCCATCGTGAAGACCGAAATGTAGTCGAAATTGCAAGTGTCGCAATTTTAGGACGCTACAGCACTTCTTGACAATGCAAAATGTGATGATGTATACTGGGTTGAAGGTTTGAAATACAATATGTTGAGTGTAGCACAGCTAAACAATACAGGATGCCGAATAGAATTTCAGAAGGGATGTGTCAAAGTTCATGACAAACATGGAAAGCTAGCTGCTATTGGGACACAAACTAAAGGTAATACATTTCATCTTGACTCAACTAGGAACAACTGTCTGTATGCTAAAATAGATGATATCTGGTAATGGCATAAAAGGTTTTGTCATATAAATTTTGATAACCTGATCAAAACAAGCAAGAAGCACCAAGTAAGAGGTCTACCGAGCTTGGAAAAACAAGAGAATGTGATATGTCGTGGATGCTAGATGGGTAAGATGACAAGGTCAAGCTTTACAAGTAAGTCCTACACCTCTAAAGGAATTTTAGATCTTGTACACACTGATCTTTGTGGTCCTATGAAAGTTCAAAGTTATTATGGAGATAGATACCTAATATTATTTGTGGATGATTACTCAAGAATGATGTCAGTTATGTTTTTAAAAGAAAAATCAGAAGCCTTTCAGATGTTCAAATGGTATAAGGCTAAAGTTGAAAAAGAAATAGGAAGACAGCTGAAATGTCTAAGATCTGATAGAGGAGGAGAATTCATTTCTGATGAATTTAATCTATTTTGCAATTATCATGGTATAAAGAGACAAGTGTCTGCACCGAGAACACCTCAGCAAAATGGGATAACAGAAAGAAGAAACAGATCAATTGTAGATTGTGCCAGAACCCTGATGATAGAGAAGAGGGTGTCTCAAACATTTTGGAGAGAAGCAATCAACACTGCAGTTTAAACCCTGAATCGAGTACAACAGAAGAAAGGAACTTTGAAGACACCATATGAAATCTGGTATGATAAGAAACCCAATATAAGTTATTTTAAGATATTTGGAAGTAGATGTTATGTTCACAAAGATGATAGAAATGGAAAGTTTGATCAGAAAAGTGAAGAAGGAACATTTCTTGGTTATTCTTCTAGAAGCAAAGCATTTAAATGTCTGATCAAGTCATCTAAGAAAATAGTAGAAAGTGCAAATGTGAAAATTGATGAATTTGCAGAAAGAAATGATGAAGGAAATTCCAAAGAACCAGAAAATTATGAAGAATTTGTTTATGTTCAACCGAGAAATCCTATCGAGAAAGTTGATGAATAAAATGAAGAAAATACTTAGTTATCGAGTGATGGAGAAGATCATACAGAACCTACCCAGCCTATATTAGCCGATTATGTTAGAAGAAATCATACATCAAGTCAGATTATAGGAGATAAGGATGATCCAGTGATGACAAGGAACAAACAGAGACAAAACACATGTCTGATATCTGAATTTGAACCGAGGATAGTAAAAGAGGCATTTAGTAATAAAGATTGGATAAATGCTATGACAGGAGAGATTGATCAAATCAAGAAGAATGAAACATGGACATTGGTCCCAAGACCAAAAGAGAAGAATGTAATCGGTACAAAGTGGATTTTCAGAAACAAGCTAAATGAAAAAGGAGAGGTTATTCGGAATAAAGCAAGACTAGTTTGCAAAGGTTATGCTCAAGAAGAAGGAATTGATTATGGTGAGACTTTTGCACCTATGGCAAGACTTGAAGGAGTAAGAACATTGTTGGCATATGCTGCCTATAAAAATTTCAAGGTATATCAAATGTATGTTAAATCTACATTTTTGAATGGTATACTAGAAGAAGAAGTTTACATTGAGCAGCCTGAAGGATTTATTGAAGACAAGAATAAAGATCAGGTATGTAAGCTGAACAAAGCATTATATGGTCTAAAGCAAACACCTAGAGCATGGTATGAAAGACTGCACTCTTATTTGATCAAGATTGGATTTATAAGGACAAGTGAAAACAACAACATTTATATGAAGAATGATGAGAATAGTGATATACTTTCAACCATATTTGTTGATGATATTATTTTTTGTGGTAATGACTCTTTATGCAAGAACTTTGGAAATGAAATGTGCAAAGAATTTGAGATGTTATTAATCAGTGAAATAAAGTATTCTATAGGTTTACAGATACTGCAAAGGAAAAATGAGCTTTTTATTAGTCAATCCAAGTATATAAAGGAAATCTTGAAGAAATTTGGAATGGAGGATTCTAAACTTGTAAGTACTCATATGACTACCAATTGTAAACTATCAAAGAGTGATGAATCTGCATATGTTGATGAGACACTTTACCGATCTATGATTGGAAAGCTACAATATGTGGTTCAGAGCAGGCCGGATATAGCACATGCAATAGGTATAGTTGCAAGATTTTCTGCAGATCCCAAAGAAACACATATGACAGCAATCAAGAGAATTTTCAGATACTTGAAAAGCACTGAAGATTATGGCTTAGCATATCAAAAAGGGAATATTTTTGACCTAAAAGTCTATACTGATGCTAACTGGGCAGGAAACATTGATGATAGGAAAAGCACAAGCGGTAGAGCTTTCTTCTTGGGAGATAGACTAGTAAGTTGGATTAGCAAGAAACAAGGAAGCATTTCACAGTCAACAGCTGAAGCTGAATATGTCGCTGCAACATTGAATTGTACCAATATAGCATGGATCAAACAACTGTTGGAAGGTATGAATGAGAAGGTTACTGAGCCAGTAACTATATTCTGTGATAACACTAGTGCCATTAACATTTCAAAGAATCCAGTAATGCACTCTAAGGCAAAGCATATCTCTATAAAGTATCATTATCTCAGAGAAGAAGTTCAAGAGAAGAAAGTTGTGCTGGAATATATCAGTTCAAAGGAACAAATAGCAGATATTTTCACAAAGCCACTACCAAGGGACACTTTTGAGTATCTCAGAAGCCAGTTAGGGGTCCTACCCCTATCTAGTACTCATTGACAGAGTTCGATGAAAGCATCAATTCTATGAATTTAAAGGATAACTATCTATGAAGTTGATGTTGCTTTACTCTTTAGGAGGTCGTCTAAAGTTGTACAAGAAAAAGTGATTGAAGACAAAAATGCCCTGACCGTTAATAAGACTGCGAGGAAATTACTTCACAAAGGAAGAAATCATGAATTAGTTTTTCTTTTTGGCATTGCTGTCAAAGGGGGAGAAGACTAAATGGAGAAGACTAATGGTAGGGGGAGAAGACTTCAAAAGAAATTTTCACAACAATGGAGAAATCTTTACAACAATTAGAATCTGAATCAATTGAATCAAATCAAGTTGGTTTTTCCATCAATGCCAAAGGGGGAGATTGTTGGCATTACAACAGAAAAGGAGATTGTTGGCATTTCAATAAGGATATTGAGAAGGTTGTTAAAGATCATTGATATAACTGAAGAAGGATGATTACTATCTTAATAATATTATTTTGTCATTGATGTCAAGAAATTGATTTTCTGATTCAGTATGATGTTGCCATATCTTGAGAAGAATGTTTTGATGAGTATTAAGTGGTCGGTAAGTGACACAGAAAGGATGTGATAATGAAGGGGGATAATAAGTTGTTCAATGGGCAACTATTATCGAGTTAGACAAGGATGAGATCATGTTGTTTTGATTATTTTGGTATCCTACATATGTTGTTGATTATAAGTTTAATACTATACTATGTCACCTAGCAAAGAACCTAGTCGGTAAACCCTAAGGTTATCGATATCGGTTAAAGAAGGCAAGATGTCTACCGAGTGAAGTTCAGTATTTACCGAGTAACAACCGAGTTATAATAGATCACATTGGATGGATAAAAGCATTATTTAATAAAGGATGCTGATGAGCTGGAGATGAATAAGTGATTGGTATGTTGTGCATGAAGTTTGTTGAGGATCAACGACATGGAAAACACGAGAGGAAGATCTACAACACAGATTGAACCGCAATAACCTAGCACAAGTTCCAAGGAAGGAATGCAAGTTCCAAGGTAAGGTAAAACATTTTTCAAGTCAAAGGATACATTGAACCTGGTCAAGTTTGAAGATCTGATGGCTAAGATTGATCATGGGAAATGTGATCAAGGAGATTAAGTGGTTAGATATTGTTTATAAAGAAAGAATTGTTAATGAACAATGTATGCGGGCAAATGTATGCACAATGATGCTATGGTAATGTTTGCCAAGCAAAAAAGCTTGAAGATCTAATTGAAGAACATATTGAGAAGCCCAACAAGGGACAAGATAAGTCATATGACAAGATTGTTTTGAGCAAATAGAATCTGCTTTAGCATTTCAGATGTGAAGTTGCAGATATATTTTATTACTGTTGTTTATTTTGTAAGTGACAGGAAATATCTTAACCGAGTGGACTTAACAGTCTTATTTGTAAACCCTCTAGCAAGGTAACATTCTAAATGAGTGTTTGAAATCCTTTGACAAGGTCACTTCTAACAAAGTGCAAGACTCTAACAAGTCTAAGGGAAATCCCTTAACCGGGTCACATCTAGCAATGTGTTTGTAATCTTTAATAGGATAAGCTTTTAACCGAGCATACTCTAGAAGGGTATATTTCTTAGTGGGTCCAAAATCCCACAGTGGTTTTTCCCTATTTGGGTTTCCACGTTAAATCTAGTGTTAAATGTGTTATGATGTTTTAAGTGTATCTGTTTATGAGTTTGAATGATTTATAGTCATAGTTGCATATCTGTAAAAGCTATTGAGGTTGAATCTATTGAATATATTGAATTGTAAGTTTTTATGATTCACCCCACCCCCCCCCCCCCCCCCTTCTTAACTAGCACTTCATTGGTTCGGCAAGGTGTAAATGTCTCTTTATTGTGGTTGTTCTTCAAATACAATGACTATGTCTTTTACTGCTCCTTGACCCTATAACTCTGCTCAATACACTAAGTGCTGCAACTTTGAGAATGGAAGATCTCTTTTGAAGGCTGCTCATTTTCCTTCATTGATTATGTGATTTTCCCTCATAGTAATTCATGTAGTGGTTATGGGTTTTATACACTTCACTACTCAACATGATTCACTGTCTAATATGTGTTGCTAAGGTTTTCTGTTTTGAACTATAAACCTCCAAGTCTATATTGTAGCTTTATGATCTAGGTCATGTCCTTGTTAACTGCCTTTGGATGCTGATATCACTGTCATGAATACATGGCTTCTCGTTTGCAAATGGCATGTATTTCATCTTATGTTCTCAGTGATTTGCACGTTTTGGACTGAGAACATAGTGAAGGTCTTATAAGTGGTGCTCTCATTGTTTTATTTGCTTCTTTCTTGTAATTGTTCACAATAGTATCATATCTTGATATAGAAAGGGTTTATGATTGTCCAAGGCATGCTCTCATTGTGCTCTATCTTTTGGAAAGTGTTTGAAGGCCCTTTGACTGTGATTTGCTTTTTGTCATATTTTGACTGTAGACCCTGTAGACTGCAACTTTGGATATTCATGAACTGTTACTTGGTGAATAAGGCTTTGATAACCCTGCATATCATTTATGTTAATGCATGCTAAATCATGACTGTATGTGATATCATGAAGGCTGAAAGCTCCGTGAATAGGAATGTCTAATATAAAATACCATATTGCTCATGAAGATTGCCTTAGCATTGTCTATAAATTATATAAATCAAAGAAACCGGTGCTTTGTACTAGTCTGCTATATGGCTTCTAGCTGCAATAATGACTAGGATGTGGTGTAAGATTGTTTGAAATAATGGTTCTTTATGTTCTCATGGTGATTGTTCTAGTAAAAAACTGCATTATTAATGTTCATAGAATCATCTCATTGTCCTTGGTGTTTTATGATTGTCCTTTGATAAGGACTAATATGTTGACAGTGTTATTACTGTGACTTTTGGGCCTTGCCATGATCATTGTGTCTTGATTCAACTATGAATGTTAATGAGCTATGGGCATGGATTAATGCATATCTTTTCCTCTTATGATATCATTGATTATTAGACTCTCTGATCTATTTGATATGATGTTAATTTCGAGTCAGTATTCTTGCCTTTACTCATGTGATGGCTTTAGTCACCTGTCGGATATAGAGTGCAATTCATTTATTGTTGTATATGTTGTCACTGGATAGTGGTCTACACTGTCATTGGATGACAATATATGAGACCATGAATACAACTGCATTCATGTTTGATAGCTGATTAGTGTCACCCCGTGAGTGATGACTAGTATGCTAAGCTCAACCCTTGTGGGAGCCCATTTTTTCTCACATACTTGATATTAATGAAATGGAAACCTGTCTTATATCTGCACAGTGAACAAACAAGTTAGATGAAATAAGAAGCTCATGAAGCCTCTGATGATTTGTCACTTCGATCTCTGATTCTTTTGTTGTTCTATTATGATTATTTCCATTTGTAGTCTTATATACATGTGCATGAGTAGATTTGTTAGACAAATTGAGATCCTGAGCTCTAACACACCTGTCCTTCACCTCTTGTAGGCACTCTAGGAGTGCTAGGAGCATGAATACACAATGGTGCAACTTGATCACACCTACGGTTCGTCATTGAAAGGAAATGATGGATCCCTCTTTCTCTCTCTTTTATTTATACATATATTTATCGTTCTACTTATTGTACTTCTCAATCATACCCATGACTTGTGTGGGTCCTTACACATTTATGTAAATGAAAAAGATTATCTCATATGAAGTTTTAAAAGTACATTAATGAAATACATTGCATCTGAAAATAATTCTTCATTTTTATATTCAAATCTGATAAATGATGAAGTATAAAGAAATTTTTTTTTGTACCTTTCTTTCATTTGATGTGCAAGGCTAATCATAGGCCTATCAAATTTGGTTGATTCAAAATTTAGATAACTGTAGTGTTATAAGCTTGTTTGCAACCAATTTCTTGAATGTTGTCTCGAGTGTTCTCCCAATGGATTGTATTTACTTCAAGGCTTTGATGGCCTTTGAGTATTCACTTGATTGATTGTATTAGATGAACTTGCATCAGGGAAAGTCACTTTGGGTTTTGCAACATTTGCATCTACTACCCCATCATTGACTGTGTTCTTATTCTTGTTCCAAAAGAAGGATTTGTCTTTCCCATTTGATTCCTCTTTGTTTTCTTTGAATATCTTAATGATGCCTTGTTCAATAAGGACTTTCTCAATTGCTAATCCTTTCTCAATGACCTCTTTGAAGGTAGACAAACAAGATTTTCTTAGTTCATATCCAATATCCTTGTTGACATTTTGAGTGAACATTTCTACCATTTGTTTTTGTGGGATATCACAAGAGCATCGACTAGAAAGACCTCTCCATCGTTGTAAGAATGAAGCAAACGATTCCTCATTTTTCTGCTTAGTATTGCACAAGGTGGTCACTGACACATCAATTTCAATGTTGTATGAGAATTGTTGTATGAAATATTCTACTAAATCACTCCATGATTTGATTCCAAGTGGAAGTTGGGAGAACCATTCCATAGCTTGTCCACCTAAGCTTTGTGGGAACAATCTCATCAAGTATGTTTCTTCTCCTCCCACCTCAATGCAAGCTGTGAAAAATTCTCTTATGTGTGCCTTAGGATCCCCTTTGCCTTTATACTTGTCAAATTTTGGTATCATGAAATGTGGAGGAAATGGAAGCATTGGAATGCTTCTATCAAATGGGTAAGGACATATGTCTTTCATTGTGTACTATTGCTTTGGTGTATTCATGTTCACCATTTGCTTTTGCAAGTTCTTAATTTGTTGTTGCAAATCATTCTTGGGTGGTGTCTTTTCTCTTTGAGCTAGTCCCATGCCTAAGCCACCGAGTGGAGGAGGAGGGATATAGTGCATGAATGGATGGTATTGATCATAGATGTGTTCATATGGAGGAGGAACGTGGCTATAGTTTTCATATGGACCACTTGGTATGGTATTTTAATGAGGAGCACTAGGTCTAGGTTGATATATGTCATGACCATGAGGATAGGAGGTATCATAGGAATGATCTTGAGTATTACCCCCAAATCTGACATGGGGTCTCCTCGTGTCATGATTTTGAATCTTTGCTTGAGTGTAATTGTATGCATTAGTATGATCTTGGGTATCATCATGAGCATGTGTAGTGGTAGTTATCCTCCATGGGAAATGACAATTGCGAGGTTGTTCATGAGAGTACCTAGTAAAATTAGCATGAGCATAGGTATTGGGAAATTCTCATTTTTGGAATAAGGATGAAGGTGACTCAGGCACAAAACACTCTCTCCTAGTACCACCATTAGATCCTCTAGGATTTTTATTTGTTTTATTTCCTTGATTGGGGTCCTCTTCTATAGTTTTTGACACATCAAAATCATGAGGTAGCTTCTTCCCACTTTGCGCCATGACTTGAAAGAAGTATTGTCCATCTATTCTCATGATTTCTTCAACCAATCTATTGAACCTTGGATCTATGATATTCTCTTCAATGTCTGCGAAAGTGATAGATGCATTTTCATTATCATTGTTATTCTCGTTGTCATTGTCCGGTATATTACTGTGATTATCAAATGGATTATAAAATTCATCTCCATCAAACTCATAAGTACTCATGTTGAGAAATCTTAGAGCTTCTTTGACTTCTCTTCTAGACCTTTGGGAATGGGTTTCAACCATGAATTTGACCTTGGCTAAAATGAAAGATTGAAGAAAATATGAAGACTATGGAAGACCAAGAAAGGATATGAGATGGAAAAAATCTAGGGCTGTCTTGCAATGTCCAAAAATGTAGGTTCAAGATATGTGTGATCTAAAGTAAGGTGTGGCTTCCAAAGAGATGATAGATCTCTTGATGAGGTAAATTGACCTTGACTAAAGATGACCAAATGGGACCCTAAGATGATCGATCTGATGCGGGAACCACTTAGTGATATGTTGTAACAAGTTTGTCATATATGATGAGGACAACAAAGAAACCTTTTGACTCTAGTCTGGAAAATATGTATGAAGGAGTGCAAGTGAAGGAAAATGATTGACTAGGTGTGACCAAGACAGGTTGACTGAAAAGTGGAACCCTATAGGAAGCAACCTTTGAATCTAAAAAATTAAGTCCTTTTTCTTTTGACAAATATTTTTCATTTTCTTAGTTCTAAACACAGACACAGTTTAAATAAACCCAGACATGATTTTTGATCAAAGATGCAATTACAATGAATATAGACATAATTTCTAATAATAGTGACAACTTTGAGTTTGAAAATCATAGATTCAATTCTGCCTTGCGTAGACGTGGTTTATGATAACCTAGACGCAGTTTTTCGAAATGTTGACAATTTTTTATAAAATGTGACAGTATAATTCTTTGATACTCTGATGCGATTCTGCTCTGCACAGATGTGTATTTCCAACACCGACGCGATTCTGAATATGTTTTGCAATTCTATCCAATTGTGAAGTTTTTGAATGTGACCAAATCTCAATGTTTTGACTTTTTAGTGACAAGAAAACACAACAAACAATGAAGATGAAATGTCTGAAGGTGTTTGTTTGATTTGAAATAAAAACATGCAAGCACAAATCCTAAGGTTGGCCAGGAAAATAGTTGTTTTATCTCACTTGGTTTCCCAACTACGCTTATTCAAAGCAGATACATAGATGCTTGAACCCACTGGCTCCACTCCCGACACTCGCTTCTCTAGGACAACCAATCACCAGTCCCCATGAAAAACTTCGTATAACTGCTAAGAACTATAAGAATGTGAGATGGCATCAGAGGTCTGACCTCTTATACCAACAACTAGAAGATTTTTTGGCTTAAAAAACAAGGGGTTTTTAGTAAGGGCATCCGTTTGAGTGGCCATAATCAGTAGCATGTTATGCTTTGTTAAGGAAGGCCTCCCAATCTTGTAAAGGTTATGCTCCACAAGGTTTTATGTGTCATAGACACTGAGGGAGTCATAACGTCATTATGGAAACATGTAACACTCGTTGTTTATAACTTTCATCACAAACACTTTTATTTATAGTGGTTCACGAGAGCTTGGCTTTAGCCTGTTACCACTTGGGTCATTCCCTCTCACTTGGCCTTATGGGCTACTCGGGAGGTAGGCCCTCTAAAAGGTAAGACAAGAAGAGCCTATTGCTCAAGACACAAAAGACACTTGTTAAGTTTAGAGAACCAATTAAAATATTTTCTATACTAACTGTGACAATTTGCCAAGATATAGAGGCAATGGAAAGCACAAATAAGAGAGAACAAAATGTGACAAGAATAAATTGTATTCCTACAATGATGCAAAATGTGATCAACTGGATCATTACAAGTTGTTACATATAATGTAGGATAAGCCTGCTTATAAAGACAAGGCTAAGAGACAAAGAGAGAACACAATGATGACATGTGGCTCAATGAGATGCAAGGGTGGGTAGGGGTAGGTAGGAGAAATAGTAAAATATTCCACATGAGGTGGATCACCCATCGAAGGTGGAATTATCACTCCACAATAAGTGGATATGATAAGTAATAACAAGATCACACCATAAAAGGTGGAGATTATCCTACATACACACTCCCAATGTAGCACATCTCCCTAAGTGTCTCATATGCAAACTACAATGTTATTCATGTACCTAAGTAAACTTAAGTAAAGTGTAATTATATCCAAGATGAATAAATAGTTACACCAACACTAACAGATAATTAGTTTCAAAATCAAGTCTTCGTCAAACATCCTAGACTAAATGTCATTAGTAGTTTTTGGAAAATAACCCCTCCTGCAAGCACACAAGTTACGTTAATTTTAGAAATCAAAATCAAATTGTGAAAAGGGGGGCCTTCGACAATACAATATTTTCTCTTTTTCCAAAATAGCTGCACCACTTCATTAGTAAAATCAAGGGGTTAGGCCAAAACCAAATCAAAGAAAACCCTACAAATGAAAAAGATGTCAAAAAAAACAAAACAAAGACGCTATTATACCAAACACAAACGCGATTTTTGAACGCAGACGGAGAAAGGTGAAACACAGATGCAGAATAACATATCTAAAACTTGCAAAACATAGGAACAA
The DNA here is from genome assembly GCF_030272615.1 of Cryptomeria japonica. Lineage (NCBI taxonomy): Eukaryota > Viridiplantae > Streptophyta > Pinopsida > Cupressales > Cupressaceae > Cryptomeria > Cryptomeria japonica. Next base: position 27,612,953 of record NC_081406.1, on the reverse strand, counting down.
CAAAGACACGAAAGAAACCGACAAAGATGCGATTTCTGGGCCAAAACATGGAAATATGAATCAGAGACATGATTTTTGAAACCTGCACTTGCAATTAAACACGAAATATAGAAACGTGTAAATATCTTGCACAAATGTGATTTAAGGTCACAAATGCAAAAATATAATGCATAGACTTTGGATTAGGAATCTGAGACTTGCAAAACCGACAAAAACTAAAACATCAAAAGAGAAAGCACAGACACGGAAACCAAACACAGACGTGGAATAACTCAAAATCGTAGCAGATTTGACTTGCAACTTCACAAAAAAGATAGTTTTGCAAATAAATATTCAAATTAAAAGGGACAAGAGTCCCATTGGGCGTGCCAAAATGTATACGATGAAAAGTAATGATGAGAACCTATTGTAAAACCATAAAGATCCAACCACAAACAATCTAAGTCCTACAATGAAACATCCATCATACACCAATAGACATACCTAAGATCATGCAAATTCACAAAATGAACAATATTATTGTAAACACCTAAAAGTTGCACAACAAATTAAGTGAATTTTATTCATTTAATTATCCCTATTTCTTCCAATTAAATAAAATAAGATTTAATTAATATCCCTATTCTTCTAATTAGCCTATTAATCAAATTAAAGATTTGATTAAACTTCTTTCTTCTAAAACCTAATCCATTAATTAAACTAAGGTTTGATTAAATACCCTTAGCCATTTAATTAAATAAGTCTTCGTTTATTTAATTAAATTCTTCTTTCACATTTAATTAAATCCCCCTTCTAGCCCGTTTAATTAAATTTACTTTTAATTAAATCTCCCCACTTGCAGAATCTTACAAATGCAAGTTGCAACCAAAATTAAAATAAATATTTTTTATTTTAATCAAATTCTTTTTCCCTCGCCCACTTACAAAATCTTACATCTCCCGCTTGCCTCCTAAACCTCTTCAAAGAGCCTTCTAGATTCTTCTAAACCCTTTTAATTAGCCTAAACAACCTATAATCATTTCATTTCCCTCGATTTGAGGAGGTCACTTCTCAAATTTGGAGAAAATTCTAGAAGCAATAAAGGCTTTATCCATTCAATAAGCTAACTTGTTGAGCTCCCCCAAATTTGGAAGGACTCTTACAAATTTGTCCCCAAAGTCTTCTTAACCATTAATGGTTAACTCAACCTTCCCACATGGTTGGAGAGTTTCTCTCTAACTTAACCCTCATCTAACCTAAGGGTCTCATCAAACACTTATGGCTTTGACCCTAGTTATCCTGTTAACCCTTGCACGAGAGTTTACCTCTTGGGTAAAGGCTTTATCCATTGTTTATCCACTAACCTAGCCATAACCTTACCTCCTAAGGTAACCTTCATGTCTCCTCAGGCATTTAATGTCTCTTACATCTCCTCTCAAGCCCTCTAAAGGTGACATTTGTCAACATGAGATTGGATTGAATTCATCACATGGATTGATAAATTTCAATCCTAGCCCTTGTTGAGATTATTCAATCTCAACCCTCCATTGCCCTATTTTCCCTATAAGTAGGGCTCTCATTTCTCATTCTCCATATCAAGTTTTTATGAATCTACATTATAGTCTCATAACATTAAGCACATCATCTCTCTTTGATAGAATAGCATTTTAGATCATTTTTTATAACATTATAAGCTTATATATATCATGTTAATCTCATATCATGTTAGCTTCATTTTATTATCATTTTCATATCAATATCTTGCATCACATCATTATCTAGTTTCATATCTAAATCTTTCACTAGGATCTTAGTTGCATCCATTTTGATCCTAGCATTATTTAAATCTCGTTCTCTAGGTTGTCATCTTGAGAATCAAGCTCTCTTCCAATTGAGGGCCACCTTGAATCTTAGAGATCTTTAGATATAAAGGAACATGAAATGATTTTAAAGAGTTTTGATTCATTAACTTGCTTTGTTTTGTTTTGTTTTGATTTCTAACTCTAATGCAATGTTTCATGTGTATGTTTGAAATGTTTTCCCCTATTGCAAGCCGATACCACATTTCAGGCATACAATTACCATTCACATGTCAAGTAGGGTTTCAATCTCCATTGTCTCCTATCTCGATTGATCTTGTTTGATATATTTGCTCTCAAATTTTATGTGTGCACAAGAGCTCAATAAAGAACGGATTATGGTTGATAGCTTCATCGCAAGAGGGTTTGATTGCATATGATTGATTAGACGCATTTATTAGGGTTATAAAAGGAAGAGGGCATCCTCTTATATAAAGAACATTGTAGGAAATTGAGGGATAAGATTAAGAGGTGTAAAGATAAATGGTCAACTAGGATTAAAGGGGTAGGTAGAGAAAATAAGAAAATAATAAGAGGGTAGGTAGTGTAGGAATTAAGATTTGAATGACATGTGTCATGGGTAGACAAGGCTAATGAATTAATTAAATATATAAAGATTTATTTGATTAATACAGGAGGGGGATAATTAAATAAATAAAATATTTATTTAATTTAGGAGCAAGATAATTTAGATAAATAAAAGTATTTATTTAAATTAGGAAAAGGCTAGAAGAAGCTAAAATGAATTAATTAAATCAATAAATATTTATTTAATTAATAGAGGACTTAGGGTAAAATAATTAAATAAATATAGACTGGACAATTTTAGGTGTCTACAGTTGGCAATCTTGCATCAACCAAAAACATTTTCTTTCAGTTTATTTCATGTTTTGCAGTTTCAACATTTCTTTGTATTTGTTCACTGGATCTTGTGGAGCTGGATTTTGATTGTGGACATATTCATCTACCTTATCCTAAGTCCATGGGACATTTGGATCTTTTTCTGACAAGTTATCGCTTTCAGAATCTAAGTCAATTTTATGGCTTGGAACATCGGAACTGCTTGGACCTATTGACGAATCTTGCAGATCATTTACGTAGCTTGCAGAGCTTCAGTTCGTTGTTTCCAACGTTCCTTGGCATGTGGCTGACCTTGCCTTGGGTTCACACTTCATTTTATGGATTTTTTCAAAAGGATTTCATTGGTAGAAGCTGACCTTTTTTATTTTACACGTTTCATCTTGTTCATCGGTGTTTGTTTCATCTTGAGCCGACGCAGATAATTCTTGATCATATAAATCAATGTATTTAAGCATTTAGAATGGAGTTATTGGAATTGAGAAGAATAATCCTAAGGTTAGGAGGTTCAGAGTTGGCTTGCATTATTTCTTGAGCTTGGATATTATCTTTGAGCATGTATGTAATCAAGCCAGTGTGCCGAATCTTGTAAGCCAGCATGTTGCCGATAGTTTGTAATTGATTTTCATGATATAATATAGTCTTTTCCTGCATTGCTTCCATCACTCTGAGTTGTTTATGATGTGTAACTCTTGTTGCACAATCTGAATTGTTCTCTTTGAGGACTTTCTTGTCGTGATTACACCAAGTGGTATCAGAGTGAGATTTCATTTTGGAGATTATGTTGACCTGTAAGATATTGTTATAGGGTGGCAGATTGGGGATCCGACCTGCATCTACAAAGGATTGGCGTGAAGAGGAAATGTTAGAGGTAGTGGAGCACATGGAAATGCAAACCCTGTTGCGATGGAAATATTGAGAGGAATTGTAACTCAATTGGAGTCTGTTGAAACAACCCAGAGAAGAGGTCGACATGTTGAAGATGTGAGCAAAGATGAGGAAGAAGAAGTAGTTGGAGAACAAGGAGAAAATCCACCGCTGAATGATTCAAATGAAGAAAGGTTTATAAGAGCATTGTCTAGAGCGAATACTAGACCACATTTCAACCCATTGGATTATGATGGCAAGTTGGATTCAGATGAAATGCTAGATTGGATCACAAAGATGGACAAGTATTTTGAATTTGAAGGTACCAGGGAAGATAGGAAGGTAAGATATGCTTGCACTAAGTTGAAAGGACATGCATCTCTTTGGTGGGAACATTTGCAAGTAGATAGACATGGAAGAGGTAAAGAGAAGATTAAATCTTTGAAGCTGATGGTTAACAAGTTGAAATCAAAGTTTATGTCTGCCGATTATCAAGTGACTCAGTTCCAAAAGTTGCAGAATTTGAAGCAAAAGGAATCTAGTGTGAAGGAGTATACAAAAGTATTCTATACATTGAATATCAAATCCATACATACCGATGATGAAATTGAACAAATTGCTAGATACCTGAATGGGTTGTGGATGTCTATACAAGATTAACTAAGTCTAATCAAGTTGTAGAGTGTTGAGGAAGCTTATCAATATGCCCTGAAAGCAGAAGAAAAGTTGAACAAAAGACATGAGCAGAAGCAAACAGGTAGAGGAGGAATATTTTGTTAGGACATGGAGGCAACTGAGAGGGGGGGCGGGGGGTGAACCAATTGTCTATTAATTTCAACCCAAATATAACTTAATCAAACTTGATGCATAATATCGGTAAACCAAACTTAATGTCCGTTGACAATTTAACAGTTAATAACAGTACTAGTAAAGTTTAATGCATGAAACAAAAAGACAAATAACATCCACAACACATAACATGGATATTTGTATGTGGAAACCCTGTAAGAGGAAAAAACACGATGGGAAACCTTACCCACAATCAGATGATACTATTGCAGATAGTATGTGTGTACAAATGGGGTCTGCACATGTAGAAAGGCCAACTACCTAGAGCTCACTGCTCAATCAGAAAATGAGAGTCACACTGACTACAATTGGATGGTTAAATCCAATGATAATGTACTGCTCAAAATAACATCTTCATATGCTGGATTCAATACCGGTTAAGCTCTGATTGTCTTCTTCATACCTTCCTTGAATCTTCAAATGATGTCTGCATGTATATCTTTGCTTATATTCGCATATACCTTGTTACAATCCTTTTCCAAACCTTCTCCTCCTACTAATTTAATCTCACAAATGAGATCTTACATATATACTAGAACCTAAGACCAAATATGTAGGTCGGCTCACTAAGAATATTACTATTAAATCAATTACAAATGAATTAATATGCGATACATCATGTCGGCTCAATGCATTTACAATAATAACCAATCAGTAAATCATCTCCATAATGTGTCGTGTTGATCTGGAATAGATAACTCTTGCTGGTCCATAACCTGGACTTATTTGTCAATAACAACAAATATGAAAACTCGATTAGGCAAATAACCAAATCACCAAAACCAAGTGTCCAAACAATGTCTTTGACATAACCAAGTAATATCCAGATGATAACAGATCATCCTCAGTGCCAGTGAACAATATAACCTGTCGGTGAACCAAATACCGGTGACTGTGCATAAGTCACTGAACATGCCAGTGAACATAACCAAAGATCTCCAGTGCTGATAAGTGTTCAAAAGTGTTGACAGGTGTTGACATCAATGACAAAACCAATGCAACACATCCATAATACCAACAAATTTAAAGGAGGAAGAAGCTATTCCGAAGGAAGAGGACCCTATACAGATCAAACCAAAGATAAGGAAGTTGGCAGAGATGGTAGTTCATACCAGAGAAGAGAACCCGATGGATACCAGAATGAGAGTTATGTAAAAGAAGACAAAAGACAAGATAAAAGACTGTTTAGAGGAACTTGATTTAAGTGTGGAGGAGAAGGACATCATGCTTTTGAATGTAAGAAGACAGAGAGTAGTGGGAGAGAAGCATTGGTAGAAGAAGACCATACTAGATCAACTAATAAACCAGAAGATGGGGAATTGTTGGTGATGATGAGAGCTTTGTGTCATACTGGAGAAGATGAAGAGTCTTTGTAGAGGAGGAATTTGTTCAAGACTAGATGTAAGGTATCCGGTAAGTTTTGTAGAGTCATTATTGATAGTGGTAGTTCGGATAATCTTGTTTTGGAAGAGATGGCGAATAAGCTGAAGTTGGAAACATTGAAGCACCCCAAACCTTATCAAATAGCATGGATTCAGGATGATAATAAGATACAAGTAAGTGAACAATGTTTGGTGAAACTAAAAAATGGATCTTATCATGATGAAGTTTTGTGAGATATTATGCCTATGGATATTTGTCATATCTTGTTGGGTAGACCTTGGCAGTTTGATAGATAGGCAGTACATGATGAGAGAAAGAACATATACACTATTGTTGCAAATGGGATGAAGCAAACCTTGTTTCCCTTGGAGGAGCCTTCGAAGAGTGAAGTTTGTACAAGTGCTAGAATCTATTTGGTGGATGGAAAGAAGTCTCTGGATGGGATGAGACATGAAAATGTATGTTTTGCTATAGTTCTTAAGAAGACCAAAGATCCAAAGCATGAAGAAGAACAACCAAAGGAGATAAAGAAGTTGTTGATAGAATATGGAGATGCCATTTTAGATAATGTACCTGATGGATTACCCCAATGAGAAGTATCAGCCATTGCATGGACCTGATTCTCGGAGCTAGTTTTCCTAATAAAGAAGCACACTGGATGACACGGACGGAGAATGAGGAGTTGAATAGACAAGTTCAATAATTGTTGAGGAAACGTTTGATTAGAGAAATTTTGAGTCCTTGTGCAATACCAATAGTGTTTGCACCTAATAAGAATGGAGGATGGTGGATGTGTAGAAACTCTAAAGTAATAAACAAGATCACAATAAAGTATAGATTTCATTTGCCTGGGATGGATGACATAATGGATTATTTGAGTGGAGCTAGATACTAGACACAAAGATAGAATTGAAGAGTGGATACCATCAGATTAGAATCAAAGAAGGAGATGAGTGGAAGACAACATTCAAGATAAATGAAGGACTATATGAATGGTTGGTGATGCCTTTTCGATTGACTAATGCATCAAATACTTTCATGAGGTTGATGAACAAAGTATTAAAGAAATTCTTGGGTAAGTTTGTTATTGTATATTTGGATAACATTTTGATATTAAGTAAGACCAAGGAAGAACATATGTTACATTTGAGACAAGTTTTACGGAGGTTGAGAGAAGAAAAGTTGTTGATAAACATTAAGAAGTGCAGTTTCATGAAAGAAGAGTTAGTCTATTTGGGATTTGTACTATCTATGAATGGATCGAAGATATATCCTAAGAAGGTAAGAGGAGATAGAAAGGATTTCAAGTGGACAACCAGAGAAAATAGGAGATTTGAATTGTTGAAACATAAGGTGACATGGCAACCTGTGTTGGATTTACCGAATTTTAGCAAAGTATTTCAAGAGGATTGTGATGCAAGTGGGAATGCAATTGGAGCTGTGTTAAGTAAGGAAGGAAGAATGATATCATATTTTAGTGAGAAGTTGAATGATGCAAGGAGAAGATATTGAGTGTATGACCAATAATTTGATAGTTCTAATACTTAATGTAAGTACAGATCCAATAGCCAACAAGATGAGAGGGGGGGGGGGGGGGTGAATCATACAAACTTAATCTTCCATAAAAACATCATATTCAACCTCGGTAACATATACTTTAGTAATATAACCAAAACTACTAAACATGCAAACTCAAAAGCATATAAACATCATAAACCTCATAACACCAAATTTAACGTGGAAACCCAAGTAGGGAAAAACCACTGTGGGATTTTGGACCCACTAAGAAATATACTCTTCTAGAGTATGCTCAGTTAAAAACAAATCCTATTAAAGATTACAAACACATTGCTAGATGTGACCTGGTTAAGGGATTTCCCTCAGATCTGTTAGGATCTTCACCTTGTTAGAAGCGACCTTGTTAAAGGATTTCAAACACTCAATTAGAATGTCACCTTGCTAGAGGGTTTTACAAATAAGACTGTTAAGTCCACTCGGTTAAGAGATTTTCTATCACTTTCACAAAATAACAGTAATAAAAATCTATCTGCAACTTCACATCTAAAATGCTAAAGCAGGTTCTTATTTGCTCAATACAATCTAGACATAGAACTAATCTAGTCCATCTGTTGGGCTTCTATACTCTGTTATTCAAACAGGTCTTCAAGCTTATGTGCTCGGTAATCACTATGTAGCATCCCTGTGCATACACTTGCCCGCATACATTGTTTATCAACAACTCCCTATTTATAAACAATTAGCTAACCGCTTAATCTCCTTGATCACATTTCCCATGATCAATCATAGCCATCAGATCTTCAATCTTGTCCAGGTTCAATGTATCCTTCAATCTGAAAAATGTTTACCCCACCTAGGAACTTGCATACATTTCTTGGAACTTGTGCTAGGGTAATGCGGTTCAATCTAAGCTATAGATCTTCATGCCGATATTCCTTTGCCATAGATTCATTAACAAACTTCATGCACGACATACCAATCATTTAATCAGTTCCAGCTCATCAGCTTCCTTCATTAAATAACGCATGTAACCATTTAATGTATTCTATTGCAGCTCGGTTACAACTCGGTAAATACTAAACTTCACTCGGTAGACATTCCGCCTTCATTAATCAATAGCGATAACCTTAGGGTTTACCGACTAGGTTCTTTGCTCAGTAACGTAGTATAGTATTAACCTTACAATTTACAACATATGCATGATGTTAAAACAATATAAACATCATGATCTCATCATTGTCTGACTCGGTAATAGTTGCCCATTGAATACCTTATTCATCCCCTTATTCATCATATTCTTTCTATGTCTTTTACCGACATCTTTATACTCATCAAATCATACTTCTCAAGATATGGCAACATCATACTGAATTAGAAAATCAATTTCTTGACATCAATGACAAAATAATAATATTAAGACAGTAAAACACCCTTAATCAGTTATATCCATAACAACCTTCTCAATATTCTTATTGAAATGCCAACAATCTCCCATTGTCTGTTATAATACCAAATGCCAACATAATTCTATGTTATAGTTCAAGCATTGAAGAAATGGAGACATTATTTGTTGCCTAAGGAGTTTGTGTTGTATATTGATCATCAAGTTTTGCAGTATTTGAATAGTCAAAGTAATTTGAATAAGAGACATATGAGATGGGTAGAGTTCTTGCAGAGTTATACCTTTGTTTTGAAGCATAGAAGTGGGATGTCAATAGAGTTGTTGATTCATTGAGGAGAAGGAGGAACTTGCTGACAAAGATGAGAGTGGAGGTATTAGGTTTTAAGGAATTGAAGAACTTGTATGGGGATGACCCAGATTTTGAAGAACCTTGGAAGGCTTGTAAGGAAATGATTATGGTGGATAGAAGTAAGTGGTTGGACTATTTCATTCAAGATGAAATGTTGTTTAGAGGAGTTCAGTTATGTATACCTAGGAGTTCTATGAGAGAGAATCTAATAAAGGAGAAGCATAGGGGAGGATTAATCAGACACTTTGGTGTTGACAAGACCATGGTATTGATTAGTGAGAATTAATTTTGGCCTCAGATTCATAAGGATGTCAGGAAATTTGTGCAACACTGTAGAATTTGTCAACTTGCAAAAGCTAGTATTCAGAATGTTGGATTATATAAGCCTTTGATAGTTCCAGAGAGACCTTGGGAGGACATAAGCATGGATTTTATACTTGGATCACCTAAGACACAAAGAGGAAATGATTCTATATTTGTGGTGGTAGATAGGTTCTCAAGGATGACAAATTTCATACCCTATAAGAAGACAACATATGTAGTACATGTTACTAACATATTTTTCAAGGAAGTGGTGAGATTACATGGATTACCTAAGAGCATAGTTTCAGACAGAGACACTAAGTTTGTTGGATATTTTTGGAGAACACTTTAGAAGAAGATGAAGATAGACTTGAAATTCAGTTATGCTTTTCACCCATAGATCGATGGATAGATAGAAGTAGTGAATAGGAGTTTGGGAAATTTGTTGAGATGCTTAGTTGGAGAGAAAATTGGATGTTGGGACTTGATTCTTTCACAAGCAAAATTTGCCTACAACAATTCATTGAGCAGGAGTACCGGAAGGAAACCTTTTGAGATTGTTACTGGAGCACACCCTAGAGGCATATCAGAATTGAGAGACATCAATAATCAAGATAAAAGGACTACAAAAGATGAAGAATTTGCAAACCATATGAAACAATACATACTCAGGTCAAACAACATTTGGAAGACTTGAACAACAAGTATAAGGAGAATGAAAATGAAAAGAGGAGACATAAGGAATTTGAAGTTGGAGATGAAGTGATGGTGTATCTAAGAAAAGAGAGATTTATAGTTGGAACCTATAACAAGTTAAAGATGAGGAAGTTTGGACCTTGTAAGACCTTGAAGAAATTCAATTTCAGAAATGCATATGAAGTTGAGTTACCTGACACTTTGGAAATTTCACCTATATTCACTATTGCAGACCTATAGCAATTTCATGAGACAAAATTCAGTGAAGATAGTGTAGCAGACTTGGAGAAGCAGATACCCTAGATGGAACCAGACCAGATTGAAGACATTTTGGATAGTAGGATTGGGCATAACACCTGGAGCAACCAACACAAAGAGTATCTTATGAAGTGGAAAGGCAAACCAATTGAAGATTCATTATAGATTTCTCTGGCAAAGGTAGACCGTCTTGGTTTTCCTTTGCCCCAACAAAGTGAGGGACTCACTTTTTCAACAACCCCGGATGTCTGATGCAGGAGCATCCCTGGTTCTTAGCAATCTTGCATCAACCAAAAACATTTTCTTTTAGTTTGTTTCATGTTTTGCAGTTTCGGTATTTCTTTGCATTTCTTCACGGAATCTTGCAGAGCTGGATTTTGATTGTGGACGTGTTCATCTACCTTATCCTAAGTCTGCGGGATGTTTGGATCTTTTTTCCGTAATGTTATCACTTTGAGAATCTGAGTCAATTTTCTGGCTTGGAACACTGAAACTGCTTGGACCTATTTGCTATTGGGAAATCTTGCATATCATTTCCGTAGATTGCAGAGCTTTGGTTCATTTTTTCCAACGTTACTTGGCGTGTGGCCGACCTTCCCTTACGTTCACACTTTATTCTATGGATTTTTCGAAAGGATCTCAATGGTGGAGGCCAACCTTGTTATTTTACACGTTTCATCTTGTTCATCAACATTTGTTTCATCTTGAGCCGATGCAAATCATTCTTGATCATATAAATCAATGCAATTAAGCATTCAGAAAGGAGTTATTGTAATTGAGAAGAAGAATCATAAGGTTAGGAGGTCTGAAGTTGGCTCACATTCTTGCTTGAACTCGAATATTATGTTTGAGCATTGTTGGTAAACAGATTGGTCTTTCTTTATTTATTTTACCACTGCACATTATGGCTCACAAAAAGAAAGACAAATTTCCTACCAATCAGTTGGAAAATCATTATATTTGATTAACCTCTAAATTAAGGTACAACTCCCTTTAATAAATATTCAATCAGCTCCAAATTACACACAATCAATAGAATGGTTTTCACCAAAAAGCACTAAAAGGTAATTACATTCACCAGTCAATACAAAATGAATGCAAGCACTAATTCGTATATAACACTTTATATAAAGCCGATAGACTTCACACGTACACTAAAAATGAAAAGCCTTTAAAGATGAAATTCGCTAATAATTTTCTGCACACATAGAAAGTATAACGACTCCTTCCTTGAAACATATTTTCATAGAAATCAAATTCCAAAATAAAAAACGCACAGATTTAAAATCAAAGAGAACTGTTAACAAGATTTTCATTCATTAATGATCATCCACTTCTACATACACAAAGTCTTTAGCTAATTTAAAAGATAGTCTTTCCAAAAACTTAGTGAACCCTTTCAAAGTCATTACAAAACATATATATATATATATATATATATATATATATATATATATATATATATATATATAGGTCACCAGACCAATAGTTTTTTTTAACCAAAGTAAAATTAACTCGCAAGAGTTAATAGAAAACAACCCTAACTATATAATCGAAACTAAGGAAAATGACTAGACTTGCTAGCAAACAACTGCCAACAGTGCTAGTCATGTCGTCTGCTCGATCCCGGTGTGATCGCTCGGGTTGGTGTTTTGGACAGATACCATCACCGCCTTCACCGCGCTCCACTCTCGATGCACCTTTGAAAAATCTTAAATTATAGTTACATGTGGAAAACTTATGTGAATTACTCTTTGCTTCCAAAGCTCCTTCTTTCTCTTCACCATCTGCACTTTGTCTATGTGGGAATCCAGGTGATCGAGACAAACTGTGAGCATTGATTCCACTTTGGAAATCCTCATGAAGTCTTCCATGACCAAGGATTTCTCTACTTTGATTTGTTTAATGTGGTTGCTAAACTAGTTAATCATCTTTGTGGTATCTTCTAGGGGTTCGCTATCTTCTTTAAGCAATTGAACATCCACATAGTGCAGGTCCTTCTGCATGGTCACCCTTAAGGCTGTTAATTTTCCACGCAGACTGGCTGATTCATTATGACCTTGTTCAATAACCTGGTTGTGCCACTCAATACTCTCTTTGCAAATAAACATTACATCCTCATTTAACCCTGACACTTGATTTTCAACAAGAAAATTCATCAGACCATAACGTTGAATATCACGCATCTGTTTTGAAATCACTGCCCATTTAGATTTCTCTTTCTACCATGAGATTAAGTCATAGTCTAATGCTTTGGTGACTTCGTTAGCATCTTTGAAGATTTGGACTAAATCTGTTATGTAATCGGTTGCTTGATGCATGATCGAGGTGAGCCATTCTGAGAAAACCTCGACAATCATCCTGTTTCATTGAACTTAATCAAAGAATTTCTGATTACCAAGTGATTTTGGGCTAAATGGTCCTGAATTTTGAGACAATGGTAATGGGTTGTTCTGCAGAGCATGAATATATTGAGCCATTTGCGTTAAATTTTGTTTTAACTCAACCTTGTCTCTTTCATCTTTCCAAGTACGAGAGATAGTTTGTTTAGTTGAAGTCTCCAGATGTTTCACATCTACGGCTCTGATTCTGACCCCCAAATCAACTCATTCAATAGCATAGTCTACTTCCAAAGCAATAACAACATCTTTGTCGGACATGAGTCTGGCAATGTCTGTAGTCCAATGCTTCGTGCTTTCATCAAAATCAATCATGGCCTCCATTTTTAGCTTTTTGGGCTTTGTAGACCTTCCCAGACATTTACTCATAGCATCCTCCATTGATATTGAAATAGGAATCACGTTCCTTTTCCTAGTGATTGAATTACTTAACTACTTGGGTTCCAGAGTCAGTTCCTTAGATGGCATGGGTGGAAATCCTGCCGAGGATGGCGATGTGGCATTGTCCGCATGAGACTGGATATCAAGTGTCCCTGGATCTTGGAAAGTAGTATCTACGCTAGTTGAAACCTTGTCTGCTTCAGAAAAAGGGGATGCCATATCACATAGTGCTTCCTCTGCGTCCAAATCAAGAATGAGATGGGGAGCCAACAGCTAAAAACTCTTCTTGGACCTTGACCTGGTAATTCAACCACCAATAGAAAGCTCAACCTCGGTGTCAAGTTTCTCTTCTTTAATCCTTGCCTGCCTTTTTCCTTCCTCTGTCCTCTGCAAACCCCTATCACAGCCTATTTCTCCCGCTCCAAAAACTCCTTCTCAAAACCTTCTCAAGAAAATAATAATCTCGACGTGACATCTACTTAGTTTTAAAGCCAAGAAAATCTTACCCATCATTACCATAAACTGTCTCCCTTACTCTTCGTTCGTGTGGCCTTACTTTGAAGTGATTGTATCGGAGCATGCCTTAAATGCTAGATCACTTCACTGCTGACACTATGGATCCTCACACATACTTGCTATAAATGACAAATTTCAAATCATTAGAGAAAGAATATTCCTCTCCTTTGCAGTCGTTAATCATCTCTTGAAATGCGCGTCGTCACTTCGCGCCAAGTCACATGTCTTCCAAGAAACCTATACATCGAACTCTGAACTTTGTGAAATAATCACAACACAAAATTAACATGACAAATGTTGAACTTTGAACTTTGAACCAAAAAGGTTCAAGTTCAAGGTTCAGAGAATGTAAAATGCCGACAAGGACTAGCAAAGACTTAAAACCGCGTGGGAGGAAAAACATTCAAAACAACGCCCATTAAACTTTGAACCTTGAACCAAAAAGGTTCAAGTTCAAGGTTCAAGTTCAACGTAGTGAAACTTAACAGTGGCCAAGTTATATGAGGAAAATTAAGCAAATGACTTGACGAATGGCTTAGATGGGCATTACTTCAAACAAGGACATATATGAAATGGAAATTTTATATGGGCCCAACAATGGCTCTGCATGGGGACTGGGACTCCAAAGTACCAGGCAATGAACCCAAAATCTCTAGTTTCGCAAAATGACTAACTAAGGTTCGATTCACAACAAAAACCGGCACACCTAAACTAACACAACACAAAAAGAGTATGTACAAACCGATAGGGGATGCCTGTTTACAATTGATACAATTTTAAGTCCTGCCCATTATAGGACAGGGGTAGTTCAAAGCCATCCTAGTAAGCAAGTTTAAAAGAATTGGGGCCCTTTACCTCATGAATCACATAAGGTCCCTTCCACAACAACTCAAACTTGCCACGAGCACCCTTTGGCTCTCTCCTTTTATCCCATAATAACACCAGATCAACTTTCATGAATTTTCTGGGCCTTGCTTTCTGATCAAAAAAAATTTTAACCTTCATCTGATGTTCTGTAATCTTGTTAACCAGCTTTTCCCTTTCCTCTTCAATCTTAGTTAGGTACGTAATTCTTTTTTCAAGAGAGCTATGAAAAAATGCATCTTCTATCACTGTCTGCAGCCTAGATGTTGCTAACTCTAAAGGAAGAGAGAGTTGCGCACCAATGCCATATACTAGCTCAAATGGTGACATCCCAGTGGCCCATTTTGGTGAGGTTCGATCTGCCCATAGTGCTTCATGCAACTTCTTGTGCCAATCCCTGAAATTTTCACGAACCAACTTTCTCATGATGCTGATCAAATTCTTGTTACTTGATTCTGCTTGACCGTTACCCTATGGGTAATAATCAGAAGTGTGTGCCAAGAAAATTCCATGGTCATAACAAAATAAACTTAAATCAGATTAAGAGAAATTTGATGCATTATTTGTGACTATTTTCTGAGGGACTCCAAACCTGACAAGAATATTATCCTTAAGGAACATACACACAATCTCTGAAGTGATTTTTTTTACAGTGATAGCTTCCACCCACTTGGTGAAATAATCCATTGCTGTTAATATGTGAGTATGCTCCACAGTGGAAACATGGTTCAAAGGACCAATGAAATCTAATCCCCACTATTTAAAAGGTTCTTCAATTACCACGGGTCTTAAGGGCAAGGCGGCCAACTGGGGTTTACTTGTAAACAACTTGCACTTCTCACACCTCGCCACCTAGGCGTATGCATCCCTGAACATCCCCGACCAATAGTAACAGTTCCTCAGGATTTTGTATGCAATAATTGTAGAGGAGAAATGACCCCCGCATGCTTCATTATGAAATTTTTTCAATAGAGCTTCTTGGTGCGGTTTACCCACACATCGTAGGAAAGTGCCATCTAAGCCCTTCTTGTACAATATGTTATTTGAGATAATGTACTTTGCAACTTTCAACCTCAAATTTCTTTTTTCCCTAGGAGAAAGATTATCTAGACAATCTCCATACGTAAGATAATATGCAACATTGGTAAACCAAGAATCCTGATGGCCGACGAACAGGGTTAAAGGTAGGTTATCCTCTTCTTTAAACTCATTCTCTGCTATCAATTTACAAAGGCCCTGACCTCTAACCAATTTAGTAGGCTTGATGTCCAAATTGAATTCTTGAATCTTGGAGACTCAAGATGCTCTATTGTTGATGCCAACATCCTATTGAGTTAAAACAACTTTTACTACAGAATTGGGAACAAAAATAGTTGCATGTGAATGAAGTATGTAATGCTTGAATTACTTCACAACTTTTACCACCGCATAGGCCTGCTTCTCTATCTGTGAATATTTTAACTCATGTTTCTTCAAGGGGATACTCTTGAAAGAAATTGGCACCTCTTCATTATCCTCACCCTTTTGAACCAAAATCCCAGACATGGTATGCTCGGATGCGTAACAATAAATAATAAAGTCCTTATTAAAGTCTAGATTAACTAGGGTAGGTGCATGCGCGATGGCCCTTTTAATCTCTTCAAAAGCTTTCCTGTCTGCTTCATTCCATCTAAAGGCTACTTTTTCACTCATCATATTTACAATGTATTTAGTAGTTTCAGCAAAATCAGGAATAAAACGCCTAAAGAAGTTCACCTGTCCAAAGAAGGACCTTACTCCATTTCTATTTGAGGGGAGACTGAGCTGCTGTATCACCTTTACCCTCTATGGATCAACCTTTACCCCCTCCTGTGAGATGATATGTCCCAAAATTTTTCCTTCTATGACACCAAAAACAGACTTTTTAGGATTTAAAGATACCCCATGCTCCCTACATCTCACCAGAACATTTCTCAAATCCCGCACATGATGCTTCCTTCTCTTGGAGAAAATAGTCAAATCATATAAATACACCACAATAATCTTATCCCTCAAATGCCCAAAGGAAATATCCATCACCCTTTGAAACGTTGCCCCTGCATTAATCAACCCAAAAGGCATTCTGTTATATGCAAAAGTACCCCAAGGGGTTATGAAGGTCATCTTGTATTGATCTTGCTCCGCAACACTAATTTGATTATACCCAAAGAAACCATCTAGCATGTACATCATCTCGGACCCTGAAACAGTTTGTAAAATATGATCCATTACAGGCAGGGGGTAATTGTCTTTCAAAGTTGCTTGGTTTAAGTTTCTGAAATCAACACAGATTCGTATCTCACTGTTTTTCTTCCGAACAAGAACTATGTTTGCAATCCAGGTAGAGCGATGCAGAGGATAAATAATTTGGGCCTTCAACATTTTGTCAACCTCATGAAAAATTGCTTCTGCTATCTTTGAATTAAAATTCCTTAACTTCTGCCAAAAAGGATTGACACCTGGTTTCAAAGGAATTTGATGTTGGAACTTACCATCCCTGAAATTCTTCAAATCATCATAACTCCATGCAAAAATATCTTTAAACTCAACCAACAAATCAATGAACTTCATTCTTTCCACTTCAGAATAACATTTTCCCAAATTAACAAATTTAGGATCCTCATTGGTACCAATGTTAATTTGCTCATACTCACCAAAGCTTTGAATTACACGAGGTTCCTTATCCCTTTGCTTAACATATCCATCTTTCCTGTCGAAAAGATGTTCAAGAGAAACTAAACCCTTTGGGATTTTATTTCCTTTTAACTGCAACATTCCATCATGTACTTCTTCTAGTGTATTGGGAGAAAACTCTTTACAAATCGCCTCTAATCCCTCATAAAACAAGGATGTAAAAATGTCAACACATTGTAGAAAGTTCTGAATTTGTTTATCATTTTCAAATACCTGCCATAATTTAGAATTATCAGGCACACTAGGTCTATAAACTAATTCAACCCTATAAGTGTCGATTGTGAAATCTAGGTGTAGTATCAGTAAGGCTGCAGATACCGCCAAAGAATCAACCTTTGAATTAAACTCCCTAGGAATGGCTTCAATTGAAAAAGTATCAAAGGCTTCGATCTCATCCCAAACACGATTCCTATAATGTTTCAGTCTCTCATTTTTTACAACAAATAAACCCCTCACCTGCTTAACAATAAGTTTAGCATCACCTCTTACCCTCAACATTTTGATTTGCAATTTCCTCGCTTCAGCCAAACCTAATAATAGAACCTCATATTCGGCCGTATTATTCATGTTTTGGAATTCCAATTTAAAATAATAAGGAATGACCTTATCCTGGGGAGGTATTAGCATGACTCCGGCCCCTGATCCAGAAGATGAACAACTCCCATTAAATTCCATAAACCAAAGTTCATCAGACATACCTGAATCCATTACCATACTCTCGTTTTGAGGATCAGTCGATATCATGTAATTACCAAAGCCACAATCTTGATACAAAATCTGGGCTTTCGAATCGTCTGAAGGAAAAACTATGTATTTAGCTTTTGTTTCGGGGCGCAAAGTAACTCTCTATTTTCCAACCGTGATCATTGCTTGAGACCAATCCATCCTAATTCCCCTCCCATGTCTTTACAAAAAGTGCGGCTCAACAACATGCCATAACTTGCCGAGATGTCGGCCACTAGGATTGTCAATTTGATTCTCTTGGCAGGGTGTGCTACTAAAGCAACCCATGCATCCTTAATTTGCCCTAATAAAGGACCCTTCTTGGAGCCCATGGAGCAACACTTGCCAAAGGTCTTTTTTAGGGTTACACCTAAAGCTTTTGCTATGGCTGAGGGCATGACATTGTCAGATGCTCCTGAATCTATTATACAATTACTCAACTTATGCCCATTAATATATAAGGACACATAGAAAGGTTCTGGTTTATTTTCAAAATTGGGTTCAAGCAAATCATCTTGTAGAGGAATAGTCTCTGATGAGCCTTCAGGGATTACTAAAGAAGGACCGACATTATCGTGTGCTCAAGAATCACTACTCACGGTTGTTTGGGTTTCACTTGCTAAGGCATGGGCATCATCCCCTTTGACAAATTCAACCAATCTATCTAGCTCCTTCGGGTTTAATTTCAAATACACAGCCAGATAAATCTGAACACAAGATGTCTTACAAAATTCAATGATATCAAAAGGGTTAGTAAAAGAATTAGAGCTCGAAGAAGCAACCCCTGAAATTTTTTTTGATATACCTCCCTAATGGGTCAAAACTTCCTTTCCTTTCATAGTGTTGTGAACCAGTGTTACCACATCTTGAGATTTCAAATTCTATTGAGTTCTTGTAAGAATTGC
Source organism: Cryptomeria japonica (assembly GCF_030272615.1). Lineage (NCBI taxonomy): Eukaryota > Viridiplantae > Streptophyta > Pinopsida > Cupressales > Cupressaceae > Cryptomeria > Cryptomeria japonica. The sequence goes on along the minus strand of NC_081406.1, from coordinate 27,594,132 downwards.
GTATGAGGAATCTTCCAAAGAGGCCAACATGTTTCCTCCCCTTTTTGAGTCAGAGACATATTCCATATAATGAATTTCAGAGTCGCCAGACATACTTTGAGAACTTCCTTCATCAGCTTCTAAGATTGTCTCTCCTTTACTGATCATTCGGGAAAAACGAACCATCTCTGGACACGAAGAACCATCATGTTCGTCAGTTAAATGAAACACACAAGAGTTTGCCTTGAGGGGTGGTGCTTAAATAGCAAGTCTTTGTTGTACAGGGGGTAGTTGTAATTGTCTTCCTCCACCTCCTCCCTGTTGATTAGGATATCTTGATATGGTTGGGAATAAGAAGTACTTGCTTTGGGAGTTTGCCTCTTAAGGGCAATTACATCATTCATTAACCGTTGGATAACAAGATTCGAGGAAGTAGTGGGTTGAGCATTAGATGTTTGCATTTCTCTTTTCCATTTGCCTGCAGCGATCAAATCATCCTCTAATTCAACTGCGAGAGTTTTAGCGACATTCAAATCTGTGACCCTTTGCCTACAAATCAGGAAACTTATTTCAAAGGGCATAGAATTAATAAAAAAACATTTGAGATTATCATATGAAGGTTTTTGATTAACCGGAATCTTGTGTAGGATCTTATCAAATCTCGCTACGAAGTCCCTCATGGATTCAGGAAGCTCTTTTTTCAACTGGGATAACTGAGCTAGGAGGGAGTGTTCTTCTTCAACTACCTTAAATCTAGCTTCAAATCTTGTCTTCAGATCCTGCCAGGTCGTTATCACGCTATTCGGCAAGTGATAAAACCAATCAGCCGCCACTCCTATCAACGTTTGAATAAATAGCCTAATAGCCACATCTTCATGTTGAACTGCTATTACTCCACAGGCTACACTGAAAGCATTCGGGTGTTCATCTACAGTGACCGTCCCATCCCCGCTAAATTTAGGTAAATGATCCTTAACAACTTTTGGCAAAGGATTAAGGTTCAAACCTCAATTCAATGGGCCTACAGCTGCCCTCCACGGGTTATTGGCTGCCACTGGGAGTATGATATTAAGAGGGATACGGTTAAATAAAATTGGTAAGGCAACACCATGCAAGACCAAAGCTTGGCAGACTGGAGACATAGGTGATGATGGTAATGAGGGTGGAGGTCTACTTCTTGCCCTTCGTTGAGAGGAGAAGGTAGGTTGGTAATTTAAATTCGGTAGTTCTTCAAAAACGGGATCAGAAACTCCCTCCCTTCTTTGGGATCTCATGTATAGCCTGGAGTCCAGTGTGGAGCAATTAGGGTAACAAATGTCTGGGTTTCTGAAATTGATTATCATGGACATGAATAAAGAAAACCCTAGGAACAACTACCCTTCAAAAGACTAACACAGGTTGATCCGGTTGTCTTTCTATTTCGCTAAGAAGAGCACTTATTCTGTCATATTCTGCTCGACCTCTTCTATGCCTCCAAGCTAGAGTATCCAGCTTTGAGGTAATGCTACTTTGTTCTTCTTGTACCCAGTTTAAATTTGGTTGCAAAATAGGAAAAAAACCCTTTAAGAGGCAATACCATTTATGAAGAACAAAGCATAACTGTAATGATGATCTTATTTTAAAATCAATTGTTCTTTCCTCCCCAGCAGAGTCGCCAAAAATCTGTTGGTAAATAGATTGGTCTTTCTTTATTTATTTTACCACTACACATTATGGCTCACGAAAAGAAAGACAAATTTCCTACCAATCAGTTGGAAAATCATTATATTTGATTAACCTTTGAATTAAGGTACAACTCCCTTTAATAAATATTCAATCAGCTCCAAATTACACACAATCAATAGAATGGTTTTCACCAGAAAGCACTAAAAGGTAATTACATTCACCAGTCAATACAAAATGAATGCAAACACTAATTCATATATAACTCTTTATATAAAGCCAACAAACTTCACACGTACACTAAAACAAAATGAAAAGCCTTTAAAGATGAAATTCACTAATAATTTTCTACACACATAGAAATTATAATGGCTCCTTCCTTGAAACAATTTTTCACATAAATCAAGTTCCAAAATAACAAATGCACAGATTTTAAATCAAAGAGATCTGTTGATGAGATTTTCATTCATTAATGATCATCCACCTTCTACATACGCAAAGTCTTTAGCTAATTTAAAAGATAGTCTTTCCAAAAACTTAGTGAACCCTTTCAAAGTCATTACAAAACATATATATAGGTTGCCAGACCAATAGTTTTTTTTACCAAAGTAAAATTAACTCGCAAGAGTTAATAGAAAACAACCCTAACTGTATAACCAAAACTAAGGAAAATGACTAGACTCATTGGCAAACAACTGTCAGCAGTGCTAGTCATGTCGTTTGCTCGGTCCCGATGTGATCGCTCGGGTTGGTGTTTTGGACAGACACCATCACCGCCTTCGTCGCGCTCCACTCTCAATGCACCTTTGAAAACTCTTGAATTACAGTTATGTGTGGCAAACTGATGTGAATTACTCTCTGCTTCTAGAGCTCCTTCTTTCTCTTCACCATCTGCACTTTGTCTCTGTGGGAATCCAGGTGATCGAGACAAACTGTGAGCATCGATTCCACTTTGGAAATCCTCGTGAAGTCTTCCACGACCAAGGATTTCTCCACTTTGATTTGTTTAATGTGGCTGCTAAATCGGTTAATCATCTCTATGGTATCTTCCAAGGTTTTGCTATCTTCTTTAAGCAATTGAACATCCACGTAGTGTAGGTCCTTCTGCATGGCCGCCCTTAAGGTTGTTAATTCACCACGCAGACTGGTTGATTCATTATGACCATGTTCAATAATCTGGTTGCACCACTCAATACTCTCTTTGCAAATAAACATTACATCCTCATTTAACCTTGACACTTGATTTTCAACAAGAAAATTCATCAGACCATAACGCTGATTATCGCGCATCTGTTTTGAAATCACTACCCATTTAGATTTCTCTTTCTGCCATGAGATTAAGTCGGAGTCCAATGCTTTGGTGACTTCATTAGCATCTTTGAAGATATGGACTAAATCCATTATGTAATTGGTTGCTTGATGCATGATCGAGGTGAGCCATTATGAGAAAACCTTGACAATCATCATATTTTGTTGAACTTCATCAAAGAATTTCTAATTACCAGGTGATTTTGGGCTAAATGGTCCTGAATTTTGAGACAATGGTAATGGGTTGTTCTGCAGAGCATGAATATACTGAGCCATTTGCATTAAATTTTGTTTTAACTCAGCCTTGTCTCTTTCATCTTTCCAAGTATGAGAGATAATTCGTTTAGTCAAAGTCTCCAGATGTTTCACATCTATGGCTCGGGTTCCGACCCCCAAATCAACTCATTCAATAGCATAGTCTGCTTCTGAAGCAATAACAACATCTTTGTCGGACGTGGGGCTGGTAATGTCTGCAATCCAATGCTTCGTGCTTTAATCAAAATCAATCATGGCCTCCATTTTTATCTTTTTGGGCTTTGTAGACCTTCCGAGACATTTACTCACAGCATCCTCCATTGATACCGAAATAGGAACCACATTCCTTTTCCTGGTGATTGAATCACTTAACCTTTTGGGTGCCAGAGTTAGTTCCTTAGATGGCATGGGTGGAAATCCTGCTGAGGATGGCGGTGTGGCACTGTCCGCATGAGACTGGATATCAAGTGTCCCTGGATCTTGGAAAGTAGTATCTACGCTAGTTGAATCCTTGTCTGCTTCAGAAATGGGGGATGTGATATCACACAGTGCTTCCTCTGTGTCCAAATCAAGAATGAGATGGGGAACCGACAACTGAAAACTCTTCTTGGACCTTGACCTGGTAATTCGACCACCACTAGAAAGCTCAACCTTGGTGTCAAGTTTCTCTTCTTTAATCCTTGCCTGCCTTTTTCCTTCCTCTATCCTCTACAAACCCCTATCGTAGCCTATTTCTCCCGCTCTAAAAACTGCTTCTCAAAACCTTCTCAAGAAAATAATAATCTCGATGTGACATCTACTCAATTTTAAAGCCGAGAAAATCTTATCGGAGCATGCCTTAAATGCTAGATCACTTCACTTCTGACACTACGGATCCTCACACATACTTGCTATAAATGACAGATTTCAAATCATTAGAGAAAGAATATTCCTCTCCTCTACGGCCGTTAATCATCTCTTGAAATGTGCACCGTCACTTCGTGCCAAGTCCCATGTCTTCCGAGAAACCTATACATCAAACTCTGAACTTTGTGAAATAACAATGACACAAAATTAACATTACAAATGTTGAACTTTGAACTTTGAAATTTGAACCAAAAAGGTTCAAGTTCAAGGTTCAGAGAATGTAAAATGCCAAGAAGGACTGGCAAAGACTTAAAACTGCACGGGAGGAAAAACATTCAAAACAACGCCTGTTGAACTTTGAACCTTGAGCCAAAAAGGTTCAAGTTCAACGCAGTGAAACTTAACAGCGGTCGAGTTATATGAGGAAAATTAAGCAAATGACTTGACCAATGGCTTAGACAGACATTACTTCAAACAAGGACAAATATGAAATGGAAATTTTATATGGGCCTAACAAGCATGTATGTAATCGGGCTAGTGTGCCTAATATTGTAATCTCGCATGTTGTTGACAATTTGTAATTTATTTTCATGATATAATACAGTCTATTTCTACATTGCCTCCATCACACTGAGTTGTTTCTATTGTGAAACTCTTGTTGCACAGTCCAGACTATTCTCTTTGAGGACTTTCCTGTCGTGACTACACGAAGATGGCAAGTGGTGGCAAGGGAAGTTGAATTAAATAGGAATTACTAAGTATGGATGGAGAAGTCAACAACAAGGAGACACCTGCAGGTGAAGTGCAAAAACCATTTGGGCAGGGAGTGATTCAAATGAGAACTAATGTCTAAGCAACTCTAATTTACAAAGTAGGGCAATGAACCACAAGCATGGGTGGTTTTGGAAAAACAAGAGACTATCACATGAGCTCCTCTAGAAATTAGCGGTTGACAAAGATGCAAAGTGCGGAAATCAAGATGACAAGCAAGCCATGGAAAGTTAAAGAGCCAATGTTCCCAGAAGTAGCTCCATGATCGAATTTCGATCTCTAAAAAGGTATTGCTTTAAAGCTCTAGCAAAAACATTTCAATCTTTTTGGAGAAGTCCCAATTTAAGAATACAATAGATAGATTGATAGAGATTGGGATTTTTTTTAAGTTGGGGGGGGGGGGGGGGGGTGGTTGGCCGACCTTTGGCAAAATGAAAGGATGGTTTGATAAGAAATGGAGAAGAAACCTTCAGTTAAAAGCCTTGCCAAATGGTTTTTTCCTGGTTGAATTGTCAACCAAAAAAGATAGATGGACAATGCTAAATCATAGTCCCTATTTGATGGATGGAATGAGGATCTATATGAAAGAGTGGAAACCCAATTTTGATCCTTGGAAGTAGAATGTGGAGGTCGGTTCAGTTTGGGTTTGTCTATAGCCTACCATCTGAATATTGTGAAGAAGGGATCCTGAAGGAAATTAGTAGAGAATTGCACTACTCATCGAAGTACATAAGAAGATGGAAGATAGATGATTTGGGACCTATGCAAGAATATATCTGAACTGAATAGCCTTCTTGCTACTACCACAAGAGGTGAAAATTCTTACAGATTGGGGTGTGTTGCACTAGAAGGTAAAAAGAGAGGATTGCCTGATTTTGTGCCCTAATTGAAAATTGAAGGGGCATAACTAGTTGGAATGTTGGTCCAAATTCTTGCCAAACAAGGCTAAAACTTATTTACATGTTAAAACGCAAAATCGGGAGAACAAGGAGGACAAAGCAAGTATGGAAGAACAAGTACAAGAGTGTATCCTAGAGCATATAAATGGAGATGAGACCAATGAGACCTACATTCCACATGATGTAGTTTCTAGTGGAAATGAGGTGGTAGTTGAGATCCCTACCCTTGAAGAAGTTGCTCCTAGTGTAGAGTTTCCACCCAACCCTAGGGAAAAAGAGGACAATGGCATGGGTCTATCGTGTGCCCAGGATCTCGAAAGTGAGGTTGACATTGAACTTAGATCGACACAATCTGACCTAGTTGGGGTAGACACTATGACCAACAATGAAGATGGATAGGAGATGGAAGATGCAATTGATAAAGTGATGAGGATTTATAGGGTGTGCATAGGATATATATAATTTCTTAGCTTAGTATTAATCTTATTTGTTTCTTATCCTATGTAAGTGTCAAAAATAAAAAAGTGAAACGTGAAAAGTAAAATGTTAGTTTCCTAGTTGTTAGGAGGTTAGCATAAGTTAGTATATTATGGTTTTATTAGTTTATTTGTTATTGTTCTCCATCTCACGTTGAGATTTGGAAGAGTATATTATATCTTTTCTTTTCCATCTCACATGGAGATTTGGAAAATATTGCCAAATCCTTTATTTTGGGCATTTTAATGCCTATATATTTGTAGCTTTCTCCTCACGAAGACATATTGGAATAATGAAAGTTTGCAACCTTGTTTGCAGATGAATTATCTTGTTTGAATTTGTTCTCTGACTATAGAGATTGTTATCTCATTTGTGGAATTCAATCTCTATTTGTTTCTCTTTCTTTTCTTGTTCGATATCACAAAGTGACACTGCTAGAGGAAGAAGACAAAGTAGTAGACAATATTGAAGAAGTTGGTGATGGGGACCAGAGAATAATCCCATTTGACTATCCTTTTTATGTAAGTAAGATGAATCTTGCTCAGCCAGTGGCAGAGGAAGAAATGATAGAAATAGATGTAGAGGAATATGAAATGGGATAAGAGGAAGATGGAGAAATTGTGGTGATAGGAATGTTAGAATAGTCAAAGTCAAAGATCAAGAAGCCTGAAATTAAACAAGGAAAACCAAGACCAAAATCAACTAGGTCAAGCTGACCTTGGTAGTTAATGCTCTAAGGTAGAGGAAACTTAGATCTATGAATGCCATTATCGTTCCCAAGAGGAAATGAGTATTCTAACATGGAATGTTAAGGGCATTAATGCCCCTAACAACCAGCACATGGTCAAGTGCCAAATTGACCAAGCTAAGGTAGACATTAATTTAATTCAGAAAACCAAATAGAGTATGGATGAAAGCGGGAAAAGAATGAACAATTGGAGGTAGTGGATAGGAGGTTTTGTAAGCTTAGTAGGTGCGTCAGGGGGTTTGCAAATCATATGGAATCCCCTCAAGATTGAGGGAGTAGTAGTAGTAGAGGAAGATCAAAATTGGACGTTGGTAAGTTGTAGAGTACTCTAGAAGAATGAGAGATTTTTAATGATAAATGTGTATGGGTCAGTGTCCACAGTAGACAAAAGAATGGTATGGAAACAATTATTTGATGCACTACCTAGACACAAAGAATAGAAAGGTATTATTGGAGGTGACTTCAATGCTAATTTAAATAGTACTAAAAAAAGAGGAAGTCTTACAAACATCACAAGCATTCAACAAGATTTTTAGACCTTTGTGGATCATAACTAGCTCATAGATCTAAAAACCAAGAATGGGATCTTTACTTGAACAAATAGGAGGAAAGGCTTCACAAGTATTGTGGAAAGGTTAGACATATTCCTCATAGTAGGAGAATGGGATAATGAATTGGATATATAGGAAGCAAAAAATCCTACCATACACAGGTCAAAACACTACCCTATCCTTCTCACTATTAGACCAAACCAACCCTTAGTCGGCAGTCCCTTTAAGTTTGGAAATATGTGTCTAAGAGATCTTAATTTGAAAGAAATCATCAAGGATTGTGGACATAGATTGATTTGAGAAATCAAACTAAACTATTCCAAATAAATAAGAAGCTCAATCTCATAAAGAACAAATTGAAAGTGTGGAATAAGGAGTACTTTAAAAACATATTTGTAGAAAAGGAGCAGGTGGAAAATGAGTTGGAGGATCTCGATGAGATAATAATTGCTAGAGGAATGAGTATTGATGAATATGAGACAAAAAAAATATTGGAGGAGGAACTAGTAGAACTCCAAGTCAGGGAAAAATTCTACTGGAGATAGAATTCACGGGGAAATTTGGCTAAAAGGGGGGGACAAAAACATGAAATTCTTTCACACAACTGTTATGGCAAATAGCACAAGAAAAAGTATCAGGGAAATTAGGAAGGAGGATGGCACGTACTAGTATAGTCCATCAAAGAAGTAAATGCAAAGGTGGTTAACTTCTTCAATGACATCCTAAACAAAGGAACACATAATCACCTGGAATAAAAAGACTATATTCTTGAAACGATCTCGACCCTAGTCAATGAGGAGCAGAACAAATAACTGTTTAAAGAAATCTCCAAGGAAGAGCTCAAGAATGCCTTTTCTAGCTAAACCTTGATAAAACCTTTGGTCCTGATGGATTTTCGACTAGCTTCTTCCAAAAAATTTGGGATATAGTGGGAGACAATTTGTTTGGTGTTGCAAAAGAATCTAGGAAGAAAAGGAATTATCTCAAAGCATTGAACAAAATACATTTCTAGCCAAAAAAGGAGACATAAATGATGGATGAATTTAGGCCAATTACTCTTTGCAATATTGTATACAAAGTCATCACCAAAATCATTACAAACAGATTAAAGAAGCTTCTACAAACTGTGATATCGGAGGAGCAAACTGGCTTTTCTCTAGGTAGGTCAATTGTGGAGGGATCATCATATCAAATTTAGGTTATCCACTCAACAAGGAATACTATAAATACATGTATGATTCTAAAACTTGATATTCTAAAGGCATATGACCTGGTGGATAGACATTCCTAGTAAAAGTTCTTGAGAAATTTGGCTTTGAAAAAAAATAGATTAGTTGGGTCTAGAGTTGTGTATCAACACCAAAGTTCTCAATTTTGTTGAATGAAGTGACACATGGTTTTTTCACTTCTCTTAGAGGTTTGAGGCAAGGAGACCCCCTTCTGCCTTTTCTCTTCATTATCATTGCAGAGGCGCTGGGCAGAGGAAATGGTTGGCTTTGTGCTTATAGGGGATGGAAGGGCTTGGAAGTAGCCAATGGGTTGGAGCTTAGCTCACACCAACAATTCATATATATATGATACAATCCTCTTTAGAGAAGCAAGTCACACTGAGGCAAAATAAATCAAATAATTCCTAAACAAATAATGCAAGGCTTTGGGACAAAGTATTAATTGGAGGAAGTCATAAATATTTTTCCTAAACATGAGCCTTAGTCTACAAAGAGAAATTGCAAGAATCTTTGATCTCTGCATTGCCTCCCTTCTAGGAATATTCCTTGAGATGCCTTTGTTTGCTAGGCCAAATAAAAAATGTTACTAGGATAGTTTCCTATTAAGGAGAAGAAGTAAAAATTAAAAAAATCTTCACTTGGTAAATAAAAGGAAGGAAAAATAAACCCTATCTTGAAATGGGGAAGAAACAAAAGAAATAAAATATTTCCCCTTCCACATCAAAAGAAAAGAAGGTAAAGTCTCCCCTATCATAGAAGAAAAGGTAAGTGAAAAATCTACATCAAAAATAAGAAGCTAATTGAACCTTCTACTATTGTAGGAGAGAAGAGGAAACCAGAGTCATGCCTTATTTCTAAAAAGAAGAAGTCAACATACTCCCTTACAATTGAGAATTTCCATAAAACCCAGTGAACATGATGAGGCTCCTATTGTAACTAGAAAGAAGAAGAAATGTAAGCAACATAAATCTTTTGCTAAAATTGCTAGAAATTCTCATTGAAGCTAAAATCAAAGATAAGCTCTTAGAAGGTTTCAACTAAGGCCTAGTAAATACTAAATATAGAGTCAGAAATTAGTTACAAAAGATAGCACATGTTTAGAGGATGACCACCTCCAACAAAGGAATAAATTTAATTGGATACAAATATTTTTGATAAACCTATTTAAGACTGGCCATAAGGAGAAGAAGAATTGGTTGAGATTATGCAGTAGCAGGTTCAACGGGAAGAAGGATAGTATCTATATATGTAGCATATAGAGGTGAAGTACTTTTTCAAGCAGTGGGAGACTAATTTAGGTAAGCTAATAGAGATGGCTGCTAAAGAGTTTGAAGAGAGTATTGGCCATGTACAAAACCAAGAAATACCCCATGTCATTTATGCCTCTCATACATATCTACCATCTCTTGTCCTACCGTTGCCTCAAGGCTTTGGAAGAAAGTCTAATAGTTGCAATTACAAGAAAATAAATGGAAAGAGGAGAAGAAGTATCCACAAAAGAAGTATTAGGAGTTATACGATAAAGATAAAGAGATCATCAGATTGAAGGGTCATGTAGATCATATGACAAAAATGGTGCCATAAATTATAGTTTATAGGCCACTAACAAGGGTATATGCACTATTTCCAAGAGAATAATACTCAGTTGTTAGTTTATGCAACTATACTATGATCTACCTTTCTCCATGGTCACTCCAAAATTATTTTTTAATATTTTCAATTCATCCACCCTGAGATACATAACTCTCTTTGTAAGTTCTACTAGCATAACCGTGTAGTACCTTATGATGAAAAGTGAAACCCTTTGTTTTGTGTTGGTGATCTATAGATGAGAGCACTTTGCTTCTATGTTAAGAATAAAGAAAATCAGGGTGAGGAAATGGGAGATCACAGAGAAGTGGAAAAATGAGTTGTGCTTCCATTGAGGTTTGAGTCTCGTAGCATTGGAAACATACTGAATATTTGGGTTATTCTAATATGTATGTCCGCCTGATCTAACAAAAGGTATTGAAGGCGAGATGGGATAGCCATATCATGTTTGGAAAATTAGCACAAACCACATACACAAAAGTCTCGGGGTTCTTAGAAGAAAGATGGAAAGAGTTAAGTGATGAGATAAAGAGAAAGAAGAAACACTCCTTATTTAATTACCATGAAAGCTATCAAATAGGCTAGGAGATACATGAAACTAGCAAGAGACTATGAGCTTACTTGACAACCACTCAACTTACAACCACCCTTTATATGGTGCCCACTACTAGATTGAAGAGGAATCAAAGAGTATAATGTAGAGGTAGAGGATCCCATACCATAGAGGGTCTCAGATGGCAAAGGATAGAGAAAACAAATTGCTTCTTCTGGAATCCATTCAATCAACACGTAGAGATCATTACACACTCAAATTTCAGGGAGCTGACTAGTGCAAGAGCACCTAGTTTTGAGTGCATTTTCTATATTTTGGTGTGTTAATCTATAGTTTCATTTTGGATTGTGAATAATGGATGAATCATAGGTCCACATTTGTTTGTGATATGAATTTGGAGGTTGGATGTCAATGGGATCATGTGTTTACTCAATTTTGGCTTATAATCCCTTGTAAGCCTAAAGTAGCATAAACGTGCATTTTGGTGTCAAACATCTTGAAAATCCTTATTTGGCATTGAGACATGTCATGTTAGTGTTTTTAAGTCATCCTAGGTGGTTTAAAATGAGAAACAAAGCATGAAATGCAAAACTGCACTTTTTGGCAAAAGTTGTCAACGTTGCTTGATAACATTTTGCAACTTTGAGCAACTTTTTGCAAGTTTGAGAAAATCGGTGGTTAAAGCAACCGATGGAGAGTTAGTTAGGAACAAAGTGGAATATAAATGCCTTGAGTATGAATGTAATCAGGTTGGTGAACGCCTGGAGGAAATCACAATATATTTTGAAGACCTTTTTCCAATTTTTACCTTGTATTTTCTCAAATTTGGAGCAGTAGTCCGTACTTATGGATTAATTTCATTGTTGTTCTTTGATAGTTGATTTGTACATGTTCTTTTAGTTCTCAAGAGGCATTTGAGTTAGTCTTTGTTGCAGGTTTGAATTGAGTTTTTGATTTTGATAGCTCTCGACCTGAGCAAGGGTTTTAGAGGCCCAAACATGGTTCCAGCTTGAAGTCCTTTGAGTTTCTCTCAGCCATGGAACCTTTTTACATTGTACATAATCTTTTTTTTAATTTGGAGGTCATTGAAAGGCCATTGGACATCATTCCTAGGCGAGCTTAGTCATAGCCCTATTAGGAAGTGATTGAAATTTTGCAAGTGTTTGCAGGGATGAGAAGGTTTGAAGTTTACAAGTGTTTGGAATGAGAAAGTGGGGTGTGGAAGAGCCTATGTGGAAGTTCGGAGGTGTGGTAGATCAGGGAAGACATTTAAACCCTTGGAAGAAGACCAAAAAGACCCAAAAACCCTTCAAAACATGTCATTTTCGGGTTTTGTACCTGTATAGACAAACCTAGTTTCCTCACCCGATGAATCTAATAGCTCTTCCAAAAGGGTACTCAGATCATAAATAATTTTGTCTGGTTCTCTGGAATAATTTTGAGTTATTCCTAAAAAATTGGTTAGGTAGGGCTAATTGGGGCTCAAGGGCTACTAGGCCTAGAAAATAGGGAAAAGAAAGAGCGATGGAGAAATGAATGAAACCCAATCACCAAACCAATGGATTGGTTTGGAAAAAAACCTCAAGGACACCCAATACAACCCCTGCAAACATATCTTATAATTGTGATAGAGTAAGGTTGGATTTACCCTTGTGAATCTCAACCATGCCTGAGCAGTCAATGAGCACATTTTGATTGCGAGCACTCCTAGAGAGTTTGAAAGTTTTGATTGGTTGATAAACTAGTGTAGAGTGAAGGGATCCCACTAAGGCATCACTCAACTTCCTATTGGAACAAGCTAGACTCTCTTTGAGTACCTCTCCCCATCACTGACCTTGATGAGAAATTAGTTACAATCATTTGCTCGGTGACAAGTAGGGATCTAAGTTGGGGGTGATGAATATATTTTATTATTCTTTTTATAATTTTATAATTAAGTTGTTGCAGACTTTTATCTTAGAAACTTGACACTTTCCACTGTTAGTACTATTTTTTAGGCATTATAGTATGTTTGTCTATAGATGATAAGATAATACATGAATGCATATTTATGAGTGAAATTATGTTGAATTTATATGATTATCATTATGTGGAATTTTCTTGTGCACTAATCTATCATACAACATTCAATTAGATTTCTTGATGCAATTCTTGTTGCTGATGACATTAGAAACAAAGGCAACTCCTACAATAAAAGGGACAAAATGTAGATTGAATGTTCAATGCTAAGCTATTCGTTCAATGACCACCAAAAGGACTCCTATTAGATGTAGACCTCCTTGAAACATGAGATACCTTTCCATAATGATTGTAATTAAGAATCTATTGTAATTTTGCATCGTGAATATTTATGTTTCGTAATGGTTCGTTGGACAATCCTAATAGGACTTTATTTTTGTTTATACTTTCTTAGAGTTAATAATCCTCTTCCATGATATTTGGAATGAGTGATAGCTACTATTAGTTAGTTAGTCTGAATAATTCTATATATGAGTCGAGAAAAGGCCAAACGTAGTTAACAACTCTCCTAGGTACAATTTTCTCATTTTATAGAAGTTTTGTAACATGTTTTATGTATAATGAATTTTCATGAATGAACATATTCTATGCATTTACCCCAAGACAAGGCCCACTTGATGTAAACACCACTCTATATTTCATTTCTAATTAGTTAGTGCTTAATTCAACAAATTATTATCAATTTTGTTAGCTTGTAGCATAGATTTTTGGTTATGTATTTTTTAGTACCTATAGCAATATTGTTTCATGAATGAGCATAACATAGGTTCATTAGCTTACTATTTCAATCATTATTTGTTATTGTTATAAGTTAATTTCCTTTTGTAATTGTAGTTTGCTTTAGAGGAAATATTTACTTTTGAAATTGATGTAAGATAGTTGTTTTAGAAACTAGTAGCTTCGGTAGGATCATAGTGCACATACAATGCTAACCCATTTCAAGTTCTGATTAATTAGAAAAGCAAGTTTTCAGGACCAGAAACCTTTAACATAAGATATTAAGAAATATCATCATAGCGTTCCAAAACATAAAAACTAGATACAAAACGATTGGCAAAAAGCCAGTAAACAAAAAAGACAACATAAGATAAGAACAACAAAACAACAGAAACCAGGAAAACACTGCACAATTAAAGAGTCTTCAGAAGGTCCTCCACCTTAATCACCAGCTGGTCATAGGAGGCCGCAACAACTTTGAGCTCATCCAGGTCCTTATTAGGCTTCTTCTCTTTCTTTTTTCCTCTTGTTCTAGTTTTGGGTCCTTGAACATCTCTTGTGCCTTCAGTGTTAGGGTCCATGTCCAGGGTAACCTTCTCCTCATCCAATTTGTTGATGAGAGTTTTAGTATTGCCAGCAGAGACCTTCAGAATGTTCAAGCTTTTCTCTATGATACTTTAGAGACATTCCTCAATTTTGCTGACTTTACTGACAGTTTCCGACATGGTTTGATCCATAGCATTAGCTTTTTCTTTCCTCTCCAACAAGTCTTTCTCGATTTGCTTGAATTTGGGGTTGAAGGAGTCTCTTATGTTTTCAGTTTTGACAACAATATTTGTCAAATCCTCCATATAATCAGCCATAGTCTTCCCTTCCCCTGTGTTAATAGTTTCCAGAATCTAGATTTTGTGGCTGAGTTTTTTGTTGTCATCCACAACTTTCTTGCAACTGGTGAATAACCATTCCATGGTGTCCATGAAATCTTTCATACCTTGAGGAGGTGGGTTTACGAAGAGATCAATCTTTCCAAAGTTGTCATGTTCCTTATTTGGGGTGTCATCAACCCTAAGAATTTCTCCCTTGGTCACCTCCTCCAAGTTCTGGTCAGCTTCTAGAATCTTTTTCTGCTTATGTGTTAAGCCCAATATGGAAAGCTAATGTACTGAGAGGGGAGGAGTGAATCAGTACTTCAAATCCTTTCTTCAATAATAACTTTACCGTTAAGCATAAACCAAAAATTGTTGTAACATAATATAATGCTAAAACATATAAACAACAATCATACATGATTCACTCCATAACACATATATTTTGGTTACGCAGAAACTCCTTGTTAGAGAGAAAAATTGTGGTGGGGATGGCACCCACAACTTCACTACTGCAATAATAAAGGTTGCTCAGTTAGAGCTATATGTTTAGCTATTTTTGATAGCTTACCCTATTAGGAGTATCAAGATCTTTAGATCTACCTTGCTAAAGGATTTTACAACACTTATTCTAAATGCTGCACCTGGCTAAAGACTTTACAATTTATAGACTTAGTTAGAGTCTTTTACCCTGTTAAAGGTTTCTCTTACAACTCAAAATATTACAATCAAAATCTTACAAAATATTTGCAACTTCACATCTGAAATGTTATAGCAGATTCTATGTGCTCAAAATGAAATTACCTTGCTTATAACATACCTCGGTAAATCATAAATTAACTCGGTAAACCTTTCTGTTTACTCTGTTCCTTGACTGTTCTCTGAAATCCTTCTCGGTGACCTCTGTGTATCTCTGTCAATCGTAACAGTCATAACACTCAGTGCTTTCCCATGATTTTGCTTTTCACATATGTCTTGCTTCACACACATATATTTGATCCTCAATTCATGTTGTATAAATAGATCTCTTGTGATGGTGATCTTGTTCATGCTTCGATCTTGCAAACATGATTCATTAAATGAACAACCATACAAAATTATTTCATTGGATAGATGTCCTCAAAATCATATAAAAAATATATAAGTGCAATTTCCAATGTGTTAATGGTTTCTTGTTCCTCCATCTTTGTAACATGTTTCCCATATGTGTCTAGGTTCAATGAATCTGGTAACACATTTCACTCGGTGTGTATTAACTCGGTATACCATCTTTGCTGCTTGGTAGTCATAGAACGTTACTCGGTAGACAACTTGGTGTATACTAAACTTTGTGACTTGTAACTTCTGTAATCGACTGCTCTATGCTTACCGACTGAATATTTCGGTAGTAATAACCGACTAGAGTATATAGAATGACTTTGGACATAAAACTAATGACAACTTAGTAAATAGTAACAATCTCCCCTTTTGACATTAGTTTTGAAATGTTTGACAAAACTTCTTTCAAAGTCATAGCTCAAAAAAAAATCTATATACTTACAAAATTTTACTAAACTGACAATATATATAATTGTCAATAAAATAGTACACTCAAATATACTCCCCTTATCAATATACTATACATAACTCTGATTATGCATGCACTGTGATCAATATTCTGTATTCACTGCTCCCCCTGTCAAAATTATCTGTACACTCGAATATGCTGATCTTCTCGGTATACTCCTCTTGTATACACTATACTCCCCCTTTTTGACAAACATCAAAACTAGTTACCATTTGGTGGAGACAACTGGTCAAAAATGGATTTATACTTTGTTCTTGCATCAATGAGAGTGGCCGAGAGTGCATCTTTGACACTATCCATGAGTGAATTCTGAGCTGTAATATCAGCTAATAGTGAAATCAGACCATCCAAAGTGCTTCCCTCTTGCTGAGTGGATAAGGATGTAGCCTTGTTGATCTGTTCTTGGACGAAGGACAAGTGTGGAATGAATAAGGTTTGAAGAGTCATAATGTCCATCCTTATTTCGTGCTCTTCATTCCTAAGTTCCAATTGTTGAGCCATGAGCGTTTGTAACTTGGTATAGAAATTCTGAATAGAATTTGGCTCAGTGGTCAATTTATTCGAGAGATCAGTGATCTCTTTCTCAATCACTTCTATTTTATTCTTGATATCTTTAATGAATAAAGAAAATGTACAGAGTTTCTGAAATAAATAAAGAATGTGCTTGAGTTGAGGGGACAACTCAGCAATAAATTTGACAAGTTTTACTTTACCGATAGCAATGGCTTTATGTACCTCTTCAATAATTTTTGCAATGAGCTCTTTGTCCTTCAATTTGCTCAAGTATTCAGATGCGTCTATTCCAGATGTCTCGATCTTATTAAGGAGTTCATCCGGTTGAATATGGATGGCTGCATCTTTTGTCACTGTAGCTTCAGGTAGCATTTCTGATAATAGTGCTTTGACCTTCTGAAGTACTCTGTTTTTCTTTTGTATAGCCATTTGTTTCTCTTGTTCTGCTTTGGCTTTGCATGCATAGTTCACCAAATTCAATAAGTGCTTGCCCCTTTAATTTGGATATGTCTACATTTAGCAACATAATTAGTTTTGACAAATCTAACTTGAAACTATGCTTTTTCATTTTCTTTTCTTTAGAGGAGGAGGCTTTCACCAGTTGAACTAATTCAATGGTTTGGGAGGCTTGTTCACCCTCGGTAGGTTGCTCGGTAGAGGCAACACTTTTGTCAATTTCTTTAGCCTCAGATGTAGCCTTCGGTGAATCCTTGCTCGGGGTCTCAGTTGTAACATTGTCAGTATTTGAAGGGGCTTGAGAAGTCTGTTCCTCGGTGGCCTGAGAAGTAGCTTCTCCTTCTGTAGATTGGTGACCCTCTTTTCCTTGTTCAATATCCTGAGGTGTCTCAGTTGAAACATGTTGATTTACCAGAGGATGGGACTTGACTCGTTCCAAAACTGACTCACTTGATACTAGTTTGGCATAAGCATTCCCTTCTATCATTTCCTGTTCCTGTACCTCGGTATCCATGACATCCTCATCAGGTTGTATAGTTTCAGCGAGATCTTGCTCGGTGATATCCACTATTTCAACTTCACCTTGCTCAATAGTACTCTTGATTCAAAAGATTTCTTGCCATTGTTCTTTTGTCTCCTTCTCTACATCAAGATAGAGGCCATTCATCAATTTCAGGGTTCTTTGCTTGACTAGGAAGTTAGTCTGGTAGTTTTTCAGATTATCACTTACTTCATCTACCGACATGTCTGGAAAGAGATGTACTAGACTTCTTTCTCTTATCTATTTTTCTAAGTTCATGGCATATTTCCACCTATTATCAATATGTAAATACAGTTCTTTTGGAAGAGAATTAGTTACTTCCAATGGGACCAATCAGAATTTCATAAGAGTGCAGATTACAACTTCTTCAAGTTGTCTCTTTTCTGCATCAGATCTGGAGTCATATTTTACATATCTAAATGCTCCAAATCCACCATATTGTTTCAAACTTTTGCAAAAATTATCAACACTATGTACATCTTCCTTTTTACTCTTAACAATCTGAAATTTACTTACGTCTTCAAATTTGGTGTCATTGGACTCTTTATTCAAAATGAGTCTCCAAGTAGATTTCTTATAAGTTTTTGTTACCTTGGGAACTGCAACATTTTTCTGTTTCTTGCTCGGTGACACTGCAAATGATCTAGTGTTTGGGCGCATTACTGAAGGAGTCAGTGATACGTGTGATGTATCATGTTTCTTCCTTTTCAAAATTTTCCCTTTTGGCAACTTGGTGCTCAATGTAATAGCCGCTTCTTGGGCTTCAGATTCCTCCTCGGTGATGACTTAAACGCTCTTGACAGGAGTGGAGGAAGAACCTTCTCCAAATTTCTTCGTTAATGCTTTAATCATTTTTGTTGCTTTCCTTGTAGCCTTTGGTACTACGATGCTCATTTTGACTTTTTCTTTAACTTCTTCATATGTACCGTATCTGATCTCCGTAGCATGCCTTGGCAATGCAAGAAAGGCATCTATCTGCTACTGTGTAATGTCAAAATCAATCTCATAACCCATAGGCGACAAAGATTGAGTTCTCGGTTCTACCGCATTGACATAGCAGTAGTCGGTGTCCATTTCAAAACATTTATTGTCCTTATAATTTTCCACTAACTGGGTTGGTATCCTATGCCTGTTATGCATCTTTTCCTCAAACTTGCTAAAATAATCATCCATAATCTCATTGAAGTTATCACCTAGCTGTTTGATGAAGTCATTGATTTGATGGGTGATTGGTCGGTGTAGCTCCCAAACTACATTACCAACTGATGGAAAGAATTTCTTAAAGTAGAAAAACATGCATACCAAAAGTGATTCAAACTTCAGTGTGTTTGCTGAGTTGTTCTTCTTTGGCTTCCTTATGGTGTTGAGATTTTCAAACAGATTTTTCAACAACACTTTGCATAAGTCAATCTTCATACCTTTCTTCACAATTTTATAAGCTAAATCAACAACAGCACAGGGTACATTGTTTTCCCTTGCCCATTGAAAGAAATAATAACCTATGACTCTAATTGTAAACTTCAGCTCTGGATTTGTGACATTGTTCAGTTTTAGACCTCTGCAATCAGATTCAACTCCGGTTAAAGTGATCAATTCCTTCTGTGAAATCATTTTCTGAGCTCGGGTATGGTAAAAAATAGGGTAATCGGTGATCAAGTGGATGATTTCCTTGGTGATCTTGAATGGTTGCTCCTCTAACCACATAAAGTCATCATGAACTTTGCTCAAAACAAATTTAACCCATCGGGGTTTGAAGACTCGCAGGTAGGTTAGGGCTTTGGTCAATCCCTTGACTTTAATATGTTCAAACTTGCTATCCAGTTTTCCATCGGTACACAATTCATCATATGTGTCCTTGATCTCTGTGTGACCTAGTTCCTCAACACGACACTTAGTGAAAAATCTGACATACTCAACTAATAAAACCCTATCCAAAATGAGTGAAAAT
Source organism: Cryptomeria japonica (assembly GCF_030272615.1). Lineage (NCBI taxonomy): Eukaryota > Viridiplantae > Streptophyta > Pinopsida > Cupressales > Cupressaceae > Cryptomeria > Cryptomeria japonica. Next base: position 27,574,637 of record NC_081406.1, on the reverse strand, counting down.
GCAGTTTTATCATCCAGTTTAGATGCTACTTTGGGAGGTAGTGAGTATTTCAGTGAGGGCTTCTCAATGTTCTCAACAATAACGGGTTTCTGAATCTTAGGAACCATTTCAAAATTTGGATAATCACTAACGATAGAGCCTTAGGGTTTGAAAACTTTTAACTAGTAGACGCTTTCTACTCAGTAAATATAAAACAGATATTCACAACTGATATGATCAGTTAACTTGCTTGGCAATGCGTTGTGATTGATATAAATACCTTGAATTTCACTTCGGAAGAGATTTGATCACCTTTGAATCGCTTCGCTCTGCTTTCTGAAAACTTGGTAAGTGTAAAATGACCACGCAAAAGCTTTAAGTACACATTTTACCTTATCGGGCTTCGTGCAGTTAGGTCAGAAAACATTAAATGCACTTAGTTCCACTAAACTGATTTACCTTCCTTTTCATGCTTTTACCGAGTAGCTAGACTTCCTGCATTTACCGACTTGACAAGCTTCCTGCATTTACCGACTTCTCTAGTGCTCCAAAAGACTTGATAAAATTTCAAACTTGCTAATGCATCTTAGCTATGCAGATTTTGAATTAAGTATGTGATAAAATAGGAACTATTAAGATTTGACCTTGAGAGAATGCAGTCCCCTTCATACCTTTATCGATTAATTTGGAATAGATGCACCTAACTCAGTAGGTAAGGTGCTTTCTTCATTTGACACAATTTCCTTCTTTTTCCAAATCATCTGGAATTTGCTTTTTATTTCTTCAATATCTCCTCTAGGTTGATCTCTACAATCTCTAGCCAAGTGTCCAACTTTGTGACAATGAAAACATGCCATACCAAGATTTCTCCATGATCTTCGGTTGTTCACTCCAAACCTTATAAAGCAGTTGGCACTTATATGTCCATATCTTCCACAACATTCACACCATATCCTTGTATTATAATCCCATGGTACTACAGTATACTGTCGGTTAAGATCTGTGTGAGTTCGGTAGCCTCTAGTAATTGGTCGGTGTGCAGACCACATATAGTTCTTCTGCTTAAACCAACACTTCTCGGTACTATGTCCATATCTATTGCAATTTTTACAAAACCCTTTGAATTTTGCCTTCTGATAATTGCTAGCAGACTTTGTCCTACATTGGTTAGATGTGTGACCATATTTATTGCAATTGTAACAATAACCATTGGACCTACTGACATTCGGTTGCTTACCTTTTTTGATTTGGCACATGTTGGTAGTATGTCCTTGTTTTCCACAGTAGTTGCAAATAGGCTTCTTTCCTTTGATGTTCTTCTTGTTTCCAGCTTGCTTTGATGATTCTCCTCTCTCGGTAGTGTGGATTCCCTTCTCGGTAGAGTCTTTTCCTTTGTAACCGAGTCCTGCAACTTTGTTGGGTCTTTTTGTATTCAGTTGCTCATCCAACATATTTGATGCTTCATAACTCTTCTTCTGTGTTTCTTTGGATTTCTTCTCTATTTCAAGTTCATCAGTCAACCTTGATACTTCAAGTTTCAATGCTTGATTCTCATCATCTTTCATATTTGCTTCATGATGTGCATAACCCAATTGATCTAACAGATTTTGTTGAATTCCAGTCAACCTTGTGATTTCAATATTCTTTTCAGATACTAATGCTTCAAGCTGTTGTTTTTCTCTTTCTAGATCTCTTAATTTATCCTCGGTTGTCCTCAATGCATCAAGATTTTCAGTCATCTGTGTGCTGAAATGTTCATGTTCTCTTTTCATTGCTTTTAGTTGATCATTCAGTGCTTTGTTCTTTTCTTTCAATGCTCCAATCATTTCTTCAGTCTCTTCATATATTCTGTTCTCAGATGATGTCTCAACTTGTTCCACCAGCTCTTGAGAGTCCTGCAAATCATCAGACAATCTTCTTCTAACTTTCAAAGATTTTTGCATTTGTTTTTGCATGTCAACAATCACTTGATTAGCATGATCCAATTCATTTTGAAGATTCACAATTCTTTGAGATTGTTTGTAGCCTTCCATTGATAAGATCTTTCTCTTTGGGCAGTTAAACCCTTTTCCAAGATTCAAGCTCTGATACCAATTGTTAGGGCCAATATGGAAAGCTAATGTACTGAGAGGGGAGGGGTGAATCAATACTTCAAATCCTTTCTTCAACAATAACTTTACTGTTAAGCATAAACCGAAAACTGTTGTAACATAATATAATGCTAAAACATATAAATAACAATCATACATGATTCACTCCATAACACATATATTTTGTTTATGCAGAAACTCCTTGTTAGAGAGAAAAACTGCGGTGGGGATGGCACCCACAACTTCACTATTGCAATAATAAAGGTTGCTCGGTTAGAGCTACATGTTTAGCTATTTCTGATATCTTACCCTATTAGGAGTATCAAGATCTTTAGATCTACCTTGCTAAAGGATTTTACAACACTTATTCTAAATGTTGCACCTGGCTAAAGACTTTACAATTTATAGACTTTGTTAGAGTCTTTTACCCTGTTAAAGGTTTCTCTTACAACTCAAAATATTACAATCAAAATCTTACAAAATATCTGCAACTTCACATCTGAAATGTTATAGCAAATTCTATGTGCTCAAAATGAAATTACCTTGCTTATAGCATACCTCGGTAAATCATAAATTAACTCGGTAAACCTTTCTGTTTACTCTGTTCCTTGACTGTTCTCTGAAATCCTTCTCGGTGACCTCTGTGTATCTCTGTTAATCGTAATAGTCATAACACTCAGTGCTTTCCCATGATTTTGCTTTTCACATATGTCTTGCTTCACACACATATATTTTATCCTCAATTCATGTTGTATAAATAGATCTCTTGTGACAGTGATCTTGTTCATGCTTCGATCTTACAAACATGATTCATTAAATGAATAACCATACAAAATTATTTCATTGGATAGATGTCCTCAAAATCATATAAAATATATAAGTGCAATTTCCAATGTGTTAACGGTTTCTTGTTCCTCGATCTTTGTAACACGTTTCCCATATGTGTCTAGGTTCAATGAATCTGGTAACACATTTCACTCGGTGCGTATTAACTTGGTATACCATCTTTGCTGCCTGGTAGTCATAGAACGTTAATCGATAGACAACTCAGTGTATACTAAACTTTGTGACTTGTAACTTCTGTAACCGACTGCTCTATGCTTACCGACTGAATATTTCGGTAGTAATAACCAACTAGAGTATATAGAATGACTTTGGACATAAAACTAATGACAACTTAGTAAATAATAACATTATGATCCTCCAGCTCCTTCACATTCTCATCCTTTCTCTTTTGTTTGTTTCTGGTCTGTGTATGGACTTTAGTTTTCTTTTTTTGAGAACCCTAGGGTTTCTCCTTCTCTGAATCTTCCGAGCCCTCCTCCTCCTCTGAGCAGCTAATCTGGAGAATTTTGCCTTTGGGTTTCTTTCCCTTCGAGGAGGAAGGCCTGGTTTTCAAATATTTCCTCTTCTTACCTATTTTGACTTCCAAGTCATCCATACTCTCCTCAGACTCGCTCGTTGGATCACTATCATAACCCTCATCCAAGGAAAAAACAGAGTCCGACCCATCCTCCTCAGACTCATAAATAGAAGGCTCATAAGTTAAATTTACCTTATGATAAGTTAAATTTACCTTATGATAGATTAGAGTCAATATAGGATGGTTCATCCCCGAGTCATAGAAGCCAATTTAATTAGCCTAAATTATCAAGTGGATGTAACGAACACTACAACCTCTAGGATTGGCTTTAATTGCTCATGTTTTTATGACCTTGGCCCATTTGATTTGTTACTTTCTATGCTAGGCCCCTTTGCTAAGACTCTCATGGGTGTGCCCTTTTACCACCCTAACCATTTTTGTGATTATTGTACTGTTTTATCTTTACTAATACAGAGGTAAATAGGATATACTAACAAAAAGAGAGAGGCAAAAATAGCCAAAAGGACTTTGGTTGTCAATGAATGGAATTGTACATGTAGAAAATTATTTATTTTCAAACATTTTTCTATTCATAAAAAATATTCTTATTGTTCCATAAATAAATGTAATGGTCTCATTCAAAGGAAGAGAGAATGTTGAATAGCAAAGCTCTACTAGATTGTATAATTTTAGGTCTTTCAAGGCAAATATTTTATAATCGTCAAGTTCATAAAGAACAAATATTGTGACTATGCACTTGGCCTTTCACATTTATTTGTTAATTTATATGAAGTGAAATGTTTTGCTTTGTCATGCTCTCTTTTCATTCGTCAATATATATTTTTTTCTTTTTTATATTGCATGTGTAGCCTTGGTTATAAATATGAAACTATCTAATCCCTTGCAAATTAGTTACTACGTAGATCCCACCTTGCATTCTTGCATTTGTGTTCTTGTTTCACAGTTATGAATTTTATGTAAAATAAGTCATATGCAAGTAAGAGGGTTTTGTAATTGGAAAATCACCTTCTTGGCTAGGATTTAATTTTAATTTCATTCTCCCTTTTCTTAAAATCTATAAAATAATTTCATTAAAGATTTGATGAAGAGATAAATTTTATAATCTTGGAGGTCATTTTGCAAGTTGAATTTCATTATTGTAAAACTTCCCATGTTGATGTAATTTATATGTAGGTATAACATTTAGTTGTGAATTTGATGTCCAATAATTATCACTCTTTGATGGACCCAGATAATGAGAACATCACTTATTTTCATAGTTTACATAACTTCATGTTGTAGAAATTTATTAGGGCACACTAATTCCAATTCTTTGATAATTTTGACAATGTTTTATAATTTATTTATGTTTTATAATTTTGACATTTTATAGAAATCGTGGGTGGAAACTTACTACTCTTTGAGAACATTAGAAAATCATTGTCTTCCTTCTTTCACACTACTTCTTGCATGGTTTCATAGGGGCTACATCTATTCCAATTAGAAGACTTTATATTGCAAGTCTTTATTTTCACAAATGAAATGTCAAGATTTCAAACAAATAAAATAAGTCAATGTTTTATTTTTATGAACATTTGAATGCAAGTGCTAGTAATACCTTTTTATTGCTCATGTGTATAGATTTTGAACACTGAGATGATGTGAAACCGAGAAGATAATCAATCAAAAGCATCTTTTTGGATTGGACTTATTGTCTTGTTTTACTCGAGCATTCAGAATTTATAGTAAATTTACACATACATTAAAGTGGGGTAAAATACAAAGAAAAAAATACACTCTTTATAATTTCCTTCTCTTATCTTATACTCACTACACCCTTATTAATAAATATATTCTCTATGTGTCTAATTGATATTTATAATGTGTAATTTGAGAAAACCCAACATTAACCTTGTATTTGTTGCAAAGAAAATGCATGTTACTCTAATTATTTTGTTGCTTTACTTTAAGATGTAAGATTTACAATAAATTTACATGTATGCTAAAGTGGAGGCTATATGTAGAGAAAAAACGTACAAACTTTTTAATTTCCTTCTCTTGTGGTGCACTCACTACACCCTTGCTAAGAAGTATGTTGTCTTAGTATTCATTTTGAAAAGTTACAATATGCAAGTCAACCAAGCCCAAACTTACCTTTGGCGTACCTATTTTGAATGGTCCTGTATACACCTAAAAATGACTAGAGATAATTAAATAAATATTAATTATTTATTTAACAGCTTCATTCTTCCATCAATGGATAAATTGAATATATATATATTTTTTGATTCAGTTGTCTTATTCCTCTAAATCAACTTATGAATTAAATATCATTATTTGATTAAAATTCATCATGATTCTTCTAAAGTTTATCTTGATCAAATAATTCTAAATTATTTAATTAATCATCTAACCTATGTCTTCAATTTTAATTTCACATCATCTCATCCTCCACATCATTTCCTCCATCTCATCTTCCATGTCATCATGCCATCTCATCACCATGTGCCTAAACAAATTAAATATTTAATTCCTCAACTATCCTTAACATAATTCCTAGTCAATAGGATGAGAAGACTCGTGTGTTCTCCTATCTCCTATATTCTCTCTCACATCCCTATATCTTAGAGGGTGGTTTTGTCCACATCAACCAAGTCAAAGTGATTCATTGTCCACTTTTCCTAGGAAGCCTAAATCTTCTCCAACCTCCCTAGATTATTGACTTCTTCATGTCTTGGGAAACCTATATTCTCTCCAAATATCCTATATCTTTGGGGTCTTCATCCCTGGTCAAGGTGAGCATGATGCTATGCGTAATTTCTTTCCACCTTGTCCTCCACCTTGTCATCCTAGGAGGAACATCTTCCCCCTTTATCTCTCACATCTCAACCGATTCTTCTCATCCATTCATTCTCTCAAGATTCACTCTCAACCATTGATCTTTACCACCTTGGATTTGAGCCATGGAAAATCTATAAAGGGAAGCCTTTTTCCACCATTTGAGGCTAGTCACCATTAGAGTAATCAATAATTCGAGCATTCTAGCTTTCCAGCAAATAGAACATTTCAAAAGCATGCCTTTGACTTAGTATAGTATCACTTAGTAGCTTATCATATCATAATCCATCATTGTATTGCATTATCCTCACTATCTCTATTCTAGTTGCATCATATTTCCACTCCATTGCATCTCTCATACTGCATCTATGTCCATTCAACCTTTTGTCATCTTGAAGCAACATCAGTGCATTTCGAGAGCAACCACACCAACAAGATCAAAAGCTGATAGGACACAATGGGACATACATGAAGGTTTATTGTTTTAGTTTACTTTGTTTATTTTGTTTCATTGGTGTCTTGGTCATTTTTGAAGATTCTTAAGTCTTGTGGCAGCGTATTTTATTTGTCTCATAGTAATTAAATTTCCTCATCACAGGGCCAAAACCATTTCTCTTCCTAATCCTTTTCAATCCTAGAAACCATCACTATTGTAATACCATACATCTTGATTACCATTTGTTTCCTTGATTCCCAAGTTGACCCTTGTCTAAGAATTAAGCAATTATAGCTGTCTATTTAAAGACAATCCCCTAAACATCATTAAAAGATAACCAATAGATACTCACAAGCATTATTTCACATATCATTAAAGTAGTTATATTATCATTAAAAATTGTGAAAATGACAACAATAGATTTGATCAAAGGCAAAAAGGGAGAGATATGGCTTCCGAATGCTAACATATTAGGTCTCTAAAAGGTATTCATAAACAATATTGATAATATGCACATGTTTAAATATTGAAGGAGTGAACCTTGGAGTAACAGACTAACATAAATAAAATCATAGAAGAATGATATGATTATAATATTCCACATATTAGACAACAATAACAATTCTATTTCATTGAATTACAAAATTCAATAATGCATCAATTCAATGTAATTAAAAAATTATAAATAAATCTAATTACAAAATAAAAAATAATAACAAATTCCAATTATTTTCCACATCAACTCTTAAAAATCTAAATACCCTAATCTTTATATTTTAATTAAAGTATTTTTTAAAATTTTAAAGTACACTTTAGGTATTGTGTATTAAACTAAATTATAATTATTTGGTATCAAATTAGTGTGAGAGTTTCACTTCCATTCTTGGCTAATACAAGGACACTTTGTTTTATGAGCCGCGGTGAAAGATAAGGTGTCTTTGTTTTATTGGCAAGGACAAATATTAGAAGTTCCTTTTTCCCTGCGATACGTAAAGGGAGGCAATCTCGTCAAATATAAAAATAATAAAAAAATTTGCACACATGTTTCCTTACGTTAAATAAAAATAATAAAATGAATTTGAAAACAGTGCCACTTCCTTCAAATCCCAAAATTGCAAATATGCCACCTAAGCAACATTTTGCCAGCAAGGCGAGATAGGGCGCAGCTAAAACTAAATCATTTCCCTGACCCGGAATTGAAAACAGTTTCCAATCCAGTTAAATTCACGCATGCCTTTATTTTCCATACTGAGGATCACAAAAAATCAGTTCTCGAAAGCCTTCAAACTTCATATCGGATCTGGAGGACTTTCTTTTATCTGCTTCGACTTTTTGCAACAAATCGAATTCGATCCAGATTCGCTTGTTTTTATCTTTCATTTTGAACTCAGTTTGCGCCAGATTCCGGGGTTTTTGCTGTAATTAAGAGCAGGCAAAATGCCGTCTACGTTCGGAGAGAAATTGACGACATTCGAGGACTCCGAGAAGGAGAGCGAGTATGGATACGTTCGGAAGGTGCTTTTATTCTGATCCATTTTCTGCACTGGCTTTCTTTGCATTGGCTTTAAAATGCTTGGATTTTGCAGCGAATTTTAGATTACAAGTTAAGATATAGGATTGAATTTTTTAGCGGACAATTTGTATAGAAGCGGGGTTTCATGATTTTTTTTTCTTTGTGGATTTGCGATGCTAAATGAATGAGTGGAAGGAAGAATTCCTTAGTTCATTCAATGAATTCCTTCATCTAAGAATAAGCTATAAATACTAAAGCATCAGAGAAGCTTCGCATATATGATTGACCAGTGAAAGCTTGAATCTGAAATTTACGATTTCTCCTCCTAAGTTTTAATTGGTGAATTTCCCTTGATTAACCTTCCTCTTTGGATGCCACTACTGCGGGATATATGTTCTGTCAAAGTTCTAGGAACTTAGTTTTTGTCTAGTCTGTAGCAGTCTCAGCAGATCAGTAATCCATCAAATTACAGCACTAAAATTGTAGTGAGGAATAATATACTAGAATGGGATTTGTCTTCTATCAAAGTCACCAGAGATCAAGCTTGCATCTGGGTTTTCCAGTTGGTTTGTATCTGCAGATCAGTATTTTAATTTTTATCCAACTTTATCATTAGATATGTGCCATTAGGATTTGAATGCTACTCTGGTGTATGTCTTCTGTCAAATTTACCAGGGTCTCCTTTCGGTTGTCTATTGTATGCATAAATCAGCATTCTATCCAACTCGTAAAATTATTCATGTGTCACAAGGATTTTAATTCTATTGTTGGGTTCCCCCCAGTCAAAATTGGCATAGACTAAACTCGTATCTGAAATCATCCGGTTTAACGGTTAACACTTGTCATGAGGATTTGAATATGCGTCAGGGTATCTCTTCTGTCAAAGTAACAGTACATTTGGGCTCATCTGTTCGGTGATGCTACAAATCAATATTAATATCGAATCTTAACTCTTAACATGTATTATAAGAATCTGGACACAGGTTCCTGAAAGGTTTACTGCTTAAGTTCATTACATGTGATTACAAATTTTATGAGTTTTTTCCGATGATGATAGATTCATCATTTTTATTACCAACAATTTAAATGATAAGATTTGAGTATTGGAAGGGATCGAATACTGCTTTGTTTTCTAAGGATCAGTTGAAGCTCTATTTTGCATGTGGTATTAATGAGTATAGAGGGACCAGATTTCTGATGTCATTGCAAATCTTGAACTCGCGAGATGATTATTTAATTATGATTACTCATGTTATTAAAGCAAATCTATTTGTATGATCCTCACCCAGAAACCAGTTAGTTGTGAACTGATCAGAAAGAATAACATTCCTTGTGATTTGTTTCTCAACATCAAAGTTTAAACTTCACTGAAGTGGTTTGAATGTCAGTATACTCCAAAAGAGTTGTTTCACGAGTCTTTCATCCATAAACTCTGCCATTGGACTGGAACTCAGGTTTTGAGAAGAAAATCAGTGGAGCTCTTAGCCCAAACAGATAGGTTCTATTTCTTTGTCGATAGTTGCAAACAACATAAAGAGAAGCTGAATGCAGTGACAGGAATCGTGGAACAATGTTTCTATTGCCAAAGGTCAATGGAGGCAGTATTTTTCACAAGTAGATTAACCTAGTGATATAAAATATGAGATTCTATTCTTTCAAAAACATTATTTTTTGGCAGAATTTGAAAAAGAAGGTTGGGTTCATATATTGCAAACAAACTAAGACAACAATTTAGAAGGAAAAGCTTCCCAGTTGCATGTTATCAGGAGCATCTCTGAGAAGGCTTTCACATGGAGGGACCACAATTGCTGAAGGAGGACCAGTTCCTTCTGCACAAATGACGCCAATGACAGCCTCCTCAAGGCTCTTTGTTTCTCATCTTAGTGTCAACTTCTATTATCTTTATACCCCCCCCAAAACTTTCATTATAATTTATTTTCTCTGTCTCGGTGTTAGAAATAACACAGGGCTTTTAAGTTTTGACACTTGCCTTGACAATATGGGAACTATGTAGATATCCACTAAATCCCTGTTCAAGCCTATTCTGGATGCTATTGCCTCTTCAAAGGCAGAGTCTTCATCCTGATTTTCCTTGTTGTCTTCATGAGAATTCACCTTTTTTCATTTAGGTGATTTTGGGTACATGCCTAAGCATAGGTAGGGTATGAGGGTGCCTGGGCCAGCAGTACATTCACTTTAATTATTTTTTGTATTTCATTCATGTTTTAACTTTTTATAGAAACATTTTTATTTTGCCTGGCTTCTTCAAAGCGTCCTTGCAGAGGATCCACCTCCCCGCTTTAGATGAGAGACTTCTCTTCCTCCAAATTCTGCAATTCGTCATATTTTTCCTGGCCACCTCCATGCTCATCAACAGTTTGACCTTGTATCTCCTCACATACAGGTAGCTTAGAAACCCTGCTTACAAAGTTGACAATCAAATAAAAGACTGCACTTTCACCTACCATTTTTGCCATATTTTTCACAAAAAATGTTGCTTGGTTTAGGCATTAGTCCTCTTTCTCCTTGACTTGTCTAGGCCATAAGAGTCAATTACAGAATTTACCACTGCTAAATTGTCTGGAGTAATATGAATCCTAAGAGCATCGCAAAATCTCCTGTTTGAAACTGCACCTTCTTCAGAGGATCTTTTCTCACATTTTTGGTAACCATTTAACTTCCCAAGCTCAAGCAAGAAATTGAAGACTCATACCGAGGAACATAAATTTTAGAGAGAAATTAGATGCAAGAATGAATGCCATTGAAGCAAACGTAGAGATTAAAAGGTTGGCATTCCTGTCATGGAGGGTGCCATTACAGGCAGGACTGAGCAAATATGCTGATCAGTTGGCATTGCTTGTCATCAGCTTCTATGGGAAATGATCTCTTTGTACAGGTGTTTTAATGTGATTTTTTTGCATTAGCAAATAGATACTTGCATAGCCTTTCAATAGGTCTCCATTGTGAGACAATTAATTAATTTTTTAGCATTTTGCTTAGGCTAAGTGTGCTCAAGTTTATCAATTTATCAGGGTTAATCTTTTTATTACTCTGAGGGTGTATTGCATGGTCACTGCATCATATAATAAATCATTCTGTTTTTTTGCAGTCTTTGAAGCAATGTTCAAAGCTGATTGTTTCAAACCTTGGTATTAGATTTTAGCCTTCCTCTAAGATTCTTTTTTACTTCCAACCAGGTGTTGAGCCCTTCGAAATTCCATTTAGAATGATTTACAAGTTTTCTTCCACCACAAGGGAGTGGAAATCTAAAGCTAGCACCAGTTTCCATCCTTCCAGTATAACAGTTGCCTGACTCATTATTTGTTCCCTTTAGGATATAGAAATGAACTCATACTTTTAAGATACTGTTCTGGTTTCTGATTAGAAATCTTGGCCTTGTCTTGGTCATGCCTAGATCTTGTACAAATGGTTTTTATTGAGTTTTTTAAATCTCTGGTAAACTTGTACAAATAACCTTAACTTGCTAAGAGGTAGGATATGACAATATAAAATATGAATCCTAAAAGCATCGCAAAATCTCCTGTTTGAAACTGCACCTTCTTCAGAGGATCTTTTCTCACATTTTTGGTAACCATTTAACTTCCCAAGCTCAAGCAAGAAATTGAAGACTCATACTGAGGAACATAAATTTTATAGAGAAATTAGATGCACGAATGAAGCAAACGTAGAGATTAAAAGGTTGGCATTCCTGTCAAGGAGGGTGCCATTACAGGCAGGACTGAGCAAATATGCTGATCAGTTGGCATTGCTTACATCATAATCAATCATCAGCTTGTACAAATGGTTTTTATTGGGTTTTTTAAATCTTTGGTAAACTTGTACAAATAACCTTAACTTGATAAGAGGTATGATATGACAATATAAAATGAGCTCAAAGTCAATTAAATCTTTTCAACTTTTGTGGAATATTTCATCTGAAATAAAATGTTTTTTACGATATGATGCCAACTATCAATAGGTATGATATGAAAATATAAAATGAGCTCAAAGTCAATTAAATCTTCTCAACTTTTATGGAATATTCAATCTGATATAAATTTTTTTATTGGTGTGAGGTCAGCTATTGAGTCATTTACTAGAGCGAAATAGCTTCTCTGATTATTATGCAGTTTTTGTTATTGGCGGTACAACTATGCGGTTTCACTGTTTCATTATGTCGCTTTTCTTGAAAATCTGGATGGTTTGGTTGCTTGGTAATGTTTGCAAATGTTGAACAGTAGCCCAAGGTTTCTGTACTAACCTTCTTACTCTGAAGACGGCTTATAAGAGATAAACTTCTTGTGGAATTGTTATTCACCTGTAGTGGAGGTAAAGCACAGAATTTTGTGCAATCATTTTCTGACTTGCTGATTCGCTCTTTTATTTTTGGCATACAATCGTCATACCAGGTATCAGGACCTGTTGTTGTGGCAGATGGAATGGGAGGAGCTGCTATGTATGAGCTTGTTCGGGTGGGCCACGATCATCTTATTGGTGAAATTATTCGTCTGGAGGGTGATTCGGCCACCATACAAGGTATAATCCTTCGAAAATATGTAGTTCAATTTGATTGTTCAATCACTTAATCAAAGTGGCAAAATCAACTTTCTTGACGATCTTCATCCAAAAACTATCATTTGAAGTTGATAGTACCTTTATTAGGAATGCCTGTTATCATTATTTTTTGTGGTTGTGGAAGTTTTGCATGCTTTATCCTTTTTGAATAAATATCATGGCGGGAAAGTACTAATTCACAGTTGTTGTGAAATTTTAGATCACTAATTGTATTAAATTTTTTCTCAACAGTTTATGAAGAGACTGCTGGTTTAATGGTGAATGACCCTGTCTTGCGGACACACAAGGTATTGATTCACCATTCTCCTATTATTAGTCCATAGCTAAAGGAGCTTGGGTGCCATAGGCTATGTTACTAAAACCTATTTGAGAGAATTAAGCTTTTGGTTTTATATTCTTTAAATTTATGAGGTTCTTTGGTTTTGATTGTAGCCACTATCTGTAGAGCTTGGACCAGGAATTTTGGGTAATATTTTTGATGGCATTCAGGTTTGTCTCTTCTTATGCTCGTATTCCTTCCTTTATTGTGATGTTTTTAGCAATAAGTTTTCTAGTCTTGCTAGTTATTATACTGCTATACACATATAGTAGCCAGTTTGGTGAACAAATTTTTTGTGCTCAATATAAAAGAACACAATATACCTTCTATATAGCATAATAGTGACAATTTACAGGCATGGTGGTTTTTATGACTCAGATTAATAATTGAATATTTAATATTCTTGCACTACTTTTATGGTTCTGTGTTTGTCATTTAGTTAACTTTTTTAAAGCTCATGAATCATTCGATCTTACAATGCTTCTGCTGCATTGGTGGGATTTGGCAAACAAATATTGCTGATGAGGGATCATTTTGTTACTGAAATGCAGAGGCCTTTGAAGGCAATTGCTATAAAGTCTGGTGATGTGTATATTCCTCGAGGAGTTTCTGTTCCAGCACTTGACAAGGACACAGCCTGGGAATTCCAGCCAAAGAAACTATGTAAGGCTAATGATTAGATGTGACTGTTTTCTAACAGATTTAGATCTTAGTTTTTAGATCTTATTGATTGTATTGCATGCTATGTCACAGCTATTGGAGATGTCTTAACTGGAGGTGACTTATATGCAGTAAGTTTTTTTGTTTCCCCTAAACTTCGGAAAATATAGTTGCCTTTTGAACACTTATTTGTTATTTAGTTTGCAATAAGGAACTTATTCTTTTTAACAAATTATGTTGCAGACAATTTTTGAAAATAGTCTGATGGAGCACCGCATTGCTGTTCCTCCTGGAGCAATGGGCAAGATAACATATATTGCACCACCTGGTCAATACACTATTCAGGTTTGTCTAATTTATATCTTTCAAGTTAGTCTATGGGAAGGTTGTCATAGCAAGTTCATTAGAGGATAGTTTATTCCAAAGATTCTGGTCATAAAATTCCTTTTGTATAAATTGCGGAGTCTTGAGGGGATTGAAAGAGAATGTAAATCTGGTGGCAAAAAGGAGTCTGACCTTGATGACAAATGTTGTTGCTGTATTGTCTCAAGCAAAGCATGATTCCTAATTCTTTTTAAAGTCGTTATTTTTACTGCAATTATAGCATTTTTATGCCACATGTCTTGTAACTTGTAAGTACGGTGAATTCTTGTGTCTGAAACTAATGAATAAGGTGAATTCTTGTGTCTTAAACTATTAGTCATTAGTTGTCAACTTATATTAGTTATATCTAATCCATTCAGTTTAATTAGGCACTTGAAAATTACCAGGGGCGCATATGTATGTTGCTGATCGAAGATCTAGCAAGCTCTTAAAGTCTATATGTATGCATCATAACAAGGAATCGGTGTTTAATCTCTTAAAGTTTCTTCAATGGGTTGCTTGTAAAGAAGTGCTTTGGGTCAGTCTCAGCCAGCTGCCTATTAGGCAATGTTTTCTAATTAGTGGGTTGTGCATTAAGTGCTCTGGGTCGGTCTCAGCCATATGTTTATATGGCAATCTTATGGTACTAGGTATATAAATCAATGCAGGTGATCTGAAACAGATTAATTGGACTTCATGTAAAAAGGTCTGAAGAGGTCTCAGAACACGGGCAGAACTCCGATCCTGGAGAATGATCAAGTTGTTATGGGATATCTTGGAGCAGGCTTTGGCAGAATAGAAAAGTGGTTTTTGAGCATTTTTGGCTTTTGGGCAACGCTACTGGGTGCTCTTAGATGGCTATATTGGAACTGCTGAGGTGTTCTGACAACTACTGTGGTAGTTTTGAAATCACTGTGGTAATTTGTTAGAAAGTGGCTGTTCTGACCTAAGTCACCGCGTTCGCTGAATTTTCGGCTTCAGGTTCAAAATTCGGCAAACTTTTAAAAAATGTATGAAATTCGCAGAAATTCGTTTAAAATTCACTGGATAACAGGTAGAGGTTTTGGCCGTTGGCAGATGACTAGTTCTCTGTTGCTGTGGAGAGGTATGGGGGCCGTGGAAGAGCTACAGGTCGACGGTGTGCCTGGTCACCAGCAGGGTTTGAAGCCGCGTCCGAGACAAAGGATGTAAACTTAAAATCTTGCCCGATATAATGTTGTTGTCCAATATAATGTTAACTAAAATGCACGATATAATGCTAACTAAAATGCCCAATTTGATTGACCTCCTATAATGAAAACATTTTAGTATAATATTGTTGCCCGATATAATTTTAACCAATATTAAACATCTAATATACATTATTAATAAATATTAGTTGTCTAATATACATTATCAATTAATAATAATAATAATGTTAACTAATATATTAACATTTATTATAAAAGTTGTCAGATTTAACATTAATATATGAAAAAATAAATATTTTAAATTATTTAATTCAAATTTTTAATTATTTATATTTAAAATTTGATAAATCTAAATTAAAATATATAAATTAAATTAAACAAATTTAATATTGTTTGTTCTAACATTTTTTAGCTATTAGATATATTATTTATATTTTCTAAAAAATAAAATTTATATAAAGCGAATTTAATGGCGATTTTTTTTTTCGAATTTTTTCCTCTTGCCGTATTTCATCCAAATTTTATTGTTGGCGAATTCGAACTCGAACTCGAACGCGGTGACTTAGGTTCTGACTATAACAGAAAATAGTTTGTGACATTCCATTTCCCTCAACTTCCTTTGACTCTTCCACTTTCTTTTTGCATTGTAAGGCTATACTATGCATTGCAAACTTGAATTAGGCATTTACATTTATGTGGTGTTTTTGTAGTGTATCAAATTATATGACGTTTTATTGGGATTTAACTGCATAGTTTTTTAGTCAATATTTATTGATCCGTATTTCATGAATAGTGGTTGACAAGAACTCATCTCTCATGAGCATGAATGGTCCACTTTGCACTCATTGCATTTAGGCGATGCTCATAGGGGTGAAGCATTGGGATTTTTTGGGAGGTCATCCATCCCAATACCAGGACTCAATCACACTTAAGCATGGAGTTTCCCCTCAAATCAAGCCTACTTAGCTTTGACCATAACAAAAAATAGTTCATGGTGTTCCATTTCTCTCAACTTTTAATCTTCCTTTGACTCTTCAACTTTCTTTTTGCATTGTAAGGCTATATTTGCCATTGTAAATACAAATTAGGCATTTGCATTTAGGCGACATCTTCACAATGTATCAAATTATAAAATGTTTTATTAGGATTCAATTGCATAGTTTTTGGGTCAATATTTATTTACCCATGGTTTGTGACAAATGGTTCACAAGAACTTATCTCTCATGAGCATGAATGGTCCACTTAGCACTAATTGCATATAGGAGATGCTCATGGGGGTGAAGTATCAAGATTCTCTAGGAGGTCACCGATCCTAGTACTACTCAAACTTAATTGCACACTTTTATTTCCTAACTAGGTGCAATATATCCATTTGGTTGAGTATTATAGATTTCTTCCTCAAGATCTCCATTAAGGAAAGCAATTTTATCATTTTAACATCCATCTAATGAATTTTCACCCTAACATGAGTTGCCATCACTAGAACCAACTTGATGCTCTTGATCTTTGTAGTGAGGGTAAAACCCCTAATAGTTAACACCTTTTTGTGCATAGCCCTTTGTATTTTATCTTGAACACTTATTTACATCCAACTACTTTTTTCCTTGGTGGAAGAATGACAAACTCCTAAATGTTATTTTTCATCAATGCTTAATGTTATGACTTTTGCATCCATGACATCTCTCCAAAATTGTGAGTCAAGTACCCATTTCACTATTTTTGGTATAGTGTTTTGTATCACTATGCACAAGAGAGCCAAATTTACTTCTTCATGAGCCTTTTTATGAGTCTTTGGCCTTGAAGCAAATTGATCAGAAACTACATCTGACTTTGCTTCTTTCATGGTGCAGAATACCACTTGGGTATTTCATGCACAATATATGAGGATGACGGTGGAGGTTGTTCAATTTGAAATAAATCTTCACCACTTTCATGTTTAATGTCCTAAATTTCTTGGTCACTTTCAAATATCTTTGATTCTTGTTTTGAGGTAAGAGATGGTGTGGTAGGTGTGTTGCAAACACTCTCCTCATCAAAGGAAACATATTTACTCACATTCAACTTATTTATAGTTGGATCTAGGAGTTGATATCTCTTTAACTTCAAATTGTGTCCAAGAAAAATACTTTTCAAATACATCTCATCCAACTTCACTTGGGGGATGTGCACGAAAGTTGCACAACCAAACACCTTTAGATGTGAGATGGAGGGCTTTGTCCTATTCCATGCTTCTTCATGAGAGATCTCATCAAGCACCTTTGTGGTGCATGTGTTCAACAAACATATTATTGTGTGAATTGCTTTTGTCCAAAATGTAGGAACTTGATCTTCATTTCCATGATGGCACGATTAGATCTCAATACACACCGTTTTGTTGATGTATATATGTAGTGGGTAGTTGTTTTCTTTTAGATATGTGGAGAAACCATTTTCAGTGAATTTCCCCCTTGACCTGAGCATGTTGCATTTAGAGAACAACTAGATGACCATTCAACAAGGGGTTTAAACTCTTTGAACTTTACAAATGGTTGAGCTTTGCTTGTCAAGCAATATACCCATATCTTCCAATTGTGATCATCTAGAAAGAATTGGAATTATTGAGCATGATTATGACTTAGTTGCATTGGTCCACATAGATTGATTCATTTTTTTGTTGTGGAGTCTAATGCTTTTTAGAAGTACAGTTGGAGAAAAGATCTTCAATTTTCTTTATTGGGGGAAGTTCTTGCACCATGTCTCATTTACTCAAGGCAAGAAGAAAACCAAAATTGAGATGATGAAATTGTCTGTGCTAGAGTGTGGTGGATGAAACATCAACCAATTGAAATGCCTTACCAACCTAGAGGCACAATTTATAACTTCATTATTGCAAGTCTTTTCTTGAATGAGACATAGTTTGTTACCATTATATCTATTAAATTCAATTATCAAGTTGTGCTCTATAATTGACATATAGACGAGGTTTGTGGTGAGCCTTGGAACATAAAGAACCTTGTAAGTTAATATGTGTGGGTTTTAAGTGGCAATGAAATGTATTTCCAAATGAAACTTGCTCATATGAAATTAATGTGGTTAGGTTGACAAACCACCCTTTTTCTCTCATTGTATGTTATTTTGAAGAGGATGTGGATGTTTCTGTAGTATACATTTAGTCCTCTTATTAGAATCTTTTTTGGAAACAACATTTTTTTGTTGCTTGTCAGTCTTCTTTTTTTGTTGGGGATTCCTTTGCTCGCTTCCCTCGGATTTTTGGCGTGGTGTTTAGTAGCTTGATTCTCCATTTATAAAGGAGTTGTACCAAAAGTCTTGGAGAATATGCCCCCTCACATTTGGCATATCATCTGTTATGCATGTTGATTGTTCTATTTTGGTTTGGATGGACTTGTGTCAACATTTAGTTTTTTTCTTTTTTGGTGATATTGTGATGCGGGAGCCTAATTTTTAGTGGATTTTGTGATCTCATCTTGAATTCCTTCTTGTTGTGGAAGCAAATATACCAAGTCTTTGAATGCAATCTTTTTTGCTAGCCACCTTGGTACAAGTGACAAACACTTGAAAGGAAAGGGATAGTGCTCTATGGTACAAGATAGTCATCCAAAATGATTTTTCCTTGTACTTGGAGTTATTTCCTTAATTTTGTTAATTTTTGCAAGAATCCCTGCAATTTAAGACTGCTTTGCATTTTCAATCAATACCATTGACTTTCTAGATGAAGAATCTGTTTTCGATTCTTAGCTTCATAGACAATTTTCAGTCTATCCCATGCATCTTTTGAGCTTTGGGCTGTTGTAATATTGATTAAACCTCATCCAGACTCCAAAGAAGATGATCAAATTGGCCTTATCAAATTTTTTTTGCTCATTTGGATCTGATTTAGGCCTTGTGATAGTGCTGTTTACAATATTCCATCGGTCTTTAAACTCTAATTGTGTTTAGACTTTTGTTTTCTAGGTAGAATAGTTATCACCTCTTAACAAGTGAGAGTATGGAAGCATGATTTTGGAGCATTTGCATCCATTTTTATTGACAAAGTCAATCTTTATTTCCCCCTTGGTTCGCCCAACAATTTATAGGATCAATGCCACAAATGTGTTGCAACTTTATTAAGCATTAGATGTAATAATTCGACATTACAACTTCAGCTGTAAATGCAAATCAAAGGTACCATTTATATGGAACGCTGGTTATTTGTGCAACAGAAGAAATAAATAGAGTTTTGTTATTAACTATATTATTGCTCTTTTAATATTTTGATTTAAAAAAACTTTTATTAGAGTGCCTCCTTTTGTCTTGTGTGCCTTTTTTGTTTTTTTGTTTGTCTTATATGGTTTTAAGTATGGGATAAAGGCAAACAATTATATTCTATTTCCTTTTCTCCAGAAAACAAATTAATATGGCTTAAAACCTTCCCTTTTGTTTTTATGAGCTCATTTATTTCGTAACAACTTTCGACTGGTATCCTATTTCATCACGGCTTTCAAGGTTTTGATGATAGGTCTATACAGAAATCTAGAACTTTTGTGGTTTCATTAGCAGTAACATAGATTATCTTCTTTTTGAGCACATGCAAACACCCATCTTTGACTACGGTTGATGCTCTCTTGACCAATCACAATATGTATTGATTCTTGAGACTGCTATTCTTAGTGTGCAGATCCCTCTATATTTTCCATGCAGCATTCTCCTCTACAGCCGCAGAGAACCACTTTATCATAAGAACATGGAAATATTTGCTCTGATACTAAATTGAATCTTGAAGAGGCAATGAACAATTGTTAATAATTAATAAATTATTGATCAGAGGATATGGATATATACAAAAGTATGGTCAGATATTAACCAGCTAGTTGAGGCTAGATATAATTGATCAACTTCTCAATACAACCGACTCTATTTGTTATTAATAATTATATGCCATTATTAATAATAATAATACAATGATGTAATATATTATATTATTCCCAAGGGGTGTAGAATGTTCATACTCATAGTAACTATCCCAGAAGAGTGAAGATCAACTGCCAAAAGGGAGAGAAATTGTTTGGTGCTTACAGATTTTAACTGTATGCTTATACACTGATTAATTTGCCTCTTCACCAATAAAAAGTTATCTGTTTTATGATGAATTTGCCACATCCATGAAGAGTTTGCCAGTTCATAGAGCTCACTTACCTAGTTATTTTGGAAGCCATAACTTTTGCACATGGACTTGAAATGAGATTGCATTCTTTGCATTGCTTTTGACCATGCAATGCATTTATGAGGTCCATATGAGTAGAATCAAACCTAGAAGATGTCTTATTCGCCAACAAAGATTTCAAGATGTTCCTTATCATCCCTAAACCGCCATAGGCAACAAAGAGGAACACTGCTATCCAAAAACATCTTTGTTACATTGGTTTGGTGATGCATAAACTCCTCAATTTACATCTCTTGATAACACTTCACAAGCTAGAATAAAATGACTCTAGTGGTCCAAATGTCCAATTCATCCAAGGCTTTGGATTATGTTGTGTAATCTCTTCCCACTTATCTATGAGGAATGAGGATAGAATACGCCATGTGTCAACCATTTGGTGGGTACCTCCCTGTTGTGACCATTTCACACATCGCCCCATTGCAAATGGGGACCCCCTCTTTTTGCCCTCTTTTCGCTCGCTTTTCGCTTCGCTTTTAGGGTTTTGTTAGTCAGTCAATTGTCTGGATTTAGGGTCAAGCCTTAGGGTTTTAATTGCCGTCTTTTCAAGCCAGAATCCAGTCAATTTTGAGAGCTTTAGAGCTTCCTTTCAAAGGATGCAAATTTTGAATGAAATGAATTCGCCAGAATGGTCTATTTTCAATTGGAATTTTGAGTGCAGAGCTTAAATTTGTCTAAGTGTTGATGATGAAATGTGAATTTTGACCAATTGACCAATTTTGACCAGATTTTGAGTTTTTTGATTTTTGATCCTGGGCATTGTAAATGATTTGTTTTCGCCTTGTGAAGTGATAAAATTTGTAAACTCATGATATTTTGGCCTGTAGGAGCAAAATCTCTCCTGTCCCTCAGTGAAGGACCGGAGCTCGTTTTCGAATATCTTACTGTCCTTGCAGGGTCAAGGTGAATTTCGAGTTGGAAATGATAGAGAAAGGCGTGATCTTTCCGTTGAATATAAATTGAAGATTTTCACAAGCACAGAGGTGCCTCCAGGAATCAAAATCGCTCCTGTCCCTCAGTGAAGGACCGGAGCTACAAATCAAATATTGCTTTGTCCTTGCAGGATTTCAACGACTTGACGATTTGAAGATGTCCAAGGGGATATGTTTTATCGAATGAATATAACTTGAAGAGCAAACATGAAGAAAAATGGTCCAAAATGCTAAAATCGCTCCTGTCCCTCAGTCAGGGACCAGGGCGAAGTACATTGTAGCTCCCGTCCCTCTCCAAGGGACCAGAGCGATATTCTTCATAGGGCGAGATTCAGGCGAAGATCAAGTCAAGTTTATGTTTGAAGGCAAGGAAGGAGGTGAAATGAACTCATTGAAGATAAATTGAAGATTGCCAAATGCCAACAAAGGACCAAAATGCTTAAATTCGCTCCTGTCCCTCTCCAAGGGACCAGGGCGATATAATGATTATATTGCCGTTCCTCCAAGTTCAGGACACTCCAAGGCGAAGAACAAGGTGGCAAAGGCGTTTCGAAGTGTCCCAATGAAGATCGAAGTATCCAAAGTTGCTAGATTGAATGGATTTACACTAAGACCCCCCAGTTCGCTCCTGTCCCTCAGGGAGGGACCAGAGCGATATTTCCATAAAGGCATAGATTTCAAAAGTTAAGCAAGTTTCAAGCGACCAAGGAGAATCAAGGGATGTCATTTCACGCATTGAAGGTAATGGCAAGTTGAAGAACATGAGAACAAACTCAAAACCTTGAACTTCGCTCCTGTCCCTCAGGAAGGGACCAGAGCGATATTGAATGTATTGATCGATTCATGCAAAAATCATGTTAAGTCAAGACTTCACAAGGTCATACAATGTATAAGGTGTCCTTCGAAGATGATATACCAAAGGTTTTGAACGTCAAAGTGTTATCAATCAAGCTAACGAACTCATATCGCTCCTGTCCTTTGGACAAGGACCAAAGCGATTTTTGCAAAAACACTCATGCTCCTTCAAAATCAAGACAATGCAAGGATTGGCGAAGTAAAGGACGTCCTTTGGAAGACAATGAACGAAGAACGAAGATCAAATGTTTACAAATTTGAGCCAGGACATGGAGATCGCTCCTGTCCCTTTCCAAGGGACCAGGGCGATATTTGCCAAAACACATGATATCCTTTGAAGATCACGTTAAGATAAAGTCGCACATGGTTTTAGACATCATTTGGAAGGCGATGCAAAGGGAAATGGACGTTAAGTATTACCAATTTGAGCTTAAAATGGAGAAAAGACAAGGATCGCTCCTGTCCCTCTCCAAGGGACAAGGGCGATGATCCTTTAAACATCAAAATGTCTTGTGAAAAGCAAGTGGGACGAGCATGGAATGAACAAGCGATGTTATTATTTGCCTTATGATGAAAATTGGAGTTCGAACATGCAAGATCGACGTGAAAACATGAAGATCGCTCCTGTCCCTCTCCAAGGGACCAGGGCGATAATGGTTATAAAGGCATTTGTTCACACAAGCAAGACAATCAAACTCGAAGGACCCGACAAAGTGGTTGATTTGAACGCGGAGATGAAGACTTTGGACGACAAAAACGCAAGAATCATGACCAAAATAGTGGATCGCTCCTGTCCCTCTCCAAGGGACCAGGGCGATGAGGTACGTATCTACCATTTTCAAAATTTTGGCACTAAATAAACATCTTTGAATTCATTTTAAATGCTAAAGTTTGATAAATTCAAAAAACTCAATTAATTAGCATTTAAATATTGCGCTTAATAATTATTAATTATTTTGCCTTTATAAAAATCAAAATTTATTTATTTAAATAATAAAGGCATTTAATTAATTATTTATTAATTAATAAAAATCAAGAGGAGCGCTTGGTATTTAGAAATGGAGGTCGGCCTTTATTATTTATTTAAAAAATCGTTTAAAATTGCCTTATTTTTACCAAGTCGGCCTTGGGGGTGAATGGTGAGGTGAGCGCTATAAAGGGAGAGGTGAAATCTTCATTTTCACAATATTATTTATCATCTCACACATGCGATTGGAGGAAGAAAGTGCGAATTGTGTTTGGAGAAGTGCGAATTTCATTCCAAGAAAGGTGGTGCGAACTATCATCCAAGGTGATGCTAACATCATCCAAAGGTGGTGCGAGACTTGGAGATTTATCTGTTCGAACTTGAGGATCCATTTGAACAAATTTTGAAGATCACGTCAAAGGCAACTCAAAGGGTGGCGAATTGCTATTTTGCTAAGACGATTACATTGAAGGCTATTTTCGATCTTTTTGCCTAGGCGATTTTGTCCTTTTTGCATTCTAGAGTTAGCTCTCTATTGAGGTATGGCGATTTGATTTTATTGTTTTACTTATTCATCGTCATGTTTTAAATTTTGATTTTTTGAAATTTTGAATTCCTAGCTCAATCGTTTTATTTTAGGAAATGATAATTCAAGACTTATCATGAAGTTTCCTAAAATTTATTCTCTAATCTATGTTATTTATTGCAAAATCTAGTTCTCATTATGAAATGTTGTGTAGGTATGGCAACCCCGAAGGCGGGAGCATCCACCAGTCGTTCAGCTCTCATGAAAGAAGATCAGAAGACCGAAGAAGTGGAGACCAAGATCGTGTCGAAGTGGAGCCACATTGGAGATACAAACTTAGGCAACTTTAGCACGAAGAAGTTTTGAGAGATCCCTTATATTGGCAAGCCATCGCCTGTCGCCCGGAGAATAATAGAGAGTGGCATCATTAAGGCGGCCGACTTTCCTCTAGCTGTTCAGTGTCATGAGTTGATGATCGAGTGTGCTCGTCATTATGATCCACAGTCCAGAACGATCGTGTCCAAAGAGGGAAACACTTTGGCGTACCTTTCAGAGGAAGCTATAAGTGAAGCTTTCCATCTTCCAGAGCACAGGGACATGATATACAAGAGCACAGAAGGAGCCAGATCAATGTACGAAGATGATCCAGATGCTTGTCTAAGCATTATCAATAAGAACTGGTTACTCAAGAGCCGTCCCCGTCTGAGCAAGGTCCCGAACACACCGCACAGGATTGATTTCCAAGAGGAGTACAGAGATTTGATTACCATGCTCAACCGAGTTATAGGAGCCCCTCATGCCTTCTATTTTGAGAAGTGGATGTTTTACTTCATCCAGGGGATCGTTCAGGGAAAAGGTACAATACATTGGGCTAGGATGATTAGCCATTGCTTGGACGTACAGTTGAGAAGACTCAAGGCTACTAAGTCTTTCTACATGAGTTCATATGTCATTTATGCCTTGATTAGGAGTGTTGAGTACGTAGGACTACCTCACAGAGGAGTGATTGGAAGAGGACCCAGCGAGGTCAGAGCTTGTGATTCCTATGCCTACTTGCATCATCCACCAGGGAGCAACTATAGGTTGGTTAATGATACTTTCACGATGAACATCACAAGGACGTTGCAAGGTGGAATTCACAACAGGTTATCTCAGGATGCCCAGGAATTCATAAAGAGGTACGGTGCTTGGTTCATTCAGTTTCCCAAGTTTACTTATATTAGGGTGCATGGATGTCCTTTACCTCCATACATGTTGCCGAGATATCCGACAGACAGAATTGTGTTACTTGAAGTAACAAGACAGTTGGCAGCATATGTGAAGGCATTCAGACACAGACATCAGAATGGAGTTCCAGTACCTATCATTTTGGGTAATTCAGTTGAGGTATGTCCTAATGTTTTAGCCATGGATGACGCAGAGAAGGAGTTAGCCTTGTATTCTTTTTTCATCTTTTGCTCTGAGAGAAAGCTTTGATCCACATGGACATTTAGAGGAGACAGTCGGCAGGAAGTTTAGACATGAGTATCAGATTGAAGATTTTATGATGAATCTCTTAGATGATCTTGAAGTGAAACGAAAAATGCATTCTAGATTACCTTTGGATTTCATCAGGAAATGCAGGATTTACAGAGTGGCCGACCAAGCTCAGGACAGTGGCAGACATATCCAGTCTTCCTATGATCGAGAAAGCAAAACAATAAGGTTAGATTGGAATGAGCCCGAGGTCGTGGATTTAGATACTTTGATGGCACCAGTCTTGTCTTGTACTCGCAGATGGGTTGACATACAACATCAGAAGTTGAGAGAACAAGGCATAGCTATGACTTTCACTTTGGAAGAGAAACCAGCCGAAGGTGGAGCTAGTGTGAGTGAAGGCAATCCTAATCCTAGAAATTCAGGTGAAGGAAATCTTCGATGTGCCAGTGAGGGCAATCTCCATCCAAGAGGTTTGAAGAGGAAAGAGAGACCTGGAAAGGGAGAATCTTCTAAGAGGAAACAAGAAGCTAACAGAGATCAATCATCCGGTACTTCTTCTAGACCTGAGAAGAGAACAATTCAAGTGGAAGAATCCATGGAGTCTATGGTACAGAATGACAGGCAGGAAGGAGGACAGGCACAGCAAGGGTCACCAGATGGATCTCTCCAAGACTATGATTTAGATGAAGATAAAGAAGACAATGAAATGACATCTCCTCCCAGACAAGAAGAAATAGTGCATAAAGAGATTCAAGATCAAGAAACAAGATCGATTATCCCAGATTGGTTGAAGGAAAGATTAACTAAGGTGATCGTAGTAGAGGACGAGGACAATGCAATTGATTTAGAGAGCCTTGTTGGACGCTCACACGAAGTAACAGAGAAGAGAAAGGCTACCAAGATGTCCAAGATGATTCGAGATGAGACTGGATCCAGGAAATTGCAGATAGCTACACCGGCAGCAGACAAATATGAAGGTGAGATCCTAGCAGAGGAATATGATATACAGACATTTGAGCTAGGACCATCCACAGCTGAGCAGACTTTAGATGATGCCACCGACTCATTTGAGGCGTTGAAGGACAAGCTTAAAGAAGAAATGGAGAAGAATAGAAAGCTTGAGAGAGAGGTCGGTGCATGGAGGATGTATTTCAGTCACATCAATGAACCTTTGGGACGTCAGGATCCAGCTAGATCACCAGTGCAAGCACTTCCACTTCAATCAATCAGTGAAGCAGAGAGATTCAGGAACATGGTCCAACGTACAAGTAATTGGATGGATAGATCTCATACAGTGGCCATAGAGTTTGTAACAAGGATGATGAAGATTATTCATCAAGCTATCCAAGTTCTTGAGATAATCCACAATTTGATGATAACAGTAGCTGCATTTGCCCATACCAAGGACGTCATCATTCCTGTCTTAAGGTAATAAGACATACTTCAAGGAAGATTTTAGCGCAGGAGAAGATCTTGGAGGGAGAATCTCACAGTTTGTTTCATTGGTCAACCTTACTCCATATGAAGAGTGTTTTCTTTGAAGACATCAGTGTTAGATGTGGCCGAGTTGAAGAGGTGATCAATCCGATCCAGGACAGAGTATTTGAGGTACTTCGTACCATTCTTGGCAGAAGGATCGAGGTCGAGACAGATGTGGATATGCAGGAGCTAGAGGATAGAATCAAGGTCATCTTTTGCAAGGACGCAAATGTTACAGATGAGCAATATGATCAAATGTTTGCTACCATGCTCCTGATTGAAAGAACGAAGGAACTTGAAGCTTCATGGGACGCAGCTCTTCTAGATGCATTCAATCAGGTCATCCACTTGGAAGAGAGTATGAAGAATCTTCCTGAGATTCCGATTGCAGAAATCGAAGGAATCGTGACAAGATTCATTGCATATGCCAAAAGGGAACATTGGAAAGGGAATAAGATTCTAGATGAAAGGTTGTTATAGATGACATGGCACCTTATTTGTCATTGGTTTATGTCTCCTAGGTTTTTGTGCCAAATTTAATATTTGGCTATGCATTTAATATTGTTCAGTAAAAAGGAGGCCATTTGTAACAAACCCTAATTAGGGTTTGGGTGTCATGATCTTGACCGTTGATCTACTTTCAATCTGGACCTTTCATTGTAATTGGGGATGCTATTTATACCCCCATTTTTCATTTCATTTGGTAATAGTTAATAGTGTAATAGTCAATAGTTGATGTAATAGAGAAGAAAGATTAGAGTTAGAAGCAATTTTATTTTGTAGCAAGATTGAGTTTTGAAGAGAGAAATTCAAGCAAATTGTTGTATATGATGATTTGGAAATCAATGAAATATTGAAGTTATGGTGTTTCGTTGCAACTTTCTTAAGTTATCTTCATGGTTGTTTGATTTACTTGAATCATGCTCAATCAAAGTAGCTTGTTAATTTGAAGGACATAGTGTGAGACTTGATTTTTGGTAGGATTCGTAATCCAAACCACTAGCTTCTTGCTGATTGTAGGAACGCCTTGCGTGGTCGACTGGAGAATACCTTGAACCCCTTAATCTTCAATCATTATTGTATCTTGGATATGTACCTTCGTGGTAGTGTCCATGATCTTTGATGCATTGAATATCATTTTATTACCTTAGAAGATCGCACTAATTTCATTTGAGTTGTTATCTTATGGCAAAATTGAAGTTGGTTGAATCTCGCCAAGTCTTGTCCATACTAAGTTATTCATAGGGTTAGACTAGATTAGACCTCTTTCAAACCCTACTCTTTTGTTATTTTTGAAAAGTTTCTTAGTTTAGCAAATCTTGAACTTTCGGAATACGTAAGGCCCCTTGGAGGAAACAGCAAATCACATCATACCGCTGGAAGCTTGTCCACACGTAGAGACCCTACTAAAAGAACCTTGGAGTCTACCTAACTGATCCTTTATGCGAATCTTCAGCAGTTAGAGACTATTTTCTCAAGAGAGGACAAGATGCCTATTGGTATTTTATTCTGTGTATGATTGTGTATAAAATACACGTCAACAGAATTGGCGCTAGAAGGAGGGCCTAGTTTCCGAAAGTCCGAAAGTCCGAAGATTTTGAAAAGGAATACATTGCAAAACATGATCATGAAGTACGATGGTGTTGCCGAATGAAGGACTGAATCAAGTAGT
This sequence comes from Cryptomeria japonica, assembly GCF_030272615.1. Lineage (NCBI taxonomy): Eukaryota > Viridiplantae > Streptophyta > Pinopsida > Cupressales > Cupressaceae > Cryptomeria > Cryptomeria japonica. The sequence continues at coordinate 27,546,204 of NC_081406.1, read as the reverse complement.
ACAACCAAATTTGCAGATAGGTAACACCCAAGAGGATATCATTTCAGAATTGAATCAAGTAGCGTGGAATGCAAGGAGAAGTCAAGTTGAGTACAACAGAGTCAGAATCATCTTGGAACAAGAGGAAGATAGAGCCGAAGAACATCGAAGGGTCATAGCTAGAGAACTTCGCAATCAAAGGAATCCGCAATAATCTTCACAAGACTTCACGCTGGATCGCATTGGTTCATTCTCGCCCGAGAAACATCAAAGATTGTTGAGGTCCACACCAGGCGTCAAGAATCTAAGTGAACTTCAGTTCACTTCAAAGGCAAAGCGAGTTAAAAGAGAAGACACTCCCAAAGAGTTCGAATTAAGATTGGAAGGATCTCCTAAGTCATCACAAATTCTTCAAGAACAAGTACAAGCGGCGATCCAATCCAGTATCCAGGCAATTTCTCAAACAAAAGGCCAAGCTAGTTCATCAAGCTCAGCTTCAAAGAGTACGATGGCTCAACGTGCTCCACCTCCACCTCCTCCTCCTCATATACTTAATGGTGCGACTTGGCTAGTCAACAATCCATCACCGTTGGAATTTGCAATTTATCATGATATGCCGAAGAATCCAGAGCACTTTTGTTCCAAGTTCAATGTCAGTGATTTCCATCGCACGGCAGAAGATCATATCAAGATGTTCGAGGACCTTCTTCGCAACAGACAAATTGAATATGGAGATGTGGCATGTAGGCTTTTTCCCTACTCATTGGGAGAAGAGGCATACTTTTGGTTCATTCATTTGCCTACAGGGTCCATCAGGACTTGGGACGCGATGAAAGATGCATTCATTGCCAAATTTGGTATCCCAACCACACCAGCTGAGTTATATAGACAATTTGTTGAGGTCCGAAGGAGAGAACATGAACCCATTACTTCCTTCAACAACAGATTTCACCGCGCATACACAATGCTACGTCCTCCTTATCTCATTGCAGATCCAAGAGAAATTTACTATGGAGCCTTAGATCATCTCACAGCTATGTTCGTAAGGACGCATCCTACTCCGAATGATCTAAATGCGGCCTATGCAAAAGCCATTGAAGTAAGTAAACACATGGGACAGAATATCACTGGGCCACTTCTTCACCTGTCGCGGCACCGAACCAGATGCAGGCAGTTGGTACGGCCTTGGCCAACCAAACTCCAGTCATGAATCCAATTCCGCAAGCAACATACCCAAGTGTACAGCCGACAAATCAGTTGGTCCTTCACCCAGGAGCTCCAATTTCTCAAGCTCCACCCGCACAACCTGTGTATCTGCAAAATGCCACAAGTTTGTCAAGGACACAAGAAGAGAAAGACGAAATGAAAGAGTTGATTGAGCAAGTCAGGAGGCTATCAACTGAGGTGACCCACCTGAGGAACCAGAATAATCAACTCCAAAGCATGCAAAGGATTAATCACAACCAAAATTTCCAAGGAAACAATAATCAAGGATTTAGAAATAACTATCAAGGAAATAACAACCAAGGTTTCCAGAGGAGATCATGGAATACGGCTCCCAACAATGGAAATGTGGTGACGCCTCTAGATAATCCTCCAAATTCGCAGAATCAAGAAAATCCTTCTACAAGCAAAGTGTTTTTAGTCGAAGCAGCCTTGTCCAGTTGGTGCAGACTCCACAATACGAACCAACATTCTGAGTTGCAGTGTCTTGAGTTCAAGATTGCGGCCGACATTTTCCAACAAGAGATGCGCACCACTAATCCACCTGAAAATCATCCCATGACAGGATACGAAATTGTTCCAACCACGCAATATGGTCAAGCCATGGTTGTTGAAACCTGCAAGTATTCACAAGAAGAAATTAGCCAGGTACAAAATGGAAGATTTCCACCAGAGTCAGCTAATGGACCAATGGTACCACCAGGATCCCAGTTTCCGCTAGCATCTGCAAATGGACCTGTAGAAGATTCAGAGTATTATTTTCCACCATTGAACGACAGTGTCCTGGTAGAAGGAATAAAGGAGGTATTTCATCAATCATCAGGAGGTGTGAATCAAAGAGTTTATCATAGAAATCAAAGGAATCAAGAACCTCTAACTACGTCGATCCCTCCAAACAATTTCTCTACTCCGCCGGATCCCCAAGCCAGCAATAATCCGGAGTACCCGCAGAACACACAAGAATACAGACCAAGGAATATTGCACCTCCCGCGGGAAATGAAATGAAAAGGCTGGCCGCGTTGGTGTTGGATGAACTTAAGAAAGTCAAAGTGAGTCTACCACTTTATGAGTTGCTCAAAGTTCCAGAAATCAAAGATGCAGTGATCAATAGCCTAAGTGAGTCTAGTACAGCTAGGTCAAATGTTCAAGCCGCTATCAACGTGACCCGGAGGAAGCCGCTGACCAAGGGCAGTCCGAACAGAATGAATGCATGGTTCAGACCATAACCTTCCCAGCTAAAAAGGAAGATATGTTGGAAGGAAAAGTATTACTTAAAAGAGGCGAGACTAAGAAAACTCAGCCTACCATCAAGGAAGGCCTCGCTACTAATCAGACTCTTCCAGAAAAGGAAGTCGCAATCAAGAAAGATGTAGTCAAGAAAGGAAAATCTACAAACAAAGCTAATCACCCAAAAGAGGAGAACCTTGCAAAGGACGATCATTCAAAGATTAATGAAGTCAAACATCAGGAACCAAAAGAGGAGACCTCAGGCCCTTCTCAAGGAAAGGACGAATCGGCCCCGTTTCTGCTATCAGTTAGAATATTTGGAAAGTTATTACACAATTGCCTTTATGATTCAGGAGCTTCAAGCAACGTGATGCCCCTGGCTGTTTGTCAAAGACTAGGTATAACTCCCGCTCCTACCAAGAGGAAGGTCACTCAGCTGGACAAGACAGAAGTTCCAGTCATGGGCGAGTTGAACAATATTCATATGCAATTGGCCGCGGATCCAAGAGTCCAGAATTTCATATATTCCAGATTCATATGGGATGCTCCTAAGTTGAGATTGGTCGCGAAAATTGAATGGATATGTATCGACTGATTTCGCACACATGTGGCTACCATGGAGAGGAGTTCCAAACCAGATCAAGATTGATAGCACTCCAAGGTTGAGGTTGATGATAACTGAATATGGGGAAGATAATGAAGTCCTGTTTTTGGAATCCGACTTGGGGACGTACAAGCCCAAAGTGGAGGAAGTCTTGATGATACAAAACATACGAGATAAAGATACTCAGCAAAAGGTGATAGAGTCTACAGAGATGGTCATTGAAAGCGATCAAGGATCCGACCAAGAAGATGAAGGGATGTTTGAAAATTTCAGAAGGTTCGTACAGAGAAACATCCAGCAAAGTGTGCAACTTGGCAACCTAGCATACGTCCGAGATTTGCTTCTTCCGAATTGGTGTAGAATTCACAATGCCGTACATTCAGAATTATCTTGCGCTTTATGCCAGACCGCATTGGAGCAAGTATACAAAAGAGCCCCACAGACATTGGTCTTAGAAGAAATTCAAGATTTAGAGAATGAAAGCTCTACAGAGACCGAGAATTCTATGGAAGATAAAGTTTTATCCGATACATCATCTGAAAGTCAAGAAAGTCCAGAAACGGAAAATCAAGAAAATCAAATATGGACATTAAGGTTCGATGGATCTAAATCCAAACAAGGATCTAGAGCTGGGTATGAATTAATTAGTCCAACAGGAGAAACTTATCTTGCCGCTCACAAATTGCAGTTCCCTTGTACCAACAACGTAGCTGAATATGAATCTTTGATTCATGGATTATTATTAGCCATCCAAAAGGGGGCGAAAGTACTGCAAGTATATGGAGACTCAGAAATTGCCGTAAGGCAAATCAGGAAGCAGTATGTTTGCCACGATAAAAGATTGACCAAGTACAGAAATCGAGTCTGGGATCTCATTGAAAGTTTTGAAGCTTTCAATATCAATTCAATTTATAGACATCAAAATCAAGTGGCCAGTTCACTTGCACAGGCCGCTAGTTCATTGATACCATTAGCAATGGAAGGATTGAAGAAGTTCACAGTCGAGCTAATATCAGTTCCTTCAGTCCCAGATAACATTACCAATTTTCAAGTTTTCGAGGATGACAAGCATATTCTAGACTTCCTAACCAACACAGACGTCTTCTTAACCCAGATCATAGATGAAGATGAGGTCGGTGAAGCCGAATTCGATGCTGAAGGTGTCCTGAATTTAAAGACAAACACTATTCCAAAAGGAATGGTTGAATTAGAAAGGATTTTTGATCCTGACAAGTTAAAAGAAAAGAAGAACCACAGTTCGGAAGGAAACATGTGCGACACGATCAATCTAGGTGATGAGACACAAGCTAAAAACGTCTTCATTGGAAAGTCCTGCACAGCGACTGAAAGAGATGGAATCCTGAAAAATATGAGGGACTTCCTAGATGTCATCGCATGGAGCTATGAGGATCTCAAGACCTACGATACTGCGATTATTACTCACACAATCCCGTTAAAGCCAGGAAGTAGGCCATTCAGGCAAAGACAAAGACCAGTTAATCCTCTATTGGAACCACTGATATACCAAGAAGTGAAGAAGTTACTCACAGCCAAGATCATCTTCCCAGTAAGACACTCGACGTGGGTCGCCAACCTGGTACCTGTTAGAAAGAAAAATGGAGAGATCAGATTGTGTGTTGATTTCAGAAATCTCAACAGAGCGTCAGAAAAAGATAATTATCCGCTACCATCATTAGATGAAGTGTTGCAGATCGTCAATGGATCGCAGATGATGTCCTTTCTAGATGGATATTCAGGATACAACCAAGTTCTAGTCGAACCTGAAGATCGACTAAAGACTGCTTTCACCACCAAGTGGGGAACGTTTGCTTACAAGAGGATGCCTTTTGGGCTTATTAATGCCGGGGCCATATTCCAGAGAGCTATGGATATCGCTTTCAGAGATTTAATTGGTAAATGCATTATTATATATATGGATGATATCACAGTTTTCTCTAGGCAAAGAGAAGATCATGTGGACGACTTAAGAAGAGTCTTCCAAAGATGCAGAAGATACGGTGTCTCCCTCAATCCAAAGAAATGCATATTTGGAGTCACAGAAGGAAAGCTTTTAGGACATGTCATTTCAGAAAAAGGAATATCTATTGATCCTGAAAGAGTGAAAGCCATATCCACTATCAATTTGCCGGCTAGCAAGAAGGAACTCAAGTCATTTTTTGGCAAGATCAACTTTGTCCGAAAGTTCATCACCGGATTTGCAGAAATTGTCAGACCTTTGAATGAGATGCTGAAGAAGGACGCCAAAATTGAATGGAATCATCAAACCTATATTAGTGAGTTGTTTATTAACAACATCACTATTACAATAGTAATTACCTTTCTACATTTACATAATTACTAACACCTCAAATATAATGTAAACATTAATTTTCCTAACATTCCCCACCTTAATGTTACATGGTAGAAAAACATTCACACACTCTTCTGTAGTATGCTCACGTTGTGGCATGTCCAACTGACTCATGACCTTGATCCAAAGAAAGGCTCTCTCCTCCCATGGTTTTTAAATAGGCTTACCACAAACCTTGATGTGAACAAAAACCTCCACCATCTGTCCACCTCGTGTGGTTTTTTGGGTCCTCCCACCAACCCGTTCAAGATCCATGAACTGACTTACATTGGTGCTTATATTTCTCCAACATCTGGGTAAAATATAGGAAATGCAACTCACACAAAACAAAACATTAAACGATTTCAGATTACATCTACGAGAACCAAATGTTCTCAATTGCAGTCACTATTGTCGACCGCTGCCACCTGATCTCGAACAACATAGGAAACTGCCACTGCCACTGGAAGTTGCCCTTGACTTTAGTCAATTTGGTACGAAATGGAAATGGAGCATTGATGTTATGTTCCCCCCACAATGTGAAATTCCATTTATTCACACAAAAAGGAATACTGAAAAGAGAATCATACCATACTGCATACTACTTTCTGGATCTTGCTGTTTGGATCTTGTTGCACGTGGCCATTATTGCTAGTGAACGTATTCACCAATCGACCATCTTCCAACGAAGTACAACACTCAGAGGATCTCCGCAGTTAGAGGATCGCTGTAGTCATCTGCTCTCCAATATAATCGTTTTTTAATTTTTATTTATTTTAGTATCCACACACCACACTAAAAATATGAAAAACTAAAAACCACACCAAAAAATTGAAAACACACTGCACGCTGGTCACCAAATCAGTTGTGCGGCCCCATTGTTGGTGACTGACGAGAGGTTGCTGGTTGTCCTCTAGCCTCCGGTGCCTCCATCCTCCAGTAATATTGCTACTTAGTTAGCAAATTTGTCTTCTGAGGCTCATTTCATCAGTTGTGAGGAAAGAATATATCCTCCCACCTTGATGTGAACTTCTTACAAGGAGTGTCGTGTACTGCCAATCATGCACTCCAATTGAACATTTTTGAACACTTTTGAATTTTGACGAATTTTGATGACATAAAAATTAAAAATTCCTAAAAATAGATCCCAGACTTTGACACAAAATATCTCTAATGCAAAAAAATAACCACTATATGTATTGGCATACATATACGAATCTAATAATTGAACTTGCAGCTAATATAACAATTGGCCATCACAAACCTCCATCAAAAAGGGCCAATGATATCAGGCTGAGAAAATAAAACTAAATGTCGGCCTACATGTATGTTCAAAAGCATGAATAAAATTATTATCATCGGCTGAGGACTAGATTGCAGGCATCGTGATCGAGACAATCTCCAGAATAGGTTGGCTTAGAAAGTCGTGAACCCACACAACTAAATGCCAAACTGTGGTTGCGATCTGCACTAAATAGGTACAAGGCCTGGATAAATATGATTGTGTTGCCGATGATGCGAAATTACGAGCCCGATCATAGCATCGAGATGCAATTGACATCCATGAAAGAGGACAAATCGGGCCAATATAACACTGCGGGCCTGCAATAAAATATGAAACATGTTGACTTGCCAGAGGACGCCACCAGCTTGGAAAATGGGACACCGAGGTTTCCTTCCTCACACTCCCACGCTTTTCTCTGTGCCTCAGCAACTCCTTTTCACTGCATGACTCCCAATTGATGGCCAACAAAGAGCTCCACACAATTGAATATATACGCCAAACAAGAACCACAGATCCATGGACTTAGAGTTTGCAAACATGATAGAGCTGGATCATGGTTGAGGATTTGTTGGCCGAGAGATGTGACCCTCTCACCAAGCTTCTAAGCACAAATTGGGCTTAAAAACACCACAGAGATTTGTTGATCCAATGTGAACGTGGGCTATCAAGAAGAGAGAAAACTCTGATCCAGCAAATAAGAATGCCAGTGAGATTTGCGCCGATTAATGGCTATGCAAACCTTCTTCAATTGGCTAAAGATATGCCACAATACTTACAACACATTATTCCAATATTTTCTCCTCATCGCTAAATAATTGATGCAGAAGATAACTCTAATGGTTAAAGAATCGACTCATTATAGGCGCATGAATCGACACAGAAACAATGAAGCTCTGATACTAAATTAGAATTATGGACAGAGAAAACTGAAGCAAGAAAAATAAACAAATAATATGTGCTTCTTCATTTTCAACACTCAATACATGGCTAAAATAATAGCCACTTACATAGCCAAACAACCTCCTATTTAATAGGGAGGTGTTATAACAAATATCCCGGAATATCATTCACAGGTATAACACATTAACCACTAACTATTGTGATATATTGTTATTTCAACAAATGTACGACTAACCATCCAAATCTATATTAGTGAGTTGTTTATTAACATCACTATTACAATAGTAATTACCTTTCTACATTTACATAATTACTAACACCTCAAATATAATGTAAACATCAATTTTCCTAACAGTTTATTGGTCCATGGTTTTATACATTTTATATTGTGATGCTATTTGGTGGTTTCTTATGGTTATGTGCCTACAAATACTAGCTCATGGCTTAGGATTTTTTTTTTTATCTTGATTCTACCAGGCAGCAAATGTTACACTTCCAATGCTGTGGACTTTCCACCGGACTATGTACTCCTTTGGCACATTAATCCCAAATCTTCGAGGGGCTATAAGAAAGTACCACTCCCAATTGAACTTTAGTGCCCTCAACTCTTTAGTTTTGCCTCACTCCCACTAATTTGCACTATTCTATCACAATTAATCTCATGCAAAGTTGTTTGTTTTGGTTCGGCTCTTGGTTCTGGTCCATGAATTCTATTCTTGGATTGGGCAAAATTCATTTTGTGTTTGTTAATACAAAAAACATGTAAAAATTATAAATATGTATTATTTTCAGCCTAAAAGAAGGAATTAAGTTTAGAATACCAAATAGCATCATATAATCAACAAAACAAAAGTTTAAGATTTTTTGAAAAAATCGTGAAAAAATCGGATTTACAAAAAAACATAAAAAAATTACAGAAAATCAGTCAAAAACTATTTTTTTTTGAATTAATAAGAGCATTTCCATAGCATAAAGATATTACTTCAACATAATAAATATATTTTTTTTTACAAAATATATTGTAAAATAAATTACTACAGAAATTATTTTGTTTTCAATTAAATATAAAAAATATAAATGTTTATATTTTTTAATATTTAATAGAAAACATAAAATAATTTCTACAGGAATGTTTATATTTTTTAATATTTAATAGAAAACATAAAATAGTTTTGCAGTCATTTTTTTTACAAAATTTATAGTACTTAATAGAAATATAAAAAAAATTGCAATATTTTTTTAATAAAATTCATATATGAAAATACCTTATCATAAACAAAAATAAACAATTTTTAATATTTAATAGAAAACAAAAAATATTTAATAGAAATTATTTTTAATATTTAATAGAAATTATTATGTTTTCTATTTAATATTAAAAAATATAAATGTAATAATTTGTACAGGTACATTTATATTTTTTAATATTTAATAGAAGACATAAAATAATTTTGCAGTCATTTTTTTTACAAAATTTATTGTATTTAATAGAAATGTAAAAAAATTTGCAATATTTTTTTAATAAAATTTATATACGAAAATACATTATCATAAACAAAAATAAAGAAATTTTAATGGGTTTTATTAAATATTATAAATATTAACAAACTTTAATAAGTTCATTTATATTTTTTAGTATTTAATAGAAATATTAAAAAAATTGCATTTATTTTTTAACAAAATTTATTTACAAATTTTTTTTGATAAAAAGAATTTAAAAAGAAAAAAACAATTTCTATAAAATTAATTCATTGAATCATATTATATATAAAATTTATAAACATACAAAATTTTAATAAAACTTTAGTAAAAATTTTAGTATGAAATTCAGGAATTGTTTTTATAAAAACCTGGCTCATGTGCTCGCTGTCAATGGCTTCATCATGTCCAGGGTAAGAATGGCTTGGCTGCCGACTCAGCAACTACTCCTCATTCACACTTAGTGTGTTAACCTGCAACCCCGCACACCATTCATAAGAATGCGCGAGCCAATTTTTTACTTTTTCATTCATTTTTTCCCCGTTTTAGTGTTTCGCGGGTAGTGACAATTTTATGAGGAGTAATCGCGTGTTTTTTTCATGATTAATCAAGCAAAAACCGTTGAAAATCATCAGAAATTGTTGACTGATTTTTATGTGATTTTTTTGGGGAAAAAATCACCAACCTTGCTGATCGATGATTAATCGCGACTGATCGTGATTTTTTGCAGATTAATGCTTCTATGCATATGGATGCCATTTTAAACATAAATGATAAACATTATAAAATATTCATAGTTCAAATGTCAAGTTCAATATTAAAATTATAATATCAAATTCAAAAATTGATTTTTAGTGTCATGGATTTTCTAAATAATCAATATCATCACTATTCTTGACATTAGATGATTTAGGAACATTTGAAGAACCACAAGTTGTGCAACTGCCACTAGCACTAAGAGTGTGCTTGCTTGGGGACTCCTTAAGTGCAATATATTGGGAAGTGGAAGCATCTAAGTCAATATGCTCCGGCTCTGTATGCCACAAATTTGTGTCCCCTTCCTTTTAGACATGTTTGTGCAAAAGGAGGTGCAAGTTGGAATGCATATACACTAACTTCTTTGCCCTTTTTGAGTGTAATATGTTCCGCTACACTAAGTGGATGAAAGAGTATGTGCTTGAATTCTTCTCAAATGTAGATGAACTAACAACCTATGAAGACAAAGTACAGAGATATAGTTATACATTATTAAATTAAAAAAATATAATTATAAATAATCTTAGCACTTCAGTATTTTGGTCTTAATTTAATGCGAAGGCAAGAAGATTTAGTGGGGTGGTCATTGTGCTCCATCTTTTCTCAATAATTTCATGCATTTGTTTTAAAAAAGTTTCTGTAGGGTCTTGCTCTTTCCCATTTATGATGGTTTTCATCTTCTCAATTATTGAGTTGATGGCATCATATGTCTCTCCCAAGGACGGGTTGTCCATGTTAGTATAGTGAATCATACTCAAAATGGGCTTAGTGAAACCAAAGAGATACTCCACATAATCCCACCAAGACCGTAATGTCCCCTTTTGAAATAAGATTTAATAATAAATAATAATAATAAAATTAAAATATAGAAATAATAATAATAAATTATAATATAATATAATTACAAGTTTATTAAGTTTAATGAAAGGTCAAGGTGCATGCCATGAAGAGTTGTGACTCCCTCAAACATGAAGTATAAAAGGGAGAAGAGTTCTTTTGAAAGAGGATATAGAGGAAGGGAAAAATAATGGAGCATAGGAATTAAGGAAGGATAAATGGAAGAAGGAACGGCAAGGAAATGAGGAAGTGACTTTTTCAAAAGGTAATATTTGTGAAAGGTTGTGACACTCTCAAAGGGCAGAAATAATGAAAGGTTGTGACTCTTTTGAAGGGGGATAATTATGAAAGGTTGTGACTCTCTCAAAGGGCAGAAATGATGAAGGGTCGCGACTCTTCCGAAGGGGTGATAATTATGAAAGGTTGTCTCTCTCTCAAGGGCAAAATAATGAAGGGTTGTGACTCCTTCAAAGGGTGATAATTGTGAAAGGTTGTGACCATTGCAAAAGGGAAGGCTTGATGAAGAGGTGTGACTCTCTCTCACATTGGAAGATATAAAGGGGAGAAAGTTTCATTTGAGGAGGACATCCAAGGGAGATCAACTTGGGAAATAATTTATTTTTCTCAAAGGTAGCAATGAAGGGTGGTGACCCTTTCACCAATGAAGTATAAAAGAGATTATTCCAATCATTCAAGGATCAGTTTAAAAACATTGCCACTTTAGGGAACATTTCTATGACATTGATCAAGGCCCAATTTTATGCATCTTTCTAATCATGAAAAACAATGAACTCGCCTATTTTGACCCATGAATCCATTACAAGCTTTAATGAATATTCTACAAGCTTGATTTCCTTGATCAATAAAGTGCCACAAATCTTTTCATAAGCTAGGCCCTTGTACCTTTTTGGAGCTTCATTTAATTTTGATAACCATTTCTTGCCTTATAGTGAGCAACAACATTGAAAGCTAACCTATTTTCATAAATACATCTTGCTATGTGTTGATCGACAATGTCTTCAGTCTCATTTGGAAATGCCATTTCCAAAGGTCTCTTGGCCTATTATTTGTAGCGGGTGGTTGTTTAGGAGTGTCTGAAAATGGGTGGCTCTCTAGCAAAACATTGGGATTAGATGGGAGAATAGGGGGCTTCATTCATGTTGATGTGTTTTTAATGACACCTCAACTTGAACAAGGAAACCTCAAATTGTAAACTTCGTGATCAAATAAGGCAACCCCAAGGTTTACAATGCAAACAATGTGACTTAATGTTGGATAGACTAGTGAATACAATATGATTTGCTGATATCACAAAGGGACATACGCTTAATTGGAACTCAAAAACTAACTTATCTCATCAAACAAATAAAGATCAGAAGAGGGAAGGGTTTAGAGAAACTAATCTAAGACCTAAGAACAATGATAACAATGGATGATGCTTGGATAGATGAATCCCGTATGGAACTACTTTCTACTTGACCAGAGTAGCTCACAACGCCATAGAAAGAGTGCAATCTTCTAAGGTAGTGAAATATTTTCATATTGCAAACATTCTTTCAAATACCTTGCTAGTGTAATCTAAATGAAACATTCGCAATCGAACTATTACCAATTATGAGTTTCAAATTAACCATGCAAAGCAACTTGCAATCAACAAATCACAAATGGTATGAACCAAGGAATTCATCAAATATCTTCACATGTATTCACCACAATCAATGAACTTCAATTAACTTAGAGAAGTAACAAGAAACTATGCAAAATGTAGCAACATGACACAAAGATCCACCATAGCTTCAATGAGAATTATGTATTGATTTCAATATAGACTTGGCAACAACTTCTACCTTCCTCCTCCTACTCTATTTGCTAACTATTACTCCAATTTTCTAATTAGCCCCTTATAAATGAAAAGGCAAAGCCTTATAGAGCTTTCAATTACAACTGAAGGGTCATGATTGATTCGAAATCAATAGCCAAGATTTGAACAATAAAACCCTAATCAGGGTTAGTTAGAACTAACACCTCATTGACCAATGAGAAAATTACAACATTTTGGACACATGTCCTTCCTTTGAATGTGGACCAATGAGAAATGAGGTAAGGTATAATAAATAATATTTAACATAGTGCCACATGTCACTTGCTCCTTCCTTGAATGAAATAGGTTCAATGCACTTGGGCATGTTGACATGGCATCACCAGATTGGTTGATGATGATTAGGGGCCATCTCAGCGTAGATGTCTCTTGATACTCAACATCATCACCTTGCTTGACTAATTGTGATGGTTCATATTTCCAAATCGCATCATCTTGATCAAGTTTCTAACTTTGATTAACTCTTCCGAAACTATCTTTCCTCGATCATTCTTGCATTTCATTCGCATGTTGGGGAATCCACTTTGTGATGCCCCTCTCCTCGCATTTCCATTCTCTACTTTGGAATCTTGAAACATTTCTTTGCCTTGGTGAACTGCTGCATTGTATTGCAGCATGATCCTCTTGTCGTAGTTGGGCAATCTTCTATGTTGTGACCATCATTCTCCTTGACTTCATCTTTGAAATGCGAATCATGTCTTTGATGGCTTTGATCTCCTTGTAGTAGTTGTAGAACTCTTCATCATCATGTAATCCTGTATGTTGTACTACTGCTTTGCTTTGTCCTCATCTTGATGTTGTCTTGCATTGATCATCCTCATCCTCATCCTCATTATGTAATTACTTGGACTTTGATTTCTCCTTGCATTGTTGAGTTCCTACCTTTAATCTTGGATTTCCAAGGTCGTTGTAAAATCTTCCTTGTCATCTTCATATTTGGGATTCTTTGTGATCTTCCTTGTCATCTTCATATTTGGGATTCTTTGTGATGCCTTGCATTGATCTTGTTGAGAATCCTTGATTTCCTTGATCTTGAGCACCTCCATGTTGTGATGTCCCTCTTTGGCATTGATCTTCATCGCTCCACACGTTCATTGTTTGCATCACCTATGCATCACTCTTTGCATCAAAAACCTGAAAAGTGAACACGGCTTAAATTATGATTGTAGATGAAACATTAAGTTAATCATGAGAAATAATGAGAGTTTGAAGCTCTTGCATTCAAATCCATATTGATAATCATTGTGAAACAATATGAACAAACCCCTTTCTACAATTTTCAAATGATAATTTCAGATCTAAAAATGTTGATACAGGTCTGGAAATTGCATTGTTTTGTAACGAAATCACTCAGATCTGGGTGTCAATGATTAAAAATTACATCTAAGCATCAATGTCAACCCTGTTGCCTTGACTCTTAATCAAGTTCTTTCCTTCCTCTTTTCACTTGGGCCGGAGTCTGATTTGAAATCTGACTTTCAAATTCAGGTTCACACTCTTCTACTGCAACTTATTCTTTATTCCACTTTTAATTGACCTTATTCTGCTCCTTATTCGCTTGTCCTCTGTTTTGATTTTGATTCTGTGTCATTCGCCTTGAAATTTGCTTAGTTCTGATTTGAATTTTGACATAATTTGTCTTTTTCTGGGCCTGATTCACTTCCTTTTATAGCTGGTTTTGCTTCATTCTGATGGGAGTTCACACTTATTTATCTGCTCTGCCTCTAATTCTGCTTGAATATATATAGAATTGTTGATGTTTTTAGCTCTCATTTATAGCGATCCACCTTAGGAATTACAAACTCCTTAATGTGGCCGACCTAGTAACAATTTGTTGCCCAATGTCAAGTTGGCCAGGTATGTATTTTTTTATTTTCAAATCTTACATTTCCCAGATCAATGCTTACCAAACTCTACCCTATTTTGTTTTTTTGAATACTTATATTTCCTCAAGTCAGCCAGATCAATGCTTACCTAAACTCCACCCTAGCTTGTTTAGTATAAGGACTAGAGGGTGCATTTATCACCTCATCATGGACTGCTGAGTGCATCTAAAGGCAGGCCAAAGACTGCTAGGTAGGTTTTAAGACCATGCAAGGACTGCCAAACGAAAATTTCATATGCTCATAGACAGCTAAGCGCATCACCCCCAGCAAGGACTAGTATAGGTGCAGATCAGATGTTACCAAGGACTGATGTAGGCGGGCTTTTACCTGAGTTAGGGACTACCAAGGGCGCAAATTGAGAGCAGTGATGGACTGGGATGAGCGGAATCTAGGCGAACACATGTATTTCCTTGGGGAAATTAAGCTGTGACAAGGATTAGTGAACAAATTTCCAAGTAAACCCAAAGCATAGTCAAGCATTTTTTTTCAATTTTTTCCAAGTGAAAAGAAGCATTAACAAGGATTTTTCCCACTTTTCAAAACAGTTCTACAACTAATCCAGAGATCTTTTCAGTGGAAATCCATGATTGTTAAGAATTTTAAATCAATCCCAAGTGAATCCAAAGCAAAGATAAGGATTTATAAGCGGGATCAAGGCCTCGTGAAGGATTTGAAAGTGCGGATTTCCTTGGTAGTCAGGGACGAGGAAGGGTGGGTTTGAGAGGTTGAGAAGGACAAGTGAAGGCGTGAATTGAGAGTTGACAAGGCCTAGCAAGGCACAAATGCCATATGTGCATGTACAAGAAAGGGCGCACTTTAGGGATATCCAAGGACAAGTGTAGGTGCAACCAAAGTGTGAGTAGGGACTCCTAGGCGTTATTTCCCCTCAAGCATGGACAAGTATAGGTGGGTTGGGGAGTTGTGCAAGGACAAATGGGAGCGGGATTCAAGGTGTTTCAAGGACTCATAAGTGAAAATCCATATATCAACTTTAGATTTCACATTTCAACTTAGAGATTCCTCACTTCAACTTAAGAATTTTCTAATAATCCTCATCCCAACTCCGGATTGTGAAGGGGATCATGATCTAGAGGCAGATTTCCCAAGGGAAATTCACCTCAAACATGGATTTTGTCCTTGAGGTTCAATCCTTGGAAAATTTCCTCATTTTCCACTTAGCATTTCCAAAATCTCAATTTTCTTGACAACTTTATTTGACAATATTTTGCAACATTTCTTGCACTTCAACAACATTTTGCAACGTTGACAACTTTGACAATAGTGAGAACATTTTGCATTTTTGACCTCAATTCCTAGTCCTGATGTTTTATTCATGGATTTTGGACTCAAAATTTGAATTCCTGACTTGATCACACCCTTAAGGACAAGACGTTGCACTTTAAGAGATTTCAAGGGTTGATCAACACACTTGTCCCGGACTGAATTACATTATCGCTTCATTGGACAACTTGTAGAAGATGGATCTATTATGTTGTATTGTCCAATAGAGGAGCAAACTGCAAATATTCTTACCAAATCGTTGAGTCCTAATAAATTTTTACAATTTTGGGATAAGCTTGGTGTGGTTAGTAGATTGACCATTAAGGGACAGTATTAAATAATTAGTTTTTAGTAATGGTCAGTTACCTTTTAGCTTAGACCTTACTGAGGTTGGAATAGTTTACTTTATGCTTTTTGCTTTATTAGTTTAGTTGTTTTTATCGGATGTTGGATTAAGTCTATTGTAATCTTATACAAGGATGCTTTTGCTTCCTTTTTCATTAAGTTGAATGAATATCGTGGTAAACCTTTTGTTTTCTATTTTTCTTAATATTTTGAAATGTTTTGATGTATACTTGTTATCCTTCTTTGGCTCATTTTTCCACTTAGGGGCATAATAATTAAAGCATGGGAAAACTGAATTTGTAGTATAGGGTTTAAGGCTGGAGCATTTTTTTTTGAATAAATTTGTTTGACAGTCAAATTTTAAACACTACTACGTGTTTTCTTTTAGTTTATACCCTAGTGAGGGTTTAGGTTAAAAGCATGGGATTGCCCCTAAAGGCTGTGCACCAAAGACTGTAGGATTTATCTTTTTAGGACCTGCCTTTTGTTCTTAACACAAATTCTGTTAGGTGGAATCAAATTAATCTTTTTAATAAACTGTACTTTATTTGTATTTTGTTTTTTCAATTTATACTTCTAATTTTTACTCACTATATTTAACATAAAATAATAAGACCAAAGTTGTGTTTATTTTTAATTTTTATGAATATTATATCATTTTTTAGTTTCCAAAGTTTCTACCATTATAAACCAAATTGAATTCCATTTACACTTTTGTCACACTGTGTCAATGAATATAAAGTGCTATGGTGAAACAACAGACTAATAAAACTTAATCTATTCACTGCTTCAATGTGTTGAATAAATTAAATTAATTTAATGTGTTGAACACACCAAAAGAGAAACAATGGCTTTGCAAAGAAAATTAAATATTGAAACATAAAACAAAAACTCGAGAGAATATGTAAAATACATCAGAAATGTTTTTGGCGTTAACCTCTAGCAGCTGCAAATTTTCTTTCTTTCTTTTCTTCTTACTCCCATTTCTATTTCCTTTGTTGTTGCAAATGCAAATGGAAACGGGTTCAAGATTTAGGGGTTGCATTCAAATGAGGGCCTTGATAGGTCCTCTTTTAGTTTTTTTAAATTTTAAATGATTTTTTTAGACACTTTTAAATGTCCCTGAGATAGAATGACATACCCTTGGCATTTTTCCTAATCAGGGAGATGTTCCCATATTTCAAAGACAACCCCCTTTGTGTTCTGCATATGGAGGGATGCTTCTCTGTCATGAAGACATCTTGGATGTCCTTGATGACTTCCAAGCCTATATGAGGTGTGCCCCTCTTTCATTGAATATTATTCAAAGGAAGGAATAGTTTTCATATTTGCAATTCTTTCCCAAGGCCTGAGATAGAGATATGAATTACTGGTCTAGAGTCTAGACGCTCTTCCTATCTATCTGTAGGATGTCTACTAGATGGTCTTATTTTTCCCTGCCCCCAAGTTCAACTTGATTCATGTCAAGTGATCATTGTCTGGATTGCAGAAGTTTGTTATCCGTGAGGGCATATGAAGCTCTACCTTTAAGAAGGTAATATTGATTGACTGCAAAATTAGCATTACAGTAAGGATTCTTTGATAAAGAGTAAATTTCTTATTATTATGAGTGATGCTCTTTACTGTTCTACATCTCATATAGTCATTTAATTCAAGCTATTGTTTTTTATCTATTTGTGATTTTTTTTTCATAAATATTTTGCTTTTCTTCTTTCTATTCTTTATTGTGCTTATGGGCTTGGTTTATTAAAGAGATGATTATCCTGATGTATGTTATATTTTTCACATTGCGGCAGGATACTGTGCTCGAGTTAGAATTTCAAGGAGTTAAGAAGCATCTTACAATGCTCCAGGTACCGTTAGATCATTTTTTCACTTTGATGATATGTTTAAGATTTGGAAATGTTCAGTGATTGTATCTAATTTTTTATTTTTTTTCTGAAATTCCATTTGAAAGTGTTGGGTTTAATGGATGCATATTTTTATTGTTTCAGACCTGGCCTGTGCGTAAACCTAGGCCTGTCTCTGCCAAGCTTGCAGCTGATACACCCCTCCTGACCGGACAAGTATGATAAGTGGCTCACTTTGAAGTTTTAAGCCATGTTATAGTTGTGTTAATTGTGTAATGCTGTTCTGAAGTTTAAGACTTTTTTTATAAGACCTTTGTAAGCTTTGTTGGTCATGTTTTGTTGACCAATTACTTGTTCTAATGACAGCGAGTTCTTGATGCTCTATTTCCATCAGTGCTTGGAGGAACATGTGCCATACCTGGTGCATTTGGTTGTGGTAAAACTGTTATTAGCCAAGCACTTTCAAAGGTATATAAAACATAACCATTCTTTTGAGCACTGTCATCTAATAATTACTATTCTTCCATTTTTTTTCTAAAGCACAAAGATTTCTTGTTTCATCAAGGTTTGTTTATCTTTGCAGTATTCCAACTCTGACACTGTTGTCTATGTCGGTTGTGGTGAGAGAGGAAATGAGATGGCTGAGGTATGCAGTTTTTCTTTTGAGAAATAAACAATGGCTATGATATAAAAAGCTATTTTCTTTCATCAAGACTGAGTGCTGTCTACTGCCATATTCTAGGTCCTAATGGATTTTCCTCAACTGACAATGACCTTGCCTGATGGACGTGAAGAATCTGTGATGAAAAGGACTACTCTTGTTGCAAATACCTCAAACATGCCAGTGGCTGCCCGAGAGGCTTCAATTTATACAGGTAATTTTGCAATTCTGCAGGCTTGGATACGCCATGCACTAGACATGGATTTGGGTATGATAATGGTCAATACTCCTGTTTTTGGGTGCTTGATACAGGAAGCATCTGTCTCTAGATAGAAGGAATACAGTTTATCCAGCCTAGGAAAACAGTTAAAAACTTAAAATGGAGAACGGAGACCTCAGACATCTTTTTACTACTATTACCAATTTTTGAAATTTTTTATTGGCCTATGAGTATTTAATTGCATATGTTTTTTTAACTTATTGACTTTTTAACCTTTTCATTATATAATTATTTCTTTGTACCCATCCATATCCTATATTTCTAAACTCTGCTGTTACTTTTTCCCATATCATTTACTGTATTTGTCTCCATGCAACTGAGGATTGACCAACTTATTCTTTAAAATATTCTTGTTTTGAAACCGTAGCCTTGGGGTTAAGTTAGAAGCTAATATTATGTCATCATGCAATGATTTGAACCACTTATATTTTGCTCTGACATGGAGTGGTCTACAGTTTGGAAACTTCTGATGATAGTGCTGTATTAAATATTCATAGGTATTACTTTGGCTGAATACTTCCGTGACATGGGATACAATGTCAGTATGATGGCAGACTCCACTTCTCGTTGGGCAGAAGCTCTTCGTGAAATTTCAGGACGTTTGGTGAGTTTTCTCTTCCATTTCTATCTTGAACGTACCATATAGCTGGGATGTAATTGCGGCTGCCATATTTTTTGGCCTATAACAATGCAAGATCCTTTCAAGAAGATTACATTGCGAGGCTTAAGCATATTTTGGCAGATCAGGAGTAGACAGATTTGTTGGTAGTTTACAACAGTAGCTATGTAAAACTGAAAGCTCTCTATTAACCGAGTAAAGCATGTTTAAGATTTTGGCAATGAGGATGGCATTGTGGGGTGTAAGTGACAAAGTGGTTTGTATTTAATTTATTGATGAAATAATTAAAACTCCGCTATTTTCTTTTGAGGAGCATTCATTACAACCACCTCAGCTATTTTGATGTGCATTTTTATCACCATATACAAAGTAATGCTGACAAATTATATCTAATTATTGGTGAAGTTACTGAAACACTGCCATTTTCTGTCGAGAAACTCGATTACAACCAGTTCAACTTTTTTGCTGTGTATTGTTATCACCATATACCAAGCAATGTCAGGAAAACATATTCTGTTCACTAATTTACTTTTTAGCTGAATGCTTGAAGTTGCACGTTCAAGTTATGCAATTGTTCCTTATGATTTTAATGTGATATAATCATCCATTTGCAGGCTGAAATGCCGGCAGATAGTGGATATCCAGCATATCTGGGTGCACGATTGGCTTCTTTCTATGAACGGGCTGGTAAAGTTAAATGCTTGGGAAGTCCAGACCGCACAGGTAGTGTAACAATAGTTGGAGCCGTTTCTCCTCCTGGTGGAGACTTTTCGGATCCAGTGACTGCAGCAACGCTTGGTATTGTTCAGGTTGGTATGGGACTTTATTTCTACTTGTGAAAGTTAAATTAATCTACTTGCTGGAGTATGTGTATTGCAGTGACAGTTAAGTTTGGGTATGTCGTTCTTACGTGTCCAATGTTGGAACAGGTTTTCTGGGGTCTTGACAAGAAACTTGCGCAACGCAAACATTTCCCATCTGTCAACTGGCTTATTTCCTATTCAAAATACACAAAGGTGAAGTAATATTCCTCCTTGTTTTTCTGGTTATTATGTCATTTGAAACATATGCAGCTTATATCTTCTCTCTTTTTATGTTTTCTAGCCTCGAGTATGAGGATTTCCATCTCAATGTTTTTGCCCTTTCCATTTATTTTTCTAAAATTTCTGTGTGGCTACTCTGCAGGCATTAGAGTCTTTCTATGAGCAGTTTGACCCAGATTTCATTTCTATCAGGACTAAAGCTCGTGAAGTCCTGCAGCGGGAGGATGATTTGAATGAAATTGTTCAAGTAAGTTAGTTATATGGAAAATATAGTTCGACTCATGGGTACTTTTAACAGGTTTTGTTGTTATTTGTGTCTCACTAATACTCTATGTCTTGACATTATTTCATCATTGTGATTGTTTCATTTACAAGTTTATGGCAAGTATTCTTATTGCTACTCTTAACTATAGTAAATATGCTTTCTGTTATAGAAGATTTTTGATTGTCATTGCTTTATTGTGGAAAGTTTCCTTTGAAGTTTGTAAATTAATGTCCAAAGTTTATATTTCAAGTGAAGATTGCATCTAATCTGGTAAATTGGTACAGCTTGTTGGCAAAGATGCTTTAGCAGAAACTGATAAGATTATCCTGGAGACTGCAAAACTTTTGAGGGAAGACTATCTGGCTCAAAATGCATTTACTCCGTAAGTTGTGACTAATTTATATGTCCCTAGGTCTAGGTATACAATTTTAGTCTTCAGTTAGGTTAGTGCTTTCCATTATGTATCTGTTTAAATGCAATGGTACTGTTTTGATATATCATATTTTGACCATTTTGGTTATGGGTTTTGCATACAGGTATGATAAATTCTGCCCATTTTACAAATCTGTGTGGATGATGCGAAATATTATCCATTTCAATACATTAGCTAATCAAGTAAGTTTGAAGTTCATTTTTATATTTCTGTCAATAATTGATAAACACCCACCTTGTTTGAATAATTGATAAACCACGAGTTTTTACAATCCCTTGTAAGGTTGCTAGTTTTTAACTCTTTATAATGCATTTCTTGCATTTGTATTGATTCTTAATGGAGTCTGCTTTGAAAGGATGATATTTTTATAAAAACCTGTCATTGGCATTGCTCACCTGTAGTGAAAATAGATTTCTTAATGACTTTGACAATCCTATTAGCTGGCACATCAATATGTACAGTGCCAACTTTGTGAAGTTTGAAACCTTTGAATATTTAAGAAGCACACAAGTCAATATGAGAAATTCCATTGAATTATGGTGGATATAGGAAAGCAAATAGTGTCTGCCTTTTCTGCAGTAAATTGGGAATGCTAAATGTGTCCAACAATTATGTTCTGTATAAATTTGTACTTGTTTAGCTTCAGTTAGTATAGAATAGAAGACACGGGGGTGTGCAACAAGAGCATTCATTAACAAGAAGGGCTTCAGTGTTCTGGGAGTTTGTGTTCAAACTGGGGTCAGTGGCTGTAATATCCCTTGGCTAATCTGACCCTGTTTTTGCTTATTTGAACACCAAGGAATATTGTCAAACATTTGGCATACAATGTTTGAAGCCGCTGTAGTGAATTCTTTCTTTGTCTTCTTTGGGTTTGTAGGCTGCAAATGAAGTTATGGAAAGCTTCTAACAATGCAAAGTTGTTATAGAAATGATATACTAGCTGTTTTAGACCTTTCCACACATATGTAATGACTGAAATTAACTAGTACAGCTAGTTGACATTAAGACAAACACTTGTCATGCATCCCAAAGTACACCTACAGCCATTAGGCATTTAAGCAAACAATTGGCATGAAAGCTAAATGGCCGATCAATGTTGAATGTGGAATATGCAAATTATATCTCCATTAAACATATGCAACCTCCAAATATTTCATGATATAATCATAATAGAAAATGATGCAATGAAGTAATGATTTTCTAATACAATGACCATAGATAGAAAACCTGGTATTTCAATGGCTGCCTTGATATATTGGTTTGATTCTCCTCATATGCAAATCCCTTGTCACATATATATAGCTGTTCAACCTCTCTAAATCCCCTTCTATAGAACTCCAACTACTGTAGCGCACTGTTCATGCGCACTGTTCACGGCACTGTAGCGCACTATTCACGGCACTGTTCATGCGCACTGTTCACGACACTGTATCGCACTGTTCACGGCACTGTTCACGCGCACTGTTCATGCGCACTGTAGCAGCAAGAACAAACTTGCAATCTGCTCTTAAAACCTTGAATAATTTGTTGATAATCTCTCCCAACAAGAATGATATAACTCCATGTGCCAAAGAAGGATGATTCACAACCAACTATAGATGTTCTTCAACGATAAACTTCAAACCCTTGTAGAAAACTTCACCAATTTGCACAAATGAAAGAACTGAAGTATTCTTTCCCACAACTGCAATAATTCAGGTGTTATTTCACACCTTCAAAATTGCTATCAATAGGAAGTTTTCGTTTCCTATGATCAAAGAAGAAAATTGCGAAAGCCCTAGGCTCCACAATAAAAATCAATCAAAATACGATTCATCAACTGGATGCCGAGAATGAACTCTTGCCTTTCTTTTTATTCTTTCCTTAAGAGAGCTCAAACACCTTCCTGGCCAATGTGGGATAAAAGATTTATTCCCACATTAAATTATTCACTTAACGCACTTTATTATATTAAAGTGACTTTATTATTATAAAGTTACTTTAGAACTTTATAATAATATTAAAATATTAAATAAATCACTTAAGTCACTTAAACTTTAATATCTCTTGATGTACTTGTCTGATTGCTAAGCCGTCTGAGCCCGGAGTTGACTCTCCCTGTTCTCCATGCGATTGGATGCCTGTCTAAAAATAGAAACCCTGAATAGTAACTTACTATAAATAGTAAGTGTGCCAATCTGAGTCAAAAAACTTGTGCAAAGGCCAAAACCTAAATCCAGCTGAAGAGTAATGTCTCTAATCACCAAGTAATTGCCACACGAGGCCCTCTATCAATAATTGTTAGCCTACGAGGGTCAAATGATAGGCTAATTCTTACAAACTCTGATGCTCGCAAAATGGGGACATTACATAGGAACTAGGAACCTTATATATATATATATATATATATTTGGCTGTAGTGTTTTAGCCTATGGGATGATTTGTTGCATGACAAGTTTGCTAACATGATTTTTTTTTTCTGATCGGTAAATGATTATGTACATTATTAATAGATCTGAAAATATTACAAAATTGGGGTGCAATATAGAACTTTGAGCACCACCCCCAAGAGTTCATCCAAATCAAAAAAAGCCCGACATCAAAAAGACTCTTGAGCTATCACCCGCACTGAACATATACAGAAAAGACAGATGTATTCTAACCTATACAGTTGTCATTTTCATAACTAGTAAGCCAAAAAAGGTTGCATATTCCAACTGATTACTAAGAGAGTACAATTGCCTTGCCTTTATCCCGATTCTCCTCCCCTTGTGCTGGTTCTGCTGGCGGTTGTTCCTCTTCCATTCGCGGCTCCGGAGGAAAACCAATCCAAAGGGACCGGCTAGACTTGTTCTTGGCTCCCTTTGGTCTACCACGCTTACGTCTGGATGAAGATGCATCAAGAACTGCAGGGGTTCTTTCTCTGTATGGACTCCATTTCTCGAGTTCCCACCGGAGTTTCTTGGCCTTGAACGCCTTGACATAGTCTTTTACCCTTGTCATGCCAACTTGAGCCAAGGTGTGCCTCAATTCCTTGTTGCCTTTCGCACTCTAGATGAGAAAAGGGTGCAAAGGTGGTATGAATTTGCCCACATGAAGCCATACACTGCCTGGGCAGATGAAGCCTCACCCATCTTTTGCCATTTCCATCAAATTCTCAAAACCACCTCCCCATTCATCTCGAATGCAACTTTCTACCAGCCAGCGGACTATCTCCTTTTCCAACTCGAAGCACCATGCAGTGAACATTGATGCAATATCAACATTGCACCGATATTTGAATGCAGCTTTTAGATACTCCTCCCCCAATACTATCTTTACCCGCATTAGAAAGTCCCTGTCTTCAAACTTGAAGATGTTCATGAGCCGTTCGTCTGAAATCGCTCCGCAAAAGGCTACTATTGGCTTTGAAGCGGTTAGGGAGAAGTTAGCCTCCATTGTTGCATCTAGAACTTTGTTTTGCATAGAGCAGCCAAGGTATTTGAAAGAATGAGCACTTATAACATCTAACCTCTCCTTATGTCGTGCTCTGTGTTGAATGTACCACCGCCAACTCAAGGTAATTAATTCATACATGCGATGACTTAAATAACCACTTGGTTAAGTTCAAAAAATCCAGCTCTACGATGTCCATTAATGGACTTGGATTTGTCAATCCACCTTGGACTGCAACTTGGTCAATCACCCACCTTTGATCATCTGTCAACTTTGTACGCCTTCATGAGGAAGAGCCACCCGGACTTCTTGGATAGTGTTGCCAGATCATCACACGCTTCACCAGAGATATGTAAAGATTTCGGGGTTAGCTTGCCAGATGCATGGCTGCAGAGCATTCAAGCAACTGTCCCAACTCAAATGTTCATTATCATTAATGACAAATGGGAATATTCTTACCTCCCCATTCGGATTACCTCTACCATTGCAAGGGGACTTATATGAATTCAAAATTCCTCTAAAACTTG
Source organism: Cryptomeria japonica (assembly GCF_030272615.1). Lineage (NCBI taxonomy): Eukaryota > Viridiplantae > Streptophyta > Pinopsida > Cupressales > Cupressaceae > Cryptomeria > Cryptomeria japonica. Next base: position 27,521,079 of record NC_081406.1, on the reverse strand, counting down.
GCCGTTAGCTTCATATCCGAGTTTTGCCTTACTGGATATTAAAGGCATGGTTAGCACATGCATCCGCCCCCTGATTACCTTCTCTCCTGATATGTGACACCCCAAAGTTTTGAAATGCGTTCAGACTATGTCTAATGAATTGAATGTGTCTGTCAATTTTCTGATTATCAGCTTTGCCCTTAAGGATAGCATGGATAATAATTTGCGAGTCGCCTTCTAGGTGAAAGTTGGAGATCCCCAACCTTCCTGCCAATTGGACGGCTAAAAGAGCAGCTTTAGCTTCTGCCATATTGTTCGAACCCTTTCCTAAGTTTGAGAGCATTTTGCCAATATACTTCCTTTGTCATCTCGAGCAATACATCCTGCGCTTGATGGCCTCGGATTGCCCCTAGCAGCACCATCAAAATTTATTTTAATCCAACCCTGATCCGGAGCTTTCCACACTACTGAGCTATCTGATTCCTGGGTAGGATTAACCCTAGGAAGCCCATTAACGGGCCTTGCAAACATGATTCTTACTAATATAGAAACTTATTATATAATATTGTTCCAAATTCAACTATTAGGGTTTTCCAAAAAGAAAAATAAATAGATTTCTTCCCTTTTTCTTCTCTCCTTAGTTGGGGAAGAAAAATGAGATGTTATAACTTCTCCCTCTTTCTGGATAAATATAGTTCTGATTGGGGGCTATGGGGCTGAACATTAACCTGTGCCATTATCTGTAATGCTTCATCTTTTGCCATATTTTTGGATCAAGGTTATTCTCTATTGCATCTTCTTGACCTGCCAAGATATTTTCTTACCATCTTCTGTATTCCAATGAGGTGGCTGATCTCATATTTGAAGCAAGGCCTCCTCTTCTGAAACACATTTTTCAAGGCCTTTACCTTGATTGGGAATGCTGTCTTCTGTTTGCTATCTTCATAAATATCTGAATTATTGCTCAGAGAGTGTTTGTTAGCATTTTTGCTCAAGTACATCCCATTTTGTGGTACTGTTTTAACAGTTTTTGTTAGTAACCATGATGGAGTAACTAAACAAAGGTTGAATGTAGCGTGCATTACTTTTGTGGCATCTATTGTTCATTCATTTTCTTATTATATTTTAATGTTGCAGGCTGTAGAAAAAGGAGCTGGTTCAGAAGGGCAGAAGATTACCTACAATTTAATAAAACAACGATTAGGCGACCTTATTTATAGACTAGTGTATGTATTTATTCCCACATCTATTTATGTTGTGTATCCATTGCCAGGGGAACGTATGCTAATAAAATTGCCCACCTTTACAGGTCTCAGAAGTTTGAAGATCCTGCCGAAGGAGAACCTGCCTTAGTAGCCAAATTCAGCAAATTATATGAGGACTTGACAGCTGGCTTCCATAACCTTGATGAATATCATTAAGTGTATTGTTATCATTTGGTGCTTGCTACTGGATGTTGCCTTTTTCTATCATAGCCAATTTGCCAAGGCAGATTATTAAACTGAAGCAGCTTAAGCTTTTGTATCACTGGAGTTATTGTAATTATCCTCTTTTTATTTATCGAGGCTGGCACAAACTGTTGATAGGCTGCAAGTAGGGAAAATAGTGATTATTTTTTTTTAAGGGAAGTCATGTTGCAGCATGCAATTTCTAGTAATTTTCAAGAGTATACATTGTGAATCTATGCATATGTCGCATAGATTGAAAATAAGTTAAGTTTCATGATGTATTATTGCTCTTTGTTTATGAAGTCAATTATAGATCAGTTAACACAATTTAGGGATATTTTCTTGAGATGGAAGATTTTTTGCAATTGCTTTAATCTGCAATCTCATTCAGTTTAAGATGACTTGGGAATTCTCTAGTATCCATGGATCTGAGTTCTACTTAGAATTGCATTAGATGATGTGCAATTTTTTTGAAACTCTCATTAATCTTCAACTTCAGTCATTCAAACACATTTTATTGCTCTACATTGATTCCTCATGCTTTGGATTTGGCAGCTGCTAATGATGGTTTCTTGTAACCATATTCTAGTTGGAAAATATATGCAGAGATTGTATCTAATCTGGACAGACTATTATAGTCTTGGAGAGATTGAAGAGTACTTTGATAGCATGCTTGGAAGTATGAAGGCAGTTACTAGGGAGGGGGATCCCACAATACCATTTTGTGACCATCATATTTAGTCCATTATTTGGTATAAGATGAACACTCAATTACACATGCCATTTTATGTAGTAAATCTAAAGTGGTATGAAGTGTGGCTTGGTAGAGTACCTCGTATAGAGAATAGTGAGGTAATGAAGGGTTCATAAAGGCAATCAAAAAGTTATGCTACAAATGAGACATGGGTATGGACTTTGTGGGTCCAATTTGTAGGGTGAATTCAATAGATGAGGCTAGAGAAGATAGATTCACCATTGCCTATGAGGTGCCATTGGATGGTGGCAGTTACATGGGAATGCAACTCTTATTGTATGAATGCTTCTTGTTTGTTGCCTTAAGTAGATTGTTAGCTCCTCTGTCGCTGAGTGATAATGTTAGCTTCATTGACTCTATTAAGGGGAATAGCCATACCTTTAGAAGAGCTGAGAAGGCGCTGTAGTATCATAAAATTCTAGCAGCACGATGAGACATTGACCCTCACAATGCAAGGTGGATTGATGAGGAGGTGGTGCAACAAACATTGTTAGTGGTCCTATTACTAAATGCCCATGATTCGGAGTAGTCATCATGAACTAATGGTTTTTGAATTTTTAGAATGGCTAGTTCATTGTTGAGAGTTGGATCTTGATTGTTTTGTTCATATTTTAATTTCCAGAATGATAGAAAAGGGAAACCAGTTTCCCTGCTTTATCATTCTGTGATCTTGTTGGAACGTAAATATTGAAATTAATTACCCTTTTGAGCCCAATACTTGTTGCAAGCCTTTCTTATGTTGCTTTCTTTTTTGTGGGGTTTCAATGTTTTTCTATATTAGCTTTACGTTTTTAATTATGTTAGGATTTCCCCTGCTCTTCCACACCTTTCTTGCCCGATGAATGCCATGAACAGTGTCATTGCTGTATAAATTAGGAATGATCAGTGTAGTATGATTTAAAAAAATAATTATTTCGAACACCTATTTGATCTCAAGATGGGGTGATCCACATTTCATGTCCTGTAAGAGAATTGAACTTAGCATTAATAAAACCTAGGTGGTTGTCTCCATGTCTGAGACAATCTCCGAAATTAAAGCTCATAACCTGTTGATTTATGACTTTAATTCTCTATAATCTTAGTTTAGTTCACAGTTAAAAAAACTTTTAAAAAACCATTTCAAATAATCTGGGTCTTCCAATCTTTGGCAATTCAAGAACTCCAATTAAACAATCTGGGTCTTCCGTTCTTTGGCAACACGTGAACTCCACCTCTCATTTAAATAACCCATAGACAAAATTTGGTATGAGGACACTGGTATGTTTAGTGAGCCTTTGCAGAGCGAAACAAAGTTTTTTTAAGCTCTTGCTTGTATTAGTTTGTGGTTTGATTGATCAAGGGGATGTGTAAATGATTTAATTACCCTCTATCCAGTATGCAACCTGCCACGGTTTGGCTAATCACATTAGCGTAAACCTCCATGTTCAAAATATTTGTTACGTGTTATTGAATATCTTATCTGTTATTGAAGTGTGTAGTAAAAATATTAAGAGTGTCAAGCTTACTGTGCTTGCATATTACTATAATGAACCGTAGGAAGAGATATAACAAGCTTGTAGACCTGCAGCAACTTAGCTTTTGAATGCTTTCTTTGGATTTCTATTGATAAGGACACAAAGTGTTGAATCATTTAGCATGTAGAGTTCCCATCACCATATGATGTTACCTTAATACAATCTTTTTAAATAAAAATAGTTTTCCAAACAACAGATTGGCACGATCTATCTAAATAGAATGTTTTTTTGGTCATCTAGGAAAAATGCATTTGAGGAATATTTGGGGTGCAGTGATTTCTTTGGAAGAAAAAATGATTTTAGGGAATCCCTTCATTTTTTTAGTATACTTTCTTATGATAATATTAAATTTGTATGAATGGAGAAATTTTTAGCTCTTCTTTCCCATTCCTTGAACATTAAAAACTCGTTACTTATCTGATAGTATCCTTATGGCCTGGTTCAGGTATGGCTGAAAGCTTTCTATTTTTGGCATAATTTGCCTCTAATTCCTCCCTTAGGGCAGATTAAGGTTATTAATATAGATTTCTTGCTTAATTTTTTTTCTTGTGAACAACGGTGGAAATGCTATTAAAGAGACCTCAGGAAAAGAGTGGATTAAGGTTATTAATATGGCCTTTTCCGTGCCTTAAACACCTTTGTTGTGACTGATAGTGGAATGGCACCAAAGAGAGCTTGGAGGTTTGTTCACCTAATGCTTCTGTATATTTATCTTTTTACATATGTTTCTATATGTTAGGGGTAGGGGTAGGCGTAGGGGGAGTGGGTGGGAGGAGGAGATGTGAGGGCCCCTACTATTCTAAGGGGATGGGTGGTGAAAACTTTAGCTCAAGTGTTTATAATGCCAATTATATTCTTTTGGAGCAATCTCTAACTATTTGGGTTATGAAAACTTGGTAACCTCATGTAATTAATCTTGTTAATTTAGATGGCTTACTAGTTGCATTTTTTGTTTACTTTCGAAAACTTGGAGTTGATCACACAACCCTAAAGTTCTCAAAGATCACATGCAACCAAACACTTGTTACACAAATAGAAATAAACAATGGAGGTCAAAGACAAACATTTTGAATAATTAAACCTTAGGTGAGGATATAATTAGATCATGACGTCGTTGTGACATATTCACACATCGCCCCAGTGCAAATGGGGACCCTCTTTTTTTTTTGCTTTCTAGGGTTAGTTTTCTTGGCTTAGTCTTTTAGGTTCGTGCTATTAATCTATGCATTAAGGGGTTGCCAAAGAGCTCATTAGGATAGGAGGGCCTACTTGAATTGAAGTGGCTCAGTAGGTGGTACAGGTCAGGGTCTCTGTTGAAAGCTTCCTCTTGGTTAGGCCCGGGGACTTGTTTTTGGGGTTAAGTCTTGATTGAGAGTAAGGGAATCTTTGTACCTTGCCATGTAATTGAAAATCCAAGGGTGGCCTTGCCTTTAAGACCTATGTCATTTAGTCAAGGAAGTGAATGAAGATATGTGAGTAGGTGTTGTCAAGGATTTTCCCTTTGAAGGTTTGAGTTGGTCAAGTCAATGGATGATGAAGTTCTTGTACTCTAGGCGTTGATTGGTATGAAATCGACCTATTTATCCTTAGAAAATTCCTAATGATCAAGTCCAGACTCAAAACTGAGCTATTAAGCCAAATACGCTCCTGACCCTTTCAAAGGTATAGGAGCGAATTTTTCAAATGAGAGAATTCTTCCTTTAATTTGGACGGATCCTTCCAATTCAAGGCCTTGTTTGATATAAATTCACTTGCCTATCCCTTTGGAGGAGTGTAATTATGAGTTTTAGACTTGGAAACTTGTCAAAGAGTGGAGAATTTGAGCTAGATTGTCAAATTCACTCCTGACCCTTCCAAAGGTACATGAGCGAATTCTTCTAAAGGTCGGCTCCTATTTTGGACAGAATCTCACTTGGAGGCTTGGATGAGAGGAAAACCAACTTGAATTCACCTCTGAAAACGAATTTAAACACATTTAGACTTGAAGATTTGATGAGGAAGAGGGGAATTTGAGCAATATTGTCAAATTCTCTCCTGACCCTTCCAAAGGGACGTGAGCGAATTCCTTAAAAATACTCATTTATGCCTAAGTTTAGACTATAAACCTTGCTCCCATGGCGATTGGAAGAAGATTAATATATTGATGCCTTGAAAGGCATGCACTTGGATCATGGAGAAGTTTGAAATTTGAGCTTAAAGAAGAATTTTGCTACTGACCCTTCCAAAGGGTCCAGAGCGAATTCTCCTAAGAACCTCTCTTGGTCCTAACTTGGACTATAACCCTTGCTTCCAGGCCTTGACTGAATGAAGAATGATTTATCCATGCCCTTGGAATGAGTTGCAACAATATTGGATGAGGAATTTGAGCCAAAAAGCAAAATTTTGCTCCTGACCTTTCCAAAGGGTCCAAAGCTAATTTCACCTAAGCTCCCGACCCTTCCAAAGGGTCCAGAGCGAAATCCTTAGAAAGGCCTACTTTCTTACCAAAAGCATTGAGTGGACATTGCTTTGAAGGCAAATGAACTTGATTGAGATGGAGGGAGGACCCAAAAGCTAAGTCTAAGAGCAAAGTTGAAGGAAATGACAAGAGTTTGAGTGCAAATAGCTATTTCGCTCTTGACCCTTCCAAAGGGTTCAAAGCGAATTCTCTTGAAACCTCCCTTTGCTCCCAATTTACATGAAGCCTAGCGTTGATTGAGGTTGATTGAACTTAGAGGCATCCTTAGACATGCATTTGAGTGAGTTGTGGTCACAAAGTGTGAAAAATTTGTGCAAAAATGCAAAATTCGCTCCCGACCCTTCCAAAGGGTCCAGAGCGAATTTTCCTAAACACCTATTTGCTCCTTGTTTGGGGTCAAAATCTTTGTTCCTATGGCGTGGTTGAGAGAGGATTGATGTAGACTTGCCTTGAGAAGTGAATTGAAGCAAAGGAAATGATGAATTTGAGACTAAATGACAAAATTCGCTCCTGACCCTCTCAAGGGTACCAGAGCGAATTTTCCTAAGACCCTCCCTTTCGCTTCAAATATGGACTAATTTCATGCCTTGGAACCTCAATTGGGATGTTATCATGCCTTGGAAACAATTGAAGTAAAGAAAAATGATGAGAAAGTAAAGGATTTGAGCTTAAAGGAGCAAATTCTCTCCTGACCCTTCCAAAGGGTCCAGAGCGAAATTCTTAGAGGAACATGTACCTTCCAAAAGTACCAAGGCAAAATTCTTGAAAAAGCTAATTCTTCACCTCAAACAATTGAATGAATCCCCCTTTGAGTAGATTTGAAGGCAAATTAACATGATATTGATGTAAGAAGGATTCAAAGGACAAATCTAAGACAAGATCATGAGAAATGTGAGGTAAATTGAGCAAAATACCAAATTCGCTCCTGACCCTTTCAAAGGGTCCAGAGTGAAATTCCTTTGGAGAGAGGGTTTAGCTAGTGAATTTGTGTTGAAGGTCTTCTAAAAGGTGATTCTAGTGTTCAAACAATCCCAAGAACTATGAATTTGAGAGTGCTTTCATTTGAAAAGTGAGAAAACTTGAAACAACTCCTAATTCGCTCTTGTACCTCCCAAAGGGTCCAGAGCGAAATTGATCCTCGTGCCTTATTGTCGATGGTTTGAAGTGAGAAATACAATGTTAGAATGAAAATATCATGTGTACTTAACACCATTTTGTTTGTTTTGCAGATCAACAAAATCAAGTTGGAGGAAGATCAGACCAGGACAAGGATGACTTCTTCAAGCTTCATCATCATCAAGGACACCCTAAGTGCAAGGAAGAAGACTAAAAGTGTTAAAGACTTCAAGTGTTCAAGGAATTGCAAGCAATGGAGCTAACCATCCTCAAGGACCTCATTCTATCACATGGAGAAATCACAAGATATCAGAAGAAGGATCATACAAACACTTCAAGGCGAGGTGAGCTACCAGAGGAGGAGTGACTTGATCGCGAAGAGGCCTCATCAAGCACAAAAGAGTCAAGGAGAGGTACACCATTCACCAGGTACATCAAGGAAGGAGGATCAACCAAGGCCAGTGCAAGGGTACGTTGAAGAAGTAGATAGTTTTAGAAGAGTTAATCAAGGTCCTCTTCTCATCATCATCATCACATTGAGTATCATGAAATATTGCTCAACGTTCCTTGACCAAGCACAAACACAAGACAAAGTGGCATCCCAGTTGCTATTCCTCCAATCAGAAGGCTCTACATCGTGTCAAGATTCGATGAACCACGCTTATACCTGAAGGCACAAACTCCGATGTACCTACCCTTGTTTCCTATTGGTTCTCATGCATTGACTATAATTTTCTCATTGGCTAAGGAGAGTTTGTTGTAACAAACCCTAATTAGGGTTTCCATCTTGTAATCCTAGCCATTGATTGTAAATCAATCAGAGCCATTGAAATGTAAAGAGCTCTCTATATAAAGCTCTAGCTCTTCATTTGTAAAGGTTAATAGTTAGTTAATAGTGAATAATAAGAGAATATCTGATAGTCAAGAGTTAGTAGCTAGAATAGAAGCTTAGATAGCAATTAGAGTAGATTAGGAAGAGAAGGCAATAAATTGTTGCCTTGATTGTAAATGAACTCCATTTTCATTGAAGTTATGATGAAGTGTGTTGTTACTTTGCAATATGCATGGTTTTTTGTTGAATCTTCATTTTAGATGGTAAATGATTAGATTGAATGAAGGAAGTTACTAAATGCACTCGCGTGGAATTCACCTAGTCCAAAGCACTAGCCTCTTACTGATTGCAAGTGCGCCCTGTGTGGTCAACTAGCATTTATGAGCTTAACTTCAAATTGTTATGTGTCTATTGTTCATGCATTAACTTGAATGGTGATCAACGTATGATAATAATGATTTGAACATATGCGAAGCATCCCTTAGAAGATTGCACCGAGTTGGTGTTGAATTGTTCAATTTGATGGTGAGACCTAGCCCAGTAGGACTCCACCTAGTCGTTCATCTATCTTCTTGCATTCTAGGTCTTAGATTAGATTCTCTAAACCCTACACCTTTTGCTATTTCTTTATCTCCCAGTGAGTAGTTAGGACTCAAGTTCACATAATCACATCAAACCAACTGTGCTTATCCACACGTAGAGACCCTACATACCAGAACCTTGGAGTTATTTCAATTGATCCTTAGGCAAATCTTCAACATTCGAACAACTTTGTTCAAGAGAGGATAAGATACCTTGGTATTTTATTCTGTGTTCGCATGTGCATAAAAAACACATCAACAGACGTGTCATCATTTGGCTTGGGACACCTAAAAGAAATATGATCTAAGTAAGCTGAAGCATTAGAGTACTAGATTACTCTTAACACCCTTAAGTACAAAGGATGGATCTTGACAACCAAGCCCTAATAAGATACCCGTGTACTGCAAATGAAAAAAATCCTCATAATTAAAGAAAAAGAGAAAATCTTGTGAGAAAAATCCCCTCCTAAAAAGAGAGGGGTAAATGAAGGACTACAAAGCCTCCAAAACAATGTTCCAAAAAGAATATTAACATGAAAAACATTATTGAAGCATGAAGAAGCTACAAACAATTGTCGAATGATGATTGCTATAGTGTTGTAATGACAAATCTCTTTTGAAATCAAGACGAAGATCAAGTTCAAGAAGACAACAATCTACATGATTGCCCCCAACGACACTACTCAACCAATGCAAGAGCAAAATGCAAGTCAAAAAATATAGGTGCTAATAGTTTGAAGAACATCACTCAACAAAGGATGGAAGGTCACCTCCATAGAATAGGAATGTAAGAGTATATAGTAAGTGCTCCACCTAAAAATGCATGGATAATCAATCATTGCATCTGCTTAGTACATAGGATCAACTATCAAATACATAGTTCACTCCAAAGCAAAACCAAAGAAGCATTAGTACCAACAGTAGAAAACCCCCTATAATGTTAAAAACGGAGAGGTTGATGTCCTTTGTAATTTTGTCATCATGCAATGCATAAAGGAGGACAAACATTTGGATATGCATTAGGAAGTACCAACAAATGAAAAAAGGGTGTGCAAACCAAGACAAATGCATGAGGCAAGAATCATTAGGATTTGTCTTGTCGTGGAGGGACATTCATTTTACAAAGGTGTGATGACAAAAACAAAAGCATTACACAACCTCCCATGACATTTTTTAATACAATGCAAGTATAAAATATGATATAACATGATGTGTGAAATCTTCGGAAAAACATACACAAGAGTGGCACTTTATTTTAGTGCATCTACAAATGAAATAGTGCATTCAAAATATGCCTACAATGCCCAAAAATTATTAAATGTTAGAAATACATGTAGAATAGCCAAAACCAAGTCATCCCATGCAAACAATGTATTCAAATATTAAAACGATCAAATAATCAACCAAAATGTAAAAACACAAAAAATAAACAAAGTCTACTTGAAAAAAAAAAGTGGAGTTATCACATGAACACATGTGAAAAGCTTTGAAAGAAGTTTCATTGTCGCAACAATTGTGAGAGCATAAGAATTGGCCAAAAGATATGAGCTTGAGAGTAAAAACAACACATCTGACTTTGGTAGATGATAGAATGTATAAGCAACAAAATTGAGAAAATTATTTACACCATTCGAAAGTGCTTTGAATAAGCTTTCCAATGATTGCTTGTTCACCAAATTTTGATATCGTATGTCCATGTTTTCCTAAGAAGGAAAGACACCTCCTTTACGCAAAGAATTAGAGTTTAGGCAGGTAGAGGGGGCTTATCCATATGCTAACATTGACAGACATAATTAGTCGATAGGCTTTTTAAGTTGACTTGCCAGTCTACAACTGCACGGTAAACCTGTCTCACACTGTGAAACATCTTCCAGTCTACTTAAAACAACTTTTAACTGCCGTTAAACAATCTTAGATCATTCGAAAATTCATTAAGTGCATTGCCTGAATAGACGAATTGTTGGACTTGCGCGCTTGCCTTTCGTCTCAATGTTGGGATTTTCTTGAGAAATGCTTGTGAGAGATTCGAAGCAAAGGTGGACTGTTGCACAACTGTTGAATCATTCCTTCCTCCATGAGATCGACTGTTGCTCTAAGGTACCGGTTAAGAGACCTTCTCCTAGGGACAGGCTGCAGGTTGTAAGAGGCTTGATTGGTCTATCAGTGGCAACTGGATTGTAGTGAGATTCAAGTCCCCATTATCAATTCCGGTAGAATCCAATTCCAAATCGCAAGACAATGATCGGGAAAAACTAAAATCCACTATTGGAAGCTTAGTTGTAGAGGCATACACAAAACCCAAATTTTGTTAGTGTGTAAAACTGCTCGAGGGAAAAATTACTTTTCTAGTAGTCGTGTGTATGATGCCCCAAAACATATTCATGGAGGGCAACGGTACCATGGCTTCGCCATTGTAAGACCCTCCCCAAACCAAGCTTTGATTTACTTAGTTGACCATGTTTGACCTATTAATTAATGCTTTATAATTCAATAGAATGGACTGTGTTAGACAGATAGATTGGTGAGAAAGGTAATTGAACCAAGTTATAGAGTTATTGCACCTTGTGGTGCGCATTTTGATATATTATGAATTTGAAATCCTAAAAGATTCAATGACTGGATAATCTTGATTTAACGTATGTCAGCTATGTCTGAATGTAGAACGTGTATGTTTCCGTGATTTGATAACATTGATGAATGTTGATGCTTCATTTATATGCTTTATGATAAAGAACTCTATATGATCCTAAAATAGGATAAATATGAGAGGAGGTATATCATTATTGGATTTGCAGGACTTACTATGATGATAGATATAGGAATGTTTTAATGTATGGATCAAAATTATGTGAATGATGATAATTGTTATGTGGAGTTATTTGGATGAAGGATGTATTGATTGATAAATGTATATTGTATGCAGAGTGCTTGTAGTGCATTATTATTCATGTGTTTTATGTTATATGAGATTATTTGGAAGTACTAATGTGTAAATTGAGATGCACAGGAAATTTACCATGTGACCATGGAAATTATGGAGAATCAAACCTAGACTTATGTATGTTCGTAAAGCCAGGGTTTGTCTATTTGGAGAGACAACACCCCGTTTGTGTTGTATTTTATTCGTAACAGTATATGCTGCATGAGTGTTAAGTGTTAATTAAATTTTAATGTGTAAAAACCTCAAGAGACAATTTCATGTTTTATTTTTGTAAAAGTATTTTATTAGTGTCACTTGACACGTGTGGATTTAAATTTAAATATTTTATTTTGTCTCTTGATGGGAAAGTGTTTAATTATAAATTTCTTAAATAAATTAATGTGTTGTCAAAAAAAAAAATTTTTTTGGGAATATAATATTTGGAGTGGTCAACTTATGTTTGACCCGAAAATAAACTTTAGAAGGGTTTAAAATGGGTTAAATGAACACCTAGGGGTAGTTTAATAGGGTTTCCTAAAGCCCATAAGGTATACCTAGGGGTTAGGGGTAATTTTAGGCAAGTTTCTACTTTATAATGATCTTTTTAACGCTTTAAAAATTGGCTTTTTTGAGTTGAGCGAAAATTGAAAATTAGAAATTAAATCTAATCAAGATTTTTCCTTTTGGAATGAGAGTCTTTTTGCATTTTTGCTTTCTTTCTTCTTTTTTTTTTTTTTTAGAATCCTGTGAGAACTCAGAGAGTAAGCTTCTTAAGGAAGATTTTTGGGAATAGTAGGGTAATCACCCACTCTCCATTTTTGGAGACAGAAGAAAATTTGTAAGGAAAATAATGTTATGGAATAGAGAAATTGAATAAGGGTAGAAGGAAAAAGATTTGTGGATTGGGCAGCTCTTCTTCAGATATCATAATAACCTTTGGGCAGATTAAGGTTGGTTTCAATTTTTACTTTTTACTTTTAATATCTTCTTCTTGTTTATGTCTAGAAGTTGTTGAATAAGAAATCTGTATTCTTGAAAGTTTATGTTTGAAATTCTTTTGGTATTTTGTTTTATGAAATGATGTGTTTTGGGAATTTTCTCAAGATCTCTTACTTTTGGGAGAGAAGAGGATCTTGAGGGTGGTAGCAGTGACAGCCTTCGAGTGAGAGACTCTCTTTTGAGAGCGATCACAAGGGATCTTTGTGTGACCCTTGCTGCATGGCCTGTTTGTGCAATGGGGGTCATAAGGAGGGTTATAAGGCTAGAATGCCTTTGGGGGGCATAAGGATTAAGGGGTTGAGATTCTTGATATTTTTATTGTGCCATGAGGTGGCTTCTTGTTTATTTCATACTTGCAGATTCTCCTCAGGGTATTTGGTCCACTACCACCCTTTGAAAATGTTCATCACCAAAGTGTGGTGCTGTGAAAGCCAGGTTGGGAATGTGTCTGGAATATCTGTATGCATTGTTTTCTATGTGTTTGCCTGTTTGTTACCCGTCTAGGAATTGGTTCTCCGAGCTCGGGGGTGGCTACCAGTTAGCCTAGGCTGGGAGGTGAGCACTCCGTGGTCATTTTTGTGTTTTCTATTATGCAGGAAATTCAGAGGAAAGAGAATAGGAACCATGAAAGAGATACAGAAGATTGTTTTTGAAGATACTTGAATTTAGTTGCAGAGGTTTGTTTAAAGTTGTTATAGAAATATGCCTCATTCATAGAAAAGAGAAGCAAGTTGTAATTTGTGAAAGTAGACTTGAAGACTTATTGTTGTGACTATTTAGAGAAAACATTCTGTAAATTGGTAGAATATCTTAGAGATGTTTTAAAAAAGAAAAGCTTGTTATTTCTACTTCAGGTTTATTTGAAAAAGAAAAGTCAAATTGTGTTGAATGCAAAAGCTTCTTGTAATATGGAAAGAAATAAAAGAATTGTTTTCATTTAGATTTTATTTATATCTCACTTGTGGCAGATAGAAGTTTATCGATGTTGAGAGAATTTATGTATTTTTAATGAAAAAGTAGTTTTATGTAAATATTAGATTAGAGGAGAAAAATCAATGAAAAATTCCTTTTATTCTAGAAAGAGTATTTTGTATCTTTTTAAAAGTATTTTAAATTGTATTGTAGTTAGCATTGATTTAAAAGCTTATTGATTATATATATATATATATATATATATATATATATATATATATATATATATATATCTGATTTAACTTAATGTGTTTTCCCTTTATTAAATTAGCTTAAAAATTTTGCATGTAAATTCTTTTTTAAAAAAAAATTTATATGTATTTTTATTGAAATAAATTTCATCTTTTTTAACTATGCTTATTTAAGTTATGTAAATATATATATATATATATATATATATATATTTATATATTATATTATATTTTTAAAAAAAAATTTATTAAAAAAAAATAATGCTTTGGGTCCTCGCGGACTCCACTGTGTGTACGCATAGTGGACGATCGCGCGGCGTCCACTGTGTGCCCACACAGTGGGAGCCGCCACTGTGTGTACGCATAGTGGACGATCGCGCGGCGCCCACTGTGTGCACACACAGTGGAGCTGCTTGCGGCTCCCACTGTGTGGGCACACAGTGGTGCCGCGACGCCCACTGTGCGCTCACATAGTGGCGCGCGCGCGGCCAAGCTTGCTTTCCTTCCTTCGTGACCTGTGATAAAATGTTTTCATGGCCGCCAAGGGCTTCGGCCCAGCCAGAAATATTAACTGTTAAAAAAAATATATAGGGTTTAAACCCTAGCCGAATGGGGCTAGGGCAAGTTATAAAAAAAAAGAAAAAGTTCATTTGATTAGATAACATTTAAGTGGGGAGATTAGAACCCTAATTAGGGTTGGGGGGAAATGTGAAACAATTTTTAGGAAGATATAATGTTTTTTAAATATAGAATTAAAATAATGTCATATATATATATATATATATATATATATATATATATATATATATATATATATATATATATATATATATATATATACATGAATTTTTGAGTATTTTGAATAAGTAATTAAATTATAAATATATAAATATATGCATATACAAATATGTATATATGTATATATTTATATAATCCTGATTTTAATGTTGGGATATATTATAAAGAGAAATATAAAAGAATTGAAAAGACTATATAGTCATATTGGAGGATAAATTAAAATATCTCTCCTATTTTCTTTAGTTTGATTAATTTGATAAAGCTATTGACTAAGTATCTCTTGGAGATAGAATTTAAACCAGGAGGTTTTCCGCAATTAAAATTCAACAATTTATCGATGCTTGGTTCGTTTCAGAATTAGCTCGAATTTAATAATGGAAAAATTCATTAACGCTTGTCGCAAGAGTGAACTTGTTAATTAATTTTAGTAGGTTTTTTTAAAAAAAAATTTGTTCCGTTTTTGCCCTAAATTTTGGGCATGACAGCCATATAGTCCCAAACATCATATTGTACTTAAACTCCACAGTTAATTCCAATTGATTTAATTCGGCCACGTTGGTGATCTATACCTGTTGGGAACTAAATATCACCTTTTTTTTTCGGATTTGGCATTAGCCCTTTCATGCACAAGATTTTTTTCCTTTTCTAACTATAAATCATGTAGATTAAAAAATATCATATTAAATTCAAAACCCTAAAGGTAGGGGTTCTAACATTTTCGAACTTCTAAAGGTAGGGGTTCTATGAGGGGGTTTAAGCTCTATTTTTAAGGAAGCGGCGGTCCTATGAAGTTCTTTTTCTCCTGCTACAAGATTTTTTGGAATCTTCTCCTAAAAAATAGAAGCCCCTACTTTTTAGGGTTTCAAATTTGAGCATTTAAAAATGGGGTCGAGCTAGAAATTGCCCCACTAGCTTAGAAATAATTTATGCCACTTGTCAATCATAATTTGATTCCCATAAAAAACAAATGAATTCGGCCAAAAATATTTTTAGAGGGAAATCTAAATTTATTACCTATTTTTATCTACACTCTATAGACTACACACAATAGAAGAAGACCAAAAGAAGACAACGACAAACACATGTACTATACATTTTTGTATTTTTTAGTTATAAAATTTGAATAAAATTTCTGTATCTTTATTTGTTTAATTGTTCGCATATAAAATTCTTTGTTTTATTGTTGGTATATAAAATTTCAGTATCATTTCATAATTTTATTGTTCGTATGTATTATGGAATTTTCATATCTTATAAAATAGTTATCATTATTAATTGTTCATAGAAAGATCTCAAAGCAATCATTTTAACTCTTTTTTTGAATCTTCATCAAATACTAACACCTAGAAACCCATTTCACAGAACTATTATAGCATTGAAAACAAACGCTAGTGTCACTCTTCAACCAGAAATGTGTTTCTGTATTTGATTGTACAACATTTTTCAGTGTTTCGATTTATATTTGTCACGGTTCATATTCTATGATTCATATGAACTATAATCAAAATTTAAAAAGAGAATGAATGATGGATCATTGTGTAGCGTCCTAAAATTGCGACACTTGCAATTTCGACTGCATTTCGGTCTTCATGATGGCGACGCAACACGCAACCTGAATGGAGACCCTGAAACTTGCTCACGACACTGAAAACTACATTTTCTTGCACCCTGGCCTGAACCTCCTTTGCACCCTGCTGTCCCGGGAGGTGGGACCAGAGCGCCCAGCGTCCTGGTCCCCCAGGACCATGGCACCCAGCGCCCTGGTCCCTGGGCCTATTTTGGGCCCGGTTTCCTATGGGGTATCGGGTCTTTTTGTTTGCAAATTGGAAAATATTATTTCCTGGTCGGCCTAAGGTCGGGAAAATCAGTCTTTTAATCCTAATTGGCAAGTATATAAACTACATTTTCCTCTCTCATTTAGGGAGATGAAAAAAAAAAGGCGAAAGCAAGATTCAAACATTCAAGCATTCAAGCATTCAAGCATTCCTTCTAAGTCTCCATTCAAGGCTAAGTGTTGCATTCAAGACAAGGATTCAACCATTGAAGAGGAGATCACTTACTACATGCTACTACATACAACAAATAACAACATCTATACCTTCACACATAAGGATACAAACATCCTTACAACAAGGTATTAGTACTTGTTTTACATTACAGTCATTTACATTTACAGCATTGCTCATTTCTTGGTTAATTCCAAAACCGGGGTTTGACCTAAAGGCAAACCCCTAATCCCTAACCCCCCAATCGTCTTCGCTTTTCTGTGTGAAGGTTGTAGGTACGCGGCTGAAATTGAAGATCTGGAATCCTTGTGCAGAGACGAACAGATCCCCCTTCGTTTCGCGGATTTTTCGGAGGACCGTGGCGCTGGGCGCCATCGCCCTGACAACTTTTGCTCAAATTTGCAGGACAGCGCCGTATCGACATTTTACTGCTAATTCCAGGTCCCCAGCTTCATCCTATATCCCTATCTCAGTTTATAAAGTGAATCTTTGTCACTTTCTATGTATTCCTAGCTTAATCACTCTATGCACATTCTTTACAAAAGAGGGTAGCCTTGCTTTCTTAACCCTTGAAACACATTTAGCATCCAATCTTGCATTGTGTGGGATTGGATCTTGTGGGTTTCAACCCCTCTTTTGAATGTAAAGTCTCTCCCTTAAGTGAAAACCATCAACCCTAGGGACCTCCCTTCTCTCTCCTCGGAGTTGGAAGAGGGGAGAGCAACTAGGGTTCGATCGCGATTTTCCGCTTTACATTTTGGTGAATCCGACGTGAACATCCTTTCTGATTATTCATGATTAGATCTGAAAATTGATTCCTTGATTACATTTCCATGTTTGATCTTTTGCAAAATTTTAGAGGTTGATTGCATAAAAACCCTAAATTTTCTTTTTAGTAATTGAACTTGTGAAATATTTAATTGTTAATGCTTGTTTCAGATCTGCCCTTCTATTACAAATTATCAATTCATATATGTGCTTTAATTTTGAAAATTAAGTGGTTAAGTGTCAAAACCCTAATTTTTGAAACCCTCTTGATTCAACCTTTGTCCGACAATTTCACTGATCAAAACATCTCCAAATCGGCTGTAACTTTGGATTCCGGCATAAAATCACAATATCTTTCATCCCTGAAAATTTGGAAAAAAGTTGCGAGGACCGTGTGCACTCCGAGCACCATCGTCCCCAACATTTTTTCTGAAATTTCGGGAGCTAGATTTTACTGTATTTTCCTGCTAAAATCCAGAATTTTGGCTGATTTTATCAATTATAACACTTTCAAAATTACAGTCAAAGTTGGTCTTGTGATTGCTTGGTTTAAGGCTTCTAATCATTCAAAAATCATCGAAATTGAAATTTTGTGTCAAAATTGTGTTCTTACTGTCCTAAATCTGAAAAATGTGTTTGCATTCATTCGAAATTCCAGTGCTTTATTCAAATTCTTGCAATTTGTGACTTTTGAAATTAAGTGCTTAATTACAACAACTTTAATTTCCGCTTTCAAAATTAAATTTTGCGTGAAATTGAGTCAATTTTTAAATTTCAAAACTTGCATTGCTTTTGGTATTCCCTCTAAAATCATAAAATTCAAAATTTCAGTTTCCCTCTCTTTTTCAAAATTCAAATTTCGCATTTTTCGACAATCTTGGTAGGATTCAATTTTGAGATTGCAACTTTAATTTGGCCTATCTACAGATCGTAAAATCACTCAATTTTTTCAGATTAGCTTTAAAATCATCATAACTTTCATCCCTGCAAATTTCAAAAAAAGTTGCCGGGACCGTGTGCACTCCGAGCGCCACGGTCCTTGACATTTTTTCTGAAATTTCGGGAGACTGTCCTGATTATATTTAACAACTTAAATCTAGAAAATTGGCTAATTCTACTGAAAATTGCTACCTCTAAATTCAAAATCTTCTCTCTCTTTCTAGTGCATGAGTTTTACAACAATAAGCCCTACTTCCACTATTCCCATTAGACGAAGCTGTAGAATTAAGTCTTTCCGAGGTTTAACCACCGAGGAGATGGAACCTAATTTGAATAGCCTTTTTAACGAGGACATGGGTAATTCCTCTAATCCTCCTAATGATGAAGAAGCTCTCCATGAGGTTTCTGTAGAACAACTTTCGAAATTGGATAACCAATTTGACGATTTTCACCAATGGATGTCTCATGAGTATCCCGATAGTCAAGCTCTTCCTTTAATTGAGGGTCTAAAACGCATGCTTCAAAGTGATAAGAATGGAATTGATATCTTGCGTGGTATTGCACATATTGTGGATTCGAATGTGATGCCTATGAAGAGTTGTGCTAAAACTTTAGGTTATACACAACCTCCCACTCAAGTTAATCATTCTATTCCTTTGACAACTCCTATTGCTAGCATACCTACCTTTACATCAAACATAATGGCTACTTCTATACAAGACATTCCGCCTATGATTACCAGTCATGGGGGCAATCCTTCTTCTTCAATTAATCCTCTTCCTTCATTCAATCCAACTTCTTCATTCATTCCTTCAATGAGTGTTCCTATTACATCTTCACAAATGAACATGACGCAAGGGGGCAATTCATTCAACCACTCCATTCCTCCTTGTAGTGTTCCTCCTGTCCAATCATCTCCTATGACTAACTATCATAGAGTCCCACCACCTTACTCTCTACCTTCTTTCAATAACATCACACCTCCATCTCAATCTAACACATCTAATATGAATTCTTCGACTGAAGCGACCATTAACAATCTTGCACAAACCGTCTCTTCTTTACAGCAACAAATTGCCTCTATGAATCAATCTAAGTTTAGTGTGCCCACATTTGATGTTGCGAGCCCACTTTCTCTTGACATTGTTCGAGCTATTCCCCCTAAACATGTTGAAATCCCACATTTGGAACTTTATAATGGTAAAGGAGATCCTCTAACACATGTTAAGACTTTTCAAACAATATGTACTGATTTTGCTTATGACCAAAGGTTGCTTGCGAAACTGTTTACTAGAACATTAAGAGACAAAGCCCTACAATGGTATTGCTCATTGCCTTCTTATTCTATTACTTCTTTTGAACAACTTGCAAATGCTTTCATTCAACAATTTCAAAACAATATAAGTCCTAAAGTTACTTTGATTGATTTAATGCATTGTAAACAAGGTGTTAAAGAAAAAGTGACTGATTTCATTGGTAGATATAAGCATTTGTATGCTCAAATTTCTTTTCCAGTGCCTGACAATGATATTCAAAGAATCTTTATTTCTAATTTACAAAAAGATATTCGAGACAAGCTTCTGTTTTCTGAGTTTACTTCTTTCCAACAGTTGTGTGCCACTCTTCACAATTATCAACTGACTGTGAGTCAAATGGAACAATCACATCCTATGGCTCCGAGTGATAAGGGTGATAGCAGTCAACAACCATTTGGGAAGTTTAAACCGAATAGAGATTCCATCAAATTCAATGAAAACATCATCAACAACAATGTGAATGCAGCATCAGGTGTGCCTCCTATTTCTAAATTTTTCAAGAAAGAAAGAAAGTATACTCCTTTGAATGAATCATTGCATAGTATTATGAACAAGTTATTGGAACAAAATGTGCTTACTCTTCCTCCTATAAGGCAAATTGATCCTGCAAAGATTACTTCACCTTATTTTGACAACAAAGCTTTTTGTCACTTTCATCGTCAGCCTGGGCATGATACTGAAAAATGTTTTTCTCTAAAGGGTAAAATTCAAGATTTGATTGATAATAATACTATCTCTGTTTCTGGAGTGAATGATAAAGGCAATACATCTGTAGCTCCTCCTAACCAAAATCTTCAGATTTTTACTGATCCATTACCTTCTCATACCTCTAATGCGATTGAGGCTAATGATTCCTCTCTCTCATCTGATGGTCTTGTGTCTATGACTCTGAATGTGATTAACTTTGTAGAGCAGCAAGAAAACCCTAAAGAACCTTCCATCACATTTGATTCCAGTGAAACCATTAGAGCACCTGATGGTCCTTTATACATAGTTGCAAAAGTCAAGAATACACCTTGCCGTGGAGTGCTTATTGATCCTTCGTGCATGGTTAATGTTATTACTAAAGAATTTCTTTTTACTTTGCAATTGAATCAAGTGATCTATGACAAAACAGATGTGATTGTGAAACTATTTGAAGCATTTTCTTCTCCTGCAATTGGTTCTATTACATTGCCTATTGAGGTCCATAACAAATCCCTTGATGTAAACTTTGCTATTATTCCTTCATCTGAACAATTTTGTGTGAAGCTTGGCTATCCTTGGCTATCTTCCATGAAAGCTATTGCTTCTCCTATTCATAAATGTTTGAAATTTCCCCATAATGGTGAAGTTGTTACTGTCAATCATAGTCTCTTTAAACCAGCTGAAAGAACCTCTAGTGTTCCTATTGATTACTATTGGCCTAAACAATTCCAATCTCTTCCTCCGCGAAGTGATCATCTTTTCAAATCTTATCAAAAGTGGAAAACAGATATGATCCTATCTTTAAGCGAACCTAGAACACCTAAACTTGATATTCCTATCGTTCTTGAGAAGGAAGTTCTTCCTTTGAAAGATAAAACTAATGTCTTTCCTCAAGAAGATTCCCAACCCGTTCCCATGGATGTGACTATGTCTATGCCTAATAAACCTTCTAAAAGTAGACCTATACCTCCTCGTCATGATGGACTTGGTCTTCTTCCTAAACCAAAAATTCCTCCTTTATATGGAGCAGTTCCTCCTCCTTCCTTCTATAGAGAGAAGAGACCTTCTTCTTCTCCTATTATCCAGCCTAAGAGACCACAACCTAAACACCCAAGTAATAAGGATGAGAACATTCCTCCTCCTCAATCTTCTCCACTTCCTACTAAGACTAGATGAAATCGTTCTGCACGTGAACGCCGACGAAAGCGTCGTCTTAGAGCTCAAGCAGCTGCTTCTCAAACTTTGCAATCTCCAAAGACACCTTCAACAAGCATTATTCCATTTTCTCCAAAATCTCCTAAACATAAGATGCATGATGGTCTTGATCCTGTACGGGTTAAAGATCCTATTTTTATAAATCTTGATGATGAAAATGTTATTCATGATGAAAATGTTACTCCTCTTGCTTCTGATAGTGAATATGAACTTGTTGACGTTGATAACCATTTATCTAACGAATTTTTTAAAGCACTTATCCTAGCTCCTAGACAAGAACAACGTGGCTTGGAACATGAACATAGCCCTTGTTTGGATCTTGTGATAGCTCCATCTACTGTGTTGGATGTTCCTCCTCTAGCATGTTCCCTGCCTTCCCGAAACATTGATTAGCAAGATCGGGGGGTAGATGATGTGGTAGACTAGTTACATTAGCATAGCAGATTCTCTCCTCCTCTCTTTTGTTACTTCTTCTATATGTTATTCTCATTCTTCTATTTGTTGTCCTTAGTGTTGTCTACTTGAGGACGATGCAAAGCATTGAGATCTCTTTTGGTCTCTCTCATGTTGACTCAAAAGACACATGTGTTCCCTTCTTCTAGGTGACCTTCCTTGATTGGGGAATGAAGAATAATTATGCATACATACATATGATATACATGACTTATCATACAACATACTGACCCCGAGGAAAGCGAAGTCACCTCGTGCTTTGTGTTTTGTGTCTATTGTCCTTGGGTTTATCTCACACTTGGGGGCTAAATCTTTGTGATAACGTGCTCCTTTCCCTTCTCATTTCTTATATGTATCACTACGTTAAAACAATCACCCCCGTTGAGGCGTGTGCGATCGCTTTAATGTAGGGGGGCATACACCCTGTCTATCCTTTCAAGATACTTGAAAATTTCTTGGCGAACTTAGCTTTGCCTTGAAAATTTTTGGTATTTCTTTTGCATGACTCATAGTGAGGGAACCTTACTACTGACAGTCATGGTTCTCCCTCGTAATCTTCCCTTTTACTTTGTCAATCGAAGTCGTAAGATCCTTAGTCCACTGGGGGCTTGGTGTATCTTGCCTCCTTGACGTGGTGAAAGTCTTTCAATGATGATTCCTTGTACTTTACCGGAAGTATGAGCATACATACTCCCGCTAAAGTGGGGGCTAAATGTAGCGTCCTAAAATTGCGACACTTGCAATTTCGACTGCATTTCGGTCTTCACGATGGCGATGCAACACGCAACCTAAATGGAGACCCCGAAACTTGCTCACGACACTGAAAACTGCATTTTCTTGCACCCTGGCCTGAACCTCCTTTGCACCCTGCTGTCCCGGGAGGTGGGACCAGAGTGCCCAGCGCCCTGGTCCTTTAGGACCAGGGCGCCCAACGCCCTGGTCCCCTAGGACCATGGCGCCCAACGCCCTGGTCCCTGGGCCTATTTTGGGTCCGGTTTCCTATGGGGTATCGGGTCTTTTTGTTTACAAATTGGAAAATATTATTTCCTGGTCGGCCTAAGGTCGGGAAAATCAGTCTTTTAATCCTAATTGGCAAGTATATAAACTACATTTTCCTCTCTCATTTAGGGAGATGAAAAAAAAGAAGGCGAAAGCAAGATTCAAACATTCAAGCATTCAAGCATTCAAGCATTCCTTCTAAGTCTCCATTCAAGGCTAAGTGTTGCATTCAAGACAAGGATTCAACCATTGAAGAGGAATCACTTACTACATGCTACTACATACAACAAACAACAACATCTATACCTTCGCACATAAGGATACAAACATCCTTACAACAAGGTATTAGTACTTGTTTTACATTACAGTCATTTACATTTACAGCATTGCTCATTTCTTGGTTAATTCCAAAACCTGGGTTTGACCTAAAGGCAAACCCCTAATCCCTAACCCCCCAATTGTCTTCGCTTTTCTGTGTGTAGGTTGCAGGTACGCGGCTGAAATTGAAGATCTGGAATCCTTGTGCAGAGACGAACAGATCCCCCTTCGTTTCGCGGATTTTTCGGAGGACCGTGGCGCTGGGCACCATCGTCCCGACAACTTTTGCTCAAATTTGCAGGACAACACCGTATCGACATTTTACTGCTAATTCCAGGTCCGCAGCTTCATCCTATATCCCTATCTCAGTTTATAAAGTGAATCTTTGTCACTTTCTATGTATTCCTAGCTTAATCACTCTATGCACATTCTTTACAAAAGAGGGTAGCCTTGCTTTCTTAACCCTTGAAACACATTTAGCATCCAATCTTGCATTGTGTGGGATTGGATCTTGTGGGTTTCAACCCTCTTTTGAATGTAAAGTCTCTCCCTTAAGTGAAAACCATCAACCCTAGGGACCTCCCTTCTCTCTCCTCGGAGTTGGAAGAGGGGAGAGCAACTAGGGTTCGATCGCGATTTTCCGCTTTACACATTGGATCACGAAAAATGATTGAAAATGTTGAAAAATAATGAAATCCAAAAGCATTCATATGAAATAACATAGAATGTGGAAATTTAATGTCTCCAGGAGAATGTGATTCCTTAAAACACACAGGATGAACATATCGAGCATACTAATTGAACGAGTAGGAAATCCCGTTATCCCTTGTTTTCCCTAACAATTAATGAATGCCCAGATAGAGTGAACAAGTCATTTCACATCCTCGGTTCAAACACACAAAATCCGCTATTAAAAAATGAAATTCAGACCCAACACGCATTGTACGAAATTTTTTAGTTAGTCTTGAACTGGGCTTGAATTGTTTTATTCAACCCTTAAACTATCCAAGTGAAGAGGTGGAAAGATTTGCCACAAATAATAAAGTAAAATTTATGACAACTTGTTTAGATTTAGGAGTTGGAATTTATAAGCTGATCTCATGGGACCACTGGCTACCTTAAATTTAGGAGCTTAAATTTTTAAGTTGAATTGCACTACAAAATTCATGGGACCATCAACTTTAAATTTTTCCTGAAAAATCTCAACAACTTTTGCTCTATTTTTTAGGAAGCCCCTCTCTATGGGACCCCAACCTAAGCTAATATCAATGAACTTCACCATTTGAATTTGAAGGGAATTTTTTTAAGCATATTAAGAATCAATTTTAATTTTTTTAAGTATATTAAGAATCAATTAATTGTGAAATTGTACGAAAATTCCTGAAAACACATTATTGTCCACCACTTCCCAATTAACATGTATGACAAAACACTACATGGAGAAATTCTTCTAGGCAAAATAACCCCTCTTTCACTTATTGTAATACAATTTAGTAATAATCATATTATTTGACTTCAATACCTTTTTCATTATAAATGATGGGTTGTTTGCTTTCTTTAAATTACTCAATATCCACTATGATTTTTTGGTTATAGGGATAAACTCACAACAAAGTTGGTGAATCTACGCAAGAGAGATTGGTTTTGGTTCGTCTTATTTTTTAAATTAATTAAATGTTATTTTGTAGTTCATATCTTTAAAGGGGTTTAATTATTATGTAGTTGTATGTTCTTATTTTTTATGTATATAAATAAGATGTCCTATAGAAAATCCTAAGAGAATTAAAGATAAGGATAATAATTGTTACGTGCATGGACAAGACAATGGTGGCATTCTTTTAGATTTCCTATCAACGTATCCTTTGTACCTCTAAAGTTGAAGTGCTAATATTCTACTATAGATATGAAATATCCTTTGTAGTGTCAATTTTTTTTTATCAATCACTAAGAAACAAAAAAAATGTGGTTGTGAGAAATGATTGAAAAGTGTACCAATCGAAAAGTTGCATATGTGGGAAAGTGAGAAGTTATCAAAAAGAGAAAAAAAGTGATTGTTGATTGTCGAAAAATATTTCTTGTGGCAGAGAATAACAAAATGTTGAAAAAGATGGATCTTGACAATGCATTGAATAAAAAGCACCACAAATGTCCACTATTGTGGTCGTTGAAACTCAAAAGTGTCAATGAATTTGAAATGAGCCACCCATTTTTTTTTTGCCAACAAATAAAATACTCCAAAATATTTAAATTCATCACCTTCAAAAGAAAACTAATGCCGAATTTAAATAGAGCTACCACAAAATAGCAAAACGATACCATATCAAACCTTAACATGCAAATTTCCATCGGTAGGAGGTGAGGTTGAGGGCACAACTGACACGCATAGTTAAAATTTTGTCAATTAAAAACAACACATCTCCGCTAAACATCAAATCCACCTATAAATTGAAAATTTGTCGTTAGGAAAGAGAAATTCTCGTCATTGTTGATTAAAAATTGTCCGGGAAACAAAAAAGAATGCTAAAACCAAAAAATGCAGATCGTTGATGCGTAGTGGGCATAGATCACAATACACTTATATGGATTATACAGATTCGTACCATAGTATGAAACTTGTACAACCATATGAAAATCAATGGACTAGATTTTGTGCCCCTAATTTTTTTGATAAAAATTCCAATTGTTCCATTTTTAATATTTGGACGATCAATTTATAGGTTTTGGGGCATTTAGGTTTGTTTGGTTCTAGAATGCATTAAAAAACTTCAAGACCGAATCTTTAAAAAATGGATAGGGAATTAAAAATTTGGAGCTCTAGTACTATGTTGGAGTTGATCCCTCAACCTGACAACTCCCAAAGATCACATGTAATCAAACACCTATTACACAAAATAAAATAGCTAAACCATGAAAGATAGGCAAATTGATCCAAAAAGGTGAACCATATTGATTATACAAACATTCTAAATAATTAATAATGATACAATGAATCCTTATGCATGTTAAAAGAGTGAAATTTGCTTCCACGGAAATGTTTTTGCACAACTCACCGCCTCTCCCAAAGACATTGTAACAAAGCTTAATGAGGAGGCAAAAGCCAACATCCACCAACTCAAATTCCACTTCACACGATTCCCAGTGTGCAAGACAGAGACTTAATGCTTCATATAATACACTTTGAATTGGTGGCTTATGATCGCATTCATCCTTAAAATGCATTTTCCAAAGGTCCTCCAAGATCTTGATAGGTTGGCCTTCCTTGAACGCAACTACCTAATCGAACAGGGTGTCGACAACTTCATTGCCCTCCCATCCTATATGCGATATTTTAATCTCATTATCGTTTGATAATTTATTTCTTATACTTTTAATTTTTCAGGCACCATGCCACCACATCACCTTTTATAATTGAGTTGATAATAATCAAAGAATCACCTTCTAGGTATAATTTCAGGATCATAAATTGTCTTGCTATTTTGACAATCGAAGAGGCATCTTGAGCCTCTGCTTCATTATTTATATCTTCCATTAATTTTTTAAGGCAATGACATTTATGTTGCAATCTCACCCTCAATGGTCTAGGGTTACCCTTTGAGGCATCATCAAAATTAAACTTAATCCATCCCTCCTCAGGATTTTGCCAAGTTACATTCTTATGAATGGATTTGATTGGATCAACCAAAGGCGACCCATTAACAAGCCAAAACTTAAGCAAAGGCCACCTACACCAAATTTGACTATCCCAATGACTGAAAGGAATTTTGTTGGAATTGACAAGAGGTGCAACAAAGCTTACCAATTCAGATATTGTGTTTTCTATTCTCATACACATGTGAGCCGTGTCTCTTTTTTTACCTAAAAGATGTGCATGTTTCTCTCATTCCATAACTCCCAAAGAATAGTAGGTGGAGACACCTACCAAATGCTAGAAAAGGTGGATTTCTTTTTCTCCTCAAACCAATATTGAAACATCACCTTCAATGAGTGTGGGAAAGGAGTCAACCACTCTAGTTTCAAAGTTACAAATCTCCAACACTCATATGCAAATTTACAATTTAAAAGAAAATGATCTAAAGTTTCATCATTTTTGTTGCATAATGTGCACTTGAATTGACCTGAGAATCCAATCTTTTTTAATCTTTTCCCTATGAGAATATGACCTATGATAACCAACCATGCAAAAGATATGGCTTTGGGAAAAATACACTTCTTCCAACAAAGATGGTATGGCCTATCATAATCTAAAACAACCGATTCAAGCCTTGTGATCTATCTTTATTGATATATTTTGTGTTTTGAGCTACACCAAATAATCTCATCTAGAGTACTGGTTAAAGAGACTCCTAGAAGAGAAAATAGTTTGAAGCATCTCCGTATTTTCTTTTGATAGATTCAAACCACCAACAAATTTCCAACACCACTCCTCCTTACGGTTCACCCTAAACGATTCTAGGTAGTCTGCAACTTTGGTGCTCCATTTAGCTTCAATTATTCATTTGACTTCTTGATAAGCAAGGTTCTCCCTTAAGGCCAAATGACCCTCCCATGAATCATTCCAAAAAGAAGCTAAGATGCCATTTCCCAAAAGCCAAGTAAGATGTTTAGTAATGACTGGTCAACATGCCATTAAAAATTTACACATGGCGGAATCCTTGTGGGGCTTTTCAATTGTCAAAATTTTGTCCTTGGACTGATTGTCAAGATATTTAGATTTTAAATTTTGAGCCCTTTTTTTAATTCAAATTACTATATATGCTCCAAATAAATTTAGCACCCATGGGTTTGTTCATTAGGCTCCAATTTCTCAAACCCGTACCCCCAATATTTTTCATTTGGCAAATTTTATCCCATGTTAATAGGGGAATTTTGTCCACTTCATGGTTTCCATTCCCAAATACTTTGTCATATTTTTCTTAATTACTTTGATGATTTTAGGAGGAATCTTCAAACACATCATTGAATAGAGGGGAACAACAAAAATTACTGACCTCAACAAAAGAATACGACCTATTGAAGTAAGTCATTTACTTTTACATCCTTCCATCCTGCCAAGGCAACTATCCACCAACCTTTTCCATAAATTAGATCTATTAGCACCAACAAATAATGGGATCCCTTCAAATCTACCCAATAATTTACTAGTTTTAATCCCTAAAAACTTGGAAATTTAACTAATGTCCAATTTAACAAACATTCGATCAATATTGGCTTTCCTAACTGAATGAGAAACCTCATGAGCAATGATAATACCTTCAACAATTGATCTATTTGGTGCAAAACCACCTTGTTCCTTTGGAATTATAGAACCCAATACTTTCTTCAATCTATTTGCCATCACTTGGGATATCACTTTGTAAGATGTGTTACATAAAGATATTGGTTTAAAATCTTGAAATGTTGAAGATGAATCCTTTTCATGAACTAGAGAAAGGAAGGTATTGTTTAAGTCCCTTGAGACATATAAGATTATGCTCGAGACTCTTCTACAACTTCCCAAAGGTTTGTCTTTTAGATATCCCAAAATTTCTAAAGGAAAAGGGTTAGAAAACCATCTAGACCTGGGGCCCGATCTCCCTCCATAGAAAATAGAGCAATTTTAACTTCATCCATCTTGATAGGGGCATTTAAAGACTACTTATTTTGAAGGGATGTAAGATTTGGAATCACATTTAGAGTTTCCTCAAATTGAACATCATTTGCATTCTTGGTGAGAAGATTGGAAAAGAAATGCATATCATCCTTGTTAGTTAAAAATTGCCACTCAACATGTCGAATCTCAACAATCTTGTTATGAGATCTTCTCACCTTTATTGAATTATAGAAGAATTTTGTATTTAGATCACCTTCTTTAAGCCAACACTCCCTAGACTTTTGACACCAATATGTCTCTTCCCTTGCAAGAATCTCCAAATATCTTGATTGGAAGGCCTTCTCTTCTAATTTTTTTGTCTTTGTCATGCCATGCCTAATCACTTTTTCGTTGATGGCCACTAAATCCTTTTTAGTATTATAATTTTTACTAAATTTATTCTTGAAATGCTCCCAATTCTATTCTTTCAACCTAGTTTTTAAATATTGAAGTTTTTTGAAGAATATTGTAAGTTTTTTTGCCCTCATAAAATGGAGAGTTTTGACACCAATCACTAATGAGATCTCTTAAACCTTCAACACGAAGCAACATTTTATCAAATTTGAAAGGAGAACAAATTATAATCAAGTTATTTTGAATCAATAATGAAATCAGATAGTTATTTGATCTTGAAAAGGGGGGGATGGAAACTTCATAAACTAATGAAAGATTAGCCCATTTGCTTGGCAAGAAAAATTTGTCTAACTTTTCATCTATCTTTGAGAAATCTTCTCGGTGATTATGCAAAAGTGAAAACTCCATTTTTTGGATTTACTTTTGTTAACCCATTACTTGTCACAAAATATTGGATGTTTATTTGTATTGCACCAATTCTAATAATTCCACCTTTCTTGTCCCATAAATCTAAAGTGGCATTGAAATCACCCCCAATAATTATGGGCGCCTCTTCAAGGTTTTGAATTACCTTAGAAATATGATGCCATACATCCCTTTTTCGATCTATGCTCGTTGGAGCATAGACATTGAAGATTAGCAACACCTCAATGAGCTTGGAAAGGTATAGATCCACAAGCTACAAATTTTTCTCTTGAAGAATCTCATTCACATTAAATCTATTCTAGGATTCCAAAGGAATCCAAGCCCTCCTGAAGCCCCCTTGGATTCTTGGATTCAAAGACAATCCCTTGCCAAAACTTTCATTTCTACAACAAAACATTCACATCCTCCCCGAACATTTTTGTTTCTTGTAACATCACCACATTAGGACGTGTCTACTCATGACACTGCTTGATCAAATGCTTCTTGTTAGGGGCATTGCAACCCTTGACATTCCAAGAAATAAGATTCATTACTTCTTGAAAAGGGAGAATTCTTTCTTGGATCTAAGTTTACTCTTCCCTTTAACACTACCTACTAATTCTAGTTTCATTCTGATTGATTTTGGACCCTTCTTTTTCTTCTCCCCAATCTTGATTTTCTCATTAGAAGCAGGGGTTTGGTAGATATTTCTTTTTTCCCAAAATGTCTTCAATATCATCTAGTCCCAAAGCATCCTCTTCTCTGAAAAATTGATATCAGAAATGCCTTTTGAAGGAAAATTTGTAGATTCTCAAGTTGCCTCCTTGCAATCTTGCTGAGGGAACTCTTGAGATTCATGGGGATTCATGAATGTCTTTCACTTGATCTAGCTCCAGGGGAGCTTCGTCCCCTTGATAACTCACAAGGTTTTTAGTAAGTGGGGAAATGGGATGATTTATCTATAGGATCATATAATTTGCTTGTTGGGGATGTACATCCACTACTTTGTTACAAAATATTGTGCCCAACACAAAGTCCAGATTACTCGGGTTTGAGGATACTTGTTGCACTGATGGACAAACCTCAACCTATCTTTCACTAGCTACTTTAGTTTCTATATTATTCAAAAGACAAAGATATTTCATTCCCTTCTTTAGATTTAAGAATCTCCACACAAGACTTAGGCTGAGACTTCATTGTGCTGCTCATTATCTAGATTCCCAACTTGGTCTTTTGATTCCAATCCTCCTCCAACCTTATTTCCTCTTGAGCCTCTAGTCGAGAAGTTTCCCCTATTTTAGTGAAGTTGCCAATCTCCACAGGTTGATGCATTACTTTCTCCCCAACAGATCCTAACAGATTAACGAGCTTATTGAGAATGATGTCTTTCTCTTGTCCTTTACCTCTTTTTATCTTTGATACATTCTTTAGATGAATGCCCTAAACCTTTACAAATCCTACAATTTTCCACCATGTCTTCAACTTCAATTTGTTGTCTCTGCACCCCTTCATGGGATCAGATTTATATTTATCGAGGAAGATGAGGATGAGGCTTCAATTAAATGCAAATCCTTGCATACATATTGTAGTCCTTGCATTCTAGAGCTTCATCAACCTTAATGAACCTGCCCAACTTGTTACCAATAGCTCAAAGCGTTTTCGTCTCCTGATATTCTTAAGGGAGGTTGTATAAGAGAATCCAAACATGGATCTCATTAATGGAAGCTTTTAGTAGATTGAAGTTTGGTGACCAATCCTTGATAAAAAAAAAACCATTTCCCTCCATTAAAAAAGAACCATTGTTTAAAATCCATTGCTTCTCATGAGAATTCTCACAAATTGCCAAAAAAAAACCCATTAGGGAGCATTTTCAAATCAAACTTTTTCTCCCACTATTCATCACATCATTTTCTTACTCTAAAAAAGGCCAACTAGTCACCAATCCATTTCATGAAATATGTTTTTTCTTTCAAAAGTCATAGAATCTCTTCACTTAGGGTGATTTATTTTTAAGGAAAGAACCCTATTTTTGTGGGTTTGAACACTGACCTATTCAGTATCTGTAAATGTTTCCCCCTCCTTAGGATGCTAGAACTTCTCTTCTAGCTTTTAAAAGTTAACAAGACTTCTAAAAAGTTTTGCATATCCCCATCGTTGGTATAGATGTTGCGACTAAAATCTATTTTTTGGGTGAATAAAGAAGGGTTTTCCATGCCCTCTTTCTTGTGAATCCTCTCAAGCTCCACTTGGAGTCCACTAAGCACTAAGTTGAGGTTTCTGCTTGAAACGAACCTGTCCATAAAACTAAGAAGCTTGTCCATGTCGAATTGGAACAAACCTTAATCATCACCTTGGTTTGATGTGCCTCCATTGCTCGAGAGTCCTCCTCGACTCACCATTATATTATATTATCATTTTTAAAATAATGATAAGACATTTAAAATATAAATATTCAAATTATAATTAAATTTTAGAAAATTAGAATAAAAAATTGTATTTGGGAAAAAATAAATGCAAATACAATAGAATTTAAATATCTTTGCATGTCGTGAATATAGTTTAAAGTAAAATAAAATAAAATAATTTTAAAGTAAATAAAATAGCTCTATCTCAACATTTCTTTAAATAGATGTATTTAAAATATCTATTCTATTTTTATCATTTATATATTATTTGTTAAAGAAATAGTTTTCAAATATTTGATTTGTAAGATTAGAGACTCATTTTTCTTATTAAGAAGATTAAATCTTATATTATAAACTAGCATAAATATCTTAAATACATCTAAAAGACATAAAAGAAATATTATTATTGGGCACCAAAAATTTAACTTTAATTTTAATAAATTTATTAAAATTAACTTTTTTTTAATTGGTAAAAAGTTGAATCCAGAGATTTATATTATATTTTTAAAATATACAAAAGTTGCAGAGGGTTGAGCAGAGCTCTAGAACAACTGCAGATCATATGATAGGGGCATGTATTATCAAAATTTCCCAAAGATTGTCCTATACAAAAAGCCTTTATAATATGATATCAGGCCTGCAACTAAAAGCCATCAGATAATGAGGAGGACAAAACAACATAAAGCTCAAAATGCCCCTGACTATAGTTTAAAGGACAGAGGCCAAAATACTATTTAAACTGGGAAACCCGGGGACGCGTCCCCTACCTGAAAACCCTCGTCCCAGTCCCGGGGACGTTTCGGGGACTTGGGGACGGCTAGGGGATGTCCCCTCCCCCGTCCCCAAATTGCCAAATTTTTTAGGGGACGTCCGTACGTCCCGGGAACGGCTGGGGATAGATTGGGGACGTCCCAGCCATCCCGAGGATGGCTAGACGTCCCCCACATCTAGGGCTAGGGAAAAATATTTATTTTCAATTTTTGTAAATTTTTTTAAATTTTTCTAATATGCCCCTCTATAAATTCAATTTTTTCAAAATAGTTATAAAAAATTAATAAATTATTGAAAATATGACTATCTATATTTATAATTTATTATTTTTCAAACATTGACCCTCTATATTGAAAAATTAAAAAATTAAAAAAATGACTATTAATTAATAATTTTTAATTTTAATTTTTTTTCATTATTAAATTTGAATAGTTATAAAATCAAATACGACTATCTATATTAAATAAAATAAAATAAAATAATTAAAATAATAAAATTAAAATATTAAAATAATCAAAATAAATTAAATTAAATTAATAAATTATTAAAATAATAAAATATTAAATAATAAATTGTTAAATTAATTGTTAATGTTAATGGTTTTTAATTTTTAATTTTTTATATCTATGTTTTATTGTTTCATAATTCATACCAAACATTAAAAAAATTAAAATTAATAAATTTTAAAATTTAAAATTATAAATAGAAAATAAAAATAAATAAATAATAAAATATTCATAATTTAATAAATTTATAAATTTAATTCTTAAGTATTAAAAGATTTATTACTCTGATTATACCATACGATATATGATTATATATCGTATGATATAATCACATACGATAAAATCATATATCGTATATGATTATATCATAAAAAGAACAAGTTTGAGATAACCATCGCCTAGGGTTAAGGAGGATTCTGGATTTCAACTTTCTTTTTGGTCTTCAGGTTGCTGCAAATTGGCAAAATTTGGCAAGGTATGCAATTTTTTTTTAAGGCTTTTAGTTTTAACTTTTAAGTTTTCTGTTTATTCACCAGTCATTCCCAGTGGATAAAGACTAAGAGTTGAAATTTTTAAATTTATTATTTTTATTTATAGTTTTAACTTTTAAGTTTTATGATTATCTATTTTAAATTTTTAATAAAATAGTAAACTTAAAAAAAATTTGAGAATCGTTTAGCAAATTAGCATCTGATATATTATCATGATGAGATAAATGTCTGACTTTTTTTTTTTTTTATCAGTTCATTCAAAGAATCAAAATAAAAAACAATGAGCAGCAGTGGGACTGACAGTAATAGTGACAATGAAGTGGAAGTGGTTGGTGGAAATACAGGGGGAAGTGCTAAGACTGAAAGAAGTAGTGGGCAGCAACCTAACATATTTAAATGCCCTTCAATAATTATGAGCACATATGCAAAAGGCCCTTTTAATAAAGACAAGCCTCTTCTCTAATTTGCTACACCTAGGCCTAGTGGTGAAGGGAAAAAAAAATCTAGAGGGAGTAGGGTGTGGAGTTGTCATGTTTGTTTGAAAGAATTTAGGGGCAGCTACACAAGGGTAAAGTCTCACTTCTTGGGTGTTTTAGGTCATGGGGTCATAGCTTGTCCAAAGTTAATAGATGAGGAGAGGATAGAGTGTCAGAGATTGCATATGGACACTGAAATGGGGAAACAAAGTGGGGCAGCCCTAACACCTTCTTTTGCATCTTCACAAGCATCTGGGCCTATGACATCCACTATTGGCAGTAGTCAAACTGAGACAAGAGGAAAGAGGAAGGTAAGGAGTGATAAGGGAAGGTCGGTAGAAGCTTTGTTTAATATAAAAGGACATGAAGCTACAAAGTCATCAGTTGGTAGATTCTTTTATGCTAATGCCATCCCATTTCATGTGGCACGTTCCTCTTACTTCAAACAAATGGTCATGGATATAGCCTCTTTCAGTCCCACATTCACACCCCTTGGAGATCATAAGCTACGGACTACTCTCTTAGATAGAGAGTGTTCCAAGGTTAATGTGTTAATGGAGGATATGAAACGAACTTGGATGAGGACAGGTTGCTCTATTGTGATGGATGGGTGGACTGATGTTAGACATCGGCCACTCATCAATGTCATTGTCACATGCCTTGCTGGTTCTTATTTTTTGAAAGTTGTGGATTGTTCAAGGAAGCGTAAGGATGCAGAGTTCCAGTTTGGCATTTTGAGAGATGCCATAGAGGAGGTTGGGGCTGCTAATGTTGTATAGGTGATCACTGATTCAACACATGTGTGCAAATCAACAGGTTTGATGGTGGAGGGTGCTTACAAACACATCTTTTAGACCCCATGTTGTGTTCATGCATTGAACAATGCATTAAAAGACATAGGGAAAATAGATTGGATGAAGCAAGTGGTGGCAGAAGCTAGAGACATTCAAATGTTCATTTGGAACCACCACACCTCACTTGCTCTCTTTAGATCATTTTCAAAGAAAGAGTTCCTTAAACCTATTGAAACAAGGTATTCTAAATTGCTAATGCCACTTAATTTTGTATCAAACTTCCAATTTTTTAATTTAATTCTCATTGAATAAAATATAGATATGCCACTTAATTTTTTTATTATTTTAATGAATGTAGGTATGCCACTTACTTCATCTTGTTGGAGAGGATGCTTGAGGTGCATGATCCTCTACAACTGATGGTGGTGAATCCTGAGTGGGGTAGACGGAGGGAATCAAACTCTACTGAATGAAAATCTGTCAAACAAAAGATTCTTGATGACAATTGGTGGTCCACTGTGAGGTAAGACATCACCGATTTAAAGATTTTATTATCAAATTGTTGATTGTTTTAGATTGCTAATTTTCATATTCTAATTTTAATACTTTGAACTTTGCACTTGCAGATATGTTTGCTTTGTCATCTCACCTATTGTAGATGTCATTAGATATGCTGATATAGACTCTCCTAGTCTTGGAGAGATATATGAGACATTTGACAGTATGCTTGGGAAGATTAAGCAAACAATTTTGGCCAAGGATCCTACTTTGGGGTTCTATGAGCAACATATTAGGCCCATTGTGACACAAAGGTGGAACATAATGAACACCCCGCTTCATATGGCAGCCGATGCATTGAATCCCAAATGGTATGCACCAAAGGATGGAAGGTTGCCTCCATGTGACAATGATGAGGTTTTAGATGGGTTCACGCGAGCCATTGATAAGATATATACAGAGGAGCAAGCTTCCATACTTCGTGCACAATTCCTTGACTTCACAAATCTTCATGGTCCTACATTGAGTAAACCACAGGCGAGGTTGGACATAGCTATATTAGCCCAAAGAGACCCTATTGGATGGTGGACATGGCATGGGATACACCACAATTGAAATTGCTTGCCAGTCGCTTACTTTCACAGGTTGCTAGTTCCTCTGCTACAAAGAGGAATTGGTCCACATATGGCTTTATCCACTCTATCAAGAGGAATAGACTTACCTCTAGACAAGTGGAGAAGCTAGTGGCCATGCATAGTGCTCTTCGACTTCAGGATCGTCAGATTCCAGAGTATCGACAGACTCCAGCTTTATGATGGGATGTTGATCCCAAAGATGTGGCCCAGGTTGATGAAGAGGAGACACCGCGGGGATTGGTTGGGATTCCATTGGATGAGGTGGACGTTGACCAGGATAGTGGCATAGACTCAAAGGACTCTGATTTTGATGCAATGTTAGGAGATGCAGATTAGGGGCAGCATTATACTTTTCTTTTTAGTTTTTAGTATTTACTTAGTACTATTTTGATTTCCATATCGCAATTGAAAATGAAACAATATGGCAGCAGTACAGCCTTTGGGCATTTTGTATGTTATTTCTTTAATATCTATTATGATATGCATATTGACAATGTGAATGAATTGAAATTCTGAATTATGAGTGCATATTGAGTATTGACTATTGAGTCTATTGATAATGTTGTATGTTCGATGTTTGCATTCTAAAATGTTTTCATAGTATCATACACATGCTATATCCATGTTTTCATAGTATCATACACATGCTATATCCATGTTTTCATATTTTCATATTATCATACACATGCTTTATCCATGTTTTCATATGAACATTTAGAATTTTCCTATATATTTTAAATTTTCCCTATATTTTATATAGCCGTCCCCTTTGTTATCCCCCCCTCCCCAAATTTGGCAAAAAAATTTGCCATCCCAGAAACTCGTCCCCCCGTCACCCATCCCGAAAACTTGGGGTAACGTAGTATTTAAACCATGAAAAAAAGCGAATAGGGGAAATGAAGAGTTGACATAGGAGAAATTAAGAGTTGCCATGGCTCGGGCTAAGACAGTTAGCATCTTCTATACCATCTTCATTAGCTTCCACAATGTCTGTGCTAAATTCCTCACCCTCGTCATCATTGTTTAGCCCTTTAGCACACAGGTAGACCTTAATCCAATCTCCACCCTCATTGAGTTTCAGGCCCAAAAGCTTCTATAGCAATCTCATGTTTCTATTAATCCCCACCCTTCTTTCCTCAAAGACGTCCACGAGCACTCCAACGAGGATTGGAAACCTCTTGACCTCAGGACTTCCATGACGGACAACAAAGTAGTCCTTTGGCTTGGGAATACGATGGTTCTCATCGATGTTAGCAATTACCACATCCATTTCTCCCAAAAAGAAGCCTTTAAAGAGCTTTTGACATAGAAGCCCTACCGTCACCTTGGGTTCCCCAACTGAGATAATAGCAGCCAAAAATACGACAATGATATCCGTATTTATGTTGTATCTATGGTCTGCTATTAAACAATCTTCACCCAAAATTTTCTTGACTGCATGCAGGATGAGGGGATGGGAATACTTCATGACAAAAAAGCAAATGTTTATTCATATTTTCCCTAAAAAAGACTTTTGTCTTTTATTAGAAACTAGGCAAATAGGTGAATCCATGAGCATAGAAATGGAATGCAGAGGAGCAATTTGAAAGGCCAAGGTAGGACTCAAGGATATGATGCTAATGAAGAGGCCGAGGGGTGATTTATAGAGAAATGTGCTCTCTACCTTGCCAAATTGAGACTAGAAATCATAATGGTCAAATAAATGTGGAGCATATAGAAGTCCTTGAAGATTGAGATCATATCATTGATGAGGAATAATGTTGTCATTCCTTAAGTTATCATATACCATCTGCTCTTCGACATTTGGGAAGAGCCATTAAGAATAGCCGCCATCGTCTAGAGAAATCATTAACCGAGCATGTCTTTTAATTATTTATATATTTATGTTTTTATTTCTTTTTTAAACACCCTGCCATCTAAATATCACTGTGAGAGAGTGAAGATTACTAACTTCAAATCATAATTAGGACACATCCTCAAAACACCATGAATGAGTCAAAACTCCATCTCATCTATAATGACTAAATGGAGAAATCTAATTCACTGGTTTTCCAATGGCCTAATACATTCAAAGACGATCCCATTGACCACCTGATTGGACAATTCATTTGCCTCTTTGTTTGCTTCCCTATAGGTATGATTGATTGTGAAATCTCTAAAAAGGTGTTAGGATCTCCAGTGCCATTTTGAGCAGAGCATTGAGTTTCAAGTTGGGGCTAGCACCCTTTCTAATTGCATTGACAACTAAGGTTGAGTTACATTCTATCTCAACATCCTTGATCTCCAAGTCCTTGCAGAAAAGTAGGCTCAAAATAACAACACTAAATTTGGCTATGTCGTTGGTATTTTCTTCAAGGGGAGTTGCTAATATGCCAATGACACATTCTAATTATACATCCAGCCCTAGAGGGGCCTAGGTTACCCATGGAAGCTCCATCAAAGTTTAGTTTATACCACCCAAACTTGGGAGGTGACCAATTGGCCAACCTTCTGACATAATTCCCTCCCATACAACCCTTCCCAACTAATGCATGCACTCTTAGACCATACCATCTGAATCTCATTTGACCATCCCATTCTGTGAATGTCCGCTAGCTTGAAATCTAAGTGGATGAAAAATGATTAGCAACCTCTGCCACTACATCCTCCACTTTGTTCTGAAAGGATGCTAAAGACATTTCTCTATCTTCAAAAATTATCTTGTTCCTTTCTTTCCATATTTCCCAAATCAA
Source organism: Cryptomeria japonica (assembly GCF_030272615.1). NCBI lineage: Eukaryota > Viridiplantae > Streptophyta > Pinopsida > Cupressales > Cupressaceae > Cryptomeria > Cryptomeria japonica. The sequence continues at coordinate 27,482,120 of NC_081406.1, read as the reverse complement.
GAGAGAGGGAAAAATCTTCCATAGGCAACCAAGTAGTCCAACTCCATTTCTTAGTGGCCAACATTGAAATAGGCTCAAAATGTCATTGGGTAATGTAGTAACCCGTCCTAGTTTGGCACACATCCATTGCTAGCATTCTTGGGAAAAGGAGTAATTGATGAAAAGGTGATCAACTGACTCTTCCTCCTTCTTCAAAAGGATGCATCTAGAGGGACCCCCAAAGCCCATCCTCTTTAAACTTATTTGTAGTTAGAAACCTTTTCTACAAGGATTCCTGAGAATAAGTTCATTTTCTTGGCACACATTGTTTATCCCAACACAATTTGATTGGAATGTCTATCTTAGCTTGATCTTCACTCCTTGAGAACAATCTATAATCATCTTCTATCTTAGCTTGATCTTCACTCCTTGAGAGCAATCTATAACCATCTTTTGCACTATATTCTCCATTTTTACCTCTTGTCCAAATAAGTTTATCCCCCCCCACTCGAAAGGTCATCTTCTTTTGTGAGATGATGTTGCTCAAGGCTCCAACTTCTTGTGTTGGCAAAGGAACGAATTTGAAATCCTTCCAATCTCGACCAAGGGACAACATATCTTGATGAGTGATGATGTAATCTATAACCTTATCCACCCAATATATTTAGGATTTTCCTTGGTTTTCTCAATATCAATTAGACTTTCTATACCAAGATAGCCACACCAAGAATCTTCCCAAAAGAGGGCATTGCCTCCACTATGAATATTCCAAGTTAGATGTTTCAAGATCAAAGGTTTGCAATTTAACATAAAATTCCAAACTCTAGAGCCCTTAGGCAAATTGCTAATTCTGACAATCTTTGTGTTATCAGTGCTAATTAGATATTTGGCTTGAAGAATTCTCACCCATTTTAGGTGTGGCTGTCTAATCATTTTCCAAATTAGTTTAGCTCCATGAGCTTAGTAGTGCCAAACCTGATTTCAAAGCCCAACAAATCCATATTCTTTTGGTTTGCAAAATTTCTCCCATAAGATAAGAGCTACCTTGTCCTTGTTTGATAGTCATTGCCAGAAGAACTTCCTCATTTTTTGAGTAATAACCTTATTGGCTCTAGCGGAGAGGGCTAGATACAAAAGGAGGTAAATAGGAAGAGAAGATATGACTGTCCTCAACATTAATATCCTTCCTGCCTAGGATAACGATGTACCTTTCCAAGAGATCAATCTTTTCTCCATTTTGTCTTTCAGCGGATACCACAACTTGGTGTTTCGCAAACCCTTATCCAACGAGAGACCCAGATAAGTGCATGGGAGAGAAAACTTTCTGAAATCAAGTAGATTCAATATTTCAATTACTTTCCTAGGCTAGGTATTGATGAAGAAAACCTTTGACTTGCTATGCTTGACTTCTTAGCCTAATGCCTTGGCATACTAAGAGAGGATTTTGATAAATTGTCTAGCTTCTTTTTTGTTGGCCAACCCATACAACATAGTGTCATTTGTGAACTATTGGTGAGTGATCTGTATGTTGCTAGTGACATTGATACCCCCAATTAAACTAGAAAAGGAGGCTTTCTTGATGTCCCGACCCAGGGCTTCAACCATGATGTAGCGTCGTAAATTGTACGCACTTGCTAGGGTGGTACAATTTCACACCTAGTTTAGCACCTGCCTTGGCGCATTTTGCATTTTGCATTGCATTTCCCCTTTAGCACTTAATTAATTAAATTAATTAGGTCTAAGGTTCTATTTCATCATCTTCCATATCATAAAATTGGGCCCTTTCATTAAAGTGTGCCCTTTTCACTTTATTCTTCCAATACATCATTTAATCAAAAACCCTAATTAGGTCCTATTTTGAACTTGGGGGCTTGATTTTGGGGGTCAAAACATCTCGAAATCACCTGTAACTTCGGGATTCTCTCTAAAATCATCATATCCGACGGCCCTGAAAATTTGGTGAAAAGTTGTTGGGACCATGGCGCCCGGAGTGCACATGGTCCCGGACATTTTTCCCGAAATTTTAGGAGCACGATCCAATCATAAAATAAAGCTTAACCCCAAGAAATTGGCAGGATATTCAATCTCTAGGTCGGCCAAAAGACGAAATTACGATCTAGGGTTTCCTACATAAGAGCTCTCTTTCTTCATTTGAAAGGATCCGGAATTTTGGCTTTCAAGGACCTCATATGCAGTGAAAGAGCAGATCTTCGAAGACTTCAACAACATTCAACATCCTTCAACAACATTCAACATCCATTCATCAAGCATTCATCGATTTCATTCATCCATTTAGGGCTTTGAAGACATTGAAGAGCAATAGGAGATTACCGACTGAAGATTGGCTTGTACTCCTCCCTTGAGGGTTGGGTATGATTTCATGTTGTTTTCATGTCTTTGCATAAGCTTCAATATATCCTTTATTCATGCTTTAGATCACTTTGCATCTTGATTTAGAGTATTTACATTATCATTTACAAGCAATTAGGGTTTACTTTCTAGGTTGCTCTAGTTTGCTTTCTTGCATTTAAGGACCTTGCACACACAATAGGTCTGCACACACAATACATTTTACAATACAATTTGGCTATTCGTGGAGATGGAAATCACCGAAGCGGGGGTTTGACTAAGGAAAAACCCTATATAGCTGCCCAAACACCTTTTCAGATATAAGTGCAGGTTTCGGGACTCAGACGACGCCGCAGGTTGCAGATCTAGGAAAAGCAGACTGAGACCGACCTTCCCACAAAATTTCAGAGCAAAAGATCAGGACAGGGGCGCTGGGCGCCCTGGTCCTCCTGACAGACAACATTTTCAGCATTTTTGACAGCTTTTCTAGAGTGCAAAAACAGCAGTTTCCGGAGCAGTTTCAGGGGCAGAATCAGGACAGTGGCGCCAGCGCCCCCATCCCGAACATTTTCAGTCAGATTTTAACTCCGGGTACGCATTTGCATTCTTGCCTTGTCCTTGTGTTTACAGCTTTCCATTGTTTAAGTTCAATTCTGCAATCTTGTTATTAGTTCATACTTGCACTTTGGGGTTAGGGATTGAACTTGCATCATTTTATCTTTCAATTACAACAAAGGAATAGAAATCCTAATAGGTAGCCCGTGGCTCTCTCTTCCACAAAAAGAAGTAGCCAATTGTGTGATACCTCTAGGCTCTTTCGCATTCCACAAATGTGTGATTGAAAGTGAGATTAGGGCATGTTTGCTTAGTGTCACTTTTTCTCCTACACATTTTGGTGAACCCGACGTGAACTCCAATCTTCTCTAATTCTGATTTATGTTTTCAAATTTGAGTGTTTATGCTATTTAAAATTCAAATTTGTATTTACAAGTTTTAATTTCTTGCAAGATTAAAAAAATTTAGAGGAATTTTTTGTTAAAACCCTAATTTTTCAATTCAAAGTTGAACTTGTGGATAGCTTAATTTGGATCAATAATTTCAAATCTGATTTAGGAACTCATTTGAATCATAAATTTCATGTTCTAAATCTACATTCTAAGTGCTTGCATTGGTTAAAATTAAACATTTCCTTCTATTTTGCATGTGTTATCATTTGAAAGAGGAAAATTGTTGTCATGATGCATTCATCTCATAGATGTGATAATGGGTTAGCTTCCGTTGTTTCAATTTTTCCTTCTCCTAAGGAACCTCCCCCCATCTATAACAACATTTTAGTGCCTAAAAGAGTTGCTACCAATCCCTTTGAGACTCTCCCATGCTCTAAGGATGAAGACTTTAAGAGTGATCTTGACAACTCTCCTAAAATGTGCCCTTCCTATTTAGCTATCCTAGAGGAAGAGAATGATATCATAAACACCTTTCTTAATGTTACTTCACCTTCCCTACAGGATGCCTCTCTAAGTGAAAAGGTATTGATGGACATTGACTTATTTTCTCCTAAAGTTGGTCCTTCCAATGGGGGCATGTTAGTGCAACAAGAGGTTATGAACACTTCTTTCAAAGATCTCCTTCCTAAGCATGAATCTTTGGAGAAGTCTGTTCATGTTCCTCCTAAAAAACACTCCCTTCATGAGGATCCTTTTGTGCAAGAAGATGACATGATCCCTACATTTCCTAGTGATGGTATTTCCTTTTCCAACAAAATTCCCACTAGAGATGATGAATTAATGATAAATGCTTACCCTTCTCCTAATGTTTGTCTTACCCATAAGCATCCCTTAGAGAAAGAAGATGAAATAATAAGCAATTTCCTTAATTCTCTCTCCCCTAAAGATCACATTGAACATATTTTGAGGAAAGAGGATGAGTTTAACACATCTATTGATGCTCTCCCTCCTAAGGATGAGGAATTAATAAACAAAGTTATCTCCTCTCCCGAAATTGACAATACTTCAAACATTCCTTTCAACCACTTCACTATTTGGGATGAACCATTAGAAGAAGATGAAGATTATTCTCTACCCCATGAGAGAACCCTAGCCAAAGGGGATGAAATCAAGATTGAAAACTCTCTTTATATTTTCTCACCTTCCTTGAATCTCAATTTTTCTCCCTCTAAAAATAAAGCATCTCCCTCTCCTCAACTTGGTTCTACTCATAAGGATACCCTAGTTCAAAGCAAGATGGTTAACATTTCTTTCAAAGATCTCCCTCTCAAAAGGGAGACTTTAGAGACTAATGTTGATCCTTCTCCTAGAGAGTTTATTCCCCATGTAGATCCTTTGATGACAGAGGATGATATGGCCTTTCCTAGTATTACTCTTCCTACTAGAACATCAATGCCTATCCCTTGTCTCTCTCCTAAAATTGATTTGATCTGTGATAATATTTTAGTACAAGAGAAGACTATCAACAATTCTTCCAACACTTTTGTTCATTCCTCTAAGCCATCCTTAATCAATTTGATACATGTGAATGAGACACCTAACAAACCTCTCTTCACTATCCAAGGTGCTTGTCCTTCTCAAAATTCTCAACCTTTAAATAAGCCTATCTTAGTGGTTCAAGGTGGTTATGCTAATGATTCTTTTTGCACTCCTAAGAAACCTATTATTACTGTGCAAGGAGGTTATTCTTCTAAGAGCCCTTATGAGTATGCTAAGCAACTGACTAGAGAGAGTTATCATGCGGTTGCTCATACCTATAACACAAGAAACAATAGGCAACCTAATCCTCCTCCAGTTATCCCCACTTCACTTCCTCCTTCCCAACCAATTCTTCCGCAAGCTCCACGTATTTCACAAGTTCTTGGTAAGGAATATGATCTCATAGAACAACTTAAAGCTACCCCTGCTAAGATATCCCTTTGGGATTTGATCCAAACTTCTTCCGTTCATCATGGAATGTTACAAGATGCCTTGAAAGATTTGAATGTTCCTCCACCTAATACATCTAGTAATATAGTGTCTTTGGTTAACTCTGTGATGAATCCTAAAGCTCAAATTGTGTTTACTCAAGATGAATTGCCTACTAGTGAAATTCAACATCAATATGATCCCTTGATGATTGTGGTTATCATAAATGACACTGCTATAAGATGAACATTGGTAGATAATGGCTCTGGCCTTAATGTGTGTAGCATTAATCTATTGCATAAGATGAATGTGGATACATCCCTTATTGAGCCTGACTCTCATCCCATTCGAGGCTTTGATAATGTGGCTAAGTCTTCATTAGGTATTATCACCTTACCCATCACGGTGGGACCTGTTACTTTGCCTACTCCTATCCATGTTATGTCGGGAAATCTAACATACAACTTGTTATTAGGGAGACCTTGGATTCATAGTATGCAAGCTGTCCCCTCTACATTGCATAGACAAGTTAAATTCATTTATAACAATAAGTCATATACCTTGATAGGTGATACTAATCTTCAGGCTTGTTTGCAAACATCTACTTCCAAAGGGAGTTCTTCTAAACCTTCCTCTTCTAGTGATGACTCTTTAAACAAGATACCTATGGATGAATCATCACCCTCTAATAATCAAAATTCTTTGGATGAGTCTAAAGCTCCTGAAGAAGATCCTTCTCAACTTGAGTCTACACATGAAAAGGCTTTTGATCCTGAGAAGGTTCTCGCAGAAGACGATTGGGGATCCCTTGACTTTAATCCCACCTTTGTAGGTGAGTATAGGGTTCCTCCTAGAGAGCTTAAAGTTAAAAAGAAGGAAGAAACTAGAGATCAATCAGTCTTACTTGAACCTATGAGCAATAATTTTGTGGCCGCTTCTCAAACTTCTTCTCCTCACACCTCTAATTATGAAGAGTTTGATTCTTTGTCTTATGAAAAACCACCTTCTCTTCCTGAAATGGCCGATCGTTATGGTCGTGGTTTTTGCATTTTTGCTAAGCATGGGTATCATGGAAATGGTTGTGGTGCTCATGAACAAGGGATAAAAGTTCCTCTAGAGACTAATTTTCACAATTATGCCTTTGGACTCGGCTATAATCCCTGCAAACGTACCAAAGCATCTAAAAGACCATCTCTCAATGTGAATGCTATATTTAGTAGTGATGATGATCTCACTTCAACTAAATCATCTTCTACTTCTATCAACTCTCATTCCCCTCATAAGGAAATCTTGGCGATGAACAAATCTCTTTATGAACCTCCTCAAATTTCTAAATCCACTTATGAATCTTTATCTCCTATTCATCATAAAGTCCTTTCCTCTAGGGATAAGGCTCTAATAAATTACACTCATCCCTCTTCTAAGATTTCATGTGACTTTTCTTCTTCAATTTTTATCATTTTATACATGTTTTTGATCTCACTTATAGTTGAGCATTTAACATGTCATATTCAAATACCTCATTTAGTCTATCATGTCTTTAAATAACATTAATGGCTATTATGTTGCTCATCATTATGTGACATTGGTAGCTCATTTACTGGGGGCTCATTGTCATTCATGATGGTACAATTTCAAGTGCAATCATATTTTTTTGAAGCAACATAATAGCCTAATTTTCTTGTTCCTATGGGGACAAGAGTGATTTCATACATCTCTTCTTTTGCTTATGTCCAAATCTCTCCCTAGAAGATTGTGTAAGTCCTTCTCATTGTCCTTATCCTTGGGAGGCAATGATCTTTCCTTATTTTAATCTAAGGATCCACTTTTTTCCTATTTTGTGGATGGTGTGGACTTTATTACTTGATGATTATTCCTTGTATGCATTCGTTGTTTGTTCAAGGATTCTCTCTTACAAGAGGTGTAAGTCCTTGACTACAACCTCTTTTGCACTTGGTAAAATACATCCATAATGAATTCACTCTCCCAATTGGGTTAAAAAGAGCATCATCCTTCATTAAGAATCACTTTCACCTCGCAAAAGAAGGAAGTATTGCATTCTTATTCTTTGTCTTATTCTAGAAGATGTTATATTTGTCTAAGACAGTTCCTCTCGGGGATAGGTGTCTTTTGTACAAAGATCTCTTCTCCTCTAAGGATCTCCTTTACACATACTACAAGATATCCCTTTTCAACTATCTTATCCTTGCTTAGAGAGTGCAAAACTCTCTTGCTTGGATCTATGACATTGTTGCATTTTTGGGGTATCTTCTTTTGTGATGAAGGTAGGTATCCTTGTTCTACTTTGCTTATGACATAAACATTACACCTTTTGAGCAATGGATTATTCTTGGAACCAGAGCACAGACTCTTAGAGCGAGATGTCTCCATTTTTCTTTTATGCAAGGTGATTATTCTCGGAACCAAAGCACAGACTCTTAGAGCGAGATGTCACGCTTTTGTACTATACATATACAGGTTGTAGCATACTCGGGCATATACTCCTATGAGATGCTTCTAACCTCACTTACACACACATGCACGAGGTTGAGTGGAACTAGCGGCATAAGGCTAGACTTTCTCACTCTCCTCCCTTACATGGATCACTTAGACAGACTCTAGGGGCTAGTTTTCCATGTCCTTTTCCCATGGATCACCTAGACAAGATCTAGGGGTGAGAAGTCCATGTTTTCTCTCTCACTATTCTTCTCATGGATCACCAATGTGTGTATTCATTCTTTTTTTCCTTTCTTTTCTTCTCTTTGCATTTTGTTTCCATTGACATCCTTCATCTTGTGTTAGAGAACTCTCAAATCCTCACACTCTTTGTTGTGTTGGAATTGAGATTTAGTCCTCTTTCTGACCAAATGATTCTCCATTAGTTTTTGATCCCATATCAAATCTTCTTGTGAGCATTTGTCATCAATATTCTTTAACAATTCGAAGTGGTAAACATGATACCCTGTTTCAACTCACTAAAATTAGCAAGCCAAAACAGGGGGGGGCATATAGCTACCCTCGAATTTTCATCACCTTCATTAGTAAGCATTAGGTGATTTTGTGATCTAACATGTGCTTTTGTAGGGTGCAGTTCCTAACTGTGTACTGCAGATACCGCTGGGGGCTTCGTTCAACAGACTTATGGATATATCCTTTTTCAAATAATGTTTACTTTTCTGTACTTTAGCTTGCATATGCACGTAGTGTTCATATGACCGCTAAAGTGGGGGCTAAATGTAGCGTCGTAAATTGTACGCACTTGCTAGGGTGGTACAATTTCACACCTAGTTTAGCACCCGCCTTGGCGCATTTTGCATTTTGCATTGCATTTCCCCTTTAGCACTTAATTAATTAAATTAATTAGGTCTAAGGTTCTATTTCATCATCTTCCATATCATAAAATTGGGCCCTTTCATTAAAGTGGGCCCTTTTCACTTTATTCTTCCAATACATCATTTAATCAAAAACCCTAATTAGGTCCTATTTTGAACTTGGGGGCTTGATTTCGGGGGTCAAAACATCTTGAAATCACCTGTAACTTCGGGATTCTCTCTAAAAGCATCATATCCGACGGCCCTGAAAATTTGGTGAAAAGTTGTCAGGACCATGGCGCCCGGAGTGCACATGGTCCCGGACATTTTTCCCGAAATTTTAGGAGCACGATCCAATCATAAAATAAAGCTTAACCCCAAGAAATTGGCGGGATATTCAATCTCTAGGTCGGCCAAAAGATGAAATTACGATCTAGGGTTTCCTACATAAGAGCTCTCTTTCTTCATTTGAAAGGATCCAGAATTTTGGCTTTCAAGGACCTCATATGCAGCGAAAGAGCAGATCTTCGAAGACTTCAACAACATTCAACATCCTTCAACAACATTCAACATCCATTCATCAAGCATTCATCAATTTCATTCATCCATTTAGGGCTTTGAAGACATTGAAGAGCAATAGGAGATTACCGACTGAAGATTGGCTTGTACTCCTCCCTTGAGGGTTGGGTATGATTTCATGTTGTTTTCATGTCTTTGCATAAGCTTCAATATATCCTTTATTCATGCTTTAGATCACTTTGCATCTTGATTTAGAGTATTTACATTATCATTTACAAGCAATTAGGGTTTACTTTCTAGGTTGCTCTAGTTTGCTTTCTTGCATTTAAGGACCTTGCACACACACTAGGTCTGCACACACAATACATTTTACAATACAACTTGGCTATTCGTGGAGGTGGAAATCACCGAAGCGGGGGTTTGACTAAGGCAAAACCCTATATAGCCACCCAAACACCTTTTCAGATATAAGTGCAGGTTTCGGGACTCGGACGACGCCGCAGGTTGCAGATCCAGGAAAAGCAGACTGAGACCGACCTTCCCACAAAATTTCAGAGCAAAAGATCAGGACAGGGGCATGGGGCGCCCTAGTCCTGCCAGGATAGGGGCGTGGGGCGCCCTAGTCCTGCTAGGACAGGGGCGCTGGGCGCCCTGGTCCCTGGGACAGGGGCACTGGGCGCCCTGGTCCTCCTGACAGACAACATTTTCAGCATTTTTGACAGCTTTTCTAGAGTGCAAAAACAACAGTTTTCGGAGCAGTTTCAGGGGCAGAATCAGGACAGTGGCGCCCGCGCCCCTGTCCCGAACATTTTCAGTCAGATTTTAACTCCGGGTACGCATTTGCATTCTTGCCTTGTCCTTGTGTTTACAGCTTTCCATTGTTTAAGTTCAATTCTGCAATCTTGTTATTAGTTCATACTTGCACTTTGGGGTTAGGGATTGAACTTGCATCATTTTATCTTTCAATTACAACAAAGGAATAGAAATCCTAATAGGTAGCCCGTGGCTCTCTCTTCCACAAAAAGAAGTAGCCAATTGTGTGATACCTCTAGGCTCTTTCGTATTCCACAAATGTGTGATTGAAAGTGAGATTAGGGCATGTTTGCTTAGTGTCACTTTTTCTCCCACACACATGATAATGAAGAGAAAGGGGGATAAGGGATCCCCTTGTCGGAGTCCCTTGCATACTTCAAAGAAACCTTCGAATGAGCCATTGATTAACATTGGGAATCTTGGAGAAGAAATGCAATCAAAAATCCAATTTATGTATTGTCCATTGAAACCAAAGGCTTCCAATGTTTTGTAGAGAAATCTCCAATTTACTCTGTCATACACCTTCTCGACGTTAAGCTTAAAGAGCATACAAGGATCCTTATTAATTTGTAGTGAGTGAATTGCTTCTTGAGCAATAATAACACCATCAAATTTAAACCTTCCATGAACAAAACATGTTCGTTCCTCACAAATGATTAAGGGGGGGGGGGGGATTCTTATCAGCTTCGTCATTACCTTGGTCATAATCTTGTAAATGGTGTTGTAGAGAGAGACGGGATGAAAATATTCTAATTTTGAGGCCTTTTCCTTATTTGGTATGATTTTCGGGAAGGTGTAATTTACTTCTTTCAAGAGCCTCCCTGAATTTCCGGTTGTCTCAATAGCCTCTACTAGCTCTTTGCTATTAATGATCCAACATTTTTAAAGAATGCAATTGGGAACTGTGGGGTCCAAGGGCCTTACTTGGGTACAACTGGATCAAAGCAGACTCAACTTCAGATGAAGTAAACTTACCATTGAGCCATCTATTCTAGTCCCTTGTTATGACCTTTGGGACATGACCAAGAAGCTCTTGTTACACCATGATAGAGGGGCTTAATTATTTTTTTAGCAAGTCTAAGTAAAAGGCCACAATTTTATCCCTGATTACTATAGGATCCTCAATGATAGCTCCATTACCCAGCTCCAATTTTCTTTTTTCTTGTAATGTTATGAAAAAATCTGTACTCCTATCTCCATCATCAATCCATGTTTCTCTTGATTTCTGTCTCCAAGACATTTCTTCCTTGGCCAAAATATCTTCATAGTTCTTGAGAAGCTCCTTCTCTTTTATAAGATTGTTCACATTCATGCCATCCTTGATAACTGCTTCATTTAGCTCTAATAGGGCCCCTTCTAACTTGGATTTGGATTTAATAATATTCTTGAAGTACTCATTGTTCCACTCCAACATATTTGCCTTAATGAATTTGAGTTTTGCTATAAAACAAAAAAGATTGGACCCCTCAAAAGAAGCCTCTTTCCATTGGGACTCGATGAGTGGCATGAAGTTTTCATCCTTAAACCATGTGTTTTCAAACTTGAAGGGTGGTCTCAATGGCTTTACATCCCCTAGGATATTAAGCTAGATTGGATAGTGATCTAATCCAGAACATGGAAGAATCACTCCCTCTAGGGAGAAAGGGAATAATGTCAAATCTCCAGCAAAAAAGAATCTGTCTAATTTTTTAGTAATGTTGTTGAATCCCAATCTTCTAATGTTCCATCTCTAATGTCCATTTTTTGACTCAATCTCTAATAAGATATTCCTGACAACCCAATCTTCAAAATATTTATGTGTCTGACCAAGCTTTTCAATGCCTCCTCTCTTGTCCTATCTATAGAGGATAATATTCAAAACACCCCTCAAGGTAAAGTGTTTTGAGGGATAAGTGGCTAGGAATTTATCTATTTCAATCCACAAAGATCTCTTACTAAGATAGGAAACAGGTCCATGCACATTAATCATAATGAAATACAAGTTGGATAAGGAATTTTTCACTCTCTGTCCAATCCAATGTTTGCCACTAGTCACAAACTCAAAAAATACATAAGAAGAGTTCCAACATATTGTCAATCCATCAAAAGCTCCATCAGCTTGAACTACTTCCACTTTCCAATACTTGAAATTGTTGAATAACATCTCTACCTCATCTTTTGATTGTTTAATTTCTTGGATCAGGACAATATCATCCCGAGTCAAGTCGATCCTCTTCTTGACTAAGTGCCTTTTGTTAGGGGCATTTAAGCCCTTAACATTCCACGATAGGAGCATCATGGCCCCTTGGGGAAGGGGGTTTCCCTTCCCCAAATTCAATAGAGATGTGATTTTTCAGTTGCCTTTCCGCCTTACCATCTATATTTCTTAGTGCATGCAGAGATTTTCTACCAACCTTTTTATTAGAGCATTTGTCGCAATCTAGTGTTTATTTACAAGAAGGGACTTGGTGGATACCTGGATCCCTTGGGCCCAACTCTACTCCTACTCCTTCTATGCCAATGGAAAAATAATTTGGAATATCCTCTTGCTCATCAAGCTCCACGTTCTTTTGAATTAGCTCTACCTTCTCTATTTGAGATGCCTTATCTCCTTGTTTGGGCATGGGGGAGATGCCGATGAACTCACAAACTGCCCCTAGTTCAATATTAGGACGATTTCCATCTCAACTCTCGTTATCTGAATTGTCATTTTGGAATATACCTTCATCCACATTCCCAAAGAAAGTAATATGATCCCTTGATTGTTGGCAAGAGACACTACTCAAGTCATTAGATGTTGTCATTGATGGCAACTCAAGTTAGAATTCCCATCTGCAGTGATTGATTTCCTTATACCGTAAGTTTGAGTGAAGATTTGGTTAAGTCCGACAAGTTAGAGTAGAGCATCCGACATAATACAATATATTGATCGGTATTTCATTTTAGTTGAATATTTTGTGTTGCAGAGCTAAGGGAAGCTTGATAGATGTCTAGAGTATCTTATTCCATGATCTTAGCCTCTGGTGATGATTTTTGTGCAAGTGAGAAGATCTGGTATATCGGTCTTTGGGTTGAACAATGAAGTATGGCTGACTTGTATAATTGATCATTGTGCGGATTTGATGGAGAAGTTTTAGTTTTTTTTTTGTGTTCGAGGTTGTTTAGCCAACATATGGGAAGTGTCTGGACAATTATTTTTGGTCCGCATAAGTATTTGAGATTAGATTGAACCGACAACTCATGCACGTTTGGTGAATATGTTAAATGTTCTTGAGTTGACAATAGCCGATATGATTATGTGTTGTGGATAGATAAGACTAATTGTTATGATCATTTTGGACATCGGTGGGTATGCGAAAAGGTTATGCGATCGAGCGTGCGCATTTTCACGTGTGCAAGTCAGAGATCTATGCTCCAAATTCATGAGAAAATAGTGGAACGAAGCAGAGTGAAGTGTGATTATTTTGCTTAACTGGAACTATCATCAGGCATTTGTAGATGCTACTTTTTAGTTTACATACTTCAATAACCTATTGTAATAGATTTATAGGCAGTGAGCCTCCTTTGTTTGAGAAGTGAGCTCTAGGAAGTGTGCCTAAATGCATGTCCTTTCCCCTTTGTAATATTTCTATACTTCTGCAGAGTATATTTATATTGTGGGTTCATCCCTACCATAGTTTTTCCCTTAACCATGTTTCCACGTACAAAAATATTGGTGTTATGGTGTTGTGGTTGTTTGCTTTATGTTCTTGCATCTTTCTTTTATTCGTATGCATTAAGTGGTTGAATGAACAGTTAAATAAAGTTAAAAATTACATAACACAGATTCACCCCCCCTCTCAGTGCTCCTTGATTCCAACATTGATATTGCAGACTCTCTAATGACTTGGGTTTAGGGAGCAATCGTATCATCTCATGGAATGGCCTCATCTTGAGACATTTGAATTTTGGCTTGGAGGGCAATTTTATCAAGATGATGATTAATCTCCTTACATAAAGCCTCTGTTTGGGATACTATTTGCCACAACTCTTGATGGTTTTCCAAACTCAGGCCTTCTACCAAGGAGTTGTTCATATATATTTTTTAGTAATCATCTCAAGGTTATCTAGTGATCTTACATCTAAATTTAAATCAACCAAGATTTTTTGTTCTAATTTAGATTTACTGAAGAAGTTTTCATCAACACCTATAAGCCATCCCAAGGCTTCCCTTATAGTTTCTAATGTATTAAGATTCCAATATTCAGGTGGAAGGTTTTTAAGCCTAATCCATCTAGGGAATCTAATATGTTTATGTTTATAAGGATTAAAATTCAGCTCCCAATTTATGCGATAAAAACAAAAACCTTAAAAAAATAGTGGTTTCTCATATAGAATCTCTCGCTTGAGAAATTTATCTATGCAATCAATTAGAAAGAAACTATTTGGAAGGGATCTAACACTTACTCTTTTGCCAAATTCAGAATCCCACCAATTTAAGATGTTGTCCTCCGAGCAATCCGATCTTGTCCATTTCATTATAAGACTGGACTCTTCAAAATGCTCCCAAATTGGTTTGAGGATCTTGTTGAAGATAACAAAGGCTTTCCTCATGTTGTCTTTAGGAGAAATCCATTCCTTCTTGTTTCCTCATATTCTTGAACCCTTCCCATTCTCCTCCTTCCAATTTTGGATTGGCGTCGATTTAGGGTTTGTGACTTGATTGATTTTCTCCTTTCCTTTCTTTCTTCCTGGCAATTTTCGGATCTTTTGATTAGGTTTAGGGATAGAGGGGAGGTGAAAGTTTGTTTTGGAGATTTTCCTATAATTTCACTCTTTCCGCCAAATCCTAGAATTTATCCCATTGATCTTACTGCCTTCATCGGAGTGCAACCTAGTGGGATGTCATTTGCTCCAGTGACAACCTTGGAGATGATCAAGAATTTCTATTGATTTATTTGACATAATACTCTGCCATTGATTCGTGTTGAATTGTGCATATTCGCAAAAAAAAAAAATTTTAATCTATTAAATCAACTTTAATTTTATTTTATTATGCTGAGAGGCGTATTATATTCACAGATAAATGTAAGATTCTCTGTCAGTAAAAATGAAAGTCATTTAAGTTGACGTGCATTTGGTTGTCAACCAATTTATCATTTAAAAAAAGCATTATCTATATTATTTAAGTTATTTTATTTAAATTCAATTTTTTCTTTAAAATCGGTTTTACAATATTACTAATCAAAGTACATAAATTTTTTTAAAAAAATTTAAAAAAAACTTATAATAATTTTTAAATGGAATATTTATTTAAAAATTAGATTTTATAATTTTAAAATGGAAAGGATTTAAATAAAAAGAGCATAATCTATATTAATTAAATTATTTTATTTAAATTCAATTTTTTCTTTAAGCCAATGATAAATGATGTTTTTAATTTAATTTTGGCTACATTTTAATTATTGATAATCAAAATGAGATACTTTTTGGAGCTATGACAACAACATTTGTAAAATGGTATGCAAATTAAAAATTTGGAATGATTTACCAAAATGATATTGTAAAAATGAATTAAAATTACTTTGTTAATCATTCATGCGGTAGTAGTAACTATCAAAACAACATCTATACTATATTGTAAGCCATTGACTTTAATCAAAGATACAATGTGTAAATAGTTTTTTTTAAATTTGTAATAAATTTTCACTTTATCAATCATTTATGCACTGGTAATATCTCTTCATTTTCAATATCATCAAGAAGGGCCCAAACTTTGATTGTTAAATTGGAGTTCGCGACATATAATGTAGGTATCCCATAGTGTGCATGTAACAATTTGAATGATGGCATGGCATGATGTACTACGAATTCAATTGAATAATTAAACTTAAGAGTAGCAAGCAACCATTCTTCAAGTGGTCATGTGTGGTTACTTATCTATGATTGTCCCTTAAGAAATCTCATTAACTTCATACTGAGTTGTTTGGATAGGTTGTGTTTTTTTATTGTCATTTTTGGCCTAATAGTTACCTTCCAAATACATCCAGCAAGGTAAAGATCTCAAAGCTCGTGGTATTGAGAAATTGACCAATCACATAAATTTATAATGTCAATTTTTAGATAAAATTTTACATCTATGTTCATTTTGACCTTGGAACAATAGAGGAAGTTAAAGTATAAAGCATAATTTTCAAATTTTATTTCACTATTTGATGCAAAGGCTCGGGTTCAACTATCAACAACATGAAAACATTTCAATGCCAATCAGGCATATTTCACAATAATGGGATTAATTCCCTCCACCAAACTCCAAACCCTACAAGTCAACACCTTGAGACACTTTTGGAATGATAAATGTGACATGAAAAGACCACACATGGTCACCAAGAATATAAAAAAATCATATAATAGTTTTCCGCAACCTTCCTGTAGCAGCAATGACAAGAACTCACATAGGGAATGACATGACAATTTTAAAAAATTGGCTCATTTGACCCCTCTAATCATAAGATGAATTTTTTTGATAAGAAGGAAGTTTGTTCACAACATCATAACCTATCCACAAACTAATTTTCAAGTCCTTACTCGACCATACATAAATGTACCAACACATTTTCTAATTGCAGATTAGGAAAACCATTTTCTGAATGGGTTATCCTTACAAAAATGGTCATAACTTACTCATTTTTTCATTAAATTCAATCAAACTTGAAGAAAATGAAAGTAGAATAAATATTATTTCCAACCATATGAAATTTGCACCATAATCCTTCAATACGAAAGAGTAAAAAATCTCTGCAACACACGGGAATCAGAGTTTTACCAGACTGTGGCATTGTCAAATCAACATTTTGACATCATATTGCACGTGAAAAAGCAAGCATGGGAACCTGAAAACATAGTGAAAATAAAATACATGACATTTCCCTCCATTCCACCAATTTTGGTTCTTGTTCATCGTGGAATGGAGGTTTTATACATTTTCCAAGTTCACTGTTTACCCTAGGAAGGGTTTGGACAGATTTTACAAAAACTAGGATATCTTTTACAAAACCTTATGAAATTGCTACAAAAAGGAAAAGAACGTGGATTAAATTACCTACTACATAAAATAAGTTTCCAAACCAAACACAATCAAGTTCACTATGAAAAGTTGAAGGAACTCAGGCTGCACATTCAAAAAAATAGTTAAAATGCAGAGAACTCTCGATTTTTATTGATCTTTTTCCTTCAATACATCTACCAACCCCCTTGATTCAACCCTTCCCACTCACAAATGAATCAAACAATGGATTTCAACCCTTTCCATGCCTTCCAACCAGCTATAACTTTTTTGCCTCCATCCTAACTGCCCATTATTTTTAATCTTTCAATTTGACAACATTTTGTCAAAAGTGACAACTTTTATCATAAAGTACCCAAATGAATCTAACCTCATTGTTTTCACCCTACACATGTTAAAATGGGATAAATAAGCCTTTTACATTATTTTCAACCTTCTTTGAGCATTTTTGTATATTTTGACCACCTTTGACCCTCTTATGTACTTATAGGTCTACATTGCACAAAAATGGTTTAATGCCTTAGAATATGATTTATAATGAATTCAAATGGTCCCTTGGACCTTATACAATCATAACACAATATTAAAAATAAAACAAAACATCAAAAGCCTTCATGAGGCATTTAATGCCTAGGTGCTCCTGCACCACTATTCTTTAGTCAATTTTTGTCAATTCTGTTGACCATTTTTTGTCTCAACCAAAAGTGAACACTCAATTCCTCTATACTAAGGTGTCATTGATTGAAAGATGGTAGTGGTACCTTTTCAACCAATTGGACACCCATACACATTTTAATGTTATTGTAGCTATGGTCAGATTCCTTCAGGTCGACATAAAGGTTGTAATAATATAATTATATTGATAATTATATTATTGTGATAATATAAATTATATTATAATATAATTATTGAAGGCCAACTTGGAAGAGTGGTGACCCTTGGTAAAGGGGCACCATCGATAGGTATAAAGGAAGAATAAATCTTCCTCTCTAAGACAATAGATGATAGAAAAAGAAAATATACAGAATAAATACAACAATGTGTATACCATAAAAAAAAATAACATGGTATCAAAATGGGTTCCTTTGGATATAGCTTTACAACTTAAAGGAAGATCCTAAAGAGCACTATGACAGATAACTATATGATGCAGTATGTTGAAGCATCTGTTTGAATTTGACTGAGATTCGGAGTTTGAATTTTGAGGAAGTTAACTTTTTGCAGGGTGTGAAGATTAAACATCTGACACAAGCACAATATCCTACTCATAATATGGATCCAGTTTACAATGGCCAAAGTAGAAGCCGAGGCTTCGGTCCTCCTCCATCACAATTGCGGAGTGCTCGTGTCCTATCTAGTCAAATTTTTGTTTCTCAATCAGCTTGAGATGCTGATGTCAAAGAAAATGTTGGTATTCATACCCCAAAGAATGAAGAAATATCAGACTCTGGTGGTGAGAAAGAATATGGATGATACTTGGATGATTGTTGAACTTGCACAAGTTTGAATTATTATGCTAGTTGATAATGATCATACATTGTTGTAGTCTATCTCAGTCGGATTACGCATTATAGTGACACTTACAATGACAACAAAGGTTATGCTATAGAAATGATAAAAGAAAAAATACAAGCCGACTATGTTTAAAGTAGCATATAAATTAATTATGTTGTAGATAACAAAAAGAACAATGATTATACAATGAATGCAACAATTCTTGTATACAAAATCGAGCCTTTCAGATGACCAGCGTGGAACTCTACTTGTGGTTCGTAGTCCTCTCCAATATTCTCTGAAGACATATTCTCATATCAATTGGTGCATTTTCTATTATATGGATGAATGATATTAATTGATTGAGAATATTGGTGATTTCATGAAGAAGTGTGGGAGTCTTCAAATAGTGACTTCATAATTTGCAATATATATATATTTGGCAATGCACGTAATTTGAAGTAGAACATATGCTAGCAAAAGGAAATACGATACACCAGTTACAACAACAATGATTTGGCAATGATGATGAGGATTATTTAGATAGCACTTAAATCATATGCAATTTGTTCTCCTGAAACAAGTGTTATGTTCATGGATAAAAGAAGAATGACAAGAATATCACAAACAAGGGAAAACTCATTAGCATGAAGTATAGGTATATGGAAGAACTCATATTTCACGTCAAACTTTTGTATAACAAAAATGAATGGGAGGTTGTGATCACAAGGTATTTGTGACATCCAAATGATTGTGTGCTGCAACCACAACTTGCCAATAGCGATAGTGAACATAAATAAAATTATTAAATGCAGAAGTTGTCGTAAACTTTCCAGCTACTTGATTCAAATACACTAATAATTAAATACAACGACTATCTAATGAAGTGCGATAATAAGTTTCAGAAGTGTTCCAAGAACACTGGCCCAGATCATGTGCAGATATGAAAAGCGGATTAAGGAAAGTAGATTGGAAACTAATTAAAATATTATTTCAGAAGTATATATGAATGTGATAAACATATTATAAGGAAGAGGTTGTGATCACTTGTATCAACTAGTCTCTTGATTTATGGAAGTTTTAGAAATTGATATAAAGAACGTCATTCCATAGAGAAGTATGTGGCAGACTCATAGTCAATCTGCAGCTCAAGTTGAAAAGGGAGAATTACAACATGTGTTGTTGAGAATCTATTGTGATTCTAATCTAAAGGCTAGAGCAGGAATAGATTATGAGTCATCATATGGAAAGGCCTATCCAAATGATACATATTGAAGCCTCAAAGAACATCACCATATTACAAAAGAAACAAAGCTTTGTAGTTATATGTTCGTGGTGAGTGTACATGAGGTGTTGAATGCCTTTATTGACATAAGATGCCTGTTACAGGGGAGATTTCTCACTAGAATACTAAGGATCGATATTATGGGTTGGATCGAGAAACAAATGAATGATGAATTTGAGGAATTCAAAAAAAGAAGAACTTGAGGCATCATCGCAGACTAGAGACTAGAGAAACAACTTGCTGAGATTGGTGATACATAACTGGACGCATCCCTCGAAGAGGAAGAATTAACATTTAGAGGGAGCATGGCATTTCAGCTTTAGAGGGAGAAGCTAAAGGATCTGATTTATTTGATTTCCAATGATCTTGGTTATATTGGTTCAGAGGGGGTGGACCATGCCAAGATGGTTTCTCTAGTGATCAGTCAAAGGACTATGATTCATGAGATGGAGTCCCATTTATGTAGATTAGAAGGCCTTTATGTTGACTTCTAGGTCTTGATATTCCTGGATAGAAGAATACTTGGTGAGCTTGGAATACACCAAGAGTGATGCAAATTCCAAACTTGTATTTCATAAAAGGTCAAAGGATGTGGAGATCATGTATCACTATGTTAGAGACATGGTGGAAAGGTATGCTATTCACTAATGTATTTTTTTGGTTCAGTGCTTGATATGGTTCACGGTGGATGTCATGTGTCTGACTCCATGAAAATTTTGGTTCAGTGCTTGATGAGCCCCTATGAACATTATCGTGAGGTTACGATCTCTCAATAGTGAACACTTGTACATCTGATCATTATCGTAAGGTGACGATCTTATGATATTGATTGATCATACCATTATGATGGATATCATGGGACATGATATCTATGGATATGTCATAATGGTTTGTATCTCTGCCAGTAATATCCATCAATATGTCATAATGGTGGATATCATGAGACATGGTATCCATGGATAAGCCATAATGGTGGATATTACATAAAGATATATTCATGGTGGATTTCATGTGATGTGAAATCCGTGGACATGCCATGTAGTAATATTTTTAGATATACCATAATGGTGGATATCATGTAAAGTGATATCTATGGATAAGCCATAATGGTGGAAGTCACGTGAGGTGATATCCATGGATAAGCCATAATGTTGGATATCACATGAGGTGATGTCTATGGATAAGCCATGATGTTTATTGTCATGGTGAGGTGATACCTATTCATTCAACATCCGTGGGAGTAACCATGGTAGTTATGTTCATTTGCATTTCCACATATGGGAGTAACCATTATGGTCAAACATCATGATGAGGTGATATGCTATCATGATGAGGTGATAAGCTTCTTTCATAAACACGAGTGTAGTCATTGTGATAGTCATCACAATGAGGTGATGTGACTTGTAGAGATTGAGAAGGATATCTCCCTAGCTAAGAGGGAGTGTTAATGTTATTGTAGCTATGGTCGGATTCCTTCAGGCCGACATAAAGGTTGTAATAATATAATTATATTATTATGATAATATAAATTATATTATATTATATTATTATTAATAATATAATTATTGAGGGCCAACTTGGAAGAGTGGTGACCATTGGTAAAGGGGCACCACCGATATGTATAAAGGAAGAATAAATCTTCCTCTCTAAGACAATAGATGATAGAAAAAGAAAATATATAGAATACATATAACAATGTGTATACCATAAAAAAATAACAACACGTGCATTACATGACATCTTGCTCACCTGCATGGAAATAGAAAAGAGGAACATATATGTAACATTTCTTTGTACCATAACAAAAAAATGATGCAAAGTTACATGAAGTATATTTCTAGAAAATGCTACATATTTGGAATTCTTTTTAGCTTTTAAATCAATATTGAATAGTAGAAGATAAATATTTTAAACTTAATATAAAAGATAAATTTATACATTTTCATTTGAAGTAAATGTATGCAATTGAATAGGAAATAGGTTGCATGAATTTTATTTATAAAATGATATAAGTTTCTTTCATGGACAATGTGAAAGCATATAATTGTATATTAAATTTAGAAATTATTATTGTGATTAAAAAAAGATAATTATTAATGATAATTTGCTTCATAGTAGTTTTAATTTTTTTGATATTAGAAAAAATAAAAGTCAATCTTGTTCTTTTCTTTGAGCCCCATATCAATTGCGGCTTTTGAAAGATTCAATCGTTGAGATTTATGTATTGTCAATGCCCATGCCAATCTTAATGGCAATTGATATGATTTGCCCCTTTGCATTGATGTTATCATAATTGTATTTGGATGGTTATCTTCAAATGGTAATCTTGAATAATTGTCAAACTCAACCATTACATATGTTGGTGGTTCAGGTGGGGAACTGCCTAGCTTTTAGACAATATTTCAAATATATCCGAGAGCTTCTTTTATCTAAATATTTTAAGTCAACATGTGACCCTTAAATTCTTACTGAACAATATCTCTAGATCAAGTTCATCATTTGAGCAATCTTCTGCTAGATGTGCACTTGCTACTTTTGTTGCAACACTGCATGCAACGGGATGCTTCAATGAATATAACATTTTCATTTCTAGAAAACAAATGTATAGTATTGTTAAACTGAACATTACTTGTAGCATCTTATTCTAGAAGAGGTTATTGTCATAAGCAACCTCTGGCCATCAATGTTTGGGTTTGCATCTCTTAGATTTGTCAAAAGTTAACAAAATATTTGTTGTTGTATGTTTTCTCCATCTTGTCTAATTTTTTTATCTAATGTAATCATGGTTTTTAATTGTTTTAAATATTAAATGTAACCAAAATTAAATAAAAAACATAATCTATCATTGACTTAATTTGCACCTCATGCTTTATCACTGAATATATAAATATTGCATATTTCCAAACTTGATATCTCTCAAACTACTTTACTTAGATTTTTTTTAATATAAATATGTTAGTTTATATATATTTATTAAAAAAATGTAACGTTTCCAAATATCATAGAAAAAAGATGGCGGATTGGAGGAGGAATCGCCTGAGAAATTGATTTGGTGCTAATGGTGGCTTTGCAGAGAAGGAGATTCGCAAACCCAATCCGAATATCACGGTGGAGACAAGGGTGGTCCCTAAAGTTTTGGACACAATCAATCTTTTAGACGAAGTTGAAGATGATATCGACCTCTGGGAAAAACTTGGGCTTATCGGTCAGTTTGTTGGGCCTAGGATGGACAGATGTAGGATCAAATTATGGATTGATCAACAATGGAAAGCTAATGTTGTTATCTAATTTATCCCTAAGGGTTTCTTTGTGGTGGTGTTTGAGAAGGAGTAAGGTAGGGATCAAATTTTCACCCACGAAAAATTGGTACATGAAGGAACATCCATTATATTTACAACCCTGGTTCTCCAACTTTAACCTGATTCTTTTGGCAGTCTATGATGGACCTGTTTGGATTCTAAACCAAGGGAAAACACAAGAAAGGTTAAATGGTTAGCTTAAATCGTAATAACACAAGAAACCCAATAAAAAGCATAAACCAACAAATTATACCTTGCAAGAGAGGGTTCTCTCTCGTTCCTCCAATTTGGACTCTTGTTGAAGTCAAAACATGTGCCCCTCCTTAACTTGTTTGGATTGGTCCAATTTTGGGATGTGGGTTGCTCTCCAATATTGCACAACAAGTGGCTAAGTGGTGGATTGATGAATACAAAATGGATAGATGAAGGGGATTTCTATGAATGCTAAGTGATATTGGATGCTTAATTGACTATAATATGGGTGCACAAATGAGGATTCTAGAGTTATTCAGCCAGCATAAGATTACTTGAATTGGAGATGCAAAATGAAGGGGAGGAGACCCCAATTTATAGATTTGAGAGAGGATGAATGGACAGTCAAGATTGAAGATGAATCAAGGGTGGAGATTGAAGGAGAGGGAGCACATGGATTGAGAGGACATGAGGTGACAAGTGTGGAGACCAAGAGATTTGTCATAAATGCATTTCTTGTCTCCACACTCCATAATGTACATGGTGAAAAGATCCTTAAGTACATTGGGAAGACAAAAAGGAATTAAAAATTCCTTGGGGGATGAAGAGGGAATTAAAAATTTGCAAAATATTGGATGCATGGGGGAATGAAATAAGAAAAGGAGTTTAAAATTCCTTGGGAAGGTGAGAGGCATAGGAGAATGTGATATTTTGAAATCCTTGAAATGACCTAATTAGATGCATTTAAGGTTGGAAGGTGACGAAGGGACAAGCGGACTTATCCATTATGGCTATTGGTTGACTTAGTGGCTAATCATGGGGATTAGCCACTAGCAAATGATTAAGAAGGTGATTAGGTGAGATAATGAGATATTAGAGAAGAAGTAAGATTTGTAGGAGGATTTGACAAGAGGAGAGAGAATGAGTGGAGGAATTAAAATTGAAGAATAATGTCAAGCATGATTATGAGGGATTCTAGAACAATTAATTAAGCTAATGAGGAATTAGAGAAAGTGATTTGTAGGAATCACATGACTAAGTTAATTAATTATCATTAATTAACTAAAGAGGGGGTTTGGAAGAATTAAATAATTAGATAACCTTAGAAGAATAGGGAATAATTGAATAAATCAATTACCTAGACTATAGTGACAGGATTAATTAAATTAAATTTAATAAATACTGAGAAGAATAAAGACTTGCATAAATTAATTAATTAATTATGTAGAAAGGATAAAATTAATTAAATATTTAATTTAATTAATTTTGGACGTCTACATTTTGCCCCTCTTTTACGCAACGACAAAATTGGCGGTGGGTAAAATACAGAAGAAGAGAATACCCCAGCTTGAAAACGCGGGTGGTGTATGCCCCCTCGAGAATTGTTTGGCAATTTTTGAAAAATAAATTTGGAAAATCGTCAAAAAAAGAAAGAAATAGTGGGAGAAGGAAGAAAAATGATTTGAAAAGAAAAGGAAAGAGTGAAGGAAGAAGAGAAATCAATGAATGGGGGAAGGACAAGGAAATGGGGCCATTGGGGACCCTATATAAGCCACACGGGGCCCAAGGAGGGGTCATTGTCACATACACCTATTGGAGAATAGAGAGCACAGAGCCCTTGGAGATAGATATGGCACGCATTCCTGTTCACGAGCACCGCGCAGGGAGGGTCCGACGATGTGAGAGACCAGTGTACTATGGGCCACCGGTATGTACCTTGGACTCACTCAGTGATTTGGTAGATTAGGGTGAACTTTAGGGCTAAAAATAGGGTTTAATAGGGTGGTGCGATGGAGGCGTTGGTCATTGTTTCAATGCCACCACCCTAGGGCTAGCATGTGCGCCTGCACGTAGCATGAGTGCACGCGAGGTTAGGGTAAATAGA
The DNA here is from genome assembly GCF_030272615.1 of Cryptomeria japonica. Classification (NCBI taxonomy): domain Eukaryota; kingdom Viridiplantae; phylum Streptophyta; class Pinopsida; order Cupressales; family Cupressaceae; genus Cryptomeria; species Cryptomeria japonica. The sequence continues at coordinate 27,457,055 of NC_081406.1, read as the reverse complement.
GGGGGATCAAGGAAGGCGCACAAAGATAATGTGTGTGCTCGCACTGGTTAGCGTGAGTAGGGGGTCAATTGGGTCAAAGGGCGGAGGTCTGCAGGTCAACGCCTGCGACTGTGGCACAACGCGTGTGCCATGGTTTTAGCACGTGCGCTTGGTGAGTAGAGGGGGAGAAATGATAGGGGGAATGGGGATTGAAAGGGTCGACAGGGCACATAGATGTGTCAGAGTAGGTTATAGGCCAAAACTGGCTAGAATAAGAGAGAATTAAGATAGAATATGAGGACTAATGAAGTGGATTAACTAGGTGCAGGAGGATATAGGACTACTCACATCATGTGAGCACTAACGGACCACCATGAGGCTATACAGGTAATTGAGAGAAGATCAGAGGGAGATATTGAGCATAGTTCATTTGGGTTTCATTGGCCGATGGCCGAGGATCAAGGCATATACAACAATGATGACTGCATTATTGGAGAGATGGGACAATGGGACCTGTACCGTTCACCCACCTATAGGAGAGGCCTCTATCACTTTACTTGATATTTGGAGGATCTTGAAGATCCTCATCTATGGCATTATTCCTAAGTATCAATTAGATTCAGTAGAGTACTACCTTCACCAGGTGTGTGAGTATGACAGGTTGCATCTTGGGTGGGTGATGTGGATTAGGCACATTCCACGCCTAGTGCTTGTTATTTGTGGGTTGATCAACGAATGAATGTTGTCGGATATTGGTGGACATGGCTTCTTGATAGGATGGAGCAGGTGTGTGTACTACATGGTACATGATTGTATGGAGTATGAGTGGGGAGAGGCTATGTTAGGGCAGTTGTACCATGACATGCATTTGGTTTTGTATCAAGAGTATCAGAGTATTTCTGCAGGAGTGACTCTCTTGCATGTATGGGCATGTGAGCACATCACAGTGACATGACTAGTGGGGTTATAGGATAGGCGGCGACGGTTCCCATATGTGGACTTGTACAGGGGGCTTCTCCATTGCACCATGCTTGGAGCGATATGGTTTTGGAGGAGGGTCTTTGATGAGCTGATTTTCTTGACATGGAGACCCTATTTGGATTGTGAGAGGTGGAGAGTATATTGGTAGTTTCACTGGGCATAGTCAGAGATGTGGTTATTTGTTATATCTGTGCATGTCATTGAGCACTATGTGCCACATCGGGTGGCTTGGCAGTTTGGGGATATTCAGGATACCGTGGAGACTGAGAGGTTATATCTAAGGATAACTCGAGAGATCGAGGCATGGGGGCAGGTGATTATCCCTTTGGAGGTTCAAGTGAGTTGGGAAGGTGAAACCACCAAGGTGTAGGATGAGTGGAGGGAGGTGGGAGAGGAACTAGGTATGACTAACGCGTACAGGGACTTGTGGGAGGCTCACTTGCCAGTGCGACTCACTATTCTCAGAGTTCTAGACGAGGATGAGCTATGACCATCGATTGATGAGGTCGTAGGGGGAGAGGATGAGGGTCTTGTAGATAGGGAAGCAACAGAAGGGGGAGCGGATGGAGGTCAGGGGCAGAGGAGAGGAGGGAGACAGTAGGTACAGGTATAGCCATCAATTGCACATATTGGAAAGGTTGGAGGAGAGGGAGAGGGAGGGGATGGTGGTGGTCAGTTGATGGACAGCTTGGACATACAGGTACAGGGTGAGGGGCATCATTATAGGTACAGGTGGTAGCACATGAGAGGGTGTCAAGGGATGAGTACGTCAGGGTTGTATGGGAGAGGGATGGTGCTCGGGCGAGGGCTAGGAGTCTGGAGGATGAGCTGCAAGGATTGGATGCTGCCAAGGAGAGACATAGGAGGGCAGAGGACATACAGGTAGAGCGAGCTAGGATAGACAACCTACAGACATAGGTGGATAGGCACAGGAGGGAGGTGGAGGACTTGATAGAGAACCTATAGGCGGCACAGGAGGAGGTGTCAGCTCTAAGGGAGGAGAGGGAGGAGACAAAGCAACTTTTGGAGGAGGCCAAGAGTGGGGGACCCATTGGCCAACTAAGGGCAGAGTTGGAGAGGATGGATGGGGAGATGGATGCACTCCAGGCCCGACTCAGTAGAGCAGAGGTGGATGTGGTTAGACTGAGGGGGGAGAGGGATATAGCCCGACAACTTTTGGAGCCTGTCGGTTTTGCACAAGTATATGCAGATTTGACTAGTCAGCAGTGACGAGCAGAGAGTCTAAGTCGAGAGGCTGTGTATTACAGGGGTGTATACCATGGGGAAGTTCCAACAGAGTAGAGGGTAGCATCGTATACCGAGAGTATGTGATCACATAGGGTACAAAGCTATCACAGGACCCAAAGCCAACAGACGGGAGGATTAGTGGCTATGAGGCCACCTAGGGGAGGGGGTGCAGGACCATCGGGGGGTATAGTTGGGAGAGGAGATGGGGATGAGGAGACAGGGAGTGTGGGATATCCCCGATGTATGTGACATTGTAATTTTACCCTTTGGGGATTTATATCATTGTACCATGATTGACACATTCATTGATTTTTGATATATATGAGATGTGATTTTTTGCGGCGTATATGCATGTACGGACTTTATTATGGACTTTTATTATTATTTTATTATATGATGGATGGTGATATTATGATTATGATTTGATGTGATGCATGTGATGGATATTACTTGACTTGCCTATGATGCAGGATGGATGTTTATATGTATATATGTGTTGTTGACGTGTTTGTGGATGTAGGATGCATGTGGATGATATGTGTATATGATGTGCATGTTTTTTGGATTTTTATGTGATAGTAATGCTTTTGCTTATGTGGTGCAAATAATTGTCCTATATGTATGTTTTTGATGTGATAAATATGATATGATTAATGAAATGGATAATAACTAAATGTGTCGGGTGATGTAATGAAAACCCTTATTTAGCCACTAATAAAAATAACAAACCAAAATGTGACTAGTTAGGCTGGTTAGCGATGTATGGACTACTTGATGGCTTACCATTCGCGTTAGATATTAATATTTGAATGAAAAATTTAAATGGACCTAAAATGACCTAAGGATGCGATGTAATGAGATTACTTTCAAATGTTTTATATTGAATAGAGTGATTATTAATTATTACATGAGATATTAATGTTTGAATGGGATTTAATTAACCTTACATTATTGTGATCCTAAAATGTGTAATTGTGAACATGCATGACAAATACATTTCGATAGATAGTCAAAGATTGTATGTATCAGTTTGCATGTTTGCAATGAATAATACAACTAAATGCTACTAAATGAACAAAATGATTATGATGATAATAAGGTGATAATGCAACTTAAATGGATAATGCAATTAATGTAAGATGATAATGAAATTAAATAAACAATGGGACTAGATGATAATGAATTGATTTTTTTGGGATGTTCCAACCATAGTACAACAACATAGGTGATAGGGAGAAAAGGTGAACCTCACTCAAACAAAATAGGAAAATACTCCTATAAACCTTCAATAGGATCAAATCCGAGACCCAACACCCACACTTAAGACCTCTCAATGGTCAAAACACATCAGTTGTCCACCAAACTCCACATGCTTGCCAATATTAAAATAGACATATGCTAAAACATGGTGTCTTTGATCCTTAAGCACTTGGAAATCTACAAATTCAACACTAAGGACTCCTAAGGCCCTCTTTCAACCTTCAAGGCTATGTTCATGTTACATCCTATCCATTTAACCCAACAAATACAACTCTTTGATTAAATAAAACCAAAACTACCTTCTTACTGCCCTCTTTGATAGACCTGTACTCAGAGTTCCATAAATTTTTAAATGGATAAACACTCCACAATCGCTCTAGTGAGATTATGAAAAACTTGATCCTTTACAACATATCAAAAATTAAGGATGATCCTACGGTTGAGTATGGAGATATGGCCCCCGTATCAGACTGCATGTTTTCTGGGACTGTCTTTTCCAATCAAACCACCAACTTGCCTAGCTTCAACTTAAATGCACTTTCTCCTTGCAAACCTAGCCAAGAAATGAAATATATACACTGAACAAATGAATTTTCACTTGACCTAAACCATCCATGGGATCCCAATCTTGGTTTAGTCAAGTGGATACATTTTCAAGCCACAAACTCTTGGCAGGGCAACGAACTGGCAAAAACTAAAATATTTTATTTGATAAACCAAAACTCAGTAAAAATCCTCACACAAAGAATGAAAAACCTTCATACAACCATGACACAAACTCCCATGAAATAACAGTACAGAAATAGTTCTCTGTACAGACTATTACAACAAATTTAGCTTTAAAAACATGAAAAATAGTCATATTTCATTAACTTCCTCTTGCTAATACAAAGCCAACCTCTTCAAATGATTCAATTTCATCTATTTACAACCAAGGCCTTCTAGGCTGAAATCCAACCTAAAACCAACTTATAACTAACTTATGACAACTTTTTGCATTCTTGACAACTTTTGACAACAAAACAAAAAGTTGCTCCAAAGTTGTCAAGTTTGACAAATATGTATCTCAACTTGCCAAACCTATATCTAAACCTTCTAAAACATTAAAATGGTCATTATATGACATTATAAACCTATTTTATCCACCTAAACACACTTCTACCCCAAAAACTCAATTTTAGCCTTTTCTAGGCCTAATTGCTCAAAATGACAATTTTACACTTTTTGATCATTACATTGCATTTCACTACATTTTATGGCTCACATGGCCATGTTACATCATTTAAAGACCTTATAGGTCTTTTTTGTCTTCATTTTTCATCAAATCCTCCATACGGCCTATCAGTGACCCTGCTCCACCTTGTCTTCTTGGGTGCTCCTGCACCATATATGTATGTCAACTTGCCAAACCTATATCTAAACCTTCTAAAACATTAAAATGGTCATTATATGACCTTATAAACCTATTTTATCCACCTAAACACACTTCTACCCCAAAAACCCAATTTTAGCCTTTTCTAGGCCTAATTGCTCAAAATGGCAATTTTACACTTTTTGAACATTACATTGCATTTCACTACATTTTATGGCTCACATGGCCATGTTACATCATTTAAATACCTTATAGGTCTTGTTTGTCTTCATTTTTCATCAAATCCTCCATAGGGCCTATCAGTGACCTTGCTCCACCTTGTCTTCCTGGGTGCTCCTGCACCAATAGGACTAGAAGAAATTAAGAAAGTGAATAAATTGAGGTCTCCATAATGCATATTGGTAGGATGAAATGCAGATGATGTAATGGAAGGGATTTGTTTTGCAAAATGTGGAGAGAAAACCTAATTTTGATATTGCCAAGGATAGTATACACCACTGATTATAGGAACTAGGATGTTATGAAAAATCCTAAGCGTGGACTAATTCTTAGAAAAATAGGAATCTCTAGTACACAACCGTGTAAAGACCATATAGATATAGGTACATGGTTGCAGGTTTGTACATGAGAGACCTTCAAACATATCATGCCACAAAAGCATGCCCCAGCCCGTAACATACCAAGATATAGATTGATCCTGACAGCCATGAGTAGGAGCAGTCATAGGACAAAGTGATGCAAATCAAAGCAAATAGACCAAATCATGCAAGCAAAATGCACAAGGCCAACTGAAATCTCTTGCCAAGAGTAAGATTTAGGATTTGGATAAATTGCCAGATATGAGAAGGATACATCTTGATGGGCAGGAGTGACTAATGGATCTAAACAGGCAATAGAGAAGATGACGTGGACACATGAATGTAGATGTGGTACTTGACTGTAGATAATTGATGGAGTACATGTGGATGAATGTTTGAATAACATGCAAGTCAAGAAGAAGCATAAGCTTAGGACTCGAGATTAATCTCAGCGTGATGGGTGAAATCTTAGGACTTAGGATTAAGCTCAGTGTGGTGGGTGAAAGCTCAGTTTGATGGGATGAAAGCTTAGGTTGATTGGATGAAAGATCAATTTGATGGGATGAATGCTCAACTTGATCCTTATTCAGGCATCAGGCAAAAACTCATCATCATATGATGGGGGGGAATGGATAACCGACCTGTTGAGGATAGTTTGGTGAGAAAAGTGGGTAGGGTTGTTGCAAAGGATACTAAAATGAATCATGACATCTATGGAGGTGTTCAGGAGAAGCTTGTTCCTTTTCCTTTTCTTTAGGAGGGGATAGATGGCGGGATCATCAGATCAACTTTCTGATAGAATGAAGGAGGCAACTGGCGGCAATCAAGGTAATGGATGCTATGTGAGAAGGCTTATGCAGTGGCATGGATTAAATAAATGGATGCTTGCAAGTGGGGAAAGAGGAAAGGATAGGAATTTCCTTTTTGTAGAATGAAGGAGACAACAGGCTGCAAGCAAAGCGGGGAACATGATGGCGGGAGTCAACCTACATAGATGGCCTTTTAAATAGGCTTGTACAATCCTCCTCATTGGTAAGCGAGGGGGATGGCATCAAAATATTCAATTTTATTATGGGACCTGAGCATCAAATGAGGTATGTTATGGAGTTGGGCAAGGGAGAGGGATTTGAGTCTATCCATATAGATGATGGATCTAGATTATTTACCTTGGTGCCTGCAATCAGGTTTTAACCAAGGTACTTTCCTATAGCACCACAAAGTTGTTTTCATTGATGGACGTATTGATTTTTCTTCTTTTTCATTTTTTCTTTTTTTTTTTCTATTTTTCTTGCTTTTTTATTTTTTTATGAATTTTTTTCACTATTTTTTTTTTTTTAAATTTTTTTTCATGCTTTTAAACAACTAGTGACCTTCTAAGGATTTAGGCATAGAATCATTTTAGGTGCATGATGTTCATAGTCTCATCCAAGGGATTTCCTTTGGGAGTAGCCAACTGATATGCCCTTGATCCATATTTTGTTGTGATCACATAAGGTACAAGCCAATTAGGCTCAAACTTACCTTTCTTTTCTATTTCTTGAAGGTTTTTATTTTATTTTCCATAAGGACAAGATCACCAAATTCAAACTCTCGGGTTTTGAGTTTCTTATTATAGGCCAACCGTAAATGGTTTTGATATACCCGGAGATGGTTCAAGGCCTTGAGACGCCTTTCATCCAACAATTCTAGCTCTTGCAGCCTGGCAACTCTATATTCCTCATCAGGGAGGATATTCTACAGCGATACCCTTAGGGAGGGGATCTCGATCTCAAGGGGAAGGACAACTTCAGAGCCAAAAACAAGGGAGTATGGAGTGGCACCTATGGGTGTGCCGATGGAGGTGCGGTAAGACCATAGAGAAAAATGGAGTTGGAAATGCCAATCATGGCCAACTTCATTGATTGTCTTTTAAAGGATTTGTTTAGAATTTTATTAGAAGCCTCATCTTGACTGTTACCTTGGGGGTAATACGGGGTGGAGAAGTAGTGTTGGATATCAAACTTCTGGTAGAGCTCTTTAACATTGTGAATCTTGAAAGGTCTAACATTATCCATGATAATAACTTTGGGATTCCATAGCGGTAGATTAAGTAGTTCAAAATGAATTTAGAGATTTGCTTCCTAGTGGTGAAGGTGAGAGGGATGGCCTCCACCCACTTGGTGAAGTATTTAGTGGTGGTAATGATGAATTTATGACCATAGAGGATGCAGGATGGATTTTCCCCATGAGATCAAGCCCCCATTGTGAGAAGGGCCAAGGTATGATAAAAGGATGCATATCTTGTGATGGAGCATGAATTTCGTCACCATGTTTTTGACAAGGGATACATTTCTTCACATAACTATATGTATCTTCTTCCATTGTAGGTCAGTAGTATCTCATTGGCAAGAGATTTTTAGCCAAAGTGAGACCACTCGAGTATGCCCCATAGATACCCTCGCGCACTTCACGCAGTGCCCATTCACCTCTTGTTTGTCTAGACACCTTAGGAGGGAACCATCGAAATGCCTTCTAAATAGGGTGTCTGTGAGGATGGTGTAACGAGCGCAATGATGGATGAAGGTTTGTTGTTGGGTTTTTGTGAGGTGAGGTGTAGGTGATGTTGTCTCTTGGGTAGGTGAAGGTCTCTTCATACCAAGGGGATTCAGGACCAATGAGTACACACACCAATTCAGACTCAGGTAGATTGTATGTCGGTATGAAGAGTTTCTCAACCAAAAACTCACACTATATGTTGACATCTAAAGGAGAGAACCAATATTAGCCATTTCATCTGCAGCCCTATTGTTTATGCATGGAATCTTATCAAACTTGATTGATGTAAAGTGTTTCTTTAGACTTTCTATCATACTACAATAAGGAAAAAGCTTGTCATCTTTTATTTGATACTCATTGTTGACTTGTTTAATGACAAGTTGGGAATCACCATAAACATGTAATTCTAATATTTTCCATTGGATGGCCAAACGAAGTCCAGTGATCAGTGCTTCATATTCTACAATGTTGTTAGTGCATGCAAAGGCTATCTTGTATGATTTAGGGATGCAATCTCCTTGAGCTGTGACCAACAATATGCTTGCCCCCGATCCATTATGCGTGCAAGAACCATCAAAATATAACTGCCATGTGGAAGATATAGTGACAGTCATTATGGATTCATCGAGGAATTCTGTGAGGATAGGGTGATCACCTTGAAGTAGAGCATCCACCAGTTGATCTGCAATCACTTGTCCTTTGATTACTTTTATATCTACATACTCAATGCCAAACTCGCTTAGTAACATGACCCATTTAGCAGTTCTCCTTCTGAGAGTAGCCTTTAATAAGAGATACTTGAGGGGGTCAATCTTAGCAATCACTTTTGTTTTATTGTTAAGCATCTAGTGCCAGAGATTTTGTGTACTAAATACAAGTGCTAAGCATGCCCTTTCAATAGGGGTATAATTGAGCTCATACCCTACTAATGTGCGACTGATATAGTATATGGCATGCTCTTTTCCCTGATCATTGGTCTGTGCCAATAATGCCCCTAGTGCCACTGTGGTTGTTGATATGTACAAAAGGAGTGGTTGTCCTAGAATAGGAGGTATAATATATGGAGGTGATGCTAGGTATTCCTTGAGTTTCTCAAAAGACTTTTGGCACAAGCAATCCCATCTGAACTTGGTATCTTTTCGGAGTAAGTGTGCAAATGGGTGATATTTATATGGAGCTGTGAAATGAAGTGTCTGATGGATTGGAGCTTCCCCTATAGACTGCATAACTGTCTAAGAGTCTTTGGGGGAGGCATTTCTATAATAGTTTTCACTTTGCAGGATCAACTTCTATGCCTCTGCAGGAAATGATGAAACCCCACAGTTTCCCAGATGTAACACCAAAGACGCACTTCTTAGGATTTAGGTGCAGCTTATATTTTTCCAATCTCTCAAAGATCTGCCTTAGGGTAGGGATATGCTCATCTCTTGTCTTGGATTTTCCTAAGAGGTCATCCACATAATCTTCCATGATTTTGTGCAAGAGGTCATGAAAGATTGTTGTCATTACTCGCTGATATGCTGCTCCGACATTCTTGAGACCAAAAGGCATGACTTGATAACAAAAGGTGCCTCATGGCATTGTAAATGTTGTTTTGTGTTTGTCCTCTTCTGATATCCTGATCTAATTATATCCAGAAAATCCATCCATAAGTGACAACATTTCATGTCTCGTTGTAAGATCTACTATCATGTCTATGTTCGGAAGCTGGAAGTCACCCTTAGGGCATGCTTTATTTAAATCTTTAAAATCTATGCAAATTCGGATGCCCCAGTAGCTTTGCCAATAGGAACAATGTTGGACACCCACTCAGGATAATCTATTGGTTTTATAAATCCAACATCCAACATCTTTTGAAGTTCTACCTTGACAAGGAGTGCAATATGCAGATGCATTTTATGTAATTTCTTCTTTACAAGTTTGGCATCTAAAAGGACAACAAGATTGTGGACTACTAAGTTTGAATCAAGGCCTACATGTCAGCATACAACCATTCAAAGTTGATCTTTGTTTCTGTGAAAAATTTGATGAACAACTATTTTTCTTGATCCAACTGGGACTTAGCAATGAGTACGTTCTTTGGAGTATCTTCAATGCCCACATTGATAGTGTTTGTTTCTTCTATAAGTAGAGTTGACTTGTCTTGTTGTGGGGGAACCATGGTAGGGAGGTCAAGTACCTTATCCTCAAGTGCCTAATCTAGGTTTTCACTTGAGGATATGCCCTTTATTTTTACTTTTTCCTCATCCATAGGTGCCTTAGGGAGGTTTTCACCTAAGGAATCATGATTTTTCTTTTTATTGTCTTTTTTCAACTAAGGGCATTGACCTGACTACCAAAGTATCCTTCTTTATGTAGTTGGATCCCATGAACTTTGTTGCAGTCTTCCAAGTTGTGCATAGTCAGGAGAGTCATGAGAGCATTGTCGTCGACACATACATCCAAAGCAAGTTTTTCTCGTTGGTCCTAGTCTATAAGCTCGGGGTGGATAAGTTGCAGCTCAAGTGGGAAGGATTACGGGGGTGATGGTGTTCATATGGGTGTCAAAGAAGATGTCATATTGGTATTCAAAAGGAATTTCATGAAATTCCTCCTCATCGAAGTCTTCGACATCCAAAGGGGTACCAGTGACAGTGATCTTAGGTACTAGAGTGTAACCCAAGGCCCTGTTATACTTGTATGAGATAGGATTTATTGGTTCTTTTATTCCTTTTTCTTCCGGCCCTAGGCCATGCCCTTTATAACCCATCTTATCCACTAAGGTTGATGCTTTTGGATACATATTCTTGGGTAACTTTGTTGGTTCTTCATCCTCTTCCCAATACAACCAAGAGGAAAAATTTGTCTCAAGACTCTCTTCATCAAGTGGGCCCCACTGCTTGAAGGTGGTGTCTTTATATTGTATAGTGGGTTTTTTATTTGGCTTAATTTATTTGGGCTTGCCAAATGACTTGGGAGATAAGGGGAGTTTTCCCACAAGTAGGACATCCTCAAGTTTGTACTCTTTGCAACCATTGTCTATGCTATTAACCTTAGATTCTTCTTGAGATGAAGTGGAGGCAACTTTAGATACATCAAATGGAGGAAGTGGAGTGGGTCTATTTAGCGGGCAGTGATATGGATGTTTCCCCTCTAAGAGCTTGTAATACTGAAAAGGTTACGAATAACCTTTGATAGTGATTTCTCTACAATTGCGGGGAATTTTAAGGCATTGGTGGTAAGTGGAGGAGATGGCTTGAAGGGAATGAATCCATGGATGACCAAGGAGAATGTTATAAAGGAGGTCAAGATCTAAGACTTGGCAAGGGATCTCAACTGTAACAGGGCCCACTTGAAGAGGTAAAGTAATCATGCCTTTGGAAACCCTTTCTACATCATCATAGGCCTTGATTGTGATTCGTCCTAATGGGTCAAGCAGGTCCTCACAAAGTCCCAATTGCTTTATTAACTTGTATGTACAGAGTGAGTCCAGATCCACCATCTATCAAGATGTGTTTAACCTTGTGTTTTTAGATAAGAGCTTCAATGTGAAACAACTTATTATGATCATAATCGAAGGTGATAGTCCTAAAAATGTCTGCATGGGAATTTTTCATGTTTGAGTTAAAATATTGGTCATTCTGGATTTGTTTTACCCTCTGTCAAAGTTCAAGGTCTAGGGTTTAGGGTTTGTGAATTTCTGACTAAGCCTTATGAAGGAAAAACCTTAAGCTTGTTATATTTCGTCGTTACCTTTTTTCCACTTAAGCCAAGGTCGGTTACCATTGGTGAGGCCATTGTGTTTCCTAAGCATTAAGTTGTTTTCGGTCGACCCCTTTATATTTTTCCTAAGTCTAAAGTTCTAATACTTCGATCGGTGGATAAAGGAAAAAATATTCTACAGTTTGCACTTTCCCATGGACAAAAATGCAAGGAAGATAAATACAGTGACATCATGAGATGATGTCATGTGTCCTAAGTGGGTAGTGCAAGCTAGCGGTTTGACCTTTCAAACATTTGATATTACCGTTTCCCAACAGGTAAAGTCCAAGTTACTAAAGGTTTTCTATTTACACATGCTTGAAATTGATGGTGATGTTATAATCTAGGTGAAAAGGTGCTCGATTTTTAATCTGCAAAGGTTGGCAGGCATTGTGGTCACAAGGTAAAGTGCGAACATATCTAACGGCCCTCGTAACCTCGGGAAGGAAGATGCAAGGAGATTATGGACCACGGCATCACAAGATGATGTCATGTGTCTAAGGTGGACCAAGAAGAGAGACAGTGGGGTTGCTGGCAGTGTTAGGCTAGGAGATGATATGGTACTGCTACGTCACATATTTAATGGGTCCACAAGCCACAATGTAAGGTTAATGTCAGATCGACCATTAGTGATCATTTGATTTTCCAAGCTGGGCAAGATCTATGATAGAGGTTCAAACTGACTTTTAAAAGGTAATCAAATGTGTTATTTGTCACTTGTGCGGGAAAGTTAGAAGAAACAGAATGCAGTCTTGTCGACATGGAGCAGGATAGCTCCAAGTCGGGACACTTGGATGTCAACTCATTCTTGAGGGACTAGTTTGAAGGTTTCTACTGAGTCGAGATTGATTAGACAAGAAATGATGACTGTTTCAGAGGCATAAGGGGATTGGGATAACTTCTGAGTTGGAAATGAAGGATCACAGGTTCCCTGATGAAATCATAGAGCGCCTGTTGACAGGGATTCTGAAGAAGAAATTATACACTCAAGGAGGAATAAGATCATAACAAAATTGTTCGCATAGGATGAGCTTTAGTAGGAGGCAGTGGATTTGATAGGCATGACTTCTAGAATCCATAGTTGGACATTTGAGTTGAAAGCACCAAAATGATGATTTTTCACATGAATGAGCATCATGAGATGAAGTGTTTTTTATTATAAATATAGTAGGGTGGTGACTAAATTGGTAGAAGAGAAAATAATCCTTTTCATTTTCTGAGAGCAGTTCTTTCTTCTACAAGGAAGATGATGTTTGAGCAGGATCATGCATGGAGTTGTTGTATGCTATGTGATACCGCATGGGTGTTTTTCTTTTGTGAGTGTGTTTATTGACAGAGGGGTTGTGAAAGTGAGAACGATTGATAGAGGGAGCGTGAAATCCCTTTCTTATGAAGAAAGGCCATGCATGGCACAACCTCTGCTACTACTCTATCACTTGATGGCAGGGGGTTCGAAGAAGGAGCCCGCAGAGGAATGAAAGAAGAATTTGTTTGAGTGGGGAGTGGAAGCCAGTCATCTCTGTGACTGTATGGAAGTTGCGACCTCTCCCCAACATATTATATTTCCCCTTTATCTCTTCCTTCCACTTTTTCTGATCCTGGGCATGAAGGCTTTAGGTCCTCTTCTATTTTAAAGGGGACTTTTCTTCTTGCTGGGACCCAGTATCCCTTTTGACAAGGGAAATGCTCTGTTGAACAGAACGTAACATCTCAAAATCCTTCCGAAGACATCAGGGTGATAATGGCACGACTCAAGCAGTTTTTGCTTCTACCAATTTTCAATTGAAAATTTTGATTCATAGGTGCCAGTGCATGTATATGAAATATTGTTGTAACAAAATCGCATATGGCCTTTTAGGCCTAATTGCTGAGAGTAAGTCTGTTGTTGACATGTGTCTCTTGGCCTGAAGCTCGTTGCTTCATTTTCTTCTATAAAAAGGGAAATCAAGGCCATTAGACGGGTTTGGATTTGGGGAGTCTCTTGAGGGTTCAAAATTTCTAGTACCTTGGGGTTTCCTTGTCTGGTTCCAATACTGAGTCTAGGTGAAGTGAGCAAGTTGTAAAGTCATTTACAGAGCAATTAAGATGAGTCTTGTGTCTAGTTTTTTGCAGGTTCTTGAAGGAATTATATGTAAATTTCATTTTGTGACAGAAGTAGTATTTTATTCAATAGAAATAAAATTTTGATCTATTTCTCTCCAATTTATAATTTTGTCATCTTTCAAATGAATAGAACCAAGGGTTTTTTCATTTGTTTCATTGTTATGATTGATAACTCAATGATGAACGAATAGTACCAAACTGGTACTTAGAGGGGGGGGTGAATAAGTACAAACAAAATACAGTCCAAAACCAGTTTGACAGCAAATACTCCAAATGACTAGCAAGCAGTGACACTGGTTAAAATAGAGTGCAACTCGTAAGACTCAAAACAACTAAAACAATCATAAACTGGTTACTCACTTAGCTTTCCTCTTAGCTCAATACTATAGTACCATTACACCCTCATGCATGAACGGGTAAACTATTATCAGATCTTCACAATAGTTAGTTCAATATGTTTTATAGACAGGCATAAAACACGGAACCATCATATGCTTAACAGGTAATAACAAAGCATCATAAGATAAAAGCATCACACATGACACACATATTTTTCACGTGGAAACCCAACTGGGAAAAACCACGGTGGGGATGAATACCCACAAGCTGCTTTTTGAACTCTTTAGAAGTCTGCTCTGTTAGGAGCCTTGTCCGGTTAAAGACATTACAATAGGTTATGCTAGGAACCGATCCTATTAGGGATCACCTGGTTAAGGGATGGCTATAATACCTGGTTAAGGGTTAAACCTGGTTAGGGTTACCTTGTTAGAGGATTTCAAGAACTCAATAACTAAAGGATCTCCAGAGCTCTATAGCTTCCCAGAACTCAATAACTTCGAGTTACCCTGTTAAAGGGTTTGTATCAAGCCGGTTAAGGCTACCCTATTAAGGGATTTCACAACTATTGAAGTGGTTAAAGATCAACAAGAATTACAATGATCTAATAACAACACTCAATGCTAATGCAGATCCGTTTTGGCTCCTCTTCACCTTCTACACATTCACTTTGTAGGTATCTCTTCTCTCCTTTGGTCTAGCAAGAATCATGTATCACTTCCCTTGGATACACACATACAACTTTTGCCAACAACTTTAGAAAGAAACACAACATCAACCTTATAGGAAACAGACAGGTCAGTAGCAAAAACCCTAAACCCTAAACCTGTTAGGTTAAGTAGTTCAAACAGTTCAATCCTAATCGTTGAATCATACTTCATTAAATGCAACAATCTTGAATCGATCTCAATACATTCTCCATCGTCCATTATCCACCGATTTCATGGCGATTGATAACCCATCATGCGTTATCACCGTTTGACAAACTTTGCACATTCCCAAGGTGGATAGGAATAGTCTTCTTCATGCAAGATCCTTCACGCGCACAGGGCTTAGGTGGCAACACAATATATTCTCCATTACACTGCTAACTCATCACACAAAGATCACTGATTGAGTCACACAGGCTTGAGGTACTTCAACTAGAAATCTTGAAGTGGAAACTACCTACCAACCGATAGTCATACAATGCTTCCATGTGTCGGTTCCCATAACTATATGTCAGTTCACCTTGACATGTCGGTTCACCTTGAAAAATATACCGCTTCACTTTGGCATATATACCGATTCACACATATGCCAGTTCTCTCTTCTCACATATCACATATGTTGGTTCACATCATATCACATATTGACATCAATGACAACATACAATATCATTATGTCCTCATACCAATTCACATAATGCCAACAATCTCCCCCTTTGGCATTGATGGCAATATACAAAGATATCTCTCTGCTTCACATTTTCTCCCCCATTTTCTCCAGATATCTTTTCCGCTTCACTCCTTCTCCCTCTTTGACAACAATGCCAAAGTGGAGGCACAAACATCCCTGTTCCATTATACTACTCCCCTTGAGGAGTAGCATCCTTCAACACATCAATCAACAAAAATTTGACTATGCAATACCTGACTGATGTGGAACAAATACTTTTAGTTCACCTCCTGAAGGGGCAGTACCCCCAATTCACCTCTTAAATGCACAAATGTAGTCTTTGGGAGAGGCTTGGTGATTATGTCTACTAACTGCTCCTTACTGGAAACATGTTCTAGTACAATCTCTTTATTATGAACCTTTTCCCTCAAGAAATGATACTTAAGCTCAAAATGTTTGGTTCCAGAATGTAAAACTGGATTCTTTGAAACATTGATAGCACTTGTGTTATCATTGAATATACTTACCGGTTCAGATACAGGGATTTTGAAGCCATTTAAAATATGCTTCATCCATATTGTCTGAGTGCAGTTCATGAAAGCTGCAACATACTCCGCTTTCGCTGTAGACTGAGAGATACAACTCTGCTTTTTACTCATCCATGAGACCAGTCTACCACTGAGAAAGAATGCACCACTGGTTGTGCTTTTTCGGTCATCCACATTACCTGCTCAATCAACATCTGTGAATACTTTCAGAATGAAATCATTGCTATATGGGTACCACAATCCATAGTCAATTGTTCCCTTCAGATACCTAAGAATCCGCTTGACTGCAACCAAGTGGGATTCTCTTGGACTTTTCTGGAACCTTGCAGTAATGCCAATTGCATGTGCAATATCCAGTCTGCTATGCACTACATAATGCAACTTACCAATCATTGATCAGTATTCCTTCTCATCAACCAGTGCGGAATCATCCTCTTTTGACAATTTGCAACCGGTCACCATCGGTGTACCAACCAGTTTTCTATCTTCCATTCCAAAGGTCTTCAACACCTCTTTGACATATTTGGACTGAATGATAAAGATTCCATCTTTCATCTGCTAGATCTGTAATCCAATGAAGAACTTAATCTCCCCTATGAGTGACATCTCAAACTCTTTCTTCATCTCATCAGCAAACTCATGACTCATCTTGTCATCTCCACCAAAGATAATGTCATCAACAAAAACCTCACAGATCAGGATCTGATCTCCTTCAAACTTCAAGTAGATATTGCTATCTTCACTTGTTCTCTCAAATCCAATCTTCACAAGATGGGAATTTAGGCGCTCATGTCATGCCCTAGGTGCTTGCTTTAGACCATATAAGGCTTTATGTAGCCTACATACCATGTCGCTATCTTCAAATAGGGCAAACCCATCTGGTTGCTCAATATACACCTCCTCTTCAAGTACACCATTTAGGAATGTAGATTTTACATCCATTTGATATACTTTGAAGCCTTTAAAAGCTGCATATGCAAGAAGCATACGAACTCCTTCCAATTTGGCTATAGGAGAAAAGGTTTCTCCATAGTCTTCTCCTTATTCTTGAGCATATCCTTTGCACACCAATCTAGCTTTATTCCTAATCACTGTGCCATCCTCATTCAGCTTGTTTCTGAACACCCATTTGGTGCCAATGACATTTTTATGCTCTGGTCTAGGTACCAAGGACCATGTACCATTTTTCTCTATCTGGTCAAGTTCCTCTTCCATTGCCTTGATCCAATCTTCATCTTTATGAGCCTCTTTGAATCATTTAGGCTCAAATTCAGAGATCACACATGAGTTTTCTCTAATCTTTCTTCTTGTAAGGATTCCTACATTCTTATCTCTAATGATCTGCTTAGGATCATGATTCAGCTTGACATACCGAGGAATGGTCTTGACTGGTTCTTCTTGCTTTTCTTCTTCATCCTCATCTTCATTAGTATCAACATTCATCGATTCAGGAACACTGTTACTGGTACTTGGTTGACTAACAACCGATTCCCAGAAGGTTGCAACCAGTTCATTTACAGCTTGCTCATTGTCGATTTCCTTAGTTTTCTCAGAGGATTCATCAACTCTTACATTGATACTTTCCATAATTCTCTGAGTCCTATTGTTGTAACACTTGAGAGCTTTACTCTTGGTGGAATATCCTAAGAATATTCCCTCATCGCATTTAGCTTCAAATTTGCCCTGATGTTCACTCCTCTTGATGTAACATTTGCTACCAAATACCCTAAAGTAGCTAACCACAGGTGTCTTACTGGTCTAATACTCATAAGGATTTTTGTCCTTACTTTTCTTGATGAGTACCCGGTTCATTGTGTAGATTGCAGTGCTCACCGCTTCTCTCCAAAAGGTGTGAGCTACCTTTCCTTGAATCAACATGGTTCTAGCTGCTTCAACCACAGTCCAGTTATTCCTCTCTGCTAGGCCATTCTGCTGTGGAGTCCAGGGGGCAGACAGTTGCCTCTTGATGCCAAATTCTTCACAATACTTGTTGAATTCACCAGAAGTGAATTCCCCTCCTTGATCAGTTCTGAGACACTTGATCCTTTTACCACTTTCCTTCTCCACTAATGCTCTGAAAACTTTGAACTTCACAAAGGCTTCAGACTTGTCTTTCAAGAATGTGACCCACATCATTCTTGAGCAATCATCAGTGAGAATCATGAAGTGCCTATCACCCTGCACACTTCTAGTTTTCATAGGACCACACAAATCAGTATGCACAAGATCAAGCAAGTTGTCAGCAGTGAAAGATTTACCTTTAAAGGTTGAGGAAGACATTTTCCCTAATTGACACTCTCTGCACAAGGTATTATCCGGTTTACTTAGCACCGGCAACCCTCTAACTACCTTGATCTTACTAGCCTTCACAATGTTATCAAAGTTTACCTGGCAGAGTCTCTTATGCCATATCCAGCTATCATCAAACTTAGTCATAAGACATGTACTTATATTTGCATTCAGATGAAATAGGTTACCTTTGGTCTGCATGTCGGTGGCCACCAATTCACCATCTTTTCCTTTGATTCTGCAAACTCCATTCTTGAATTCTAGAGTGAGGCCACTGTCATTCAGCTAGGCAACACTTAGAAGGTTGTGTCTGAGACCATCAACCCAGTACACATTGTCAGCACTGCTCTTTCCATTCAAAGAGATGAACCCTCTACCTTTGACCATGCATGGTGCATCATTGCCAAAGCAAACCACGCCTCCATCATACTCCTCCAAGGATAGAAACTTGCTCCGGTCACCAGTCATATGGTGAGAACAGCCACTGTCAATGATCCACTCATTGGAATTATCAAACCAGGAGACAAGAGCCTTCTTGTTTGACACATCTTCTTTGACAACAACAAACACAATATCTTCATTTTCTTCATCCTCTGATTCTTCATCTGTGACACCTTCATCAACTACCACAAAATAGTTTCTCCGGTTTCCTCCTTTGAATTTCCTGAACCTTTCTGGTTTGTCCTTGTTATCACCATTATGATAGTTTATAGCAATATGTCCTATCTAGTTACAAGTAAAGCATTTCAAAGGTAGCTTACCTTTGTATTTACCAGTTCCTTTAGGAAGCTTCCTGGAAAGGAGAGCTTCAAATGCCATCAGAATCTCAACATCATCCATTTCTCTGCTCTATCTAGCTTCACCACTGGTGCTAGCTTCTTTTCCTTTTCTGGGTGGTATAGCAGAGGCTTTAAAAGTTGATTCAGTCTTTTGAACACTGCTATCAAAACTATTTAGCTCATAGGTTGTCAACTTGGCTATGATGGAGTCCAAGGATACCATAGTCTTGTCTATTAATCTCAGCTCCTGAATAGCAGCAACCCTTATTGCATAGACCGGCAATAGGGATCTCATGACTTTGCTTACCACAGTGGAATATTCTATTTTACCACCTGCACTCTTGATTTCTCCAACAACTATTTTGAATCTTATTCCATACTGCTGGATGGTCTCACCTTCAACCATCTGCATATCTTCAAACTTCCCTCTCAGGCTTTCTTCCTTAGCCTGTTTTACATGTTCATCACCACCATAGATATTTTCAAGAGCATCCCATACCTCTTTGGGATTTACCTTGTCCTGAACATCAATAAACTCAATGTCAGATAGACTACTAATAAGGGCTTCCATGACTTGCCCATTTTCTTGTCTCTCTCTCTTTTGGTCATCGATGAGAGCACTGGTAGGGATAACATAGACATTCTCAACATAACTCTAGTGTTGAGCACCCATGCTTCTGATGAATATCTTCATCCTATCTTTCCATATATCAAAATTTTCCCTGTTAAACTTTGGACCTTCCCTCTTCATCATTTGACTGGGATCTTTACCTCAAGTGGTTAAGCTTACAACACAAAGGACCTAGAGTGCTCTGATACCAATTGATAACTCAATGATGAATGAATAGTACCAAACTGGTACTGAGAGGGGGGGGTGAATTAGTACAGACAAAATACAGTCCAAAACCAGTTTGACAGCAAATAATCCAAATGATTGGCAAGCAGTGACATTGGTTGAAACAGAGTGCACCGGTAAGACCCAGAACAACTGAAACAATCATAAACTGGTTACTCACTTAGCTTTCCTATTAGCTCAATACTATAGTACCATTACACCCTCATGCATGAATAGGTAAACTATCATTAGATCTTCACAATAGTTAGTTCAATATGTTTTATAAACAGGCATAAAACATAGAACCATCATATGCTTAATAGGTAATAACAAAGCATCACACATGACACACATATTTTTCACGTGGAAACCAAACTGGGAAAAACCACGGTGGGGATGAATACTCACAAGGTGCTTTTTGAACTCTTTAGAAGTCCACTTTGTTAGGAGCCTTGTCCGGTTAAAGACATTACAATAGGTTTTGCTAGGAACCGATCCTGTTAGGGATCACCCGGTTAAGGGATGGCTATAATACCCGGTTAGGGTTACCTTGTTAGAGAATTTCAAGAACTCAATAGCTAAAGGATCTCCAGAGCTCTATAGCTTCCTAGAACTCAATAACTTCGAGTTACCCTGTTAAAGGATTTGTATCAAGCCGGTTAAGGCTACACTGTTAAGGGATTTCACAATGATTGAAGTGGTTAAAGATCAACAAGAATTACAATGATCTGGTAACAACACTCAATGCTAATGTAGATCTGTTTTGGCTCCTCTTCACCTTCTACACATTCACTTTACCAGTATCTCTTCTCTCCTTTGGTTTGGCAAGAATCACGTATCACTTCCCTTGGATACACACATACAACTTTTGCCAACAACTTTAGAAAGAAACACAACATTGACCTTATAGGAAACAGATAGGTCGGTAGCAAAAACCCTAAACCCTAAACCCTAAACTTGTTAGGTTAAGCAGTTCAAACAATTCAATCCTAATCGTTGAATCATATTGCATTAAATGCAACAATCTTGAATCGATCTCAAGACATTCTCCATCGTCCATTATCCACCGATTTCATGGCAGTTGATAACCCATCACGCGTTATCACCGTTTGACAAACTTCACACATTCCCAAGGTGGATGGGGATAGTCTTCTTCATGCAAGATCCTTCACACGCACAGGGCTTACATGGCAAAATGATCTGTTCTCCGTTATATTGCTAACTCATCACACAAATATCACTGATTGAGTCACACAGGCTTGAGGTACTTCAACCGGAAATCCTGAAGTGGAAACTACCTAGCAACCGGTAGTCATACAATGCTTCCATGTGTCGGTTCCCATAACTACATGTCAGTTCACCTTGACATGCCGGTTCACCTTGAACAAATATACCGCTTCACTTTGGCATATATACCGGTTCACACATATGATGGTTCTCTCTGCTCACATATCACATATGTCGGTTCACATCATATCACATATTGACATCAATGACAACATACAATATCATTATGTCCTCATACCGGTTCACATAATGCCAACAATGATTTATGTAATATTTCATTTCATGCTTTGACCTAAGGGGTCAATTAAATGTTTGAGTGGAATTACAGAGTGATAGGGCTTGTGTAGGGATTTAGATAAGTAGTTTGGGTTGGGATTGCAAATGAGATATGTTGTAAGGCAATGTTATCTTAGATCTTATACTATTAGATAAAATTTTGTCACATTTTCAGTTTACATTTTGTATCTTTAGGTGCCCAATGGAGTAAGCCACTGATCTATGCTTGTAATTGTCTTTGAATATCAGTCTTGTTTCAAATTTACTGATGAATCGCTATAATTTGTTGATTATCAGAATACCTTATATTTTCATGTCTGCTATTGCTTATCTTACCTATCTCATGCTCTAGTTAGGTTGAGGATCACTGAAGGACTTGCCATCCTTGAGCATTCTCCCTATTATTAAGCTGACTTATGAGATAATATGTTTTGTTTTAGTGAATCTATGAGTGTGGTGCAAAGATCAAGAAATTCACTAAAGGGATTACCCTCTCGGGTTTTGCAGAGCCGAAAGTGTAGAAGGATCTTGTATCCTTATCGTAGTTGGTCCAATCCTCATGATAGTTTCCAAGATTGAATTTGGCTACTTCATATAAATTGGATTGAGTGTATTGATGGCTTTCAAAGCATAAAACCCATTTTGGGAACCAGTAGGAGGGAGCATCATTAGAGGTGAAAACAAGGTGGTGTTGAGCAACGAGGTTTCCAATGAGGGCTTGGAATTGAGCAACATTAATATCGTTGGGGACACAT
Organism: Cryptomeria japonica; assembly: GCF_030272615.1. NCBI lineage: Eukaryota > Viridiplantae > Streptophyta > Pinopsida > Cupressales > Cupressaceae > Cryptomeria > Cryptomeria japonica. The sequence goes on along the minus strand of NC_081406.1, from coordinate 27,434,776 downwards.
GATTCCATAAGGGCTTGTTCCAAAATCTCCTTGTGAACAGGAGAGGTCTTGAGAAGTTATAAGATGAAGATTTGTGCAGGAGTCTTCCCAAGATGATCAAGGAGGTCATATCGGCGGGTGGATGATGTGGAGGGAGGATTGGGTGGAGGAGGGGCTCCTTGGATAGTCACTCTTCTGCGGTAGGTGGTTACGTTATAGTCATTTTGAGAAGTAGGAGGCATGGCACCTTGTATGACTATCTTGGTAGGGTTGGACCTTCTTGCCGGTTGTGGAGGAGGAGGACCACCTTGGATAGTGACCCTAGGTCTATTTTGCGAAGGGAGAGAGTTAGCTCTTTGAATAGTGATCACGTTGACATGGTTATCAACAAGCTCTATGCAACCTACTAAGGAGTCAAAGTCGAGTATATAATTGGTACAATCATAGTTCACAATATTAAATGATGAGGCCTTGCCTTTGTCATGCTTCGAGAAGGGTTCCTGGTACATATTGAGTTTGTCATTATTGTTACCAGATTTTGTTGTTGCTACCTCAATATCATCCTTATCAATGAGATCTTGGATGTATTTTTTCAGTTTCATACACTTTCATGTATCATGCCCATTGATATGATGATAATCACAATACTTATTCTCATTATACCACCTAGGTTTGGGCTGATTAGGATCAAATGGGTGAGTTATCAAAAAGACAACTGCACCAGCCTAGATAAGCTTTTGGAACACAACCTCGATGGGCTTAGCAAGAAGAGTATACTCCCTTGGAGTCTAATTATTAGATTGGGGTGGTCGCCCTTGGATGGAGACATTGTTGGGGGTCTTTGAGATTGATTTTGATTGATTTTGCTGATTGTTGAATTGATTATTAGTGGTGGTGGGTTTTGGAGGAGTAGCCATAGTTTGAACCCGCTTTGCATTAGTGACACCATCATTGACTACGTTCTTGTTTTAGACTAAAATTTTGGTTTATCATTGTTATAAGAGGAACTGTTCTGGTTTGAATACTGATAATTCTTCAGAGTACCTTCCTCCAACAAAACACATTCAATGGCTAAGCCTTTGGTAGTCAACTTTTGGAAAGATTTTATACACTGAGCTGTCAAGGGTTTTGATAGTTCGAGTACCAGATTTTTTTGAAATAATTCAATTTGGTGTTCTTCTAGAATATCCCACTGAAATTTTTTGATGAGATGTCGCCACCTTTGTAATAATTTGGCAAAGGTTTCTCCAGGCCTCTGTTTTGTGTTACATAAGTTTATCATGAAAACATCATTGACAATATTGTAAGCATAGTGGGCCACAAAATTTTCTGCAAGTCCAGGAAGGAAGTGATAGAACCTCGGGGCAGGGACAAGAACCACGCAAAGGCATCCCCTCTAAGACTCCTAGGGAGGAGTCTATGAAGATATAAATCACTATAGGAGACCTCTTGACATAAGATGTGGAACTCACACACGTGGTCTCGGGTGTCACCCATTGTCTTTGTACTTCATAAACTTGGGCATCTCAAACCCTAGCGGGTAAGGTGCGATCGATATTGATGGATCATAAGGATAGGGACATAATTCCTCAAATGAATAAGGTTTTCTTTTGTTAGTCCCTTCTTTCATATTTTTGATGATATTCTTCATGTCTTGGATTTCCTTGATTAGATCATGTTGTGGATCTTGGACATGATGGAATGTGTTTGCCTCGGGCATCTGGCGAGTCATGGATGTCACACCACCACCACTAATATATTGGTAATATGAAGAGATGAGGATTTGAGATGTGATGAATGATGTGATGGGGACTTGAGAGGTGATGATTGGACGTGACCTGCAGATTGTTGTGGCATGAGAAAGGGAAACATTAATGAAGTTTGTGGTATTGTTGAGAGGAATAGAATATTGAGGGATAGAAACATTTGGATGAGTGGAGGAAGATGGGATAGAAGCATGTTGAAGAATAGATGTGATCAAGTTAGATAATGACATAGATGCTAGAAAGGAAGAAGGTTGGAAGGAAATTGTGGGGATGGATATCGCGGGCGCTACGGATTGAGGATGAAGTATGGGGTCAATAATGAGATTAGGAGCAAATTCTCCCTATGGTTGTTGATCAAAAATGGATCTATCGAAATCAAGGAGAAGACGAGCCCCATTTTCAATGAGGGTCCTCAAAATACCACTAGGATTATGTCAGATGAATTTCTCCATCATTTCTTGATTGTATGAATCCTCTAGGAATGTTCGCATTTCCAAGGGGAGGTCATCTTGGTCAACCATGTTAGGGTCCACTTGAGGTTATTGATTTTAAATGTCTTGTCGCAAATTTTGACCTTGTGTAGGATCTTGATATAGGACACTCATATCCAACATATCATATTGTTGCTCAACCATCTTCTTTTTTTGAGATTGAGTTGTGACCATACAAGAATAATCTTAGGAAATATTGATTGGAAGAAGAAGCTTGATGAGAGGACTTAGCGAAAATTTATATTTTTGATTTGATTGGATTGGATGATTTATTGGGTCCTCAGATTAGGACAAAGTTGATTGGGATTGCACCTTAGTCCTTGAACAAGGATTTAGGTGGAGGATATTGATGATGAAAACCACAAATGAGGTGATGACCAAGTTGGGTGAAATTTATACCTTAAAATGATGATCACAAAATCTTTTTCTACTAAGGATTGACTAATGATCCTAAGCAAAATAAAGACATGGGATTGGGAGTCTTGATTGACTCAAATGATAAGGCAATGGGTACTTGGGGGAGATTCTTTCCCAAGCACAGAAGCCAAATGATTAATTGATTTAAGATGAGGTCTACATAAAACTTCACAAGGTATAAACATTAGAGTGAGGTTGATTCAATTTAGATGATTAATTGAAGCTTGAATGTTTGATTGAGAATTGATTCTATTAAAGTTTGATTGCTAGATTAATTGATGTGATAAGTCCTTAAAAATGGGTGGATGATGAAAGATCAAAGAGGGATGCTAGTGATGACTAGAAGAAAGTGGTGACTAGGTTATCTTTGACAAGAAAAGACTCAATAAGTGATAGGCTCAGATGATAAATTGTATGAAGGGATGCGACCACCTAGATTTTGAAGATAGTTGGTACTAAAAGGCAAGCTTGATCCTTAATATAGGGCATGAACTCTTAATTCATCACTAGCATCAAACTCGTTGGTATGACCGTAGTGATAATCGTGATATCGGTGCAAGAAGGTCCTATGTCTGAGCAAGAGTTTGTAGTTGATGTACCAAAACTTTCGATGTCTAACAAGTTGTTCTTGGGTGGGTTTCTTCTTCTTGACTTGATGATGGATAGGCTTCTTGGGATGCTTGTACAACTTAGGCTTATGAAACATGAGGTGTAAATGAGGTGGACTTGATTTGGGCTTTATGTATGCAGGTGAAAAAATTTGGGTTTGGAATTGTAGACACCTAAAACTTGCACAACTAATTAAATGAATTTATTTATTTAATCATCATTTATTTGCCTATTAATTAGACTAAGGTTTAATTAATATCCCTATTCTTCCAATCAACCTATTAATAAAATTAAATTTTTGATTAAAATCCTTTTCTTCTAGCCTAACCTATTAATTAAACTAAGGTTTGATTAAGTCCCCTTTAGCCATTTAATTAAATAAATCTTATTTATTTAATTAAAACCCCCTTTTTCCCTTTTAATTGAATTTACATTTGATTAAAATCCCTTTGCATTTAAATAAATCATTATTTATTTGTGAATAGTCCCCCCACTTGCAAAATCCTACAAATGCAAGTTGCACCCCTTTTGGCTAAAATAAATCTTTTATTTTATCTAAAAATACCTATTTCCCTCCATTTGCATTCTCCTACATTTTCCATTAGCATTATAATATTCTTCTAGAACCCCTCTAACCCATCATTAACTTTCATAATTCCTCTAATCATGTCACATCCCTAAATTTGGGGGAGTCACTTCTCCAAATTTTGGGAAAGTCTTCAAAATGTGTTGAAGACTTTACCTTCTTCAAAAAGTTAACTTGTTAAGTCTTCCAAACTTGTAAGGTTATCTAACTTTCAACAAGTTAACCTCCAAAGTCTTCAAAGATAATTACATGCCTCTTACAAGACATCACCCTAGCCCATGATGGTTGTCCCTTTGGCCATCTCTCAACTTTGCACAAGAGTTTACCTCTTGGACAATAGCATTCTCCCTTGGACAATAGCATTCTCCCTTGGATAATAGAATTATCCAATTGTTTCATCTCTTGAGGTTATCCCTAATGCTTACTTAGCATCTAATGTTTGCTTATCATCCTCTCAAGCCATCTCAAGGTGACATTTGTCAACTTGGGATTGTATTGAATTCCCCTCATGGATTGATAACTTTCAATCCTAGCCCTTGTTAGGATTGCTCAATCTTGGCCATCCATTTCTCTATTTTCTCTATAAATAGAGCCCATTTCTTCAATCTAAGGATCCATCATCTTGTGCATCAAACTTATACTCATTTTGCAGGTTATCAAGGAGCTCAATTTTGATGAATACTAAGAGGGGGGGTGAATTAGTATACCAAAAAATATTATACTTAAACACTTTAATAGTCTAGCAGTAAATCTGTAAAACAGTTTAGCAAACAAATCAGTTAACACACATGCAAACCAAATAGCAAATAATGCATTCACCCACAGAAGCACAATCACCATAACATAAGAGATTTTGACGTGGAAACCCAAATGGGAAAAACCACGGTGAGATGAAACTCACAAGTAACTATCTGCAGAATAGTAACCAGACTGGTTAAGGTCATGCAATGTTCTTTACCAAAACAGATCCTGTTAGGAGATAAGTCTGATTAAAGACTACCTTGTGAGAGGATTTCAGATCCACAGATGTGAACCACCTTGTTAGAGAATTTACAAAGGCTTTTCTGGGCCTACCTGGTTAAGGGTTTCTAACTTGTCAAAGATGTGAGTAATCAACAAGTAAATGATCTAGGAAATGGCACTATCTGCTTGATTAGATCCATTGTAGCTCATAGCTAATGCATTTCAGCATTACTTCAGTCTTCAATAACTTCTTACTTTGTTACAACTCACAGACTTGATCTTCTTAGTTAAGATCGCACATTCAAGAGCTCATCAACCACCATGAACCCTATCAGCTAAACACACATATTAAAACCCTAGACATGATGTCCTTAAAAGGAATCTGATTTCATGTCGATCCAATAGGATTACATTGCAAGTTCCTAGGTTCATTGTATCTAGACACATTTGGTAACACGACACCGAATCACCGTCAAAGTGTCGGTGGATGGTAACTCATCACAAAAATATACTGGTTGGTAACTCTTTATAGAGTATTACTGGTTTGTCCAACTTTCCGGTTACCAATTGGTGACTCAGAGTAATATCGGTTTAACGGATTATCGGTTGACAAAAATTGAAGATTGGGAAAAAGATAGCTGCCGCTTTTGGCTCCTTTGCTCCGCTTCGCTTGAGATCCTTAAACTGCTTGATCTCTCTATGTGGCTTGGGTCTTTATACCACTTGAGATCGGTAAACACTTTCTGCATAACAATAGTAGTCTAAAGACTACAACATGATACCGGTTTAGAACAATTGCTGGTTGAGCATAATTCATACATTCTCAAAGTGATCTCATAGCAAGTGTGTGTCCATCAATGACAATCACAACATAATCATCAAAATGCCAACAATCTCCCCCTTTGGCATTGATGGCAACACTTAGGAAAAAATTTGACTTCTAAGTGTTTTACAACAAAATCATGCCATAAGTAAAATTACTCCCCCTAAGCATATACACTATCCCTTTTGCAAAAAATACAATGTATACTACTTCCTTACTGAGATAAACATGAAAGTATGCAAAGCATACATCAAAATTTTAAATACAAAATACTACTCCCCCTTTGCCAACAATGACAAAGTACAGTTAAAAAACCCTTGTTCCATTAGCATTAAAAACTAATTTAAAAAGTTTATGACAATAAAGAGTGAAACTTGTCAAAAACTGATTTAAAATCCTGCATAAATGTCTTCATGGATAAGGATCATGATTCAAGCAATGAGGTAGCAACCTCATTCTCCATTTGCATCTGATAAACCTGCTCTTCCATGGCATCCATGGTACTCATCTCTTGAGTAACCGTTAGGGCATCTATATTGAGGTAACATTTCTAGAGAATTTGCAGTCTTGGCAGTTGGACCAGTTGAAGTTCCTGCAAATTACGTGTCCGGTTGCTTATTTCTGCCTCTATTCTTGCAGACTGAAGTTGAAACCGGTGAGCAGTTTGTCCATATGTGGAGAAGGAATCATATGGCATCTTGAAGGTTCTAATAAATGACTGCATATCAGATTGCAGTTTGTCCTTCTGAGTGAGCACGTCATCACAGAATAAATGAGGTTGACAAATCTTGCTGAGTAGTAGATTGCCCTCATCCATTGCATCTTTGATGTCCTTTTGTGCCTTCTGAAGTTCTGTTCGAAGCTCATTAAACTTCTTCACCAAGGCAATGTTGAGAGCCTTTTCATGCTCCTTTTTGGCATTTGTTTGTGCAACTTCTTCCAGGCTTTGGACCTGGTCTTCCACAACTGTACATAGAAGCTTTAATTGGGCAAGTGAGGAATCGCTATTGGGGAGGTTTGTACCAGGTATCAAATTGGTGAGTGTTTCCACCACAGTTTGGATAACATCTTCCTCCTTTTTCCTCCTTAGAGAATCCAATCGCTCTTGAGCAAGCTTAATGCTCTACAGTAGCTCCGATTCATTTGCAGACTGGAGGTCAATATGGCTGGTAATGTCAGCCGGTTTGGCTTAACTACCGGTTGCCTTTGGAGTCTCCATCTGAGTGCTCTGTTCTACTTCTTCTTTCTCTTTGGCTCTTTTCTTGTATTCTTCTGCCTTCTTTTTCTCTTCTTCTTTCTGCTTCTCTTCCTCTTCATCCTTCTTCTTCTTCTCTTCTTCTTGCTTCTTCTTCTCTTGCTTCTTTCTCTTCTCCTCTTCCTATTCCACTTCCTTCTTCTTCTTTTCTCCCTCTTGTTTCTTCTTCTCCTCTTCCTTTCTTTTCTTTTCCTCTTCTAGTTTCCTCTTGTCTTCTTCCTTTTTATTTTCTTCATCTTGTTTCTCTTTCTCTCTCTCTCTACCTATTTTCTCTTATCTTCCTCTTGTTTCTCATTCTCCTCTTCTTTTCTCTTTTCTTCCTCTTTCTTTTTCTTCTCATCCTCTTTCTTCTTTTCCTATTCTGCCTGTTTTGTCTTTTCTTTCTCATGTTTCTTCTTCTCTTCCTCTGCCTATTTTCTCTTGTCTTCCTTCTATTTCTCTTGTCCTTTTGTTTCTACTGGTGCATATGGAGTAACATTGTCATCATTTAAGGCATCAACATCAATCAGTTCCATTTGAGTGGTGACTGGTTCTCTTTCACTGTTGTATACTTCATCCAGTTGAGTGACTTTCGGTTCTTGCTCTGCTTTCCTATTGGCTTCAGCCACTTCATGCAGTCTTAAAGCTGATTGAGAAAGGGAGTGGGTATCTTTGACCACTTCTGAAACTTTTCCTTCCAATAACAGGAGTCTTCTTCTTCTCATGAAGAAGAGGCCCTTATATCTCTCCACCACTTCATACAATTTTGTTTTAGGCACATCAGGAAAGTATTATGCAAATACTTCCTCTCTTATTTCTTGTTCCTTTTCTATGACAATGCGCAACTTGTTGTCTAAAGAATTATACAAAGAATCAGGTGTCTCAGACTTAATTTCTGATGGCCACCGGTCATTAATACATAAATAATTGATAACTTCCTATTCAACTTCTTTCTTTTCATCATCATTAAAATCATCAAAGCACTCTTTCAAATCACCAAGTACTTTTCTTCTAATATTCTTAATTGTTCTTTGACAATGTGTCAAAGGTCTGTAAGAGGAAATATCAATATTTACCAGTGCAGATGTTGCCGGTTCACTCTTTGTCTTTTTCCTTGTTTGCCTAGTCTTCTTAGGTTGTTCATCAGACACAGTGTCCTCTGAGTCTGGTGTATTGTTTTTTGTCTTCTGCTTCCTCTCGAAGACTTTGGCAGGTGCCACTTCCGGTTTCTTCTTTACTGGTGACTGCTTGGTACTTTGGGACTTGTTGGAGTAACCGGTGTCGATGTTGAAGGCACTGCCTTTCCCTTCTTTACTAAGGGTTCTAGAACAGGTGTAACCCTTTCTAGATAGGTGTCGGTTCTCTTTGCTTTTGGATCAAGAAGTGAGGCAAGTAGGGTAGAGGCATACCCATCCAACATATCATACATTACCTCATATCCCATTGGTTCCACTTCTTCCTGTCTAGGCTCTACCGCCTACATTATGCACTCATCAACTTTGATGGTGAAGAAGATGTCTTCCTCATACTTTTTGACTCTATCACTAGATATTCTTACCCTTTGGTTCATTTTGCATCTGAACTCATCAAAATACTTGTTCAGCACTTCCGGATAACCGGTTCCTACCGCTTGTAGGCTTTCCTTGATTTTCTTTGTCACCGGTTGGTTAACAGACCACTGAATATCACCTACTCCTGGAAAATAGCCTTGGAAGTAGAAGAACAACCCAACCAGTAGTTGTCCAAACTTGAATTTAGGGCATTGTCTTGTTTGATTGATTTGAGGTTCAACAAAAGTTGTCTTTGCATACCAGTGCATAGATCAAATGATGCACCTTCCTTGATCATCCTGTGGGTGGCATTTACCGTTGTAGCAGAGACAGAGTTGATTTTGCTGACATGGAACGTCCAATATCTTATCACCATACATGCATATTTGACAAGATCGTCCTTGATTTAATTGACAGTCATTCCCCATGAATCGCTCATAGAACCGGTGAGCTTGGTCATTTTTGTGTTGTTGATCTTCCTTAGGGCTGGCACTTCACCGACGTTGCAGAAACCGGTGACGGCATGAATTGCTTCTAGTGTGATATCATGCATCCACTCTAAGTACATCTTATCACCGTGTACTCTACTCAGAATAATTCGAATGTGATCATCCAAAAATTCTTCAAGAAAATAGGCTCCTTGTGAAGTTTCTTCTTTTCCAGAATGTTAAATTCTGGTTTAATATTCTTATCCTTTCCACAAAACACACTCAACTGGGAATGGATCATCAAAGATCCTAGGTCTTCAATCTTGTAGTCAATGAAATCTGAAATGTCTTCTTCCACTATGACACCAGCGGGTATTTGAGATAGGGCATTGTATTTTGCCTTCCGTTGAATGAAAGCTACAGAATCAATGGGTGCAGTAGAGCTAGCATGCGATGCTGAAGCCATGATAAATAGATAATTTTGAAAAATACCATCGTCGATCGAAATTTAGGGCTTCGCAATTTGAACTTCGCTACACACTCCTTCGGTTGCTGAAATACCACTTTGCGTTCTACTCTTCTCCAACAGATGTTTGCTTCAGATTCTTCTTCAGGATTTTGATAAATTCTTTGATTCACAATGTAAATCGCTTTTCTTCACTCTGCACTTGAAAACTTCTTTGCTCGAAAGATAATAGTGAGAAATGATTTGAAAATTCCTTTTAAACAGATTCTCCACCTACCATAATAAATGCTCCACTATTAGGGCATAAACCCTAATTTTGCGTTATACTGTTTCCGGTCTTCTACCAATCTGACAGGTATCTCATACCGGTTAAGGTCTTTTATTGGTGTCAACCAGGGGTTTGAGATATTTCACCGTTTGCTCCCCCTAAGCTTTTCTGATGCTTAGTTTGCCGGTTCAGTGACTTCCACACTGGGTGCAGAAACTGGTTCTTCTTGAATCACTTCTTCTGGCTTCTTCTTCTTCCAGGTTTTCTTCATATCTACTTGAACAATTTCAACATCAATTTTTTCTTTCGGAGTGACCAGTATATCATCCGATATACTCTTTCTACTTCTGTAGAATCTTGCTGAATGACCCAGTTTGTTGCAATGATAGCAAACCATTCCAGGTGCTCTCCAAGGTCCATTATTCATGTTTCCATTCTTCCTTCTGCATGTTGCATCAGTGTGACCATGACCATGGCAAATCATACAGATTGCTCTGCATCCGATTGCCGCTTGATAGCCACCGCTACCTAATTGATGACTATAGGTATTAAACCGGTTTGGGTTCTGGTTCCCAGAGGGTTCAGGAAAAACTCCTTGATTCCTTTGAGGATACCTTCTAGTATTGTGCATGATAGACCTGCATTCAAATTCTTTATGCCCAAACTTGTTGCATGCATAACAATTACCATTGAATCTATTGGATCTAGGCTTATCATTTAGAAAATAAGGAAAATTATTGTAAGCCTTACTTCTACATACATTAGCAGTGTGTCCTTCCTTGAGACAATTAAAGCAAACAGGTTTTTACTTTTGCTTACCTTTATCCTTTGATGCCAGTTGTTTCTTTGATGCTCCACTTTTTGTTCTAGAGGTCTCACCTTCCTCATATTCAGATAAACCAAGTCCATTGGTATTCTTTACCCGTTTAGCTGATTCAAGCTTCTATTCTAGCTTGACAGAGCTCTTATTGAATTTGGCAAGTATTTCCTTTGACTCAATGAGTTCTTTGGAAATGGCAGCATTGGATTCCTTCAAGGTTGCATTCTCAGAGATAACCATGTTTAGTTCACCTTGTACTTCTTCTTTTTCTATTTTGCTTCCATGAAGACGAGCGGTAAGTGCACTGATCTCTTGCTTCAGCTTGGAGATCTCATGATCTTTGTCTTTTACCAGATCTTCAACTTTCCTTCGATTCTCAAGCTCTTGACATATTTTGATAGTTAGGCCTTCAAGTTCCCTTCTTAGGTTGGCATTGGACTCATTTAGTTTTTCAACTTCTTGAATTAGGGCTTCCATGTCCGCTTCATCAAAAGAATTGTTTTCAGTTATCTCCATCAGTTTTTTTATCATGCTCTCTTCTTTTTGCCTGAGAGGCCTTATATTTGACCATAAGTTCATCATAGACTTGCTCAAACTAAGTGAGCCAATGAGTAAGTTCCCTCACAATGTATTCCCCCATATCTCTTTCTAAGTGGTTAGACTTATAGAAAGGTTGGCTCTAATACCAATTGATGAATACTAAGAAGGGGGGGTGAATTAGTATACCAAAAAATATTGTACTTAGGCACTTTAATAGTCTAGCAGTAAACCGGTTAAATAGTTTAGCAAACAAACCGGTTAACACACATGCAAACCAAATAGTAAATAATGCATTCACCCACAGAAGCACAATCACCATAACGCAAGAGATTTTGACGTGGAAACCCGAATGGGAAAAACCATGATGAGATGAAACTCACAAGTAACTATCTGCAGAATAGTAACCAGATCGATTAAGGTCAGACTGGTTAAGGTCATACAATGTTCTTTACTAGAACAGATCCTATTAGGAATCTCAATCTCTGTTAGGAGATAAGTCCGATTAAAGACTACCTTGTGAGAGGATTTCAGATCCACAGATGTGAACCACCTTGTTAGAGGATTTACAAAGGCTTTTCTGGGCCTACCCGGTTAAGGGTTTCTAACTTGTCAAAGATGTGAGTAATCAACAAGTAAATGATCTAGCAAATGGCACAGTCTACTTGATTAGATTCATTGTAGCTCATAGCTAATGCATTTAAGCATTACTTCAGTCTTCAGTAACTTCTTACTCTGTTACAACTCATAGACTTGATCTTCTTAGTTAAGATTGCACATTCAAGAGCTCATCAACCACCATGAACCCTATCAGCTACACACACATATTAAAACCCTAGACATGATGTCCTTAAAAGGAATCTGATTTCATGTCGGTCCAATAGAATTACGTTGCTAGTTCCTAGGTTCATTGTATTTGGACACATTTGGTAACACGACACAAAATCACCATCAAAGTGTCGGTGGATGGTAACTCATCACAAAAATATACCGGTTGGTAACTCATCACAAAGTATTACCGGTTTGTCCAACTTTCTGATTACTGGTTGGTGACTCAGAGTAATACCGGTTTAATGGATTCCCGGTTGACAAAAATTGAAGATTGGGAAAAAGATAACTGCCGCTTCTGGCTCCTTTGCTCTGCTCTTCTTGAGATCCTTAAACCACTTGATCTCTGTATGTCGCTTGGTTCTTTATACCACTTGAGATCGGTAAACACTTTCCACATAACAACAGTAGTCTAAAGACTATAACATGATATCGGTTTAGAACAATTACCGGTTGAGCATAATTCATACATTCTCAAAGTGATCTCATAGCAAGTGTGTGTCCATCAATGACAATCACAACATAATCATCAAAATGCCAACAAATTTATAATCTTCAAGAATTTAAATCATCTTAGTTGCATGCTAGTTTAGCTTTCATCATGTTGATAGTATCATGCTAATCCCATTTTCATGCTAGCTTAATTCATAACCATTGTATATTAATTTCATAGAAATCTCCATGTTAGTTTAATTAGCACACCTAAGCTTTCAATTTGGAATCAAGCTTAGTCTCATATCATGCATTTCATCTTTTCATATCATTTGATCATCTAGCTAGGATCTTAGTTGCATTCATTTTGATCCTAGCATATCCTTCAATCTCGTTCTTTAGGTTGCCATCTAAAAGATCAAGTGCTCTTCCAAGTGAGAACCACCTTGAATCTTGAAGATCCTTGGAGATAGAGGAGCATGAGACGTGTTTGGGGTTCTTGATTTTGAAACTAACTTAGTTTAGTTTCTGTATATGGTGAAAATGGATAGATGAAAATAACAATATTGAAAGACCAAATGAATTCAACCACAAAACCCTAGCCTAACAACAACAAAGATCCACCATAACATATTAAGATTACCTAAGACAATGTAAATCAACAAAATCACAAAGATTATACCATCACATGTTCACTAGGGTTTGAATCTTCATTCTTCCTATCTCCCTTGATCTTGCTTGATATATTTGCTCTCAGATTTTATGTGTGCACAAGAGCTCAACAAAGAACGGAAATGTGGTTGCAAGTAGACTTGATCGCATATGAAAGTTTGAATACATAGTTGAGGGTTGATAATGAAAGAAGCATCTCCTTGTATAGAAGAGACTTTAGAAAATGGAGGGATAAGATTAAGAGGTGTAAAAGATAGATGGTCAGCTAGGATGAAAGGGTAGGTAGATGAAATAATAAAATAATGAGAGGGTAGGTAGTGTAGAAATTAAGAGATGAATGACATGTGTCACAAGTAGAAAAGGTTAATGAATTAATTAAATAAATAAATATTTATTTAATTAATAGAAGAAGTGGGATCAATTAAATAAATAAAAGTTTTTATTTAATTTTGGGGAAGGACAATTTAAATAAATAAAAGTGTTTATTTAAATAAGGAATAAGGCTAGAAGAGGATAAATGAATTAATTAAATAAATAAAAATATTTATTTAATTAGACAGGACAATTTTAGGTGTCTACATTTTGCCCCTCTTTGAGACAATGTAGCTTGTCGCGTTATTTCAAAGAAAATAAGATGAACTGATACAAAGTTGCCCCAAGACGAGAATGATATGCCCCCTCGAGAGATTGGATGAAAATGTCTGAAAAGATCGTAGACAATCTCTCGATAAGAAAGAAAGGCTAGAAAGGACTAGCAAGATAGGATAGAGTGACAAAGTCACGGGATAAAGAAGACCGACTCGGGAGACTAGGGCTAGGGTAGTCTATAAGATAGACTACAAGGGAAAACATCCTCATTGTCATCCACACGCCTAAGAGATCAAAGTGCACAGAGAGCAAAGAGCAGTTAGTAGTCAACAGCGATGGCATTGGTGCAAAGATTCAATTGTGTTCACCAATATCAGAGGCCAGCAGATGTAGGAGAGCCAGTGAGTACCACAAAACCTCCTTGTACCTTGTTGCATTAATTGTTGTCATAAATGCATGTTAGGTAGGTCAATAAATACACATTAGGTATATCGTAGAAAGTGTCAAGCGGAGCAAAAGATGAGAAAGCGCATCTGCATTGGTGCCAGGTGCGTCTGGGTAGGTTAGGTGTGTTTGTATCGAGTGTAAATGTGTCTATGGTTGGAAAAGTGTCTATGAAAAATGCGAGCGCATTTGTGAAATTCAGGCGCGTCTGCACAGGGTGGGCATGTATATATATGGCAGAGGCACGTCTATATGTTTCAGGCACGTCTGTAAAATGTAGGAATGTTTGTGTAGTATTTAAGCTCATTTGTGTCATGAATGCGCATTTATGTCTTCAAGGTCAAATCGACAGTTCTATGATATACATACATTGTCGATTGGATAAGATGCTGAGAGGATACACTCAAACAGGTCCTCCAGAGAAGACTAGGATAATATATAGGGATAGGATTGACAATTTTGTGATAGAACATACGTTGCCAGTCAGGAAACTACTCAAGAAGATACACTCAAGCAGAGGTCCTAGGATAGGATAGAGCGAGGGACTTTGTGATGAACAGGGAGTACCATAAAAATTGACAATTATGTGATAGAACATACGTTGTCAATTGGATGAGGCTAAAATTGACAATTTTGTGATAAAGCTTACATTGTCAATTGGATAAGCTACTCAAGAGGATACACTCAAGTAGGTGCCCTAAAAGATAAGATAAAAGCAACACTTTGTTATGAACATAGAGTACTACTAGGATAGAGTGCCATATGATAAATATAAGCATTAGGATAAAAAAGTAACACTTTGTGATGAACAGGGAGTACAACTAGGATTGACACAGTTGATTTACTTGACTGTAGGAGGACTTACCGATGTTGGAGTTATGAGAGAGATACCCTTCGACTTAGGGATTACAACCAGAGTTGACATTGGAGGACAGAGCAGCAGTGGAGGTCATGGGCTTGCGATACATTATGTATATGCCTGAGTTTCGGGTGAGCATGGGATTGTTGACTGCATTAGCTGAGAGATGGCACTCAGAGACATGCATGTTTCATTTGTCAATGGGTGAGATGACAGTCACCTTAGAGGATGTGTATAGGATACCATGGATACCGATCAATGGGGAGTTGGTTCCTTATGATTGAGAGGGAGATCGGGATGCACTGCGATGAGTGTTCCAGGATCTAGGACTGGAGATGAGGGTAGGTCATGTAGCCTAGGACACCATGACAATGACAGGATTGGCTCTACCAGTGGTGCTGGCAGGAGTTATCAATGGGTTCCTCTGTCCAGACAGGGCGACACAAGGGTTGGCTGTGGGATGGGAGAGGACTCTGGAGACATTGGTGACTGAGCACACCAGGTTTGCATGGGGATTGTGTCTACTAGAACACTTGTATTATGAGATGCATCAGTTTGTGTATCATGGATCAGTGGGATTGGGATGCAGAGTGACATTATTGCAGGTATGGGCATATGAGCATCTTCCGGTTACACGGTCAATACACTTTAGAGGCAGGGGACATGGGCGTAGTTATGTGCATTTGTATGATATGATTACTTCCTAGCTATGGATTACGAGGCTAGAGTATTGGCACCGAGTGATCGATGAGATAGACAGTGTAGTATGGAGGCCTTACCGAGATTGTGAGGAGTGGGAGGATGGCGTAGTCAAGTTGCCTTACATGTTCAGGAGTAGGTATCTGATTGGGCAGACACCATATGTCATTGAGCGGTAGTTGATTGACAAAGTGTGTAGGCAGTTTGGTAGGATACAACAAATGCCACGTGGCTCAGGGATGTATGCACAAATAGTGAGAGATCAGGCTCATTTAGGTCTGTTACTGTCTTATGATTAGGCAGTTACACAGATGCAAGAGATGGTTCCCATGCCTTGGGATATTTGGGTAGATGTGGAGGGCGCAGGGATGGATGTTGACTATAGTGCCTATTGGGAAGAGCATACGTTTCCACGGTTGACGGATCCAGGGGAGCTGATAGAGGGGGATGGTGGAGATGGTGGAGATGATGGTGGGGATGGTGGAGGCAGAGGCCGATGGTGAAGGCGAGGTGCAGTAGCAGAGAGGAGAGTGGCTCAGAGGAGAGATGGAGGAGAGGAGAGGCAGGCTCATGTAGTCAGGGGTAGAGGTGGATTACCTTTACAAGTGCTAGTAGCACAGGTTCATAGACATAGACAGGGACAGGGATAGGAGTAGCTATAGGGGCAACCACAAGGATAGGGTGAGGAGGGAGGAGAGGAGGAGGGTGAGATACTATCCTTGAGAGAGATCCATCAGGGACAAGTAGATGAGATTCATGACTTAGAGAGGGATGGGGCTAGGCTCAGTAGATAGCTGAGGGACATTGAGCAGGAGAGAGATCAGGCTATTCAGCGCTACACGAAGGCTAAGACAACACTGAGGGCAGGTAGGTAGGCAACAAAGGACACATGGGCTGGATATGCCTATGTTCTATGGGAAGGGGAGGAGATATCCTACTGGAGAGACCTGTATTATGGCATTGTACCACCAAATCAGCGGGCTAGGAGCTTCTAGAGACCATCACGGACTACGACGACCACTAGAGGGAGAGACAAGAGACAGGCGTCTAGTGGTGGGGTCATGGGTCCTCCACTACCACCAGATAGAGGGGGCATGAGAGATAATCTTGGGGCGGGGACTTCCAAGGCTCAGACTCCATCGAGGCCAGCAGGCTCCAAGGGAGGGAGTTCATCATAGCCTTAGAGGGCTCCTTATGTATCAGTTTTTGTACCATTTTTGTATGATAATGTAGACACCTTCGGGTGATTGTAGCCATGTGATTTTGACATCATTATATCATGACACTTAAGATTTTTTGATATATATATGAGATGATTCATCGTTGCAGAAGCTATATGCATGTGTACCTATGTGATGTTGCTTCTATGTGATGCATGTTTCTATATGATGCTTATGATATGGATGCAAATATGTACATGGTGAAATGCAATATATTTTTGTTCTTTTATGTTTTTAATATGTTATGCAAATGTGAATGTATGAAATGTAGATGAATATGATAATGTACAGGATGAGATGCATGATGTGTATATGATATACTAATCAGTGGTGTGTGCAGAATGTGATGTAATTGTGATATCTATATGTATGCATGAAATGCTAATATGTGGTGATGCAGGTGCAGACTACATGAAATGCAGATATTTTTGGTGTGTCATTATACTTAGTCATGTGATAGCGGGCTACACGGACTAAGGATGATGGAGTAGTCATGTGATAGCGGGCTACACGGACTCAAGAAGGATGATGGAGGTCAATCAAGAAAGGGGGATGGAAGATACAAGATATGGACGTGAAAGAGCTTCTTGTGCTATTATCATCATTGAGCTTTATTATGGCAAATAGGTTATGACAATCCAGATATAGGTTCAACCCAAAAAGTCATTGTACCCATCTGCATGGAGATCAGACAGTCACAAACAAGGAATGCCCCAGTTCATACTAGACTCACAGTGTCCTCATATCCTTGGACAAGTCATAGCATTACTAAGAGACAATCCACAGACAACAAAACAATAGGTGAACATACCCCATCCTTGCCTTTCTAGTCTAATACATCCTAGAGATAGAATCTCTAGTCAGAGACATCCTGGAAAAGCTAAAAGACATGTCACCAAAAAGATAAAATCAAAAGAAAATCAAGACCTGACACCAACATCCATTGCAGTCCTCAATTTTAGTGTCTCTTGTCACTTGTATAAGTCTATTTGATTGTAGTCACAATGTTTTCATTCACAAAAGGATAGATAGCACTGAACCATAATATTGTCTGAGTCTATTGAAAGATTTGATTTGTTGAAGCCCATTGTTGTTGTTACATCTCATCCGAAACTGACTGAATCCATGAAACTAATACTTTATTGCAAAGGAGGTGAAACTTTATTGCGGATTTGTGATGCAAGTGTTGCTTTATTGTGGATTGTGCACGAGTAGACTAAAGAAAATAGGAAGAAATTGTACTCCTTGAAACATGTGATGCTCTTAGTTCCATACCTGTCACTATACTTAGGATTCACCTTAGCCATATATAGGAGCTGATTTATTATGGATGAAAAGGGATGGAAAGGAGGGATTATTATGAATGGCTAACCAATCTTAGGTAGATCAATAATAAGCCATGATGGGAATGGGTAAGTTTATTATGGATGGATAGGTTGTGAGTGTGTGTAAAGTGAAGGGATGATATTGAATCCTGAAGGAGGGAGGAGCAATGTCTCTACGCATGGTGCCAGTAACCTAGTTTTCACCATGGTACTTGCCCAGGGCGCCACTGAAGTGGTTTTTACCGTTGGATGAATTTATTTCTCTTTACTTTTTTCGATTTTTCAATTTTTATATGTCATAAGGTGCCTGTTTGCCAGGTTTTCACAAAGTAACGATTTTTTTTTTGAATTTAGGATATTCTGAAGAGCTATGTGTAAAACCTGCAAAGGTGCATGTTGTTGATTGGATCCTACAAAGGTTCTCCATCTGGTGTCGAAAGCTGATACGCACCGGATCCATAAACTGTTGTGATGATGTAAGGACCAAGCCAATTCGGTTCGAACTTTCCCTTCTTCTCTCTATCTTGCTGATTTTTGGGATTTTCCTTGAGAACTAAGTCACCTACCTCAAATAGATGAGGCCTAACCTTATGATTGTAACTATGACTCATTCTTTGTTGATAAGCCTTGAGGTGATTAAAAGTAGTTTGTCTTCGTTCATCCAATAGCTCTAGTTCTTGTAAGCGAGAGACCCTGTAGTCTTCGTCACTAATAATGTTGTGCAAAGAGACTTGCAAAGATGGTAACTCAACCTCAATAGGAAAGATAGCTTTGGTGCCATATACAAGTGAATAAGGTGTGGCTCATGTCACTGTGCGAACACTTGTGCAATAAGCCTAAAGTGCGGGATTTATTTGGATGTGCTAATTTTGGCCTGTGTCGTCGACTATCTTTTTAAGGATTTTAAGATGGTTTTATTAGATGCCTCAGCTTGACCATTACCTTGGGGGTAACATAGAGTGGAGAAGTGATGGGTAATATGGAAGTGATCACAAATTTCATGAACATCCTGGTTCTTGAAGGGACATTCGTTATCGGTGATGATGGAAAGAGGAATATCGTACCAGCAAATAATATAGTTAAGGATGAATGTAGCAATCTATTTTCTAGTGACCTGTGTAAGAGGCACGGATTCAATCCATTTTGTGAAATACTCTATTGTAGTGATAATGAATTTGTGGCCATTGCAAGGAGGGTGAATCTTGCCTATGAGATCGAGTCCCCACTAACAAAAGAGCCAAGGAGTCACAATCGGTTGAAGTTCTTGTGCTAGTGCATGAATAAGGTCTCCATGAATTTCACATTGCTTGCATTTCTTGACAAACTGATATGAATCTTTTTCCATACTGGGCCAATAATATTCAGTCCTGATGAGTTTCTTGGCTAAGGTAGGACCACTAGAATGTGGACCATGTATACCTTCATGAACTTCATGTAATGCAATCTGAGCTTCGTCCCCTTCTAAACATATAAGAAGAGTGCCATCTAGACCTCGACGGTAAAGGATATCGGCTAAAATGACATATCGGGAAGATTGCAAATGAAAGTACTACGTTGGTTGTTGGATAAGTCAGAGGAAGGATAATGTTGTGAAGGTATGTGAAAATGGAACCATATAAATGGGAATCAGGACCAACAACACATATCATCTTAGTAGGAGTGATCTCATATGAGGGAACCAAAAGGTTATCCAACAAGAACCCATAGCGGGTTTCATTATGAAGTAGATCAATCAGCGAGGCAATAGTGGCCATGGCATCCATAGCTCGATTTTGTTCTCTTGGTATCTGCTCAAAGGTTATCTTTATGAAATATTGCTTGAAATCATCTACCATTTTCTTGTAGGGTATTAATTTTTCATGCTTTGTTTGGTAGTCATTGGTTGCTTGACGACTTACAAGTTGAGAGTCCCCAAAAACATGAAGTTCTTGGATCTTCCACTGAACTGCAATTTGTAATCCAGTTGTTAATGCCTCATATTTTGCTATATTATTAGTGCAAAGAAATGACAATCAATATGATTTTGGAATGGAATCCCCTTGAGGTGTGATATAGAGGATGCCAGCTTCTGCACCATGTTGCATGTACGAGCCATCAAAGTACAGTTGCCAAGGCTTTGTGTGTGATACCGTCAAGATGGATTCATCTGGAAACTCTGAAGTTAGAGGAGCATCATCTATCATGGGTGCATATGCCAACTGATCTGCAATAGCTTGTCCCTTTATTGCTTTTCTTCCCACATATTCAATGTCGAATTTACTCAAGATCATCACCCATTTGGCTAGTCTGCCAGTAAGCGTCGCCTTATTGAGAAGATACTTCAATGGATCTATCCTTGCGACCAGTTTAGTTTTATGAGTTATCATGTAATGTCGTAATTTTTGCGAAGAAAAAACCACAACAAGACACACACGCTCAATTGGTGTGTAGTTAAGGTCATAACCAACCAAAGTACGACTGATGTAATAGACTGCCTTTTCTTTGCCTTCATCATCTTGTTGCACCAAGAGTGCCCCCAGTGTTGTTTGTGTAGCTGATATGTAGAGTAACTAGGGTTGTTTTGGAACTGGTGGCATCAAGACTGGTAGATTCAGAAGATAATCTTGGAGTATCTAAAAATCCTATTGATAGTTATCATCCCATTTGAATTTGATGTTTTTGTGAAGCAATTACTAAAAAGGATGACATTTATCTACAAGTTGTGTTATGAATCTTCTTATGGACTGGAGTCTTCCTTGTAAAGATTGAAGTTGACTGATATTCCTTGGTGGTGGTATTTCTAATATAGCTTTGACTTTTTTTGGATCAACTTCAATTCCTCTTTTTGAAACAATGTATCCAAGGAGTTTCCCAGAGGTTACTCCAAAGACACACTTATTGGGATTGAGTCTTACTTTGTATTTTTCTAACTGATCAAAAATGACTGAAAGGATGTCCAAATGTGTGTCTCTATCCAATGATTTTATCAAGAGGTCATCAACATAATCTTCTACAGTTACGTGCATAAGATCATGAAAAATAGTAGTCATCTCTCTATGGTATGTAGCGCCTGCATTCTTTAGCCCGAAGGGCATGACATTCCAGAAGAAAGTACCCTAGGGACAAGAAAACATTGTTTTGTGCTGGTCCTCAAGTGCAATTTTTATTTAGTTATAGCCAAAAAATTTGTCCATCAAAGATAACATCGCATGCCCTGCTATGAGATCCACTATCAGGTCTATGTTTGGCAATGGAAAGTCCTGCTTAGGAAAAGCTTTGTTGATGTCTCTAAAATCTGTACATATTTTGATGATGCGATATGGCTTACTGACTGGTACTAAGTTGGAGATCCATTCAAGATAATCAATTGGTCTTATGAATCCAACATCTAACAATTTTTCAAGTTCCACTTTTACTAATAATGCCACTTGTGGATGCATCTTTCTTAATTTTTATTTTACTAGTTTTGTTCCTGGCTTAACTGTCAAATAACACATTACTAGATCAGGATCCAGTCCAGGCATATCGACATATGACCATGCAAAATTGATTTATCATTCTATGAAGAAACTTATGAACTTCGGTCTTTCTCTTTCTGTCAGAGATTGTGCCAGGAATATGTTATGTGGAATCTCTTATGTACCAATGTTCATTTTGATAGTCTCCTCTACTAACATGGATGATATTTCTTCATATGATGTCGGGAGAATGTTGAGCCTTCCATCTTCGGGCACCTCAGAGAGGTTTTCACCCTCAGATACGTCCTTTCTTTTTACTTTTTTGGGGTCGGATAGTGCCACAATGTGGTTTTCATCGTAAATCCCATGATTTATTTTAATTTTTACATTTTTGCGACTAGAAGGCCCAACACTCGCACCAAAATATGCCACGCTGTTGAGTTCTATAGTGTATCTTGCCTTATGGTCCCCAAGCAGAAGATCATCTCGTATGCCTAAATAGTCGATGAAAGCCTCATCATTTTGGAATGTGTCTAATTGCACAAGTCCTTCATGGTCCCAATCAATAAGTTGGTGGTGAACAAGGGGAAGGCCATCAACATTTTCAAAGTCAGCAGGAGTAAGGGTGAAGATATAGTTATATTCAGGTATATCAATGTAGTTGTTGAGGTCATCGCTAACACTCTCCTCATCTATCTCGATCGTGAATGAGTCCAAATTGTCATCACTAAAAGTGCATTCAAGAATGGGTGTCCTCATTCTCCGCGATTTCGACCTAGAACCTAAAAAAAAGACTATGTGGAATCCTTAGGGGTTGTTTCTTGACCAACTCTAAATTTTCTATAAAATTCCTCTTCTTCGCTGGGTTCACCTGGTTCTCTGAATGTCTCAGTGAGTTCATAATCACTGGATGATTTGTCCAAACCCCATTCCCATCCATTGGAGTCAGTGGAATAGCGACTCTCTTATTGGTCATTGGAATTTTTTATTTGCAATGCTTCTTTTGATTTTCAAGTGTTTACCCTGGAAGGTATGAAACCAAGACCTTTCAAGCACTGATTTTTAAATGTCAATTATGGTTGCAAAGGTGGACTGATACCTTCTTTTCTTAAGCCAAGAGGACTTTTACCATCGTACCCAAACTTTTGTAGGATCTTGAATCCATTGCCATATTTTCACATGGTATCTTGATGTGATCTCGTGTATCATCTTCAAGGTCTCTGTAAAGCATTTTGTATAAGTCTTCTTCTTCCATTTCACTCCACTTTTGGAATATAGTAGGATTGCATTTTAGTGTGATGATAAATACCCGTTTAGAAGGATGTGGTCGTCCATATTCTTTTGGTGAATTCATAACTTGCCGCAAGCACATGGTTTGATTTAGAGTGTATTCACCAATGCCTTTATCCTGATATTTCCTTTTAAGCTCACCTTGCTCAAATGTTGAAGGTTTTTAATGACTCAGGGTCAATATATGCAGATAATGGGATAGCCTCTCTATTAATTGGAATTATTGTCTCAGCTTTTGGCCTCAAATTATTGCAGTATATAAATGGATTAGGATCACCATACTGTAACTTCAACTCCATTATGAGGAAACTTAATGCATTGATGGTACGTAGATGGGACTACTCTCATCTCATGAATCCACGGACATCCTAGCAATATGTTTTATGTAAGATCGAGGCCTAGGACTTGACAAACCACATCCTTTGTAACTGGTCCTACTCTGAGAGGTAAGGTGACTGTGCCCTTGGATGAACGCTCTTTGTCATCATATGCCTTAATGGTAGTTTTGTTTGTAGCATTCACGACTTTATCTAAATATCCCAATTGTATTATTGTGTTCAAAGTACATATATTGAGACCAACTCTTCCATCTATCAGGACTCATTTTATGTGATGTTTGTGCAGGAAGGATTCAATGTGTAAAGGTGCATTATGTGGTTGGCTTTCGGAGGCGTCGTCAGCTTCAATGAATGTAAGGGAATGTGGAACGGAAAGGTATCCCACCATGGCTTGAAACTGGTCCATGTTCAAATCAATGGGTACAAAGGTCTCTCTTAGGACTTTGTCAAGTATAGCTTTATGCGAAAGGGAGATATGCAACAATTGTAGGATTGAGATAAGTGCAGGTGTCTTCCCTAACTATTCTACTAGGTCGTACTCAGGTTTGGCTAATGAGGAAGTGGTGGTTTTAGCTAGAGTACCTTGCAGGGTGACCTTACCTCTACGAGTTGTGACATTACATTCAGAGGTAGATTCAGAATAAGGTCCACTACCTTTTAGGACAACTTTGGCTCTTTGAGTAGAACTTTCAGGCATTTTGTCCTTTATGATAATAGTAGAAACATAGTTGTCCATCGAAATGTCATTAACGGTTGAATCATAATCATAGGACACTTTGGTATAGTTAGCTTTATCATTTGTGGCTTTGGATTTTCCCTTGTCATGTTTAGGGAATGGTTCCTTAAACATCTCATGTTCTTGATTGGATGCATGTCCCTCAATCTCAATGTCACCTCTATCAATAAGATCTTGTATAATGTTCTTCAAACAATGGCAATTTCCAGTTTTATGTCCCTTGCTCTTGTGAAATTCATAATACTCATCATCATTCCACCAATTTGGTTTGAATTTTGGCTCATATGGAGGATTGTCTAGAATTGTTATTATCTTGTTTTCCACTAGCTTCCTAAAAGATGACTCAAGTGGTTCTCCCAATGGAGTGTATTTCCTTCATGGTTTTGAAGTTTCTTGAGTACTTACTTGGTTGTTTGTAGAAGAACTTGATCCTGAAAGAAATATTTTTGGCATCACCGTGTTAGCATCAGCAACGCCATCATTTACTGTGTTCTTGTTCTTGTTCCAAAATCATGGCTTGTCCTTTTCTTTAAAATCTTCTTTATTTTCTTTAAATATCTTGATGATACCTTGCTCAATTAAGACCTTCTTTGTTGCTAAGCCTTTCTCAATGACGTCCTTGAAAGTGGACAAACAAGATTTCCTCAAGCCATAACCAATTTCTCTATTGACATTTTGTGTAAACATCTCTACCATTTGTTTTTGTGGAATTTCGCAAGAGCATCTACTGGCTAAATTCCTCCATCTTTGTAGGAATGATGAAAATGACTCCCCATCTTTCTATTTAGTGTTGCACAAAGTGGTAACTGATATACCTGTCTCTATGTTATATGAGAAATGTTGTATGAAATATTTTGCTAGATTACCCCATGACTTAATTTTAGGTGGAAGTTGGGAGAACCATTCCATAGCTTGTTCACCTAAGCTTTGTGGGAACAATCTCATCAAGTATGTTTCTTCTGCTACTACCTCAATGCAAGCTCTGAAAAATTGTCTTATATGTGCCTTAGGGTCTCCTTTGCTTCTGTATTTATCAAAATTTGGTGTCACGAAGTGTGTAGGAAATGGAGGCATTGGAATGCTTTTATCAAATGGATAGGGACATATATCTCTCATTGTGTAAGTTGGTTTTGGTGTATTGATGTCCTCCATCTTCTTTTCTAAGTCCTTTATATGTTCCAAATTGTTTTTGGGCGGAGACCGACTTCTTGGACCATATTCTATGCCTGAGCCACCAGGTGGAGGAGGAGGATACTGCATATATGGATGGTATTGATCGTAAACATGCTCAAATGGAGGAAGTCTATAATGATACTACGTATAGGAAGCACCTGGTATAGAGTTATAATGAGGAATGAAATATCTGCTTTGTCCATGCATATCATATTCTATAGGCATGTCATGAGTTTGTTCTTGTGTAGTGCCCCCAAATTTGACACGGGGTTTTCTTGTGTCCAAATTTTGAACATGCCTCTAGATATCCAATTGCATTTGAGGTTGGTCCTTAGCATTGGTATGTGATTGAGTGTATTTATCCACATAAGATTTCCATAAAGGTCTGTGTAGATGGAGTTGTTCATGAGATGTTCTTTCGTGAGTATCATAAGCTTGACCATGTGTATTTGGGATCTCAGGTTTTTGAAATAAGGATGATGGTGACTTAGGCATGAAATGTGGTCCTCTAGTACCTCCACTATTAGGTCTCCTTTGATCCATGTTGAGTTGACTTTCTTGAGTAGGTCGATTCTCCACTATTTGGGACATGTCAAAATCATGAGGTATCTTAGCTCCACTTTGTGCCATCACTTGTAAGAAATATTGTCTATCTCTTCTCATGATCTCCTCAACCAATCTATTAAAATGGGGATCCATGAAAGAGTCTTCCACTTTTGCTGAATGTACTGAAATATTGTCAACATTGTCATTTTGTGCATCATTGTTGTTTGTATCATCCATGTTCTTGATATTCTGAATGTTTCTATAGATGTCCATGTCAGGTAATGTGGTATGATCATAATTGAAAAATATATCATTGTCATACTCATAGCCACTCATGTTTGCGAACTCTTGAGCCTCTTTAGCTTCTCTCCTAGATTTTTGGGAATGGGTTTCAACCATGAACTAGGTCTTGACCAAGATGTGTGAGACTAGATGAAAATGGAAAGAGTATGGAAGACCAAGAGTTGGATGGAATGTAAATGAATCTAAAGTGTACTTGCAAATGTCCCAAGTGTAAGACCAAGTATGTATGTAGTAGAGTAGTTTTGACTTCCAAAGAGATGATAGATCTCTTGATGAGGTAAGTTGACCTTGACTCCATGTAAGACTAAATGAGACCCAAAGGTGATAGACCTTGATGAAGGACCACTTAGCAAAATGTTGTTGTATATATTGTATCGACAAAGCAAGATGAGGACAAGCAAGTGACCTTTTGACTCAAGTGTAGACAAATGTGAATGTAATGCAAGGTGTAAAGCAATGATGGACTTTGTGAGACCCAAAAATAGGTTGAATGCTAGATGAAAACCCGGAGAAATAACCTAGGAAGCTCAAGAATTTTGAAACTGATTGCTCTTGTTTGCTGGACTGTAGATTTTTTCTAATACTGAACACAGATGGGCCTATATACTTTACAAACGTGGTTACCCAACACAGACGTGATTAGACACTACACAGACGCGTTTCTGAAGAGTTTTGTGAATGCAATTGGTTATGATAACACAAACATATTTTTGTCCTACACAGACGCGGTTACAGGACACAAATGTGAATCTATTAGACATAGACACGTTTCCAAAATCTGAGTGCAATTTTTCCAATTTGTGAAGTTTCTATTGTGACCAAATTTGAATATTTGACTGTTTTTCGTGACAAAAGGACACAATATTTATGAGGACTCTATATTTGCAGGTGTTTGGACTCAAAATGACTCAAAAGAAAGTGTGTTGTTTGATGTAAAAATATTTTGCATACACTTGAAGACACAAAAGACACAATGTTTTGATGTTTGGTCTTGAATGTTTGAAAGTTTAAAAGAAGACAAGCACAATTCTTATGGTTGGCCAGGAAAATAGTTGTTGATCCCACATGGGGTTTCCTCCAAGGCTACGCTATTCAAAGCAGATACTTAGATGATTGACCCCACTGCTCCACCCTCGGCACTCACTTCTCTGGGGCAGCCAAGGACCAGTCCCCACGAAAACTCTCCGTGGTGAACTTTATATCTCTACTAAGAACCATATGTGTGTGGGCCACTCCAGAGGTCCGACCTCCTGCCCTAACAACTAGAAGGATTTTGGGTTTCTAATTAAAAAAAGTGCTAGTAAGGGCATCTGCTTGTGTGGCCATACATGTGACACTTTCAGCTTTGTAAATACAGAAGGCTCCCAGCCAGTAGGGGTTACACCCTACTGCTGATCAAATAAATTTGATCAAACGGTTTATGGGGAGACATAGTGTTAGTATGAACTAATCAACACACGTTACCCATGGCTTTCACCATGGATACAATTTTTTATAGTGGTTCGGAAGAGGTGCGTTTTCCTCGCTACCACTAGGGTCGTTCCCTCCTCACTAGTAGTCCTAGTGACCACACAGGGAGGTAGGCCCTCTCGAGATTAAACACAAAGAGCCTATTGCTCGAGAAACAAAAGATACTGGTCCAATTTTAGTGCACCAATTGAAGTCTTTGCTAGTCTATGAAAACAAAGCAAGCAATGAAAATTAAAAGAAAACCCTTGCCAAGATTTTGCAACAAAGGTTTGTTAGTAGTTTGGGTTGTTTCAAATGATTACCTCTTCCTGCAAGCAAGCAAGTTAGGTAAATTTTAGATCCAAAAGACTTTGTGAAATAGGGGCCTTCGACAATGTGATTTGCTTCAAAGACAAGCTGCACCAATTTGTTAGCTAGATCACAAGATATTAGCTCGAATAAATTAGACCTGAAATAAAAAATGACGAAAATGAAACCCTAAATAACAAAACAAAAACTGAAAAAATTGCAAAACCGAACACAGATGCAATTATATGCCACACAGACGTGATTTTGCAATACAGACATGGTTCTGCAACACAGACATGGTTAAAATTCGCACATATGCGATTATGCAACACATACGCGGTTGAAATTCACATAGACACAATTATATCAAGCAAAGGCGGTTCTGCGATCTGGAAAAAAAAATGTAAATATTATCAGAGACACAAGCGCGACTAAAGGGCACGCAGACGCGGTTGAAAAATAAAAATGCGATTTCAGAATGTGCATACGCGAAAAGTTGAAATGTTGTCGAAAAATGTCAGATCTGCAACTTCAAAAACACAAAATCTGCAACAAAAGATGTTAAGTACAAAAGGGACAAGAGTCCCACAGGGCGTGCAAAAATATATACGGTGAAAATGGATAGATAAAAACAATAATATTGAAAGACCAAATGAATTCAACCTCAAAACCCTAGCCTAACAACAACAAAGATCCACCATAACATCTGAAGATTACCTAAGACAATGTAAATCAACAAAATCACAAAGATTATACCATCACATGTCCACTAGGGTTTGAATCTTCATTCTTCCTATCTCCATTGATCTTGCTTGATATATTTGCTCTCAGATTTTATGTGTTCACAAGAGCTCAACAAAAACGAAAATGTGGTTGCAAGTAGACTTGATTGCATATGAAATTTTGAATGCATAGTTGAGGGTTGATAATGAAATAAGCATCTCCTTATATAGAAGACACTTTAGAAAATGGAGGGATAAGATTAAGAGGTGTAAAAGATAGATGGTCGGTTGGGATTAGAGGGTAGGTAGATGAAATAATAAAATAATGAGAGGGTAGGTAGTGTAGGTATTAAGAGATGAATGACATGTGTCATAAGTAGAAAAGGTTAATGAATTAATTAAATAAATAAAGATTTATTTAATTAATAGAAGAAGTAGGATCAATTAAATAAATAAAAGTTTTTATTTAATTTAGGGGAAGGACAATTTAAATAAATAAAAGGATTTATTTAAATAAGGAATAAGGCTAGAAGAGGATAAATGAATTAATTAAATAAATAAAGATTTATTTAATTAATAGAAGAATTAGGCTTAAAATAATTAAATAAATAAAAATATTTATTTAATTAGACAAGACAATTTAAGGTGTCTACAGTTTCTTTTTTGATTTCTAACTCTAACTTAATGTTTCATGTGTGTGTTTGATGTTGGTTGAGTCTTTGTTGCAAGTACCACACTTTCTAGCACATAGGAATGTTTGTCAAATGTGAAGAATGGATAAGTTTGTTAATCTACTCTTGGCAAGAAAACATCAAGTATAGTAAACACATTGGCCAAGTGTGCCACTCAATAATGAGTGTGTAAGTGATGGGGGCCTAGATTAGCCCTAATTGATTTTACGGGTATAACACAAATGAAAACACTTGAAGACAACAGAACTTAGGCTGGAGAGTGGAAACCACTTGATAGGCCCCTCGCATAAGCAATACCTCACTCAGGCAGACAAATAGAGATTCTGGTAGCACTAGCTCCATTCCACATCACTCACTTCTTAGGCATACCAGATTCTCTTAGCCCAAAGATCCAAGGATCTATTACATGGGGAATTTATGTCTCATCCTGAGCAGACTCATGAGGAGTAACTTTGAGGTATGGTCCGCATCCCCTGCGTTATCAAATGTAGGATTTTGGCTACTATAACTGGTGTCTCTAGTGTAATTTCTGAAGGATCGCCAATCCAATGAAATATTCTCGAAGCAAGCCACTTGAGGCTCTAACTGAGCTTATCGGTGCAGGGAAGGCTCTCACATACATTGAATTCACTCAGCACTCCAGCCGCCTAGCCAACTTATTTATATAGCGGCTCGGAAAAATCACTCAAAATCGTGTTGGGAGAGTCAATATCCTTGATGTGTCCCAATTCAAGATACTCTTGTGGGGTGATGAAATCCCCAATCAAGAAATACCCCTCAACTACTAAAATGAAAAAGAGAGTGTTGTTGATCACTCATTCTCTTACACCCAAGATCTGTGAAGGCAAGGGGAGAGGATACTAGAGTGAAATGGTGGTTCCACTCAACATTAAATGTGCAAGCGCACCATGGACAAAAAACACTTGTTCATTTTAGTCCCACATATATATATGATTTTCTAACTAAAAATACAAAAAAAAAACAATCTACATTAGTGAGAAAAATAATGTCTTGGACAAGCGTGTTGTAGCAAAAACAGTCAGTAGCCTTAAGATATTGCCTTGGACAAGTGAAATAAGCTTGCAAAAACTCAAAATTTTGATTAGTAACCCAAAATCCTTAAGGATACAGCGCAGGTGTTGATCCATAGGCGGACGCGTTGAAGTGCCTGTGTATGCGTTAAAGTAGGTTTGCACGGCTAACAAAATAGAAAGCAGGAAATTTTGAATTTAAATTCAAAATTTTAACTAACTCGCATATGTTGAACTATATAGCAGGCGCAGGCACTAATGTGCATGCACCAACGTTGCACAATAGAGAGCTAGCAGTAATGGTTAACCAAATTCAAAAATTCAAAAATTGAAAAAAGGCGGGCTTGTGGGCTCAGCGGAGGCACTGAACCAAAGTGCAGGCGCTGATTCACTTGCACAGGCGTTGATTCGCCTGTGTAGGCATTGATTCACCTGTAAACCCGAATATCTAATGAATGTCCTAAAATTAATGAAAAACAGACTAAAAAGCTATCCTAGAATTATTTTTAGGTCTTTTTTTACTGTTTTTTGTGATTTTTTTACTAAGAAAAAGCAAAAGAAATGGAATCTAAGCTCTAAATACAAGTATCAAGAGACACTATGGCGGACGTGCTAATTGGAAAAACCTGCAAAATGACGCTTAGAAAAATTTAAATTTTAAATCGATCACGATGTTTTATAGCGGACGCGTTGAACCAATGAGGTGGATGTGTTGATTTGTAGTCTAACGTGCTGAAGTGGAAAACTGCAAGCTAAAAACACTAAAAAATTACACAAATTTTAGAAATCGGGACGTGGGTCCCATTGGGCGTGCCAAAATGAACCAAGGGAAAAACGCAAGCAAGGTTAAATGATTAGCTTAAATCATAATAACACAAGAAACCAAAGAAAAAGTATAAACAAATAAATTATACCTTGCAAGAGAGGGTTCTCTCTTGTTCCTTTGATTTGGACTCTTATTGAAGTCAAAAATTGTGCCCCTCCTTGACTTGTTTGGATTGGTCCAATTTTGGGATGTGGGTTGCTCTCCAATTTTGCACAAGTGGCTAAGTGGTGGATTAATGGATGCAAGATGGATAGATGAAGGGGATTGCTATGAATGCTAAGTGATAATGGATACTTAATTGAATATAATATGGATGCACAAATGAGGATTCTAGAGTTATTAGGCCAACATAAGATTACTTGAATTGGAGATGGAAAATGAAGGGGAGGAGACCCCAATTTATAGATTTGAGAGAGGATGAATGGACGGTCAAGATTGAAGATGGATCAAGGGTAGAGATTGAAGGAGAGGGAGCACATGGATTGAGAGGACACGAGGTGACAAGTGTAGAGACCGATAGATTTGCCATAAAGGCATTTCTGGTCTCTACACTCCATAATGTACATGGGGAATAGATCTTTAAGTACATTGGGAAGACAAAAAGGAATTAAAAATTCCCAAAATATTTGATGCATGGGGGAAAGAAATAAGAAAAGGAGTTTAAAATTCCTTGGGAAGGTGAGAGGCATAGGAGAATGTGAGATTTTTAAATCCTTGAAATGACCCAATTAGATGCATTTAAGGTTGGAAGGTGATGAAGGGACAAGTGGACTTAGCCATTTATGGTTATTGGTTGACTTGGTGGCTAATCGTGGAGATTAGCCACTAGCAAATGATTAAGAAGATGATTACGTGAGATAATGAGAGATTAGAGGACAAGTGGGATTTGTAGGATGATTTGACAAGAGGAGAGAGAATGAGTGGAGGAATTAAAAAATTGAAGAATGATGTCAAGCATAATTATGAGGGATTCTAGAAGAATTAATTAGGTTGATGAGGAATTAGAGAAAGCGATTTGTAGGAATCACATTACTAAGTTAATTAGTTGTCATTAATTAACTAAAGGGGGGTTTGGAAGAATTAAATAATTAGATAACCTTAGAAGAATATAGAATAATTGTTTTATTAAATAAATCTATTAACTGGACTGTACTGATAGGATTAATTAAATTTAATTTAATTAATACTGAGAAGAATAAAGACTAGCATGATTAAATAAATTAATTTTGTAGAAAGGATAAAATTAATTAAATATTTAATTTAATTAATTTTGGATGTCTATAGATTCGATTATACAACTTGTTGATCAAGTATTTGGGAGAAGAAAGTCTAAAGAGGATCGATAGAACATTGGGCAAAGTAGATGAAAAGATTATAGAGAATGACTCATATCTGTATGCAAGGTTAAGATTGCGGTTGTGAAGCAAATGCCATTCGTTATTCGGTTAAAATCAGTGGATCAAATCTAGAATCAACAAATTGAGATCGAGGAACCCAAACAATGATGCGACCATTACAGTAGCAATATGCACGTTCAGGAGGATTGCAGATTGTATGTTAGGCCGACCACAAGATGGGCTCCAAGATATGTAAAGGAACAAAGGAATGAATTGGGTGTTTAGTCTCAGAAGGAGAACCCATCTGCCTCATCCAAAGCATTAGTTATTGCGGATCCTACTTCGAAAGGAAAGTGTGTGATAGGGGATCCTTCAGGGGAAGGGCAAAATTGTCCTGTAGTTGGATTTGACAAAGACACAGTAGGAGATAGAAACATCTCGGTTCCCTCTAAGGGGCTCTCGGATGTGGAGAATGAATTTAGTTTGTCGTCTAAAGAAGACTTGGAAATTGAAGATGAGTTGGACGTTGTTGATCCTAGGTGTATTAGCCAATCAACTAATATTCTTTTGGACAGATCAAAGGGAAACATAGGAAGGAAGAGTAATAAGCAAATCAGAGAGGATAGGGCTTAGGGAAAAGGTATTGTTAGAATCTTGGATTTATGAAAAGGTCCAAGGGAGGTGATGCCTCCCTTGGGAAGGCATGAAGATCCTTACTTAGAACGTTAGGGGTCTCTCGACCCCTAACAAGAAATGATTGGTTAAGCATTTTTTAGAGAATTCCTCTAATGAAATGGTATTGTTGCAAGAAACCAAGCTCAATCTGGATAAAGCTTTGAGTTTTGTTCATTTTTCTTGAAATGGGAAGGTTGTTTTTGGGAGTCCAAAGGCTCGGTGGGGGGCCTAGGCATATTGTGGAATCCTCATACTGTCAAAATCTCTCTTACTGAGATGAATGGTTATTAGATGATTTGCAGAGTGGAGATTTTGAGAGGTGATCTACAATTCCCCTTAATCAAAATATAAGACCCAAGCAGAACAGAGGACAAGGCAAAAGTTTGGTTAGAAGTTTGAGACAGGCTTCAATCTCTGGAGAAAGACAAAGTTATTGTGGTAGGCGATTTTAATGTCGTTTTAGATCTAGAAGATAAAAAAGGTGGCCTAACGAAATTCAATAGGGTAATGGAAAATTTTAGAAATTTTGTAAATAGTAACGGATTGGCTAATGTGATTGCTAACAATGTTGTATACATGTAGACTAACAGAAGAGTCTATTTCACTAGGATTTCAGAGAGACTGGATAGGTTCTTCATTGGCAAGACTTGGTTGGAAGGACATTAGTTACTTTCAACCTCCATAATGCCTTATTCAGGTTCTGACCACTTCCCTGTCCAATTGGTGTTGGACACGGGGCATCCCAAATAGAGAGTTTTAAGTTTCTCAACATGTGGTGAAGAGACAAGAACCTCTTGGATCTTATGAAGTCTTGGTGGGAAGAGAGTAATCGCTTTGTAGGGACACCCAGCTTCCGTTTTGTTAAAAGACTTCACTTTATTAAGGAGAAAATTAAAATGTGGAATGTGGAATCATTCAAGAATATTTTTGCAGAAAAATTTAGGATAGAAGGGGAGCTCACATCACTCAACGAGGTGGTGATGAAATCGGGCATGATAAATCTGGAGTTTGAATAGGAAAAGGCTCTTAGGGATGGATTGACATAGATCCTTAGAAGAGAGGAGATCTTCTGGAAAGAAAAGTCTAGGGAAATGTGGATATCAGAGGGAGATGCTAATACAAAAAAATTCACTCCTCTGTCAAAGCTAAGAGGTCCCTCAATAGAATCACTCGAATTTGTGACGAGTCGGGAGATTGGTGTTCGACTGAGGTAGCTATAGATGAATTAAGAACTAAACACTTTATTAACATCCTTGGTTTTGGACAAGCGGTCGGGCCAGTGGACAATAGTTTATTCGACATAATTCATGAGGAGGTTTCTAGTGAGAACAATGATAATTTTATCAAACCTTTCTCAATCCAAGAAGTTAAGGAGGTAACATTTGGACTTCATCCCAATAAGGCTTTGGGGCCCAACGACTTCACAACGGGAGTGTATCAAAGATGTTGGGATTTTATGGTCCTAGATATTTGGAAGGTGGTAGAGGAATTTAGGAGGAAGAGGAGGTTTGTACATGAGATGAATAACACTATTATTGTATTTATCCCCAAAAAATAGAACTGCGAGAACATGACAGACTATCGTCCCATATCACTTTGCAATACAATTTACAAAATCATCTTGAAGGCCTTTTCTACGGTACTTAAGAAGATCATGCACAAGTTCATCTTGGAGGAGCAACACAGATTCACTCCAGGTAGAGAGATCTCAGACAACATTAGCTTGGCGGCAGAGACAATTCACTCCATGAAGATGGATAACACTGAAGGTATGCTAGTAAAGTTAGATGTCAGTAAGGCTTATAACCGAGTGCTTTGAAGGTTTTTGTTGAATGTTCTTAGTAAATTAAGATTTCATAAGAAATAGATTAAATGCATTAGTCATTGCATTTCTTCTATGCATTTCTTTGT
Organism: Cryptomeria japonica; assembly: GCF_030272615.1. Classification (NCBI taxonomy): domain Eukaryota; kingdom Viridiplantae; phylum Streptophyta; class Pinopsida; order Cupressales; family Cupressaceae; genus Cryptomeria; species Cryptomeria japonica. The sequence goes on along the minus strand of NC_081406.1, from coordinate 27,399,997 downwards.
ATTAGTTAATGGGGCAATTAGTGTTTTTTTCCTGCTACTAATGGCCTGCGACAAGGAGATCGCTTGTCACCCTCTTTTTTTGTGCTTATGGTGGAAGTCTTGGGGAGAAACATCAAGAGGAAATGCAGATTGGGAATTTTGAAGGGCATCCAGGTGCACATGGAGATAAAACCAGTATCACATTCCCAATTTGTGGATGATAACATCCTCTTCGGTACTACTACAAAACAAGAAGCCAAGGCAATTAAAGACATGTTTGATGCTTATGCGACTGCTTCAGGACAATGTATGAATAAGGATAAATCCCATATCTATTTTGTCAATGCAGGGAAAATATTGTAGAATAAGATTACTAATATATTGAGGTTCCAGACAGGTTTCTTTCCTATGAAATATTTGGGGGTTCCCCTGTTCCTAAGCTGCAATGACAACTTGTTGTGGGAAGACAACATAAATAAATGTCAGGCTAAAATAGAAATGTGGAAGAATAAATGGCTTTCTCAAGCTGGTAGGATACAGAGGATTCAATTTGTATTATCAGCCATTCCCATTTACAATATGTCTTGCTTCTGGGTACCAGTCTGAGCTTGTGGGGGGTTAGATGGTCTTCTGAAAGCGTTTCTATGGGAGGGTTTGTAAGACATCAAGAAGATCCCTTTGATTAATTGGGACACAATGTGTTTACTCAAAGAGGAAGGTGGTGCAGGATTGAGAAAGATGAATCTCCAAAATTTGGCACTGGGGCAAAACTGGCCAAGAAGATATACAAATTTCCTCAGAAACCTTGGTGTAAAATCATGAGATGTAAATATATGGATTCAGAAGACCCTGAAAGGATCTTCACCTTGGCTAACACTACCTCTAGTTCAGCAGTTTGGAATTTCATTTGGGAGAGTAGAAGAATTATAGTGGAGCATCTTTCATGGAGAATTGGAGATGGCAGGAAGACATGTTTTTGGCAAGATTCCTGGAATGGTGAGCCAGCTCTAAAGGATATTTTTGAAGATCAGGACTGCATCCGTTTGATTGAAGAGAATATGGGAGAATATGTGGTAGATTATTTCGATGGCCCGCAGCTTAGTTCAAATCGAATTAAGTGGAAAATGATAGAGTATGGGAATGCGGAGCACTATAAAAAACTCACAAATATCCTAAGGCAGAGACTAGTTATTTTTTCAAGAGAACCGGATTCACTCATATGGTGTGCGACTAAAACAGATAACTATAAAGTCAATTTGGGTTGTGTAATCCAAAGGTACAAAGTAAGGGATAAGTTATGGCCCACCAAATTATGTTGGAACAAAAGAATTTTACCTATGGCAGACACATTCCTTTGGATAGCATTGCATGGAATAATACTGACTGGAGATAGACTAAAATCCATTAGTATTGTGGGAGAAAATAGGTGTTCAATGTGCAAAAGAGATGAAGAGTCGGCTAATCTCTTCTTTTTTGGTGTCCTTTAGCCAAGGAATGTTGTGATTGGTTGATTCACATGTTGAGATGGAGAGCAGTCAGGAATAAGAGTCTCATTGAATTCTTATTATCTTGGCCAACTCATGGAAGGAAGTCCAAGTGGGGAGACCTTTGGTTGTTGGGCCCCTCCATGATAGTGTGGTATGTATGGAAAGAACGGAACTAGAGGGTGTTCAAGGATGAGTCGAAATCCTTTGAATGTATCATTGCTAGTTTGAAAAGAGCCATTCAGGAAGTGGTGGTTGGAAAATCGTTGGGCAAAAGAATCTCTCAATATTCCAAATGGGACAGAACCATGGAAGCTATTTGGGATTTTAAAGAACTCCAACCGAGTATCTTAGTTTTGAGTAAGAGTAGGAGAGTAGGATTACATTGGATTGCCCCTCCGTCAAGGTGGTACAAATTAAATTTTTTATGGGACGAGTAAAGGGAATCCAGGATTAGTAGGTTTTGGAACAATTTTAAGAGATGAGAATGGGAGAATGATTTTTGGGATATTTGGCTTCATGAGGGTAGCCTCCAATAATGAGATGAAACTGAGAGCTTTAGAAGCGGGTTTGAAGATATACACAAGAAAGGGAGTGAGCAAGATCAAAGTGGAAGGAGACTCATTAGTGATTATTAACGAAGTCATTCATTCTAAATTTAACTATTGGAAATTGCAATATGGTCTAACAATGATTGAGAAACTTCTAGGTAACATCCCAAAATATCAAATTATTCACTTGTATCAAGAAGGTAATCAAGTTGCGGATTGGCTAGCTAATCAGGGTATCAGAAATGAAAAGGTAACAATACACGAAGAAGAGACTAGTCTGGATGCAACACTCATCGATATTTTGCGATAAGACAGAAGGGAATTCAGGCATGAGGGAATCGGATAGGTGTAGCACATCAAAGGCACTTGCAAACTGGGGAGGATCGGATAGGGATAGACGTGGCAGGTTAACATGTGATTTTGGAAAATGCAGTCAAGTTGTAGGAGTAGCCATATCCTGAGAAGATATGCGATCAGATACTTAGATGGGATAAGTTTTTGGACTGATGTAAGGCCCGAGGTGGTGAGGAAAGCTCTAAAAATTGAGATTTTTCTATAAGTAGGTGGGGGAGACATTTCTCACATCACACAGGCTAGCTCTGATAAGGTGAGGATAATGGTAGAGGTGTTCGACAACAGATGCAAATGCTAGGAGCAAGAGGATTCAGAAGTGTCTCCAGAGGAATAGGTGGCACGCCTGATTAATAAGGCCAATGAAGAGGAGAAGTCATCGGTCATGTAGATTCAGGGAATGGGGTTATGGAACAAGGGGCATGTGCATGATGGAGTGTTGATGGAGAGTCTCTTTGAGCTGATTGTGCAAGTACTAGGTCATGCGATATCGACAAACAAAAGTTAGAAGAATGGTAAGGGAAGAACTCACCTAGGCTGTCTTGAGTGCAATGGACGCTATCAAGGTCAACCCGAAAGATGGATGCAGAGTTGGCTTCTTCTACCTGAACGTAGAGGGAAAGAAAAAGAAAATGAATAAAGCCTGGAAGCTCTTTAAGGTAGACATTATTAAGGAGGGTAGTATGGAGAGCTTCGAGGCGTACATGAAGGAGAATGAACATCATGCCTGAGGAGATTGTAGGAAGGGTAGTGGATATAAGAAATGCCATCTCATATCTATATACCTGAGAGATAGATCTCTCCACTATGTAGTGTTATTTTTTTATATTAATATATGGGTACTGCCCCCTAGACAACTCTTACTTGAAAAATAAAAATAAAAATTATTAAACCTAATTAATTACTAGTATTTATCTCATTTATTTTATTTTATTATTTTCTTAAAATTGTTTAAATTACAAACTTATTATGATTTCTGATTATTTCATTTAAAAGACCATTTTTAGCCAATAGGCTATTATAACGTGGGCTTTGCCCACCGAGAAAGTCTCATGCTATCGAAAAAATGTTAAATGGTTGCCTTTATGGATATATTGCACTATCGACGTTTTCAACTTGGTAAGAAAGAGAAGAAAAGATTAAATTTGAAAATATTTGTTTCAACTGGATTATGGAAGTCAAACCCTAACCATGCTTGTGATGAATGGCAACGAAAAAGCCAATGACCATGTAATAATAAAGAGTAACATTTTTGGAAAAGAAGTAATCTGATAAATTTGAACAATAAAAGTGGTAATAATAAATAAATTATATAATTAAAAAAAAAAGATATTTATTAACTGTTCTTCATATTTCACACATAGTAATCTAATGCTTTTTGGACAGTGAGGGCTTGACACGACATCGTATTTACCCAAGCGATAATCTATAACATTGCCACACAACTATTTACATGGTGAGTTAAACTGCACCATGGCGTTAAATGGTAGATGGTAAAATAAGACCATGTTGCTTGCCGCCTCACCGCTTTCCTGGTAGAGTAAGACCATGTGGCTTGTCGCCTCACCACTTTCCTAGTGCTCATTTATGCACACCTATAGAAGATGGGAAACAAAAAATGGAGATCAACATACAGGTTGCCCTACATTATTAGGGCAGGTGAGTTATTTCAGAAATCCAGATAATTAAGGCTTCTATTAAATTTGATTGCAATTCTTTGTGAATCCAATCATAAGACCCATATCTCCATTAAACTTTGTGAATTAGATCTTGAGACCTATATATCCATTGAAATATGAATACAGGATTGCTTTAAAATAGCGGCTTATACAGATCGAGGAACTATGCTGCAATCCAGGTATTTATCATTGTACTGAATTTATTTTAATCATTGTCCAAACCTTTATATTATGTGCGAATAAACTTGTCGACAGTATATGCAATTTTATTGCTTCTCTGAATTGCACAAAGAATGTTTGTTGATAAATTATGTTTTTTGTAGATGTTATCTGTTAATTTCCAATGGAAAATAAATAGTGAGATTTCAAGAGATCATGATTAAACATATAGAGTAAAATTTGTATGTTTGGCATACAGTAAAAATGATACTTTCTAAATAATATTTTTCCATTCAACACTTGTAATCGGCATGTGTCTCTGTTGATATATTTCTTCTTGAGTATATGAACTTTGTAAATGTAAGTTTCTCCATGATATTTTGCTAGGACCACAATTTGCCCCTTTATACTACAACAAGTTCCATGTCCCCGAGTTCAAAGATTGATTTTCAGTTGAATTTCTGCACCAAATGGGTAGAATCCTTTGCAATTAATCTTTTTGGTTTATGTGAGAGCTTATGTTTGTTTATGAATACAATATATATGGTAAAACTAGACTTAGTGCTCTTTGAATGAGCACTGGAAGGTGAAAAATAAAACCAATGATTAGAAATATAAAAATAATTTGTTTCATTGGCACTATGCTTAATTGACCCATTCAGTACATACGCTCATTATGTTTCCCTAATTCCTCAAGGACTTCCTTTGGCATCTCCTCAAACATTAAATGAAAATAAATCCTTAAGTTGCTCTTGTTGAGGATTGTTTTGACACACTCGCCACCAGTCAAGTAGCCAATGTGAACACTCACCACCTCTCTTGAAAAGCAATAACTTCTGGGCAACTAATCACTCCAAGGTCTCTATAGTTGGGTCTCAATAGTGATGGGCAGCCCAATGGTTGATGTGGTTGTACCTATTAAGGGGCCTACTGGTTAAAACTAAATCGCACTAACCGTTAATAACTTAACTTCCTTTTTTTTGTATTTTATGATTTTAAGATTCTTCTGGAAATAAACTGCAAGAGATCGGGAAACAAGAAAATAACAATGGAACCAATTCAATGTCAACTTAATGAACTACTTAATTAGTACCCTACAATACAAATATCATCAAATATTATCTAAATCAGCATTCAACAATGAACCTCTAGTAAACCTGCAAAGTCAGCAACCTCACAAACTTATGGAAATAATATCACCACAATAATTTCCTATCACAGTACTTCTCATATACCACTTACATGGGTAGCATGAGTCATAAAGAAATAAAAGGAAGATCAAAACATGTTGCTAATTTCAGACAATAGACATTAATGGATTACAAAGAACAAACTCGTAGAACATATGCATAGATCAGACAATCTATAATTTGCTTCTTGTATTAATTTCAAAGAATGCGTAACAAAAATAACTCAAGTTCATAACAATCTGCAAAATAATCTAAAATTTCTAAGTGGGCCTCAACTCATCAATTTGTAGACCCTTACAAATGAATCGAACTCCTCAATTTATAGAGTTTTCTACCTACTTTCTAGCAAATAAACCTAATCTAAACTAAGAACTCAAAACTAGGAGTCGTAGTTAACTTGCAAGTTTTTGCCTCTAGAATACAGTTAACTACTACGAAACAGAGGTTAGGTGAGCACTACAAAGAGCATAATATATGAGCCACGCTTTCGTAGTCATGCAGAATTTTGTTCAAAACTGGAACATGAGTTGGAGTTGCAGTCAGAGTACCAGTGGGAAGTCATGCAAAATCTCTTCTCACAAGTCCTGCTATCTTTAACAACTATGTGTTTATCCTTTACTTCTTTTTACAGGAATTATAATTATTAATGATTCATGCAACCACCTCAGCAAGAGGATCAGCAACATGCTTGATTCTGAATTTATACTTTTTCAAAATTTTCTTAGCATTCTTTCTTTTCTTCTCCAACTCTCTTATTATTTTTATTGCCTCTTGACATTGTGTAATTAAGTAACTATATCTATCCATCAGTGTGACATTGAACTAAACCAAAGATCCCAAATGTTGGGCCTCATATGCATCCCACTGACTCAGTACTTGCTCTTCCTCCATAATCCCTATATCAGTTATCCCTAATCCAAAAACTCTGAGTAAATGTTTTACAAAATCCTAATATTTTAAAACTACCTTGAGGAGAAGAACTCATATGTATGCCACATCCTTCACATACTATTGAAGGATCTCAATCTTCAATTCCAAAATGTAGGTGTACGACTGCAAATTATTACAACTATCATGACCCAAGAGGTCTTCCTCTATTATTACTTCCTCTCCTAGGTACAAAACTTTACTTAATATCTAGAATTATTTACTAAACATATTGAGCTTCCACTCCCATTGCTGAGAGGAAGAAGCTAATGCTCCTCCTACCTGTACTGTCTCCTTATACTCCTTCATAAAAATAATCTATTTTTGGAGGCATTTATTTGGGCCCATGAATTTGTTGTAGCAGCCACCTATCTTACCTCCATTAATGATTTTATCTCTCCCTCTGAGAAGAATGAGGTTGAAGGTAGATTATCATTTCTGCAAGTATCTAAAGGCTTACCCATTTCTACTAGCAGCTTCTTGTACTACTCCAGTTGTGCTTTGAGCTCTATATGATAAGTATGTTCTTTCTCTATTCATCCTCTGACGACGCTGGTAGCTAGTTCCAAAGTATCCAACTCCCCCCACTTTGTTTGCTTACCCAATTTTATCTGAGATACTTGGTACTTCGGGGAGGTTTCACCTTCTGTTTGTAGTGGAACTGCCACATCTGCAACCACTTCACCTGAACTTGTTCTTGATAGATGATGCACCATTTTAGGTTTCTTAACCTTCCTTGGTTCCTCCATGATTGCCTATTGTAGTGTAACCTTAGGTAATGCTACTTTCCTCTTCTTCCTCTCAGAGGTGAACTCCAGCCATTGTGGCACATCTTTTTCCTTATCACCTTCGTGAGGAACTATGTTGGCGGTCGCGACATGCACATCCAACTGTTCCTCCACTTCATCTTTCTCTTCTGTCTATGTGTGTTTAGGATCTTAAGGCGAAGCAACTTGGTAGGCTAGATTAGTTTGGAGAGCAATGTTAACATTCAGCTATTGTTTCTTGTGCAACTCTCCCAACCTATCACTAACCACTTCTCCAAATGTATTTACCTCCTTATTTGTTTCTCCCCTACTTTTTTTGGCACCTATCTCTTTAAGGAGATCTTCTTGGTCGTGAGGGTTTAAGACTAATCTTTCATTCAACAAATCTTCCATCTAACTTTGTTCTTTCTCCCCTCCAAGTGATTCTTTCTCACTGGGGTGTTCCTCTTCCCGATCAAAGTTTGTTTCAATATTTTGGACAATTACATTTTCAGTGGTAGGCCTAAATGCCTGTGTCCTGGGCAACACTGTGGTTGTATCAACCGGTGGTGTCCTAGGGGCATTGGTAACTAGGACTTGTGTTGCAGCTATTGAGGGAGGCTGAGTGGGTGCATCTTCATCTGTTTCTCTTTGTTCTTCTTCCTCCTGAGCGCCTTCTCTTGGAGTTTGCCCAATTGTTGTTCTCGCAAGAAGAACCTTTGCTAAGGGTACAACACCTAGCCAGTCTGTAATAATTATTTTCCCTTACCTCAAAGTAAGGGAAAAGAATTATTACCCTTAGGCATATGACTTAGGCATGGATTGTTTAAGCTTTCCATAGGGATCATAATATTCCCTAGCATAATCAAATTCTTTCAATTTTAAATCTTGGAGCTCCTGCTCCGCCATCTTTGCCACTTGGATTTTTGAACAAGAAAAATTTCCAATTGAAACTAAAAAGTCTATCGCAGTCTTATATTTTGATGGTAATAGGGATTGGAGGCCGAGCAATTGTCTCACATATTGGTGCAGGTAACCTATAACTCCATGTAAATTTTGTTTTGTTCTTAAGTCTTTTATGTTGTCTTTAATGTTGTAATAATTTGACCAACCATTTGGGACTTAATGAAGTCATGGTTGAGTTGTCCAAGCTTTTGTTGTGTTCAGGATGTTGATATCCTAGAAAGGTGTAATGTTGATGTTGTTCACAGGTGCACTACTCTAAAAATAGAGTCATCATGTAATAAGGGTGTAATGCATTGTTTTAGGTCCCCTAGAATGCATAGAGGGCCTTTGGAGCCTTGGAGTACACTTGAGTGCAAGGTTGCATCCTAAGGATAAAAAAGATGTAAAATGCTAAGCAACATTTGCAACATTGCAAAAAGTTGCACTTTAGGTTGTTGGCGGTGAAGAAGTTGGTTCTAACCAACTGAATCATGATGTTAAAAGCCAAAGACAACATCATTGTAAAGGTTGGAAGAGTTTGGAATGCAAAGCAATTTTTGTTTGTAAGGAAAACCTTGTTTTTACATCGCTTTCACTATTTTTTCCTTGTTTTTGTTGTGTTGTACGGTCCAGTACGGACTTATCAGAGGAACGTACCTATAGGGAATGAAGGATTGGTGAATCTAATTTCCATCAAGGTAGATTTCAAGGTTTGATTGTGTTGGGTTGTAGATATTCAAACCATTCTCTGTGAACTAGGTACAAAACCCTTGTAGGCTAGGGTTTAAGCAACAAATGGCTCTAACTTGAGCACCCACTGATGGCACAGGTTGAAATTGAATGGAATGCTAGGTTAGGGTTTGTAAATATTTTTAGTGTAGGTTTTTTGGCTTTGCAGACCTTTTTGGTGGTTTTACAATGATACCCTAGGCTCACAGCTAGGAGTTGGTGAGACCAGGATAGTAGAAGATGTGCATTTTCAGAGCACACATGGGTTGGTAGAGCCAAAGTTTATACATGTTTAGAAACCCCATTGAATGCCCTTTAAGAATAATTGATTATTTTGTGCAGAAGTTTTGACCGGTGAAGGTTTCTAAGGTCAAGTTTGCAAGTCACCCGAGTAGCCCTAAAACCCTTAAAAATAGGACAGTTCTAGAAACCCCATGTGTATAGAGAACCTAGATGCCATTTTGCAATAGTGTATGTAAATAGGAAAAGGGTACTCATAAATGTAATTTTTTAGGGGCCTTGTGTGGGTAGATGTGAACTTAAGCCCTGAATAAAGTAAAAAGAGGCCTAATTGAATTAGGTCTGTTAGGAGCCTGGTATAGACAAAGTGAGCTTGAGAAGGCTTGGAAATGGGTTTAAAGGTGATCAAACCCTTAGAAGACACTGAAGATGTTGTGTCAACTTTATTTACACTCATGGAACAAGTTTGTGATTAAAGATCCTTTGTAGAGGTTGTTGGAGCGTTGGGAAGGTGTGTTAGGGATTGAGGTGGAATCCTCAATAGGAAGCATTGTTATAAAACATTTATGGCTATACCTTAGAGGAAAGACAAAGTCAATTAGGCCTTTGAGGTTTAACTAGCAGAACCCTTACCAAGTACAATTGGATGGGCTTGAGGAGTTAGAAGGGTGGAGAGAACAAGAAAGACAACTAGGTGACTGAGAGCAACTCCAAGAACCTCTGGATCAAAGTGGTATCAGAGCCACCCTTTGAAAAATTGGTGTATGTTAGACTGTGAGGAATGAAAAGAAAGTTCAATGCCTCCAAAGGCAATGACTCCAGAAGCCATCTGATAGATGGTGACAAAGATGTTAGAAGGATTGAAGGTTCGAGAAGAAAATAAAGGGACCCAACATGCCAAGAAGGAGAAGGAGAAGGTTAAGACAAAATGGGGAGATGAGACAGATGAAGAAGTGGAAGATGAGGAGGACCAGACAATAGTAGCAATGCCCCAATACCAAAAACTAATCTTGGATGCAGTCAAATCCATCTCCAAGGATAATTTGGATGGATTACCCACCTATGGAGGAAATCTCAATGGAGAGGAGTTATTAGATTGGATAGAAGCATTGAATAATCATTTTGATTATAAGGAGGTTGTAGAGGAGAAAAGAGTAAACGTATCCAAGTCAAGATTGAGGGGATCGGCCCTGGTTTGGTGGAACACGATGCAAGAAGAAAGGGTACAGGTAGGTAAGAAAAAGATAACTTCATGAGAGTGTATGAAGATAAGGATTAAATCTCAATTCCTACCAGGGGATTATGAAGTTCAAATCCACAAGATTCTGCAAAATTTGAAACAAAGGGAACTAGATGTCAATGAATACATTGAAGAATTCCACAAACTAAGTTTGAGGGCTAGGAAACATGAGAATGAAGTGGAGAAATTGGCCAGATACATGAATGGTCTTAGGCAAAGCATACAAGATGAAATAAGCATCCTCACACCAGACGTTGTTCACAAGTGTTTTCAGTTGGCATTAAGGGTAGAGGAAAAGATCAAAAGGAGAAGTGAGCAAAATCAGAAGCATAGAGGTGGTAAGAACTTTAGGGGTAGAGGAACCTTTGGTAGAGGGCAGAGTTCTTCAAGAAATGAAGAGCATAAAAACCAAGAAGGAAGTGGGGACTCTCAAAGAGGGACATATAGAGGATTCTTTAGAGGGAGAAGCAATTTTAGAGGCAAGTTTGGAAGCTCAGGGATAGGAAATACAATCTTCACCAGTAGGTGTTACCACTGCAACCAAGTTGGACATACCATGAGTAGGTGCCCGAGAAAAGCCTCAAGTTCATCAAGTTCATACATGAGTGATAGAAGGACTCGGTTAGTGCAAGAGGAGGATACTCAAAGTGTGACTTCTCCAATCAGCAAGGCAGGCCCAGTGACAGATGGGGAAAAATTGATGATGAGAAGAACAATGTTAAAGATACCCCAAGCTCAAGAGCCACCAAAGAGGAAAAGTCTATTTAGGACCACTTGTAAGTCACATGGAAAAATTTGTAATGTGATTGTGGATTTAGGTTCCACAGAGAATATGGTCTCAGTTAAAATGGCGGATAAGCTCAAACTGAAAAGATTGCCTCATCTCACTCCCTATAAGGTATCATGGCTCAACTAGGGTCAACATGTCTTAGTTGATGAACAAGCATGGGTGGACTTTGAAATTGGTGAATACAAAGACAAAATTCTATGTGACATATTGCCTATGGATGCTTGTCATCTTCTCTTGGGCCGTCCATGGCAATATGATGTGAAAGCATGTCATGATGGAGAAAAGAATAGTTATCTCATCACCAAGAATGGTAAGAAGTATCAAATGGATCCATTACCTGGTCCAAAGGAGGAAAAACAAGTAGGGTCAAGTGTTATGTTGATGAATGGCAAAGAGTTCCTTAAAGTGTTAAAACAAGAAGGTAATCAAGGTCATGCTATAGTGCTAAATCCTAAAGGTGAAGCTAAGGCAGATCCAATGAGTGAAGTGCCTCAAGAAGTGCAAGGTTTATTAAAGCAATATGCAGAGCTTATAGGAGATGATATGCCTAATTCTTTGCCTCCAATGAGGGATGTTAATCACCATATAGAATTGATACCAAGGGAAAATTTTCCTAACAAAGCTGCTTATAAAATGACACCTAGCCAAAATGAGGAGATTGCCAAACAAGTGAAAGAACTCTTAGACAAAGGGTTTATTAAAAAGAGTTTGAGTCCTTGTGTCATTTCCACTATTCTAGTGCATAAAAAAGGAGGAAATGGGGGATGTGCCTTGACTCAAGAGCGATTAATAAGATCACCATAAGATATCGGTTTCCCATGCCAAGGATAGAGGACCTATTGGACAATATAGGTGGAGCATGCTACTTCTCAAAGGTGGAATTGAAATATGATTATCATCGGATAAGAATCAAACCTGGTGATGAATGGAAGACAACATTTAGAACCAATGCAGGCCTATATGAGTGGTTGGTGATGCCTTTTGGCCTCACCAATGCACCTATAAGTACCTTTCAAAGGCTTATGAATGAAGTCTTAATTGAGTTTATTGGAAAGTTTGTTATTATGTATCTTGATGACATTTTGGTATTTAGCAGGTCCAAGGAGGAACACCTTAAGCATGTGGAGATGGTCTTGAAGAAGTTGAAGGAGGCTCAACTCAAAATCAACCTTGAAAAATGTGAGTTCTTGAAAACAGAGTTAGTTTACCTTGGCTTTGTCATTTCACAAGGTTGTTTAAAGATGGATCCAAGTAAAGTAGAGGCAATACTTAATTGGCCTACACCTAGGAGAAATAAGTTATAGGAGTTGAGAAAATACAACACCACAGGAGCCCAAATGATCTCTGAAAGCTGAAAAACCTGTTACAAGGAGAAGCAAGGAAGCAAATCACAGAAGAAACAAAAACACAAGAAAAATATGCTTCAAAAGATGAAAGCTCAATAATCTCCAAAATGTATTGTCAATAATAATCCTTCTTCATATAATGAAAAGAAAGAACTCAACCTTTAATAGGTCCAGAAACCCTAAAAAGGAAAACCTAGGTTTGCACATAATAATTAATTAAAATAATTAATTATATGCACCTAAAGTTAGCTTAAGTGTAAAAGAGATAAAGGGAACTTAAATAATTAAACAAATATTGTTTAATTAATCAAGTAAATACCTAAATACTCTAATACCCCCCCTTAAGCTAGACTTAGGGAGAAGCTAAAACCCAGAACAACTAATGAAAGCAATAAAGATGGGTCCCGACAACAAGGCCTGATCAGGTACCCAAATACAATGAAATCTCTATGAACTGGAGAAATAGAGAAAACCGCATGGGAACAAAACTCTACTCCAAAAAGAGATGGAAAAGAATACCACTGAAGCATGAAGAACCTGCAAACTCTGTCGAAGAATAATTGCTGATCTGAAGAACCTCCACTGAAATAGAACATGACCAGGTAGAGAAGACTGTAATCTGTATGAGTGCCCTCAAATGACACTACTCGAATCAGAAGGCAAACAAGGCAAACAACTGAAATCGAAGATACAGATGGCATGAAAACACCAAAGCCTGAAGAGTTGATCAATCAAACTACGAAAGCATTAGAACCAACAGGATAAACCTCCCCATAATGCTGAAGAGGGACAGGTACACTGAAAAGAACGACCAACAAGAACTGCATGACGAAGAACCAGGAACATCAAAGGTGCTGAGAAAAATGCATGGTGTCATGGAAGGAACACTCACTTGACACACATCATGAGGTAAATGTCGTGCAAGGAACACTTGCTGGACAAAGGAAGATGGCAAACAATAGGCAAACATCAACCCCCTCATGGCACTTTGAAAGGAGTGCATGTACAACAAGACACACGATGTCCAAGATCCAAACTAAATAATGCATGATGACACTTTATCTCAGTGTGTTTGCATAAATACAAGCTACAATGATAAGAAGACTGGAAATAGAAACGCGAACCAAAATAGAGACATCCTACTCAGAGAAGAGATCCCAGGACCTGAAACAACCACGATATCCACCAGAGTGTTGAAAAGAAAAAAAATGAATAAAATATGCATGGAGCAAAATCTGGAAATAAAACTCAGATGTCTAGAAAGTACACAAAACACACTTTCCAAAAATATAATTTTTTTGAAAAACGGAGGTCGAATGCTCATTCTATGGCTCCCAGAGTGCAAAAACTAGACCTCACTTTAACTGGAAAAAACACAGTCAAACAGAAAAATTGGAAAAAATTACCAAAACCATGAGGTCGGGCTTAGAACCAGCTTTCTGACGCCTATTCGTTTTTGAAAAAATGACTCCATATGCCCAAGATATGGCCAAAAATCCAAACCCCCCCTGAAAGAGGCAAAAAAGGGAGTCTGGTGGCTGGGCGGTGCTCCGGTGGCTAGTGGGTGGCGCTCCGGTGGTGGCCAGGTGGTGGTCCGGTGGCCGGGAGGTGCTCTGGTGGCTGGGGGTTTGCAGCGGTGACCGTGCGGCGGATTCCAGCGGGGCCAAAGGGAGGCCGACGGCGGCAGGGCTGCAGGGAGGCTAGCGCGGTGGCGGGGCAGGTGGAGAAGGCTGAGCAGAGTGAGCGGCGACCAGGGAGCAGTGGAAGTCAGGGCTGAGCAGCCAGCGGAGAAGTTGGCCGGTAGTGAAGGGCCGACGGTGCTGCTGGTGGGGGCGATGATGCAAGCGACGGCCAGGGAGTTGGCAGCGGCTGGGGAAGCATAGGCGGGGCCACCGGGAAGAAGCGGCCGACGAGAGCAACAAGGTCGTCGGAGGGGGCCAGAAGGATGGTGCAAGGCCCAAGGCCTGTAGGTCTGCGACAGGGGCCCCATGGTACCCTACGTACCGTGGGAACCCCCCCCATGAAAAAGTGGCCAAAAAAAATAAATTCTTTAAAACCCTTGCTGTTTGATTTTTTTGAATATTTTTTTTAATTTTTTTTTTCAAAACAAATCAAAATTCGGCCTGTATGGCTTAAAAAGGCAAAATATTTTTGTTTTGAAATTTTTTTCTTGAACTGCGTGCCAGAGCCGCACGACCTGGATCTGGAGAAAAAATACTCCCCGAGGCTCAGGAACCAAAATAGGTCAAATTTCATATGACCATAGGGGTTTTCGGCCCTTCTGAGCATGACGGTGAGGTCCGTTTAGGCCCAAAGTGCTCAGAAAAAAAATGTCAAACCCTAGGGACATAAAAAAATTCCTGAAACCCCAGATCTGCTTCCAAAGCAAAAAATTCTCAAAACAAGAATAGGTAGCTGCAGATCTGAAGCTTTGATACCATATAGGATTTGAGAAAATACAACACCACAGGAGCCCAAATGATCTCTGCAAGCTGAAAAACCCGTTACAAGGAGAATCAAGGAAGCAAATCACAGAAGGAACAAAAACACAGGAAAAATATGCTCCAAAAGATGAGAGCTCAATAATCTCCAAAATGTATTGTCAATAATAATCCTTCTTCATACAATGAAAAGAAAGAACTCAACCTTTAATAGGTCAATAAACCCTAAAAGGAAAACCTAGGTTTGCACATAATAATTAATTATATGCACCTAAAGTTAGCTTAAGTGTAAAAGAGATAAAGGGAACTTAAATAATTAAACAAATATTGTTTAATTAATCAAGTAAATACCCAATTACTCTAACACCCCCCCTTAAGCTAGACTTAGGGAGAAGCTAAAACCTAGAACAACTACTGAAAGCATGAAAGATGGGTCCCAACAACAAGGCCTGATCAGGTACCCAAATACAATGAAATCTCTATGAACTAGAGACCCGAATACTCTAACATAAGTGATGTTATAAGTTTTCATGGAATGGCATCTTTTTATAGGAAGTTGTGAGAAACTTTGGCCATGTTTGTGCTCCTATCCTTAACACTATTAAAGGAGGGATTAAATGTCAATTTAAGTGGACAGAGGAAGCCAATAAGGGATTTGAATTGTTGAAATCTAAGATAGCAGAGTTGCCAACCCTTAGATTGCTTGATTTCAATCAGTTGTTTATAGTTGAGTGTGATGCTAGCCAAAGGGCAATAGGGGTTGTTTTGAGTCAAGAAGATCATCCTATAGCATTATTTTTAGAGAAATTGAATGAAGCCAAGTAAAGATACTCCACATATGATTTGGAGTTGTATGCCATGGTGCAAGCATTGAAGAAGTGGCGTCATTACTTTCTACCCAAAGAGTTTGTAGTTTATATCGACAACCATGCCCTTAGTTTCCTTAATGGGCAAGAGAAATTGAATCAAAGACACCTAAAGTGGGTTGAATACCTATGATCCTACACCTTCACTATCAAGCACAAAAAGGACACTACAAACAAGGTAGTTGATGCATTAAGTAGGAGAGTCATGACTATGCAGGAGATACAATTGCAAAGTGTGGGATTGAACGAGTTAAAAGACCTCTACAAGGATGATAAAGACTTTGCTGAGATATATGTTGTTTGCTCTGATTTTTTTAACACCTCACATGTTTCTTATTCAAAGTATATGATACAAGAGGGTCTTCTATTAAAAGGACACCTTCTTTGCATTCCCCAATGTTCTATGAGACAAAACATTATTCAAGAAAAGCATCAAGGAGGTCTAGGAGGTCATTTTGGCATAGATAAAACTATGGAGCAGGTTAGTAGGTTTTACCATTGGCCCAAGTTACAATCAGAAGTGAGAAGGTTTGTAGAACAATGTGCAATTTGCCAAAGAGAAAAAGGTTCATCAAGTAATGCAGGTCTGTACCAACCTTTGGTCATACCTCAGAGGCCTTGGGAATGTTTAAGCATGGATTTTGTGTTAGGCCTACCAAGAAATCCAAGGGGATTTGACAGTGTGTATGTAGTGGTTGATAGGTTCAACAAGATGGCACATTTTATACCTTGCAAAAGTACCAATGATGCCACCTACATTGCAGGACTCTTCTTCATAGAGATGGTTAGAATTCATGGCCTTCCAATCAACATAGTCAGTGATAGAGATGTAAAGTTCTTAAGCCACTTTTGGAGAACAATTTGGAGAAAATTGGGCACAAAATTATCTTTTTCATCTGCCTACCATCCTTAATCAGATGGTCAGACAGAGGTAGTAAATAGATCCTTGGGTAATCTACTAAGATGCCTCACCAAACAGCATGGGAAGACTTGGGATTTGGTAATCAGCCAAGAAGAATATGCATACAATGAATCAGTTAACCGAAGTACAGGTAAAAGTCCCTTTGAAATAGTGTATGTTTTCATCCTAGGGGCATACTAGAGCTCAGTAATCTCAGTTCTATGACACCTAAGAGTGCACAAGGTGATAATTTTGTAGAAGGAATCAAAGAAGTGCATGATAAGGTAAGATAGACCTTACAATAAAAGTTTGAGCAATATAAAGTGAACATTGATAAAACAAGAATGAATGTGCAATTTAAGATTGGAGATTTGGTCCTAGCATACCTAAGGAAAGAGAGATTTCCAAAAGGGCAGCCTACTAAGCTATTGATGAAGAAGATTGGGCCTCTCAAGGTGGTGCATAAATATGGTCAAAATGCATATGAAGTTGAACTCCCTCCCACCTTGGGTATTTCTCTTATCTTTAATGTATGTGATCTCTATCCATACAAGGGAGAATCACAAACACATGAGTTGGACACTTCATCACAGAGTACTGAAGATTGGGTGAGAGATTTGCCACCAAGCCAACCAGTCAAGTTGGAAAGTATCTTGGACACCAAGGTAATAAAGAAGACAAGGAGAGGAGTATACAAGCATTATCTTGTAAAGTGGGCAGGGTTACCTGAATCATATGCTATATGGATGTTAGAATCAGATATAATTCAACATGGTGTGGAAATTGCAGACCTCTTAACTCAAGGGACTTGAGTTCTTTGTCCAAGGGGAGTATGGTGCAGGGCACCTATCACTCCATGTAAATTTTGTTTTGTTCTTAAGTCTTTTATGTTGTCTTCCATGTTGTAATAATTGGACCAACCATTTGGGACTTAATGAAGTCATAGTTGAGTTGTCCAAGCTTTTGTTGTGTTTAGGATGTTGATATCCTAGAAAGGTGTAATGTTGATGTTGTTCACAAGTGCAGTACTCTAAAAATAGAGTCATCATGTAATAAGGGTGCAATGCATTGTTTTAGGTCTCCTAAAATTCATAGAGGGCCTTTGGAGCCTTGGAGTACACTTGAGTGCAAGGTTGCATCCTAAGGATAAAAAAGATGTAAAATGCTAAGCAACATTTACAACATTGCAAAAAGTTGCACTTTAGGTTGTTGTTGGTGAAGAAGTTGGTTCTAACCAACTGAATCATGATGTTAAAATCTAAAGACAACATCATTCTATAGGTTGGAAGAGTTTGGAATGTAGAGCAAGTTTTGTTTGTAAGGAAAACCTTGTTTCTGCATCGTTTTCATTGTTTTTTCCTTATTTTTGCTATGTTGTACGGTCGAGTACGAACTTGTCAGAGGAACCTACCTATAGGGCATGAAGGAATAGTGAATCTACTTTCCATCAAGGTAGATTTCAAGGTTTGATTGTATCTGGTTGCAGAAATTCAAACCATTATCTGTGAACTAGGTACAAAACCCTTGTAAGCTAGGGTTTAAGCAATAAATGGCTCTAACATGAACACCCACTGATGGCACCGGTTGAAATCCAGTGGAATGCTAGGTTAGGGTCTATAAATATTTTTAGTGTAGGTTTTTTGGCTTTGCAGACCTTTTTGGTGGTTTTACAATGATACCCTAGGCTCACAGCTAGGAGTTGGTGAGACTAGGACAACAAAAGATGTATGTTTTCAGAGCACACATGGATTGGTAGAGCCAAAGTTGATACATGTTTGGAGACCCCATTAAATTCCATTTAAGAATACCTGATTATTTTGTGTAGAGGTTTTGAATGGTGAAGCTTTCTAAGGCCAAGTTTGCAAGTCACCCGGGTAGCCCTAAAACCCTAAAAAATAGGACAGTTCTAGAAACCCCATGTGTATAGAGAACCCATATGCCATTTTTCAATATTGTATGTAACTAGGAAATGGGTACTCATATATGTAATTTTTTATGGGCCTTGTGTGGGTAGATGTGAACTAAGCCCTAAAAATAGTAAAAAGAGGCATAATTTAGTTAGGTTTGTTTGGAGCCCGATATAGACAAAGTGAGATTGAGAAGGCTTGGAAATGGGTTTAAAGGTGATCAAACCCTCATGGAACAATTTTGTGATTAAAGATCCTTTGGAGAGGTTGTTGGAGCGTTGGGAAGGTGTGTTAGGGATTGAGGTGGAATCCTCAATAGGAAGCGTTGTTGTAAAACATTTGTTGTCATACCTTGGAGGCAAGCCAAAGTGGATTAGGCCTTGGATTCATAACTAGAAGAACCCTTACCAAGTACCATTGGATGGGCTTGAGGAGTTAGAAGGGTGGAGAGAACAATAAAGACAACTAGGTGACTGAGAGCAACTCCAAGAATCTCTGCATCACATACTTTAGCAAAATGATGCGGTAATTTCAATATCTTGGCAGAAGCATCGGGTTCCCTGTAAATCCACTGACCCTTATGTATGTGGAACGTTGGTTTTGAATAAAATAGCACGCCCATTCTTGGATGATTGCCATAGCTTCGGGGCTTATTCTATATCCTGTATCACCTATTAGTTTAATGACCGTAGGGAAGAGGAAGGAATCATTGATTCTTTTAAAGTGTGCCTTTGCATTAGTTAGAGGAAGTTGGGAATAATATTCCCAAACTTTCTTCTGACCTTCCTCATCTCCTACTTGGCCCTCTACCTATAACCTTGGGAACTTACCTGCTCAGACAACCACCCAAATGACATAAGAGGTGAAAAAGAACTTATTTGTTTAGTGCACCTCCTTCATCTGTTTACATATGTTATCTGAGAGGATTTGGGCCCAGTCAAAATATTGTTTCCCTATGAGGATGGTACTCATAAACTGGAACATCCAGGGATGGAAATGCTTGCAATGAAGCTTGCCAAAGGTCTTGCTCGACATAATGATTAAATCCCTCTATGGCTCCCTAAAACTTGCCCTTAATACATCTGTGGCCTTTAGCCTTGTTTGTCTTTCCTCTTCTAGCCATTTTTCATTCATGTGCCTCTTGTTTGAGGTCACATTATTATTCCACATTCCCAGGGCTTCTTCTTCGGTGGTAAAGAGTACTTCATCCCTTGTAGGGATGCCAAACACAAATCCTAACATGTCTGGGGATAAGTCAATCACCGTCCTACCCTGTGTATCTATACATTTCCTAGTATCAGCATCATAGAATTGTGCAATTGTCATGATGAATTCAGGGGCCTGGATTGACTGTGGGAAGATAGTAGCCTCCACTAGGCCTGATCTTTTGATTCTTCTTAATGGGGCCTCTGGCCTTGGTCTCTCCAATTGTGTTCTGATATCCTCAATCGCGATATGCCCTATTTCAGTGTCTATCACCCACTTGATCTAATCATCTAGCTTTGACACATACACTTGTCCCTGGTATTGGTACTTCAATGTTACAGGAAGTTTATCTATTTCTTTGCCTCTCTTGCTAGAAGTTGGGTCCATCTAATCACTTTAACCTGCAAGAAAGAACTAAGCATTAATCCATCGTATAAAACATTAAAAACATCATCCACCTCAGGAATCTGGGGTAGAGAATTCCCTTATTAGACAAATGACCTCAGAAGTTTGGGGTTTCGAGGTAGCTAGGCTTGAAACATAAACTCCAAAACTTCAGGATTCTGGGATGGGTAAATTGGATAGAGTCCGGAACTCCGTGGTTCCGGGGTGGGTAAATTGGATAGAGTCCAGAACTCAAGCATTTTGGGATTCCAGGCTTGATAGATGAGGATAACTTTAGGACCTCAAGATTCCAAGATCCCGAGGTAAATCGACAAGACACCCAAAAAGATATTCCAGAACTCTGAGGATCTGAGGTTTAAACATAGTGACCCCAAAAGGACGGACTTCAGGGCTCCGGGGTTCCAGGGTCGATATGCACAATAAACAGAATCAACCTCGGGACCCTAGGGTTCCGGGGTTGATGGGAAGAATGAGCTAACCCGGAACTCCAGGGGTTCAAGATGGAAAACCTAGGGCACGCGAAAACCAAAATGAGACGAAAAAAAACCAAAAAGAAAAAACAAGAAACCCACAAAATAAAAAGATCTGAGTTAGAAATCAACAATAAAAAATAAGAAATTCACCAACCTGGAGAGGAAAAACACAAAAGATCACGAAAGAACACTCGACAAGATGAAAGCGTGAAGTTGAGAGGTTGCAGCTAAGAGCTCTGGAAAGTCGAATGCACAAATGAGCTTAGAAAATCTCATTCTCCTTATTTATACCCCCCCTCAAACTTTGTCCGTACGATTTCCTTAAACAGGACCTCAGGGCTCGTGGGTTCCGGGGTCGCAAGCAAAACAAACACCAAAATCCACCTCGGGACTCTGGGGTGGCACAAAAGAAACACACAAAATAAGAAAAAGACCTCAAGATTCTGGGGTTCGGAAGTTTTGAGGTAAAAGACAAAAAGGACCTCGGGACTCCAGGATTCCGAGGTTCTGAGGTGAAAGAAATAAAACGACCTCGGGACTTCGAGGTTTCGGGGTTGAAAGACAAGACAAAACACAAAGAACTCGGGACTTCGGGACTTCAAAGTTTTGAGGCTTCAACAAAAAGAAAAGGACAAGGCACAACTTGTGAACTCCAGGGTTCCATGGTTCCGGGGTTGTGCACCAACAAACAAACAAAGGAGACCTACCTTAGGAATCTGGGGTTCTGGGGTTTTGAGGTTGCCAAACAAAACTAAAAATAAAGCTACAAAAAGAAAAAGAGAGATCCATATTTTCAACACAAGTAAACTAATGGGGGTTAGGTATGCAGGGCATAACAAATGGCGACTATCTGGAAAAAATGACTCTAGGCAATTTAGAACTTCGAAATCTCTGGTTAACCTAACACCTTAAGCTACTATCATTCAAAAGGATGTATAAGAGCAAAAAGATGAGTGAATCAATGAACAAACAACCAAGTCCAGAACTGAATAGGATTAACTCTTAAGTATGTGCGCATGATTTATTACTCCATCATTTTCAATAATGAAGAAAAAAAGAGGAAACTGGCCCCAGGCTACGTAGGTGAAATCAACCAATATGTTTTGTGCAAGGTCATCTTGGGTATAGCTTTGTTTCCAACCAGGCATTCATAGCCCTGACAAAGACATCTCTGGTTCTCATCAAGCAGTGCTCCACTGCCAGCCAAAGGTCCATAGCCCTGGTGGAGGTTACTTGAAACACCCAAAGTTAGTTGCTTTAAGAGGATCATTTTTTTTCTTTTCCTTTTTTTAAAACATCATGGAATATAGAAGGACGTATTTCTTTAGTAACCTTTTAAGCAACTTTCAAACATTGAAGTCTGATTACTAGGTTGGGAACCACGGTGGATAACGTGAAACACCTTGACTTCTGATTTTTCACTTGGAAACAAGTTCATCTGATATCTTACAAAACTTTCTGATGTATCTTAGTGTGATGGTAGTACTGAGTTATCAAGCTAGCCTTTTTCCAATTGAGGGTCAAAAAATCAAATCATATTTAAATCGTTATATACCACCTTGAGCGAGTGTAGACAAAGGTTTCAAAATTAACCAAATGATAATGAATTTATAAATAGCAAAGAGTCGAAGTCTCTCAAAAATTTGGCAACTTGTTATGCAAAGGACACCTTCCTTTTAGAATCTTTGAGAATAAATATATATCCCTACACAACAAAATGGAAATGAATGAAACGAAACAAGACAAACAAACACAAAAGGGAAACAAGCATGCAACAAAGTGAAAACACAACAAACATGCAAACCCAAACAAGCAACAAATAAAACAAAACAAAAACAACTAATCTATAAAAATAACTAATCTACTATATACAACAGGTCAAGCTTCACTGGGGATTAATCAAAATAGTGCTTGAGGAACTAACCATTGATGAGAAATGGTACAAGCTCTCTAGTCAAAGAGCTTAACTTAAAGGTGTTTTCTCCTAAAATTTTGGCTATTTGGTAAGGACCTAACCACAACCTTTCAAACTTATGGTGATCGCCTTTCTTCTCCTTGGCCTTATTCCATAATAGAACTAGGTCAGAGATACGAAATGATTTCACCTTGGCTCTTTTGTCAAACCATTTCTTAACAACGGCTTGGTGCTTGGCGAAGTGTTGTAGGGTATTAATCCTTTTTTCATCAAGTTTTAACAGATTTAGGAGTCGAACCTCTATCGGATCCTCAATTTCAAGTTCTTTCATTAACTAGAGGACAGGTATTTGTAAATTGATCGGGAAGACAAGAGTTTGGCCATAAACAAGGTAATTCAGAGAAGTTCTCAGGGTGGCTTTAACTCTGGTTCGATCAGCCATAAGGCATATCTCAACTAATTATGCCAATCCCTAGGATTCTTCTCGAGTAGCTTTTTAATGACATCTAGGATGTTCTTGTTTGTGTATTCAACTACCCCATTACCTTGCAGATAGTAATTGAACGAGAATTTCAGCATCACCTTATATTCATATGACTATTGCATCAACTGTGTAGAAGTAAAAGCAGGGCCATTGTCACATACTAGAGAGAATGACATACCAAACCTAGTGACGATGTGTTCTTCAATGAACTTCAAGACCACCTTTGCAGTAGCATTTTGACATGCAATGGCCTCCATCCAGTGGGTGTAGTAATCCGTTGCTGTAAGAATGAACTTATGTCCTACAGATAAATTAGGATTAATGACACCTACGAAATCCAGTGCCCATTGGGCGAACGATCTTACCTCAAACACTGGTTGGAGAGGCATAGCGGAATTCCTCTCTCTGGAAGCTACGGTTTGGCATGTATAACAATGACGAACATTCTCATGAGTATCCTTAAAAATACTAGGCCAGTAATATCTGGCCTTCAAAATTTGATATGCAGTGGCATCCGCTGACCCATGACTTGTACCATACTTCCCATGGAACTCCTTGATCATTTTACAGGCTTCTTGATGATCAAGACATCAAAGGTAAATACCTTTGTAATTATTTCTATAAAGTGTCGAATCCTTGATCATATAATTGGCATTTTTGAGCCTCAAAGCTTGTCTTTGCGTGGTTCTCAACCCCTCAGGACACTTGTTATTTAGCAATATAAAAACCAAATCCGTGTACCATTGGTCCTTAGTGAATGACTGCAACGTATACTATCAGCGTTGGATTTGAGGGATGCCAGTTGCCATAGCTTGAGACAAACCTTGGCCTCTGACTACATCAGATGCATCTCCAGATCAAATTCTTGTAAAATTGCCATCCATTTCCCTCAGCATTCTCCCAACTCGGATTGCATAAGTAGTGACTTAACCACTTGGTCAGGTACAATCGCATAGATTTTACTCCTCATGATGTAATGCCTAAATTTCTTGACTGCTCTTACCAAAGCAAAAGCCTATTTTTCAAGAGAAAAATATCTCAACTCAACACTCTTGAAAGGGGAGCTCATAAATGCAATGGGTTTCTCATCGCCTTCTTGCCTTTGTGTTAAAATAGTTGCTCCTGAGTGTAGCAAAGTAAAATAATATATATAAAATGACAAAGTATAGTCAGGACTAGTTAATACGAGAGCCTCGATGATGGATTTCTTAATCTGGGTGAAAGCCTCTTTTGCTTTAGTAGTCCATTCAATCTTAGCACCCTTCTTCATCATTTCATTTAATGGCTTGACTATCTTTGCAAACCCGGTGATAAATTTTCTAACAAAATTGATCTTCCCAAAGAAAGATCTCATCTCTTTCTTACTGCCAGGCATTTGTAGTTTTAGCAACACTTCTACTCGATCTGGGTCTATAGATATCCCCCTTTCAGAGATTACATGACCAAGGAGCTTTCCTTCAGCCACTCCAAATACACACTTCTTGGGGTTAAGGGAAATCCCATATCTTTGACATCTCTCCAAGACTTTTCGGAGGTGGTCCGAATGATCTTCTCTAACCTTGGAAAATATAGTCAAGTCATCCATATATATAATAATACATTTGCCAATAAAATCTTTAAAATTCATATCAATTGCTCTTTGGAATGTCTCTCCAACATTAATTAACCCAAACAACATCCTTTGGTACGCATATGTTCCCCACTTTGTCATAAATGCGGTTTTCATGCGATCTTCATAGTTCACCAAAACTTGGTTATATCCAAAATAACCATCTAAGAATGACATCATTTATGAACCATTGACAATCTGTAATACCTTATCTAAGGAAGGAAGTGGGTAATTATCTTTTTCAGATGCCTTATTGAGGTTGCGAAAATCGACACAAAGTCGAATTTCCCCATTCTTTTTTCTTACTGGTACCAAATTGGCAACCCAAGTAGAGTGACGTACCAGGAAAATAATCCGAGCAGAGAGCAACTTTTGTACTTCCTTGAAAATCAAGGATTCTATCAGTGAATTAATGGGTCGTTGCTTCTGTCTGAATGACTTTATATTGGGTTTCAAGGGTATAACATGAGTTATTATTGATGTATCAAAAGTTTTCAGATCTTCGTATCCCCATGCTATTACATCAATGAACTCTTTTAGGATTTGCAAAAAAAAATCTCTTTCTGTTTGAGTACAAATCTTCCCAATATAAACTATCTTCTCTTGGCCTTCTGGACTAATATTATGTGGTTTGTATTTCTTGGCATGTGAATCCGTTGTTAATCTCTCTTTTACCTTGGGATTAGAATAAAAAGTCCTCTCTAGGGTGACCATACCTTTGGGAATAACATTTGTTGGTAAATTCATAATTTCTTCGTCACCCACTTCATCAAGATCATCCGATCTATCCTTCTCATCCATGATTTGTTCTTCAAAAGCTCCTGAATTGGCAAGAAAGGATAGAATGTGGGTATCATCCTGAAAAAATTGAAAGTGTTTGATGTTATCGAGCGCAACATGTGTGGAGACTAACTCTATGGAGAACTTCTTCAAAGGAGATTGGCTCACTGGTTCTAGTGTACTTGCAGCTATGGCTAATGCATTTGATATCCCATTTACTTTCCTGGGTACCAGCTGAATATTGAAAGCATCAAAATCCTCAACCAACCCCCAACTCTATTCCTATATGCTGCTAATATTTTATCGTGACATGCATATTGGCTTCTTACTTGTTTAACCACCAATTCATAATCTCCCTACACTCTTAAGCATTTGGCTCCCTTCTTATGAGAGAAGAGTGGTCCTCTAATTAGGGCCTCATACTCCATCATATTATTAGTGCAAGGGAATTGGAGTCGGTAGGAAGCTAGAAAGGTTTTCCCTTTTGGACTTGTTAACTCTACGCCTGCTCCACTGCCTTGCTTGGATCTTGACCCATCAAACTTTTAAAACCATATTTCATCTTTCAGTTTCTTTACATTCTGCACCTTGGGGTCAGTGATCATATTAGTTTCCGGAGGTGATTGTTGTCTCTTGGGTTCAAGGTCTTGCAACACCTGAGGTTGTTCAATTATCGGTTGCAAGAATACCTCAAGGGTGTTAGGAGTGGTCTGTTCCACTAGAGGTTGCGCTTTAGATTAGGTTTCTTCATCCTCCTGCTTAGGTGGGATATCCTCATCCTCTTGTTTATCAACCTCAACCACGAAGATCTCTTTGTTGCATTGTCCCGACCGGGAAGTGTCTTTTACAAGATCCAGTGTATGGGGTATTACTCCCTCACAACTTGGATTTTGAATTTCTTCCCTATTGATGAAATGATCAGCGTTCTCGCATGGGATTGGGCTCATCAACTTTGTAATCTTGTTTTGACATGGGATACATGACATCTCTGAGTTCTCCTCATGATGTATTCAACACCATTTTGGAAGCAAAAAATCTTGTATTTTCATAGTATCCCCCAGTAAATTCATCCCTTATTTTACTGTTGTAGAGAAGCCTTTGACCTGCCCTCTATATGCGGTCATATCAGCTTGACGTAACTAGGGAAGGATAGGTACAGAGAAAGTGAGGATTTCATTTACTCTATAGACTCTTGCACTCACTTTAGCATATGCCACCTCATTGGGAGCTCCATAATCTGTGACCAACTTCTTCGACTTGGGCTCACTATCAATTCGGATCTGGTTGCTCACCCCCTTCCATGGAAGCCATAAGTATGTAAAACAGGTTGAGAAATAACTTCCCAAAGTTTTTGACCAATACTTACTGAGGAGCATCCCATATACCTCTAGAATATCCACAACTTGAATGTCGATGTAACAGGATATGCGGGGATCAACGCCCAACTGGATGTATACATCTTTTAATTCTCCAATTACATTAACCTCAGTGTTGTCTAGTTGTACCACCTTACTGTTTGCATGCACTGGGTTGAGACCGAGCTTCTGACATATAGAGTAGGGCATTACATTTCCAGAAGCACCTGAATCTACCAAATAGTTGTGCAGATTCTTTCCACATATCCTCAAACTAATTAAAAATGGTGGGTTCTCAATTGCATTGCTACTGATATTGGCATTGACTTCATTCAGGTCAGCCATCTTAACCTCATTTCTCTGTGACTCTAGCAGTTCCAATTTCTTAAGGAGAGACTTCTTTTGTTCAGGGCAATATCTCAGTACCTCCATTAGGGACATAGTAGTGGCAATCCTCTCTATTTCCTCAGTAACATCAAAATATCCTTTCAAAAAATATTCTTGCCCTTGAGTTTGTCTAGGGCGTGCTCCTTGAAAAGCCTGAGGAGGATGAGGATTGTTACTTGCATTCACATTGGGAGGTACAAATCCACCTTTTAGGGGAGGTGGCTCTATTAATGGAGCCTTGCCTTAACTCCTAAGATTGTAATTGTTTATGTTCTGAAAGATCTGAGCATCATAGACACATGGTTCACCTTTAGCTTCAGCTTGAAACTCCTTGCATAGGAACATGTCAACCAACATTGCAGTATTAACTTTCTCAGGTTCATCATTAGGGCAATCCTTTGGTTGAGAATCAGCTTGAGCGATCCTTATGATCTTTTTGAATGGGCACGATTAACCTCGGAATGCGCTGCTGTATCATGTAACCTACACCAATTAGTTAGTAAATTCATATCAACAAGGTTAACACTTTGTGTGTTATTTGGGTTATCTCGTGCATCAAGATGATCGTGGTTCACCCCATCGTTGTTTGGACCCATGTTCCATTGCCTATTGTATGGTTTGTTGTTATACCTTTGGTTTTGGTTCTGGTTGTTGTAGTTTCATTGATTATTGTATGGTTGGGATTGGTTGTACCCTCCCAGAGGATTCATTTTCAACTGGCTCAAATATGAAGTAACTTGTGAGATCATTTTCTTTAATGCTTCTACTTCAGCTGATATATGAGATCCTTGACTTTCAGGCGTTGTAGTTGGAGGTTGGCTTGTTGTGTGAGAATTACCAAATTGTTGATTTGCCCCTTGCACTTGACCAACATATTGTGTTTGAGTGGGAGCTACATTGGTATTAGTCTACCAAGTTAAAGCTTGGGCAACAAATTGTTGATTAGCCTGAGGTTGGGAAGCGTAGATTGGAATTGGGTTCATTGTTGGGGCTCCTATAGGTAAAGGCGAGGGTATGCCGAGGAGTTGGTCATAGTTCCCTTGATTCACTCCTATGGGTAAGTTGTATCCAATCCCCCCTGGTGTTTGGTTTAACTCATGATTCATGCTAATTGCCAATGCATAGACCTTTGCCAAGGTGT
The DNA here is from genome assembly GCF_030272615.1 of Cryptomeria japonica. Lineage (NCBI taxonomy): Eukaryota > Viridiplantae > Streptophyta > Pinopsida > Cupressales > Cupressaceae > Cryptomeria > Cryptomeria japonica. The sequence continues at coordinate 27,371,771 of NC_081406.1, read as the reverse complement.
CCCTTTGATCTTGGGGTACACTCTTTTTGATAAACATAGTTGCCCACGGGTCAATAGCTCTTAGATATGAGTCAATTGCTACGTTGGGTGCTACCTGGTAAGGAGCTTGTAACCTCTTAAATGCCCTTTGAAAGCTAGTATTAAAAGTTGTTAAAGGCTCATTCAACGACTTCTTAAGAGAGGCAAATTGATGGTATAATGTTCCGAGGTCTACATACACTCGAAATTGATCAATGAAAGCTTTCTCCAGAACATCCCAACCAGTGATAAAATTTGTTGGTAGAGTCAAATACCAATTATATTCATTCTCCCCAAGTGAATATGGGAAGAGTCTACATACTACATCTTGGTGTTCAATGTTGTTACGAACAACTGCATCTTTGAATGCTTCAATGTGCTCATCAACCATCCTGCCCCCCAAATAATAGAATTTGCTACAAAATTTATCTGGGTTTCTAGGTGAGTCGTGATTGAACCTGGTATAGTTCCTAGTGGGGTGTGGTCTTGGTTAAAGTAGGCCATTGGAGGTGGTGCCAGTGGACGTTGAGTCACAAAAGGTGCAGCGATAGGCTATGGACTAGGGATCAATTGATCTTCTACATTGAGTATGGACGACTGCACTAGTGAAGATGTTGAAGGTTGTCTCTTAGCTTTGTTTCTCTTTTTCCTAGTCGTAGATCCTAACTCTACTAAGTCGGATGGTGAAGAACTACTCCTAAGGACTCTGTGGAATCTCTCAGGAGAGAAAGATGATATACGATCCAACTTAATACCTCAATTTTCTGGTTGTGGAGGTGGTTGTGGGTTTTCTTGAGGAAGAAGTTGCCTCTATGCCTCAACGTCTATACGTATAGCCTTTTGTCTTTCATTGTCAAGGACTTGCCGTGCTCATAACCAATCACTATAATCCCTTGTACTGTCCCAAGCAAGCTCGTATAGTTGAGTAACAATGTCATCTTGCTCGTAGTTGAGGTTAGGTTGCGTGAATGGTAAAAGTTTATCTCCTGGAAGCACCATATGTGGTTAATCAATGAGGGGACTAGTACGTGACCCTCCTTCTAGTGCCAGTTTCTATTGACGACTGTTTTGACACACTCGCCAATAGTCAAATAGCCAATGTGAACACTCACCACCTCTCCTGAAAAACAATAAGTTCTGGGGAACTAATCACTCCAAGGTTTCTATAGTCGGGTCTCGACGGTGCTGGGTAGCCCAATGGTTGATGGTTGTACATGTTAAGGGGCCTGCTGGTTAAAACTAAATACCACTAATCGTTAATAACTTAACTTCCTTTTTTTTGTATTTTATGGTTTTAAGATTCTTCTGGAAATAAACTGCAAGAGATAGGGAAACAAGAAAATAACAATGGAACCAATTCAATGACAACTTAATGAACTACTTAATTAGTACCCCGCAATCCAAATATCATTGAATATTATCTAAATCAGCATTCAATAATGGACCTCCAGTAAACTTGCAAAGTCAGCAACCTCACAGACTTATGGAAATAATATCACCACAATAATTGCCTATCGCAGTAATTCTCATACACCACTTACGTGTGTAGCATGAGTCATAAAGCAATAAATGGAAGATCAGAACATGTTGCCAATTTCAGACAATAGACATTAATGGATTACAAAGAACAAACTCGTAGAACATATGCATAGATTAGGCAATCTATAAGCTGCTTCTTGTATTAATTTCAAAGAATGTGTAACAAAAATAACTCAAGTTCATAACAATCTGCATAATAATCTAAAATTTCTAAGTGGGCCCCAAATCATCAATTTGTGGACCCTTGCAAATGAATCAAACTCCTCAATTTATAGAGTTTTCTGCCCTACTTTCTAGGAAATAAACCTAATCTAAACTAAGAACTCAAAACTAGGAGTCAGAGTTAACTTGCAAGTTTCTGCCTCTAGAATACAATTAACTACTATGAAATAGAGGTTAGATGAGCACTACGAAGAGCATGTTGTATGAGCCAGGCTTTCGTAGTCATGCAAAATTTTGTTCAAAACTAGAACATGATTTGGAGCTGCAATAGGAGTAGGTCAGTCGAAAGTCATGCAAAATCTCTTCTCACAAGTCCTGCTATCTTTAGCAACTATGTGTTTATCCTTTACTTCTTTTTATAGGACTTATAATTATTAATGATGCATGCAACTACCTCAACAGGAGGATCAACAACATGCTTGATTGTGAATTTGTACTTTTTCAAAAGTTCCTTCGCATTCTTTCTTTTCTTCTCCAACTCTTCTATTATTTTTGTTGTCTCTTGACATTGTGTAATTAAGTAAGTATATATATCCATCAGTGTGACATTGAACTAAACCAGAGGTCCCAAATGCTGGGCCTCATATGCATCCCACTGACTCAGTACTTTCTCTTCCTCCATAATCCCTGTATCAGTTATCCCTAATCCAAAAACTTTGAGTGAATGTTTTACAAAATCCTCATATTTTAAAACTACCTTGAGGAGAAGAACTTAGATGTCTGCTACATCCTTCACATATTGCTGAAGCATCTCGATCTTTAGTTCCAAAATGTATGTGTAATACTGCAAATTCTTACAACTATCACCACCCAAGAGGTCTTCCTCTATTATTACTTCCTCTCCTAGGTGCAAAACTTTACTTAATATCCAAAATTGTTTACTAAACACATTGAGCTTCTGCTCCCATTGTTGAGAGGAAGAAGATAATGCTCTACCAACCTGTACTACCTCCTTATACTCCTTCATAGGATTTTGCAAAAATAATCTAATTTTGGAGGCATTTATTTGGGCCCATTACTTTGTTGTAGCAGCCACCTGTCTTACCTCCATTAATGCTTTTACCTCTCCCTCTGGGAGCAATGAGGTTGAAGGTAGATTATCATTTCTGCAAGTATCTAAAGGCTTACCCATTTCTACCAACAGCTGCTTGTACTGCTCCAGCTGTGCTTTGAGTTCTATATGAGAAGTACGTTCTTTCTCTATTCATCCCTTGATGACGCTAGTAACTAGTTCCAAAGTATCCAACTCCCCCCACTTTGTTTGCTTACCCAATTTTATCTGAGATACCTGGTACTTCGGGGAGGTTTGACCTTCTGTCTATAGTGGAACTGCCACATCCACAAACACTTCACCTAAACCTGTTCTCAACAGATGATGCACCATTTTAGGTTTCTTAACCTTCCTTGGTTCCTCTGTGATTGCTTGTTGTAGTGTAACCTTAGGTAATGCTACTTTCCTCTTCTTCCTCTCAAAGGTGAACTCCAGCCATTGTGGCACATCTTTGTCCTTATCACCTCCGTGAGGCACTATGTCGGTGTTCATGACGTGCACATCTGACTATTCCTCTGCTTCATCTTCCTCTTCTGTCTCTGTGTGTTTAGGATATCGAGGTGAAGCAACCTAGCGGCTAGATTAGTTTGGAGAGCAATGTTAACATTCAGCTGTTGTTGCTTGTGCAACTCTCCCAACCTATCATTGACCACTTCTCCAAATTTCTTTCCCTCCTTATCCATTTCTCCCCTACTTTGCTCGACAACTATCTCTTTAAGGAGATCTTCTTGGTCCTCAAGGGTTAAGACTAATCTTTCATTCATCAAATCTTCTGCCTCACTTCATTCTTTCTCCCCTCCAAGTGATTGCTGCTCACTAGGGTGTTCCTCTTCCTGATCAGAGTGTTTCAATATTTTGGACAATTAAATTTTCAGTGGTAGGCCTAAATGCCCATGTCCTGGGAGGCACTGTGGTTGTATCAACTTGTGGTGGCCTAGGGGAATTGGTAACTGGGACCTGTGTTGCAGCTGTTGAGGGAGTCTGAGTGGGTGCATCTTTATCTGTTTCTCTTTGTTCTTCTTCCTCCTGAGTGCCTTCTCCTAGAGTTTTCCCAATTGCTATTCTCGTAGGAAGAACCTTTGCTAAGGGTACATCACCTAGCCCATTTGTCACCCCAAGGTCCGCAACCTTCTTCAATAATTCAGATTTTCTCATTTGCACATGAAGCTTTTTCATTAACTCATTGGTACTTTCCTTAGGCTCATCTGCTTCATCCGAGTCAGTGGACATATTTTTCCTTGAGCTCGATCTTGTCTTGCGAGCATATTCCTTATAACCCCTTGATTGGGGCACCCCTGAGGTGGACTCCTTCTGATTCCCCTTCGAAGTGCTTGCCCTAACCCTTAAACTGAGCCATTGTCTAGTTCTATTTATTACTGCTTGGGTTACTTGGTCTATATTTAAATCCTCATGTGCTGACCACCTTATAGGGGAAAGAGGTTTCTTATCAATTTCTTGTTCTTTATACATGGAGTCTAGTAGTTCCCCATCATCCCTCAGGTCTTTGGGGAGATTGGTTTATATTTCAAAATCTCTAATTTGAGGCACCGACAGTCTATAATAATTCTTTTCCCTTAGCTCAAAGCTGTCCTGGAGGTTTGACCAAAAATCCTCCAGTTTGGGCTTGTGCCCCTCATATGCCTTAGGCATGGCTTGTTTAAGCTTTCCATAGGGATCATAATACTCCCTAGCATAATCAAATTATTTCAAGTTTAATTCTTGGAGCTCCTGCTCCGTTGTCTTTGCCACCTGGATTTTTGAACAAGAAAATTATCCAATTGAAACTGAAAAGTCTATCCCTATCTTATGTTTTGATGATAATAGGGATTCGAGGCTAAGCAATTGTCTGACATACTCCAACAAAATCATGCGATCATTGCAATATCTCGATAGCAGCATCAGGTTCCCTATAAACCCACTGACCCTTATGTATGTGGAATGTTGGTTTTGAATAAACTAGCACATCCATTCTTGGATGATTGCCATAGCTTCAGGGCTTATTTTGTATCCTGTATCACCTGTTAGTTTAATGATCACAGGGAAGAGGAAGGCATCACTGATTCTTTTGAAGTGTGCCTTTATGTTATTTAGAGGGAGTTGGGAATAATATTCCCAAACTTTCTTCTGGCCTTCCTCATCTCCTAGTTGTTGGCAATATTGCATTATAGCAGACAATGAAAGATTGTTGGCATTTCATAAGGATATTGAGAAGGTTGTTGATGATTATGGATATAACTGATTAAGAATGTTTACTGTCTTGATATTATTATTTTGTCATTGATGTCAAGAAATTGTTTTTCTAATTTAGTATGATGTTGCCATATCTTGAGAAGTATGATTTGAAGATTATAAAGATGTCGGTAAAAGACACAGGAAAGAATATGATGAATAAGGGGATGAATTAAGGTATTTAATGGGCAACTACTACGGAGTTAGATAATGATGAGATCATGATGTTTAGATTGTGTTAACGTCATACATATGTTGTAAATTGTAAAGGTTAATACTATACTATGTTACCAAGCAAAGAACCTAGTCGGTAAACCCTAAGGAACCTAGTCGGTAAACCCTAAGGAACCTAGTCGGTAAACCCTAAGGTTATTGCTATCGGTTAATGAAGGCAGAATGTCTATCGAGTGAAGTTTATTATTCATCGAGTTATAACCGAGTTGCTACCGAGTTGTAACCGAGCTATAACAGAATGCATTAAATGTTTGCATGCGTTATTTAATGAAGGAAGCTGATGAGCTGGAACTAATTAAATGATTGGTAAGCCGTGGATGAAGTTTGTTAATGAATCTAAGGCAATGGAAAGTCGACATGAAGATCTACAACACAGATTGAACCGCAATACCTTGGCACAAGTTCCAAGACTAATATGCAAGGTCCAAGGCAGGGTAAAACGTTTTTAGATCGAAAGATGCATTGAACCTGGACAAGATTGAAGATCTGATGGCTATGATTGATCATGGGAAATGTGATCAAGGAGATTAAGCGGTTACCTAATTGTTTATAAATAGGAAACTGTTGATAAACAATGTATGCGGGCAAGTGTATGCACAGGGATGCTACATAGTGATTACCGAGCACAGAAGCTTGAAGGCCTGTTTGAGTAACAGAGTATAGAAGCCCAGCAGATAGACAAGATTAGTTCTATGTCTAGATTGTATTGAACAAATAGGAATCTGCTTTAGCATTTTAGATGTGAAGTTGCAGATAGATTTTTATTACTGTTATTTTGTGAAAGTGACAAAAAATCTCTTAACTGAGTGGACTTAATGGTCTTATTTGTAAAACCCTCTAGCAAGGTGACATTCTGATTGAGTGTTTGAAATCCTTTAACAAGGTCACTTCTAACAAGGTGAAGATCCTAATAGATCTGAGGGAAATCCCTTAACCGGGTCACATCTAGCAATGTGTTTGTAATCTTTAACAAGATTTGCTTTTAACCGAGCATACTCTAGAAGAGTATATTTCTTAGTGGGTCCGAAATCCCACAGTGGTTTTTCCCTATTTGGGTTTCCACGTTAAATTTGGTGTTATGAGGTTTATGATGTTTATATGCTTTTGAGTTCTGCATGTTTGACAGTTTTGGTTATATTACTGATATATATGTTACCGAGGTTGAATCTGATGTTTTAATGGAAGATTAAGTTTGTATGATTCACCCCCCCTCTCATCTTGTTGGCTATTGGATCTGTACTTATATCAAGTATCAAAACTATCAATTGGTATCAGAGCTTTGGACTCCGAAAGGAAACGTTTAAAGGCACTTGAGTTAAAGATCCAAAGATGTATAAGAGGGATGCACCAAAGCTGAACAAGTCAAGTTTCTCTACATGGCAGAAAAGGATGAAGCTACATCTATCAGGAGGTGGAGAATATGATGTATACTATCTGGAGAATGATTTTGTTACACCGAGCACCTATCCATTGACTATGGAAGAGATAAAGGAAAAGCAAGGACATATTCAAGCAATGATTGAAATAACATCTGCATTGACCGATTCAAAGTTTAATGATCTAGAAGGCTACAATGATGCAAAGGCTATGTGGGATAAGCTCATATCAGTATATGGAGGAGATGAACATGTTCAAAGAGTAAAAGTAGATAGTTTAAGAGGACAACTTGAATCTATGAGGATGAATGAAGGTGAGAACATAACTCAGTACAGTACAAGACTAAATGAGATTGTCAATCAAATCAAAGGAGTAGGTGGAACTATCAAAGAAAAGGATATAACAAGTAAGTTGTTGAGAACCCTTCTACCAGCTTATGCAATCTGAGTCTCTGCAATCAATGAATTGAGGTCTGTACTTAATATGCTAGTTTCTTTAGATGCTACTATTGGTAAGCTACATGCATTTGAGTTAAGTAACTTTGATAACAGTGGATCTTCAGTAAATAAAGTTTAATCTGCATTTAGTTCTTTTCATCTTGATGAATCTAATGATTACAATGAAAGAAAATATAAGTACTCTGAAGGAGATCACAGTGGAACAAGTGAAAGATTTCGTAAGAACATGGAAGAAGTACACAAACTGTATGAGGAAATCAGAAAGCAAGAAGAGTTTGAATCACTATTAGCCAAAAGGCTACCAAGAGGCAAAGGTAAGTATAAAGGAAAACTACCTTTGAAATGTTTCAATTGTGATAAGATAGGACATATGGCTTCTAACTGTCCTGACAAATATTCTACTGAAAGGAGAGATTACCAAGATGACAGACAGAAAGATAATCATTACAGAGGACACCGAGACTTCAGAAGAAGAGATAGAAAGACATGCTTAATAGCTGATGAGGAATCTAACGATGATAAATCAGATGAGACTGATATAGAGGAAGTAGTTTATGTGGCTATCAGAGATGGATCAGATGAAGAAAGGTATGAAGAAAAGGCCCTAATATCTCACATAAACACTAATGATTCTTAGATCATAGATAGTGGATGCTCACATCATATGACAGGAGATAAACACAAGTTTGTTATATTAGAAGATTATGATGGAGGCTATGTTAGATTTGGTAATGATGCACCATGTCCGATAAAAGGTAAAGGATCTATAACACTTCTTGACAATGCAAGATGCAATGATGTTTATTGGGTTGAAGGTTTGAAATACAACTAAACAACACAGGTTATCGAATAGAATTTCAGAAAGGAATTGTCAAAGTTCATGACAAGAATGGAAAGTTAGCTACTACCAGGACACAAACAAAAGGTAACACATTTCACCTTGACTCAACTCGTAACAAGTGTTTGTATGCAAAGACAGATGATACCTGGTTATGGCATACAAGGTTTTGTCATGTAAATTTTGATAATCTGATCAAAATAAATAAGAAGCATCGAGTAAGAGGTCTACCGAGTCTTGAAAAACCAGAGAATGCTATGTGTCGAGGATGCCAGATGGGTAAGATGACAAGATCAAGCTTTACAAGTAAGTCTTACACTTCTAAGGGAATTTTAGATCTAGTGCACACTGACCTTTGTGGTCCTATGAAAGTTCAAAGTTATTATGGTAATAAATATTTCATATTATTTGTGGATGACTATTCAAGGATGATGTCAGTAATGTTTTTAAAAGAAAAATCAGAAGCTTTTCAAATGTTTAAATGGTACAAGGCAAGAGTTGAAAATGAAACAAGAAGACAACTGAAATGTCTGAGATCAGATAGAGGAGGAGAGTTCACATCTGATGAGTTCAACTTATTCTGCAATGATCATGGTATTAAAAGACAAGTCTTTACATTGAGAACTCCACAACAGAGTGGAATAGCTGAGAGAAGAAACGGATCTATTGTGGATTGTGCTAGAACACTGATGATTGAAAAGAAGGTGCCACAAACATTTTGGAGAGAAGCAACAAGCACAACAGTTTACACCTTGAACTGAGTACAATTGAAGAAAGGTACTTTGAAGACACCATATGAAATATGGTATGATAAGAAACCTAATGTAAGTTATTTTAAAATCTTTGGAAGTAGATGCTATGTTCACAAAGATGATAGAAATGGCAAGTTTGATCAAAAAAGTGAAGAAGGAACATTTCTAGGTTATTCTTCTAGAAGCAAAGCATTTAAATGTCTGATGAAATCATCTAACAAAATAGTAGAAAGTGCAAATGTGAAAATTGATTAATTTGCAGAAAGAAATGATGAAGGAAATTCCAAGGAACCAGAAGACTAGGATGAATTTGTCTATGTTCAACCAAGAAGTCTTACCGAGAAGACTGTTGAAGAAAATGAAGAGAATATCCAGTTACCGAGTGATGAAGAAGATCATACAAAGCCTACTGAGCCTGTATTAGCCAAGTATGTCAGAAGACATCATGCACCAAGTCAGATTATAGGAGATAAGGATGATCCAGTGATGACAAGGAACAAATTGAGATAGAACACATGTTTGATATCTGAATTTGAACCGAGAATAGTGAAAGAGGCATTTAATAGTGAAGATTGGATAAATGCTATGACATAAGAGATTGATCAAACCAAGAAGAATGACACATGGACACTAATCCCAAGACCAAAGGACAAAAATGTAATCAGTACAAAGTGGATTTTCAGAAACAAGCTAAATGAAAAAGGAGAGGTCATTCGAAACAAAGCAAGACTAGTTTGCAAAGGTTATGCTCAAGAAGAAGGAATTGATTATGGTGAAACTTTTGCACCTGTTGCTAGACTTGAAGGAGTAAGAACATTGTTGGCCTATGCTGCTTTCAAAAACTTCAAGGTATATCAAATGGATGTCAAATCTACATTTTTGAATGGAATATTAGAAGAAGAAGTTTTTATTGAACAACCTGAAGGATTTGTTGAAGACAATAATAAAGATCAGGTATGTAAATTGAACAAAGCTTTATATGGTTTGAAACAAGCACCTAGAGCATGGTATGAAAGATTGCACTCTTATTTGATTAAGATTGGTTTTATAAGGACAGGTGAGAACATCAATATGTACACGAAGAATGATGAAAATGGAATACTGATCTCAGCCATATTTGTTGATGATATTATATTTTATGGAAATGACTCTTTATGCAAGAACTTTGGAAATGAAATGAGCAAAGAATTTGAGATGTCATTAATTGGTGAGATAAAGTATTTTATAGGTCTACAGATACTACAAATGAAAAATGAGATTTTCATTACTCAATCCAAGTACATAAAGGAAATCTTGAAGAAATTTGGAATGGAGGATTCAAAACCAGTAAGTACTCCTATGACTACCAACTGTAAATTATCAAAGAATGATGAATCTGCATCTGTTGATGAGACACTTTACCGATCCATGATTGGAAAACTACAATATGTTGTTCACAATAGACCAGACATAGCACATGTAGTAGGTATAGTTGCAAGATTCTCTGCAGATCCTAAGGAAACACACATGACATCAATCAAAAGAATTTTTAGATACTTGAAAGGCACAGAGGATTATGGCTTAGTATATCAAAAATGAAATGATTTTGATTTAAAAGTTTATACTGATGCTGATTAGGCAGGCAACATTGATGACAGAAAAAACACAAGTGGAGGAGCTTTCTTTTTAAGAGAAAGACTAGTGAGCTGGCTTAGCAAGAAACAATGATGCGTTTCACAGTCAACAATAGAAGCTAAATACGTTGCTGCAGGATTGAATTGTACCAACATTGCATGGATCAAACAACTGTTGGAAGGTATAAATGAGAAAGTTACTGAACCAGTAACTATATTCTGTGACAATACTAGTGCCATTAATATTTCAAAAAATCCTGTTATGCACTCTAAGACAAAGCACATCTCTATCAAATATCATTATCTTAGAGAAGAAGCTCAAGAGAAGAAAGTGGTGTTGGAATATGTTAGCACAAAGGAACAAATAGCAGATATCTTCACCAAGCCACTAACAAGGGACACTTTTGAATATCTCAGAAGTCAGTTAGGGGTCCTACCCCTATCTTATACTCACTGACCGAGTTCGGTGAAAGCATCAATCCGATGACTCTAGTGAATATCTTTTAGGAGTTGATGCTGCATTATACACTTTAGGATGTTTTCTAAAGGTGTATAAGAATTATTATAGGAAACAATACAGGGAACAGGAATTGAAGACAAAATGCTCTAACCGAGACTGAATTGATACACAACAAGCAGGAAATCACTTCATATAGGAAGAAATTATGTTTTAGTTCTTTACTTTTTGGCATTGTTGTCAAAGGGGGAGAAGACTAATATCAAGGGAGAAGACTGAGAGAAGATTGATTGAAGATTGGAAAGAAAACTGAAGAAAGAGGAGAAGTCTAATGTATGGGGGAGGGCATTTCAGCATTTTAGAATCACAACAATCCGAATCTTTTAAGGTCAAATCAATTGGTTTTGCCATCAATGCCAAAGGGGGAGATTGTTGGCAATATTGCATTATAGCAGACAATGAAAGATTGTTGGCATTTCATAAGGATATTGAGAAGGTTGTTGATGATTATGGATATAACTGATTGAAGATGTTTATTGTCTTGATATTATTATTTTGTCATTGATGTCAAGAAATTGATTTTCTAATTCAGTATGATGTTGCCATATCTTGAGAAGTATGATTTGAAGATTATAAAGATGTCGGTAAAAGACACAGGAAAGAATATGATGAATAAGGGGATGAATTAAGGTATTCAATGGGCAACTACTACCGAGTCAGACAATGATGAGATCATGATGTTTAGATTGTTTTAGCATCATACATATGTTGTAAATTGTAAAGGTTAATACTATACCATGTTACCAAGCAAAGAACCTAGTCAATAAACCCTAAGGAACCTAGTCGGTAAACCCTAAGGTTATCGCTATCGGTTAATGAAGGGGAAATGTCTACCAAGTGAAGTTTAGTATTCACCAAGTTGCCACCGAGTTGTAACCGAGCTATAACAGAATGCATTAAATGTTTGCATGCGTTATTTAATGAAGGAAGCTGATGAGCTGGAATTGATTAAATGATTGGTAAGCCGTGGATGAAGTTTGTTAATGAATCTAAGGAAATGGAAAGTCGGCATGAAGATCTACAACGCAGATTGAACCGCAATACCCTGGCACAAGTTCCAAGACTAATATGCAAGTTCCAAGGTAGGGTAAAACATTTTTAGATTGAAAGATGCATTGAACCTGAACAAGATTGAAGATCTGATGGCTATGATTGATCATGGGAAATGTGATCAAGGAGATTAAACAGTTACCTAATTGTTTATAAATAGGAAACTGTTGATAAACAATGTATGTGGGCAAGTGTATGCAGAGGGATGCTACATAGTGATTACCGAGCACAGAAGCTTGAAGACCTATTTGAATAACAGAGTATAGAAGCCCAACAGATAGACAAGATTAGTTCTATGTCTAGATTGTATTGAACAAATAGGAATCTGCTTTAGCATTTTAGATGTGAAGTTGTAGATAGATTTTTATTATTTTTATTTTGTGAAAGTGACAAAAAATCTCTTAACCGAGTGGACTTAACAGTCTTATTTGTAAAACCCTCTAGCAAGGTGACATTCTAATTGAGTGTTTGAAATCCTTTAACAAGGTCACTTCTAACAAGGTGAAGATCCTAACAGATCTGAGGGAAATCCCTTAATCGGGTCACATCTAGCAATGTGTTTGTAATCTTTAATAGGATTTGCTTTTAACTGAGCATACTCTAGAAGAGTATATTTCTTAGTGGGTCCGAAATCCCACAGTAGTTTTTCCCTATTTGGGTTTCCACGTTAAATCTGGTGTTATGAGGTTTATGATGTTTATATGCTTTTGAGTTTTGCATGTTTGACAGTTTTGGTTATATTACTGATATATATGTTACTGAGGTTGAATCTAATGTTTTAATGGAAGATTAAGTTTGTATGATTCACCCCGCCCCCCGCCCCCCCCCCCCCCCCCCGAACTCTCATCTTGTTGGCTATTGGATATGTACTTATATTAAGTATCAAAACTATCACTAGTTGGCCCTCTACCTGTAACCCTGGGAACTTACCTGCTCGGGCAACCACCCAAATGACATAAGAGGTGAAAAATAACTTATTTGTTTAGTGCACCTCCTTCATCTGTTTACATATGTAATCTGAGAGGATTTGGGCCCAATCAAAATACTGCTTCCCTATGAGGATGGTAGTCATAAATTGGAACATCTGGGGATGGAAATGCTTGCAACCAGGCTTGCCAAAGGCCTTGCTCAGCATAATGATTAAATCCCTCAGGGGCTCCCTAAAATCTGCCCATAATACATCTGTGACCTTTAGCCTTGTTTTTCTTTCCTCTTCTAGCTAGTTTTCATTCATGTGCCTCTTGTTTGAGGTCACATTATTATTCCACATTCCCAAGGCTTCTTCTTCGGTGGTAAGGAGTACTTCATCCCTTGTAGGGATGCCAAACACAAATCCTAACATGTTGAGGGATAAGTCAATCACCATCCTACCCTGTGTATCTGTAAATTTCCTGGTATCTGCATCATAGAATTGTGTGATTTTCATGATGAATTCGAGGGCCTGGACTGACTGTGGGAAGATAGTAGCCTCCACTAGGCCTGATCTTTTGATTCTTCTTAATGTGGCCTGTGGCCTTGGTCTCTCCAATTGTGTTCTGATATCCTCAATCTCGATATGCCCTATTTCAGTGTCTATCACCCACTTGATCTGATCGTCTAGCTTTGACACATACACTCGTCCTTGGTATTGGTACTTCATTGTTACATGAAGTTTGTCTATTTCTTTGCCTCTATTGCTAGAATTTGGGTCCATCTAATCACTTTAACCTGCAATAAAGAACCAAGCATTAATCCATCGTATAAAACATTAAAAACATCATCCACCTCGAGACTCCGGGGTTCTGGGGTAGAGAATTCCCTTATTAGACAAATGACCTTGAAACTTCAAGGTTCTAGGGTTCCAAGGTAGCTAGGCTTGAAATATAAACTATGAAACTTAAGGGTTTCAAGATGGGTAGACTGGATAGAGTTTGGAACTTCGGGGTTCCTGGATTCTGAGCTTGATAGATGAGGTTAACTTCAGGACCTCGGGTTTCGGGATCCCGGGGTAGGTTGACAAGACACCCAAAAAGATATTCCGGAACTCCGAGGATCCAAGGTTTAAACATGGTGACCCCAAAAGGATGGACTTCGGGACTTCGAGGTTTCGGGGTCGATATGCACAATAAACATAATCATCCTCGGGACCCTAGGGTTCTGGGGTTCCGAGGAAGAACAACCTAACCTAGAACTTTGGGGGTTCGGGGTGGAAAACCTAGGGCACGCGAAAAACCAAAACGAGATGGAAAAAAAACCAAAAAGGAAAAACAAGAAACCCACAAAATAAAAAGATCTAAGCTAGAAATCAACAAGAAAAAGCAAGAAATTCACCAACTTGGTGAGAAAAAACATGGAAGACCACATAAGAACACCCGACAAGATGAAAGCGCGAAGTTAGGAGGTTGCAGCTAAGAGCTCTGGAACGTCGAATGCACAAATGAGATTAGAAAAGCTCATTCTCCTTATTTATACCCCCTCGAACTTTGTCTATATGATTGCCTTAAACAGGACCTCGGGGTTCTGGGGTTGCAAGCAAAACAAACACCAAAATCCACCTCGGGGTTTCGGGGTGGCACAAAAGAAACATGTAAAACAAGCAAAAGACCTTGGGATTCTGGGGTTTTGAAGTTTCGAGGTATAAGACAAAAAGGACCTCGGGACTTTGGGGTTCTGAGGTGAAAGACACAAAACGACCTCGGGACTCTGAAGTTTCGAGGCTTCAACAAAAAGAAAAGGACAAGGCACAACTTTGGAACTCTAGGGTTTCGTGGTTCCAGGGTTGCACACCAATAAACAAACAAAGGAGACCTACCTTGGGACTGTGGGGTTCCGGGGTTCCGAGGTTGCCAGACAAAACTAAAAACAAAGCAACAAAAAATAAAAGAGAGACCCATATTTTCAACATAAGGAAACTAATGGGGGTTAGGTATGTAGGGCATAACAATTCTCTTGCAATAAATTATAGCACTCCATTAGCATAGTAGTGTGAGATTTTAAGTGCCTGAATTTTGGCACTCCGTAAGTTGATTCACTTAATCGCTGTGGTATTAAGTTCAATGCCCTATTTTATTTCATGTGTTTTAAAATAAAATTTAGTACTCTATAAACATAGAGTATTAGGTTGAATGCCCTAATTTATTTATTTCTCACAGCTGAAACAAATCAACTTATGCATACAAACATGTCAAAGGAGATTGAAAGCCTCTTGTTTCTGAGCATCCTTGTTGATGTGGTTGCCCAACAAGACATGCCGGAAGATACATGGTTGGCCCATAATGTGTTTAGGACTACTTCATTATTTTCTAGGATACAAATAATTGACTAACGAAGTTAGATCATTTCGGAATAATGTTTTGAAAGTAAAAAATAAAAATTGCAATTGAGAATGAAATTTGTTCCAAAGTGGACTGCTCTCCTATCAAATCTACTAAGATTTGACTCACAAATCCCAACAGAAAATGCAAAACCAAACAAGAACTAATAAAAAGTTAAAACAAATTTCTAATCCAAAAAGCGTTGTCAAATAAAATTTATATCAATGCAATATAAGGCAATAAAAAAGGCTAATGTAGAGGTAGATATAAGAATAGTTTAAAAACTATTAAGTCACTTTTAAATTTAGAGCTAATATTACAGTAACCATTCACATAATTAAACACTAAACCTAATTCAATTGTAACCATTATTAAATTAGGGTTAATGTTTCAATAACAAGCTAACTTTAATTGTATATGAAATTTTAACCCTAACAATAAACCAAATTGAAGTGTAACTATTTAATCCAAATTTTAACTCTAACCCTAACCATAATGTAATTCCAATCCTAATTGTTTATCAATATTAAATAATCTCTAAGCTATATTCTTCAATGTAAATTTTATTTACTAGTAAGGTTCAATTTAGTTTCGTTTACAGGACAACCCATCACACAATGTTAACAACTTCAGTTACGAGGTGAAGTTCCTTTCCTTATCTTTATACATATTTAGAATTATCACAATTCTTTCTAGATAGAATTTTTGGATTGATAGGACTAATTGGACAGATGTTGACTGGCAAAAAAAGATAGAAAGAAGTATTGAAGGGAAAGAAGCACGGGTTAAAAAAAAAAATTCAATTGTTTTGAAGACAAATTGTGTATCACTTAATTCTCATCCATTTTGTTAACAATACATTTACAATGACAACAATAGAAAGAAGTATTGAAGGGAAAGAAGCACAGGTAATTTTTTTTTTTCAATTATTTTGAAGACAAATTGTGTATCACTTAATTCTCATCCATTTTGTTAACAATACATTTGCAATGACAACAACCACACATTGTATTTTATATAATTGACACATTGAAACATATATTACTATGGGCGTACCCACTGCACCTCTATTTTAGTGCAAGCGCTAGTTTTAATGATTTCTGATTTATTTCATTAAAAGACCATTTTATGTTTAAAAAAAGGAAAATCCTACAAAATTTCTTGTACCCTTGCATGCTTTTAAAGTTACAGCACATGACTAGTCGTCCCTTTCCGCTCTTCCCATAGGTATGTATGATTTAAAAGCGGATTCTTGCTGAAAAATGTCGTTGGTGTGCAGTTAAAAAATCAAAGTGGGTTTCTTCAGAATCCGGTGAGAAGATGGTTTTCAAGGGCGAAGTTGAATTTGACGAAGGCCCACCTGACAATTTCGATCCAAAAAATCCATACGCAGATCCAGTGGCATTTTTTGAGTACAGAGAATACCTCGTGCGTGAGAAATGGATAGGCATTGAGACAGCCAAGATTCTGAGGGATAAAGTGAGATGGTGTTACAGGAAGGAAGGCGTCAATCATCTCCAGAATTGCAGAGAGATTGTTCGTCAATATCTCGAGTCCACCAAGGGCATCGGCTGGGGGAAAGACGCTCGCCCTCCTTATGCCCACGGCACCGATACTGCTAAACCCTGAGGTATTCTTCTTAATTCCATTTTCCACTTCTGGGTATTTCTATACATTATGGGTTTCGACTGTGGATTACTCTTTATTTCGTATTTTGTAATTTCAGTGCGTTTTACTTACATTTGGTTGTAATAATGTAATCTGTTTTTTGATAATCTAGATGTCATTTTTTTAATTGCTAAAATTTGGCGTAGTGTATTTGCATTTATTCGTAATGATGTATTCTGCTTATTTATACATCTTTATGTCATGAAATTTGGCCTGTCGGATTGCTCTTTGTTAATATGGTTAATATTTCATGCGTTAGATACCACGAGCAAAGTGCATTCGCGGCTTAGTGGTTTTGCGCGTATTGTTGACATGCCTTGTGGCGGGTTTGAACTCCACAATTTTAAATCCTGTATTTTGTCAAATTTTAATACTTAACATGATTTGTCGGGATTAAAATTTGACACAGGGGCTCCAAAACAATGTCATTTGTGCAACAGCTTGGGCATTGTTTAAGGTACAGGTAAAATGTTTTTGTGGGGGTTTAAACTTTTGTTGGGAAAGCTCAAAGACTATCATTTTAGGCTCTAACCATTCACTAAAACAATCTTATGGTGAAGAATTGGACAGCCTTTGGGCCATTAATATGGTTACATTCAATGTCTACTGCTAGATGCTTATTTGGCAACGCATAAGGGTTGGAATAAGTTGATACGTTGTCATAAGTTCATCCATAGGATCTCTCATGACTACTATAATGTGCGTAGTTTTTTCTGTGTTTTTAAATTCCTTTTCTCATCTCCTAGTTTGTTTTTGGGGTCGTTTTCTTGGACAGTAGAGATATAAGAATGCCAGAGATTAAACCCTAAAAACCATGAGTCACATTGGATGAGCCGAGGATGATGGTCCGGGGGACACTTGAGTTCAATAACCTAATAGTATAATGATATGTAACCAAAACTTAAATATGTTACACATTCATGAAGACAGCAAGATAAATATTGGTCATTTATTCACTATGAACATGAATAGTATGTATAGGTACACTGAATACAACAAGGAGAACGACAATTATTGTGATTAGGGATTATGGAAAAGATTCTCAGCCAATTTGCCTACTTGGAAAGAAATGGGGACTATGGACAAGATTCTTAGCCAATTTGCCTACTTGTAAAGAAATGGGGACTATTAACAAGATTCTTAGCCAATTTACCTATTTTTATTCACTCTTTAGATGTGTGATCCCCATATAAAGATTGAATTCAAATACATATACAATTATAAGGAAGTTTGGTTACAATTAAGACCAGTTGTTATGATTCTGCAATGATCATGAGTCACCTTGTCTATTTCTGTGTTAGTTAGGCTTTTTCAGGCAGGTGATTTTTATTGCACACAGCTCTGCCTCTGGTGCTTGGTGGTGCTACATAATTAGCAAAGGTAGATAGTGCTGACCCAAGGTGTCACTGATTTGGGTATGGCCTAGTATAGTGGTGTCACCTTGGGGAGTCAAGCGAGTGATGTCGATCTGGGAATGGCCAAATGAAATTTCAAAATTAGTGTTCGAGCTGTCTATGTTGTGCTTGGATCAAACTATGACTACTAGGCAATAGATGAGTCGTATAATAAAATACAGGTACGATTCAATTTATACTCCCTAATCCTTATTTCAAGATGTGAAGAATGATGGCCCTTAAATGTAGGAGTTATAACAATGGTCAAAATAAATAGACAATAGAAATTAAGTAACATTTCTTTTGTACTTAGAGTGGATTATTGGGTCTCATCTTTGGTGAAGAGTGAAGACCCAAAATACTTAATCCCTTTGTCTCATTTTAGTTTGGCATATCTTGGTTGAGGGCATGGGGTATGCTTGAATCACATTCATAAGGTTTGTAAATGTGGACTATGCTTTAATATACTTTATATAATCATCAGTCCACAACCTTGTAACATGTACATAGGAGTTTCAGACTTCTTATTGTGGTGGAGATACTTGTACTTGAATCATGCTCTCACAAGTGTGATTGTAAGTATATCACAAACTCTTCTACTACTTAACCACTTCATTGAAATGAGGTATGGTAAATTAAATTATGCTAAGCATAGGTGTTTTTAGTAGAAAAGGAACTTATTGTCAACTTCTTAGGGATTTCTCTCAAAATATGGCACAATTAAAATGTGTTGCAAGATTCAAAAGCACTGCCATCCTCTTTCTCTAATTCTGTTGGAAGGTGTTTTGTAGTTTGTAATCAACCTTGCATCATTCTTTTCTTTCAACAATGATCAACTACTTAACCTCTTCGTTGAACTGAGGTACATTAAATTAAATTATGCTAACATACGTATTTTTGGTACAAAAAGAACTTATAATCAGCTTCTTAGTGTTAGTCCCAACCGGTGCTGAGAGGGGAGGGGTGCATCAGCACTATACCGGTTTGTTCCAGATTTAACCTTAATCAAAACTTCTATTCAAACTTAACACTTATCAGTATAAGCGACATTAATAAGAAACATGCACACATAAAATCAAACATGCATGACTACCAAAATTTATCACGTGGAAACCCAAATGGGAGAAAACCACAGTGAGTAGAAACTCACAAAATCTGTACTCTTCTGGAGTACGCCTGGTGAGGAGCCATCTTTGTTAGGAGATTACAAAGACACTGTTAGGTGCCACTCGGTTAAGGGATTTTCTTTAAGGCCTGTTAGAACCTTTACCCTGTTAGAGGTAGCCTTGTTAAAGGACTTAGGATCATCATTTAAGATGTCACCCGGTTAAGGGATTTTACAAAGGGACTTGTTAAAGTCCACCTGGCTAAGGGATTTTACTGTTGTAGTTATTAGAAAACAACAGAGAAAATGATTTGCTGTAATAGCTACTCTTAGCTTAATCAGATCCAAATGAAGCTCTTCGGTTTGACCACCGGTTACACTTGCTCTACACTCTATTGGTGCTCTGCATTACACTTGCTCTGCACTCTACTGGTGCTCTGCATTCTTTCTTTGCTCTTCACACTCTCTTCACCACTCTGCTATTCACTTAGCAGTTCAGCCCTCTTCTCACCTTGCTGGATCGGCTCTCTTCAAAATTGCACTTTGCAATTTTTACGATTAGTCTTTTTGGTTTTCGCCAAAAATCTTTATACCATATTTTGCCAACACATACCCACTGATTTCTCAATGAGTTTACACCTAACACTCGGTAGATTTGAAATTCAAATTTTTCCAAATCTTCCCGCACTCTCTTTGCGCGCTCTCCATCAATCTCGCTAGCAACTCATCCTTATTTGCCTTCGCAACTCATAATTTCACTAACCTTTGGGTCGTGTTTTGTCTCTTTAATGCGAACTGGAAAATCTGCACAAATCTCACCTTTAACTAGTTGTTAACTACTGTAGACTTCACTAGCCGTTTGTTTGATGATATCTCGCCATGACTGACTCACCTTTGGTCATCGCATCCAACTTACCGGTCACTGTTCCAAGATTCGGTGGATATCATTCTTCAACCTGTATCACCGGTTCACTGGTGTAACTCTTCATCTTTTGCCACCGATCACTGATCATCAATCAGATTGATCACTTGTCTGTCTGTTGATTTTAGGTAATCAGATGTTAATCTAGTTACTTAAGTTATAAACAGATTGAGAATAAGCAGAAATAACAATAAGAACACACAACACAAGATGCAAGTACCTTGTGAAAACCTCCCTCTTTGAGGAAAAACCCAACATGAAAGATTCAGATCAGATTCTTAATCATGAGCAGATTACATGAATCAGATTTCTTATCTGATTTGGTTGCCAATCTAGGGCAGACTGAACCTAGCATATGCAGCTGTAGTGTGTCTTCAGGGAGAGCAGAATATCGACATCAATTGAAGAGAGAGATCACTTAAGTATAGCGCATCACCTTGCCTAGCAAGTTGTCCAATGGATTATCTCTCTAAGATGCCCGATTCGCTGACTGTTCTTGCATAAGGCTGATCGCACTTGATAAGGATATTTGTTTTGTAGAATGAATCTTGTTTATATACAAGATTCATGTTCAAGTCTTCTAAGTCTTATTTTACATATTTCACTTTGCACTTTGGCGCCCAATTTGGGGCCTACATAACTTGCAACTTGTGACACATTTCAGTTGGACCCAGCCCTATAAACATAAATTGCTTAACCACACGTTACATTTAGGTGTGTGTTTCACACGTTTCATGTGGAGGAATACATAATGTGTTGCGTGTGAACATTTATGGGTCCACACGTTAGGAAATGGTCCTGTCATAATACAACGTATGGTTATTGGGCCCAACCCTTTGTTGTTTGTAACTAGGTAAGATGGGTTCGGATTGCCTTAAGGCAACAACCGAACCCATATAGGACTGGGTCCTAAAAGGGGTAACGTGCCCCCAAGCTAAGGTCAGTCCCTTTAACCTTCACGCCACCCTAAAATACACCACGCCTCAATAAATAAATTGGCGCCAAAAGGAGGAAGGCCGACTTGGATTTAATAAAGGTTAAGACACATATAAATAAAGTCAACTTGCAAATACGATCATTCACTTTATCTCTCATACAATCAGTGAAATAGCTCTGCAATTGAAGTTGCGAAATAAAGGAGAGGATTGTGCGAACTTGTTCAAAGAGATAGAAGTCATTTGGTATTCCTTGATGAAGACTTGGTGTATTTAGAAGGGCAAATCCGATATGATAAAAGGAATCAAATTTGAAGAGTCAAGCTAAGTATTGTATTGATGCAATTAAGATTGAATATATAATCTGACCTGTGGGTCTTTAGTGCTGGGTTTTTCCTCCTTGGAGGTTTTCCCAGGGTATTTGTGTTGTTCTCTTGCTCTCTTGTTTTCATTCTTGCATCTACTTGATTATGGTTTACTTAATGCTAGCAAATAATTAAATGTTAGAAATCTGATTACTGATCTAGGTCACAAAATTAACACCCATTACAAATGAACAATACATAACTAATTCACATGCCACATAGTAAGAATGGGTCTAGCCCTATTACTTAAGTTGAATTCTAATGTTGCCTTCGGCAATCAGAATTCAACTTTTATTTTTCTACCTAGTTACAAAAACCAACACTCCCTCTCAACTAGGGAGGAAAATAAATACATAATCAGAATCTTTCAACCAGATTACATGATTAGGGCCCAACCCTAAGTAATACATACAATATGCAATTTGAACACAAGCTTACACCATATGGACCTTTCCATGAAATTCCTCTTGCAATGCTTGCAAAGAATGAATCCAAAACTTCATAGCTTCACACTTTCCTGGGCCCTGCATATATCATTAGAATTTCATGATCTTTCATCATGCACATCCACAAAGGAAGAAAGAGACCTTTCCTTATGCATTCCTGCAAGAATGAATACTTAGATATATACATAAACATACAACATGAATCATGCACAACCACAGAGGATACAATAAGCTTCTCCATTGAGAAGAACGACCTTGCACTCCGCAGAGGGTGAGAAAGAACTACCACCTTGCACTCCGCAGAGGGTGAGAAAGAACTACCACCTTGCACTCCGCAGAGGGTGGATGATACACCCAATGTATCATAGAATAAAACAAGAACACCCGTTAGTTTCAACATAAAATATGATAGAAGAAAGGAAATAACTTTGCTATAATCAAGTAGAGATCATACATTAGACATATTCTATTAAATCCATCATTAGAGCTGAAACACAAAGTTTAGAAAACCAGCAATAAAATTTACCGAAAAAGGTATTTTGACAGTATCATGAGACTCCCTCTAAAACCCTATCTAGATGATAAATCCACAACAAATTTCCTAACCTAAAGTTGGAACCAATCCTAAATCTAAAATAGAATTTATCAAATTTGTATCCTTAATAAGGAGAAAGTTTGAAAGTTTGAGTAGACTTTCAAATCTAGATCCGATGGCATGAGCTGAAGTGGGCCTTCTTGGATCATGCTTGTAAACCTGATAATTTTCCTTCTAGAACAGCTGTAAGGATTAGTTTCCAATACATCATTACTGAAATAAAACAACAAGATCAGAAGTTTTAACTTAAGGATGGATCAACAAACCAATAGATCAAAAGAGAAAATCTTCACGATTGTGGGGATTTGATACTTCATTTATGTTTGCATCTTCTTGCTCGTCCTGAGTTTGACAGTCCCTTGCAAAGTGGCCAAGCTTGTTGCATCGGAAGCATCGGATGTGAGATAAGTCTCTTGGTCTCTTCCTTGAATGAGGGGTAGAAGAGCTGTAATCTCTATTTCTCTTGAGATCATTCTTCTTCCAATGGCTGCCTTCCTTCTTAGCCAAGAGGGCATGTTGCTCATCATAAGGGTTCTTAATTTTTCCTTTCGCAGCCAGCCGGGACTCTTCTTGAATGCAAATCTCCCATTAATTGATCAAACTTAGGAAGCTCAACTCTGGCACTGATTCCTTGAACAAACGGTTCCCAAGAGGGAGGAAGACCATTTAGGGCAGTCATAGATAAGTCACTGTCTTCAACGCTCTTCCCAACGGTAGCAAGCTGATCTCTTAGCTCAGAGATTCTCATGAAGTAAGCAACAACAGGTTCTTCTTTCTCTAATTTGATGTAAGAGAGCTGATTCCTTAAAGCAAGTATGTAGCTGGTATTGTTGACTTTGTACATCTTTTCCAATGTGGTGAACATCTCCCTAGTGGTCTTCTTCATGGAGATGGATGGCACCAAGTGATTTTTAACAGAGTCTATTATTATCCTTTGAGCTTGGAAGTCCTTCTTCTTCCAATCTTCTTTCTCACTTTCATCCTCAGGTTCCTTAGCATTCTTGCCAACATATTTAGCAAGATCATTCAATGCCATCATTATCTTGACCTTCCAAGAAGAGTAATTTGTGTGACCTTCCAACCTATCTTCAGCCCTGCTATAAGAAGACATGAGGACTAAACCTTTGAACAGCAGGTTAGATAGGAGCACAAATCTGATCACAACCTCTATATAAACCTAGAACTCTGAGACCATGTTGATTTTAGGTAATCAGATGTTAATCTAGTTACTTAAGTTATAAACAGATTGAGAATAAGCAAAAATAACAATAAGAACACACAACACAAGACACAAGTACCCTGGGAAAACCTCCCTTTTGGAGGAAAAACCCAGCATGAAAGATTCAGATCAGATTCTTAATTATGAGCAGATTACATGAATCAGATTACTTATCTGATTTGGTTGCCAATCTAGGGCAGACTGAACCTAGCATATGCAGTTGTAGTGTGTCTTCAGGGAGAGCAGAATATCGACATCAATTGAAGAGGGAGATCATTGAAGTATAGCGCATCACCTTGCCCAGCAAGTTGTCCAATGGATTTGCTCCCTAAGATGTTTGATTTGCTGACTGTTCTTGCATAAGGCTGATCACACTTGATAAGGATATTTGTTGTGTAGAATGAATCTTGTTTATATACAAGATTCATGTTCAAGTCTTCTAAGTCGGCCTTAACTAATTTCCTTTATTTTACAAGTTTCACTTTGCACTTTGGCGCCCAATTTGGGGCCTACATAACTTGCAACTTGTGACACGTTTCATTTGGGCCTAGCCCTATAAACATAAATTGCTTAACCACACGTTACATTTAGGTGTGTGTTTCACACATTTCATGTGGAGGAATACATAATGTGTTGTGTGTGAACATTTATGGGTCCACACGTTAGGAAATGGTCCTGTCATAATACAATGTATGGTTATTGGGCCCAGCCCATTACAAATGAACAATACATAACTAATTCACACGCCACATGGTAAGAATGGGTCCAACCCTATTACTTAAGTTGAATTCTAATGTTGCCTTCGGCAATCAGAATTCAACTTTTATTTTTCTACCTAGTTACAAAAACCAACACTGTCTAGAGTCTTCCGGTTGTGTATAAGACTACTAAACTGCAATCTGAGTCACCTCTTGTGACTGCATCATCATTTCATCTGCCAGTTTTAAGAAACTGATCTCAACACCTATTGGGTGCTTGACTGACCGGTCAGCTACTCTGTTTATCCTTCAACCGATTAGTCTTCTACCAACATACTGCTCAAGTGTGTCAATAATGCATATTTGGGAAGCACTGAATCCTCCATACTGTTTGCAGCCATGAGTAAACCATTGGGGTTTACCACACCTCCTTGCCT
This sequence comes from Cryptomeria japonica, assembly GCF_030272615.1. NCBI lineage: Eukaryota > Viridiplantae > Streptophyta > Pinopsida > Cupressales > Cupressaceae > Cryptomeria > Cryptomeria japonica. Next base: position 27,346,796 of record NC_081406.1, on the reverse strand, counting down.
ATGAGCTTGGCCTTATTCACCGATAAGTGTTAGTCATCAATGACAATACTAACTGATGAATTGGTTGTGCCAACAGCATTAGTTATGCCAACACTTAAGGAGTGCTCTCAAAATTTGGCACAATTTTAAATGTGTTAAAAGATCCAAAAGTCACTGTAATCCTCTTTCTCTAAATTCTATTGGAAGGTGTTTAGTAGTCTGTCATTAAGCTTGCATCATTCTTTTGTTTCAGTAATTATCAGCATATCCTCCTTATGTATGCCAGTAATCTCGTCTTAAAGCTGTTTATTTTCTCTTGCCACTTTTTCAAATGCTGCAGAGGTGAGCTTCAATTGTTATATTGACACTAAAGCCTGTATTCTTTGGTTACTTTTCTAAAATGATGTGCTTTATGGCTGCAAATTGCTAATACCACTATAGAAATTAAAATAGTATTTGTTAGCTAAAAGTGGGAAAAGTAGTTAGAAATAAATTGGTTTGGGTTCAGGTTTGTGGATTCAGTCAAATGTTTTTTGGGGTTGGTTCATCCACACAAAATCATATAAAATTCAGAAATATATACATATTTGCAGCAGCAATTAAGTTTAGAATACCACATATTATCATATAATAAACAAAACCACCATAAAAATATTTTTTTTACAATTTCAATTAGTCAAAACTTGAATGTCTATTAAAAATAATAAAGTCAAGTGTCAACAATCAGCCATCATTGTTCAAGCATTAGCATCATATAGGTCTTCAAAAATATCATCATCACCATCCATATTAAATCATGTAGGTACTTTTATATTAGAAAAACCACAAATAGTGCCATTGAAACTCATTCTCTCTAGTTGGCTTGTCCTCAATATCAAGCACAACAAGTTGGAAAGTTGAGGTTTCCAAGTTAGTATGTTCTGGCTCAATATTCACCTCCCTTGTGTACCCTTGTAGCTACTTTGTTTTTCATGGAAGGAGGCGCAAGTTAGTTGCACTTTACTTAGCGGACAAAGGATTATGTGCTCCAATTTCTCTTAGATGTAGGGGAAAGGACCCAGTAGTCGTGCACCCTAACTTTGCGCTTCTCAAAATCCTACTTGGAAATTTCGAATCACTCCGATTTTTTTACAGCAGCTTACTTGGCAAGTCCCCTGCTTATAACTAAGGTTTCAGGGCCACATCATCAAATATGATGCCACATCAGCATGCTTTTTGCCAAGGTGTCCAAAACAGCCCCCAAAAAAAGTGAGACCAATAGGCGTGCAAAAGAGACCCCAATAGTTGTGCAGCCGATGTGGCATCACCTGATTGGTTACTTTTTACAATATTAATACATTTCTTAACAACTATTGGTACATTTCCTAACAACTGTTGGTACATTTCCTAACAAAAATTGATATTTTTTGTTTCAAACAATAGGTTTTATTTGTTCAATTTTTGGAACAAAAGGTATCAACAACCCTCACAACAATTGGAACATGCTCAACTACTGTGTCCTTTCCCCTAGATGAACTAGCAATCTATTGAAATAAAATTAGAGTTAGAGTTATAAAATTGAATATTTTTTAATAAAACTGACTTGTGATAAATTTCGTTGCAAGAGGTTGTAGATGTGTGAATGATTGGCAATGGAAGTAGCATCAATTGTGAATGAATAGTCTACAAATTGCTGCCTTGTGCCCTTGGTTAACTTTATCATCTCTATATGAGGCAACGGTTGTCTGCACATAAAGGGTCTCAACGCTATAATACTAGGGATTCAATGCAAAGGAAAGAAGATTTAGTGGGGTGGTCATTTGGTTCCATTTTTCTTTAATGGTTTGTGTAAGTGTTTGAAAAGTGTTTCTTTGGGATCTTGCTTTCTCTTATTTATGACCTTCATTTTCTCAATCATTGGGTTGATGCCATAATATATCCCTCGCAAACAAGGCTTATCCTTGTTGGTACAACAGATTATACTCAAAGTAGGATCGGTGAAACTCAGGAGATTTTTAAATGATCCTACATAATGTCATCCAGGTTCATTTGCTTAATATTTGTTGCTCTCTCAATGCTAGATTTCCCTCCATACAAACCAATTTTGATTGATGGCCATGCTAATAAAGTGCCTCCCTAACCTTTACAAGTTGTATCAAAACAATTGTGCTGGAGGTAGAACCTTTTTAATTTTATAGTTTGCTGTTTGATTTGCTTTTTTATACTTGTTAATATATGCTATGACTTGCTTTGATAGTATGGGTAGATTATTTTTTTTCTTGGGTAAAGTTTGATGCCCTATCTAAGGATGCCATACAAATGGACTTTCAGTTGATTGTATGAGGTTGAATGTTTCATACCACACCCGTTGCAAATCCTTATATAATTCCACAACACCCAGAATTATTTGTACCATATCAAATGGAAGAATTTGGATTTGTTTTGAAGTGGGGTTGGCCCATAGAGCTAGAATTGGCTGCCATTGTAATCCTAATGGCAACAAGCTGGATGAACAACCCATTTGAAACAAATGAAAACAATTTTTTTATATAGAACCTAACCATTTAATAAATTTAAGCATATGCATAATAACAAAACAAAATTTCAAAATAAAGAGTGTAAAACAAAAATGCATAAAGAAATCTAAAATAAACTTACCTCTTTTGTAAAAATCTTTCAATTTGTATGAATAGTAAGGCAATCGAGGAATCTTCACTGATCAAATCTTCAACTCTATTCATGCAATAGCAAGCAAGAATGAATGTTCAGCATGAATGAATGACTTTTGTGTTTTGCATTCATAATGAGGTAATGTAAATAGGGTCTTGCACACATGGAACTTGGAAGAATAGCAAATCAATCACTTTGCAACCTTCACAATTAATTTTCAACTCAGTTCATGCAAAAGCAAGCAAGAATGAATGACTGTTGTGTTTCGCATTCGCAATGAGGTTCACAATTTTGTTTTTGGCTTTTAAATCTCTTAGAATGAACTTTTCAAGTTAGAGTCAAATGCCTTAAAAAAGAACCCGCAAAAGTTAAAAAATCTGTTGCTTTTGAAAAATAAATTGAATGAATGATTCAATAATCGGATAATTACATTGAACGATATACACACGTATATATAGAAGTTACAAGACGATGTTCTATAAATAGAACTAGTCATTAAAGTGAAATCAAATAAGCTAAAAAGCTTAAAAAGCTAAATATAGCTTAAAAGGCTAAATAATAAAAAGCTAATTTAACGACTAAAAAGCTAAATAGCTAAAGTCGACAACTAAGATGATTGCTAAAAGTAGAAGATGACCTTTATAGAAGATATTAATATTATTTTAATGCCCTTCGTAATGGTCATCGTACTCAAGACCCTACAGAAGACATTGCAGGTGTTATGATCACAAATGCAAAGACCATCTGCTGCTACGGAGACCCTCCTAGGATCTGCAGAATGTAAATGACCAAGAGTACCAAAAGCCATCCAAGTTAATGTAGCCTTCACATGCAAATTAGAGATCTAGCACACACTAATTACTGAAGCCTGAAACCATGATTTTGAGGAAAAAATCAGCAAACCCTTTTGCAGAAGAATACCATGGTTGCAGATGTTTGCCTTGATAGGTGCGACCCAAACTGACTGCAACAAAGCTTGATTTTTGAGGAGAAAAATCGATCAAAACCAGAGAACTTTGCGAATCACAAATCCCACGCGAACTTCGCGTATTACAAATGATTTTTGAGGAAAAAATCGTAAAACCAGCAAACAATTTTTGAAGAAAAAATCGTGAACCTAGAAATCCCACACAAGCTTTGCGGATGACAGATAATAATTTTTAAGGAATAAATTCTAAAGCCTGCGAACAATTTTTGAGGAAACAAATGTGAAAACCAACCAAACCCGAAATTTGCCTATCACAAAGCATAGAAGGCTGACTCCTTGTCTCCAGAATGCTCTGCAACATGAGCCTGCTCTTGTTCTTGAGACCTCTGATTTTTTTTATAAAAAAAACAGAAAAATATAAACGATTTTTTTCCCAAAAAAATGCAAAAAAAAAAGGGGGTAGAAACCCTAGGTCGGATGTACAGCATAAACAGCACCCAAAAGACACCAAAATTCCCGACGTCTACAGAATTACCAGAAATCGCGGACTGTTTTTAAATTCCAAGGCAAATTCGCTGGCACAAAATTCAAGGCATGGAAAGCGAGGCACCTAGAAAAATCCAAGACCAACCCAAAAAATCTCTCGAAAAACCCACCAAGAATCTGAAATCAGAATGCAGATCCGACAGCTCAAAAATTGAGGCACGGAAAACAATGCACCTAGAAAAATCTGACAATGACCTAGTTGACGTCTTGAAGAACCCACGAAAAATTTGCAACTAGAATAAAATTTCGACTTTATCTAAAGGGTCAAAACCCTAGTCGAAAATTGTAGAAACCCTAGGAAAATTATCAACCTGCAAAAAAAATCCTCTCAGGAAGAGAAAAAGAACCTGCTCTTTTTAAAAAAAAAAACTGCTCTCTTCTAAAAAAAAAAAAACAGTTTTAAAAAAATCTCTTAAATAAAAACTTCGAAAAGTTTTAATAACAAAAACTTTCGAAATTTTTAATTTCCATGCTCTGATACCATGAAAAATAAATTGAATGAATGATTCAATAATCGGATGATTACATTTGAACGATACACACACGTATATATAGAGGTTACAAGAACTAGTCGTTAAAGTAAAATCAAATAAGCTAAAAAGCTTAAAAGGCTAAATATAGCTTAAAAGGCTAAATAATAAAAAACTAACTTAACAAGCTAAATAAGTCGACAACTAAGATGACTGCTAAAAAGAGAAGATGACCTTTATAGAAGATATTAATATTATTTTAACAGCTTTCTGTTGGATTTGTCACCAATTATCCAATATACATTTGGGTCTACATGGGTTCTCCTTTTGTCCAGTCTGAACCTATAGGCCAAAGTGCAACACCTGGCCGCACCTATTAGTGGCAGTAGCAGAGTGTTAAGATAGAGTATGATTATAGCTCAAGTTGGCTTGCAATTTAGGTTGGTTTGTCACATTGAGATTATAGACGATTTTTCTACCAATGGTTAATTGTATTACCATCTATTATCCGCTACTGATTGTTGTTTTTAAGTGCATCTTATTTGGAGTTACAGTTTTTTAACCATGTAAGTCAATTTTTCAAATATAAGCTTGTTACTTTCATTTCATTGATGATGCACTGATAGACTGAAGGAATGTATTATTAAGTTTTGCTTTCTTATTTTTTCCTTTGCTGATATCAATAGAGGTTGGTTTTGGTGCTATTACCCAAAAACCTTTAAGATCCCGTAGATTTCAATTTTTGGATTAACCATTGCTGTTTTCTTCTAAGAAGGTCTAAAGTTTAGCCATGATTGCAGGTCACTTTGTGATTGGATGTCTAAAATTGAATTGCTTTGATTTTGCTTGTCTATCCTTTCAAGAATATTTTGAAGCTCTGCATTGATGGTGATTATTAAGGATCTGTAAACCTTTCCCGTTCGATTCGATTTGCCATTTGATCTTCTGCTTTATTGCCTGTACTACATGTGAGCATGAAGAAGAGTCTTCCAAAGTTTACTAGTAAATACCTTGCTTCACATAGAATGGAATATAATTACCAGTTAGGTGTTCCTTTTTCTGCGTTGCTCAGGTCACCCAATTTGACTTACTGGAAATCTCTAAATTTTCCATTTTTATTTCATTTGGTAATTTAAGATCTAGGGCCAATTCTCATCACCAAGCCTCATTCTTGGTTTCCTTCGCATTATTTGTGGCAGATGAACAAATCATTCTACCTCGTCTGTCTTTGAGATTTTCTCCAGCATCAGTTGCACCAGAGTTATGTTTTGAAGCCCAGTTATAGTTGAGTTATGATATTTCAGATAGTGGGAGGCAGTACACTTTTGTTCTTCTTCTGTTTCATAGGATTCAACTTTCCTTTGGCTAGACTAGCTGTTGTTGGTACTTATTTCTTGAAATTTTGCTCTCTTGTTCAATATAGAGGGTCAACTTTTGAATCCTCCACATATTGACGTGCAAGGGGTACTCACTAATATATGGCTATGTTTTCTGCTATCTTTTTTTTTAAAATTTCATATGGTGGTGAGCAAGTCAATGGCTATCCTATACACTAGGTCCTCTGAGCCTCATCTGCCTACCTTTTTGGTAGCATCAAACATAATTTAATGTTATATCGGGTGGGAGATCGATATGGAGGGACTTTAAAGCATATAGCTTTGGAGTTTTGATCAATAGTATTATTTTTTTTGGTCAGTAATAAGAGTATTATTAATTAAAAAGAGTCTACATCTTGCACGAGAAAGTTTAACTTCCAGTCACCCAAAAAACCACCCAACTAAACCACCCATCAAAAAACCAAGGCCATCTATCTAAACCACCCTTCCAGATCATCAACCCCACACCCATCACATAGTCAATTTGAGCACCAAAAAATTGCTCGTTTAAGCAGATACAGTTCAGTTTTAAACAGGAAATTTTAAAACCCTACTCCTTGTCTGCCCACCGAAAAACCGTTTTACATACATGGATTAATCCCACCCAAGCACATTAACATAAACCATTAAAGCTAACAGAAAATTATTCTGAAGTACTTGGGATTACTGCTAAGGCTTGCTCGTCAACCGCCTTCCTCTTCCTTGGCTGCAAACTTTACGCTCCACAGCCTTGCCCTCCTCTTTGGCTTGGTTCAAAGCTGCCTCAACGTCCATCAGCTGCACAAAAACCTTCAAATCTTCCCAACTCCGTCTTGCCTCCTCTCTGCAGCGCGCCTTGAAATGCCCTTCTGGCCACCTCACAAATGGAATGCTTCTTTCGAAAGCCTCATGATGCACATTCTCAATACCTTCTCTCACATTGAACCCCACTCCTGGTATCGCCCACTCCAAGCGTGAATCCATTCCCAAAAGGTATTCCTGTGGGACTACGGCCTCCATAACCCATCTAACTTGCTCCACTGAATTCTCTAGATCCAAGCCCCACGCCATTATTAGAGAGTATACATCCATGTTCGTTCTGTATCTATGCCTTGAATCACCGAAAGATTTGCCCAGAATCAACTGTATGCATTTCACCAGTCTATCATCCTTAAACCTAAACATCCCGTTCAGTCTTCTTTCTAAAACAGAGCCAAAGAAAAGGCAAAGCTGCTTTTCTGTTTTCAATGTAAAGTTTGCTTCCATGGCTGCCAACTTCAACAGTGGTACCACCTTATTTCGAGCATGTTCCAGGCAATTAACACCGCCACAGACAATAAAGGTTACTCCTCCAATAGCTCCCACTGATTCCAAAAAAGCCTTTTTCATTAATGCTCTGTAAAGATTTTGCTCCGCCACCTTTCTAAAATCTCTCATCGGGATTTGGCATGCTTATCAATACACCTTCATAATTGCAGGTTCATTAAGGCTCGTACCTGCTGACACAAGTTCAAACATCCTCTTCCAGCAAAATAAATCTGAAATCTTCTACCTTTGTGCCACTAACTTTGTCAAATGATACTGCCCACTTAGAAAGTATATCCGCTTCCACATTCCCCATTCTTTTGACGTGGCTAATTTGAAAGTCTTCCAAGGTTGCCAACTCCTCTACTATGGTGGAAATTGTATTTTGCAAATACCAAGCATCAATATTTCCCCTCATGATTGCTTGAATAATGATTTGGGAGTCCCCTTTTAAGTGTAATTTCTGCACTCCCAACATCTTGCCAAAGCTTATTGCTGCTAAAGCCGCTGATGTTTCAGCCACATTGTTTGTCCCCACCTCCAATTTCTTTTCCCCCAAAGCCAAAATGTTGCCATTTCAATCTCAAACAATGAATCCTGCTCTTGACGGACCAGGATTTCCTCTCGATGCTCCATCAAAATTAATCTTCCACCATCCCTCCAACGGTTTATCCCAAACGACATCTACAGATATGCAAGGAGTTGAATTAACCCAACCATGCCCCTTAACGGGCCTTGATCAATAGTATTATTATTGAAAATATTTGGTTGAAGAACTTTTAAGTTTTAGAGCGATGATAAAATCTTATGCTGACATCTTCAAGTCCCTAATATTTAGAAATTAGCTGAATTGATATTTAATTGGTTGAAGTCTCATTTAGGATTTACTATTTTTTCTGGTGAGAGATGCATACAGGAATTATATTTGCTCTCTTGAATATTAAATTTGTTTTTCCATAGCTCAGCTGGATAGCTTGCGTTGAAGTTTTAATCTAGGATAAAATTCTATAAAGGTTATCCAAAACATCTTTTGTAAATGTCTTCTCACGAAGGTTTTTCCACTAAATTGCTTTGCTTTTAGGTGGTTTTCAAACACACAATTAATTTAGTCTAAAGTTGTTTGCATGTTGCAATTGTAAGATTGAGTCATGCACAGAGGTCATTGTAAGGTACCGATATATTAGGAGTTGGTCTATTATTTCTTTCAAATTCCATACCTATTAGCAATGCATGTGCAACCGTATTATTTTATTTCAGTGTAGAAACAAGTTCCTAGGGATTATCATTTCTTTCAAATTCCATACTCATTAGGAATGCACGTGCAACCTTATTATTTTATTTCAGTGTAGAAACAAGTTCTAGGGATTGACTAGATGCAGGACATATCAATTTTGAATCTATAGTGTTCTTGGAGGATGGATTTTGATTGAACTTATAAGATCAAGGTTTTAGGTTTTGCAAGCACGGATCAAATTCATACCAAGGATGATGCAGGACATATTAATTTTGAATCTATAGTGTTCTTGAAGGATGGATTTTGATTGAAGTGATAAGAACAAGGTTTTAGGTTTTGCAAGTACAGATCAAATTCATACTGAGGATGATCTAGATCATCCTAGGGAAGAAATGGGACATGTTTGCAGGTTTCAAACCTAACTAGTTTTTCGGTTTTGGCAAAATTGCCAATTTCCATAGGCAAGGAACTCATAAAATATAGCGGTAAACTCTGTAAAAGGCAACCAGGGGGTGAACACACATTCACCCCCTAACGGAACCAATGAATTTGCTTTAGATCAGACAAAGGGTTGGAATGATTGAATATGTCTCACACTTCTACAACATATACTTGCTCCAAATTGAGATGAAGAAATGGTGGATTTGATTTCAGTTTATAGATTTTTGATAAGATAGATGAATGATTAGGATTTGATCTTGGGTCATGAGTTTACCCCCATTGATGGTGGAATGGATGTGGTGAAGTGGCAGCGATTATGTATTTTCAGGGAGGTAATTAGGTACTTAATTAAGTGAGTAGTTATTTATTTAATAATTTTGATTAATGAGTTAACCATGTTGATTGATGAGTTAATTGATTTGATTGAATTTTTATTATTTAAGTAAATTTATTGATTTGCTAGTTATGTTGATTGATGAGTTAAGTATGTGTTGTGACCATTTCACACATCGCCCCATTAAAATGGGGACCCCCTCTTTTTGCTTTTGTTTTGCCTGTTCTTCTCTCTACTTTTTAGGGTTTTGAGTAAGTGAGTGAGTCGTCTGGACTAGGGTTAAGCCTTAGGAGTTTCCTTTTGACATTTTCAAACCAAAGTCCAGTCAAATTTTGAAAGATTATTAAGCCTCCTCCCGAAGGTTGCAATTTTGAAATAGGATGAGCCTACCAGGAAGTCAAAAATGTCTCGGGATGGGTCCAGTCAAGATTTTGAGGGCAAATTCAAGTTAGGTCTAAAGTGTTAGCATTTTAATGATTAAATTATACATTTTGTCTGGGCAAACTTTAACCAAATTTCGGAAACAAGGTAACCGATTCCTGGACTTGAAGACGACCTAACCTTGCATGATGAAGTGATCTGAAGACCTAAATTTTTGATATTTTGGCTTATAAGGGCAAAATCACTCCTGTCCCTCTCTCAGGGACCAGGGCGAAAGTGATATTTGGTGCATCTTGGTTATTGACTTGTTTTAATTGTTTTGTGCAGGGTCGCCAGGGGATACAATTGGACGTAAATTGAAGATTTTGAAGATTTTGAAGACTCAAAAATGACAAGTTTTTAAAGTTTAAGACCAAATCGCTCTTGTCCTTCACTGAAGGACCAAGGCGAAATGGCTTACTTAGATCGTTTTGGGCCTCATTTGATCGAACTGAAGCATCAAGGACGCAATGAAGGATGAAATGAGCATGAAGGAGTATCCAGACTTAGTCGTTGGCAATGAAAGATTGAACTTTTGGCCTAGCAAGACAAGTTCGCTCCTGTCCCCCACCCAGGGACCAGAGCGATTTTCTTCAAACACACCTTCTTGGACATTTTTTGGATTTGGGCTCTTGTTCATAGCTTGCAAAATGATGGTATCTTCCCCAGCAAAGGAAATTTGAGATGAAAATTGTAAAGATTTGACCTTGAGGACCAAAGGTGCTCCTGTCCCTCACTGAAGGACCGGAGCTTGATTTTCAAAGTTGCACTGTTCTTGCAGGATCAAGACAATTTTATGATTGGAAGAGATCAAGGAGGGCATGTTTTGTCCATTGAATATAATTTGAGTAGTCGACAAGCAAGGAAATATACTAAGATGACAAAATCACTCCTGTCCCTTGCTGAAGGTCCAAAGCGATTTTCTAAAAAAGTGCAATTTTCTTGCAAGGACGAAGCAAGTTTTGTGATTGAAACGAATGAAAGAAGGCATTTTTAGCCCGTTGAAGATAGTGTGGAAGCCTAACAAAGGACGGATAAGCTTGGATTTGCAAAATCGCTCCTGTCCCTCACTGAAGGACCGGAGCTTGAATTCCAAGTTTGCCTCATCCTTGCAAGATTTAAGTGATTTCGCGATTTGAGGAGGACAAGAGAAGTATGTTTTATTCGTTGAATATAACTTGAGTGGCTTATGAAGGAGAAAATCAACCCAAGTTGCAATAGGCGCTCCTGTCCCTCACCCAGGGACCAGAGCGATTTTTAAAGGAAGCTCCTGTCCCTCACCCAGGGACTAGAGCGATTTTCTCAAGAGACAAGTTTTTGGCAAAGGAAAAGCAAGTTTTACGTTTGAGATGAGTAAAGGAAGGCATAATCGCTCCATTGAAGATAATTTTGAAAGATTGCAAAACACAAGTGGAGCCTATAATGGCCAAGGCGCTCCTGTCCCTCACCCAGGGACGAGGGCGAAAAATGCATTATCAAGTCTTCCCTTCCAAATTTGGTCGAATCCAGGCCAAGGCACATGATGGCGATGATATTTGGAATGCTTCAAAGAAGAACGAAGTTGTGAAAAACCACAAAACTTGATGAAATTGGCTAAGGCGCTCCTGTCCCTCACCAAGGGACCAGAGCGAAATCTTCAAGTATGCCTAATTTTAAAATGCCACTTTCGTTTCCAACACTCAAGATGGAGTAAGCAATGACGTTTTACGCCTTGAAGATAATTAGATATTGATATGATTAAGGATTTGTGCCATGGACTAAAGATCGCTCCTGTCCTTCACTGGAGGACCAGGGCGATTTCTATAGAATCAATCATTCCTTTCCAAAACCATGTCAAGGCGAGATTATGCAAAGTGAGAAATGTCTTTAGGAAGATAGTGAACAAGGAATTAACCTCAAGAATCGACAATTTTAAGCTCAAAAGCAAAAAATTGCTCCTGTCCTTCACTGAAGGACCAAGGCGAATATCCTTGGAAGAGCTCATTTTGTCTTAGAGAAACGAGTTAGGCGTGCATAGAACAAACAAGGAAGATCATTGATTGCCCTGCAACATGAATTGGCGATTGGAAAAGACAAGGACCAAGGACAAAAGGTGGGATCGCTCCTGTCCCTCACCAAGGGACTAGGGCAAAAATGTTTTAAGATACACTCCTTCCAAAGATGGAATAAATCAAACTCAAGATTCCAAGCGAAAAGGCCATTTTGGACGTCCAAGATAAGACTTTGAACGTAAAAAGCAAGAAATACAAAGCCAAAATGCATGGGCACTCCTGTCCCTCACCCAGGGACTAGAGCGATGTTGTTGATGTCCCTTATTCCTCCCTTGCTTAGGCGCCAATATTTTTCAAATTGCATTAAATGCTAAATTCGCTAAAACTTTGAAATATTTTAATTAAATTGGCATTTAATAAGAACGCATGGGCATTTAATAATTAATTTAAGCCTTTAAAAAATCAAAATTTTTAATTGCAAAGGCATTTAAATTAATTATTATTAAATTAAATAAAGAAGAGAGCGCTTGGGGTATTATTTTAATGTTTTTTTGCAAGGTCGGCCTCCTCTTTTATTAAATTTTATTTATTTTTGCCTATTTTCCAAGTTGGCCTATATGGGCAATTGCAATAGTGAGCGCCTATATAAGGGAGGTATTTTGAAGCATTTTAATCCATCATTCAATCATTTATTTAAATGCAATTTGGAGAAGCAATAGAAGTGCGAATTTTGATCCAAGAAGAAGTGCGAATTTTGATCCAAGGAGTGCGAACTTTGTTGGAGGTGGAGCGAGTTTTCCTCAAGGCGTTGAAGACCCAAAGGGTGGTGAAGTTGATGAAGGAGGCGCATTTGCTAGAGGACTTCGATCTTCATTTTGCCTAGCGAATTTCTTAATTTTTGCATCGTTTTTTAGAGCTAGTTCTCAAAGAGAGGTATGGCAAGATCTCCCTCGTTCAAATTTTGAAATTTTGAATTTCCAATTGCATAGTCATATTTAGGAAATGATAATTCAAAGACTTATCATGAAGTTTCCTAAATTTAAAACTTAAATCCAGTCTATATTTCTACGTTCCAAGGTATATTGCTCATTATGAAATGTTGTGTAGGTGTCAAGATGGCGACCCCAAAGGCAGGGGCATCCACCAGTCGTCCAGCCCTCATGAAGGAAGATCAAAGGAATGAAGAAATGGAGACCAAGATCGTGTCAAAATGGAGTAACATTGGAGATACCAACCTGGGAAACTTCAGTGTGAAGAAGTTTCGAGAGGTCCCTTATATTGGAAAGCCATCACCTGTCGCAAGGAGAATAATTGAAAGTGGCATTATCAAGGCGGCCGGCTTCCCTCCAGCAATCCAGTGCCATGAGCTGATGATCGAGTGTGCCCGCCATTACGACCCACAGTCAAGATCGATCGTGTCCAAGGAAGGAAACACTTTGGCTTATCTTTCAGAAGAGGCTATCAGTGAAGCTCTCCATCTACCAGAACATAAAGATATGATTTACAAAAGCTTGGAAGGAGCTAGATCCATGTACGAAGATGATCCAGACACTTGCTTGAGCATCATCAACAAGAATTGGTTACTCAAAAGTCGTCCTCGCCTGAGCAAGATTCCCAACACACCACATAGGATCGACTTCCAGGAGGAGTACAGAGATTTGATAACCTTACTCAATCGAGTTACAGGGGCTCCTCAAGCCTTCTATTTTGAGAAGTGGATGTTCTTCTTCATCCAAGTGATAGTTCAAGGAAAAAGAACAATTCATTGGGCTAGAATTATTAGCCATTGCTTGGACGTGCAGTTAAGAAGACTGAAGGCTACCAAGTCCTTCCACATGAGCTCATACATCGTGTATGCCTTAATCAGGAGTTTTGAATATGCAGGACTACCTCACAGAGGAGTGATTGGAAGAGGACCTGGAGAAGTCAGAGTTTGTGACTCTTATGTTCATTTGCATCATCCACCAGGAAGTAACTACAAGTTAGTCAATGATACCTTCACAATGAACATCACCAGGACACTGCAAGGCGGGATTCACAATCGGCTATCTCAAGAGGCACAAGAGCTTGTAAAGAGGTATGGTGCTTGGTTTATCCAATTCCAGAAGTTTACATATATTAGAGTTCATGGGTGTCCTTCACCTCCCTATATGTTGCCGAGATATCCGACAGACAGGATAGTACTACTTGAGGTGACTAGGTAGTTGGCAGCGTATGCAAAGGCATTCAGACATAGGCATGGAAATGGAATTCCTGTACCTATCATACTAGGAAATTTAGTAGAGGTATGTCTTAATGCTCCAGCTTTAGATGATGCAGAAAGAGAGTTGGCCTTATATTCATTTTCATTCTTTTCATTGAGGGAGAATTTTGATCCTTATGGGTATATAGAGGAGACAGTTGGTAGAAAGTACAAGCATGAATGTCAGGTAGAGGACTTTTGGATGAATCTCTTAGATGATTTAGAAGTGAAAAGAAAGATGCATTCCAGATTGCCTTTGGATTTCATCAGGAAATGCAAAGTTTACAGAGTGGCCGATCAAGCTCAGGACAGTGGCAGGCACCTCCAGTCATCCTATGATAGAGAGGACAAGGCAGTAAAGATAGATTGGAATGAACCTGAGGTTGTGGACTTAAAAGCTTTGATGGCCCCAGTTTTGTCCTGTACTCGCAGATGGGTTGATGTGCAACATCAAAAGTTGAGAGAGCAGAACATACCTATGACTTTTACTTTGGAGGAAAGATCGGCAGAAGGAGGAGCAAGCACAAGGGAAGTCCATCCTCATCCTAGAAGCACAAGTGAAGGCAATCCTCACCCCAGAAGCGTAAGTGAAGGCAATCTTCATCCTAGAGGTGCGAAGAGGAAGGAAAGACCTGAGAAAAGAGAATCTTCCAAGAAGAAGCAAGAGGCCAATCGAGATCGCTCATCCGGCACATCTTCTCGACAAGAGAAGAGGACACTTGAAGTGGAGGAATCTATGGAATCAATGGTTCAGAATGATAAACATGAAGAAGGACAGGCATCTCAACGTTCATCAAGTCAATCTCCCCAAGTCAATGAGCTACATGAAGACAAGAATGATGATGAAGCGACATCTCCTCTCCGGAAAGAAGAGCCATTACCTAAAGAAATACAAGTTAGAGAGACAAGGTCCGCCATTCCAGATTGGTTGAAGGAGAGACTAACAAGGGTGATTGTGATCGAAGACGAAGACAATGTGATTGATTTAGATAGCCTTGTTGGAAATTCTCAGGGAGTAACAGAAAAGAAGAAGGCCACCAAAATGTCCAAGATGATCAGAGATGAGACAGGGTCCAGGAAGTTGCAGATAGCTACACCGGCAGTGGACAAGTACGAGGGTGAAATCCTTGCAGAAGAATATGATGTAGAAACTGTTGAGCTTGGTCCACTCACCACTGAGCAGGCAATGGATGAGGCAACTGATTCATTTGAGACACTTAAAGATAAACTTAAGGAAGAAATGGAAAAGAATAGAAAACTTGAGAGAGAGGTCGGTGCTTGGAGAGGCTACTTTAGCCACCTCAGTCAGCCTTTGGGACGTCAGGATCCAGCAGTATCTCCTGTGCAAGCACTTCCCCTTGAATCAGTTGGTGAGGCAGAGAGAGTTAAGAGCTTGGTCCAGCTTAGGAGCTCTTGGATTAACAAATCCCATACAGTTGCCGTTGAGTTTGCAACAAGAATGATGCAGACCATTCATCGGGCTATCCAGGTCCTTGAGATCATCCACAACTTAATGATAACAGTAGCCGCCTTTGCTCATACTAAAGATGTTATCATTCCTGTTCTTCAAGTAATCAGGCAAACACCAAGGAAGACCTTAGCACAAGAAAAGATAATGGATGGAGGAGCTCATAATTTACTCCAGTGGTTTACTTTACTCCAGATGAAGGAAGTTCTTTTCGAGGACACCAGCGCCAAATGCAATCAAGTGGAGGAGGTCATCCATCCAATCCAGGACAAGGTGTTTGGGGTGTTATGTACTATTCTTGGCAGAAGAATCGAAGTTGAGACAGATGTGGATCTTCAAGAGTTGGAAGAAAGGGTCAAGGTCATCTTTTGCAAAGATGAGAATGTTATTACAGATGAGCAAAGAGATCAAATGTTTGCTACTATGCTCTTGATTGAGAAAATCAAGGAACTCGAACCTGAATGGGACACAGCTCTTCTCAAGGCCTTTGATCAGATTATTCACTTGGAGGAACGAATGAGGAATCTTCTCGAGATTCCTATTGCTGAGATTGAAGGAATCGTGTCCAGATTCATTGCATATGCTAAAAAGGAGCATTGGAAAGGGAATAAGGTTTTAGAAGAGAGGTTGTTATAGATGACATGGCACCTTAATTATCATTGGTTTATGTTTCCTAGATTTTTGTGCCAAATTAAATATTTGGCTATGCACTTAATATTGTTCAATAAAAGGGGAACTTTTGTAATAAAACCCTAATTAGGGTTTAGGTGTCAGAATCTCAGCTGTTGATCTTCTTTTGATCTGGGCCGTTCATTGTAATTGAGGATGCTATATATACCCTCATTCATTTTCATTTTGTCATTAGAAATAGTTAGCAATAAGAAATAGTTAGAAGATTAGAGCTTTTGGAGAGAAGAAAGTTATTTTGTAGCAAGATTGAGTTTTGAAGAAAGAATTTCAAGCAATTGTTGTCTATTTTGGCTTTGAGATCAATAAAATATTGAAGTTATGGTGTTTTATTGCAATTCTTGTGGCTATCTTCATGGTTGTTTGCTTTCTTGAATCATTCTCAGTCAAAGTAGTATTTACGTTTGAAGGACTAAGTGTTGGGCTTGATTTTGGTGAGATTCGCGTTCCAAACCACTAGCTTCTTACTGATTGTATGAACGCCTTGTGTGGTCAACTGGAGAGACTTGAATTACTTAAACCTTCAATCGTCATTGAGCTTTGGATATGTGCCTTTGTGATAGTGTCTATGATCCTTGATGAATTGAAAAATCATTTGTTACCTTAGAAGATCACATCAATTTCAGTTGAGTTGTTATTTCTTGGCAATATTGAAATTGGTAGGATCTTACCAAGTCTAGCCTACATTGGGTCATTCTTAGGATTAGATTAGAATTTATCTCTCGCAACCCCTACCTTTTGATCTTTTTGAGAACTTGTTAGTTTAGGGAAATCTTATTCCTACAGCTCGGAGGACGTAAGGCCCCTTGATGAAACAGCATTCACAACGACCACTGGTGCTTATCCACACGTAGAGACCCTACATAAAAGAACATTGGAGTCACCTTGATTGATCCTTTTTTGTGACATCTTCAGCAATCAGAGGCTTTATTCAAGAGAGGGTAAGGTACCCTTGGGTATTTTATTCTGTGTATGATTGTGTACAAAATACACGTCAACAGTATGGGGTGTAAATCATGATTTTTATTAAATTATTTGTAGATAATAGATTTATTTGGATTTATATTTGAGTAATATTTGGGAAACTGATTTATTTAAATTAATTAAATAATAAAATATTATTTAATTAATTCGATTTGATTTTGATAAAGTGGATTAGTCAAGATGAATTGTTTTATAGAGTGGATGAATAATTATGTTGTTAGGTGTCGAGATGGGGGCAGTGGTATGGAGATGAGCATATGTGTGAGATTTGAGTGTATATTTTGCTCCTCTTTGGATGGTGTTCTGATTGCAAGTGTTAAAGATTGATTGATTTGATTGATTGATTGGGATTGATTTGATTGATTGATTGGGATTGATTTGTTGGCAATATGAAGGAATTGATTATGTGTTGCATTGATGTTTTGTTATTGATGTCAACACTAGCTATTATGGTTGGTTACCGGCAGACAGATTTTGGTTACTAGTAGAAGAACTAGTGTTACCGATAGAAGGGATTATCAGCTGGATACTATCGACATGTTTGGATCAATGGAATATGTTTGGTTTGATGTTTCTGGAGTATGTTTTGGTCAGTTGGTATTGACTTGATGATCGGATGCCATCATACACTCTAGTAAGCCTATACCGGTAAGGGTTTAAGGTTTTACCGACAAAGCTTTTTACTTAGAATCTTTGACAGGATGCATAAGTGGTGTTGGTGGGGCTTCTAGATGGAATTCAGGATGCAGAAGGTGATCCTTGATCGTGCCTCGACTGATTGGAGACATCACTTTGGCGTGGTGAATCTATTTAGGTCTGGTACCTATCTAGGTTATGGACCGGTATCATGTTACCTGTTCTCTACACGTTACCAAGATGATTTATGGATTGGTTAATGTTGTTTTGGTCTAAAGCCAACATGGCATATCATTGTAATATGGATGCATGTAATGATCTTATTGTAATATCTTTTAGGTGGCCGACCTAATTGGTTTAGGCCTTAGGGTTTGTATAAATTGATGTAAGATCTTACTGTAGATCATGGTTGTGGTCGTGGAATGAAATATCATATGCGAAGGAGATTTGGTCGATCATAGGTGATCGAATTGGGTTTATGTAAGAGGTCAAAGGCCTCCGGTATCGAGCTTAATCGAGACTGTAATTAGGCATGGTAGATGCTATCACCGGCAATTCATTCTTCTGGATTGTTGTTCAATTATATTGAGGTGGTTATAACCTCTTTGTAGTCAGTGAGACTCCTTTGTAATGAGCGGTACGCTCTAGGCAGTGTGCCTTCCTGCATGTGCATGCCTCTAATTGTATCACATACTTTCTACAGAAGTATTATCTGACTGTGGGTAGGCTTCCCATCGTGGTTTTTCCCTTTGTCGGGTTTTCCACGTACAAATCATGGTGTTATGTGGTATGGTTGCATTGTGTTAATTCTCTGTTTCATTCTTAAGTTTTATTGCTTACCGGTATCTGTTTCTGCGATTCCTGTATTCAATGTTTATGTGCTCCGGTTAAAGGTTATAAAGTGGTTTGATTAATATAATCTGTTGACACCTGATTCACCTCCTCCTCTCAGTTGTCCACCGGTTATTCTAACATGATTAAGATTGGAAATGAAGGTTAAAAAAAAGTAGATACAAACAGTTGGTGGTATGACATTAGTGATAGCTGATGCCTGGAGTGTTCAAAGATTAAGGATTGATTGGGATTGATTAAGATTGGAATTGAAGGATGTTTTGATGCTTGGTTAGCTTTCAAAATTGGAATTGGATGGATTTGCACATGGATTGGATGATGGGATGTATCCCTCAAGAGGACGGGTAGGTTTTAAGAATACAAGTGTGCTCTTGAATAGGATGAAACTATTATTAGTGAAGGATTGAATAACTGCGAATTTGAGTGATAGAGGAAGAATTTGAAAATGACATAGAAAGGAAGTTGAAGGATGAATGTTAAAGAGAAATGGATGAAGATGGAAAGGATACATGATGGGATTGGTGAATGAGATGAAAATTTGAAATTATGATGGGTGGGGTAATTGATATGAATGAATTGGGCGGGGATGATGGATTTATTAGATGATTATAAATTTGTGAAGATTATAGCTTATGATGATAGAAATGGAAATGAAGTAGTATGAAGAAATTCCAATGTGTTTGAACGACATTTTTCGTTTTGTGTAAACATTACACATCATGATATAACAAATTGTGATGATGATGCACTTTATCCGTAGAGGACTGACTTGAAAAAATAAATCAAAAGATAAAATAAAAGAAATACACACAAATGCATGAAAAACAACAATAAACATAAAATCAAAGAAAAGACTCATGCCCCAAGGATCATAACCTCAAGAGACAACATAGTCTACATAACTATGGTGTCCTTGGGGAAGTATGTTGTGGGAGCTGAACCAACCATGATAAAAGTAACAGGACCATCATAACCTCAAGAGACAACATAGTCTACATAACCTCAAGAGGCAACATAGTCTTACATAACTATGGTGTCCTTGTGGAAGTATGTTGTGGGAACTAAACCAACCATGATAAAAGTAACACAACCAAATTGCCTCTTGCTTCCTATGTTTGTAAGATCATGATAGTGATAGTGAAAGGTGGGGTCATCCAAATAATTGTAATATAAGATGGCTCGGGGAGAAAAAGAAGACAAGTGGAGGTGGATGGCTAATGGTGGGTCAAAGCCCACAAAGAGAGGAAAGAAGAGGAGGAACATTTTAGGGAGAAGATTGGCCCATGGTAATCAAAGGTCCATGAGATTGCAACTCTTGGACTACCAAGAATGGTAGTGGAGGAGTGGAGGATGTTGGTTTCAGCTAAGTGCTTGGAGGTTAAGGAGTTATGTTTTGTAGATTTTGAGGCTTTGAATGGCCTTGAACAATAGGGTGAGCAAAGACTTTGCCACAATGAACAAGTGCCTAAGCCTAAAGGCACTTAATTTTTTGCCCAAATATCTGGATTGAGAGGGAGAGTGGGAATTGATAGATTGAGTTGTGATTGAGAGGGAAACACTTGTTCGAGCAAGGAAAGACCTTGTTGTAATGGACAAGTGCCTAAGCCTTATTTTTTGCATAAAAAGAGCATTATTGATGAAGAGTGATAATTGATAGATTGAGGTTTGATCGAGAGGGAACACCTCTTCTGACATGAAGGTTATTTATCGATGATGCTTGATACATAATATGTTTACTGGTATCATGTATTTAAAGATATAATGGATACCAAGCATCCATCTATGTGTAGCAAGGACCTTGTTTGACAAAGGAGGATCATATCTTAATGGTTGATTGTTGTCTGCCTTGTCATAATTCGTGTTGGTTGTTGGTTATGCCATCAAGGACTCTTAAGATGGACTTTAGCAATGACAGAGGACTACCTTGACAAAGGAGAGGTGAGACACTTGATGAGGGAGAGGGCCTTTAGCCACTTTATTAATTTTTGTTCAAATTCAAGCATCTAGTTTGCCCTCAACCAGTTGGATTGAGTGCAATCATCCGTATCAAAGAAGGGCCTGTAGCTACTCTATCAATTTTTTGTTCAAATATCAATCATCTAGTTTGCCCTCAACCAGTTGGATTGAGTGCAACCATCCATATCAAAGAATTGACTTGTATATTGCCCAAAGCAATAATAACAAACAAAAATCAAACATAAATGTTGGCCCTTGGAGTGTATCAGTTGGCTGGTTGAAGGCTCCGAGATGGTTTGATTGATGTAAAATTTCTTAATCTATTTTCTTAGAGTATTGCTGAAAAAAATAAATGGACATTTTTCTTTTGTGTATAGCAGTTGGCTGGAGATGCTTTAGTTGATATAGTTAACATAATATATTGTCTTAGGACAACTAACTAAAAAAAAATGCTGGCTTGTTTTGTATATCAATTAGCAAGTCCAAGAACCCAAGTACAGTATAGAAAACAAAAATAAACATAATTATAAACATTGGTCCTTGTTGTATATTAACTGGCCAGTGGCAAGGTTCTTGACACTTTCCAATGGCTCTACTTGTTGTGACGTTTTCACACATTGCCCCATTGCAAATGGGGATCCCCTCTTTTTGCCGAATAAACCAAGTCTTTTGTGGTCAGAGTCATCTCTCGACCCTAAGGAATGAGTTATAAGGTCTTGTTGGTCTGGATTCTGGCCTTTGGAGGTGATGAAATGCCTAAGTATGAAATGGATTATAAAGAGTATAGAGCCTTGACAGTTATCGTCAAGTCGAGAATTAGGGTTTTCAAAGTATTTTCAAACTGCATTGTGTTTATTGATTATCCTTTGAACTTTGCATTTTAATAACTTATGACTTGACTGATGTGAGAACAAGACTTTGGATGTTGAGAAGAGGACTTTGTTGAGTGGATGATATCATCGTTCAAGGAAGAGATTGCAATGATTGAACAAGGAACTCACTAGCAGAAGGATGAACTGATGCAAATTGACTAAGTATTGATGCATGAAGGAATGAAATTGAATAGCCAAAATTTGGCTAAGTATGCAAAAAATATTTCACAGAGGTGGATTTGCATTGAAGGAATGAAATTGAACAGCCAAAATTTGGATGGGAAAAATCCTTCACAAAGGTGGATTTGTGTCGAAGGAATGAAATTGAATAGCCAAAATTTGACCAAGTATGGGACCGCTCCTGCCTTCGGGGATGTGCCATATTCTACTTGAAAGAGGTGTCTAAGGTAGGGTTTTGATATGATTTCAATGTCTATATGCACCTAGGTTATTAGTTCCTTCTAAAAAGCATATAAGATCATCAACATCTTGCTGAATTACTAAAAACCCTAGGCATGAATGTAAACCCTGGACTTGCCTGTAATCTGAAAATTAATGTGATAAAAGAAGCATCTTATGACTGAAACCTCTTAAACATAATGAACCTGAAGCTGTACCAGCATCACATTAAGGTCTGATTTCAATGAAAATGATCAAGTAAAACCTGATTCAGACCTGCAAATAGGCTCTAAACTGGCTAGTAACTTCAAATTTGTCTCTAACTTGGCCAAAATTGCCCTTGTTGATGTGATTTTGATATCAAATGCTGATGTTTGTCTGATTACAGATGTAGAATCAGCTATCTTATTATTAAATTCACTGATTTGTGATGATGAATTCGCTGTTCTTGAATGCTAATTCGTTGAGCTGATAAGAGGTTTGCTGATTTTGGATGGAATTTGCCTTGCTTTGATGAAGTTCACTGTCCTTTGAATGACAGCCTTGCCAAAATCGCGGAGTGTTGAAGCTTGATCAAAATCGCTGTCACTTGATGAAGTAAGAAATCGCTGCATGAAATGATGAAATTGTGGATTGATCAAATGGAATGATCAATCCAATCTTTTATAGAAGGTGTAAAGAGGTGTCTTTTCAATACATTAGGCCGACTTTATGTTTCTATTAAATGTTTTGCACTTAAGTTTTTCAAGACAACGCCGACTTGCATCTTCTTTTAAAGTTAAATAAAACGTTCATCTTCTTCCTTAGGCAGGGTCTTTTAAGCATAAGCGCAAACATATCTTATCACTGATTTGGACAAGCTTAAAAAAGTTCGGACCTTGACATGAGCATTGACCAGGGGGGATCAGGCTTTTATTGGGTCACTGGCTGAGATGCCAAGGTAGATTGGACTTTTGGTGAGGCACTGACTGGGCACAAAGAAAGTCCAGACTTTTGGTACCCCATTGATTGGAAAAGTTTGGAGTTTCTTGGGGTCACTGATTGAGAAAGTTTAGACTTCTAGGGTGTCATCGACTGAGTCTCCAAACTTGATGATCTTTCATAATCTTCTTCTCTTGCTTAATGCCTTGGATTGATCTTCTTTTCATCATTTACTTGATCATTAACTTCAACATTTTCTTTCATCTTTGGGCGGGGGTTTTCACCTGGCACTGACTTGAGCTTCAAGTGAGGTCGTGGATTAGATAGGGCACTGACTGAGAAAGGTCAGGCTTTTAGTAGGGCACTGACTGTGGTCAAAATTAGCTAGCCTCACTTACTCAATCACTTCCACTTATCAAATATCAAACCTTGACTCTTAAAATGTTCATCTCACTCAACGAAAGCATTCTTATCTTAGATCGGACCTTGGAGAGGTCATTGACTGGGCAAGGGAGAGGTTGGACTTTGGAGGAGGCACTAACTGGAAAAGTTTGAACTTTTGAGGGGTCATTGATTGACAGCTAAGGCCAGGCGAGGTTTTGGGGGGTCACTGACTGTGACTTAACTTAGCCAAATGTTGAGCAGAAGCACCCACCTTGCCAACTCAAAGGGTACTTAGTCGTTACTAAAGCCTTCTTATGCAGTGTAAGACTTCATATTGCATCAATCATCTCAATCTTATGATAATCCCCATGCTTGCAATTTTTGTCTCTATGATCAAATGAAATGATCATCATATGCCGTTCATAGCCAAGTTGTTGAGGAGCAAATCCACTCAACTCCATCTCATCTAAAGGGTCGGACTATTGCCAATCCTAACTAAAACCTAAAACTAAAGCAAAAGAGAGGGTCCCCATTTGTGATAGGGCGATGTATGAAATGGTCACAACAATGACCACATTCAATGAACCCGACTTATCCAAGAGAGCTTCTAGAAGGTGCTGATGATATTTTATTATTGGTTTATATTCAAAAGAAGCACAAGTGTCCCTAAGTGTAATTTTCTTATTGGTCGATTTGGCCCCACTTTTTTGTGCCACAAGCTATTGCTAGTAAAACCCTAATTAGGGTTCCATCTTGTAATCTCGGCCCTTGATTTCAAATCAATCTTGGCCGTTCATTTGTGGGAGGAGATCTATAAAAGGCCTTGCCTTCTCATTTGTGATTCATAGTTAACTCATTAGAAGTGAAGAGCTTTTGCTCCTTAGAGTAGAAGTAAAGTAGGAGAAGGAGAAGACGTTGTAAGACTTAGGAGAAATAAAATTTGATTTCATTGAAGATATGGTGGATTCATGTTTATTTCAACCTGTTGTATGGCGTTCTTCCAATTTCTCAATTGTTAGATGAAGTACTTTGGTTTTAATGTAGAATGCAATGGTGTTTGATGAATTTCCATGGCTCATACTTTTTGGATCTTATTGATTATAAGTTGCAGTGTAAAGTTAGCCTGAGCCTTTTATATTGATGCTTAACTTCAATCATATTGAATGCGAATTGTTCATTATGATGGTGTTCATTATGATATGAATTTTTTTTGCATAACCCTTGAAACATTGCACCAGTTCTTGTGGAGTTGGAGTTGATCTCGGTGAAGCAGATTTTGGTTTATTTGGAATTCGTCCATTAGAGCACTATCCATTGATATCATTATCCGTAGGACTAGATTTAGATCCTTCTAACCCTTTCCCCTTCAATTTCAGTTCATTTCAGTTGTGTGATTGCAATATCTGATGAAGAAGTTCCAGCTAGCATTGCAGAACTGAAGAACTATTCAAACGTAAGTCCCTTTGTGTTACCAGCATATCACAATGGCCGTTGAGCTTATCCACACGTCAGGACCTGACAGAGAAGAACCTTGGAGTCACCTGTATGATCTTTCACAATCTTAAGCATACACGGGTTTTGCTTAAGAGAGGATAAGATACCTTGGTATTTTATTCTGTGTTGGTGTGGTAAACACTCATCAACACTACTCTTCTTTGTGAACCAGTTTTGTTATTAGATTGAGTTGGGACACTGATGACTATTCTTTGTGCTTGGACTTCCTTTCAGTTCCTTTCGAAATATGTTTGCATTATGTACAGTTGTACTATGTTTTACTATGGCATGGATGGTAATAATACTAACATCACTTGCTGTCATTCCATTCAAACTAGGGGAAATTAATCATGAATGCATTGCTCAGCTAACATGGCTATTTTATGTAGTTTATAAAACCTGTTTTTGATCCATAGTTTGGAAACATGTTACAATACCACAAAGTTGTACATTGTGGTGTGTGAGAATGGATGTGTTCTTCGTCCAATTATCTCCATATCAGCCTTTTGAGTTGAGTTTTCGGTGTTGAAACAATTTCCATTCAAGCCCATTACATTGAGTTGTCAATACTGAAACAATCTTCTTATTAGCCTGTTACAGTTGAGTTGTGGTTACAGAAATCTTCTTCAGTTTGAAGGTATTGCTGCCATTATATAAAGATAAATAAATACATTATCAATAGGATTAATATGCATGGGACTTTTGTTGTAATAGGGGCTTTAACATAGTGTCTTTTGGCAATTCATATTATTTGCAAACTTTGAATGCCTTTAAGCTGGAGAATCCTCCATATGTTGGGTAAACTTTAGCATGTTGTTCTAGCTTTCTTTCTTTAAATTCAGTTTTCATCAAGGCTCTGAAGTATTTTCATTTAACTTATAATATTGTTTTCACTTTTCTTGCAGGCAGTTTCATTGGGATATACTGGTTTTACGAGAATTGAAATTGAAACATGGCTACGATGTAGGTTACATTGTTTGCAAACCTGAAATCTACATTTCAAATCTATGAACCTGCAGTTTTTGACAACTGAACTCACAGTTTCAACATACTGTGGTATTTAATTTGTTGAAAATAAGAAGATGCGTCTTTATTTAACATCCTTGATGTCATTGTTACTTTTGATTGGATGGATAAAATGGCATCTATTTTGTATTTGTGTTGGTCTTAAGATTATCTTATAAGCTAGTGCCATTTGTGTGTGTGCTATGAATGACATCATCTGTATGATTGGTATGAAATTTTTTTTTTTCCTGTAAATATTTATGGAAGTCTTTTCAGTCTTTGAAATGTTTTTCATCCTGTCTTATAATTTGAAGTAAATCTATAATCCATCTAATGGTAAGTAGTTATCGGCAGATCTATGTCAATAAAAGCATATCTGGTTTTTTAATGGCTGTCGAGAATTATAGGGTGGGAAGAATTCATCTGTCGTCTGTTTGTTTTATTTACATGTTCAGCCTTTAAATTTCGGTTGCCAGAGCTCTTCTCGTTTTCTTATTTAGAAGGGAATGCTATCATTGGCATTATACTTATTTTATTTTTGATTGCTATTTTGTAGAAGATATCAAATGAGGGAGTTTTTCATGCTGCAGGATTTGTTTCTAAAGTTTACTGTAGTGGTCGCAAACCACCAGAACATCTGGTTCTTTAGGAATCTTTCTTTAGATCGCAATTATTGACCATAACATGTTTGGGTGATAAAAAATCCTACTTCCAACACACTAGCAACAAATATTTGGATGCACTAGTTATTTTCAATTAGCACCTCTGTTGAACAATAGTCACGACTCAAAAATATTAAGTCAACTTCTTCTCCAGTGCTGCTGTTGAATTTCCAAATTTTACCATTTCCATTCTAGATAGCTTTATGTCAAGTGATCCGATTCTGAAATTTCTTCTTACCACTTGTTTCGTTCTTTCTTCCTTGTATGCAGCTGTCTTAGCGTCAAGTTGGTCTTGGGCGTTTTTTAGACATATATTATGAACAATCTTTTCATTTCAGCACATCTCGTTAATCATTTGGAGCATATCCAATATCTATTCTTATATATTGAGCTTGCAGTTCATAATAGTTTTTTTGATATTACCTTCCTAAACTGGATTTATTGGATTTAGTGTATTGATTGTTAAAGAACAGAGGGTATAATGGATTTTCGTGCTGTAAGATCTTTGTTGGCAAAGCATTCTAGAGAATTTTATGGAAATTCTTTACTTCTTTTCTTCCTATATAATTTGCACAAGTGTGATATATGGCGATGGGCTAAGTAAATGGAGGCATTGCTTATGGCCTCAATTTGTAACCATTATGTGTAGGTGTTTCGTAATAGTGCATAGATAATTGTATTCCCGTAAGTATGATCACTTTTTGTCCTTCACTATTTCACTCCCTAGTAAACATCGATGCAAATTCATATTTTAACACACAAAAGGCTATCCAAGCGTACGCATAACTTGAAATCAACATGGTACGCATGTATTATCTTGTCTACAACTAAAATTGTAAGTTTCACCACATGATGCAAGCGGTTTAAAATAATGAGCTGGTTCCATTCCCATCGGCTTCAGGGCATCTATTGGTGTCAACGAAGAGACGTCGTAGGAGTCAAACTCAATGGAGGGCATGAGCATATGCCTATCTGTGTCACTTGACGTAGGATCAAGTTGACCATGTTTGGGCACAGCAAGTTTTAAGCAAATATGTGCAAGAATAATGTTTTTTTTGACTAGATAATCACTATTGACTCGGGCTACATAATGGGTTTTTTTACTAGATAATCACTATTGACTGGGGCTATGAATTGGAAGATAGTTTTGAAAGGGCCCCTAAACTTTGCATGGCCCCTAAGAAACAAATTATTAACTCATAACGAAGGGATAGCCAAAATGATAATCATGAGGTTTCAAGCAAAGCCTCAATAAAGAATTCTATGGAGTCAAACCTTGGCTTGTTTGGTACCTCCAAGCAAAGCCTCATCAAAGAACTCTATGGAGTCAAATCTTGGCTTGGTTGGTGAACTATCTTGCAATTTTTGAAGAAGAGCTAGGCACAAGCCAAGGGACATATTATAGGCTCAACATTTCGGGTCTTCTTCTTGTTAATGAGAGACTCCCGTGCATTCCCAATTGTAGTCTCCAAATGCTTCCTTTCGTCCCTCATAGTGGAGGGATTTTTACTCTATAAAGGATTAAGGTTCCATCTATTTTGTAAATTATATATGTCATATTGTATGGTTTCTAACATCCTTGAAAATTGTTTGGACTCACTTAGGGTGTATTGGGAAAACAATTTATAATATTTATTTTAATTGTTATTTAGAATACATTTGTAGGATGTGATGGGTGATAAAGGTGACTTGTGGACATAAATATTTAATTTGGTTTTTTCACATTTGGATGCCTGGAATGGGATGGTTAATGACAAATGAAGAAGCCTAATGAGTGATTGCTGGGCTTTTCCAAGTGGGTGCTTGGAAAGGAGGCAAACATGTCTTTTCTTATTTTGTCATATTGCATTTAATGTAATGTTTAATTCCAAGATTGATTGCCAAGTTAGAGGGAAAACAATGGAGTAAAAATTGGTGTCTTTTTGGTAAGCACACATTTATTGATAAGGTTGGGTTGATGGGTTGAATTAGTACAATATTAAATATTAATTAATAACTCATCCAAACATCACAACTAGCTTCAAACCAAATCATCATTAATAGCATTTACTTATCTTTCCTTAACTATGGAGCAACTTATCAAATGATGAACATAAATACATACACACGATGAACATTAGATTTATGTGAAAATCTGAAAGGGAAAAATTAGAGGGGGAATAGTTGCTCGGACTTATTGTCCAAATCTCACTTTACAAAAAAATATATCAAAGAACTTACAATATGAAGTAAGCATCATCCTACCAAAGATACCAATCCCCAATTACATTTGCAAGTACTAACCTACAATGGACACAAATCCCATAATCCAAGATTTGAGCACCTACTCAACATATGGACATTAATCTCAAATACAATAAGATATGTTATGTGGACCTTCAAGGCTGAATACTCAACTTTTACTAATTTGATAAACTTTAGAGCATTTCCACACGGTGCATAAGATTTTCAAATAAATCTACACATCGAGTAGACATCTTGCACAATATTTGCATGTTATCGGTGCTACTCACACACTTTCAACCACCTTGGATTCAATATAGTTACACTTATATATGCATTTTCACGTTAATTACTTTCACAAGTCGTCCGAGAACATATTTACAATATCCAAAAGTTGGCCACGAACAAATTCCTTAATTCAATCATCATGAAAGTGTAGTCAGCTTAGTCCAAAACCAACATGCTACACTAGAAGTGGGAGCATGCTATGCATTGCCTAGTATAGACTAAATTGGTCCCAACCTATCTTCACACACTTCCTTTAGTTGTCACGAATTACAATCCTCTGGCACATTCATTTAGAACACTAGAATAAACTGTAAATTGGCATAGTGAATGTTTTGCCAATTCTATCTTTCTTTTTGTTGAAGCTTAACCTTTGAAAATCTCGAATTTGATTCATCATAAGCAATAACACTAAACCGAAATAGAATGTGGAGCCAAATATTATGACAATGCAACTAGGTGTATTACTAGTCTACCGCAAACACTTTCGCATCTTTGCAATCGATTGAAACTGCAACATGATGATACATATGACATTCTATATGAGAGGTATGTTGGAAATTTTAATTTATGTTGTCATTGATGTCAAACATGTTGGAGGTTCGAATGTCTTATTGGTTTTGATGTGGGCTGGTTTTATATGTTGTCTTTGATGTCAAATTGGTTGGTTTGGATATAGTTTGGTTCGAATACAATCTTGTGCTGTGCAAACTTTAGGTGGTTACAGTTGGTGACAGGTGAATATTTATTATGTTGTCATGCGAGTATATGAAGGTTTCTCTATTTTGTATTGTTGATTAAGAGTGTCAGAGATTGGTGTTGTTGAGTTTGATCGGTGCCTCAGTTAAAGTTTGTTGTGGAAGGTGATTAAAGATGTATGATATTAATGTGTTGCTTCGTTCTACTATTGAGTTTGATTGGTATCTTAGTTAAAGTTGTATTATCATTGATGTTATAGTACGTCATATAAAGTTGGTGATAGATGTTAAGTAGTATATTTGGCTTGGTATTAAGTGTAAAGATATTGTCATTATGCAGGAAAGAGTATTTAATGTACCAATGGAAGAATGTTCTGATCTGAATTGTGAAGAGTATGGTGTGCAGACTTGGATATAATGTTAATGTTTTGTGAATGATGTAGTATCATGTTTGCAAGTCCTCTGGTTGCTTAAATGATGAGACTAGTTGTTGTTCTTTGATAGTGAAAGTGTCTGTCAGAGTGGTCCAGAATCTGTTTGGTGGCTTCTAGATATGTGGATTCAAGTATTGTAGTTTGGAGTACATGCTTATTTCGTTTGTGCAATGTTCCAGTTCGAATCTTTGATGTTGCTTTCGTTTTGCATGTGAGTTATGCTAGTCTGTGTTTTGGTTTGGTTAACTGTGTTGGGTCTTAGTGTGCTCGAGTGAATTTCTTTGTCTGGATCATACATTTTGGTCTGGATATGCATTGAAGGTTAATTTGGAATATTGTTTTGGGTTTCACCATGGTGTGTGAAGATCCGCATTAGGTAATTTGCATTGGAAAATGTTTTGGGCCGACTAATTGTTGAGTTTTACTGTTTATCTACATGTTTCATTTGGAATTGACTTTGGAAGATGTGTTAGGGTTTGTTGCTTGCTGGAATCAACTTACAAGGATGAGTGGTGGTGTTTTTGGGTCCCTTCTTTCTCTTGGAGTGGACCTCATTAGGTATCATTGGTCTGGATGGCCTAGGTTATGTAATTTCATGTATTCTGCCTTGGGCCAACTTAGTTAAGAGTTTTAATGAATATCTTTGTATATAAGGATAAGAAAATGTGTGTTGTGGATATACCATTGTATGGGAGGTATTTGTTTTGATGCGAAGTGGTTGTGAATGATATGCAGACAAATTTGATTGAAAAGGTGTGTGATAGTCTGTTGAGAAGAGTCTTGGTAGCGTTTGGTAGCAGAGTTTGAGGTTAGGCATATTTGCCATGATATTGGACACTTGACATAGAGATTCAAGGTCTGTTTAATGATCATGAGATCCTATTCTTTTTTAGTTCAATTATTCCTGCCAGAAGACAATGTATCTCTCTTGGTAGCTCTTTATATCTTGCCATGAAGTAGTAAGTTTCAGTTGTGCAAATCCTTTGTATCTTGCCCTAGGGTTGTGCACTTTAGCTAGCAAGTCTAGAGTAGTAGCTCCTTGTCCTACGACCTACTTATTGTAATCATTCATATCTATATTGTGAGTGTGATTTCCATTGTGTTTTTTCCCTTCTTGGGTTTTCCACGTAAATTTTGTGTTCATGAGTTGGTTGTGTTTTGTGCTTTCATTAAAGTGTTATGTTAATTTGGTTTATAGATACAAAAGTAGTGATAGAAGTATGAAGACAAATGACAAAGATAGAGTGTAATGTCCCCACTCTAGCAGATTGACCAAGTATATGTGCGTTAGTCTAGCTCTACATGGTCCCGAGGGCTAACGAAGGGTTTAAAGGGACCCTGGAGTGTTTTGGCCTAGTCATTTCCAGTTTGGGCCAAAACGAAGTTGATTTACTTAGTTTCAGGCATACTTACTATTTTTAGTAAGTCAGCAGGACACAACGGGGGCTAGTTTTGGTGATTGGATTTGATACTCCTTGGCGAGAGCTTTCCGACGAGCTATCACTCACGCTATTCGGAGTCCGATTGCTAATATATTTTAATGCCTGAAGTTTTATTAAAGTAACATTTAATTTAATTGTAAAATATTAAAGTGTTACTTTAATATTTATTTTATGGAGATATGTGTAAATCAAAGGGGCAACCAAGGGAGACATAAGTGAATATTTTAATATGTTTTATATTGAACATGTTTTATCCCAGATTGCTTGAGTGAGTTGGGTCGCCCCTTGGAGAAAGAATAAAAGGGAGCTTTTGTGGCTTCATTGGGCAGGTGGAATATGAGAAGAATTTGGTGTGTGAGTTGCAGATCCGTTCTTGGCATTAGAGGACGTCTATCCTCTCTTGTGACATTCTAGACGTCATTCCCTTGGGGTTTGGCCTTTGGAATCCTTTGCTATCAGCTTCATTTACAGGCAGATTGGGTGCTTTTTCCAGCTACAAGCAACATCATTATTTAGTTGCATTTCCAGCTACAGGCCGCGACACTATTCACGCGGGTACTATTCACGTGACACTATTCATGCGGCACTATTCACGCAGGTACTATTCACTTGGCACTATTCATGCATCACTATTCATGTTACTGTAGCAGCAGAATTAGAAACTTTGGTTGGAACATTATGTCAAAATGCTGGAGTATTTAGTGAGCTGAAAATAACCTGCTATGTATTTGATTTTTGTTAATTCTGGAAATAATATTATAACAGCAGTAGTTCAATTTCCAGCTTCCCTATTATTGTAAATTTTTTTTAGTTCATGTTATGTGGTTTCATACCTGTGCAAAGACTTAAAAAACAAAAAAAACATTGAAACATTAAACGGAGGAATAAGGAGTTGGCTGCAAACTGTTTGACTAAATTCCTATCAGCAGTGGGGTTAGTTTTTGGGCATTCTAGGGTGTCCATTACATAGAGGAAAAAGAGGTTTTTGTTCAATAGATATACATTTATCTGAAGATGATTCAAATGAAGAATTCTTGTTCTTGGCAATAAAGGAGAAGGATAAAGGAAGGTTTTGAAGACCAGAAGATGTGAAGAACTGTGGAAACCTAGTAGAAGATATGAAGGGCTTTTTATTTTGTACTGTTGATTAAGAGTGTTAGAGATTGGTGTTACTGTTGACTTTGATCGGTCCCTTAGTTGACAACAAATGGTGTTGTTGTTGAGTTTGATCGATGCCTCAATTAAAGTTAGTTGTGGAAGATGATCAGAGATGTATGATATCAATATGTGCTGCTTGGTGTTGCTGTTGAGTTTGATTGGTATCTTAGTTAAGGTTGTGCTATCATTGATGTTACAGTAGGTCATATAAAGATGGTGATAGATGTTCAGTGATATGAGAATTCCAGATATATAAAGTTGGTGACGAATGTTTAGTGATATGTGATAGGTCATATTGTGCTATCTTGCTTGGTGGCTTCCAAATATGTGAATTGAAGTATTGCAATTTCGGGGACATGCTTATTTGGTTTGTGTAGTGTTCCAATTTGAATCTTTGGTGTTGGTTTCATTCCACATGTGAGTTATGTTGGTCTATGATTTGGTTTAGTGAGTTGTGTCGGGTCTCAATGCGCTCTGATGAGTTTTCTTGTCTAAATCATTTTTTGGTTCGGATATGCATTGGAGGTTAAGTTGGAATATTATTTTGGG
Source organism: Cryptomeria japonica (assembly GCF_030272615.1). Taxonomy (NCBI): domain Eukaryota; kingdom Viridiplantae; phylum Streptophyta; class Pinopsida; order Cupressales; family Cupressaceae; genus Cryptomeria; species Cryptomeria japonica. The sequence continues at coordinate 27,313,793 of NC_081406.1, read as the reverse complement.
TCTCACCATGGTGTGTGAAGATCTGCATTAGGTAATTTGCGTTGGATGTTGTTTTTAGGTCGACTGATTGCTTAGTTTTATTGTTTATCTACATGTTTCATTTGGAATTGACTTTGGAAGATGTTTTAGGGTTTACAGCTTGTTGGAATCTAACTTAAAAGGATGCGTGGTGTTGTTTTTGGGTTCCCTCTTTCTCTTATAGTGGACCACATTGGATATTATTAGTTCATATGGGCTAGTTTATGTGATTTCATGTACTCTACCTTGGGCCAACTTAGTTGAGAGTTTTAATGAATATCTTTGTATATAAGGATGAAATAATGCATGTTGGATGTACAAATGTATGGGAGGTATTTGTTTTGATGCAGAGTGGTTGTGAATGATATGTAGACAAATTTAATTGAAATGTGTGCACCAGTTTGTTGAGAAGAGGCTTGATAGTGTTTGGTAACAAAGTTTGAGGTTAGACATATTTGTCATGATATTAGACACTTGACACAAAGATTCAAGGTCTATTTCATGATCAGGAGATCCTTTTCTTTTTCAGTTCAACTATTCCTTCTGGAAGACAATGTATGTCTCTTGGCAACTCTTTATTTTGCCCTGAAGTAGCGAGTTTCAATTACGTAAGTCCTTTGTATCTTGCCCTAGGGTTGTACACCTTAGCTATCAAGTCTAGAGTAGTGAGTTCCTTGACCTGTGGCCTACTTATTGTAATCATTCATATCTATATTGTGAGTGTGATTCTCACAGTGGTTTTTGCCTTCTTGGGTTTTCCATGTAAATTTGGTGTTCATGAGTTGGTTGTGTTTTGTGTTTTCATTAAAGTATTTTGTTAACTGTGGTTTGAAGTTTAATAGATCGAAAATAAAGTTGTGGACTAATTCACCCCCCCTCTCAGTCTTCGTGTGTGTTCAACAAGGTATCCAACATAGCTTGACACCATCCTTCCAGAAGACAAATGCAAGACATTAATTCAATGATTTAACAAAGTTTTGAAAGCCTTGAAATCAATGACAACATTGACTACACTTTTGACACCAATGACAACACTTTGCTCAACACTCCCACATTTCGGAGACGCATCCAAGTGGTTTTCCCACATAAATATGGTGTTACGGTGTGGATTATTTTTAGCCTATAATTTATTTTTAATGCACATCTAAATTGTAACTATTAAGGGTTCGAGAAGTTTTGCATTCACTCTCTTGATCTGGTTAGCGTTGGAAACATTTTTTGCAACTCAAATTTCCTATCAATATTTTGTCAAGGTTTTTGTCAAGGTTTTCTCCTGTAAGTGTTTCCACATAATCGTGTGTTCTTCTTGTGTTATTGATACTGTGCTATTGATATTATTATGATTGTTAAGTTAAAAAAAGTAAAAGATTGTATAATATTGATTCACCCCCTCTCAGTATAATCATGTACTCATTAGTTTAGAATATGAAACCTATAATTTTATGATAGGGATGATTATTTTTAAAATAATTTTATTAGTTTTTCATTATTAATATATGTTAGCCTTCTTTCCATTCATAGATACTATTTTGTCACTTTTCTAAGCCACCTATCTATTATTTTGTGAGTAATGAGAAGCTCTTATCCATCCTGATGCAAAAGAGTGATTTATTTTCTAAAAGATGTATCTTTTGGTTTAATGATCAAGATTCACTAATAGATATAAAATTTTGGACTAAAAAGTATACTATTCACCATTTATCAATGTGTAGATACACCCTCATCAATGCTACTAATTTTTTTTTAGAGAACTTTGCATTTTATTCAGTATATGGGTAAGTGCACCAAGATGGTGAACAAAAAGGGAGGTATAAGTGGCCACTTTTTTTTTTTCCTCTCCTGAAAACAGGTAAATCTGAACTTCAAAGAGATATTTGAAGGTCACACACTCAAAACTAGGAGTTGAGAAAATAATAATAATTGTAGTACTCTGAATCTAGTTTCTAAACTACTAAAGTTTTTCAAAATTGGATAAGATTAAGAGGGTCAAACCTCTCTCGCACGAAAAACTGTTCCTGATTTTTTTTAGAAAAATATAACATAGATGTTTTCGTGCGCTGCACAAAATATATAATTAGATTTAGTATTTTGAAAAACCCTTTGGTAGGATGATAGGTAAGATTGAGATCTAGAAGTTGTGTGTTTTTTTTTTTTAAAATTTTGTTTAGTATTTTTTTTATTTTTTTTAATTTTAATTTATTTTTAATGATTTTTTGAAGTGACCGCATCCTGAAAATTTGGTACCTGTTCATGCGCTGGGCATAACTTGCATCAAAATAATAAAAAATGAAAACTTATTTTAAAAAAAAATTGTATAAAATCTAGTGTAGAACAATAATATGTAATTTATTTTGAATTTGGTCAAGTATATCAAAAGTTATTAAAAAAATGGTAGACGTATGTCTATGAAGGCTATCAAGGCACTGGTAAAAAAATTTAAAGTTTACTATGCTAATGTTGTCCAAAAATAGAAAAAAATATATGGTCAGAAAGCCGAGAAGACGTGTGAGATTATGGTGGTAATTTTAGAGATACCCACTTGATCATTTGTAAACTTGATGATGAAGTGGATAAATCATGTTGGAAGATGAAAAAACGTGTAAAGGGACAAAAATGGAGGGTAAATGGGCTTGCTAGCCTTAGGGTCATTTTCCAACCCTCTTACCAAGCAAAAACCCGCACGGGTTCTGATGTGCAAGATAACCCGCTTGGGTTTTGAATAACAAAAAAGTACCATTCATAGTACTACATAACCCATACAGGTTATGTAGAACTAAAACCATCATTTTGAGTTTCACAAAACTCGTACATGTTATGAAAAACCATCATCTTGAGTTTAACAAAACCAATATAGGTTATGAAAAACCATCATTTTGAGTTTCACAAAACCAATACGGATTATGAAAAACATAATTTTGAGTTTCACAAAACTCGTACGGGTTATGAAAAACCATAATTTTTGAGTTTCACAAAACTAGTACGAGTTATGAAAAACATCATTTTGAGTTTTACAAAACCCGTACGAGTTATGAAGACATCAAAATGTATGCTTGTAAACTTAGTATTTACTACACATATGTATAGACATACATATATAATATGTGTTTATGTATGTATATATGCAAATCTATAGTTATATATTTATATAGATATATGTATATATGTTTGTATACATGCATGTCTCTCTTTTTTTCCTCTCTCTTGTCTTCCTTCCCCCATCACCGTCTCTATCTATTCTGAGCCTTAATTATCCTCCTTGAGTTCTATCTCATCTCTCCCCCCCTCACACTTCTCTCTCTGCCGAGTCTCTCACCCTCTTCTCCTTCTCGTTCTCTCTCTACCTCATGTTTCTCACCCTCTCCTCCTTCTCTCTCTCCCCATCCCCCCTCTCTCTCTCTCTCTCCATCTCTCTCTCTCTCCCTCCCTTTCTCTTTATCCTATCCTATTATCTTCCTCTCCCCCTTCTCTCTCTTTCTCTCCCCCTACCTCTCCCTCTCCCCCCTCTCATTATCTTATCCTCTCTCTCTCTCTCTCTCTCTCTCTCTCTCCCTCTCTCCTTATCCTATTCTCTTCCTCTCTTCTTATCCCCTATTCTCTATCTTACCCCCTCTCCCCCTACTCTCTCTCTAACTGTCTCTCTCACCCCCTCTCCTTATCCTATTCTCTCCCTCTCTTCCTATCCCCTTCTCTTTCTCTCAATCCTATTCTCACCCTCTCTCCCTTCTCTTTCTTTCCCTATCTCTCTCACTCTCTTCCTATCCCCTTCTCTCTCTCTATCTCTAACACTCTCTCTCCCTCTCCCTCTCCTTATCCTATTCTATCCCCCTCTTCCTACCCCCTACTCTCTCTCTCTCTCTCTCATTCCTATTCTCACCCTCTCTCCCTTCTCTTTCTTTCCCTATCTCTCTCCGTCTCTTCCTATCCCTTTCTCTCCCTGTCTCTAACTCTCTCCCCCTCCCCCTCTCCTTATCCTACTCTCTCTCTCTCTCTCTCTCTCTCTCTCTCTCTCCCCCCACTCTCTCTCTCTCTCTCTCTCTCTCTCTCTCTCCCCCACTTCCTCTTTGGTTCTTAGTTCTATATAACCCATACGGGTAATGCAAAACTAAGGCCAAAAATTCTAGTTTTGCATAACCAGTATAGGTTATAAGAAATTGTTCGGGTTTTGAGGAACTTGTTTTTTTATTATTAAATATAATGTTCCTCAAAACCCATTTTTTATATTTTTTTTAATTTTTGGCTAGGATTGGTGTTACCAAGCCTAGCACGTTTTTGAATTTCATAGAACACACACAGGTTATTTTCATTTTTTTTTGCATGTGGCCACTTTTCTATTTACCATCTTGGTGCACTTACCCATATACAAAAAAATGTTCAATTTTTCAATATTTTTCTTGAGTTTTATTTTAAGAGTTTCTTGTTACACTTAGAAAAGGAGAGAATAGTGATTATAATCAAGTTCATATTATTTATAATGTTGCTTAGAAGAAAACATAAAAAATGTTGAAATACAAACATAAATAATATTTTGAAGTTAAATTCTTCATAATGACATAGTGTGATGGTGAGAAGAATAATGATTATAATCAAGTTCATATTACTTATAATGCCGCTTAGTAAAAAACATAATTTTTTTTGAAAGAAACAAAAATAATATTTTAAAGTTAAATTCTTCATAATAACATAGTGTGACAGTTAAGTTGTGGTACTGTGATGTGGAAATAGTATTTATTAATGAAAAATTAAATAATTAACAAAACACAAGATTTTTTTAAAAACAATTCATACTTATTATATCATAATTAAAATTTATCAACAGATATATTTTTATATCATTAGTAGATGGACTAATAAAAATTAATCATTTAAATTGTTTTTAAATATTTTTTTAATTTTTAGTGAATATTTTAAATAATAATAAACTTTTAAAATAAAAACATTAAAAAATATATGAAAATAAATAATTATTAAATATTTGACTAATATAAATTTTATTTTTATTTGAATATTTTTAAAGTTTTAAAACAATAAAATATAACATAAAAATAAGAAATGAAATTATTTCTATGTATTAAAAATTAAAAACTTTTTAACTTTACTTTGAATCAAAATAATTAATATACTTTAATTTATAAAATTATAAAATTTTAAGAATAAACATCATGAAATTTGATTTTATAGAAACTAAGATTACATGGTTATCATTATTAAACATCAATTATTCATTATTTCTCTTAGTTATCATTATTAAACATAAACTAAGAATTGTGACCCCTATCAAAATAAAAAATGTAATGAATGAGTTGGATTCCAATACAGATGGTATACTAAATAGGAGATGAGTGTGTTTGATCTATATTCAAATGGTTTGTCCTGTAGACTTTCTACCATATAAATAAACTATATATAAAATAGCTTTCTAGTTGTTATACTGAAAGTTATCGATAAATACTTTGATAATATCATGATGGCATAGTGATGATAGTATAGGGAGAAAATACTTGTTTTCATTTTACAAAGCTATCAGTTACACCATGTTGATGATTTGTACCTTTTTTATATTGTTAAACATATTCATACTTCAAAATATTCGATTTGGAAAAACAAAGAAAGAGCCACCTAGTTGAAACTTGCAAGTCTGAGAATATAATTATAGTTTAGTGAAGAAGGAATCCCAGGAGAGTCTGACATTCATGACAGTAACTCATTTACAGCAGGCATCGAGGATGATGGAAGGAAGAATCTAGGTAGTTTCATTTCATTTCATTTACATTCCAAAACCCTATCACGTGGATCGTACAATGCAGTGGTTGGATATTATCTGTTTATTTCATCAAGGATTTTAGATTTATAAGGATGGCCCAATAGACAGAGCTTAGGCATAATTATGTGCATATTTATTTGAGTTGCAGGTTGCATTCAGATGGGTTTTTTAATGGGTGAATGATCTTCTGGCAGATATGACGATGACATCAGGTCCTACTTTTTGCAGTGATTGGCTATGCCTCTAATCTTTCCTATTTGTAGCCTCTTTTGTAACTTTTCTAATAAGATATGCTTCTGCTTGCAAAGATCTCTCCATTTTTGTCTTTTCCAATGGTAATGCAGTTTTTAAAAAAGGAAATGATGCATTGCTTAAGCAATCAAGTTACAAGCTATTATTATTGCATAGTTGTGAGAGAGATTTCTCAGACATTGACATGTTGTGTGTGAAATGGTGAGAATAAGATAAGAGATGATCACGGGTCCTACTTTACACAAATCCTTCATGCATACAAGGCAATGTGGATCAGTGGGTTGAATAAATAGCTGCAGACCATCTTGCTTGTGCAGTACTCATATACATGTTATTATGTTTTCACCATGGCTTAGGATGGCAGTTTCAATACAGCTTGGAATTTTAGAAATTTAGTGCACATGGATGATAGAGTAGTTTGTTTGCCTTTGGATTCGATTGTGTTCAAGTTTTCTATCAAAGTTTTGGATGTGATCCATCGTCTGATATAAGAGAGCTAAAAGAGTCATTAGAATAGTTTGTTAACAAGGTCCCACAAAACCTCAGTACATTTTAACCTCGGGCTTTCGGCCCTTTAGACAGATTTAGCCCATTTCTTGGCTTCATGCTATATCTAAAGTTTGTAACCCAAGCACCCATTTGCATGGCCTGTTTAGTAGTAGAAATTTGACTGAAATCTATTGGACCAGTAGTTTGTGTTGGGATTTTTTCTGTATACCCAGTTGCATGACTAGTTGGTGTTAGGAATTTTAGTGAAATCTATTGCATGCCTAGTTTCTTTTGTGAAAATTATATACCCAGTTGCATGAGTAGTTTGTTTGATGATATAAGTTTTTCACAATTTATTATGTTTCTTGTTGCTGTTTCTAGATTTGATTGTGTTTGTATTTTTACATGAAATGTTTTGCATCACACTCTGTGATCCATCATCAGAATGATAAAGAACTCAAAGAGTAAAATAATTTGTATTAGATGTTTTGATGTATTGAGGTAGTAGATTAATGGAGAGCTCCATTCAGTTCAATCATGGGTGCAGAGAAGTGGGTGCAGCTGCCAGTTCAAGCATCTGACTAGACTATTGCATGCATAAGTTTTATGATACTCTAGCCTCATGCTTGATGAGGGAGCCGACTCTGCTGATTCCTCCGTCCCTGGATTGGACTGAAGGGAGCTCCCCATTCTTTCTACACTATTTTTAATTCTTTTGTTTTTTCTTTTGATAAATATGTGCATTAGTTTCTATAAATAAATATGATTTCAACCATCAATCATCTGAAATGATGTTTTTGTGGTATGATTATATGTTCATTGAGTGCAGGTTAGTGAAGATTACAGAGGAAGCCTTCAAGGTGCTGTACATGGATTGGCTCCTAGACAAATATTGAAGATTGGCAGTGAACTGTGAAACTGTTTCTGCATATTTCAGCAGACTGCAGCAGATAGGGGTTAAGCATATGCTTTTTTTAACTTATGAGTGTTTTGTATCTAATTGCTTCACCCATCTTTATATAGCTAAAGAGTCGCAACATCAAAGTGAGCTTTGTAGTTGCAGCCATTCATTTAGCAGATAACTTCATATTTTTATGTTCTATGTTTATCAGTATTTTGTGCAAGTCATTTTAAGCCTTCAGATTGATTTCTACTCATTAAACCCATGTCATAAATACATGGCCATTTGGGCTAAATATGTCAATCAATGCATTGCAGAAACCATCCACATATGATTATAGTGATGGTATGAAAAAAAAAAAAAACAAATAAAAAAAAATGGGAGTTGTCTATTCATTCATATTCTTATAATGTTTCCTTTGACTTAATGTAAAATGGCATTCTACTTTACATTTAGCTCTAAACAAATCCAAAAGGAATTATGATTATGTTTAGCATTGAGATCATATCTTATTTTGATGAGATGTAAAACCTGAAAGTGAAAAATGCAACTGGGTCCTAGTTTTGATGTTAATAAACCGGCCTCTTCATTTATATTCATTAGCTAATGATTATCATTGTCACAAGAAACAATCACTTTTTTTATCAGGAATGAATTTAATGCTAATAATTACAAGTTGAATTATATTAATATTTTAAAAATATTTGAGGTGTTATCACTTTAGTAAACCATGTCCAAACGAGGGGCCTATTATTATGACATTTATTTTTTATAATGTGACATGTAAATACTATTCTTGTCGTCTTTGTAGTTGTTCATAAAATATTCTTTATATTGAAATTATACAATATTATTAATAATTAGAATAGAATAAAAATAGATTTTTAGTTATTGAGAATAAATAAGTGGAAGTTCGATAATCAATTCATTTTAGAATAAATAGTCAAGTTTTGAAGCACTACATATATTAAAGTAGTTAGTTTTGGATGTGATTAAAAAAATATCTTATTGTAAATTGTGTTGTGTGATATAACTCTAATTTTTGTTATTATATTTGAGTTAATAAAACTCCCATTGATTGACAAATGATATGTGCTATGTCTAGAATTTTTGATGTGGCCTTGATCTTTGCACTCTTGACATTTAGAATTTTATTCACATCTACTATATGAAAATGACGATGCTTATGTATGAGAGAACTTGAAGTGTTAAGAGACAAAGGTGACTAGCTTCCCACCTTTCACCTATGTCAAGTAATTAGATCAATTTAATACTTTGAACAAATTAGAAAATGTGCTACACAAAAAAGCAAATGCCCATGCCACTCTTTTAATTTTAAATGTTGATGCAACGCTCTCAAAGTGATATCTAACAAAATAATTAGATAAGATATTGATTAATCTTGGATGGGTTGAAATGAATTGGGGCTTTGTCCATATATACAATACCCTAGAACTAAGACTTGAATATCTCATGTTTAAGTCAACATGCAATAAATAATTTTGGATGTAAATTGTCTAGTTTGTCCCAAGATTATAATTTGTGAATTGTTGTGTCATGCCTCATTTTGGTTTCAACAAAAGAAGGACCCCCTCTTTTGCTTTGGCATTTATCCTTCTCTACAATTTCAATAAATTTCAAGGTCCCTCTAAAAATTCAAAATTGGTCTTTTCAATGGTCAAAATTTCATCATGGATGGAAAAAGCATCAAACAATATATCAATTTGCTTTTTGAAGTTTGCCAAAATTCCTTAAAGCAGAAAATGTATTCACTTGTGGATCTTCCAATTCTAACCAACTCAAAACCAATTCCGTGACAAAACACCACATAGTAAATTATTTGAGTTTCCTTAGAAAATGTTCTTTTTGTGAAAGTTTCATTCACTAGTGGATTGCACCAAATTGTATTGTTAAAATTCTAGTTTGAACTTAAAATCTTCCACAACCAATCAGTTTATAAAGCGAGTTTATATTGTTGTGGAGATGATGCAACCCTCAATTGACTTGAACCTTTTGAGCGATGAATTTATGATTCACTTGAATTTCCCCAAAAAAGTAAATTATCTATACACCCAATTTAAGTTTCTACAAAAGTTGAAGGTCATAATGAACCTATTTAATTAAACACTTGCCCAAAATATCTAGTTCACCTAGAACTATGTACACATCTTACATTAGAAGTCATCCTTCTTATAGAGATCCTATTTCCATTTGAACTAATTTTTTTGAAATGTAAATTTCCAATTCACTTCAAAGTTCTCACTACTATTCTATGATGGCATCAATATTATGTCATATAGATGTCATTCATCTTAAATCTCAACTCTTCATCTCTAAGACATATCGCAATGATGTCCCCATTAGAGCATCTCATTTTAACTTTCTCTCAAGACCTCAAAATAATTGATTCACTTTAAACTTCTCATATGATGATAGGAAGTCAAATTTTTACATTTGTAGGAAATTGACTCCCATCAAAACATGACCTAAAATTTAAGTATAGTTGTCATTTATTTATTTATTTTTTTCAAGTGATTATTAAACGGTTAAGTTTTGGACCTTTGAAGAAGGATACCTTCCATTTGAACCTTATTTAAAAATAAAAAAATTAATTAGCTGGTATCCATTTAAAATCCTAAACTTCTATTCTATTTTGCATCAACTACTATTCATATAAGATTTTGCCTTGTATAGGGTTCCAAGACCCCTTCAAAACTTGTTATTTACCCTTATTACAAACAATGTTTATATATATGATTGCAATATAAAATATAATATGTAATATTCATGATATAATGAGTATTTTTTGGTTTATTTGTATTATCTATCACACTATTTGTGATTTTTTTCTTCTGATATCACTTTGGAGATAACTTACTAACATAATTTAATCTAGGCCTTTAGTTTGTATATTATTATGAACATTTGATTTCATTGCCAACGACCTAGTTTGTAGTACATGAAAGAGAACTAAAAAGCTCAAGAAGAGAGTTCTACTAAGAAATACTTTCAAGAGATCAAGTATTATGTATAATTATGATAAGTTAAAAAAAGAGTGGGTGACAATGATCTATAGATAGATTCAAGAAGATGTGATTATTGAGACACATCTAATTTAAATAGTAGCACTAGTAATTGTAAGGTGTTAGAATTAGGGCTTCAACACCTTGAAGGATGATAAATCCACTAATTTCACTTGGGACCAAACTTACATTAAGGGAAGGGAATTTGATTGATCCAATCCTAAAACGATTGAATTCATATTAGGTTAATCCTTCCCTTATTATAGTTGAAATTGAATTCTAACTAGGGTTAAGTTGTAATAATAGATCAACGACAAACAATGAGAAATTTACATATATTAATAGTAACAGAATATTCTAAATATTATATAGAGCTATTAAATTAGATTTGAGGTGGGAAAATGAATCAGAGCTTGTGATGGAAGACTTGGGTTGAATTGTCAAGATTGAGGGGAGCAGGTCACCCTATTCTTTTGAGTATCAAGGGTAAACAAACTGGATATCTTTTGGATCACGATGATACACAAAATCCACTATCAGAAGGTCATCAGAAATTCCTAGGATCGAGGGGAGTTGGTTACCCTAGTTCTTCACTTTTTGTACCTCCAAAAGCTGAGTCTAATCGTTGTCATCTACATTGTCGGATGCCTCGCTCGCAGCTCCTGAGATAATTTCCCACACACACAAAGAAAGAAATAGGGTTGTTGATGGGGGTTTGCCTTAGGTCAAACCTTGGTTTAGGAATTAACCTTCAATTGAAATAGTAATTAAAATACTAATATTTTTTTTTTATCATAATACCTTAGATCCACAAGAATTGATTGAAGTTGATAATGCAATGCTCTTTGAATGTGATCACAAACATTGATGCAGTAACATGAATTGAAATAACATGAACATGACCTAATAAAATACACATGCTTGCATGAGACTAATGTGATTTGATCCATGATACTTAAAGGATATGGTGGGATGAAATACTACCTTGAATGCTTGAGAATGCTTGATGATGATTGTTTGATGGATGGATGGATGATAGGGTATGAAAGTAATAGAGTGTACATGAAAATGAATTGATAGGATGTCTTTATATAGGGTTCCCTAGGTAAACTACCGATTAAGCCGACCTCCAACGGTCACATGGAGGCATGGGGACCAAAACTCATCGGGGAGGGAAAATGGTTGGTCCTATTTAAATTGGGGTCTATTTAAGGGGGACTATGGCACCCCAAGCACCCTTTTCCTCCCAAAACAGGGCAAACAAAGTGCCAGAGAAGAGGGAAAGGTCCTAGGATGGTGTCCACTCAGTCATGCACTCAGGTGACATCAAACTTGGTGTAAAATTAGCCAAAATAGGCCTAGGGGAGAACTAGGATGCGACAAACTAAAGTGGGAGCACAAAAATGAGGTGTGAATTATAACGGTTACAATTTATGATGCTACATTTAGCCCCCACTTTAATAGGAGTACAAGGTTATGTAAATACTTGTGGTCTAAGTGGAGAGAGAGAGAGAGAGAGAGAGAGAGAGAGAGAGAGAGAGAGAGAGAGAGAGAGAGAGAGAGAGAGAGAGAGAGAGAGAGAGAGAGAGAGAGATCACTAATATTAAGGAATCAAGCCCCCAATATTAGGATCTTAACTCATACAACCACATGCAAGGGTACACAAAATAAGACAAAGATAAAAAAAGCCAAAAAAAGACAAAATTTGCACAATGAACGAGTTAGTACTAAAACAAAAAGATCCGAGTCAACTATTGAAGAGACCTTGATAATCAAAATGTCTCAGACACTAATTTTATTCTCATAATGCTATTACAAGAATACAAGTGGTTACATGGTAAGAGAAAGAGAATGCATTGAACGATGAACCATGATCCAATAACTAGAAAAGTTATAAGCTCATGGGGAGAAGAAAGGAGAGAACATGGACATCGCATACTAGCAAGCTGTGCTATGCTAGGTGATCCATGAGAGAGAGCAAGAAGGAACGTGGATTCCATGGGCTAGCAAGCTGTGTTATGTTAGCTGATCTACGAAAACATGCATGAAGTCTCATGGGACAACGAGTTGTGTTATGTCACCGTTATGTTGTATGATCCATGTAGAAAGGAAGAGTTTAAATAGTTTAGCAAGTTGTGTTATGCTAGTTTCACTCATCCAAAAATGCAGCATAAGGAGGGTTGAAAAATCTAGCAAGGTGTATCATGCTAGTCAACCTAATGCCCAAGGTTTGTTGTTGAGCCAAAAGATTAACCTATTGTTGGAGTTGTTGGTTATGGTTGTTCATTGTTGCTGCGAGGATATGTTGTTGTCATTGATGTCAACATATTCCTGTGAGTTTGGGAAGATCTTTTGATTTGGTTTTGTAGTTTGGTTATGCTGATCATTGCTTTGCAGAATCCAGTATTTCCTCCGGTATATTTCGGTATGATCAGATCTTGTGCTGAGGTTTTGGGATATTGTTTGGGATGATCTTGTTTATCTTCATTTCAGATGGTTCGTGATTTGGTGCCCACAAGTTATCTTTCTTCGTGGTAGTTGCTGATTGGTTGTGTTCTTGAGCTTTGTGATGTTGATCGATGAAGATTTGATAAGTGGTGTTGGTGTAGTTGTTGGTGATGATTCTAACGTGCTTGCCGGTGTTTCCTAATCATTTCCTATTTGTCTTGGAAATCCACATTGATTGTTGTGTGATTTTTTGGTGGTTTTCATCAATCGGTATTGATTTTCCTGTTATATAGTATTTTTGATGGTATAGTGTGTTGCGGTTGATCTTGGCATGATTTACGATGGATGTGATCGTTTGGGAATTTGAATTAGGTCCATTCTATGTAATGCAAATCATTATATTGGTCCGGTGGTTGATCTTTGTATCATGTAATGTAATTTTTGTAATTATGAGTTGAGAGTTAGGGTTTAGCTGACCTTGTTATCAAGGTTGATGAATTGTTTATATTGATGAGTTATTCACTTAGTTTTGGTGTCGGTATTGTGTCTACATTATTAGAGAGGTTTATGTGCGAACAAGAAATTCATCCTTTGGTGTTGTGATTGAGGAGAGATTGGTGTTGTAGAGCAGACATCTGTGCTTAACCGAAACTGCAATCAGGCATTTGGAGATGCTATTCTTTCAGTTCATTTCTTCTGGATTGTAGTTAGAATCATATTGTAAGTTAGTGAGACTTCCCTGAGGGTTGTAGCCTTTCAGGCAAATATCTTTTGAGCAACGAGCTCTAGGCAGTGTGCGTGAATGCATGTGCATTCCCCATTGCAATATTTTCACATACTATTGTAGAGTATCATCTTACTATGGGTAGGTTCCTACCATGGTTTTTCCCTTAACCAGGTTTTCCATGCCAAAAATCTTGGTTTTGTGTGTTGTGCTGTTAATTTGCTTATCTGTTTATTGCTGCAGTTTATTAGTTTATGTTTTGGAGTTTAATTTTCTGCATTCTGTGAAGATTGATTCACCCACCCTCTCAGTCTTCCTTCTTGATTGCTACTAACACCTATTAACACCTGATACAAACACCAGAGATAAAAAAACCACGAGAGGCAGTTAAGCCATGTCGGAAATTCTTGAGGGTGACATTGAACAACAAAGAAGACACAACCACCAACCTTCCAACCATCCATGCTCCCTAGCACAACCGAGGGATTTGAACCCCTGAATTGAGATTTGATACCACTTGTTGACCCAAGTTTTTTCGTTGTGCCAAAAGATAGACTTGTTAATGCCCGATATAAATACTAGAGATAAAAAAACCATGGGAGGTGGTTAAGCCATGTCACAAATTGTCGAGGGAAACACTGAACAACTAAGGGGACAAAGGTACTAACCTTCCAACAATTTGGATTGTTGGAAATTTGAGTTGTTTATTGATATTTGAATTGTGTTGTCATTGATGTCAAACTTGGTGTTTTGGATAGATTTTGGCCTAGATATGGTTGTCTATTGTTGCAGGGTTCTCTAACTAGTGTTTTTATTGAGTTTATGGAGTATATGATGAGTTCAATATGTAGGAACAAGTACTTATTGTATGCAGGAAATAGTTTTTAATTCTCTGGTGGTTGAATGTTTTGCTTACCTCTAGATGGTGAAGGTTGTGTTTTGAGGTTATGAATGTGTAGTATCATCATGTTTTCTAGTTCGTGGATTGGAGAAGTTTGTTGTTACTATTCTTTGACAGTAAGAGGGTTTGTCGGACTTGTTCAAAAAATCTTTGGTGGCCTCCGGATATGTGGAATCTTGTGTTGCCTTTTTTGGTGGACATGTTGAGTTGGTTGGTCCAGTATTTTAGTTAAGTTCTATGGTGATGTTTCTATTTCAAAAGTGATTTGTGTTGGATTATACTTGGTATGTTCAATTTTTTGTGTATTTGATTGGATTATCCTATTTGGATCATTCCTTTTGGTCGAAATATGAATTGGAGATTAAGTTAGAATATTGCTACAAGTCTCACCATGGTGTGTGGAGATTAGTGTTAAGTAATTTGTATTAGAAGATGCCTTTTGGTTGACTAATTGATAAGTTTTATTACTTATCTACATGTTACGTTTGGTGGAAACTTTGAAGGAGGTGTTAACACGTGTGGTTCATTAGATTTGACTTGGAAGGATGTATTGTGATGTTTTTGGGACTCCTCTTTCTCTTGGAGTGGACTGCTTTGAGTTTTTCTAGTCCAGGTGCCTTATTTTGTGCAATACTATTTATTTTGAATGTGATCGACTCTCAATTAGTTTTTTGATGATCTAACTTGTATTTAAGGAGTGCAGATATATGAGTTGTGCATGGGATAAAGAGTGAATTGATGAGAAACAAATGTGAATGATATGCAAGTAGATTTGAGATACAAAGGTTCAAGGATAATTTCATGATTAAGAGATTCTTCTCATATCAGTTTTTCTATTCTTTTTGTTTCCAGAAGATAATGGGTCTCTTGGTAGCCCCCCTTTTTGTGTCTTGCCCTTAAGTAGTGTGCCTCAATTGTGAAAGTGCATGTATCTTTCCCTAAGGTAGTGTGCCTTAGCTATGAAAGTCCATTGGGTGCATGTTGCTCCTGGAAATAAACCCTAAAACTTTGTAATCCATTCTATTTATATTGTGTGTGATTCTTACCATAGTTTTTCCCTGAATGGGCTTTCGACGTAAATTTGGTGTTCATGTGTTGATGGTTGATTTTTTTAGTGTTGCTATTAAATATTGTTTAATATCATTTAGATCAGATTTAAAATATTCCAGACTGATTCACTCCCCTCTTAGTCCTGCCATGGGTTTAACACAACCTACCTTAAAGAAGTTGAAAAAGAGGATGAGTTGACATCCTGCTCTACATGTCATTGTTTGGTTTCAGGAGTTAAGCAGCTTGTCTAAGACTTTGGTTTGGTTTTGAGCATGCAACAACATGTCTAAGACGTAATTGAAAAATCTTTTGGTTTCGAGAATGAAACATTTCATCTAAGAATTTGGTCTGGTTTCGAGCATGCAACAACTTGCCTAAGACATGCAATTGAAAAATGTTTGGTTTCAGGAATGAAACATTTCATCTAAGACTTTGGTTTGGTTTTGATCATGTACATCCCATCTAAGACATGTAATGGAAAAATGTCTAGTTTTGGGATTGAAACATCTCATCTAAGACTTTGGTCTAGTTTCAAGCTTGAACACACCATATAAAACATGAGGATAACCAAACAAAGCACACTTCTCATAAGGAAATAAAAAAACTTGAATTGAAAAAGGATAACCAAGCAAGGCATCATGCAACAAAATCCACAATTTGCATTGAACATATGTTACAGGGAGGCCACAATGTATGTCCCCCCTCTTATGATGTCAAGATAGCCCTATGTTGATGTCTTGAGGAAAATAGAAACTAGGATATACACCTTCATCATCAAGGAGATATCCTTTAGACAACAGTGTACATAGCTCCATGCTAAAGAGGCATAACTCTTATAAGCAAGGAAACGATAGTTGTAAAAGAGATATCTTGGAACAAGTGTAAAGGGATCCTTTTGAGGGACCCATGGAGGAAGAGATCTTTATCCAAAGATATTCACCTTTGAAAATAGAATGTATATTTAATAAATATAACATATATGAAAAAAAGAGAATTGGAATATTGTCCTTTCCCCCCAAACATGGAGACAAGGAAGAATGACTTTTATGTTGTTGTCCAAGTATGATTGGAAATTAAGTTGTACCACTACTCATGACAATGAGCCCCCAATAAAGGTAAACTACCAATGTCATAGGGTAAGGAGCAACATAATAAGAGCTCAAATGTTATGTAGAAGGAATAAGATGGGAGTCCAACTTATTGTCATCAAGTATTTGGATGATACCAATTACAATAAGTTGTTGAATTTTATTCTTCAAGTTATGAAATTCATCGGTGGAATGGCCACGGATTTGATGATACTTGCAAAAAGGACTGTCTTGATGTTTCTTATAATTCTTTCATTGCTTTGTTAACGGTAGAGTAATTAAGTTGGCTTTAAGAAGTTCATACAAAGCACTCTCATGTTGTGATGAAAAGTTAGGAATAGATGCATTAGACAATGGGGAAAGGTATTTGTAATGTATGGCTGATTCCATAATACTGGGTTACACTTTTTGGCCAAATTTGATACTGAAATTAACATTTTGCATTACATCTTTACTTTCTAAAACCTATAGCAGCTAAACCATTAAGAATTTGAAGATGAAGTAAACTACTATTTTGTGAGATTTTTAATATATATTATAAATATATATTTTTAAAAATAATTGGAAATTAATTGTCCATATTGTTATGTAACTTTTAATAACTCAATAGTTATAGTAATCAACATTTTTCATAATTGACATTTATCCTGTAACACATAACATTTTTTATAGCAAGAAGGAAATTCTAATTTTAACAATATAGAATGGTCAAACCAATACCTAGTGGATGGATATTTTTTCATAATTTTTGAACTTAGAGTAATTGTAATTTGGATAGAGGAGTATTTAATAATGCATAACTTTTTTTGCATGCATTTGAATTAACTTATTCTTTTTGTGTTGAAATGAGGATATCAATACCTAGGGAAAATATATTTTAAATACCTTTCTTTTTCTCTATTTTAAAATTTTTCCACATGTGTGAAACACAGTCCTTAATGTTCAAAGAAAAACCTACATTCATAAGAAATAAAACATAAATATATTAAAAATTATACCATTTAGAAAGCTTATAATAAGTACTAAATACTTAAAAAACAACTTCTAAATGAATTCATTTGACCCTATCAACATTTTGATAGGTGTGAAGTAGACTCCATCACAGGTATGATTTAGAAGTAGAGAGGTTCTATCCAATTTTTTTTGATCTAAGAGCCTTTGATCTAACTCTCTTCAATTAATTACTTCAAATGGGACCTCTCAAAGCTTAAATCATTATATTTTCTAAGAAATGTATAATTTTTGCAAAGGCCAAAGGACATGTCAAAAGACCAAAGGGATGAATAGATGAAGAAGGAATGTCCTTTGTAAGAATATTCTCCTTTCTATCATCACCACTCATTTCCTCTTTGGTAAGTTTGGAAGAATGATCCTAATCATCTAAGGCTTCATCCTTGCTTACTGTTATGTTAGGAGATAGATCATGAATGAAATGCATAACATCATCTTGCCTTAAAACATACCGATGATTAAGGTAAGCTCTAGGAGAATAGGATGGATCTAGAGAGATTGATAGGGGTATTGAATCTTTCCCCATTAGCATAAGATACCATAGGAGAGATACAAGTGTTAGCCTTTTCAATGTCCTCTCTAGGAGAAATACCATGTATGGAAGGTAAAGCGACATTAAGGCAAGTGTTTATGATATCATCCTCCTTCTCTAGGATATCCTTATGAGAGGCACATTTTAGGAGAAAGATCAACATCAATTATAAAAAATTCATCCTTAGGAGAGAGATTTTTAAAATAAGTGTTGATAATCTCTTCTTGTATAGTGTATTCATGGGTAAGAAGATCCTTAGGAGAGGGTAAATCATAAGTATGGATGAAAGAAAAATATGAACTATCATCATATGCAAAAAAGGGAATATTATGGAGAAATTGAATTAATTTTGATATTGAATCAACAAAGCAAGATAAAAACTCCATTTATCAAATTTACTTATGATATGTGATAACCAAAGCAAATTTTACTCAATGTATATAATGAAATTATGAAAAATCAAATCTGAAAACACCAAATTAGAAATATGCAAAAGTGTCAGGTTCACCAAAACGTAAGGTGTTGGAATTAGGGCTTCAACACCTTGAGGGATGATAAATCCACTTTTCAATTCAGACCAACCTTACATTAAGGGAAGGGAATTTGATTGATCCAATCCTAACAAGAAGTGAAAACAACATAACTCACTTGCGAAATGAAACACCACCAAAGAAATAAAGTCAAATACTAGACAAACATGTCCACTAAACCACAACATAAGATTCAACATAGCTAGAGACCACCAAGCACTTTTCAGACTAGTCTGGCAGATGCCTTTATTGTTAGAGAACAATAACAACAAACTTATACAATCCACGAACTAGAAAACTATTCGATGGAATATCCATAGAACATAATCTTTACCATTCGAAGGAATGTAAATCATTCTACCAATGGGACATTAAATATTGTTTCTTTCATAAATTAAGTACTCTTTCTTGCTTATTAAACTTGCCACAACTCAACTTGGCGAAAGATAATTCACCAACACCAATGCATAAAACTCAATAGCAACACCAAACACAAGATAAATAAACCTACAATAGTATAGGATCATATCTAGACTGGACTCCATCCAAATCACCAAATTTGGCATGAATGACAACCTAACTCATATTTCCAACAATCTCCCCCTTTGTCAATGATGGCAAAATAGTAATCTTAGTAACAAAAATTTCTCTCCCAAACAACAAGAGTTCTCTCCCCCTTTGATATCAAAAACAAAGGGTATAGTATGCCATACTAATTATCATTCATTCTGACACTACTTTTCAGTAACCAAAAAACACCACATACTCCACTACTCCCCCTGAGAGTAGCAACAATATCAATCTAGGAGACAAAGAATAATTCTTGAATCTCCCCCTGGGAAGATGCACCTCATTTATGCATCTAGTTAGAGAAAGGAGGGGCAATAACCCCTAATTTAGCCTAAGATAATCAAAAGTATCCTTCACCAACACTTTAGTAAAAATTTCTGCAACCTGTTCTTTTGTAGAAATATACTCCAATTTGGCTTCCTTTTCTTCAACCTTCTCTTGTAAGAAATGATATTGGTTTGAGATATGATTAGTTCTTGAATGCATTACTAGATCATTTGAAATGTTTATAGAATTGGTATTATCACACATGTTGGGAATAGATTCATCATATACCACTCTGATATTTTAAAGACTTTGTTTCATCCACATAACTTGAGTATAATAAGATGCTATTGCAATGTATTTTGCTTCTGTAGTAGATAAAGATACTGAATCCTACTTCTTACTTAACCAAGAGACCAACCTGTCTCCCAAGAAAAATGCACCTCCACTTTTACTTTTCCTATCATCAATAATTTTATCCCAATCAACATTAGTATATTCTTTCAACATGAAATATCTACTCTTCTTATACCAAAGACCAAAATTCAGAGTCCCTTTCAAGTACTTGAAAATCCTCTTTATTGCTTGCTCATGTGACTGCTTTGGATTAGCCTGAAATATTGCAACTAAACAAATGACATGCATGATATCTGGTCTAGAGATGATTAAGTATAAAAATCCTCTAATCATGCATCTATACTTTTCTAATCAACTTCTAGAGATTTATCATCTTTGTTAAACTTACAACCAACAACCAAAGGGATTGCAACTAGTTTACAATCCTCCATTTCAAACTTCTTTAACATCTCTTCAAAATATTTGGCCTGAGAAATGAAAATTCAATCTTCTAATTGTGTACCTCAAAAACCATGAAAGAATGACAACTCACCAATCATTGACATTTCAAATTCCTTGTGCATGTCTTTTGCAAACTCTTTACATAGATCAAGATCATCATTTCCCCCAAATATAATATCATCAACATAAACAACAACAATTAGTAGCTTTCAAAATTTAAAGTAAAGATTGATGTCTATGGTACCTTTTCCAAAATTTTTCCGTAACAGATATCTATCAATCTAGCATACCAAGCACTAGGTGTTTGTTTGAGTTTATATAATGCCTTCTTCAATCTGCAAACCATATCCAAATTTTTATAACAATTTGAATTCATTTGACTGCTCAATATATACCTCTTCTTCAAGTTCTCCATTTCAAAAAGCCAACTTAACATCTATAAAGCAAGAAACATTCTTATTGCTTCCATCCTAGCTACTGGAGCAAAAATTTCCTTGAAATCAATAGTTTCAACCTGTTAATAGCCTTTACATAGCAATCTTTCCTTGTTCCTTGTGACCTAACTTTGTTCATTTAGCTTGTTTTGGAACACCCACTTAGATCCTATCACATTTTTTTCCACGAGTCTAGGTACCAGTTCCCATGTATTTGATTCAATTCTTCTTCAATTTATTTTACCCAACTCTCTTCTTTGCTTGCTTCCTCACAAAATTAGGTTCCACTAGTGATATAAAACAATAATTAGCTTTCTCATTTTCTTCCACAACTCTTCTTCTTGTCTAAACACCTTTATTTTTATCTCCAATAATTTGATCTTTTGAATGATTCTTTTGCACACATCTAGCTGGAGTTTTAGCTACTTGCTCAAGTTCTCCTCCTCCTTCATTTATCTCTTTCTTCCAATTTCCTTCTGGATCAATCTTGTCTTATGCAACAACCAGGATAATCTCAAATTCAGTCTCCAATTTAGGTTCAGGGGTAGACAAACCCCATTCTTCACATACTTTCACATTTGTACTTTCTACTATCTTGTTTAGTCTCTTGTTATAACCTCAATAGGCCTTGCTATTTGTAGCATATCCCAAAAATATTCCTTCATCTTCTCTGGTATCAAACTTTCCTATATCATCTTCATCTCTCCTAATATAACACTTTCTTCCAAAGATTCTCAAATATTTCATAGTAGGAGGTCTTCCTTTTTACAACTCATAAGGTGTCTTAGTATGCTTTACTCTTATTTGTACCCTATTAAGAATGTAAACAACATGCATAACTTCTTTCTAATACACATTAGCCAAGTTATCATCTTTCAACATAGTTCTAGCCATCTCAAAAACAATCCCATTCTTTCTTTCTACAATTCCATTCTGCTAAGGGGTTCTTGGGGCAGAAAGACGCCTTCTAATTCCATGTTTTTTTATAAAATTTATCATTCATTTGAAGTAAAATCTCCTCCTCTATCAAATCTCAAACACTTGGTTTTAGTATCTACTTGATTTTGAACCATTGATTTGAGCGCTTTAAACCTTTCAAAAGCTTTAGATTTTTCTTTCAAGAATGTAACCGATGTCTGTTAATCCTATGAGGATCTGGTTAATATTGAGAGGGGGGGTGAATTAGTATTAAGACCAATTGAAACTTTACACCCAAAATCAAACTTACATCAAATCTGAAACCATTTAACAAATATCTCAACTTCTTTAATTAGATCTAATAACCTCTTTATCAGATTTTCTTAACACATTAATCAAATCATTAACCACATCAATCAATACTTTCACCACTTAAGAAATCATATAGATTTGATCATTCACCAACTCATTACCCTTATCAATCAGATCAAATACTTCCTCTACCAACACATACCAGTACTGGTAACCTCTGATAAAACATCATAACTGGTGTCTCAAAAATAATGCATGAAATGAAACATAAACAAGAACATCACATAAAAAATATTCCACACATGAACACCATAAGTTTTTGATGTGGAAACCCAAATAGGGAAAAACCATGGTGGGAGTTGGAACCCACAAATATTTGTACTCTTTTGAAGTACGCTCTGTTAGGAACTAACCTTGTTAGGAGTCACCAGGTTAAGGGATTTGCCTAGCATCTCAATTAGGAGCTTGATGATCTGTTAGGATCAACCTCATGAGAGGATTTAACACTCTTTTGAGAGATTCCATATTAGGGGACTTAAATGTTTAAGGCCTGTTAGGACCTACCTAGTTAAGGGATTTAACCTGCTGCAACTGTTAGGGAACAACAGTGAATAAATGATCCGTTACTTGCACTTCTCTACTTTCTTGATTAGATCTAGTTATGAACAACACTTTGCAACTCTTAGGAAGATCTCATACTTCACTTGGATGGCTCAACACATTCTCTAAGACAAATGACATCAAAAACATCAACTGTGTCATCCTAAATAGCCATCTCAACTAGGTCAACCACTAAACCCTAATTGCATCATGAATTTACAATTAAAATCATAAGAGATCATCACAGATTGATATACAGATCATTACAACAAATTACAATGCAATATCAACCATTGGTTGATCATAAACCATCACAAAAATCTGATTTGTACGAATGTCAAACCCTCAAAACACTCTACTAAGCGTTTCTCTGATTCCCAATAAATTCTTTCTTGAATCATGCCAAAATAGTAATCAAATATTTTCATGTGGGTTGTGCCATGTTACCAACTTCATGTAGACTCGTTGTCGACCACTGTCATAATAAAAATCATTACCAATTTGATGATTTTTTCATCAGTTTTAAACCCTACTAAAACCTTAGCAAAACTTCATCAGAAATTTGAAACATGCCTTCCGGTAATCTTCACAAGTTTCGATTCCAGTCATATACTCCTATCCATGATACAAGCTCAATTTCCAAACCACAGATCACCAATCATCGCTGATTGACCGATTCAACCAAAACATCTCTGCTTTACCGGTTAAAGTCCTATTTCACAAACTTTAGTTCTCTACTGGTAAACCCTATCTTTCGGTAAACTAAATCACTTAGATGACAAAACAAAACATCAGGAACATCAGTTGACATCAGTTACTATCAATGACAACACAAATAACTGATCAAGTCATCTAATCACAAAATCTCAGTCTCTTCATCACAAATAGACTTCTATCCTTTACTGGTGTAGTCATCAGACTTCAACTGCATCACCTCATCTACATCAGTTATGCCAAATGCCAACAATATCATCCTAGAGTAATCATCAATGAGTAACATAAAATATTCTCCATTGAGTCCTTTTATCTTTGTAGGTTTGCAAAGATCTATGAGTCATCTCCAAGGTTTCCAGAGAGTTTTTTAGTGGCGAATCTTCGCCAATTGGCGAATTCCGTGTATTTGTTTTGAGGAAATGACAAATAGTCTAGGGCAACATAGTGGTCAAATCACCCAGAATTTTAGGGTTAATGGTACACTGTATTCTAGCTTCACCATTGACCACACACCATTCGACGTGCATGCCCGTAATATTCACCTGGAATCACTCAGATGTGGGTATTAGATCACCTCTGTTATTCGCCAAAAATAGTAAAACAACCACGTACCTAGTACCTAATTCACCAACGGTAAATTAAATGTTCATTGCACGTGTCGGCCAAATTCGCCAATATCAATTAAAACATTATAAGCATTTGAGGACCCATTTCGCCTCACTTAAATCAAGATGCATTTTGAAATGCAATTCGGCAAAAATGCAATCATGGATTGATATAAATAAAATCTTTCTTATAATTTGTTCATGTTTGATTAGTAAATTTGGGAGCTCTTGATTCACATTCCATAATTTGAGTTGGAACGTCGAAGTTCATTGTAGGGTGGCTCGAGCCAGAGTTACAATCTTGCAACATAGGCCCAGGCATTCCTGATTCCTGATTCAGATAATTGAAAAGGCATAAAGATGAGTAATCATTTCTTCATACTTGATAGTATTAGTTTTAACTTTTAATTTGTAGTGAGAGGTCAAGACTCAAGATGTCATAGTTAGACATGGGTGAGACTCCTCAGGGTTGTGAAGGGATTGAGATATCAGACAAGGGCGAGATTGAGACTCCTCAGGGCGGTGAAGGGATTGGGATGTCAGACAAGGATAAGAATCCTCAAGGTGGTGAAACTAAAGGGATTGGGAGGCCATCAAAACGCCCAAAACTTAAACTTAAAGATACTACCATAAAGTCTTTCTTTGGAATTGGCAAAATTTCTGTTCCATCAACTTTTGCAGTTGCAGAAGCCATTCATAGTAGCTCACCACCACCACAAGGTGGGATTGTCATTGAGTTAAATGCATTAAATGAGGATGACAATACCGACATGACAGAAGATGTTCTAAGGGATACACACAATGAGATAATTCACTCGAATGCAAATGCTAGTATCGAAGATGATGTTGGTAGGAAGAAAAGAAAAAGGAAAGTAAAACTGGGGCGAGAGTGGGAGATGACAAGGAGTTTTAAGATTGATTGGGTAGCAAAGTACCCATTCATTGAACTAGTCCCAAAAAATGATGAACAACCAATAGAATGAAGGTGTAATATTTGTACCTGGAAAACTAAAAGAGAGAAGAAGATGCAGCTAAAGCTTGACACCATAGAAAAGCATATCGGTAAGGTTTATGAAAAACAAATCATAGACGAAAAAGAAACACCAGTAGTAAGATGGAAATCAAAGGAAGAATGTCTTCATGTAAAGTATGCCGTGGAATATGAAGAGCATAACCACAAAATGACACTGATTGGTAATAGTGGATTTGGAAATACAATCAAGGCTGGGCTTGAACATGCAGTGAAAGATGCAAACCTAGCAAAGACTGTTCACATGAGTGTTTTTTTCATGTTCTGTTGAGAGGGTGTGCTATGAAAGATTTCCCAGAATATAGTAATTTATTCTTTTTTGAATGTTCCTCACTATCCTATGTCACATTGGTCAATAAACACTGGATGGGAAATGGAAAACCGTCTTGCTGAGGTGGAAAAGCAAAATTTACAAGAGAGTGTAAAGGAGTCAAATTTCATTTCATTATCCATAGATGAAGTTAGTGCAGTAGATAACACTGCTTGGGTTTGTATGCATGTGTATACCGTAAAAGAACATGTCCGCCAAGCTCATCTACTCTGTGTTCATAAAATGAGGGGCAATTCAACAACAAAAAAAATATATTTGGAAGTTAAGAAAGCTTTGAATGAAATTGCTAGTATGGACAACTTGACAATTGCCAAGAAGTTGGTGTGTGTTGAAGCTGATGGAATGCAAGGTCAAAGGACTAGTCTTTGCGCAAGATTACAAACTAGTATTGCACCATACATGGTAGGCATTCATTGCGTGGCCCATCGAATGAATTTAGCATATAAAATTGTAAGCAATTTCCCTACAGTGTCAAAAGTTGAAGATCTGGTCCACGAGCTCCACTCATACTTCTGCCGAAGTCCTAAACCTTCTGCAAAATTTGAGATTTTTGCTGAGGGAGTAACAACAGGAAACAAGCTTCTCAGGGATGTTGAGACTAGATGGATCTCCTTGCATGGACCAACAGAACGAGTTCTAACAGAATATCAATCCTTGATCAGACTAATGTATGAGCAACGCCTCATAGTAGACAAAGCTCCTGATCTCTTACATAAGTTAAGTGATATAGAGACTCTGTTAACTTTAGCTAGTCTTCTCCCCATGCCGGATTCAATGTACAAACCTATTTAGAAAGCCCAAGACAAAACTGTGTATATCAATGAGTATAGCACTCTATGTAAAATGACATGCTTGGGCCTGGATGGTCTATATTCAGATCTAACAGGGCGAAGCCCAAATTTTTTTAGGTGGTAGATAATTATAGATTTCAATCATGCTTAAATTTTTTTACATTTCAATACAAAAAATAAGTTGTGTCTTTGTAAAAGGATTTCAGATACCAATGCACCAATCTAAGACAAGCAAGCAAGGCAGAGCATTGCCAGTTAAAAAGGAAGATTTTGATAGGATTGTTAAATCTGTTAGTGATAATTTGAAGTCTATTGCATATGAAATTTCAACTGAGATTCATGAACGATTCCCTCGAGAAGAAATACTTGAAGCCATGGGTTGTGTGTATCCTCAATTTTGGCATTCAATTGGAGATAATCCAAATGATGCAAAGGTGTTTCATAAAAAACTAGAGGAATTGATATTGACATTTTCAAAAGATGCATATTGCAATGGACAACCAATAGAAGGAATTTTAAATTCAGGTCATCTTAAAAACAATATAAACTCTTTGCATTGACTATGAAACAACAGTTGGTTGACTTGGAGAATCCATTTGAACCTGGATCAATCACAAGGCTTTGGAAAAGGATAGATCAAAGTGAAGTATTGTGTATTGCAATACCAGAATATTTGAAACTTGTCGATTTATGTCAAACAATGTTATTGGGGTCGGTGGAAGATGAAAGAGTTTTCAGTGCATTAGGGCTTGCGAAATCAAAGATCAAAAACAAATTAGACAAAAATTTGGAAAGTTGCTTTAGGTTGTTTGTAACTCAGTATAATGTTAGATATTTTCATATGATAGGGCATTGGCAATCTGGAATTCCATGCATGAAAGATGAGGGTTGTGCAACACTTTAAAAGCTAGTGGTGCTACTGCTAATGCTAGTGCTGAGACAATTGATGGATCGCAGACTCAGAGTCAGCATGCAGACAAATAAATTTTTGAATACCCGATTGAGAATGAAGATGAACCTGTTAGGACTAGTCAGTTTCTGGATCTTGAGTCCATTTGGGATATAGAAACCTCAGACTAAGTCACTGAAGTAACAATTTATATGTATTTATAATTATACTACAGTTCTTTAGTCATATTACAATTTCAATTTCCAATACTATAGTCGTCATTGATGATTTTTGATATTGTATTCCTTGAATTTGTCAATCAAAACGGATACTTATTTCATATTTTTAATTGCTAATTTGAATTATTAGTAAACAATTAGAATTTATTTTCTAAATTATTAGTAAACAATTGAATTATTAGTAAATTGGTTCCATATTATGTTGAACATGAAATGCAACAATTTGTGTCACAAGATCCATAAAATTATTCATATTGCATAACTGTTAGAACCTTTTTATTGTTCTACATTAAATGCTTAACATGATGTTCATGGTGATTAGCGTTTTGTGGTTGTTTTTTTGTCTTAGTTGGCTAGTAAACCGAAGTTGTCATGCGTTGAAAATATGAGTTATCCTCTATTTATTTGTCCATGTCAACGTCAAGTGTGGTCAAACGGTTGGTCAGACAATGAGACATGTTTAATGTTTCATCTCTAACTCATAGATAAATTTCATGTTTAATAATTTAAGTGGCAAGTTAGCGAGTGTTGGTTTGAGTTTAAATCGTGAGGTCTCTAGTTTTTTGGGTATTAGCATTTTATGTTAGTGAGCTAGATATTGTTAATGAAATTGCTTTGGTCGCAAGGTCTCAAATTGGTTTGCTGCGATGCATTATAGTCGTGAGAGTTAGCGAGTAAGTCATTAATGGTCTCTATGCCACTGCTCATGCCTGTTTATGAAGGTAATTAACATAAAACATCAATTTTTGTTGGTACTCGCTAGGCCACTGCGGTCAAGAGATAAATAGTTTTGATATTTTATGTTTATCGCTAGCTCGCAGGTCCTTTATCATCAAGTCAGTTTAAGTCGCAAGCTTGCGAGTACTGGGAGATTTTAGTTGTTGCTACCTCACAAGATGTTTTGCACTTGACCATTTTATGTTGTGAGGTTGCGACTAGGTGTGATTTTATGTTATCACAAGGTCGCGAGGTGTTCGCGATTAAGTCAATTCCGAGCGAAGTTCTCACAAATATGTTCACTTCCCACATTCGGGCCAAAATCCACCATAAGCCGTTGATCTTTGCTCATCCAACAGACGATGGTACCTGTTGTCAGATGTCGTGGGTCCCATGACTTCTGCCATTTTTTGGGCACGTCACCATACTCGTGTCACTTTTCGAGACTGTTTTTTAAGTCTGTTTAATCATTTTAAACTTCCGCCTGAAAAAATAACTTTAGAGAGTTAATTATATTTAATTAAATTTAAAAAGTTCAATTCCGGGTGAAGTTCTCACAAATGTGTTCACTTCCAACATTCAAGCCGAAATCCACCCTAAGCCGTTGATCTTTACTCATCCAATGGATGATGGTACCGTTGTCAGATGTCGTGGGTCCCATGACTTCTACCATTTTTTGGGCATGTCACCAATGACCATACTTGTGTCACTTTTTGAGTTTTTTTTTTGTCTGTTTAATCATTTTAAACTTCTGCCCGAAAAAGAGCTTTATAGACTTAATTATATTTAATTAAATTTAAAACATTCAATTTTGGGCTTGCTCGTGAGGTAAAATGTTTGAAGACGTGATCAAGCCACAAGCTGGCGACAAGTTGGTTTGGGTTTACATCGTGAGGTCTCTAGCTTTTGGGTGTTCATGTTTTATGTTAGCGAGCTTGAGATTGTTAATGAAATTGCTTTGGTCGCAAGGTCTCGAGTTGGTCTGATGTCATACATTATAGCCGCGAGAGTTAGCGAGTAACTCATTTCACACAGTTGTCGCTATCTCTCATGTTTGTTTAATGTTAGTATTTTTAGGTCGTGAGCTAGTGACTAGATAGTTTGTGGTTAAGTTTTATGGTTATCGCTAGCTCGCGAAGTTAAATGTCTGAAGACTTGATCAAGCCACGAGCTTGCGAGTGAAGTTCTAGCAGTTAAGAGATAAATTTTTTTATGTTGGCGAGTACGCGACAAGGGTTAAAGTTACCACTATCTCCAAGTTGCTACGGTGACGAGGACTTAACATTTTGTGGTCGAGAATTGGTGAGTGGCGGTTCAATTTCCCTCAGTCGCTAGATCTTGAGGTTACGAAGGCTTAGCATTTTCTGCTTGCAAGTTGGAGATAGAGTCGTAAGGGCTTGTCTCTAGGTCACAAGATTTTCTAATGGGCAGTCTTTCAGGCAAAGAGTTGACGATTGTGTGCCACGTGTTTTAATGACTTGACAGGGACTATTGAGGTGCCAATATATTTTATTTACGTTTTAGTGAACTTGACGGGGAAAAAGGTTGAAATCGCCAATATTTTTTTTTATGGTTTAAAAATATCTTGAAATCGCCAATATATTTTGTTTATGGTTTGAAAATAGGTTGAATTGTCAATATTTTTTTTATGGTTTGAAAATAGGTTGAAATCGCCAATATTTTTTTTTTATGGTTTGAAAATAGGTTGAAATCACCAATGCAAATATTTTTTCTGGTTTTAAAATCATTACAATTTGCCCATGAAAATATTTTTTTGGTTTTAAAAACATTACAATTCACTTGGATTTTTTACAAACTTTGAGCGATCATAAATGATTCGCCAATGAGGATTATTATTTTTTCTCTATAAACCGCAAAATTTTGCCAATAAAATTAAAAATTTCTTCTGCAATTATACACCTTTTGCCAGGTTTTTACACCTTGTTCGAGGGGGGGGGGGGGGTTTCTGAAAGTTTTCCCTAAAGGTTTTAGAAGTAGAATAATCGTTGTTCTTGAATCTCCTCTTTGTCTGCTTTCCTAGTTGACATTCCCTAACATAGTATCAGTAGGCTTGACAATTTTTGGTAAATCTCTCAAAGATTTAGTAGTATTGATCTTCACAATGTTTTCAAAGTTTAAATATCCCCTCCTCTTGTTCCATAACCAACATTCACTGTTCTATGCCAACAATAATCTGTTTTCACTCTCATCCTTTGTATCATAAATATTTCCACTTTTTCTAATACCTTTTGCGACCAATATTCCAAATTTTTCTTTTCTAATCGCACATCTGGACTTACTAAATAAGACTTCATAACCTTTATTGCACATCTAACACTCAATAAACTATGTCTCAGACCTTCAACATAATAAACATCATCAGTTCTATACTTACCATTAATTGTAATACTGCCTATCCCACAAAATAGGTTCAACTTCCTCTCTAGCAAATTTCACTGACCCTCCATCATAATTATTAAGATTGATGAACTTCTCTTTATCACTGTTCATATGATTTGAGCATCCAGAGACAATGATCCATTCTATTGGTTCTAGTTTGGCATGCACCACAATATTTTCTCTTATTGAATTCTTGTTACCTTCCGATCTTCCAGACTTATCCTTATTCTTTTCTTCTATAGCCAAAAATAGAGATTCTTCATTTGAGTCATCACCATCTTCAGATTCCTTAGATGAATGTGTCTCCATAGAACATAGGCTCCTTTTTCCTTTATCTCTACCATCTATCTTTTTCTCTTAAGTCATATCTTTTGTATCTACTCTTCTTCTCATCATCATCAAATCTTTTGTAGTCTTCCTTAGACATATATTTAGAAGCATAATGACCAATTATACCACAATTAAATTATTTCCTTCAGTCTTTTTACAATGTTTGCTTCGATCTCATCCATGTTTTTACTTGCTTCAGATTCATCTTTAGTCATCTTTGAAATATTGAATGCAACTTCTTTTCTTTCCCTTTTGATATCTTTCATCTCTGATATTTTGTAGGTAGATAATGATCCAAGGAGTTGTTCAATTGTATACTTATCTAGATCATAACATTCTTCAATCACACACTTCTTAGGATTGTAGGGTTTAAGCAGAGTCAATAAAAACTTTTTCACTACATCACCTTCTTTTATCTTTCAACCAACACCTCTGATAGCATTCACAATCTCAATTACCTTGTGTATTTAAATTCCAACATCTTCATTATTGTCCATCTTCAGGCATTCACATTTTTGTTTTAGATTCATTAACCTATTGGTATTATGGATGTGTTGCATTAGTTTTGTCATTGATGTCAACACTTATCCTTGTGGAGATATACTTTGTTTATTTGGCACTATGGTTATATTGGTTTACTGTTGAACTAACACATTGTGTTCACTGGCAAGGTTAGTGACTTATGCACACTCATCGATATATGCTCACTGATAGGTTATATGGTTCACTGACACTAATAATAATTTGTTATCATCTCGAGATCACTTTATTATGTCGAAGACATGGGTTGGATACTCGGTTTTGGTGTTTTGGTTATTGGTCTAATCAGGTTGACATATTTGTTGTTACCGACAGATTGGTCTAGGTTATGGACCGGTATGCGTTATCTATTCCAGATCATCACGACATGTTATGGAGATATTTTATTGATTGAATATTATTGTAAATGTATTGAGCCGACATGATGCATCACATCAAGACTTATTTCTAATTGATTTAATTGTAATATTCTTAGTGATCCGACCTACACATTTGGTCTTAGGTTTTGTATATATGTAAGATCTCATTTGTGAGATGAAAGAAAGGATATGGTTATGGTATGGTATTGTAACATGGTATGTGTGAATAATGAAGATCATATGAGTAGACCATAGAGAAGGTTCAAGAAAGGTTTGAAGGTGTTTATCAAAGCTTAACTGGTATTGAATCCAACATTGGAGATGCTATTTTGAGCAGTATATTATTCTACGATTTAACCATCCTACTGTAGTCATTGCGATTCCCATTTGAGCAATGTGCTCTAGGCATGGCCTTTCTACATGTGCAGATCCCATTTGTATACACATACTATTTGTAGTAGTATCATCTGATCGTGGGTAAGGTTTCCCACTGTGGTTTTTCCCCTTATAGGGTTTCCACGTCAAAATATCTGTGTTATGTGTTGTGGATGTTGTTTCTCTTTCTGTTTCATGCATTAAGTTTCATCGGTATTGATATTAATTGCTAATCTGTTAACCGACAATAAGTTTGGTTTACCAGTATTAAGCATTAAGTTTGATTAAGTTATAATTGGGTTGAAATTCATTGACAATTGATTCACACCCCCCCCCACCCCCCCTCTCAGTTGCCTTCTAGTTCCTTACAATTGGTATCAGAGCAAAGTCCTCTTTTTGCAGAAGCCTAACAACTTGAGGAGATCCTATGGCAACTAACATTTTTAGGAAGGACAGTCCTAAACTTGATGGAACTAACTATGGTATATGGAAGATCAGAATGTAGAAACATCTGAATTGCATTGGAAGAGACATATGGGAAGTTACACAGAATAGCTATGTTGGTCCTACTCTGAGTCAACCTAATCCACCAACTTTGGGTAAAGATCAAGAAAATGATTGCAAAGCAAGAGAAGGACTTTTGAGCACATTATCAGATCGATCTACTGCTAAAGATATTTGGGATAAATTTGAGACATTGAATGAAGGAGATACCACTGTCAAAATTGCAAAACTGGAATGTTACCCGGGTCAGGTATGAAAATTTGAAAATGGAAGAAGATGAAAGAATTTATGCTTTTATGGAAAAAGTTAATGAAACTGTTTTAATATAAAATGGTGTGGATGACCCTTAAGTGAAGATGAAATTATTTATAAAGTTTTAAGAGCTTTACCACCAGCATACAAAATGAAAGTAACTGCTATTAATGAATTGGGAACAATGCCTAATACATCAATATCTAGAGATACCTTGCTTGGAAAACTTTCAGCATTTGAGCTTGAGGAATTTGGTCTTGTTGCTACAATTAAGACAAATTTAGCCTTTAGAGAATCATCATCTGCAACATCATCATAATCAGCTGACAAATCTGATTAGAAAGCATTGCAAAAGATCTTGAAGATATCAGGAGGGAAAATGAAGAAATGGAAGAACTTGAAGTACTATTTGCAAGGAAAATGCCTAAAGGTGTAGTTGGAAGTAAGTATGAAGGTAAAACATCATTTAAATGTTTTAGTTCCAATAAAGTTGGTCATATAGCATCTAGATTTCCTGATAGACATGCAAGATTGAGTGAGGAATCTAAAAGAACATATAAGCCTAACCTTGAATATCAAAGATATAGATTTAAGAAGAACAAAGATAAATCATGTTACTATGCTGATGACGGAGTTACAGATGATTATGATGAAGAACTGATAGACAATGGATGGGCATTTGTTGCAATAAAATAAGATCATCTGACAACTACTATTCCACTGGTAGAGCAGGCCTTGGCAACTAAAATTGAAGAAAAAGATGAATGGATCATTGATAGTGGATGTCCACATAATATTACTGGTGATAAGAGTAAATTCTTATCTTTTCAGGAATACAATGGAGGTCTAGTAAGATTTGGTGATGATAAAGTTTGTTTAATCAAAGGAAAAGACACCATATCTCTAGATGGTAAGCACAATACTGACAATATTTATTATGTTGAAGGTTTGAAGCATAATCTTTTGAGTGTTGGTCAATTAGTTGAAAAGGGATTTCAGTTACAATTCAAGAATGGTAAATGCAAAATAATGAACATAACTGGATTGGAGATTGCAACCGGTAATCAAACTAAAGGTAATATCTTTCATTTGAATAACAATGATAAGACATGCTTGATTGCACATATTGATGAAAGTTGGTTATGGCATAAGAGACTTTGTCATGTGAATTTTGATTGTATTGTAAAGATCAGCTCAACTAAGGCAGTAAGGGATTTACCCAAGCTTGTGAAACCTCATAATCCGGTATGTAAGGAGTGTCAAATGGGAAAGAAAGTTAGAACAACTTTCAAGAGTATTTATGAGAAATCCAATAATGTTCTTGATTTAATTCATACTGAATTGTGTGGTCCGACAAGGACAAGAAGTCTACAGGGAGATAGATATTTTATGCTAATTATTAATGATATTTGTAAAGCGGAAAATCGCTCGAACCCTAGTTGCTCTCCCCTCTTCCAACTCCGAGGAGAGAGAAGGGAGGTTGCTAGGGTTGATGGTTTTCACTTGGGAGACTTTACATTCAAAAGAGGGGTTGAAACCCACAAATCCAATCCCACACAATGCAAGATTGGATGCTAAATGAGTTTCAAGGGTTAAGACAGCAAGGCTACCCTCTTTTGTAAAGAATGTTGATAGAAGAATTAAGCTAGGAATGCATAGAAAGTGAGAAAGATTTGCTTATAAACTGAGATAGGGATATAGGATGAAGCTGCGGACTTGGAATTAGTAGTAAAATGTCGATACGACGCTGTCCTGCAAATTTGAGCGAAAGTTGACGGGACGATGGCGCCCGGCGTGCACACGGTCCTTCGAAAAATCCGTGAAACGAAGGGGGATCTGTTCGTCTCTGCACAAGGATTCCAGATCTTCAATTTCAGCCGCGTACCTGCAACCTACACACAGAAAAGCGAAGACGATTGGGGGGTTAGGGATTAGGGGTTTGCCTTTAGGTCAAACCCCGGTTTTGGAATTAACCAAGAAATGAGAAATGCTGTAAATGTAAATGTCTGTAATGTAAAACAAGTACTAATACCTTGTTGTAAGGATGTTTGTATCCTTATGTGCGAAGGTATAGATGTTGTTGTTTGTTGTATTGTTGTATGTTGTAGTATGTGATCTCCTCTTCAATGGTTGAATCCTTGTCTTGAATGCAACACTTAGCCTTGAATGGAGACTTAGAATGATCAATTGCTTGAAAGAATGCTTGTATGCTTGAATGCTTGAATGCTTGAGTATAGTTTCCACCTATGTTCCTCCTCTTTTCATCTACCCAAATGGGAGAGGAAAATGTAGTTTATATACTTGTCAATTAGGGCTGATAGATTGATTTTCCTGACCTTAGGCCGACCAAGAAACAATAATTTCCAATTTGCAAACAAAAAGACCCGAGACCCCATAGGAGACCGGGCCCAAAATAGGGCCAGGGACCAGGGCGCTGGGCGCCATGGTCCTGGGGGACCAGGGCACTGGGCGCTCTGGTCCCACCTCCCGGGACAGCAGGGTGCAAAGGAGGTTCAGGCCAGGGTGCTTGAAAAATGTAGTTTTTAGTGTCGTGAGCAAGTTTCGGGGTCTCCATTCAGGTTGCGTGTTGCGTCGCCATCGTGAAAACCGAAATGCAGTCAAAATTGCAAGCGTTGCAATTTTAGGATGCTACAATATTCTAAAATGTGTTGGGTTACTTTTCTTAGAGAGAAATTAGAAGATTTTGGAAAATTCAATTTATACAAGGCAATGGTAGAGAATGAAACTAGTAAGAAAATCAAATGTTTGAGATTTGATCAAGGAGGAGAATTTACATCTAAGGAATTTAATTCATTCTGTGAAGTGAATGGAATAAAAAGACAACTATCAGCACCCCGAACACCTTAGCAGAATGGAATTGTGGAAAGGAAGAACAAAACTATTCTGGAAGCAACTAGAAGCATGATATTGGAAGCAAATCTATCTCATGTGTACTGGAGAGAAGCAGTGAATACAACGGTTTACACTTTCAACAGAGTTCACATCAAAGGTGAAACCGGTAAGACCCCTTATGAACTATGGTTTGGTAATACTCCTACTCTTAAATACTTCAGAATTTTTGGAAACGAATGCTGTATTAGGAGAGATAAGTATGTTGGTAAATTTGATCCTAGAAGTGATGAAGGAATATTTCTTGGTTATTCATCTAAGAGCAAGGCGTATAGATTTTTTAATAAAAGATTATAGAAGATCATTGAAAGTGCTAATGTGAAGATAGATGAACACTTTAGAGGAAATTCAAGGTTTGTAGATTTTGAACTGATAGTTGAGATGATCATAAATGAGCCAATACAAAATGCATCGGTATAGAATGTGGATCGAGTCACACCGATATCATTAGAGAATTCCATAGTGACTGAAGAACAACAACATGTGAATAAACCCAAGCATGTAAGACTGAATCACTCAGAAAATCAGATAATTAGGAATAAGTATCAAGGTGTTATGACAAGGGGAAGATTGGCAAATGAAGAGGTATTCTTAATTTCTCAAATTGAACCAACATCTGTTATTGAAGCGTGTCAAGATGAACATTGGATAAAAGCAATGGAAGATGAATTAGAACAAATTGAAAAGAACAATACATGGACATTAGTTCCCCGACCTAAAGATAAAAATGTAATTGGAACTAAATGGGTATTAAAAAATAAACTTAATGAAGATGGCAAGGTAGTTAGGAACACAACATGATTAGTATGTAAAAGATATTCACATAAAGAGGGAATTGATTATAATGAAACATTTGCATCGGTAGCTAGAATTGAGGCAGTTAGATTATTTCTTGCATTTGCAGCTCATAAGAACTATAAAGTATATCAAATGGATGTAAAATGTGCATTTCTGAATGGTGATCTTGAAGAGGAAGTTTACATTGAATAGCCTGATGGATTTTCATTGACAAATGTTAAAGATATGGTTTGTAGATTAAGGAAAGCTTTGTATGGATTGAAACAAGCTCCTAGAGCTTGGTATGCTAGATTGGACAAATATCTTTTGAAGCTTGGTTACACTAAAGGTAATGCTAAAAACAACTTATATTTCAAAGTGACTAATGATGACATCTTGGTCATTGAAGTTTTTGTTGATGATATCATTTTTGGAGGAGAAGATAGATTGTGTAAGGACTTTGCTAACAAGATGCAAGAAGAATTTGAAATGTCTATGATTGGGGAGATAATTTTTTTCTAGGGTTGCAAATTTCACAAATTGATAAAGGTATATTCATATGTCAAACAAAATACTTGAAGGAACTACTGAAGAAATTTGGTATGGAAAAATCTAAACCGGTAAGTACTCCTATGACTACAACTGATAAATTGACATTGAAGGATGCTTCAACTGTTGTTAATCCAAAAAGATACAAATCTATGATTGGAGGTTTAGTGTATTTGACACAAAAAAAGGATTTTTTGGTATCTACAAGGCACAAAAAATCTTGGTTTATGGTATCCTAAAGATGAAAATTTTGATTTATGTGCATACACTAATGCAAATTGGGTAGGAGATGTAGATGACAAAAAGAGTACCACTGGTAGAGCATTCTTTCTTGGTAGCAGATTGATTTCATGGATAAGCAAGAAGCAAAGTTGTACATCATTATCAACAACATAATCAGAATATGTTGCAACAACAATGAATTGTACTCAGGTATTATGGATTAAGCAAATGTTGAAGGACATAAAGGTAAAATGCAAAGAACCTATAATCATTTACTGTGATAATTCAACAACAATTGATATATCAAAGAATCCGGTATTTCACTCTAAGACTAAGCATGTTTCTATCAAATATACCTTTCTTAAAGAGAATGTTGAAGCAAATGAAGTAAGATTGGTTTATGTGAATACTAAAGAGTAGATTGTATATATCTTTACAAAGCATTTGCTTAAGGAAACTTTTGAATATCTCAGAGAGAATCTTGGGGCAATACCCTCACCGATAGAGACTTAGACAATTGAATTTTGGCATCAAACCGACAAAAACTAACAGAGAAATCTTTTTCCGGCTTTGATGGAGGAGAGCTACTTCTCAGGGGGAGTATTTGGTTGTATGTTATGGTATTTCTACTTAATTACTTTGGCATTTGATGTCAAAGGGGGAGAGAGATATGAAAAAAAATTCTGGGGAGAGAGATCTATGAAAAACATTCTTTGGAGAGACATTATTCATTGGAGGATAGATATATACTCTTTGTATTTTGATTTTGATTTCTGGTATTGATCTATTCTACAGATTGTTGGTTTTTGGTTTTTGACATTCTGTTTTGGCACTTAGATGTTTTTCCATCTAGTGTTGCCATCAATGCCAAAGGGGGAGATTGTTGGTATTATGGATGTGTTGCATTAGTTTTGTCATTGACGTCATCACTTATCCTTGTGGAGATCTACATTGTTGATTTGGCACTATGGTTATATTGGTTTATTGTTGAACCAACACAATGTGTTTACCGGCAAGGTCAGTGACTTATGCACAGTCACCGGTATATGCTCACCGACAGTTTATATGGTTCACCGACACTAATGATGATTTGTTATCATCTGGAGATCACTTTATTATGTCAAAGACATGGTTTGGATACTTGGTTTTGGTTTTTTGGTTATTGGTCTAATTAGGTTGACATATTTGTTGTTATCGACAGATTGGTCTAGGTTATGGACCAATATGCGTTCTCTATTCTAGATCAACATGACATGTTATGGAGATGTTTTATTGATTGAATATTATTGTAAATGTATTGAGCCGACATGATGCACCACATCAAGACTTATTTCTAATTGATTTAATTATAATATTCTTAGTGATCCAACCTACACATTTGGTCTTAGGTTTTGTATATATGTAAGATCTCATTTGTGAGATGAAAGATAGGATATGGTTATGGTATGGTATTGTAACATGGTATGTGTGAATATTGAAGATCATATGAGCAGACCATAGAGAAGGTTCAAGGAAGGTTTGAAGGTGTTTATCAAAGCTTAACCAGTATTGAATCCAGCATTGGAGATGCTATTTTGAGTAGTACATTATTCTAGGATTTAACCATCCTACTGTAGTCATTGTGACTCTCATTTGAGCAGTGTGCTCTAGGCAGTTGGCCTTTCTGCATGTGTAGAACCCATTTGTATACACATACTATTTGCATTAGTATCATCTGATTGTGGGTAAGGTTTCCCACCATGGTTTTTCCCCTTACAGGGTTTCCATGTCAAAATCTCTTTGTTATGTGTTGTGGATGTTGTTTCTCTTTCTATTTCATGTATTAAGTTTCACCGGTATTGATATTAACTGCTAATCTGTTAACCAGTAATAAGTTTGGTTTATCAGTATTAAATATCAAGTTTGATTAAGTTATAATTAGGTTGAAATTCATTGACAACTGATTCACCCCCCCCTCTCAGTTTCCTTCTGGTACCTAACATAACATAGCTTTCTTTGTCTTAGGATCTCCTTCATATGCTTGATTTAACTTGTTTCAGACTTCTTTGGCTTCTTTCAATCAAATAACCTTACCGAATACTACATAACTTAAGCAACTAATATTTACTGTTCTAGCCTTTGCATTATTCTCATGATTCTTAAGTTCATCTAGTGTTTGAGGTCCATTTAGTAGAGGAATATAACTAGATTTGACAATCTCCCAAATTCCATTCCAAAAAGTTTCCAAATAAGATTCTATTCTCTCCTTCCAATAAGAAAAATATGTGCCATCAAACCTCAGTGCTTTGAAATTAAGTTCCTACGCCATTTTAGATCTACCTCAAGTTGTTAATCTCTCCAAAGAGGAACATTGCTCTGATACCAATTGTTGAATCCATGATAGGATTGAGAGGGTGGGGGAGTGAATTGACCAGGATCTTCAAAATACATCAATTATAAACAATATTTAACCATTCTACAACAATACTAAAAAACCCCATCAACCATCAACACATGAACACTAGATTTACGTGGAAAACCCCCTTAGGGAAAAACCACTGTGAGAATAATGCTCACAATATAAATAAAAATTATTACAATGTTTTAGGCTTAATGCTAAAGAGTTAAATGCACCTATTGAAATTGCAAGAATAAGGCACACTACCTTAGGGAAAGATGCATAGACTTGCACAACCGAGGCACATTTCTTCAGGGCAAGGTACAAAGTGCTACCAAAAGACCCACTATCATTCAACAACAAAAGAAATACTAGAACTAATATGAGAAGAATCTCTTGATCATGAAATTGACTTTGAACCTTCGTGTCAAGAGACCAACATCATAACAAACATCTTGTAGACACCTAAAACTGGCACAACTAATTAAATGGATTTTATTCATTTAATCATCATTTAATCACCTATTAATTAAATTAAGAATTAATATCCCTATTCTTCTAATTGACCTTTTTAAATAAATTAAGATTTAATTAATATCCCCTTCTTCTATCTAAACCATTTAATTAAATTCACATTTAATTAAATACCCCCGCTCTAGCCATTTTAATTAAATTCACATTTAATCATCTGTGAAATAGGCTTTTGTGTCATTTTGTCACATGCTTACCCATGCTCTAATCTCATGTTCAATCATTTTCCTAGATATCTATTCATGAAATGCTTTAGAATCTGAGGTCATTCCTCTTTAACATTTTCTTTTGGTTGGGATACACACTCAATCCAAAAAAGACCCACTTATCATGTCTTGGTACCAACATCTTTTGATTACTATATCTCATACACTTAATCAATTTCTCTAAATCATTGTGATCTCTTAGTCAAAGACATGGCTAGTGAAAAATCCAAAATCTTGCTTCAATGCCACTGTAATTATCAAACCCATGTAAGTTTCATCACTTACAAGACAATGCAAGAAAAATAAAGAGCAAAAAGAAATATCAAAAGATCAAAAGCATGAGCAAGAAAAGAAATATCAAGAAAATGCAATGAAATGAAATATCAAAATGCTTGGCTTTGGGAACATGCCAGTAACTCCATCGGGGCTATGGATGCTTGGCTGGAATTGGAGCAATATTTGTGATATTACAACGATAACCTCATCAGAGCTATGGATGCTTGTTGGCAGCGAGGCTCTATCCAGGATGCTTTTGAAGTTAGGGTAACTCATGTAGCTAGTCATGTTGGATTCTGAAGATTACGATGATCATATGAGACATAATGAACTCAATTGCACACACATTGGTAATCAAAGACTAAGTACCTTGATCTAGTTTGGGATTCTTCTTCCCTTTTGAGTCTACTTCCTAGTTGCTAGATATGTTCGGTTGAATTTTTCTAGAGGTTCTAAGTGTGGGCTAGGTCTCTATCTTTGAAAAGTTCAGGAACACTTATTTGGGTGGTGCTAGATGTTGTGACAATATTACATATTGCCTTTTTTGGCAAATGGAAACCTCTATGCTTGGGGGAAAAGTTCATCCACTCTATTCTTCCTACCATGTCTCCCATTATCCTTCCTCTAATATCCATTACCCTATCTAAATTCATCCAGTGCTATATACGATCTTGCTTCACGCTAGTCCATATCCCTTATCCTATCTATTCATTGCTTCCATTATCCCTCACTATCTATGATATTATTTCTCCTATCCATATCCTATCTCCATCCATATACCCTTTTCCATCCTTGATATTGATAAAAACTAAGGACAAAAACATGATTTCAAAAAGCTCTTAACGTGTCTCCTCATAAGCTACCTTTGTCTTACTATACATTAGGGCAACCAAATACATCTTTCTTCTAATCCAAAAAGCTCCAAAAATCAGAAATGTCTGAAAAATCAAATAAAAAATCAAAGCATGAATGCATGGCCCATCCATCAAATCAAAAATAGGAAAACTCTTGAAGTCTGCAATCAAACTGATCACATGTCTTGTTAATCAATTCATCACTCAAAATCTATCAACATCAACATGTCTTATATAGGGATAGGTACACTCGAAACTAGGCATATCGGTATTATACGAGGTACTCAATCTTTGAAACCGGACATTCCTATCAATCACCGAGTCTTGTTAATCAATCCATTTATTAACATCAACATGTCTTATAAAGGGATAGGCACACTTGAAACTAGACAGATCGGTCTTATATGGAGTACTCACTCTTTGAAACTAGACATTCTTATTAATCATCGAACAAATCAAAACAATGACATAGATCATTATGACTACTAGATTTTGCTCTAGTTAGTCTTATCTTTATCAATTGATGGCATAACATGTTTCATCTCTCAAAAACAAACAAAAAAATAAAAAAATTGAGAAAAATACAAAAAAATCATAAAAATAAAAAAGTGCAATAAAAACAAGTGGTAAAAACCTGGCAACATGCACTATTTATGAGAGAGCAACTCCTTTTTCTATCGGTACTCATGCCATCTCTTTGGCTCTATCTGATCTAAACCAATGGCCATTGTAGAACACTTATACACACAACATTATCCTAGACATACTTAGTGTAGTCACTGTCCCTAATTATTTGAATCATTTATCCAACTCATATCCCACCATGGCTTGGTGATCAGTATACATATTCATATCAAAGTAGTATCAATAGCAAGGGGCACAATCTTGACCTCGATGGGGGCATTTTTCCTTGCGGGTTTTAGACATTAGACCAAACACATAGCATAACAACAAGGATCAAAGAAACCAATAGTGAACATAGCAACAAGAGAAGCACAACCATCAAGTGTAGACATCAAGGACTTGAACTAATTTCCATTGAACAAAAGATCTATTTGCAAGATTTTTTACTTGACAAGAATACATTTTTGATAACATGCATGCTTACTTATGGTTGTAGATTTTTTCTTATCACATCTCCTAAGTGACTCAAGGATGTTTCACAGACTAGAGAAGCAAGGAAGGAATGTGATGTTTTCTTTGTCTACTATTTGAGAGTGAAGCCTTCTATTATGAAAATTTGTCTTACGACATGATCATGCAACATATCACTAAGCACATTTCAGATTTGAATGGGACTAAGGTTAACTCTTGTCTATTTTACGCAAGCAACACTTAGATCGTCTTGGTTCAATTATACCTCAATGCTTGTGCCGTCTTGTAATATCAAAATCCATGTAAGTTATACTCAGGTCATTATGGTTCAATTATACCATGACGCTTGTATCAACTTTCAACAAATCAAGGCTCGATGATGAAAAAATAGGGAAGCACTAGCAATTTGATAAAAAATAGATGGCAACATTTGATTACGAGAATGCATTAGTATCATTTAATTATCATTATCATATTAAATCTTGCATTAGGTTGCATATCATTTTTAACCTTGCATCATTCCATTATCATTCTCAACATTAGGTTGCATATTATCTTTAATCTTGCATTAGGTTGCATATCATTATCATGTTAATCTTGCATTAGGTTGCATATCATCATCATGTTAATATTGCATTTAGGTGCATTCACATTATCATTTTCCACTTACATTCGATTGCATTATCATTTTCATATCACATTATAGTTGCATTTTCCTACCATATCATAATGATTTCCATATCATTGTAAGTGCATTGCATCTTATTTCATACATCTCATTTTAAAAATATATCTCATATCATGCATATCATTATCCATCTCATTTTCACGATGCATGTCACATTTCACAACATTATCACATTTTGCATATCATATTAAAACATGTGACATTCTAGATCGCATTAGCCAAGACACACAAAAGCACAAAACATGTTAGAAACATCTGCAATAATCAAATCCAACCATCATCTGCATATAACCTTCTAAACATATAGTATCATTACAATCATCATATAAGGATGTGAATCATAAAAATTAAAAAAAACACACATCACATCATCTGCATCATCATCTGCAAAAGTCATATAGATCAAAAGTATATCCTATAGCTCGTCAAAATCAGAATAGCTGCATCCATATCATATTATCATGAACATGTGTGACCACATGCCGATCCAAAGGAAAGTCAATGATACAAGTCAGAACCAATCGTTAGTCAGAACAAATAAATGTCCAAAGTCCTTGGATATCATATCAATAAAAAAGAGATCAATGAAAATAAAACAATGTACATGTCGAGGGAATCATCAAAGGTAAAATGATATGTGCATCATCATCTGTAAAGAGAATCAATCAATCCAAGTTCCATATTGAGAATCAGTCAATCCAAGTTCCATATCAAAAATCAATCAATCCAAGTTCCATATCAAAAATCAATCAACCAGAGTATTGAAATCAAGCAACATATCGAAGTTCAGTATCATATCACAATCAGTCAATCAAGGACACATATCACACATCATATCAATAATCGACCCATATCGACATATTGACCCATACTGACGATCAGGACTCATATCGAATCAGGACCCATATTGAATCAGGACTCATATCGAATCAAGACCCATATCGACAATCAATTTTGACCCATATCGACAATCATTTTGACCCATATTGACCTTTGAAACATATCGACACTTGACCCATATCAACAAACATGATTCATACCAAGACGACCTCGGTGGACATGTGGGGCATGTATGCGCTATGCCCACATTAGTCTTCCCCATTTCTTCAATATTCTTTTTAATAAAATTAATTGGCAGATAAATATCAAAA
The DNA here is from genome assembly GCF_030272615.1 of Cryptomeria japonica. NCBI lineage: Eukaryota > Viridiplantae > Streptophyta > Pinopsida > Cupressales > Cupressaceae > Cryptomeria > Cryptomeria japonica. The sequence continues at coordinate 27,269,457 of NC_081406.1, read as the reverse complement.
AATTTAAAAATTCCAAAAAAATCAAAAAATTTAAATATTCAAAATTTTTAAATCGTCCAAACTTTAGAGAATCATCTCGCATCGCGCCATTGCCCCAGAAATTGTACTTTTTCTCAATTTATCTCCCGTGGGGGCATATCAACATCAATTTCATATGAGTCTCATATTGACATCAGTTTTATCAACAAATTTCATATCGAACCATTTTTTTCATATCCAGGGTTTCATATCGATAATTTTGATGACAACATCATATCGATAATTTTGATGACATATCAAACATTTTATTTGAATAAACATGTGGTCACACGTCACTTCAAAGAGGGGTAAAATGTAGACACCTAAAACTGACACAACTAATTAAATGAATTTTATTCATTTAATCATCATTTAATCGCCTATTAATTAATTAAGATTTAATTAATATCCCTATTCTTCTAATTGACTTTTTAAAATAAATTAAGATTTAATTAATATCCCCTTCTTCTATCTAAACCATTTAATTAAATTCACATTTAATTAAAAATATCCATTTATTCCCTTTCCCATTTTAATTAAATCTAAATTTAATTAAAATCCCCTTTGCATTTAAATAAATCAAAATTTATTTGTAAATACACCACTTGCAAACTCCTACAAATGCAAGTTGCATCCCTTTTGACTAAATTAAATTATTTTAATTTAACTAAAAATCCTATTTGCCCTCACCCACTTGCAAAATCATACATATCCCACTTGCCTCCTAATCATTCTTGTAGAACCTATCTAATCCATTCATTATCCTAATTAATCCATTTTGTTTCTTCCTAGGTTGCTCACACATGTGTGAGCACATATCCCCTTCTCCCAAAGTGGGACCACACTTGTGGGACCACATTGACTTTTCATCCCACTCACCCTTGTGACACTTGTCACAAGGCTAAGCTTGCAAATCTGGGACCACACATGTGGGACCATATTGATCCTTACTCTCTCCCCTTTGTGACATTTGTCACAAGGCTAAGCCTTTCAACTTGGGACCACATTCCTCCTTCAATCTTGACCCTTGATTGGTAATCAATCTTGACCATCCATTCCTAAGCCTTTAACTCTATAAGGCGATCCCTTGTCTCATATCCAATATCCATCTTTATTTGCATCCAATCTATAGCTAAATTGTTTTGTGCAGGTTACTAAAGAACTCCATTGTCTTCTCTTAGCATTGTTAGATCATCTTAGTTGCATTATAGTATAGATTTCATCATGTTTTAGTATATCATGTTAGCTTAATATCATAATAATCTTCTCATTTTAGAAACATATCTAGTTTCATATCCATTTAGCATATTCACTAAGATCTTAGTTGCATACCATTTAGATCTTATAATCATGCATATCTCTTGTTCTTTAGGTAGTCATTCTAGAGATCAAGTGCTCTTTCAAGCTGAGAGCCACCTTGATTTGAAGAATCCTTGGAGATAGAGGAACATGAGACATGCTTGGACTTATTGATTTTGAAGCTAGTTTAGTTTCTATTTGGGATTTATAACTCTAACATAATGTTTCATGTGTGTGCTTGTTTGTTGTTTTCTCCTCTTGCAGGTTGATTCCACAATTTAGAGTTCACACATCTCTGATAATTACCACTGTCTCAACACACTGTCTCACTTAATGTATCACCTTCAAAGCTCTTCACAAACTGATTCACGCATCCATAGTCTCAAATCTTCTTGCATATCATTCACATTTTCTTCACATCAATTCACACTATTTTCCTACATAACTCATATATCTGTAATTCTTAAATATATGTTAGATCATCAAAAATTTAATTGAGAGTCGGTCAAAGTTAAAATAAACAATATTTAACAAAATAAGTCACCTAGACCAAAAATACTCAAAACAGTCTACTCCGGGAGAAAGAGGGGACCCAAAAACATCACAATACATCCTTTAAATTTGATTCCAATGAACCACACATGATAACACATCCTCCAAAGTTGCCACAAAATGTAACATGTAGATAAGAAATAAAACTTAGCAATTAGTCAACCAAAAGACATCTTCCAATGCAGATTACCTAATGTAGATCTCCACACACGATGATGAGATGCGTTGTTATATTCTAACTCAACCTACAATACATTTCCAGACCAAAAGGCATGATCCAATTAGGATAATTCAACTAGATTTGTTGAACCATAACACAAATGAATATACCAAGTGTAAATGACATAACTCACTTTTGAAACAAAACACTACCAAAGAAATAAACTCAAATACCACACAAAAATGTCCACCAAACCGCAACATAAGACTCAACATATACAGAGGCCACCAAGAACTTTGTAGACTAGTCTGACAGACACCCTTACTGTCAAAGAATAGTAACAACAAAATTTTGCAATCCACAAACTAGAAAAATACTCTATGCAACATCCATAGAACAAGGGGTAACTTTAAGAACCCCCCCTGGGTAAAGGTGTAAAATCCTTGTGAATCTATCATTATTTGGGGGAAAATATTATTTTTTTGGCGATTTTTTCTTAATAAGGAAAAAATGTTAAATTTCATTTGCAAATTTTTCTCAGTTGTGTAAGAATTGTACAAAAATTAAGGCAAATTTTTCACTCTTTTTGGGAAAAAAATTAATTTTATTGGCGAATCTTTTTCTATTGCATGATTTTTTTTGAAAAATTAAGGTGAATATTTCATTATTTTTTGGGGGAAAATAATAATTACATTGGCGATTTTTTCATATTGCATGAAAATTGTAGAAAAATTAAGGCAAATCTTTCATTATTTTTGAGGGAAAATAATAATTACATTGGTGAATGTTTTTCAATCGCATAAAAATTGTAAAATATTTAAGGCGAATCTTCCTTACTTACTGGAGAAAAAATTAATATACAAACACATCACATCTTCGTTGTAAGTGTCCTGCATATCCGTATGAAATCTTTTAGAAACTTTCTTTTTTCGCACGTATGAAATCTTGATCTAATATTCTAAGCTATCCTTTTGCATAGAAAACACTGCACCTATCAAAGGAAGAAAAATTCAAAGGATAGAAAAAATTTAATATTCAATGAGAAGCTACCAATATTAATCCGTGTTGAGGTCCATGAGTCATGTACATGTCTCAGAACTATTGGAATGAAAGCTTGCTTATGGTATATTTTATATCAAGAAATGGCATAAAAGTACATCTCACACAGATTAATACAGTATGTGGAATAATCCAAAGTATAGACTTGGCAGTTAGTTGCCGCCACTTCGTAAGTTGAGAAATAACACTTCTTAGCAAAATAGTTATATTATTCGCACGCTGCATTTCAAAATGTAGAAGATAGACATATTTCTAGAGATAAGTTTTTAAGAAGTGTTATTACCTTGCTTGCAAAGGTTTTAAAATGAAGTGCATAGAAGGTGCAATTGAGTTCTGGCATAAGGAGATATGACTAATGATGACTACATTGCTAAAGGTTTGTAGATGCCATGAAGTAAAGAAGATTGATGAATTACCTTGTAGCCCAAGGGGTATTAAAATAGCCAAAGGTAACTAGAGGGATATTAAAAGGCTTGAGTGCAACTATAGGCTTCAACTGTAGTTGCAAATAATTTTGATCTATTTGCCAACTACCATTTCCTCCTTATAATGGGTAGAATGCAAAGAGAAAGCTAGGTGAAGACATAGGAAATTTAGTTTTGGAGTCAAGCATCCCCACTTGATCAAAACTCTCAAAGTTCTCCTCTACCAAGAAATACAATGGGATTCTTTTATCCTAGTATTCTCTGCATCCATAACCACAAATGTGCGGTAGTGGCATGGCTCATAAGGTAGTTGGAATTCATCAAAGCTTTCTGTGTCTTGACACCAAAGCTTTCATGTATACTGGCCTGGTAGTTTTTCTTCAAGACAAATAGAGGCAATGAGTTTTTTTGGGAGAATATTCTCTTGTGAATGGACCAATGGCGGGTAAAAAGGAGGTTACATGTAATTTTGTAAACTGAAAGTAGCTTGTTGCATTCCTTATGATTATAAAAGGGATACCAAGGCCGTAAAGAAGGATTATGAAATTTTCTTACCTCTGAGGAGAGTAGAAATAGGGTTTTGTCTAGTCTATTGTGTAAGGTGGTTTCATGGTGAAAGAAATTAGAATGTACAATTTCTCTCAATAGTTTTTCAATTACTTCATGAATAGACTACTATATTGTTGCTAAGCTTGCCTCCATTTGTACTTTCTGATGTTACATGAATGATGAATCATAATATCAAGGATATTTTGATTTGTCTTGGCAATTTCCTTTCCCATGTGTGATCTTTGTCAATGTGTTAACGTTAGGAATTAATGCTCGAGTGGCTCACTCATTTGAAATGATTTGCTACTTGGGTTTACATTCTTGATCTCAGATTTGATTCTATGCCCTGGACATAACTATTGGTTTGTTGAATCTATTCAAAATCTGTTTCATAAATACATCAAAATCAAAGTGTGATTAAATTTAAAATAATTAAGGTGAATCTTTCACTATTTTTTTGGAAAATAACCCATATAGAAAACACACCATGGTCGCTATAACTGTATTGCATATTTATTGGAATTAGCAACATACTTTTTAGCATGTATGAAATCTTTATCTTAGATTGCAAACAATCATTTCACATAGAAAACACTTAGTTGGATGAAGAGTTGCATGGGTATGGATGTTAGTGTGTTCTAGAAGAAAATCATAAAATATTGAATTGGCGAGTGAATAATTATAGTAGAATGACGAGTTTTGATCCTTTCATTAGCTGGCATGAAGAGTTGCATGCCAACATGGGTATGAGGCCATCATCAAATTGTTATTGGAAAAGGAAAAAAGGGGAAAATGAATATTTAGAACTTCTAAATTTAGAGCTTCGAGGTTTTTCATAAATTGGTAGTTGTTGAGTTGATCAAGGAGCATTATTAATATTTCCCTTTACTCTTGTTCAAGAATAGTATCAGAAATGGAATACCCATATGTAGATGTTTCCTATGTGTTCATAAGATATAGGTTTAATGACACGAGGTGGAGAATATTTCAGGAAGGCTATATTTATAGCAGCACAACAAATTGCTTTGTAGCTAAAGGGACATTGAATTTACAATAGGTAGTTAAAGGGACATTGAAAGGCCATTGTAGCTGCAGATGACCTTTCCCTGGCTACCTACCTTCGCCTCCTCATTTCCTGAAGCCGAAGAGCAAGAGGTGTTAGAGTTATCTTGTATTAGCTAATAATTATTTATTCAATTATTAGTCTATTAAACTCTACGCTTAAGCTAAACTTAGGCATTTAATAAATATTGTAGGTATTTAATTATTAAATACACATTATCCCTTTAGGGTTTCTATTATCCTTTTATAAGGATTATATTGTACTTGTTAATTAAATTGATTCCCTTTTTGAATGATAATTTTCTTCTTCAGAGCATTTATGCTTTTTTGCTTTATGTACCTCCATTCTTCTCTTGTGATAGGTATTTGCATGCAGGTGCTCTTGGGATCTCTGAATTTGTATTTCCTCAATTTCTTCAAGAGGGAACGGAGAGGAGAACAATGAGGATATGAGAGAGTCGACTCTAGCAAAGAGCCTATTTAGTTAAAATTGATAACTAAAGTCAGACCCCATGTTCTTCTTAAATATTTTTTCTATGTAGATTCTCCTCTATTTCTTAGAGAGACAAGATGCATCCATGAGCTCCTCTAGTTTTTATAGCTAGAATATGGCATCCGTAAATCTCCTCTTGTATTTTTTATAGTTAGAATCTTGCATCCGTAAATTTATTAGTAGTGCGATGGTGGTGCGGCTCAAACAAATGAATTTCAACAATATTTAATTCTTCATGGTGGTCCATGATATTTTCATAATAATTTTAGTGCATATGGTTTATAAGTTATCCTTTTTTGTTTTAGGTTTCATATTGAGAATATTTCATTTCTATGCGTATAAATAAACATATGTCAAATGAGAACATGGTAGTTGTATACAACTTGAAGCTTTTTGCATTCCTTACTCTTATCTTGATCTCTTTGGAAAAGGGTATAGTAGTATTGTCTAAGTTAGAATGTGGAGTTCCTCACAATGAAGAATGTAAATATTCCTTTAGCAATACTAATTAGTTTATGATTTGTCATGACAATTATTGTTGGAATCAATGAACACTGAGAGGGGGGGGGGTGTGTGAATCAGTGTTCTGCAATTGACAAACTTATTAAACTGATTCTTTAACCACTAGATGCATAAGACTGAAAGTAAAGTGCAAAAACATAAACCAGTCAACCACAAAACCATAACACCATAATTTTTACGTGGAAACCCAGAAAGGGAAAAACCACAGTGGGATTTGAACCCACAATATTATTATACTTTGATCAGGAGTATGATAATATTACAAAAGAGGAATGCACTTGCATTCAGGCTCACTGCCTATAGCGCACTGCTCAAATACAAAATAGGGCTACAACCCGGAGGACTCACTATCCTCCAAATAATTACAAATGATTATAATAATGTTTGAACTGAAGAATAACATCTACTAATGCCAAATAGCAGTTCCGGTTAAGCTCATTTTGACTATCTTCCTCTGTTCTACTTATCTGCTCTATTCTGGTGCACAATCATATACCAGATCACCGAATCTGCATACTGATGCTTATTCGCACATCATACATCAGTATTTGCACATCTACCACACATCTTCTATATGAAAATGATCATACAAGTCAATCTTATATATCCTCACCAACAAAACAAATCATTTCTCATGCCGGCTTCCAAAAAATGCATAACACACAATATGAAATGTGTAACCAATGAGTCAATTCAAACCATCCACAAATCCATATGCGAACCTAAAAAAGATGATAAAAGGATTCCCACATGTCATCCCAATCTCCTCAAACTCAAAACCAATCACTGAAATCATCCCAAATATTCCGGACTACACGTTACACCAAAATAGCTTTGTTCTTCCTGGATTACCGTATATTGGACCTTTAATCTCACTCATGAATCAACACTGGTTACTAGGATTACAATATAAGCTGCCTTAGACCTTGAATCATCTGCCTCTACTACCACAACCAAAATTATCTAGCCAAAATCAAGATCTACACATTGAACTCATACTCTGCCAGTTACTGTATTCCACCTTCCAAACTGATGCCAAATGAACAATACAACTTTCGGTAAATCAAATCTGTGTGCACTAGATATGATATCTGAATTGAGTTTCTATCAATGACAACTCCTAAGAATTTCTCATGCATCAATCTTCACCAGAACAGTGTCTCTTGCCAAGAATCTGCCCCTTTGGCATTGATGGAAACACTGTGAAAAATAAACTGTACACTCAAAGCTGCAAAACTTCAAAAATATTCAAAACCCAACAAGCTCCCCCTAAGGATTTGCACCATTTGCACCATTTTTCACTTTTCTCTCTCCCCCTTTGACAACAATGGCAAAGATAGGAATTCGCCAAAATTTATATACAGGGATATATATAGTTAATTACAAAAATATGAAGATATCAGCAAAAACTGTCTTTAGGTTTAACAAGTGGCTATCCCAACCCTTCTTCAAACTCTCCAAAATACTGATCATCCCACTGAAAAGATATGCATGCATCTCTTCTTTTCTTCTATCTTTAAGAACACGCTTATTCAGAGCATCCTTTGCATCCTGCATACTATTGTTTAATGAATCTATCCAGGGAGTGATAAGGCTTCTTACTTCTCCCACTCTTCCCAAAAATCTATCCTTTTCCTGATTTAAACTCTTAATCTTATTCAATATACTCATAACTTGACCTTCAAAATTGCTAGCCAGGATTGATTAAGGTGCAGAAGATTGAGATATGCTAGCTATCTGGCCTTCATACTCTTTTATTTTCTTATCAATGTCTATGGTAAACTTTGGCAAAATCAGACATGAATTGTATATTTGGCTGCCTTAATCTAATACATCTTACATGCTCTTCATATAAGTTATTAAAATTACATCTCCCTCAATAATCTTCAAAATTGACCTCATTCTCATAGCATTAAACTGAGTCAATTTTTTTGCATCTGCAGCCTTCTCCAAAGACACAAAATGAGATTCTATAGCATTCAACAAACTTTTGAGCTTACTGGAGGGAGTATCAGTTGTATCTGGTTTAAAAGATGGCAAAATTTTCTCCAATACATCTATCGCCAATGTTATTAACTCTTTATCTGCAGTATGGGACTTGAGTAAGTCCTCACTTGCTTTTGCTTGTGCAAGAGTTGCAAGCTTCAATGCTTAGATAGGAGATAGAGAACTAAGGTCGATAGGACCTTGAGCAAAATCATCTAAATCAGTGATAACTTGTTTACCCTTCTCAGCTACAATGTCTCTTGCCATTGTCATCGGAGCCTGATCTTCCTTTTCTTCTTCTTTCCTCTTCTTTGTCACCTCTGCACTTGCATCTTTTTCACTCTTATCTTGTTAATCATCCTCATGCATCTCCTCTCAAGCCTCCTCATGGTGACACTTGTTAGCCTGGGATTGGGTTGAAAATCTCACAAGGATTGAAGATCATTCAATCCTAACCCTTGTTAAAATTACTCAATCTGAACCCTCCAATTGTCCATTTATTCTATAAATAGGCTTCATTTCCTTCATTATCATGATCCACATTTCCATGCATCTAAGTTATAGTCTCATTTTGTTAAGCATTTTTAGCCCCTCTTTGATAATTGCAATTAGATCATTTAGTAGTAATATAATCTTATAATAATTCATGTTTAGCATATCATAGCATATCATGTTAGTAATGTATCATCTTAATATCATATTCATGCTAGCTTAAATATCATACTAATCTCATCATCTTGCACCATATCATAGCTAATTTTATATCAATATCATGCTAAGATCTTAGTTTCTTTTCATTTAGATCTTTGATCACATATCCGTCATTCTTTAGGTAGCCATCCTAGAGATCAAGTGCTCATCCAAGCTGAGAGACACCTTGATTTGAAGGATCCTTGGAGATAGAGAACAATGGAACAATCTTAGGAGATGGATGATTAACTTGTTTTGTCATTTAGATCTTTGTTTTGTTATGTTTAATTGGTATAATTTCTTGTATATTCTATTGATTAGCTAACCCTCATTTCAGGTATACATTTCAAGTCGATTTTGTTGATTTGTGACGATTTTTTAATTTTTTAAATTTTTTTGATTTTTCAAATTTTAAATTTTTTCTCAATTCATCTCCCGAGGGGGAATTATCATCATATCAATATCATATTAGTATCATTATCCAAAATCAATATCTGGGGCACCATATCAAAAATTTTGGCAACTACATCAAAATAAATTTTTTTGGCATCATATCGACGATTTTTGTTTTATACAACATGTGGTCACACGTCACTTCAAAGAGGGGCAAAATGCAGACACCTAAATATGCACATTTAATTAAATGAATTTTATTTATTTAATTATCATTTATCCACCTATTAATTAAATTAAGGTTTAATTAATATCCCCTTTCCTTCTATCCAACCATTAATCAAATTTAATATTTGATTAATTAACCTTTCTTCTATTAATTGAATATATCCTATTTATTTGATTAAATCCCCTTTCCACATTTAATTGAATCTACATTTAATTAAATTCATCTTTTGATATAAATAAATTAATATTTATTTATAAATTACCCTCCCACTTGTGTTTCCCTACACATGCAAGTTGCACCCATTAATTGAAATAAATCATTTTATTTTGATTAAAAATCCTAATTTCTCCCACTTGCATCCTCCTACGAGATACACTTGCATCCTAATCATTCTTCTAGAACCTCCTATCCTAAACATCGTCGCATTCCTAACAAAAAACAAGTCACTTCTCAAACCCTCAAAGTCTTCATAAACCATTAAAAGCTTTGTGTCTCCAACATGTTAACCTACAAACTCTTCAATAACCATTGATGGTTAAATCAACCTCAACCCTTGGTTAGAGACTTTATCTCTAACTTAACCCTTATCTAACCCATGGGTCTCTTCAAGCATTCATTGCTTTGACCATGGTTATCCATTTACTCTTGCACAAGAGTTTATACTTTGGACAAAAGCATTATCCAATAACTCAACCCTAACCTTACCTCCTAAGGTAACCACCATGTCTTCTCAGGCATTTAATGCCTCTTGCATCTCCTCTCAAGCCTCCTCATGGTGACACTTGTCAACCTAGGATTGGGTTGAAAATCTCACAAGGATTGAAGATCATTCAATCCTAACCCTTGTTAATATTACTCAATCTTAACCCTCCAATTGCCCATTTCTATTTGAGTATTCAGGTATTTACTTGATTAATTAAACAATATTTGTTTAATTATTTAAGTTCCCTTTATCTCTTTTACACTTAAGCTAACTTTAGGTGCATATAATTAATTATTATGTGCAAACCTAGGTTTGCCCTTTTAGGGTTTCTTGACCTATTAAAGGTTGAGTTCTTTCTTTTCATTGTATGAAGAAGGATTATTTTGACAATACATTTTGGAGATTATTGAGCTCTCATATTTTGGAGCATATTTTTCTTGTGTATTATTTCCTTTTGTGATTTGCTTCCTTGCTTCTCCTTGTAACAGGTTTTTTAGCTTGCAGAGATTATTTGGGCTCCTGTGGTGTTGTATTTTCTCAACTCCGTTAATTTCTTCTATAAATATGCTTCATTTCCTTCATTATCATGATCAAAGTCTTCATGCATCTAAGTTATATTCTCATTTAATCAAGCATTTTTAGCCTCTCTTTGTTAATTGCAATTAGATCATTTAGTAGCATTATAATCTTAGAATAATTTATGTTTAGCATATCATAGCATATCATGTTAGTAATATATCATCTTAATATCATATTAATGCTAGCTTAAATATCATACTAATCTTATCATATTGCACTATACCATAGCTAATTTCATATCAATATCATGCTAAGATCTTAGTTGCTTTTCATTTAGATCTTTGATCACATATCCCTCATTCTTTAGGTAGTCATCCTAGAGATCAAGTGCTCATCCAAACTGAGAGCCACCTTGATTTGAAGGATCCTTGGAGATAGAGAAAAATGGAACAATCTTAGGAGATGGATGATTAACTTGTTTTGTTATTTAGATCTTTGTTTTGTTATGTTTCATTGGTAAACTTGCTTGTTTATGCTATTGATTGGATACCCTTCATTTTAGGTATACAATACCTTCAATTTTGCTAGACTTCAGAGCTTCATCCAATTCAAATTTTTGTTTCTCACTTGTTTTGGCTCTACGATATGGCTCAAATTTTGTCCTTGGCTTCTTGGTCAGCTGGGACCCACCAGATTGAGGATTCCTCACTACCCTGACATAGGTGGATGTCTTCTTCACTTCTCTAACTACCTCATCAGACTCTACTTCTACATCCTCAGTAGTAGCTGCAAAATATTCTCTTTGTGACTTCTCCTTTTTCCTTTTCTCTGCTCCACCAGTTGACTTGGCTTGTGGCTTGGGTGGAGGGATAGGCTTCTGAGCACTGGAGGTAGGTGCAGACTGGGCTTGTCTTGGTTTGGTAGGAGTGGAGACTGATTTTTCCTTCTTAGGCTTTACCATTTCCTCCTCCTTCAATATATTCTATCCCTTTGAAAAACTTATTTGTTTACACCTATTTCTTCTACAAGCTCTTCAACCTCTTTTCCGACCTTCCTCTTCCTTGCAGGCTCAGTGAATTTCTTATGTAGGTCTAGGTCTTTCTACTTGTAGGTACTAAATCTCTCTTCCTTCTCATCTACTAGTTTACTCAATAGGTGTTGTGAATATGCTTCAAGTGTGTTCCCATCCACCTTATACCCCATGGGCATGATCCAAACTATTCTAGGTTCCGCTGCCTCCATATGGCATTGATCTTTGTCTACCATGAAACAAATGGAATTTTCATATTTTTCAACAATGTCTTTTGGGATTCTCTCTCTGATGTGCATCATTGCCTGAAATGATTTGAAGTAATCCCACAAAAGAAAATTTCTGAGTCACTACATCACCTAACCCTTGTAAACCTTCCTTAATTTGGATTGCCACTAGTTTATCATAAGCCCACTGAACTTTTCCTATACTGGCGATTTCATTCAAAAAGTAAAGTTGTAAACAAACAACCAAGGAACCAAACTTAAAAACATGTTTCTTATCTTGTTTGATCTTCTTCAGGTTTCTCATTAGCTCACTAAGAAGCAGTCCACACAAATTATATCTTTTATCTTCCTTGAGCATCTGATAGGTTGCAAATATTGCTATACCGGATACCAAATTCTATCTGTTGGACTGATATACCTTATATCCTATTACCATTGAAGCAAATCTCACATCATGTTCAATGATATCACTTATTGTCATCGATCGACTATCATGCTGGGATCTAGTAACTACTGTCATAATTGTGTTCTTGACATTTCTTAGATCGGGGATCTCACCGGTTGCATTCAAATAGGTTACCTCTTGAACGGATTTCTTGGTGATCTTGTGAGGTCTATCTAGTAATATAAATTCATCATAAATTTGGCTTAAGACATACCTGACCCATTTGGGTTCATCGAACACTGAAAAATGAAAAAAATGGATAAAACCCTTATCTTGCAATGATTTTAATTCTAGATTCAGATTCTCCATTTCATCCATCATATGCTTGGTGTATAGTGATATGATGTTTGCATTTCCAATCTCTTTTATGTTGCAATGAATGCATGCCCTAATATCCTTATTGTGCAACATGCCATACAACACAAAAGAAAATGCTCCTTCTAGATAATCTTCAACTAATTTGAATGAATGTTTCTTAAACACTCGCCTTGCCCTTTTAGTGATTTCTATCACCAATGGAGTTTCTACACTAGATGGTGATTCCATTTCAAAAATAGAGTGTGAAAAATGGCTCGAACATAGATAAATACCTTTTCGATTTCAACCGGATGCTAGGAATCATTGTCGGATTGCTTCAAGCTTTTTCTACGCTGCTTAATCTCATTCACCTTCCTCTCCCACTCTTTTCTTCATTTACAATGTGAAGAATGAATGATAGAATGCCTTTTTTATCCTCTGAAAACCTAACTTTAAGTTGTAATAAATGCGCAACCCTAAAGGCTTTTCGGATACCTTGTTTCTTCAATAATTCATCCCCAGATACTCAGATAGGCATGTAATCTTCCAGTTATCAATGGTACAACTAATATCCATCATCTGCAACCTTCCTTAGCCAATTATAGATCTCTGAAAAAGGGAGGGTTTTAAGATTCTACATAAAAATCTTCCCCTTAAGGCTTTAGGCCTTAGTTATCGGATGAGGTTCCAACACCAAAATCAGGTGTGGAGCCATTCTGAATGTTTTAATCTTCCTTCTTAACCCACATCTTCTTATTCTTCTCTCTGACTTCTTCAATCTTCTCTTTGCCCTTTTCATCTAATCTTTTCTTTTCTACTAGAGCATTCCTGCTCACATTCTTGCTTCTGCAATATTTTATAATGTGACTAGATTTGTTGCATGCATAGAAAACAAAATTTCCTTGCATAGGCCTAAATTTCATCTATTTTGTCTCATCTTACATTGGTTAGAAATGTGTCCAAACATTCCACAAGCATAGAATCTCTTATTTTGGAAATTATTCATCACTGCTCTGCACATGTTTGACTTATGACCAAAGTTGTTGCATTTGAAACAATGACTGGTAAAGGTAGGACCATTATTCATCATCCTATTTCTTCATTGACTTGCCATATGACCGAATTTATTGCAAACAAAATATTTACCATTAAATTTATAAGCATTAGGCTATCTTACTAGAGGTCTCTTGTTCTTGTGATGATTTCTTTGTCCAAAACTGGAGGATTCTCCTTTCTCATATCCAAGTCTTCACATGTCATTTCAACTTCTCTGACTTTCTAGCATCTCATTTAGCCTGGCTGAGCTAGCATTGATTTTTTTTTGTACTCATTAGTAGTGGAAAGTTCATCTCTCAGTATTATGATCTGCCTTTCAAGTTCTTGCCCATCATTCCTAGATTGCACCAATTCAAGTCTCAACCGATCATTCTCATAGTTCAATTTGCAACATTAATCAATTCTATCCTTTAATGACTGAGTTCAATTTTCCTCATTCTTCTTTTTGTCTTCAATATCCTTTGTCAACTTTATCACAATGAATTGCATCTCATTCTTTAAGACTACATTATCTCTAGCAAGCTTCTCACATTCATCTGTCTTGACTTGTAGGGCTTGGTTGCTAATGCTTTGTTCTTCTTTCTCCTTGAGTTTATCCATCAGTTCTTTTCTCCTCTCTAGATGTGTTCACCTAGTCTTTCAGAGATTCAATAAAATTTTTAGCTGCTTCCAGACTTCTCCTCAGTATACTTTTCTCTTTCATAGTTACATCAAGATATTCAAGTGCCATAGTAAGTTGCTTCTACAAATTGAAGTCCATTGATTTAATCTTCCAGATCTTCCTCAAGCTGTTAGTCTTATTCCAAGGAACTGAGCTCTAATACCATTTGTTTGAATCAATGAACACTGGGAGGGGGGGTGAATCAATATTCTGCAATTGACACACTTATTAAATTGATTCTTTAACCACTGGATGCATAAGACTGAAAGTAAAGTGAATAAACATAAACCAATTAACCACAAAACCATAACACTATAATTTTTACATGGAAACCCAGAAAGGGAAAAACTACAGTGGGATTTGAACCCACAATATTATTATACTTTAATCAGGAGTGTGATAATATTACAAAAGAGGAACACACTTGCATTCAGGCTCACTACCTAGAGCTCACTGATCTAATACAAAATAGGGCTACAACCTAGAGGACTCACTATCCTACAAATGATTACAATAATGCTTGAACTAAAGAATATCATCTAACAATGCCAAATATTAGTTCTGGTTAAGCTGAATTTGACTGTCTTCCTCTGTTCTACTTATCTGCCTTGTTCTGCAGCATAGTCATATACTAGAGCACCAAATCTGCATACTGATGCTTATTCGCACATCATACATCAACATTCACACATCTACCACACATATGCTACATCAAAATGATCATACAAGTTGACCTGCAATATTATTGAACCAGATAAGCTACCACAACAACCATTGGTTATTACTATTTCATTGGTTAAAGTAGTTGAATTACCGACAAATCAACCAAGTGTGGATATTCCACCTCCACCGGTAAAAGATCAACAAGTGAAAACTCAATTTACATCAATTACTATGGTTACTCAAGAGAAATCTGAGAAAAAAGTTGAAGTAAAGGAATCTGGACAGGAAAAGGAACAAGAGAAAGAGAAAGCTGAAGAGATGATACCTGCTGAAAAAGAAAAGGCAATAATCAAGCAACAAAATGATGATGAAGATGACTCATTAGGCATCAAAGGGCCTATAGATGTAGAGAATATGAGTGCATTGGAACTAATGGATACTACAATTGTGATGCAATCTAGGGCTCAAAAGAAGAGACTAAAAGAATAGAGGAAGGAAGCATAAACAATCCAAATTGCTGTGGAAATTCTCTCTAGTCTTCTACTAGAGACTAACATTAGAAACTTGTCAGCTCCTATTGGTAAGCTAGGCCAGTTAGTTGCTGATGCCTTTGACCAAATAAAGTCCCTTGAAGAAGATGCTCAGACTTTAGCTGAGAAAAACTATAGGAAGAAAAGAGGAGAACACATCAAGAAAGATATTGATATAGGGAAGATTGATTTATCCTTGAGTAAAGATCTTTTAAGAAAAGCTATTGAAATAGGAGGTAAAATTATAGCCTATACATCTAATTTTTCTTTTTTCTATACTGATTTAATTCAGAGGCAAACACAGACATAACATGAACTAGAAAAGATATGTACTGCATACATATCTTTATAGGATTCAGTCTTAGCTTTTGGCAAATTGGTTGATGATTTGCATAATTGGTTAGATATGTTTGATTTTGAACATGCTAAGAGACTTCAATCCCTGAAGGAGCTAAATAACTTATTGAGACCTAAAGTGGATGATGAATACTAAGAGGGGGGGGGGGTGAATTAGTATACCGAAAACACTACACTTAAACACTTAAATAGTCTAAAGATAAACCGGTAAAACAGTTTAACAGACAGACCGGTTATCACACATGCAAACCAAAATGCAAATAATGTGTTCACCCACAAAAGCAATACAACCATAACACAAGATATTTGACGTGGAAACCCAAATGGGAAAAACCATGGTGAGATGGAACTCACAAGTCACTATCTGCAGAATAGAAACCAGACCGGTTAAGGCCAGACCAGTTAAGATCTTACAATGTTCTTCACCAGAACAGATCCTATTAGGAATATCAATCTCTGTTAGGAGATAAGTCTTATCAAGGACTACCTTGCTAGAGGATTTTAGATTCACAAAGGTGAACCACCTTGTTAGAGGATTTTACAAAAGGCTTTTGGGCCTACCCGGTTAAGGGCTACAGACTTGTCAAAGATGTGAGTAATCAACAAGTGTTTGATCTATCTAATAGCACAGATTGCTCAGTTAGATCCTTGATAGCTCATTCTTAATGCACTCCTGCATTACTTCAGTCTTCTACACATTCATATTCTTTTCAACTCTTCAACCACCTTAAACCCTAGTCACAACATAAACCCTTTTAGCAACAACCTAAAACCCTAGACATGATGTCCTTTTAAAGGAATTTGATTTCATGTCGGTCCAATAGGATTACATTTCAATTTCCTAGGTTCAATGAATCTAGACATACTCAGTAACATGACACAAAAAGCATCGTCAGTGTGTCGGCACCATCAGACAATTAGTGGATTGGTAACTCATCACAAAATGCTGGTTGGTAACTCAACACAGAGTATTACCGGTTCATACAAAATACCGATTGCTAGTTTGACAAAAATGAAGACTGGTAAGAATGTGTTATGCCGCTTTGCTCCCTCATACGGCTTGAGATCTATGAACCGATTGGGGTCGACATGCCGCTTCAGACCGGGAAACACATTCTGCAAAATCACCAATAGTCTAAAGACTAGAATACAACATACCGGTTGGAATAGATACCGGTTGAGCTCTAGCTCATACATATAAAGGGGATCTCAATGTAAGTGTGTGTCCATCAATGACAATCACAACATAAACATAAAAAATGCCAACAATATCCCCCTTTGGCATTGATGGCAACACTTAGGAAAATAAAATTTTGACATCTAAGTGTTTTACAACAAAAACATGCCATTAACAAAATTACTCCCACTAAGCATATACACTATCCCTTAATCAATACAATGTATAGCAATTTTGTATACAGAGCATAAACATTGAGATATCAGAGCATATAGCATATATCAAAGCATATAGCAAAATTTTAAAGCCAGATACTTCTCCCCCTTTGCCAACAATGACAAAGTACTGCTGAACAACCCTGTTTTCATTTGATATTAAAATAATAAAAGTTTATGACAATAAGGAATAATACTTGTCAAAAACCGATTTATAGTCCTGCAAAAATTGTTTCATTGATAGAGACCAGGACTCAACTAGGGAGGTGGCCACTTCTTTCTCTATTTGCATCTGGGAGACCTATTCTTCCATGGCATCAACTGTGCTCATCTCTTGTGTAACTGTCAAGGCATCCAGGTTTAGATAACACTTCTGAAGAGTTTGCAAACGTGGGAGTACAATCAGTTGTAGCTCCTGCAAATCTCTAGACCATGTGCTGATCTCTTGCTCCATTTTGGCTGACTGGATGTGAAATTGGTGAACTATTTTCCCATAAGTTGCAAATGAATCATAAGGTGGCTTAAATATGCTCAAGTAAGATTGTAATTCCATTTGAAGCTTTTGCTTCTGAACTAGCACATCATCGTAGAATAGATGGGGTTGACAGATTTTGCTTAGTAGCAGATTTCCCTCATCCAAAGCGTCCCTTATATCCTTTTGGTCTTTTAGTAGTTCAGACCGGAGTTCATTCAACTTCTTCACCAGAGCAATGTTAAGAGCCTTTTGATGCTCTTTCTTGACATTTGCCTCAACTGCTTCTTCCAAGCTCTGCACCTGATCATCCACTACTGTACATAGTAGCTTAAGCTTTGGTAGTGATGATTCAGTGTTGGGAAGATTGGTACTGGGGATCAAATCGGTAAGGGTGTGTATAGCCGCTTGAATTATATCTTGCTCCTTTTTCCTTTGAATGATTTCAAGGCACTCTTGAGCAACCTTGATGCTCTGCATTAGCTCCGATTCACTTGCAGACTGGAGATCGATAGGACTGGAGATATCAGTAGGTTTGCCTTGACTCTTGGTTACCTTTGGAGTCTCCATCTATGTGCTCTTCACCGCTTCTGCTGCCTTGTCCTCTTCCGCTTTCTTTTTCTCCGCTTTGCTTTTCTCCGCTGCCTTGTCTTCTTCTTCCTTCTTCTTTTTCTCTACTTCCTTCTTCTTTTCTTGTTCCTTGTCTTCCTCTTCTTTCTTTTTCCTCTCAGCTTCCTTCCTCTTCTCCTCTTCTTTCTCTTCCTCTTCCTTCTTCTTCTTTTCTTCTTCCTTCCACTTTTCCTTTTCTTTATCTTCCTCTTCCTTCTTCTTCTTTTCCTCTTCCTTCTTCTTCTTTTCTTCCTTATCCTCTTCTTCTTTCTTTTTCCTCTCATCTTCTTGCTTCTTTTTCTCTTCATCTTTTCTTTTCTCCTCTTCCTCTTTTCTCTTCTCTTCCTCTTTCTGCTTTTTCTCATCTTCATCCCTCTTCTTCTTCTCTGCCTGTTCCTTAGCCACTTCCTATCTGTCCTCGGCTTGCTCATTGCCCTGTTTGGCCTATTTCACCTATCCTGTTCCCTTAGAAGGTATGTCCTGAGTGACATCTTCTACGTCCAGGGCATCAACATCAATAGTGTCGATTGGTTCTTCAACTGGGTTTCCTTCTTCATCAAAAACTTCATCCGGTTTGGATATAACCAGTTCTTTTTTCCCTTGCAGGTTGGCCATATGTGCTTTGTGAGCATGGATAGCATGATCCATATACTAATGAGTGTCTTTTTCAACATCATCAACTCTTCCGTCTAACAGCTAGAGTCTTCTTCTCCTTGTGAAGAAGAGTCCTTTGTTTTGGTCCAAAATATCAAATAATTCTAAGTTTGAGAGGTCAGGAAAGTACTGTGCAAATAATTTCTCCCTAATCTCCTATTCTTTTTCTATGGCAATGCACCATTTATTATCTAATGCCTTATATAAGGAATCTGGTGTCTGAGATTTAATCTCTGATGGCGACCGGTCATTCTTACACAAATAAATAATAATCTCCTGTAGTACTTCTTCTTTCTCCTCATCACTAAAATCATCATGATAATCTACTAAGTCATTAAGTAATTTTCTCCTAATATTCTTTATTGATCTTTGACAATGTGTCAAAGGTTTATATGAGGAGATATCAATATTTATCGGTGCAGATGCTGCCAGTTCATTCTTCTTGATCTTCTTCGTCTGTTTGGCCTTCTTTGGCATCTCCTTAGACTTAGTCTCTTTAGAGTCCAGTTCATTTGACATAGTCTTCCTTTTTCTTTCAAAGACTTTTTCCGGTGCCACTTCCAGTTTCTTCTTTGTAGGTGACTGCTTGGTCACTCTTGGAGTTACAGTAGTAGCTGGTGCTGATGTTGCAGGCACTGCTTTTGCCTTCTTTGTTGCTGGTTCTTTTCCTTTCTTAACAGAGGGTTCCTCGACTGGTACAATCCTTTCCAGATAGGTTCCGGTCCTCTTTGCCTTAGGATCAAGAGGTGAGGCAATAAGGGTTGAGGCATACCCTTCCAACATATCATACATCACCTCATAGCCCATTGGCTCCACTTCTTCCATTCTTGTCCACCTGGATAGTGAAACAGATGTCAGCTTCATATTTCTTGACGATGTCACCTAAGATCCTCATCCTTTGACTCATTTTCTAGTTGAACTCATCAAAATACTTGTTCAGCACATCAGGGTAACCGGTTCTGATTGCTTGAATGCTTTCCTTGATCTGCTTGGTTACCGGTTGGTCAGGAGACCACTAGACATCTCCTACTCCAGGAAAGTAGCCTTGGAAATAGAAGAACAACCCAACCAATAGTTGTCTGAACTTGAATCTTAGTGCATTATCCTATTTGATTGACTTCAGATTAGACAAGAGTTGCCTCTGCATACCGGTGCACAGGTCAAATGATGCATCCTCTTTAATCATCCGGTAAGCGACATTTACCACTGCAACAGATACAAAGTTAATTCTGTTGGCAGAGAATGTTTAGTAGTCTATCACCATGCAGGTATACTTAACTAGATCATCCTTGATGGAGTTGACTATCATGCCTCGTGAATCGCTCACTAAACCGGTGAGGCTTGACATTTCCGTTTTACTTATTGTCCTTAGGGCTGGCACTTCCCCTATGTTGCAGAAACCAGTGACTGCATGATTTGCCTATGGCATGATATCATGCATCCTCTCTAGGTACATCTTGTCACCATGGACTCTGCTCAAAATGATCCTAATATGATCCTCTATAAAGTCTTCCAGAAAGTATACAGCATTATGGAGTTTCTTCTTCTCTAAGATACTATATTTCGGTTTGATTTTCTTATCCTTTCCACAAAACAGACCTAGTTGGGAGTGGATGGCTAGAGACCCTAGGTCTTCAATATTGCAATCAATATAGTCAGAAATTCCCTCTTCTACTATCACTCCAGCTGGAACTTGTGATAGGGCATTATACTTTGACTTCCTTTGAATGAAACTTTCAGACTCAATGGATGCACTAGAATTGGTATGAGATGCAGAAGCCATTGTAGAATATTTTAAGAACTTGAGAAATACCTTTAAAACACGAATTTAGGGCTTTCTGATTCTCCTTCACTCCACACTCCATTAGTTGCTGAATCACCGCTTTGTGTTCTCCACTTGACCATTTACCATTTGAATTTGAATCTCCTTCACAATTTGTCAATTTCTTGAAATCTCAGCTCAAATCGCCTTTTCTTTGCTCTGCTTTTTGAAAAACTTTTCTTCGCTCGAAAATAGATAGTGAGAAATGATTTGAAAAATACTTTTATACATGTCTCTCTCCTACTGCCATTAATGGTCCTCTATTAGGGCGTAAACCCTAATTTGCCTTTTTACCATTTCCGATCTTCTGCCAAGCGACAGGTATCACATATCGGTTAAGGTCTTTTACCGGTGTAAACTGGGGGTTCAAAAACATTTCTCTGTTTGCTCCCCCTAAGCCTTTTGAAGCTTAGTTTGTCGGTTCCGATATTTCCACACTAGGTGTAGAAACCGGTTCCTCTTCCAACATTGTTGGTTTCTTCCTCCAGGTTTTGTTCATGTTTGCTTGAACTATTTCAACATCAATTTCTCTTTTCGGAGTGACCGGTATATCATCAGATACACTCTTTCTGCTTCTGCAGAATCTTGCCACATGACCTGGTTTGTTGCAATGATAGCAAATCTTTCGAGGTGCTCTCCAAGGTCCATTGTTCATGTTTCCATTCTTTCTTCTGCATGTAGCAGCAGTGTGACCATGACCATGACAAACCCAACAATTTTCTTTCCATCCGGTTGTCGGTTGATAGACATTGCTTCTTGGCTGATGATTGAAGACATTAAACCGGTTGTGGTTCCGGTTCACAAAGGATTCTGGACCACCTCCTTGGGTCCTCTAAGGATATCTTCTGGTGTTGTTCATGATAGACCTGCATTCAGATGCTCTATGCCCAAACTTGTTGCATGCATAACAATGACCATTGAACTTATTGGATCTAGGTGTATTGTTAATAAAGTAAGGAAAATTATTGTAGGCTTTTCTCCTACATACATTGGCAATGTGTCCTTCTTTAAGACAGTTAAAGCAAACAAGTTTGAATTTTTGCTTACCTTTTCCTTTGAATGCCGGTTGCTTCTTTGATGTTTTAGCATTTGTTCCTAAGAATTCTCCTTCCTCATGACCAGAGAAACCAAGTCCATTGGTATTCTTTGCCGGTCTAGATGACTCAAGCTTTTGCTCTAGCTTAACAATGCTCTTGTTGAACTTAGCAAGTATTTCCTTTGACTCAGAGAGTTCTATGGAAATAGCAGTATTTTTCTCCATTAGGCTTGCATTTTTAGAGATGGCTATGTTTAGTTCATCTTGTACTCCTTCTTTTTCCATTTTTCTCTCATAAGGCAAGCAGTTAGTGCACTAATCTCTTGTTTCAACTTGGAGATCTCATGATCTCTGTCCTTCACCCGATCTTCATCTTTCCTCTGGTTCTCAAGCTCTTGACTAAACCAAATAGTCAGTCCTTCCAACTCCTTTCTCAGATTGGAGTTTGAATCATTCAGCTTATTTAATTCTGCTATCATGGCTTCCATATCTGCTTCATCTTCAAAACTATTTTCAGATAGCTCCATCAGCTTTTCTGCATGTTCTCTCCTTTTTGCTTGAGACGCCTTGTATTTGACCATAAGATCATCATAGGCTTGCTCAAACTGAGTGAGCCATTGAGTAAGTTCCCTCAAGGTGTATTCCCCCATATCTCTTTCCAAGTGGTTAAACTTATAGAAAGGTAGGCTTTGATACCAATTGATGAATACTAAGAGGGGGGGGGTGAATTAGTATACCAAAAAATACTGCACTTAAACACTTAAACGGTCTAAAGATAAATCAGTAAAATAGTTTAACAGACAGATCAGTTATCACACATGCAAACCAAAATGCAAATAACACATTCACCCACAAAAGCAATACAACCATAACATAAGATATTTGACATGGAAACCCAAATGGGAAAAACCACGATGAGATGGAACTCACAAGTCACTATCTACAGAATAAAAACCATACCGGTTAAGATCTTACAATCTTCTTCACCAGAATAGATCCTGTTAGGAATCTCAATTTCTGTTAGGAGATAAGTCCGATCAAGGACTACCTTGCTAGAGGATTTTAGATTCACAAAGGTGAACCACCTTGTTAGAGGATTTTACAAAAGGCTTTTGGGCCTACTCGGTTAAGGGCTACAGACTTGTCAAAGATGTGAGTAATCAACAAGTGTTTGATCTATCTAATAGCACAGACTGCTCGGTTAGATCCTTGACAGCTCATTCTTAATGCACTCCTGCATTACTTCAGTCTTCTACACATTCATATTCTTTTCAACTCCTCAACCACCTTAAACCCTAGTCACAACATAAACCCTTTCAGTAACAACCTAAAACCCTAGACATGATGTCCTTTTAAAGGAATTTGATTTCATGTCGGTCCAATAGGATTACATTTCAATTTCTTAGGTTCAATGAATCTAGACATACTCAGTAACACGACACAAAAAGAATCATCAGTGTGTTGGCACTGTCAGACAATTGGTGGACTGGTAACTCATCACAAAATGTTAGTTGGTAACTTAACACAGAGTATTACCGATTCATACAAAATACTAGTTGCCGGTTTGACAAAAATGAAGACTGGTAAGAATGTGTTATACCGCTTTGCTCCCTCGTATAGCTTGAGATCTACAAACTGCTTGGGGTCAACATGCTGCTTCAGACCAGGAAACACATTCTGTAAAATCACCAATAGTCTAAAGACTAGAATACAACATACCGGTTGGAACAGATACCGGTTGAGCTCTAGCTCATACATATAAAGGGGATCTCAATGCAAGTGTGTGTCCATCAATGACAATCACAACATAAACATAAAAAATGCCAATAGTGGACATGCTGCAATGAGCATATAAGGATGCATAAGTGGTTTTGGCTACTACAGAGATGAGTACAGTTGATGCAATGGTGGAATTTTTTGCACAGGTTATGACCACCATTGAGATCACTAAAACCTTACTGGAAACATGGGAAAATGATTTTTCTCAAATGAAGATCACTTTCAGTAATATTTTCTTGAAGATTACAGTGAACACTCCTTGATAAAGACTCTTACATTCTTGTATATGTAAACTTTTGATGCAAATTTTGCTATATATATATGTATTTTACTTTTCAATTTGGCATTGTTGTCAAAGGGGGAGTAGAAATATGTATGTGTTGAGAAAACTTTGTATGTATTAAGGGGGAGTATAAATTTTTTTGTCAGCACACTTAGTTGTAAAGTTGTTAAATTTTCTAAATGTTGTCATCAATGCCAAAGGGGGATATTATTGGCTTGATAATGATTGTAATGGATGACTTCATGTGTTATCATTGATGGAACAAGTATACACACACATATGTTCACATTGTTATTGTCATCTTAGTTAAGACAAACCGACATTACTTCTAAAGTTACTTGTATTGCAACTGGTATTGGATGTTTAGTTTATTATGGTTTAGAGAGTGTCAAACCAATATATGTAGGCAACCGGTATATGCAAGAATGAATTGACACCAGCTTGGAGATTCAACGAAGACCATCAAAGAAGCAAATGAAGGACAATCGGTTTATATGTTGAATGTGGTTAACTCTTAACTAGTATTTGTGTTCCAACCAATATTAATTGATTGTGTGATGAGTTATCACCGGTTGTGATGAGTTATTCGTAACCGATAGATTTGGCGGCAATCTGTGATGAGTTATGTTAGATTGTCCAGATACACTGCACCTAGGCAATTGTGATATGATTCCTAAGCCTACATGAAATCTAATGTCTATATAATGACATTATGATGAACTATTTTGATATATGATGTGATGCAAGATAGAAGTGTTAAGTTGTTGAAGGCATTGTAGAATATTTTGGTGATGCAGTTTTGATTGAGCAGAAGAGGATCTATTCAAGCAAGTTGTGCTACTTCTAGATCACACCACCTATTGTTTTCTAATCACTACAATAGTCAAATCCCCTAACCGGGTAATCTCTAACAAGCTTCATTGTATAAATCCTTTAACAAGGTGATCCATTAGTTTGGATTCTGAAATCCTCTACCGAGGTTACTCCTAACAGGGTACTACCTTTAACAGGGTATAGATCCTAACAGAGCTTTGAGACCTTTAACAAGATTCACTCCTAGCATAGCACTTTTGTAGACCTCAACTGATCAGTTATCTATTACTGCTGATAGTTAACTTGTGAGTCCCATCTCACCGTGATTTTTCCTTTTTGGGTTTTCCATGTATAAACACTTGTGTTATGGTGGATGTTTTACTTATTGTGGATCCTTTAATATCATTTTGGATTGCATGCATAGTGTTTAGTTAACTTGTTAAGTATCTCCATCGGTCAGTGTTTAAAGTAGTATTGTTTTTGCTGTCACTGATTCACCCCCCCTCTTAGTGCTTTATAAGTCTATCACACTCCCTAGAGCTCACTGCTCAATAAAGTTTCTTGGAGGGATACAACCCTCAAGGAAGTCTCACTCAATCATAATTTGTTTACAATGTGTAAATAAAATGGAATTAACTCTTAATCAACATCTGACTATGGAAAGATGAGTTCCGGTTAGGCTTTGAATCTCTGACTATCTTTGTTTTGCTAAATACTTTGTCTCTGTCTGAATTAGCTATCGGTTGGTCTGAAAGAAAAATGTGCATGTGAAACTATGCTCAAATGTACCAAACAGATCACCACACATACAACACACCAAAACAATCTTATATATCTGGTCTTACCACAAAAACAATCTCCTTCAAGTCAGCTTCAATAAGTGTAATGTGTAGATCAAGTCGACTTCAATCATGAACAAAACATAACACTAGACAAAAAAATTATAACCGCACACTTCCTAAAGGTCTTCCATATCATTGAGATCATAAAAACAATCACCAAAAATACCATAATCACCAGAGATCATTCCAGATCAAAGCATTACTTAAATACCCCGTTATACCCTATTTCATTGGTTAACTATCTACTAGTTACCTCCATCTTCTAGATAAGTTGGATAACGACTGCCAGATCAAATCACCATGAAGAGTTGCCATCAATGACAACCCTAAACAAATAATCAACCACCATAAGTCTCCTAAAATCACAGGATGAGTGTCAATTGCCAACACTTATATCATGTTTGTAATTTCAAGCATATTGTAATTTGTCATGGCTTGAATTAATTATGTTTTATGATTCTATGAATGTGTAATGACTATTGAAGTACAAGATGGATTGGAATTGATTAGTATTTGGGCTTCATCTTGCAACATATCATGTTCTCTGACCCTCAATGATACAAACAAACCCTAATATCGGTACAATCATAACTATGGACTATTCTTAGTTTTATGTTAGTATATTTAAATTTGGTTGATGACAGCTTTAGAGGTGTCAAAATTTTGCTGATTTCCCTTGCTTTTGTCCTCTGAGTCCCCTAGGGTTAGGGTTTTTTGAAAAGGGTTTATGCCCCTTGTGTCTCATTGAATAATTCTTTCTCTTTTCTTCTATTTTGTTGTTGATTGGAAGTAGTAGGTTACAAATCTTTAAGTTGTCTGCGCAGGGGTCCTTAATCATCTTTTGACTGGTCCCGTATGCTAGGTTCCTTATATCGGGCTTGTTGCCTTTTAATGTGGGGGTCAAGTTTTAATATTTTGCCTAAAAATTCTGAAGTCCTAAGTATCATAATGCTTATAAATCTCACAGCCCCATTACCCTCAACACTGTTAGGATTGATGATAGTCCCAAAGATACTGAGAGGGGGGGTGAATCGGTATCTAACCGGTTAACAAAATTTCTGACTTTATTAATTATTTTGCATTCCAAAACAATATACCGGTAAACAAGAATTAATGCAACAAATATGAATAGTAAAGACAACATAGAAAGCATACCATAGCACAAGATTTTTAACAAGGAAACCCAGTGTGGGAAAAACCTTGGTGGGATTTGTGACCCACAATATTCACTCACTGGCCAATGAATGGATATTACTTACAAGAGGAGCCTGCACATGCATGAAGGCCAACTACCTAAATCTCACTGCTCAATTACAAAGGAAGTCTCACTGACTTACAAAATGGATTATGAAAATCCAATATAGTGTACTACTACAAAACAACATCTGTAGTGCTAGATTTAGTACCGGTGTAAGCTCATACAATAACGATAAACCCTTCTAAAAAATTTGCCTTAATATTGGCTCTACATATCCATCATATCTATCCTCTATGTTTTTTTGCACAAAATGATCTACAAGATCTTATAATTATATATGAGTCTTATTACAATATGCCATGTCGACTTACAAAAGATATTACAATTAAATACAATATACAATAATCAAAATCCTGTCGGCCAGGATGCCAATAAACCTTATTGTCGTTGCCGGTGAACTATCTGTCGGTGTAGAGTCTGTCGATGCCATAAGATTGCAAGGTTGCCATCAATGACAACACCTTCAATCACCTTTAACTACCATTAGAGTGTGCAATGCCAACAAACACAATGTCCACTGCTAATTTTGTTGCTTAAGTGATGGCTTAGTGTAGAAACTTCCAGTGGGATGGCAGGGTCCAAGCCTTGTGCCTTTCCTTCTTACCCCACAAGGTCCATTCCACACTTGACAAATTGTGATGGGGTAGCGAGATGTGCATTAGTAAAGAATATTTTCTACCCCACATGACCTTGTTGTCATGAAGATCTATCTAGTGGGATAGCGAGATAAGTGCAAAGTGACTACCCCATCACCTCGTGAATTGGAGATAAAGAAAGTGATCATGATGCGGCCCAGTGGGATAAAGAGATATAACAAAGGAAAGGTATCCCTTGCTACTCCACATGCTAGATGCAGAGAAGAAGATAGCACCACGGGCTAGTGGGACAAGGAAGGTAAGGAAAAAATAAGTAACCCAACTACCTCGCAACAAGGAGAGTAAAGACAGATTAAACCTGGATGAATGGAGGGAATAGTGTAACTGGAGGGAAATTTGAATTATGTGAATGGAGGGAACATCGCGGCTAGTTCTTCTAGTTTTGATTCCTTTGCAACACAAGGAAAACTTAACTCTTTGGGATCTATGATGGATGATGAGGATGGTCAAAAGGATGGGGACCCGTGGCATCAAAACCCTCAATATAATGAAGATTATTCAAAGTTGTTTCTCGAGATCTTGAATGCCAATTTGGAAAAGATGACAGAGACGAAGGCTCTCAAACCCTGGAATAGTCTATTTGCAAACAAACCCACTGGTAAATCATCCTTTCCTTCTATGGAAGATATTTCTGATAGAAAAATAGGTAGATTGGCTATTGCAGTTCCAGACGTGGTAATAGACCATAGTATCTCTCTAATGGCTTTTTCTCTAGTGGGAAAATTTGTTGGACCCAGACCTAATATTGAGGTCGTTAGGTCTTTTGTTAAGAGAAAATGGAGGCTGAAAGGATAGGTTGATGTTTTAGCCCTGTCAAGGGGTTTCTTTATCTTTTCCTTCTCTTGTGGGGAAGATTTGGAAATAGCCCTAAGTGGAGGACCATGGATGTTTGGGAAATCCTCATTATCCTTAAGGAAATGGTCTCCAAATATGGAGCTCAATGACTCCTTTTTTGAATCTACCCCAACATGGGTGTGGTTGCCTAGTTTACTGCTTGAATTCTAGTTGGAGGATGTTTTCTTAGGTATTGCTAACTCCTTCGGGGAGCTTGTGGCTATAGATTCTATGACAACAACATGAAAGAGGCTGGTGTATGCGAGGATATGTGTCAATATTTCACAGAATATAGACCTACCTAGCTCTATTGAAATAAATTCCAAACTAGGGAAGTGGGAACAAGCCATAGAGTTTGAGTCCCTCCCTTTTGTGTGTTTCTCTTGTAAGAAAGCTGGACATTGGGCAAAGGCTTGCCCAAGTAACCCCAAGAATGTTCAGAAGCATAACAATCATGTTAAACAGATCTGGAAAGAGAAGAGTAACAAAAATGAGGAGGGTAAAGAGGAAGGAGGAAGTGGACTTCCTAGTAACCCAAAAGATATAATAAAAGATGATAGGAGACCTAGTCCTTCCAAGGATTCTAGTTAGAAGGAAGATAGACAAAATAAAGATAAAGGATTTGAGATCAAAATAGTCAATGGTTTTGAAGTATTACAGATTCAGGAGGTAGAGAATGTAAGCATAGAAGAACCTCTTGAAGAGGGTGAGATTGGTGACACAAATGAATCACAAAATGAGGCTCTACAAGAAACATATATCAAAAATAATAAAGTTTTCCCTGAGGTCTTTGAAGGCCAAGAATTTATTGTTGAAAAAAAGATCAAGTTTGGATCACCTCAGGCTTACCTTAATTATCTATTTTAGAATGTTGGTACTGAATCACCCACCTCTTCTTAGATAATAGGAGAACCATGGAATAATAAGCAACCTACATATAAAGTCGAAGAAGATGAAGAGATAATAGGAGTGGGAAAAAAGAAAAATAAGAAGATAGGTCGTTCTAATGGGGTTAAAACTAGAACCAGATCTAAGGCAGATATTGGTCTTTCCAAATCCTCGCAGGAATGTAAAACCATGAAGTGGCATAGGGACCAGGAGAGTAAACAAAACATAGATGATGGAAGGCAGTGAACTATCCAGGAATCCTACTATTAGGTTTCCAAATGAAGGTAATTTCCTGGAACATTCGAGGCCTAAATGGTCTCCACAAACATGATGTATTAAGGAATTTTATCAGAGATCATAAGCCGGACATCATCCTGGTTTAGGAAACTAAAATGAGTAAGGAAAAAGTTGAAAAATTAAAATTCTTCAAACATGGAGGTGTTTGTGGTAGTAGTTCGAATGGGGCGTCAAGTGGGGTGGCCATATTCTGGTAAGAAAACTATTGATGGAGATTTGATTGATGAAGATGGTAATATTATTTCTATGAGACTTAAATGTATTGTTGAAGGACAGGATTGGGTGGTTACCAACATTTATGCTCCCAATTCTAAAGCTACTAGGAGTAAATTTTGGGACAAAATTCAGCAGAAAAGGGGTTTTTTTTCTCAGGATAGGTGGCTGTTGATGGGGGATTTCAACACCCCGTTGCAAGAAAGTGACAAATATGGAGGAACTCAAGCTCAACTGGATAGCAAGATTGACCTTATGGACTTTATCAATGCCAATGCCCTCTATTGATGTTGATCTTATTGGAGCTTCCTATACTTGGTCTAATTGAAGGGATGGAGGAGACCTTATTCAGGTAAGGCTTGATGGATCCCTTATCACTCCTGACTGGGTCCTTAAGTATAGATGTTCTTTGTCTATTATTAACAGAATAGGTTCGGCTCATTATCCCATTTCTTTTGTTGATGAGTCTGTTAAGAGCAATCAATGTTTTCCTTTTTGGTTTGAAAAAATATGGATTTCGCACCCTTCCTTGGGAAATTCCATTACCAAATGGTGGAATATTAATGTGGATGGTTCTGCCATGTTTGAAGTTGCTAAAAAATTAAGAAATACCAAAGATAACATTAAGATCTGGAATAAGAAGGTTTTTGGAGATATTTTTGAATCCAAAAGGAAGCTGAAGGAGGAATTAGAACAGATTCAAAACTCTATTTAGAAAGATGGTTATAATATGTTTCCCAAGGCTAAGGAAGATGAGATTCTAGCCAAACTTCACAACACTATTTCTAGGGAAGAAATCTACTGGAGGCAGAGATCTAGGGATATTTGGTTGGAAGCTGGGGATAGAAATACTAAATTCTTTCACATGACATCTATGAAGCATAAAGCTGCCAACATAATCTCTAGATTAATTGCTGATCACAAAATCCTTCTCAAAGATGATGACATTGGGGATGAATCTATTAGGTTCTTCTCTAACCTCCTTACTGGTAGTAAGGATATTGACATTGTTAAGCAACAACACCTGGTTGATAATATTCCTAAGATTATTGAACCTCACCAGAATAAGACATTATTTGCTATCCCTACAACTGATGAAATAAAAAAAGCTATTTTTTCTTTTCAAGGGGATGAGGCTCTGGGCCCGAATGGCTTTCCCATGTTTTTCTTTCAAGAATATTGGCATATTGTTGGGAAAGACACGATCAATGCTTTTAAAGAATTCTTTGGTTCCAGAAGAATCCTTAAGGAAATCAATTCTACTTTTATTGCTCTAATTCCTAAGGTGGCTGGAGCTGATTCAATGGGAAAGTTTAGGCCAATTAGTCTTTGTAATTCCTTTTACAAGATCATTTCAAAAGTCATGACTTCCAGACTATTGGCTGTTCTCCCCTTTGTTATCTCTGAGGAGCAAAAAGGATTTGTCCCAGGAAGGCAGATTTTGGATTCTATTATTCTTGTGCATGAGAATATCCACTCTCTTAATGCTGCAAACAAAGAGGGTTTCTTGATAAAATTGGATTTGGAAAAAGCCTATGATAGAGTGGAATGGCAGGTTCTTTTTAGGGTTATGGAGGCCTTTGGATTTGATGAGAAGGTAATTAAAGTTACAAGAGAATTGATATCTACTCCAAATTTTTCTATTCTTATTAATGGATCTCCATCTAGATTTTTTAAATATTCCAGGGGACTCAGGCAATGAGACCCTATTTCTCCTATTATTTTCACAATATTGGTGGAAAGTATGAGCAGACTGATTCAAAAGTTGAAAGTGAATAAAACCATTAAAGGGTTGCAATCCTCCTCTGCTAATGTTTCCTATACTCACCAACAGTTTGTTGATGATACAATTTTGATGGGATATTCTTTTGTTGGTGAGGTTGTTGCTTTCAAAGGTACTCTCAGCTCTTTTTCCTTGGCTACTGGACAACAGATTAATTGGGAGAAATTTGCTATTTATTTCATAAATACCCCAATATTGAGGCAACAAAGAATGGCTAACATTATTGGTTGTAAGGTGGAGTTGCTCCCCTCTACTTATTTGGGTCTCCCTCTTGGTTGGTTCCTCCAAACTCTTTCTGGAACTTGTTAATTGACAAACTCAACAAGAAATTGGTAGGTTGGAAAGGATCTATGCTATCTCGGGCTGGTAAGCTTCAGCTTCTTCAAGCTACTCTTCAGAGTCTTCCTGTTTATGCTTTTAGCTTGTTTAGTATACTAGTTAGATTTGTTGAAGCTTTAGAAAGGATTCAGAAAAGATTTCTTTGGTCAGGGGTAGAAGACAAGAAAAGGATAGCTTTGGTTGTTTGGGACAAAGTTTGTAATCCTAAGTGCAAGGGGGGATTAGGTATTAAAGTTCTTAAAACTTTTAACAAAGCCTTGCTTGCTAAAAAGATTTAGAGGGCTTTTTGTATTAAGAAAGATTGGAGTAGGGTGTGGTTTGATAAATATATTCATAAACAACCAATTCATTCTCTTCTCTACTCTGAAGATATCCCTACTAGTTCTTTCATATGGAATAGTATGATCAAATCTATAAAATTTGCTAAAGCTGGAGCTACATGGGTCCTTGGCAAAGTTGATAAAATCAGGTTCTGGGAGGATGTTTGGATTAAATATGAACCTCTCTTTAATCAAGATTGTAACTAATTCATTGATGAATGCAAAAGGAGGTATGGTTCTATGGTTTGTAATTATTGGAAGGAGAATAAATGGGTTATACTTGATGTTATTTATGCTGGTTTTTCGCTACTCCAATAGGATTTATTGTCCTTTTCTGTTAGTAAGATTCTGATGACGTGTTTCTATGGAAGAGAAATCCTAGGGGTAACTTCACTATTGCCTATGCTTATAAAAAACTATTACTCAGGTCTGCAACCCAATATGGACTAAAATCTGGAATAGATTCCTCATTCCTAAAGTTAACATGTTTTTTTGGCTTGCAGCTCACAACAAGATTCTTACCATTGATAACTTGGCTCATAGAGGATTCATGTTTCCTAACAGGTGTGAATTATGTCAGAAAGAGGCATAATCTGTGGATCATTTGTTTATCCATTGTTCTTTCACCTAGGAAATCTGGAGCAAAGTTTGGATGCAATGGAAAGTTGATTGGGTTATGCACAATAGTCTTAAGGAAGTCATCTTGCAATGGATCTTCCTTACAAAATTTCCTCTCATTAAGACCCTTTGGTCCTTTGTCCTTCTTATAACTTGTTGGTACATATGGAAGGAGAGAAACAATAGAATTTTTAGGGAGGCTAAGTGTTCATCTTAGGTGGTTTTTGAAAATATTTGCAGGGAAATTAAAGAAAATATAAATGCTCTTCACAAAAATAACAAGCAATGGAGCTATCTTAATATGACTGATAATGAGAAAAACATCCTCACTGAATGGAATTTGATTCTTAAGGTCTGCAAATGTAATATAAAGAGTAGGAGAGAAAATGTTGGTTGGAGATTTCCTTTTCATGATTCGGTTAAGGTGAATTTTGATGGTGCAGCTAAAGGCAATTCTGGGAAGGCTGGAGGGGGAGGAGTCATCAGAAATTCTTATGCTTTTTGAGTTGTTTCAATTGCCTCTCCCTTTGGAGTACAAAACAATCATGTGGTAGAAGCTCAGGCAATGTTAAAATGCCTCCAGCTTGCTCAGAGTTTTAACTTTTAAAAAATATGGCTAGAAGGGGACTCTCTCAATATTATTCAAGCTATCAAAGGTACTAGTTCACCCTCTTGGAACATTTATAATATCATTGAGAGTGCTAAAAAATTATTATGTGCCTATGATAGTGTGTTCATTTCCCATACTCGAAGGGAAGGTAATAAGGTAGCTGACTTATTAGCTAATGAGGGGGTTTATTTAGAGGAGGACACTAAATATATTAGAGAAGTTTCTTATAAGAAGGGAGTCCGTGAGAAATTATTATTTGATAGAGTCCATGGTACAAGTTAAGTTCATTATTACTTTTCTGGGTTTGGATATCAAAGATAGATATTGGAGTTATGTGAAGTGTTAGATGATGACCTGTTTAAGGCATTGTGGATATGATAACTGGTGTGATGAGGCTAATCATATTAAGTGCGGGTTCATTTTGAATGTTTTAAAAGACTATTTGAATAACAAGGAAATTACCTTGTTTTTTGATTCCAACGTCTTGTTACAGAGTCAGAGCTTAAATCCAGTTATCTTGCTTCTTCAACATTTGAGTATCTCATGCTCTATTGAGGGTTTTGACCTGAATCACATTATGGGAGGTAATCTTAATTGAAATGAGCCTTCCAGCTATGATAACTAGAAAAGTGAATGGAAAATATGGCGAAGGTTGCACAGATATGGTTTCACTGATTACATGGAAAAATTGCACGAGAGTAAAAAGTTGGTGTCTCATGGTTTCGCCAAGGGATGGAGCAATAATAAAGTCACTCTGTTCAGATAGACTTGGAAGTTGGATGAAGATTTGGTGGCGGAGGTTACAGGTTTACAAAAGGATGGTACCAAATTTTACAGAGACCGCAAGTTCTCGGTGGAAGCTACCAAGAACTTCCCTAAAAGTGATGAAGAGAGGGTTTGGCTCGCTAAGAAGGACAATGTGTCCTACTACCTCCCTCATCAGGTAAAATATTTTTGGCGGAAGATGTTAAGAGTTTTAAGGGAATACCTAACGGTTGATGGTAGGTTTTCGAAGGTTTACAATTACCATTTTGGCATCCTAAACCATTTTCACCATGGCTCGACTATCTCTTTGCCTTTCTATTTAGCTTCTTCCCTTAATGATAGCCTAGTTGACCATGTCGAAAAACCTAAATCCTATCCCATTTCTCACCAAGGCCTTATATTGTTAATTTATGAGCATTTGAAGGGTAAAGCTAGGAAAATAGGGAAGATCCTTTGGTGGAAAATGCCCATATTTCTAAGGGTCATGATGGCTCTGAGTTTGATGAAGATTCGTCTAATATTCCTCTGCATAAGAAAATGAGGGTTGGTGATGAAGCTAAAGATGACACGGACATGGCTGGTTCAGAGGAGGAATAGGGGAAGGTGGTTGATGATGAGGCAAAGAGTGAGAAGAAAGATGTTGAGGGCAAGGAAGAGAAGATGCAGAGAAAAGACTATGTTGAAGAGCTGGAAGTAAAGAATTACCCTTATGTCTTAGATAGTAGGAATTAAGCCCAACATACTATGAAGGAGGGAAACCCTAGGTCTATAAGCTCTGCTCTGGTTATGGAGACCGTGGATTCCATTTTGAATGCTACCAGAAATAGTACTCTGGAAATTTTCAACTTCCAGAAATGGGTGATTGAAAATATCTCCAGTATTTAGAATAAACAGAGAGATTTGGATTATAAAATACAGAATTTGATTAAGGATACCAATACTAAAGGTAAAGAGGATGTGGTGGTGGATACCAGTGAGGCAGAGGACAAAGAAGAAATGCAAGATTGGCTGGAAAAAGATGATTAAGGGAGATTTGAAGCATCTTGAAGATGTGATTAGAATCATCAAAGACAAGGGAGAGGTTGATAATGAAATTATTATCAACCGGATTTCTAAAACTGAGAAGGCCTTGAAGAAATTTATGGAGCATAGCCTTGAGGTTTTGAAGGTGTCATCTCAAAACATGAATGCTCTGGTTGCTTGTCTGGAGAAGATCAAGCATAACAAAGAGATGGTGATCATTGATGATGTACCGGCAACTAGTTCTGCTCCTCACTCCTCCAGACAAAGAACAAGGTAAACTACCAGTGATCTGGAGATGAAGACTAAAGACACCCATCAGATGCAGAAAAAAAAGACTTGAAAGAAGCAACTAATACTATGATGATGCTAGTTAAGGACGCAGAAGAGTCTATAAAGTTTTTTATCTGACATGTAATATGGTCTTTGGTTGCCAGTCTCTTGCTGGCTTTTTGCTATTCTTTTCCTTAGTTGTTGTTTTCTTTGTTGGTCTTTTGCAGCTTTTCTTTCTATGTCCTGTTCTCTCTAGTTTCTTTTATTCTTATCTTCTCATTTTGTAAGCGGGTTTTAGGTTCCTTAAACCTGATTTTCCTTAATAAAAATAAGGAGAGTAAAGAAAAAATAATAGCACGGGGTAGAAAAACAATAGAAACAATGAAGCCCCGCTATCTCGTAGGGGGAAAATAATGCATAAAGGTAGCCAACGAGATGAAGAGTGATAACAAAGGAAAAGGTAGCCCCCGCTTCCCCACAAGCTAGATGCAAAGGAAAATATTATTTCATGGGCTAGCAAGACAAAGGGGACAATGTAGGAAGAAGATAACCCCACTACCCCACAACAAGACAAATGAAGAAAAAATACCCCGCAAGGTATTAAATCAATAGAAACATTGAGGCTCCACTAGCGTGCAAGGGGAAAATAACACACTTCAAAGAGGCAAAAAATTCATCAAAGCTAGAAATTTAGAATATAATGAAAAATCAAAGGTGGCACCAACTCGTCAAGCTTCCATCTATGAATTAATGGTAGCCTTTTTGCATTTGATAAAAGCAATTTTTGAAGCTAAATTGCACACCCTACATCTAAAGAGCAATTGAAGGGCACGCCAAGGTGATTCAGGAGCAACCATCAAAGCTTCAAGTGTGTTTAGAGAATTTTTAGAAAATAAGTTATCACAAAGCTTGTGTTTCTTCATAATTGTGAAGACTTAGAAGGGTGTGTAGGGTTTATTTTAAGAACAAAAGCATAATTCAAGCCCTAGTGTATAGTAATGGCCTCTCCAATGAAGGAAACCAATCCCTCTATTTCTGAGAAGACTCCTGAGAATAGGGAAAGCTCTGTCGCCCCTCAAATTACCAATGTCACCCCGCTTGCTATTATTCACTCATCTCCCACCATCTCAAATGAAACAATGGCTAAGCCAAATGATCCCGCTATTTCACAAAATCCTCCCAGTGTTGAGTCAAGCCAACCTTCTCAAGAGAAATCCTCTAAGCCAAAGAGGAAAAGGGCATGTAGAAGGGCTACCACCTTAGTTTTTGATGATGGACCATTAGTTGATGAGTCCAATCCATCCTCTCAAACTGAAACCACAATTCCCAAAAGGAGGAGGGATCCTGCTAAAAAATCTACCACCACATCTTCTGCACAGGCCCCACCTACCATTGATAACCTACAAGTTGTTGAATTGGACCCACAAGAGGAAGCCCCAAATCCTAAAAGGAGAAGAGCTCCTGCTAAGAAGGTCACATCCTCATCCATTGAGCAGGCCCCAGTTATAGAAGAGAACCCTCCTGCTATTAGAAATAAAGCTTAATAAGAGAAACCATCGCAAGCCCCCACTACATCAGCTCCAACCAAAAGTGATAAATAAATATTAGAAGAAGTAGAGATTTAAAGGCCAGACAAAATGAAGAAGAAAAAGAGAAGGGAAGGGAGGGGATTGCACCAAGACTTGTTGTAACTCTTTAAGGGTTCAACTATATAGAAGAATGCAAAGAATGCATTTCCAGATGGTTCATTCAAATGCATAGATGACATAATCATAGACAAGGGGTGGGACATCTTTTACTACTTTTATGGAAATAGAGACAAGGCAACACCAGTCTCTAATCCCTAGAACCTTAATTTAGCTAAGGTGGTTGTCCCAAACGTATTTGCAGAGCCATTATTGATTAGGGAGGTTGAAAAACACTACCATCTTGAGAGAATGATAGTAAAGATGGCAGATGGGCATATTTTGATAGATGTGGCGAAGGATGCCATAATTCAATGTTTTGACTTGGATCTAAGTGCCCTCAAAATAATTGACATGAAGAGATTGTTGGAAAATGCACACTCCAATGATAAATTGTAGGTGATTGAAGGTTTTGTCATTGATGGAAACCTTGCAATCATATGATACCGACAAGACAATTATATCAACACTAGCAATGAAAAACTCTACACCGGCACATAGAACATTGACAGTGAAAGAAAGGATATCGACACCCAGGCTGACAAGAATTTTATTTGTAATATATTTTGTAATTAATTGTAAAATCTTTGTAAGCCGACATGGCGAGTTGTAAGATGACTCATATATGTATGAGATCATTATAGAACATTTAAAAAAATAAAAGGATAGGCAAAATAATGCAGACCTAATATGCGAATTTTAGGTTAAGGGTTTATGTATGCATCAAAGCTAAAATTGGTACTGGATCTGGCATAACAAATGCTATTTTTAAGTAGTACAAGACATTGGATTATTATAATCCATTTTTGTAAGTCAGTGTGACTTCCTTTTGTAATTGAGCAGTGAGCCCTAGGCACTTGGCCTTCCTGCATGTGCAGGCCCCTATTGTAGCAGTAATATTCCCTTATTGGCCAGTAAGTGAATATTGTGGGTAACAAATCCCACTGAGGTTTTTTCCACACCGGGTTTCCTTGTTAAACTACTATTTTATGGTGTGCTCTTCATGTGGTTATTGTTTTTCTTGTTTAATGCATTACTTTTGATTTACCGGTACACTGTATTGACATGTGTATATGGTGAAAATGGATAACAATAATAACAATATTGAAAGGCTAAATGAATTCAACCACTAAACCCTAGCCTAACAAGGAACAAAGATCCACCATAACATATGAAGATAACCTAAGACAATGCAAAATAACTCAAAATCACAAAGATTAGACCATCACATGTCCAATAGGGTTTTGATCTCCATTCTTCCTATCTCCATTGATCTTGCTTGATATATTTGCTCTCAGATTTTTATATGCACAAGAGCTCAACAAAGAACGGAATGTGGTTGCAAGTAGGATCGTAGTGTAGCCAAGTACTCCAAAATCAGTCATTAGCCTATGTCATTAGCATGTGTCATTAGGGTTTGACAATGAAGAAAGCATCTCCTTAAATAGAAGACACAATATGAAATGGAGGGTTAAGATTGAGAGGTGTAAAAAGAGAGGTCGGCTAGGATTAGAGGGTAGGTATAAGAAATACCAAAATAATGAAAGAGGTAGGTAGTGTATGAATTAAGAGATGAATGACATGTGTCATGTGTAGAAAAAGCTAATGAATTAATTAAATAAATAAAGATTTATTTAATTAATAGAAGAAGTAGGATAATTAAATAAATAAAATATTTATTTAATTTAGGAAAGGGATAATTTAAATAAATAAATGTATTTATTTAAATGAGAAATAAGGCTAGAAGAGGATAAATGAATTAATTAAATAAATAAAGATTTATTTAATTAATAGAAGAATTAGGCTTAGATAATTAAATAAATAAAATATTTATTTAATTAGACATGACAATTTTGGGTGTCTACATTTTGCCCCTCTTTGAGACAATGCGGCTTGTCGCGTTGTTTCAAAGAAGATAAGATGAACTGATACAGAGTTGCCCCAGGATGGGAATTATATGCCCCCTCGAGAGATTGGATGAAAATGTCTGAAAAGATTGCAGACAATCTCTCGATAAGAAAGAAAGGCTAGAATGGACTGATCGGATAGAGTGACAAAGTCATGGGATAAGGAAGACTGACTCGGGAAATGAGGACGAGGGCTAGGCTAGGCTATAAGATAGACCACGGGCAAAAGATATCCTCATTGTCATCCACACCCTTAGAAGATCATAGTGCAGAGCGAGAAAAGAGCAGCAGCAGTCAGCAGCGATGGCTTTCGTTCACAGATTCGACCGCGTTTGCCGATTCTAGCGACCAACAGATGCAGGAGAGCCGATAAGTACCCGAAAACCTCCTCGTACTTTCACGCATTTCGAGTTTTATCATAAATGCATGTTTAGTAGCAATAAATGCACTAGGAATAGGATAGTTTAAATATGCAAAAATGCGCAACCGCGTCTGTGTCGGTGCCAGGCGCGTCTGTGTCGGACAGGCGCGTCTGTGTCGGGTCCAGGCGCATCTGTGCCTGGAACCGCGTTTGTGCTGAATACGGACGCGTTTGTGAAATGTAGAAGTGTTTGTGCTTTGTAGGAGTGTTTATGCTTTGTAGGGGCGTCTGTGTTCCCTGGTCGCGTTTGTGCATGGTATAGAAATGTTTGTGTTCAGAAAACGTGTCTGTGTTGCAGAAGCGCGTTTGTGCAGTCTAGAAGCGCGTTTGTGTCAAAATGCATAGGTTGAGTCTTTTAGGTCAAATCAACAGTTCTGTGATGAACATACACTGTCGATTGGATAAGCTGCTGAGAGGATACACTCAAGCAGGTCCTCTAGGAAGACTAGGATAGATCAAGGCACTTTGTGATGAACAGGGAGCACCAAGATAGGCAACACTTTGTGATGAACAGGGAATGTCACACACGTAGTACTTTGTGATGAACAGGGAGCACTACTAGGGTAGATAGCAACACTTTGTGAGGAACAGTGAGTGTCACTAGGATAGGTAAGCGTATGCATATAGGTAGCAAGTAGCATTTTGTGATAAACAGTGAATGCCACGATAACTGACATGATTGATGGGTTGACTGCAGGAGTACTTGCC
Source organism: Cryptomeria japonica (assembly GCF_030272615.1). NCBI lineage: Eukaryota > Viridiplantae > Streptophyta > Pinopsida > Cupressales > Cupressaceae > Cryptomeria > Cryptomeria japonica. Next base: position 27,229,235 of record NC_081406.1, on the reverse strand, counting down.
TATGTTGGAGTCATGGGAGAGATTCCCATCGACTCAGAGGTTGCGACCAGAGTTGTCGATTCAGGACATGATTTCTATTGAGGAGATGGGTCTCACACATGTGCTCTATGTGCCTGAGTTTCGGGCAAACATGGGGTTGCTGACTGCGTTGGCTGAGAGATGGCACTCTGAGACGTGCACGTTTCACCTGCCCATGGGTGAGATGACAGTGACATTGGAGGATGCGTACAGGATACTGCATATCCCGATCGATGGAGAGTTGATTCCATACGATCGTGACGGTGACAGGGAGGCACTGAGACGGGTATTCTAGGATCTCGGTTTGGAGATGCGAGCAGGTCACGTGGCCTGGGATACCATGACCGCCACAGGTTTAGCATTGCCGACTGTTATTGGGGGAGCTATCAGTGGGTATTTATGTCCGGACAGAGCCACACGAGGATTGGCAGTTGGCTGGGGAGGGGCATTGGAGACACTGATGATAGAGCACACCAGGTATGCATGGGGGCCATGTGTCCTGGCACATTTGTACTATGAGCTGCATCAGTTTGTTTACCACGGATCAGTGGGCTTGGGCTACGACGTTACTCTCCTTCAGGTGTGGGCATATGAGCACCTTCCCATCACACGGCCAATCCACTTCAGAGGCAGAGGGTAGGGACGGAGCTTCGTGCATTTATACGACATGATCACATCCCAACCTCGGATTGGTAGATTGGAGCATTGGAGGCGCGTCATAGATGACATAGACATGGTTATCTGGAGGCCGTACCTAGGGTGCGAGGAGTGCGATGACAATGCATTGGAGCTACCCTATGTATTCAGGAGCATGTATCTTATTGGGCGGACGCCCTATATTCTGGAGAGGCAGCTTGTTGACAGGGTATGCAGGTAGTTTGGGCGGATTCAGCGGATGCCACGAGGCTCGAGCATGTATGCCCGTACAGTCAGAGATTAGGTACAGTTCGGGCCACTGCTATCATATGATCAGACCGTGACATAGCTAGCGGAGATGATGCCGTTACCATGGGACATGTGGCCAGAGGTAGAGGATGCAGGGATGGACGCAGAGTACTCTGCGTATTGGGCAGAGCATCCGTTTCCCAGATTGACAGATCCGGGAGAGTTATTGGAGGGAGAGGTGGGAGGGGATGATGAGGATGATGGTGGAGGAGATGGAGGCAGGGGCCGACGGAGGCGGAGGGGAGTGGTGGGAGAGAGGCAAGTAGCGCCTCGGAGGGAGGGAGGACAGGAGAGAGCAGCTCCGGGGGTGAGAGGCCGGGGTGGACTGCCCCTACAGGTACCAGCAGCACAGGGTCCTAGATAGGGACCGAGACAGGTGTAGGGACAGGGACAGGTACAGGTACAGGTACCTATTCGGGCACCGAGACAGGTGCAGGCAGAGGCACAGGGACAGGCACTTGTAGAGGAGGAGCCACAGGCAGAGGCTGAGGGCAGAGATCCTGAGGAGGATGAGCTGTTGAGGCTGCGAGAGATCTGCCAGGGCCAGGCAGATGAGATTGAGGATTTGGTGCGGGAGAGGGATCACCTCAGGATCAGGCTCAGGGACACAGAGCGGGAGAGGGATCAGGCTATCCAGAGATACACGGAGGCCGAGATAGCTCTGAGGGCAGGGAGGCGGGCAGCAGAGGATGCAGGGGTAGGCTACGCATATGTCTTGCGAGCTGGAGAGGAGATCGCCTATTGGAGGGATCTATACTATGCTGCCGTGCCAACAGATCAGCGGGCGAGGAGCTTCCATAGATCGTCGCGCATAGCGACGGCTATGGGAGGGAGTCGCAGGAGACAGGCGTCCAGCGGTGGGGTCATGGGCCCTCCACCACCACCAGAGAGACAGGGGGATCCTGGAGTGGGTCCATCTACAGCTCAGACTCCTTCGAGGCCAGGCGGCTCCGAGGGAGGGAGTTCATCATAGCCATAGAGGGCTCCCCATTGTATCAGTATATGTATCATTTTTGTATTGTAGACACCTGCGGGTGATTCTTTTGTAGCCATATGATTCTTTTGACATCATTGTATCATGACACTTTTTGATTATATATGAGAGATGATCCATTTTTGCGGCAGCTATATGCATGTGTACCTTATGTGATGAGATGTTCTTATGTGATGCATATTTTATGATATGGATGCTTATATGATGCGATGCAATATATTTTTGTTCGTTTATGTTGTATATATGATGCATGATGCAAATGTGAGTGTATGTAATGCAAATGAATATGATACTGCAAATGATTATTTACATGATGAAAATGTGAAATGTGCTAACATGTGTTGTATGCAGGATGTGATGCAATTGTGATATCTATATGTATGTAGGAAATGCTTATATGTGGTAATGCAGGTGTAACTATATGAAATGCAAATGTTTTTTTGGTGTGTCAGTATACTCAGTCATGTGACAGCGGGCTACGCGGACTCGAGAAGGACAATGGAAGTCAATCAAGAAAGGGGGGATGAAAGACAGAAGATATGAAAGTGAAAGAGCTTCTTGTGCGTTATCATCATTGAGCTTATTATGGCAAGTAGGTTATGACAATTGAGGCATCTGTTCGGCCCAGAAAGTCATTGTACCTGTTTGCATGGAGATAAGACAGTCACAAACAAGGAATGCCCCAGTTCATACTAGAATCATAGTGTCCTCATATCCTTGGACAAGTCATAGCATTACTAAGAGACAATCCACAGACAGCAAATGCAAATAGGTGACGATACCCCATCCTCGCCTTTCTAGTCAAAGACATCCTGGAGATAGAATCTCTAGTCAAAGACATCCTGGAAAAGCTAAAAGACATGTCACCAAAAAGATAAAATCAAAAGAAAACCAAGACTCGACACCAACATCCACTGTAGTCCTCAAGTTTAGTGTCTCTTGTCACTTGTTTAAGTCTTATTTGATTGTGGTCACAATGTTCACTTTCACAAAAAGGATAGATAGCACTGAACCATATGTTGTCCGAGTCTGTTGAAAGATTTGATTTGTTGAAGCCCATTGTTGCTGCTGTGTCGCATCTGAAACTAACTGAATCCATGAAACTGATACTTTATTGTGGCGAAGATGAAACTCTATTGCGGATCTGCGATGCAAATGTTGCTTTATTGCGGATTGTGCGCGGATAGACTTGAAGGAAGCTGGAAGAAACTGTACTCCTCGAAACATGTGATGTTCTCAGTTCCACACCCATCACTAGACGTAGGATTGGCCGTAGTCACAGATAGGATCTGATTTATTATAGATGGAAAGGGAGTGAAAAGGGAGGGTTATGGATGGCTAACCAATCTTAGGTAGATCAATAACAAGCCATGATGGGAATGGGTAAGTTTATTGTGAGCGAATAAGTTGTGAGTGTGTGCAAAGTGAAAGATGAAAGAGAATCCTGAAGGAGGGAGGAGCAAAGTCTCTACGCATGGCGCTGGTGACCCAGTTTTCACCATGGTACTTGCCCAGGGCGCCACCGAAGTGGTTTTCACCGTTGGACAAAATTATTTCTCTTTACTTTTTTGATTTTTCAATTTTTTTTGTGTCACAAGGCGCCTGTTTGCCAGGTTTTCACCAAGTAACGATTTTTTTTGTTTTATAATTTTTTTTGTATTTTTGATTTTTTTTGATTTTTTTGTATTTTTGAATTAGGATGTTCCAAAGAGCTTATGTGTAGAACTTGTGAAGGTGCATGTTGTTGATAGGATCCTCCAAGGGTTCACCTTCTGTAGTTGAGAGCTGATATGCCCCAGATCCATATACTGCTGTGATGATGTAAGGACCAAGCCAGTTTGGTTCGAACTTGCCCTTCTTATCTCTATCTTACTGATTCCTAGGGTTTTCTCTGAGGACTAAGTCACCTACTTCAAATGTGCGAGGCTTGACTTTGTGATTGTAACTGCGACTCATTCTTTGTTGGTAAGCCTTGAGATGATTAAAAGCAATGTGTCGTCGTTCCTCCAGCAGTTCTAGTTCTTGTAAGCGAGAGACCCTGTAGTCTTCGTCGTTGATTATGTTTCTTAAGGAGACCTGTAAAGAAGGTAGCTCGACCTCAATAGGCAAGATGGCTTCAGCACCGTAGACAAGTGAGTAGGGTGTAGCTCCTGTAGGTGTGCGGACACTTGTGCAATAGGCCCAGAGTGCAGGATTGAGTTGGATATGCCAGTTACGGCCAGCGTCGTCGACTGTCTTTTTAAGGATTTTGAGAATTGTTTTATTAGACGCCTCAGCTTGGCCATTACCTTGGGGGTAATATGGTGTGGAGAAATGATGAGAGATATGGAAGCGCTCACAGAGTTCACAAACATCCTGATTTTTGAAGGGACGCCCGTTATCAGTAATAATGGAAGTAGGAATCCCGTATCGGCAAATGATGTAGTTCAAGATGAAGGTAGCGATTTGTTTCCCAGTAACTTATGTGAGAGGCACGACTTCAATCCACTTTGTAAAATACTCTGTGGCTGTAATAATGAATTTATGACCATTAGAAGAAGGAGGGTGAATCTTGCCTATGAGATCGAGTCCCCACTGACAAAAGGGCCAAGGAGATGCCAGTGGTTGTAGTTCCTGTGCTGGTGCATGTATGAGGTCTCCATGAATTTGACACTGCTTACACTTCTTGACAAACTGGTATGCATCTTTTTCCATAGTAGGCCAGTAGTATCCCGTCCTGATGAGTTTCTTGGCCAAGGTAGGACCACTAGTATGCGGGCCACATATCCCTTCATGCACTTCTCGTAACGCAATCTGAGCTTCGTCATTCTCTAAACATCTAAGGAGGGTGCCATCTAGACCTCATCGGTATAGGATATCAGCTAGGATAATGTATCGGGAGGATTGGCGAATGAAAGTGCGGCGTTGGTTATTTGATAGATCGGGAGGTAAGATATTGTCGCGAAGGTATGTGAATATGGGACCATATAACTGGGATTCAGGACCAACAACACATATCATTTCCGTAGGAGTGATCTCATATGACGGAATCAGCAGGTTGTCTACCAGGAATTCATAGCAGGTCTCATTTTGCGGTAGATCAATGAGCGAAGCAATTGTAGCCATGGCATCTGCAGCGCGATTCTGTTCTCTTGGTATCTGCTCAAACTCTATCTTTGCAAAATGCTGTTTCAGATCATCTACTAGTTGTTTGTAAGGCATTAGCTTTTCATCTTTTGTTTGATAATCATCAGTTGCTTGATGGATGACAAGTTGAGAATCCCCAAAAACACGAAGTTCTTGGATCTTCCATTGAACTGCAATTCTTAACCCAGTTGTTAATGCCTCGTATTCCGCTATATTGTTGGTGCAAGGAAATGATAAGCGATATGAATTTGGTATAGAATCACCTTGAGGAGTTATAAAGAGTATACCCGCTCCTGCCCCATGCTGTGTGTATGAGCCGTCAAAATATAATTGCCATGGCTTTGCAGGTGATATTGTTAGAATGGACTCATCTGGAAATTCTGACTGTAGAGGAGCATCATCTATCATAGGAGCATCTGCCAATTGATCTGCAATTGCTTGTCCTTTTATTGCTTTTCTGTCCACGTATTCAATGTCGAATTCACTCAAAATCATTACCCACTTGGCCAGCCGCCCAGTAAGTGTAGCCTTGTTGAGAAGATATTTTAGTGGATCAATTCTGGCAATCAACTTAGTCTTGTGAGTGAGCATATAATGTCGTAACTTCTGTGAAGCAAAGACCACAGCGAGACATGCACGCTCGATTGGTGTGTAGTTTAGCTCATATCCCACCAATGTGCGACTGATATAGTAGACTGCTTTTTCCTTGCCGTCAGGTATTGGCTGTGCTAGAAGTGCCCCCAGTGCTGTTGGAGTAGCTGATATGTAAAGTAGCAATGGTTGATCTGGAATTGGTGGCATCAAAACTGGCGGGTTCAAAAGATAGTCTTTGAGTGCCTGAAAAGCCTGTTGACAGTTCTCATCCCATTTGAACTTGATGTTTTTGTGTAGCAGGTGCTGGAAAGGGTTACACTTATCTGCAAGTTGTGCTATGAATCTTCGTATGGACTGGAGTCTCCCTTGTAAAGACTGAAGTTGACTGATATTCTTGGGTGGCGGCATGTCCAAGATAACCTTGACCTTTGCTGGATCAGCTTCTATTCCTCTTTTAGACACAATAAATCCTAGGAGCTTCCCGGAGGTTACTCCAAAGACACATTTCTTTGGATTTAATCTTACCTTGTATTTTTCTAGCCGATCAAAAGCAACTGAAAGTATGTCCAAGTGTGTATTTTTGTCTATTGATTTAACCAAAAGGTCGTCAACATAATCTTCCACCGTTACATGCATGAGATCATGAAAGATAGTGGTCATCGCTCGTTGATAAGTGGCACCTGCATTTTTCAGCCCAAAGGGCATGACATTCCAGCAGAAGGTTCCCCATGGACAAGTAAATGATGTTTTATGTTGGTCTTCGGGTGCTATCCTGATTTGATTATATCCAGAAAATCTGTCCATTAAAGATAACATTTCATGACCTACTGTGAGATCAACGATCAAATCAATGTATGGTAATGGGAAATCGTCCTTTGGACAAGCCTTGTTGATATCTCTGAAGTCTGTACATATTCGGATGCTGCGATCCAGTTTGCTGACAGGTACTAAATTGGAAATCCATTCGAGATAATCAATTGGGCGTATGAATCCGACATCCAGTAATTTCTCCAGCTCTGCCTTGACTAGCAATGCCACTTGTGGGTGCATTTTCCTTAATTTCTGTTTTACTGGTTTTGCCCCCGGTTTGACTGTTAAATGATGCATTACCAAATCCGGATCTAGTCCAGGCATATCAGCATAAGACCATGCGAAGTTGATTTGTCGTTCCTTAAAGAAGCTTATGAATCTTGCTTTCTCGGCCTCTGTCAATGATTGAGCCAAAAATATGTTATGTGGAACCTTTGCTGTACCAATGTTTGTCTTTATAGTCTCCTCCACCAACATGGATGATTTTTCCTCGTATGATGCTGGGAGAAAGTTGAGCCTTCCATCTTCGGGTGCCTCAGAGAGGTTTTCGCCCTCAGATACGTCCTTTCTTTTTACTTTTTTGGAGTCAGATAGCGCCACAGTGTGGTTTTCGCCATAAGACCCTTGTTTTGTTTTTATTTTCACATTTTTGCGACTAGAAGGCCTGACACCCTCACCAAAGTATGCTATGTTGTTGAGCTCTATGGCATATCCTGCTTTGTGGTCTCTAGGGGGAAGATCATCTCGAATGCCAAGGTAGTCGATAATAGCTTCGTCATTTTGAAATGTATCAAATTGTGCTGGTCCTTCGTGATCCCAGTCAATGAGTTGAGGATGAACAAGGGGAAGGTCATTAGTGTTTTCAGAGTTTGCTGGACGAAGAGTGAAGATGTGGTTATATTCAGGTATGTCAAGGTAATCGTCGAGGTCATCGATGGCACTCTCCTCATCCGTTTCGATCGTGAGCGAATCCAAATTGTCATCACTAGTAGAGCCTTCTAGGACAGGTGTCCTCATCCTATGTGATTTTGACCTAGGACCTTGAAACGAGGCTTGTGCGGGATCCTTATAGGTTGGTTCTTGACCAACTCTGAATTTTTTGTAAAATTCCTCCTCCTCTGTAGGTTCATCTGGCTCTCTGAATGTTTCAGTGAGCTCATAGTCACTGGAGGATTTGTCTGAACCCCATTCCCACTCATTGGAGTCTGGGATTCAGAAAACCAAGCCCCTTGGAGCGTTCCCTTCTTGTAGTTAGCTCAGGTTGTAAGGGTTCCATGACACCTTCTTTACGTAATCCGAGAGGGCTTTTTCCATCATACCTGAATCTTTGCAGAATTTTGAATCCTTTGCCATGGTTCTCACAGGGTATAATAATCTGATCATGTGTGTCCTCTTCAATGTCCTTATAGAGCATTTTATATAAATTTTCTTCTTCTAGTTCACCCCATTTTTGAAAGATGGTAGGATCCGATTTGAGCATCATGATGGAGATTTGCTTGTTAGGATGTGGCCTCCCATATTCCTTGGGAGAGCTCATGACTTGTCGTAAAAACATTGTTTGATTCAAAGTGTATTCTCCCATGCCTTTGTCCTGAAACTTGGCTCTAAGTTCACCTTGTTTGGATGTCGAGGGCTTTAATGACTCAGGATCAATATATGCTAAAGAAGGAGTAGCCTCTCGATTGCTGGGAATGATAGTCTTAGTACGTGATCTCAAGTTATTGCAATATATGAATGGATTTGGATCACCATTGACCGTTACCTCGACTCCATTGTGAGGGAACTTTATGCATTGATGGTATGTTGATGGGACTGCCCTCATTTCATGAATCCATGGACGTCCTAGCAATATGTTATACGTGAGATCTAGATCTAGGACTTGACAAACCACATCCTTTGTGACTGGCCCTATTCTTAGTGGTAATGTGACTGTACCCTTGGACGAGCGCTCTTCATCATCATAAGCCTTAATGGTGATTTGGTTTGTAGAATTCACAGCCTTGTCAGAATATCCCAATTGTCTGATGGTGCTCAATGTAAAAATATTAAGACCTGCTCCTCCATCTATCAGGACTCGCTTTATTCGATGTTTATGTATGAAGGCTTCAATATGTAAAGGTGCATTATGTGGTTGACTTATGGAGGCGTCATCGGCTTCTGTGAATGTGAGGGAGTGTGGAACGGATAAGTATCCCACCATGGCTTGAAACTGGTCCACGTTCAGATCAGTAGGGACAGCAGTATCTCTCAAGGTTTTATCAAGGATAGCTTTATGTGCAGGAGATATACGTAAGAGCTCAAGAATAGATATGAGTGCAGGTGTCTTCCCTAGTTTTTCTACAAGGTCGTACTCAGGCTTGGTTGATGAAAGATTGGTATTCTTAGTAGAGGCACCTGGCAATGTAATCTTACCTCGACGGGTTGTAACATGACATTCAGAGGTAGATTCGGACGAAGATCCCACACCTTTTAGGACAATTTTGGGTCTTTGAGAAGAATTCTCAGGATTTTTACTTTTGATAGTAATGGTAGAAATATGAGTGTCCATTGAGATGTGATTGATAGTAGAATCATAATTGTAAGGTGCTCTAGTGTAATTGGCTTGCTCATCTGTGACTTTGCCTTTTCCTTTGTCATGTTTTGGGAATGGTTCCTTAAACACCTCATGCTCTTGGTTAGATGAATGTCCCTCAATCTCAATATCTCCTCTGTCAATGAGATCTTGTACAATGTTTTTCAGTCGATGGCAATTACTTGTCTTGTGACCCTTGCTCTTATGAAACTCACAATACTCATCATCATTCCACCAGTTTGGTTTGACCTTTGGTTCATATGGAGGAAAGTCTGGGACTGTGATCACTTTGTTTGCTACAAGCTTTTTGAATACTGATTCAAGTGGTTCCCCCAATGGAGTGTACTTCCTTCGTGGTCTAGAAGTTGTTTGAGTGTTCACCTGATTGTTGGTAGAACTTGATCCAGAAAAGACAAACTTTGGTCTCACTGTGTTGGCATCAACAACACCATCATTAACCATGTTCTTGTTCTTGTTCCAAAATTTTGGTTTGTCCTTTCCTTTGAAGTCCTCTTTGTTTTCTTTGAATAGTTTGATAACTCCTTGTTCAATTAAGACTTTTTCTGTTGCTAGGCCCTTTTCAATGACATCCTTGAATGTAGACAAACAAGCTTTTCTGAGATCATAGCCAATAGCTTTATTAACGTTTTGTGTGAACATCTCCACCATTTGTTTCTGCGGGATTTCACAAGAGCATCTGCTAGCTAGGTTTCTCCATCTTTGTAAAAATGTTGCGAAAGATTCTCCTTCTTTTTGTTTCGTATTGCACAAGGTAGTAACTGAGACATCTGTTTCAATGTTGTAAGAGAAATGTTGAATGAATGCCTCTGCCAAGTCGCCCCATGACTTAATACCGGGCGGTAATTGAGAAAACCATTCCATAGCTTGATCTCCTAAGCTCTGTGGGAACAACCTCATTAAGTATGTTTCTTCTGCCGCTATCTCAATGCAAGCTGTGAAGAATTGTCTTATGTGTGCCTTGGGGTCTCCTCTCCCTCTATATTTGTCGAATTTTGGTGTCACAAAATGTGGAGGAAATGGCGGCATTGGAATGCTCTTATCAAAGGGATAAGGGCATATATCTCTCATGGTGTATTTAGGTTTTGATGTACCCATGTCCTCCACCTTCTTTTGTAGATCTCTAATTTGCTGCTCCAAATTATTCTTGGGTGGGGATTGATTTCTTGTAGCATACCCCATGTTTGAAATGCCCATTTGAGGAGGAACTTGTTGCATATATGGATGATACTGATCGTAGACATGTCCATATGGAGGTCTATATTGTTGTGACATATATGGAGCACTTGGCATAACTTCTTGTTGAGGGACCCCATATCTGTTTTGTGTGTATAAACCATATTCAATAGGCCTTTCATTTTCCATTGTGTTGCCCCCAATTTTGACATGAGATCTCCTTGTGTCAAAATTTTGAGGATGTCCTTGAGTATCCACTTGTCTTGATTGATTCATACCTTGAGCATGTGATTGAGCATAAGGCCTCCATGATGGTCCTTGAGTGTAAGTATCATATGTTTGAGCTTGTGTATGTGGGATTGCTGGCTTTTGAAGCAAAACTGATGGTGACTCTGGCATCATATTATTTGGTCCTCTATTTCCTCCACTATTTGGTCTCCTTTGATCCATGTTAGGTTGAGCTTGTTGTGAAGGTCGGCTTTCCATAAGTTGAGATAAGTCAAAATCATGCGGTATTTTAGCTCCACTTTGTGCCATCATGTTTAAAAAGTATTGACGATCTCTCCTCATTATCTCTTCAACCAATCTATTGAATTGAGGATCCATTATAGATTCTTGTATGTCTGCTGATAGTATTGAAGAATTGTCCACGGTGTCATTGTGTGTAGCATTGTTTATAGTATTTGTGTTTTCCACATTTGGATTGTGTCTATAAACATTCATGTCTGGTAATGTAGTGTGTTCGGGATTGTAGAATAGATCATTGTCATACTCATAAGAACTCATGTTTACGGATTCTTGAGCTTCTTTAGCTATTCTCCTAGATTTTTGAAGGCGGGTTTCAACCATGAACTAGGTGTTAGACCAAGATGTGAGAAACTAGATGAAGAATGAAAAAGTATGGAAGACCAAGAGTTGTATGGAGTGTAAATGAATCTTGGGGTGTACTTGCAATGTCCAAAGTGTAAGACCAAGTATGTAAGTAGTAGAGTAGGTGTGACTTCCAAAGAGAGGATAGTTTCTCTTGATGAGGTAAGCTGACCTTGACTCTAAGTAAGACCAAATGAGACCCAAAGGTAAGAAACCTTGATGAGGGACCACTTAGCAATGTGTAGTTGTATGTAGTGTGTTGACAAAGTATGATGAGGACAAGCAAGTGACCTTTTTGACTCAAGTTTAGACAATTGTGGATGTAAAATGAGATGTGAAGCAATGATGGACTGTATGAGACCTTAGAACAGGCTGAATGCTAGATGAAACCTGAAGAGACAACCTAGGAAGCTCAAGTATGCCGAAACTGATTTTCTTTGTTTGCTTGACTATTAAAGTTTTCAAATCCTGACACAGACGCCTCTGTATACTTCACAGACGCGTTTCCCAGACACAGACGCTTCTCTATTTGACACAGACACTAGTAAAAACACAGACGCTATTCTGCCCCTCACAGACGCACTTATATGATGCAGACGCAGTTCAAACAGACACAGACGCGTTTATGTAACCTTAGTGCAATTTTTCCAATGTGTGAAATTGTTTTGTTGTGACCAAATCCGACTGTTTGACTGTTTTTCGTGACAAGAGGACACAATGTTGATGACCCAATGTTTGCAAACTGTTCAGACTCCAAAAGTGTGTTGTTTGATGTAAAAAGTTTTGCATACACTTGAAGACACAAAAGACACAATGTTTTGCTGTTTTGTCTTGAATGTTTGAGTGTTTAGCATAAGACAAGCACAAATCTTAGGGCTGGCCAAGACAATAGTTGTTGATCCCACATAGGGTTTTACCCCCGAGGCTACGCTATTCAGAGCGGATACTTAGATGCTTGACCTCACTGGCTCCACCCTCGGCACTCACTTCTCGGGTCAGCCAAGCATTAGTCCCCATGAAAACTCCCCATGGCGAACTTTGTATCTCTACTAAGAACCGTATGTGTGTGGGCCGCTACCAGAGGTCCGACCTCCTGCCTCAACAACTAGAAGGATTTGGGCATCTAAAACAAAGAGGTGCTAGTAAGGGCATCCGCTCGTGTGGCCATACATGCGGCACTTTCAGCTTTGTAAATACAGAAGGCTCCCAGCCGGTAGGGGTTACGCCCTACAAATGATCAAATAAATTTGATCAAACGGGTTTATGGGGAGACATAGTGTCGGTATGAACTAATCAGCACACGTTATTCATAGTTTTCACCATGAATATATTTGATTATAGTGGTTTGGATGAGGTGGGTTTTCCTCGCTACCACTTGGGTCGTTCTCTTCTCACTAGTAGTCCTAATGACCACACGGGAAGACAGGCCCTCTAAAGATCAAACAAAAAGACCCTATTGCTCAAGACACAAAAGACAATGATTCAATTTTAGTGCACCAATGGAAGTGTTTGCTAATCTATGAAAACAAGGCACACAACAAAATTACAAAACCCTAGCCAAGGCCCTGCAACAAAATTGTTAGTAGTTTGGGTTGTTTCAAATGATAACCCCTTCCTGCAAGCACACAAGTTAGGTAAATTTTAGAAAACCCAAAAAGACTTTGTGAAAAGGGGCCTTCAACAAAAATGTATTTGCCTCCAAAGCAAGCTGCACAAACCAGGTTAGCTAGATCTGCAAGAGTTAGCCGAAAACAAACTAGATCTGAAACCCTAAGTACAAAATCTGAAAACCCGAATCAAAGAAAATTGACAAACTTGCAAAACATAAAACACAGACGCTGCTATACCAGACACAGACGCGTCTGTATGACACAGACACAGTTCTGTGATGCACAGACGCGCTCAGAGATCACAGACGCTGCTAAATGACGCAGACGCGATTTTATGCAGCACAGACGCGGTCCGGAACCACAGACGCACCTTTCGAAAACCTACAAAATAAAACTGACAAAAACACAGACGCGATTCCCGCTATCACAGACGCTTCTGAAACACAAAAACGCGATCCGAACACTTGTAGACGTGGAAAAACCTAAAATATCATCGAAATTGTCCGATCTGCAACTTCAAAAATGCGAAATCTGCAACAAAAATGTTAAATGCAAAGGGACAAGAGTCCCACCGGGCGTGCCAAAATGTATATGGTGAAAATGGATAACAATAATAACAATATTGAAAGGCTAAATGAATTCAACCACTAAACCCTAGCCTAACAAGGAACAAAGATCCACCATAACATATGAAGATAACCTAAGACAATGCAAAATAACTCAAAATCACAAAGATTATACCATCACATGTCCAATAGGGTTTTGATCTCCATTCTTCCTATCTCCATTGATCTTGCTTGATATATTTGCTCTCAGATTTTTATATGCACAAGAGCTCAACAAAGAACGGAATGTGGTTGCAAGTAGGATCGTAGTGTAGCCAAGTACTCCAAAATCAGTCATTAGCCTATGTCATTAGCATGTGTCATTAGGGTTTGACAATGAAGAAAGCATCTCCTTAAATAGAAGACACAATATGAAATGGAGGGTTAAGATTGAGAGGTGTAAAAAGAGAGGTCGGCTAGGATTAGAGGGTAGGTATAAGAAATACCAAAATAATGAAAGAGGTAGGTAGTGTATGAATTAAGAGATGAATGACATGTGTCGTGTAGAAAAAGCTAATGAATTAATTAAATAAATAAAGATTTATTTAATTAATAGAAGAAGTAGGATAATTAAATAAATAAAATATTTATTTAATTTAGGAAAGGGATAATTTAAATAAATAAATGTATTTATTTAAATGAGAAATAAGGCTAGAAGAGGATAAATGAATTAATTAAATAAATAAAGATTTATTTAATTAATAGAAGAATTAGGCTTAGATAATTAAATAAATAAAATATTTATTTAATTAGACATGACAATTTTGGGTGTCTACAACATGCTTTACATGTTTTAAATCAAGTAAATCCTTAAACCGGTTAGATACTGATTCGCCCCCCCTCCCCCCTCTCAGCATCTTTGGGAATCCTAATAGAGATTAGGGACAAAGTATGTTTTGAGGAATGATTTCTATAGAGAGAAAGTGATTCCACACTACAGGAAGAAGATGTATCAAATGGGGAAGAATTACATTTTGAACATTGAGAAGGAACCTTTTGATTTAGTAACATTTGAACATTACTTTGTGAAAATTTACTATGCCCTCTGCCAAGTGTTGGGAGAAAATTGTAGAAGATCACAGATGCTAGTAGATTATATGATAATGGCACTGAAGATTCAAGATCCTTAGTCCAATGATTTGTATGACTTTGCTACATATATTCTGGACAAGATACATGAAGGATTGATAAAAGAAAAAGATAAAAAATGTCCAATTAGACTTTAAATACTATTCTTTACTATGTCATTTAATTATTTTTTAAAATAGGATAGACTAGGATGAATCTCCGAAGGTGACCAAGTTTGATCCATAGATAGGTAGCAGATGGCTAGTCCAAAGGTGGACTTAGGTATAGGATAAGGGGTCCTGGTATTCAAATTAAAGAGCATTCTTTGACCATTTTGTTGTTAAGGTTCTAGGTATGTGTGGGGTTCAACTTCCAAGACTCCCAAGAGATAGTATAAAGGTCCTAAGGGTGAGGGATGCCAAGCCCAAAATTGTTGAATTTCCAGAGGTTTCATTTTCTCACAACTTTGGTGATTTATTCTGCTATTTTGACTACACAATAATCAGGGTGTATGGGTACCCTTAGCCACCCCATTTATTGCCACTCACTATCTCTCCAAGGCTTTCATTGAATTTATGTGGCAACTTATGTGGATGGAGAATAATTTGTTGGAAATTGACACTCAATCGGTGATCTTCAATGCTTGATTTATGGTCTAGGGTTGTCATTGATGGCAACTATTCTTGGAGACTCGATCCGATAGTTGTGATTCATCTTATCCAGAAGCTAGAGTTAACCAGTAAAACAAGGTATCTTGATGATGTTTTGGTCCAAAATGATTTTCAATGATTGCGGTAATTTTGGAGGTTGATTTCATGTTCTTGATGAATGGTGAGATCCTTAGGAAGTGTGTGAATATACTCTTTTGGTTCGTTGCTATGTTTTGTTTGAGATTGAAGCCGACTTAGAGCTACACGTTACAGTTTTTCAAGCCAACTTCAAGGAAATTACTTTTGTGCTAAGACCGGATATATAAGATCAAATTGACGATTGGTTTTGCTGAAAATATAATATGGTGATCCATTTTGGTGTGATTGAGTGCAGTTTCACATGCACAGTTTGCTTTTAGACAATCCAGTAGCTGATAGAGACAGAGACAGAGTATTCAAAAGAGCAAAGACAGTCAGAGATTCAATGCTTAATCAGAACTTATTCTTGCATTGTCATATACTTCTTGAGAGTTCATTTCATTGTATTTCCTTATTGTAATCAAATTGTAAGTTAGTGAGACTTCCCTAAAGGTTGTAGCCTTCTGGGCAATTGTAATTGAGCAGTGAGCTCTAGGCAGTGTGAACTTGAATGCAAGTGCATTCCCCATCTATGAAAAAATTATATACTCTTGGCTATAGTATATGAATATTATGGGTTCCAACCCCATCGTGGTTTTTCCCTTTTCGGGTTTCCACGTAAAAATTCTGGTGTTGTGGATTTGTGGATTATTTGTTGCATGTTTATATTCTTTTCTATTATGCATTGCTAACCAGTGGATAAATAATAAGTTTATGGATTTGATTTCTCGTCGATCACTAATTCAGCCCCCCCCCTTCAATGATCCCTGATTCTAACAATTGGTATCAGATCCTAGTTCCTCTAAGGAACCTTAACCACTTGAGGAAGATCTGGGAGATTGATTCAATAAATTCCAATTTTCAGAGACAACTCAATGTGGCACTTGAGGATCTTCATGCAACTAGAAATGAGATTTGTACCTTGAAGAATAACCTGAATGCTTCTAATGAATTTATTAGTGAGCTAAAGGATCAAGCAAGTATCTATAGAGAGAAGAGGAAGGAATTAATAGACAAGTTAAAGGAGAAAGAAGATCAAATCATGGAATTCCAAGACAAAGCCGATGAAGTTAACAAGATTGAGAGAGAGAATGATGCTTTGAAGAATGCTATGTAATCCATTGTGATGAGGCTGACTAAGGAGATTGAGGACCAGAAGAAGAATGAAAAGAATTTGGCACAATCATTGAAGGAAAGAGCCGATGAATGCTTCAGGCTTACCTATGAGAATGATCAGTTGAAGCTTGAGCTGACACAATCAAGGAATAATGGTCAAGAACTTGAAAGATAGATTGCTACCTTGAACGATGAACTTGCTACTGCCAATGAATACAAAGCCAAATTCAAAGCTAGTTCAACAAGGCTTGATGGGATGCTAGAAAGTAAGAGACATGGAAAGTATATGCGAGGCCTAGGATTTGAAAAAGGTGAATCCTCTAGATCTAGACAAGGTAATGCAAAACCCGATCAGAAGAAAAGCAAGAATCCTTTGGTAAGACAACCTAATGCTCATAAATTAAATGGTAGATGTTATACTTGCAACAAGTTTGGTCATATGGTGAGTCAGTGTAGAAGTAGGATGAATAATGGAATGATGAACAATAACAATATGATGAACAACGTGAATAATGTTCCTACCTTTACCGGTCAGTGTTTCATATGCAATAACTTTGGACACAAGTCAAATATATGTATATTTGTAATGAATAACCTTTTAGAACAAGAGATGATATGCTTGTGGACTATTTGGAAATATCTCTAATTAGTGCAAGACAAGACCAAATTAGATGAACTTTAGACCTATGCAGAATAATGTTGTTTGCAGAGCATGCAACAAAACCAGTCATATTGCAAAATTCTGCAGAAGAAAAAATAGTGTTTTGGTTGATAAGAACAAATCAAATGAATAGGGAAAGGCAAAAGTAGATGAGATCAGAGATCAACATAAGAATATGTGGGCAAAGTGATAGTTCTGATACTTAATATAAGTACATATCCAATAGCCAACAAGATGAGAGGGTGGGTGGGGGGGGTGAATCATACAAACTTAATCATCCATAAGAATATTAGATTCAACCTCGGTAACATATATATCAGCAATATAACCAAAACTGTTAAACATGCAAACTCAAAAGCATATGAACAATATAAACCTCATAACACCAGATTTAATGTGGAAACCCAAATAGGGAAAAACCACTGTGGGATTTCGGACCCACTAAGAAATATATTGTTCTAGAGTAGGGTCAGTTAAAAGAAAATCCTGTTAAAGATTACAAACACATTGCTAGATGTGACCCGGTTAAGGGATTTCCCTCAGATCTATTAGGATCTTCACTTTGTTAGAAGTGACCTTGTTAAAGGATTTCAAACACTCAATCAGAATGTCACCTTACTAGAGGATTTACATATAAGACTATTAAGTCCACTCGGTTAAGAGATTTTCTATCACTTTCACAAAATAACAGTAATAAAATCTATCTGCAACTTCACATCTAAAATACTAAAGCAGATTCTTATTTGTTCAATACAATCTAGACATAGAACTAATCTTGTCTATCTGCTGGGCTTCTATACTCTATTATTCTAATACGTCTTCAAGCTTCTATGCTCGGTAATCACTATGTAGCATCCCTGTGCATACACTTGCCCGCATTCATTGTTTATCAATAGTTTCCTATTTATAAACAATTAGATAACCGCTTAATCTCCTTGATCACATTGCCCATGATCAATCATAGCCATCAAATCTTCAATCTTGTCCAGGTTCAATGCATCTTTCGATCTGAAAACATTTTACCCCACCTTGGAACTTGCATACTAGTCTTGGAACTTGTGCCAGGGTATTGCGGTTCAATCTAAGCTGTAGATCTTCATGCCGACTTTTCATTGCCTTAGATTCATTAACAAACTTCTTCCATGGCTTACCAATCATTTAATTCGCTCTAGCTCATCAACTTCCTTCATTAAATACCGCATGTAAACATTTAATGCATTATGTTATAGCTTGGTTACAACTCGGTAGCAACTTGGTGAATACTAAACTTCACTCGGTAGACATTCTGCCTTCATTGACCGATAGCGATAACCTTAGGGTTTACCAACTAGGTTCCTTAGGGTTTACCGACTAGGCTATTTGGTTGATAACATATTATAGTATTAACCTTTACAATTTACAACATATGTATGATGTTAAAACAATCTAAAACATCATGATCTCATCATTGTCTGACTCGGTAGTAGTTGCCCATTGAATACCTTATTCATCCCCTTATTCATCATATTCTTTCCTGTGTCTTTTACCGACATCTTTATAATCTTCATATCATACTTCTCAAGATATGGCAACATCATACTAAATTAGAAAATCAATTTCTTGACATCAATGACAAAATAATAATATCAAGACAGTAAAACATCTTTAATCAGTTATGTCCATAATCATCAACAACCTTCTCAATATCCTTATAAAATGCCAACAATCTTTCATTGTCTGTTATAATGCAATATTGCCAACACAAAGAAGTGTGAATCTAAGGCAAATAATGGATCTATACGTGGATTTGGTGCAGAACCTTCATCCGGTAACTAGGGCTTTTGGCCTTAGGTGGAGGCAAACTAATGAAAATGTTATAGTACCCCTTGATGAGATCTGTAGTCAATGGATTATGGATGGTAGGAATTGAGTTTTAGTTGATATCCGGGATTTAGATGGCTGATTCAGGCATCCAGTAGTCGAACATGACATCCGGTTGGATATCTAAGGTGCATTTATTTCAAAGTGAAATTAGGGTTTGCAAAGTTAAAAATGACAAATACAAGAATCATTCTTCACTTTGCGAGTAATGTTTTTGAGCTGAAGAACAAGGTGATCAAGGTTTTTCAAGTTATTAGGAGAGCAAAAGCGATCCGATGAGCGATCTAGGGCATCCGTTAGTCGATTGAGGTATTTTTCGATGAGCATTTTTTGAGCCTGATTTTTTGAGAATTTGAAATGGAATCTGTATCTTCCATGGCTACCCCTTTGGTTGTTGAAGTGAAGGATAGAACCCATCCTATGTTCAAGAATTAACCCTACATATCCATGGAAGTCGACCCAGCTGGAGCTTTCTCTTTCATTCTGCATGGATTTTTGTACATTGATGATGTTTGAGCCTACATTCACTGTGAGGTTGAGGAAACCGGATCTGAGGATATTTTGGATCTTTATATTGACAACATCATGGATGAGAATGGTGACCCTAAGACAAAATTTGCGTAGTTGCAAAGAAAGGGTTTCACTCAATTTGTAAACTTTTTTCGATATTTGATGAGAATGAATGGGTGAGGTATGTATTGAGCAGGATCCATGCTAAATTTATATGGCTTGACCAACCATAGAAGATCACTGCTAATGTGATTAAGGCAGTAAACTATTTGAATCAAACTAGTGAAAAGGCAGGGTTACGCAAGGGCACAAACCCTATAGTGAACAAATTAACTAGTGTAGAATTTGATGGGCGTTCAATGAAAATCAACACAATCAAGGAGGATGATGTCAAATTTGCTGCAATGGTCATTGGTTACAAAGTATATTAGTCTAGCCGATTGAATTCTGTATCTAACACTTCTATCGATTCAGCCTATCAAATGGTCAAAGAAGATGCTCATTATGACATGTGCAGTGTTTTATTGGAGGAGTTGATGATAAATTTTAAAAAAATAAGCAGGATAAAAAGCATGCCTTCAAATTTGGTTTTTTGGTTATCTATTTGGTGTTGTATTTCATGAATCAAATCCCTGGAACTGGTAGAGTACAATGGGATTTTGACAGACCAGTGGCTCAACAGATAAAGCAAGGGCTTGACAAACTTGGCAACAAGGATAATCAAAATGCTGCTTTGTGGGCTTTCTTCAAAACCTTTCAAGACAAGATGAAACAAAGAGTGAAAATCCCCAAAGAAATTGTAAAGAAATATGAGGGGACAATCTGCTTTATGGTAAACAAAGATGAATGTCTTATGGAAGTGGTTCAACCCAAGACGGTATGAATATTGCCTATGGGATATGAAGTAGATGAACTCACTTTGGATGCCTACGCACACCATTTATTAAAAGCTCCGGTAGACACCAAAGAAGAAAGGTTCAGAATCCACAAGGAGAAATCAATGGAGTTACACACTAAGTTCATCGAACCAACAAGAAAGAGAAAAGTTGTAAAGATTGTGGAGGACATTCTTGTTGAAGAAGGAAATCCTCAGGAGAGAGTTAGGGCTGCTAGAGTTGTGAGGGATGCAGTTGAGAAAGTGAAGAAACAAAAGATTGCACCTACTCCAATTAAGGTAAAGGTGACAAGACCTTCTCTCGCTTTGGTGAAGACACCTCTTGTAGTAGCAGAACCTTCCAGTTCATCTGCAAAGGGTAAAGGTGTTTTGAGGAAGAAGCAGAAACCCTAAAGGGAATATGTAGTTGTTTCTCTGGTGCAATCTAAGACTAAATTAGATATAAACATTAGCAAGGCACTGAAGGAAGGAGAGTTTTCTAGAGTGATCCAGAAACCCCGATTTGGTAGTTAAAAGAAAGGGAAGAAGGAGAAGAAGGCAAGGTTTGATCTTGTATCGGCAAGCATGCCCAAGTGAGGAAAGAAGACAAAATCAAACTTGGATGAAGCTATAGAATCCAGTAAGATGGAGACTTCTAAAATAGAGTATCATATTGTTTGTTCCTCCTTTTTCTATTCAAGAATTAATTGATGAAATTATTAAAGATGGAAACTTGAAGAACATCTCTAAATATTATGAGAATATAGATGATAAGGATCAAAGGAAGATTGAAGAGGCTGTAATTTTGTACATGGATGTATTTAATAAAGCATTGATTGAATTATAAAAATATCTTCCCAAATATTTGTACAGTTTAATTGATGCTAGGAGAAAATCTACTAGCCAAATGGACAGAGAAATAAAGGAGAGTGAGCTAGTCAATCAATGCACCAGTATCACTATAGATAAAATTGACAGATTGATTTCATTGGCTATAAAAAGGAATTCGGGAGCAAGCATAGAGTAAACAGTTTGATGGTTGGACAAGTTGGAGAAATAAGGAGAGAAACCAGTGCAATTTGGAAGAAGTTTCTTACTGAGAATTTACTTGTAGAAACTGTCTCACAAGATGAAGACACCCAGTTAGAAAATCCTCCAGTTAATGATGTAAATAAGGAAGAGGATACTCAAGATGTTGTAGAGAAACAAATTTTGGATTCTGTTGAGGTTGAGCCTTCTAAAGAAAATGATAAATCAACAGAGGTAGATGATGGTGCACCAAGTGATGACATTGCTACACAAGAGACACCTAAAGAAGGCAAATCTGAACAGGTCAAAGCCGAGAAAAAGGTAGAGGAAAAACAGGAAGAACTGGATAAAAGAAAGAGTAAGGCAACAAAGACTTTGATCCTTGTGGCAATTGACACAACTAAAATTCAAAGCCAAGGGAGTTTTCCATAGTTCAATATCAATTTTGATAAACCATTTCGATGCTCTGCAAAAAGGATTAGAAAATCTATTTGATGGCAACACACACAAGAGAACAAGAAACAAACATTAGTGTTAGCAAAAAAAAATAATCCTAAACATGCATATCAAGAGAGATATTAAGCATGAAATAGAAAGCATACAAACATAGAATAGATAAACTATACTCCTCCAAATGCTAATCAAGATGCTCATAGTTGCTCCTCCCTTATTCCTCTCCTCTTCAAGTTCCACATGAGTGTAGCTCTTAGCTTTTAGCACTAGCCATGGATGCCATATGGAGATTCAAGATGGTTGAAAATGATAAACAAATGCTATGCAAGTGTAGATAGTGATGCTATAAAAAAGCTCTATGCTAATACCAGTATAACAACAATACTCTAATGCTTCCTTCTTTTCTTGAGGAGAAGGGTTCTATTTATAGAAGAAACGAGGAAATGAAGGGTTAAGATTGAGCAATCTTAATAAGGGTTAGGATTGAAAGATATTTAATCCATGTGAGACTTTCAACCCAATCCCATGTTGACAAGTGTCACCATGACGAGGCTTGAGAGGAGAGATAAGGAGCATTGAATGCTTGAGGGGACATGATGATTACCCTAGGGGGTTGGGTTAGGGTTAGGTTAATTAATATTCCTTTTATCCAAGGGATAAATGAAAGTGTAAGGGTTAAATGGTTACCTTAGTCAAAGAAATAAATGATTTGAAGAGACCCATGAGTCAAAAGGATGGTTAAGTTAGAGGAAAGTCTCTAACCAAAGGTAAAAGGTGAGTTAACCATAAATGGTTATGCAAGAGTCTTTAATGGTTTGGAAGACTTTAGAGGTTAACCATTTGAAGACTTAAAGCCTTAATTGCCTTTCAAAGACTTTGAGGGCTTTGAAAAGTGACTCCAAGTTGTTTAGGAATGTGACAATATTTAGGGGGTGAATTAGGTTAATTAGAAGGAGTTAGAAGAATCTAGAAGGGATTTAGGCATGCAAGTTGGTTTTGTAGGAGAATGCAAGTGGAAGGAATTTTGAGATTTTCAATTAAAATAAAATCATTTATTTCAATTAAATGGTGTAATTTGCATTTAGATAAATATTCAAATAAATATTAATTTATTTAAATGAGAAAAAGGAAGATAAAGCATTAAATGCTTGAAGACTTTGAGGGAAACCATTAAAGGCTTAAGAAGACTCTAGAAAGAAGCCATTAAGTTTGAAGACTTTAAGGGAAACTATTAAAGGCTTAAGAAGACTTTAGAAGGAAGCCATTAAATTTGAAGACTTTAAAGGAAGCCATTAAAGGCTTGAGAAGACTTTAGAAGGAAGCCATTAAGTTTGTAGACTTTAAGGGAAGCCATTAAAGGTTTCAAGTGGGTGAGGATAAATAGGATTTTAAATAAATAATTTATTTATTTAAAATAGTTGTGCAACTTGCATTTGTAGGAAAATGCAAGTGGGTGGAGGATAAAGGTGATTTAAATAAATGTTAATTTATTTAAATGTGAGAGATGGGATTTTGGGGGATTTAAATAAATATTAATTTATTTAAATGTGAGAGAAGATTTAATTAAACAAATATGATTTATTTATTTAATTAATGGTCTAAATTTGGTTAAGTGAATTAAATCAAATAAATTGAATAATTTATTTAATTAATAGTAGAAGAGGGTTAAGATGAATTAATTAAATATTAATTTAATTAATTATTGATTGATGGTTAAATAATCAAATAAATACTAAATATTCATTTAATTAAGTGGACATATTTATGTGTCTACACATTCAATTAGATGTCTCTGACAGAGAGGATGATTGCTACTGCTACTCTCCAAGCACAAGCCAGTCAGGAGTTAGCACAATTAGAATTTGAAGAGAAGAGACTCATTGTAAAATCAGTTAAAGTTTTGGAACAGGTGGTACCAGAACTACAACTTGATGCAAACACCAGTTCATTCAGTAAGCTTCAAAACTTAATAGATCATATATCCACCCAGTTTGATTCTTTGACCAAGGCATCAACCTAACAAGCTAGGGAGAAATTTAAAGATGCTAAAGTTCAAACATTTTTGTAAATAATTAGTAATGATAAGGCGTAGATAGATAAGGAGTTAAAACTAATTAATGAGGCCTTAGCGAAAGGTGGCAAAATTTATGTCATCAAAATTTTACCAATTTTACTATTGAGATAGACAAGCAGATAGATGATTATAGAGGATAGTCAGCTCAAATTTCTCAGGCTTATGATCCTACAACTAACTTAACCAACAATATTAAAGGACAAATTTTGAATATCATGGAGAAGATTAGGAATTTTGAGAAGGAGAAGGAGAGGACAATTAGGCAAAAAGGTGAACTCTGAAACCTAATTGGTCCCTGGTTGGACACCTTAATGTATCATAAGATAGACTGCATTCAAAAGATGTCTTAGAAGACTCCCACTGAGATTGCGGCTATATAATTTCATGCTTATGTTTTGAATGGTTTTGTTTCAATTTTGGAGAAGTTGCAGGTAGGATGGAACACATATCTTAGGTTCCTTAAGATGGTATATATAGATGTCCTAAAACATGTAAAGATTTGATCATCCAGTGAATGTGTATATATGTACAGACAATTTTGATGCACACCCTATCTTTGGCATTGCTGTCAAAGGGGGAGAGATGAGGTGAAATATGTACAGGCTGATTGTATGTATGGAGTGTAGAGTCTGGTGTAATTCAGATTTTTGGATTGTTGATCTAAGGGGGAGCCTTCATTTTTCACAAGTGTTTCCATCAATGGAAAAGGGGGAGATTGTTGAAAATTGACACTCACACCATGATCTTAGATGCTTGATTTATGGTCTAGGGTTGTCATTGATGGCAACTCTTCTTGGAGACTCGATCTGGCAGTCATGATTCATCATATCCAAAAGCTGGAGTTAACCAGTAAAATAGGCTATCTTGGTGATGTTTTGGTTCAGAATGATTTCTGATGATTGCGGTAATTTTGGTGGTTGATTTCATGTTCTTGATGAATGGTAAGATCCTTTTGAAGCATGCGAATACACTCTTTTGGTTCCATGCTATGTTTTGTACGAGATTGAAGCCAACTTGGAGCTACACGTTACATTTCTTGAAGCTTTCTTGAAGGAAATTACTTTTGTGCTAAGACTAGATATATAAGATCGAATTGGCGATTGGTTTTGGTGGAAATATAATCATGGTGATCCATTTTGGTGTGATTGAGTGCAGTTTCACGTGCGCATTTTGCTTTCAGACAATCTGGTAGTTGATAGAGACAAAGACAAAGTATTCAGAAGAGAGAAGACAGTCAAAGATTCAATGCTTAACCGAAACTCATTCTTGCATTGTTGGATGCTTCTTGAGAGTTCATTTCATTGTATTTCCTTAATGTAATCAAATTGTAATTCAGTGAGACTTTCCTGAAGGTTGTAGCCTTCCAAGCAATTGTAATTGAGCAGTGAGCCTGAATGCAAGTGCATTCCCCATCTATGCAATATATATGTACTTTTGGCCATAGTATATGAATATTGTGGGTTCTATCCCCACTGTAGTTTTTCCCTTTTCGGGTTTCCATGTAAAAATTCCAATGTTGTGGATTATTTCTTGCATGTTTATGTTATTTTCTATTATGCATTACTAACTGGTGGATAAAGAATAAGTTTGTGGATTTTATTTCTGGTAGATCACTAATTGACCCCTCCTCTTCGTGATCCCTGATTCTAATACAAATTGATTTAGACTAAGAGGAAAGGAACACACCTCCCTTGGGTCACTAGGTATGGAGATTTTGTTGTGGGGAGTGAAAGATTAGAAAAGGTGCAAGAATTCATGGTGAGCACCTCTCACCTCCAAGTAGGAAAAGATTAGGATTTTAATCTAGAAGGATATATTAGTGAGCTGAGGACATAAAAAATAAGGGTGAAGAGCTTCTCCCACCAACATGATGAATATGAAGATCTAATAAGAAACTATGACCCTAGTGAATTTGTCTAGAGGAGGAAGAAATGGGAATATATTAAGAAATTGGAGAGGGAGAAAAGAGAAAGGGACCCTAGCTTTCAAAGATTTTGTTCGAATATTAAAAACGATTTTGCAATAATGCTTAATAAAATGAGAATTTTTTCTCGGCAATTGTCACCAATGAATTGCAAAAGGTTGAAGCAGAAAAACTAGCCGAAAGAGTTGAATAAATATATGTAGATGACTTCCCAACCATCTACAAAATAAAGGGAAAATAAATTTTAGTAGAGGGAACTTCCCAAGTCACCCCTTCACAGCAAGCTCCACAAGTAGGCCAACCAACAACAGGGGTAGTTAGAAAAATTGAGAAAGGGAAGGCAACAATTTCACATTTTGTTGAGGTTATAGATGGTGAAGTGGATGCAAATGTTCCACCACCATCCCCTCCAAGAGAAAAATTTAGAGATGATGACTCAACAAATATTCCAAATGATGAAGATAGGGTAATTATTCCATCCCAGAAGAGCAGGCTCAAGATGAAAGTATAATTGATGCCTACGAATTTTTGTCAGATGACAATTTTATTAGTTCACTCTGGAGTTCAAGGATTTCTGACTAAAGAAAAAATTAAAAAATATGTTAGATGAGGAAATTGCAAGTTTTGATAAGGACAATATTTATTGCACTCCTTAGGAGGCAAGAGAAATGATTAGAAACAACAACATGATGTTAGTCCCTAGGTGGGACTTAGAGAAATTTTTTGTATTATATCAAGTGATGAGGTAGAGAGACCAAAGTTATATGCTCAAGAATTTCAGAAACAAGGATCAAGATTCAATCCAATCATTAAGGTGTTTGCACTCTGGGTGAAGGCCCCCAATATAGATAAACCCATTGTATTGCATGGGATAGAACAAAAAATAAGAGATGCCATTGTTAGAACCCTTGTTGACACCACAACTATTGAGGTTGCCACATTGGCATTTTACACGTCACATTTTGCAAAGATGGCTGCTAAGGAGGAAGAGATGAAGCATGATGACCTTAAAAGAAAACATATTTCTCTCCATGCTAGACACAATGAATTATATATTGAAAATATTAGGTTGAAGAAAGAATTGGTAGAAAGAGATTCCACCTCCACGACATGACCAAGACTTGATGATTTGTAGAAGATGAAAGAAGAAGTTCACAAGATATAGGAGGATGCAAAAAACATGTACTTAGAGACCAGGAGGTCAACAATTTTGCAAATCACCAATAAAATCATGAATAAATTTAATGAGGTGCATGCCTCATACTCTTTTATATTCCAAGTGCGCACCTGATTGGGTGATATTCTTTCATTCTTCCAGTCACTAAGAACCACGTGGTTCCCAGATGCCACCATATTGAAATAAATTCTTTTGGCAGTAAAAAATGTACCTTCTGCACCCAAAGTTATGGGGATGACATGGAAGAATTATAATACATTGATAAAAGAACTCCCCCATGTGGAAGATGAAGACAAATTGCTAAGGGCAAAGATGACATCTTTTAGGGCTCTGTAGAAGTGGGATACCCCCAAAATTTTGATAGAGGATAACCAGATCAAGGATTTGGACAAATGGAGGGCAGAAATTGAAGAGTCAATAAATTTAGTTTTGAATTCATTAGTAAAAGGAGACAATAATTAAAAAATATATTTATCATTTGATTATTGACAAAATTTTGGAGATTGATTATTTGTACCATACATTCATTGTAGAGGCTGCAACTATACCTACGAATAAAACAAAATAAGCTATGAGTAGGTTGAAAGGTTGAAAGATTTTGATTGGCCTACTGTAGAGTAGACAGATAGCTAACATAAGCAATACTGTTTGCTTGAGGAGGAGCAACCAAAAAAGAGGAATGGTCTAAATCTTTGTCATTTTTGTGTCTACCTCATTCTTTTTACGAGTTTCTATTTTTGCAGGTGTCTTAATGAGTACACAATTAGCGCATGCTTGACCTAGTCCCATGCCGCCTCCAGTACCAAATTTCAAATTTTAGCAATGACAAGAGAAGAATGAAGACATGCCAACCCACTCCTATCAAGCTTGTTGCACCATCTCCAAGAATTAGTTATTGCAACCACATTCTAGCCCCTCTTCTTGGGGGGATTTTTTGAATGTACCTATGAAATATGCCTTTTAGCATATTCTATTGTAGTTGGAAATCATTTTTTGACAAGTGTCTTACTCAGCCTGAAGCTTGTTTTTCTCCCTTGTCTTATAAAGTGAAATCAAGGCCATAAGAAAGGATTCTGAAATTTTTGAAGTAGAATGGACTAGGAGTTGAAATCAATAGAGAAAGGCATTTCTCTGCAAATCTATTGTGAACTACTTTTGTGATGTATCTTATTTTTTGAAAATCAATAGAAGAAATTAGTTTCAGGTTGCTCCTATTATTTGTGTATGTGTTATATGCGTATGATGAAAAATGCGTGCAAAATACAAAAGGATTAAAAGCTAGCTAATTAACCAAAAATACACGAAACATCATACCTCAAGATTAGAATGATAACATCAAAACAAAACAAAAATAACAATGCAACACTAACCATAACGCCTGCTTCTATTTGATTATTCCTTGATTTTATGTGTGCTTGATGACATCATTGGATGCTTGATATTGCTCCATGATTATTTCAAATTATAATGGATGATGATAAAATGGGAGTGAGTAATGATTTTGCAGAGTAACAATATTGTTTGATGAAGGTGGATGAAATGCCTAGGAAAAGAGGGGTGTTAAATAGGATATGAGAGGAGGAATAAGGGGTGAGAGAGTGCAACACTTTCCCTCAAGGAAGACAAGTGGCACTCCAAAGGGAGCCATGTGGAAGAAGGTCCACACTTGTCTTGGCTCAAGGGGAAGAGAAAAGTGTCCCAAAGGAGGGACACATGTCTTGGGAAAAGATGACTGATAGTTCTGATACTAAATGTAAGTACAGATCCAATAGCCAATAAGATGAGAGGGGGGGGGGTGAATCATACAAACTTAATCTTCCATAAAAACATCAGATTCAACCTCGGTAACATATACTTCAATAATATAACCAAAACTGTTAAACATGCAAACTCAAAAGCATATAAACATCATAAACCTAATAACACCAGATTTAACGTGGAAACCCAAATAGGGAAAAACCACAATGGGATTTTGGACCCACTAAGAAATATACTCTTCTAGAGTATGCTCGGTTAAAAGAAAATCCTATTAAAGATTACAAACACATTGCTAGGTGTGACCTGGTTAAGGGATTTCCCTCAGATCTGTTAGGATCTTCATCTTGTTAGAAGTAACCTTGTTAAAGGATTTCAAACACTCAATCAGAATGTCACGTTGCTAGAGGGTTTTACAAATAAGACTGTTAAGTCCACTCGGTTAAGAGATTTTTTGTTACTTTCACAAAATAACAGTAATAAAAATCTATCTGCAACTTCACATCTAAAATGCTAAAGCAGATTCATATTTGTTCAATACAATCTAGACATAGAACTAATCTTGTCCATCTGCTAGGCTTCTATACTCTGTTATTCAAATAGGTCTTCAAGCTTCTGTGCTCAGTAATCACTATGTAGCATCCCTGTGCATACACTTGCCTGCATACATTGTTTATCAACAGTTTCCTATTTATAAACAATTAAGTAACCGCTTAATCTCCTTGATCACATTTCCCATGATCAATCATAGGCATCAGATCTTCAATCTTGTCTACGTTCAATGCATCTTTCGATCTGAAAATGTTTTACCTTGCTTGGGAACTTATATAAATTTCTTGGAACTTGTGCTAGGGTATTGCGGTTCAATCTGTGTTGTAGATCTTCATGCCAACTTTCCATTGCCTTAGATTCTTAACAAACTTCATGCACGACATACCAATCATTTAATCAGTTCCAGCTCATCAGCTTCCTTCATTAAATATCATCTGTAATCATTTAATGCATTCTATTATAGCTCGGTTACAACTTGGTTATAACTCGGTAAATACTAAACTTCACTCGGTAGACATTCTGCCTTCATTAACCGATAGCGATAACCTTAAGGTTTACCAACTAGGTTCTTTGCTTGGTAACATAGTATAGTATTATCCTTACAATTTACAACATATGTATGATGTCAAAACAATCTAAACATCATGATCTCATTATTGTTTGACTTGGTAACAGTTGCCCATTGAATACCTTATTCATCATAATCTTTCATGTGTCTTTTACGGACATCTTTATATTCTTTAAATCATACTTCTCAAGATATGGCAACATCATACTGTTGAAATGTGGTGACTGATCAGAAAAGTACTATACACTCAGCATGTATCCTTGCCAGGGTCCGGGGTTGGGTCGGGCCCCGAGTAGGGGTTCGGGGGCGAGAGCCCCCGAGAAATTTTTTTTTGGGTATTTTTTTTTGATGAAAACCAACATTGTAATAAAACCCTAAAAAGGCCGACTTTGTTTTTGCCTAAAAACGCATGTTATAAGCGGCTAGGATGCTTAAGGAATTGTAAGGTTGATGTACTATTTTTGCTGGATAATAAGAAAGATTGGACGACTGTGTATGGTGGACGTAACCCATTTTGGGTGAACCACGTTAAATCTCTATGTTATCTGTGTCTTGTTTTATTTCTTTATCTTTTGTATTTAAATCTGCATATAATTGTTAGTTCATATTTGCTTTGGATCTGCTTGAAACCCTAACACATACTGAATTAGAAAATCAATTTCTTGACATCAATGACAAAATAATAATATCAAGACAGTAAACATCCTTAATCAGTTATATCCATAATCATCAACAACCTTCTCAATATCCTTATTGAAATGCCAACATTGTTTCATTGTCTGTTATAATGCTATATTGCCAACAATCTCCCCCTCTGGCATTGATGGCAAAACCAATTGATTTGACCTTAAAAGATTCGGATTGCTGTGATTCTAAAATGCTGAAATGCTCTCCCCCATACATTAGACTTCTCCTCTTTTCTTTAGTCTTCTTTCTAATCTGTAGTCTTCTCAGTTTTCTTTTAGTCTTCTCCCCTGATATTAGTCTTCTCCCCCTTTGACAACAATGCCAAAAAGGAAAGAACTAAAACATAATTTTTTTCTGTATGAAGTGATTTCCTGCTGTTGTGTATCAAGTATGTCTCAATCAGAGCATTTTGTCTTCAATTCCCGTTCCCTGTATTGTTTCATGTACACCTTTAGAAAACATCCTAAAGGGTGTAAATCAGCATCAACTCCTAAAAGATATTCGATAGAGTCATCGGATTGATGCTTTCACTGAACTCGGTCAGTGAGTAGAAGATAGGGGTAGGACCCCTAACCAACTTCTGAGATATTCAAAAGTGTCCCTTGGTAGTGGCTTGGTGAAGATATCTGCTATTTGTTCCTTTGTGCTAACATACTCCAACACCACTTTCTTCTCTTGAGCTTCTTCTCTAAGATAATGATATTTGATAGAGATGTGCTTTGTCTTAGAGTGCATAATAGGATTCTTTGAAATATTAATGGCACTAGTATTGTCACATAATATAGTTACTGGCTCGGTAACTTTCTCATTTATACCTTCCAACAGTTGTTTGATCCATGCAATGTAGGTACAATTCAATGCTGCAGCAACGCATTCAACTTCTATTGTTGACTGTGAAACACATCCTTGTTTCTTGCTAAGCCAACTCACTAGTCTTTCTCCTAAAAAGAAAGCTCCTCCACTTGTGCTTTTTCTGTCATCAATGTTGCCTGCCCAATCATCATCAGTATAAACTTTTAAATCAAAATCATTTCCTTTTTGATATACTAATCCATAATCCTTAGTGCCTTTCAAGTATCTAAAAATTATTTTGATTTCTGTCATGTGTGTTTCCTTAGGATCTATAGAGAATCTTGCAACTATACCTACTACATGTGCTATGTCTGGTCTGCCGTGAACAACATATTGTAGTTTTCCAATCATGGATCGATAAAGTGTCTCATCAACAAATGCAGATTCATCATTCTTTGATAATTTATAGTTGGTAGTCATAGGAGTACTTACTGGTTTTGAATCCTCCATTCCAAATTTCTTCAAGATTTCCTTTATGTACTTGGATTGAGTAATGAAAATCTCATTTTTCATTTGCAGTATCTGTAGACCTATAAAATACTTTATCTCACCAATTAATGACATCTCAAATTCTTTGCTCATTTCATTTCCAAAGTTCTTGCATAAAGAGTCATTTCCACAAAATATAATATCATCAACAAATATGGCTGAGATCAGTATTCCATTTTCATCATTCTTCATGTACATATTGCTGTTCTCACTTATCCTTATAAAACCAATCTTAATCAAGTAAGAGTGCAATCTTTCATAACATGCTCTAGATGCTTGTTTCAAACCATATAAAGCTTTGTTCAATTTACATACCTAATCTTTATTCTTGTCTTCAACAAATCCTTTAGGTCATTCAATAAAAACTTCTTCTTCTAATATTCCATTCAGAAATGTAGATTTGACATCCATTTGATATACCTTGAAGTTTTTAAAAGTAGCATAGGCCAACAATGTTCTTACTCCTTCAAGTCTAGCAACAGGTGCAAAAGTTTCACCATAATCAATTCCTTCTTCTTGAGCATAACCTTTGCAAACTAGTCTTGCTTTGTTCGAATGACCTCTCCTTTTTCATTCAGCTTGTTTCTAAAAATCCACTTTGTACCGATTACATTTTTGTCCTTTGGTCTTGGGATTAGTGTCCATGTGTCATTCTTCTTGATTTGATCAATCTCTTCTGTCATAGCATTTATCCAATCTTCACTGTTAAATGCCTCTTTCACTATTCTTGGTTCAAATTCAGATATCAAACATGTGTTCTGTCTCAGTTTGCTCCTTGTCATCACTGGATCATCTTTATCTCCTATAATCTCACTTGGTGCATGATGTCTTCTGACATACTTGGCTAATACAAGCTCGGTAGGCTCTGTATGATCTTCTTCATCACTTGATAACTGGATATTCTCTTCATTTTCTTCAACAGTCTTCTCAATAAGACTTCTCAGTTGAACATAGACAAATTCATCATAGTCTTTTAGTTCCTTGGAATTTCCTCCATCATTTCTTTCTGCAAATTCATCAATTTTCACATTTGCACTTTCTACTATTTTGTTAGATGCTTTGATCAGACATTTAAATGCTTTGCTTCTAGAAGAATAACCTAGAAATGTTCCTTCTTCACTTTTCTAATCAAACTTGCCATTTCTATCATCTTTGTGAACATAGCATCTACTTCCAAAGATTTTAAAATAACTTACATTAGGTTTCTTATCATACCAGATTTCATATGGTGTCTTCAAAGTACCTTTCTTCAATTGTACTCGGTTCAAGGTGTAAACTGCTGTGCTTATTGCTTCTCTCCAAAATGTTTGTGGAACCTTCTTTTCAATCATTAGTGTTCTAGCACAATCCATAATAGATCTATTTCTTCTCTCAACTATTCCATTCTACTGTGGAGTTCTCGGTGCAGAGACTTATCTTTTAATACCACAATCATTGCAAAATAAGTTGAATTCAT
The DNA here is from genome assembly GCF_030272615.1 of Cryptomeria japonica. Taxonomy (NCBI): domain Eukaryota; kingdom Viridiplantae; phylum Streptophyta; class Pinopsida; order Cupressales; family Cupressaceae; genus Cryptomeria; species Cryptomeria japonica. The sequence goes on along the minus strand of NC_081406.1, from coordinate 27,196,004 downwards.
CAGATGTGAACTCTCCTCCTCTATCTGATCTAAGACATTTCAGTTGTCTTCCTGTTTCATTTTCAGCTCTTTCCTTGTACCGTTTAAACATTTGAAAAGCTTCTGATTTATCTTTTAAAAACATTACTGACATCATCCTTGAATAGTCATCCACAAATAATATGAAATATTTATCACCATAATAACTTTGAACTTTCATAGGACCACAAAGATCAGTGTGCACTAGATCTAAAATTCTCTTAGAAGTGTAAGACTTACTTGTAAAGCTTGATCTTGACATCTTACCCATCTGGCATCCTCGGCACATAGCATTCTCAGGTTTTTCAAGACTCGGTAGACCTCTTACTCAGTGCTTCTTACTTATTTTGATCAGATTATCAAAATTTACATGGCAAAACCTTTTATGCCATAACTAGGTATCATCTATCTTTGCATACAAACACTTGTTACGAGTTGACTCAAGGTGAAATGTGTTACCTTTTGTTTTTGTCCCGATAGCAGCTAACTTTCCATTCTTGTCATGAACTTTGACAATTCCTTTCTAAAATTCTATTCGGTAACATGTGTTGTTTAGCTGTGCTACACTCAACAAATTGTATTTCAAACCTTCAACCCAATAAACATCATTGCATCTTGCATTATCAAGAAGTGTTATAGATCCTTTACCTTTCACTAGACATGGTGCATCATTACCAAATCTAACATAGCCTCCATCATAATCTTCTAATATAAAAAACTTGTGTTTATCACCTATCATATGATGTGAGCATCCACTATCTATGATCCAAGAATCATTAGTGTTTATGTGAGATATTAGGGCTTTTTCTTCATAACTTTTTTCATCTGATCCATCTTTGATAGCCACATAAACTACTTCCTCTGTATCAGTTTCATCTAATTTGTCATCATTAGATTCCTCATCAGCTATTAAGCATATCTTTCTATCTCTTCTTCTAAAGTCTCAGTGTCCTCTGTAATGATTGTCTTTCTGTCTGTCATCTCGATAATCTCTCTTTTTAGTAAATTCTTTGTGAGGATAGTTAGAAGCCATATGTCCTATTTTATCACAATTGAAACATTTCAAAGGTAGTTTTCCTTTATACTTACCTTTGCCTCTCAGTAACCTTTTGGCTAATAGTGCTTCAAACTCTTCTTGCTTTCTGATTTCCTCATACAGTTTGTGTACTTCTTCCATGTTCTTACAAAATCTTTCACTTGCTCCACTGTGATCTCCTTCAGAGTACTTATACTTTCTTTCATTGAAATCATTAGATTCATCAAGATGAAAAGAACTAAATGCAAATTCAACTTTATTTACTAAAGAACCATTGTTATCAAAGTTACTTAACTCAAATGCATGTAGCTTACCAATAGTAGAATCTAAAGAAACTGGCATATTAGGTACAGAAATCAATTCATTGATTGCAGAGACTTGGATTGTGTAAGCTGGTAGAAGGGTTCTCAACAACTTACTTCTTATATCCTTTTCTTCAATAGTTCCACCTGCTCCTTTGATTTGATTGACAATCTCCTTTAGTCTTGTACTGTACTGAGTTATGTTCTCACCTTCATTCATCTTCATAGATTCAAGTTGTCCTCTTAGACTATCTACTTTTTCTCTTTGAACATGTTCATCTCCTCCATATACTGATATGAGCTTATCCCACATAGCCTTTGCATCATTGCAGCCTTCTAGATCATTAAACTCTGAATCGGTCAATGTAGATGTTATTTCAATCATTGCTTGAATATGTTATTGCTTTGCCTTTATCTCTTCCATAGTCAATGGATAGGTTCTCTGTGTAACAAAATCATTCTCTAGATAGTATACAACATATTCTCCAACTCCTGATAGATGCAACTTCATCCTTTTCTGCAATGTAGAGAAACTTGACTTGTTCAGCTTCAGTGCATCCCTCTTATACATCTTTGGATCTTTAACTCAAGTGCCTTTAAACTTTTCTTCTAGAGTCCAAAGCTTTGATACCAATTGATAGTTCTAATACTAAATGTAAGTACAGATCCAATAGCCAGTAAGATGAGAGGGGGGGGGGTGAATCATACAAACTTAATCTTCCATAAAAACATCAGATTCAACCTTAGTAACATATACTTCAATAATATAACCAAAACTGTTAAACATGCAAACTCAAAAGCATATAAACATCATAAACCTCATAACACCAGATTTAACGTGGAAACCCAAATAAGGAAAAACCACTGTGGGATTTCGGACCCACTAAGAAATATACTCTTCTAGAGTATGCTCGGTTAAAAGCAAATCCTGTTAAAGATTACAAACACATTGCTAGATGTGACCCGGTTAAGGGATTTCCCTCAGATCTATTAGGATCTTCACCTTGTTAGAAGTGACCTTGTTAAAGGATTTCAAACACTCAATCAAAATGTCACCTTGCTAGAGGGTTTTACAAATAAGATTGTTAAGTCCACTCGGTTAAGAGAATTTCAGAAAGGAATTGTCAAAGTTCATGACAAGAATGGAAAGATAGCTGTTATCAGGACACAAACAAAAGGTAACACATTTCACCTTGACTCAACTCGGAACAAGTGTTTGTATGCAAAGATAGATGATACCTGGTTATGGCATAAAAGGTTTTGTCATGTAAATTTTGATAATTTGATCAAAATAAGCAAGAAGCACCGAGTAAGAGGTCTACTGAGTCTTGAAAAACCTGAGAATGCTATGTGCCAAGGATGCTAGATGGGTAAGATGACAAGATCAAGCTTTACAAGTAAGTCTTACACTTCTAAGGGAATTTTAGATCTTGTGCACACTGATCTTTGTGGTCCTATGAAAGTTCAAAGTTATTATGGTGATAAATATTTCATATTATTTGTGGATGACTATTCAAGGATGATGTCAGTAATGTTTTTAAAAGATAAATCAGAAGCTTTTCAAATGTTTAAATGGTACAAGGCAAGAGTTGAAAATGAAACAGGAAGACAACTGAAATGTCTTAGATCAGATAGAGGAGGAGAGTTCACATTTGATGAATTTAACTTATTTTGCAATGATCGTGGTATTAAAAGACAAGTCTCTGCACCAAGAATTCCACAGTAGAATGGAATAGCTGAGAGAAGAAACAGATCTATTGTGGATTGTGCTAGAACACTAATGATTGAAAAGAATGTGCCACAAACATTTTGGAGAGAAGCAATAAGCACGGTAGTTTACACCTTGAACCGAGTACAATTGAAGAAAGGTACTTTGAAGACACCATATAAAATCTGGTATAATAAGAAACCTAATGTAAGTTATTTTAAAATCTTTGGAAGTAGATGCTATGTTCACAAAGATGATAGAAATGGCAAGTTTGATCAGAAGAGTGAAGAAGGAACATTTCTAGGTTATTCTTCTAGAAGCAAAGCATTTAAATGTGTGATCAAATCATCTAACAAAATAGTAGAAAGTGCAAATGTGAAAATTGATGAATTTGTAGAAAGAAATGATGAAGGAAATTCCAAGGAACCAGAAGACTATGATAAATTTGTCTATGTTCAACTGACAAGTCTTATCGAGAAGACTGTTGAAGAGAATGAAGAGAATATCCAGTTACTGAGTGATGAAGAAGATCATACACAGCCTACCAAGCATGTATTAGCCAAGTATGTCAGAAGACATCATGCACCATGTCAGATTATAGGAGATAAGGATGATCCAGTGATGACAAGGAACAAACTGAGATAGAACACATGTTTGATATCTGAATTTGAACCGAGAATAGTGAAAGAGGCATTTAACAGTGAAGATTGGATAAATGCTATGATAGAAGAGATTGATCAAATCAAGAAGAATGACACATGGACACTAATCCCAAGATCGAAGGACAAAAATGTAATCGATACAAAGTGGATTTTCAGAAACAAGCTAAATGAAAAAGGAGAGGTCATTCGAAACAAAGCAAGACTAGTTTGCAAAGGTTATGCTCAAGAAGAAGGAATTGATTATGGTGAAACTTTTGCACCTAATGCTAGACTTGAAGGAGTAAGAACATTGTTGGCATATGCTGCTTTCAAAAACTTCAAGGTATATCAAATGGATGTCAAATCTGCATTTTTGAATGGAATATTAGAAGAAGAAGTTTTTATTGGACAACCTGAAGGATTTGTTGAAGACAATAATAAAGATCAAGTATGTAAATTGAACAAAGCTTTATATGGTTTGAAACAGGCACCTAGAGCATGGTATGAAAGATTGCACTCTTATTTGACTAAGTTTGGTTTTATAAGGAAAAGTGAGAACAACAATATGTACAAGAAGAATGATGAAAATGGAATACTGATCTCAGCCATATTTGTTGATGATATTATATTTTGTGGAAATGACTGTCTATGTAAGAACTTTGGAAATGAAATGAGAAAAGAATTTGAGATGTCATTAATCGGTGAGATAAAGTATTTTATAGGTTTATAGATACTGCAAATGAAAAATGAGATTTTCATTACTCAATCCAAGTACATAAAGGAAATATTGAAGAAATTTGGAATGGATGATTCAAAACCAGTAAGTACTCCTATGACTACCAACTGTAAATTATCAAAGAATGATGAATCTACATTTGTTAATGAGACACTTTACTGATCCATGATTGGAAAGCTACAATATGTTGTTCATAGCAGACCAGACATAACACATGCAGTAGGTATAGTTGCAAGATTCTCTGCAGATCCTAAGGAAACACACATGATAGCAATCAAAAGAATTTTTAGATACTTGAAAGGCACTGAAGATTATGGCTTAGTATATCAGAAAGGAAATGATTTTGATTTAAAAGTTTATACTGATGCTGATTGGGCAGCCAACATTGATGATAGAAAAAACACAAGTGGAGGAGCTTTCTTTTTAGGAGAAAGACTAGTGAGTTGGCTTAGCAAAAAACAAGGATGTGTTTCACAGTCAACAACAGAAGCTGAATACGTTGCTGCAGCATTGAATTGTACCAACATTGCATGGATCAAACAACTCTTGGAAGGTATAAATGAGGAAGTTACCGAGCCAGTAACTATATTCTGTGACAATACTAGTGCCATTAACATTTCAAAAAATCCTGTTATGCACTCTAAGACAAAGCACATCTCTATCAAATATCATTATCTTAGAGAAGAAGCTTAGGAGAAGAAAGTGGTGTTGGAGTATGTTAGCACAAAGGAACAAATAGCAGATATCTTCACCAAACCACTACCAAGGGACACTTTTGAATATCTCAGAAGTAAGTTAGGGGTCCTACCCCTATCTTCTACTCACTGACCGAGTTCGGTGAAAGCATCAATTCGATGACTCTATCGAATATCTTTTAGGAGTTGATGCTGATTTACACACTTTAGGAGATTTTCTAAAGGTGTGCAGGAAACAATACAGGATACCATACAGGGAACAGGAATTGAAGACAAAATGCTCTGACCGAGACTCAGTTGATACACAATAGCAGGAAATCACTTCATACAGGAAGAAATTATGTTTTAGTTCTTTACTTTTTGGCATTGTTGTCAAAGGGGGAGAAGACTAATATAAGGGGGAGAAGACTAATATAAGGGAGAGAAGACTGATTGAAAACACTGAAGAAAATCAAAGAAGTCTAATGTATGGGGGAGTGCATTTTAGCATTTCAGAATCACAACAATCCGAATCTTTTAAGGTCAAATCAATTGGTTTTGCCATCAATGCCAAAGGGGGAGATTGTTAGCATTTGGCATTATAACAGACAATGGAAGATTGTTGGCATCTCAACAAGGATATTGAGAAGGTTGTTGATGATTATGGATATAACTGATTAAGGATGTTTACTGTCTTAATATTATTATTTTGTCATTGATGTCAAGAAATTGATTTTCTAATTTAGTATGATGTTGCCATATCTTGAGAAGTATGATTTGAAGAGTATAAAGATGTCGGTAAAAGACACAAAAAGATTATGATGAATAAGAGGATGAATAAGGTATTCAATGGGCAACTATTACTGAGTCAAACAATGATGAGATCATGATGTTTAGATTATTTTGACATCATACACATGTTGTAAATTGTAAGGTTGATACTATACTATGTTACCAAGCAAAGAACCTAGTCGGTAAACCCTAAGGAACCTAGTCGATAAACCCTAAGGTTATCGCTATCGGTTAATGAAGGCAGAATGTCTACCGAGTGAAGTTTAGTATTCACCGAGTAATTACCAAGTTGTAATCAAGCTCTAATAGAATGCATTAAATGTTTACATGCGTTATTTAATGAAGGAAGTTGATGAACTGGAATTGATTAAATGATTGGTATGCTGTAAATAAAGTTTGTTAAGAATTTATGGCAATGGAAGATTGGCAGGAAGATCTACAACTCAGATTGAACCGCAATACCCTAGCACAAGTTCCAAGAAATATATGCAAGTTCCAAGGTGAGGTAAAACATTTTTCAGATCAAAGGATACATTAAACCTAGACAAGATTGAAGATTTGATGGCTATGATTGATCACGGGAAATGTGATCAAGGAGATTAAGCGGTTAGCTAATTGTTTATAAATAGGGAACTGTTGATAAACAATGTATGCGGGCAAATGTATGCACAGGGATGCTACATAGTGATTACCGAGCACAGAAGCTTGAAGACCTATTTGAATAACAGAGTATAGAAGCCCAACAGATGGACAAGATTAGTTCTATGTCTAGATTGTATTGAGAAAATAAAATATGCTTTAGCATTTTAGATGTGAAGTTGCAGATAGATTTTTATTACTGTTATTTTGTGAAAGTGACAAAAAATCTCTTAACCGAGTGGACTTAACAGTCTTATTTGTAAAACCCTCTAGCAAGGTGACATTTTGATTGAGTGTTTGAAATCCTTTAACAAGGTCACTTCTAACAAGGTGAAGATCCTAACAGATCTGAGGGAAATCCCTTAACTGGGTCACATCTAGCAATGTGTTTGTAATCTTTAACAGGATTTGCTTTTAACTGAGCATACTCTAGAAGAGTATATTTCTTAGTGGGTCCGAAATCCCATAGTGGTTTTTCTCTATTTGGGTTTCCACGTTAAATCTGGTGTTATGAGGTTTATGATGTTTATATGCTTTTGAGTTTGCATGTTTAGTAGTTTTGGTTATATTACTGAAGTATATGTTACCGAGGTTGAATCTGATGTTTTTATGGAAGTTTAAGTTTGTATGATTCACCCCCCCCCGCTCTCATCTTGTTGGCTATTGGATCTATACTTATATTAAGTATTAGAACTATTAGATACATCCTGTGTAAGATTGATCTGTTTGGTTTCAGGAAGGATACATCCTGTATAAGACAAAGATAGATAATCATGTCTGGTTTCAGGAAGGATACATCCTGTATAAGACAAAGATAGATAATCACGTCTAGTTTTAGGAAGGATACATCCTATATAAGACAAAGATAGATCAAAATATGATGAAAGTGCAGAATAATTGATTGATAGATAGAATAGTTGATATGAGAGAATTATAGAGTCATAGATGAAAAGATTGAAATTAAGTGATGAGAGAGATCATGCTAGAATGATTAGAAGAATTGAAAAGGTTGATTCAAGAAAAGACTCTTGAGGAGAGAATGACCTAAAGAGACAATCAACATGATGAGATTAGAAAAATGAAATGAAATGATTGATGCTGAATACTCTTCTTGTCTTTATTCATAGTGCAATATACATTTTCATCATTGAGCCTTATTATGTAACAATGAATATTTGTACATCAGGGTATAAGGAACCAAGATGTAAATATATCTCATTGCAAAGAAACAAACACGTAGCAAACAAGGAATGAACCCCTCCATTCTGGGAAATATACTAGGGGTTGAGGTATGTGTGGCATTCACAAGCTGAATACTCCTATCAAAGACACCCACTAGAGAAATTGCCCCAGAACTTCATTGGTTCAAACCACAAACAACAAACAAAGAAAAGGATCATGCCCATCATGACTCCTCTAGTCACTTTTTGGACATCCTTGAGTAGCTAAAAACATGATCTTCACCAATTTGATAAAAGATAAAACCAACTAGAACAAAATGCAACAACCATACTGATTTCTATCTTCGTGTGATTGCTTAATGTGATTTTGATAATGTCTGGTTTCAAAAGTTGTGGACCCCGTTTAAGACTGACCTGTCTGGTTTCGAGTGTACCAATTCTGTTTAAGATAAGATGTTGATCACATTGATAGTTTTATAGTCATTCGATAGATTAGACAGTTGATCAGCTTGATTGCAGTTATTTTGACAAGATAGTTGTATCCTTTGTTTAACTTCATGCAAAGTGTTTGCTGGATAGCTGCTAGAATATTTGATTCTTGCAAGACATGTTATTGTAATTTTTCAATTGATTTTGGATTTTTCAATGTTTTAGTATTTCATGAATTGATATTTTGATTTTTTTGTGTTTTTGCCCCATTCTATCAATTGTGGTGGATTTTAGAAATCGCACCATAATTTGATATCAATTGCATTGGATTTTAACATCAATGTGGTGTAATATTAGCATTTGTGTAGGATTTTGACATCAATTGTAGTGTAATATTTTCTAGGCTTGATTTTTTGATGTTTTTGTATTTATGGTATTTTTTCATTTTTATTTTTATTTTTTATTTTGTTTTTCGATGTTTTTGGTATTGATGAAGCATGACCTTCCATTAATTGATAAAGATGAGACTAACTTGGACAAAATCAAGCAGTCATACTGATCTATGTCATTGTTTTGATTTGTGTGATCATTGATAGGAATGTCTAGTTTCAAAGAGTGAGTACCCCGTATAAGATCGATCTGTCTAGTTTCGAGTGTAACCTTCCTTGTATAAGACATGTTTTTGTTTGATAGAGTTTGATTGATTAACAAGACATGTGATCAATTTGATTGTAGAATTTGAGAGCTTTCTTTTTGTTGATTTGATTTGATGGATGGCCCATGCTTTCTTTCTTTGATTTATTTTTTATTTTTATTTTTTCGAACTTTTAACAAAAAAATTGAAGGAAAAGACAGAAGATAGAAGATTTATTCTGCAATAATGTTGTTCCACACTACACGAGCCAACACATCGATTTTGTCAAAGAACTTGTACTTGGTTAGAAAGTGATGGATGGTTTTGTGATGTCAGCTCAATGCATTTACAATAATAATAAGTCATCTCCATTATGTGTCATGCTGATCTAGAATAAATATGCCTACCGGTGTATATCCTGGACCTATTTGCCGGTAACAACAAATATGCAAACCCGAATAGACAAATAACCAAATCACCAAAACCAAGTGATCAAATAATGTTTTCGACATAACCAAGTAGTCTCCAAGTCATTTCAAGTGCCGGTGAACAATATAACCTGTCGGTGATTGTGCATAAGTCACTGACTTGCCAGTGAACATAACCAAAGATCTCCAAGTGTTGATAAGGTTGACAAGTGTTGACAAGTGTTGACATCAATGACAAAAACATATCAACATATCCAAAATACCAACAAGAAGATTTATTTTGCAATGATGTTGTTCCACACTATAGGAGCCAATACATTGATTTCGTCAAAGAACTTGTACTTGGTTATAAAGTGATGGATAGTTCTATGATATTGAGCGATTTCCTCTCTTTCTTCGATTTCACAGAGCTCTTTTTCAGCCTTTAGAAGTTTTTGATAAGTTTTTTGTTGTCTCCTATTTTGCTTTGCCTTCCTTGCACCTGAAATTCAAAATGTCACCTTTCTGGCCATTGAATTAGAAACATTTTATATGCAGAAATTAAATTTTCTAGAATTCAATAAAAATTCAGGGTTAGATGCATAATAGAAAATCATGCAAAAAAAACACAAGAATTTTTAATTATCAATCTTTTAGGGTAATTGTGATCTGTTTAGGCAATTACGACATCCTATGTGATCAATTGCGACATGTTGTCAGGGTGATTGCAATATGATATGAGTAATTGCAAATTTCTGCACATGCAATTACGACATCCAATTTCTTGTGTCCATACGAATCTACAAAACATATCAATCTAAAATCAAAGGTTAGAATGATTCACGTTGGGTTCACCATTGTTTCTACACTTGAATGTCATATGTGTTATTGATCTAATTAGCAAATACGAATGAATCATTAATTCCTAACTAATTGACAAACATCAAACATAATTAATGAAAATCAATACGAAATAAGGAATGAATTCAAATAAAAGACTCCCTCATTCTTCATCTTTGCTTCCATTGTGCTTCTCCAATTTGAGTGGTTGGTGGCTCTCAGATGTTGCACCAATTTCCTGCATACAAATGCTTTGAAGACTGTGATTCTAAAAAAGATAGATTGAATTGATGAAAAGAGGCTGACTTTATAGATTCTCAACACAAAGAGGGTGAGAAATAGAACTCAAGTGTTGATTGGGAGACAACTGAAATTGATTGATCAGTTAACAAAGTTGATTGATTTGTTAACTCATTTGATTGAGTAGTCAACTAAATTGATTGAAGAGTGATCTGAATACATGGATTAGTAAACTCACTTGATTGATTAGTGAAATAAATATACTAGGGAGATGACTGAATTGATGGATTAGTCATAAAAAGTTGATTTTGAGTTAAAAAAGATGATTGATGAGTTAACTGAGTTAAGTGATTAGACAACTGGTTTGATCAATCAGTTCCGATTTAGCATGTGTTGTAGGAATTTGAAATTGAATTTGATTTTCATTTTCAATTTGGATTTGAATTTGGTCATTCGAATGCTGAAATGCACATGAAATTAACTGTAATTCACATTTGGGGAAATGTGAATTTGATGATATGAAATTAGATGAAATTAATTGAAATGATATTAAATTTGAATTTGGAGAAAATGAAATGAAATTAGATGAAATTATTTGAAATTATAATTTGGGGAATTGGAAGAATAATTAATTAATTTAAATAATATAAATGAAATTATTTAAACTTAGGAAATAGAATTAATTGAATAATAAAGATTAATTAACTAAGGAATAAATCATAATTAATTAAATAATTAATATTTAATTAATAATTGAGATATGGTTAACAGATTAAAATGATTTGAGAATAGAAATAGAATAATTAGGAGTGTTGAAGGGCGACAATTAGAAGAAATAGTTAGTTTAATCAAATAATTAAAGAATTACGTAATTAAATAGACGAATATTTAGTGTAGAATTAATGAGACATTTTTAGGTGTCTACAATCATCATTATACCAAACTTCAAGAACACTAAGTAGAATGACTGTTAACCTAGAAAAATAACTTGTGGAGCTCCAAATCATGAACAAGATACACATCAATGTCCCAAACACTCCTCCAAATCTGAAAAACAAGATATTACAATGCGGAGCAATACGGATCAAAATACTGAACATTCTAGCATCATTGAATAGAAGGAAAATTGGCCTCAACACAAATAACCATAACTCACTCAAATCTTCAGCCGACCTCTGAAAATCATATTGAATCATCCACACACAATCCTCTATAAACCCTTTAATCCACAAAATCTGATCATTATTATGCTAAACAAATCAACATATTGATCTCATTGCAATATGGTCACAGACAAAGAAATATGTTGACATCAATTACAACACATCTCCCAGATATCATCAAAGCACATATTTGCAGCAATCTCACCAAACATCAAACAATATCTTCATCCTGATCATCAAATGGAGAGCTTCCTTGATTATTATTTGTGTTTTGTTCACTCTACATACCTCCGCTCAACTGCATCTCAAAACTACTAGTACATGTGTCACTGACATTTATTTTGTCACTGTCAATTGTCCCACTTTGGTTTGTAGTGTTTCCCAACCCTCTTCTTTTAGTTTTGGACAGTTTCTAGATTCCCAATGCCCTTTCATAAGGAAAACTTCAAACATCATACCTTGATGTATATAGCCGCAAGCAATTTTCCAAATTCTTGTCTAGTTTGTTCCTTATCTTTGATTTTAAGAACCCCAAAGCACTGAAAACTCTCTCATCCTCCACCGAACCCAATATCATGTTTTGACATAAATTAGTAAGTTTGATAAATTCTAATAATAAATCAACTAACTCTGACCTATCTTTGTCCAAAAATTTGTTACTAATCTCTCTTCCAAGGAGTTCTCCACTTTTTTTGAATCTTCAAAATGATGCCTCATAGTTAATGCAAAATGGGCCAATTTCTCTCAAAGAATTGTTTCATTTAAAATTCCTTTTATAGTTTGTCCATTGCTTTCTATGGATTTAAAAAATGATTTATCAAAGTCATTATCCTTTGACAATAATTAACTAGATTGTTGAGTTCCCAATATTTAGAAAACACAATAGACATGGATTCAAGTAACTCATCATGAGGGAATCATTTTCTAATTTCTGAGGAAGCAAAATAGGCTATTTTGTTTAGAATAGGAGTTACAGAATAAAAAATCTTGCTAAAATATTCCCTTCTGACACTTACTTCTTGCTTCTTAGAGCGCTTTCCTATTTCTGTGATCATGGAAAGGTGGTGCATTGGTATCTCAAATCCACGTACACTGAAACATAACTCCCCATTTGCATTAAACTGAAAAAAATTGTTATGATTGTTCAAATCTGTCAATGTCTACCTGCTAGCAAATTTTACATCTACAAATGTTTGTTCTGATTCATAGAGATTATTGAGGGTCGTGCATGTCATTTTATGTAGCTTAGCATATCTTGCAATATACATAGCTCTTTCTTGGGTTTTTTCTACAAGAAGGTTTATTTCCTCTAGAATGGGGAGAAGACTTGCTAAAGTTAAGATTGTCTATATATCACTTAACCTATGAAGCAGGTTAGGAGCTTTGTCTACTATATGGTGATGTTTGTACATTACTCTAATCAAGGATTGATATTTTGAATAAACTCGATGCGTTGGACCATGCAAGGAGATCCATTTGGTATCGATATCCTTAAGAAGCATGTTCCCATCGATTATTCCATCGACAAAATTTTGAAATTCCAAAAACCGTTTGGAACTTCAACAAAAGTATGAGTAGAGCTCCCTGACTAAATCTTCAACATTTGCTACTAGAGGATACTTGCTCACAATTTTAAAAGCTAGATTCATTATGTGGGCCATGCAGTGAATGGCAGTCATATAGGGTGAACAAGAAGTTTGTAGCTTTATGCAAAGACCATTCCTATTACCTTGTATTACTGAAGCACCATCTAGTCCTAGACATATCGTTTTTGCAATTGTCAAGTCATCCATACCTCCATATTCAATTATAGAATTATTAACTAGTTTAAATAGAATTTTCTTTGTCGCACGCTCCTTCAATTTAGAAACACATAGTAGATGAGGTTGGTGGACATTATTCTATCTAGTATAAACATGCGTACATACCCAAGACATATTATCTATTGCCATAACCTCATCCAAAGACAATGCAATAAATTTTGACTCTCTTATTTTTTCCTGTATATCTTATTTTTCAACCTTAGCAAGACAACTTGCCCATTCCCGTCCACTGTTGAATGACCAATGACTGTTAGGATAGTTAGGAATGCCCCAAAAGTATAATAAAGTACTAATTTCTAGGTAGTTTGTCATAGGATGCCCTCTTGTCAAAATATAAAACCAACACTTAATTGAAGAGTTTTTTTCATTTGTGCTACTGTCATTGCCTTTCCAAAAATAACTTCAAGAGAACCTCCACATTCAGTGAGATTTGCTTGTCTTTTCAAATGCACATCATATTCTAAGGCACACTTAACATGATGACATTGCTCGTTTATTTTCCATCTTATCACTGATTTTTCAATTCCATCTATGATTTATTTTTCATGAACTCTGTCAATATGCTTTTCTATGGTGTCTAGCTTCAGTTGCAACCTCTTCTCCTCTTTGTATTTTCAACTACAAATATTACACCTACATTCTATTCGAGGGTCACCTTTCTTTGGATTCTCTATTGGTTCAATGAATGGATACTTTGATACCCAATGAATTTGAAAATGCCTCCCCATATCCCACTCCACACCATTTTTTTATTTGGATTTTTTTTTACCCTTTCGTGCATCATCATCATCTATGATATTGTCAACCAAGTCAATTATCTCATTCCCGTGACCCTGGGTATCTACCAGATCTTCTTCTTCATTGTCATCTGAGATATCACATTCACCACCTTTCCTCAATATTCAGTGCAAGTTGTGATTGTGGTAGTTGTGATAATGTCCCTTCATCTTTTTTACCACAAACATTGGTAAAGTATGAATTTAAGGTTTTGCATTTTGTTGGCTTCTCTTGACCTTCACCACATTCAGGAGTCATGTTTTGAATTTAAGGTTTTGCTAAAGATGTCATCAAGGTACACAACTACAAACCTGCCTATGAAGTCATGTAACACCTCATTCATCAATCTCATAAATGTATTGGGTGCATTTGTTAACCCAAATGGCATGACTAGCCATTCATACAACCCCTCATTGGTCTTGAAAGTTGTTTTCCATTCATCCCCCTCTTTGATGTGGATTTGATGATAACCACTTTTTAGGTCTATCTTACTGAAATATTTTGCTCCCCCTAAACAATCCATAAGATCTTCTATCCTAGGGATGGGGAATCTATACTTGATTGTGATCCTGTTTATTGCTCTTGAATCTGTACAAAGTCTCCAAGCCCCACCTTTCTTAGGTGCTAACACTGTGGGTACTGCACATGGACTAATACTTTTTCTAATCAATCCTTGGTCTAAGAGCTCTTGGATTTGTCTTGCCACTTCCTGATTTTGTTCAGGTGTCATTTTGTAAGCAGCTTTATTTGGTAAGGATGCACCTGGGATGAGGTCTATCTGGTGGCTAATGGCCCTCTGAGGAGGTAGAGAGGTTGGCTGACCATTATTAACAATAGACTTAAACTGATCTAGAAGTTGCTGCACCTCATATGGGATTTCTACCTTCTTTCCTTTCTTTTCATCAACTGGTTTAGTTATCAATGCAAAACCTATGCCATGACCTTCTTTTAGAGTATGAATGAACTCCCTTTCACCAACTAACAAAGTGTTGGGAACTTGTGGTTTGCTGCCCTCACTTTCTTCATTAAGGGACTGAATTTTATAGTTGATACCATTCTTGAGAAATGAGTATGAGTTCTTTTCACCATCATATTGTGCTTTCCTGTCAAATTGCCAAGGTCTTCCTAAAAGCAAATGACAAGCATCCATAGGTAGTATATCACACAAAATCTTATCTTGGTACTCACCTATGTTAAACTCTACCCATGTTTGTTCACTCACCAATACATGCTGCCCTTTTTTCAACCATGTGACCTTGTAGGGCTCATTGTGTTGTATTCTAGGTAGTTGAAGTTTTGTAGCAGCTTCTTCTGATATGATGTTATCAGTTGATCCCGAGTCAATGATAACTTTGCACACCTTTCCTTGGATCTTACATTTGATCCTGAAAAGAACTTTCCTTTGAGACATATCTTTCTGAGATGGCTCTTTCGTGAGGATCCTCCTGATCATGAGGTTTTCCCCTTCTTCTGATGGTAGACACCTTTGATTTGGTGTGGTTTCCTCTTGCACAAAATGGACTCTCTTATCACCTCCTTGAGATGAACTTGGCTTCTCTGGGCATCTATATGCTGGGTGGCCTAGTTTCTGACAATTATAACACTTCATGGTGGAGAAGTATGAACCTCTTCCAGGTCCATTAGATCTACCCCTTCCTGGGTTGCCTGATCCCCTACCCCTATAGTTGGGTCTGCTCTGAGAATCCCCGCTTTGCTCAATCAGCTTAGACTCTCCCTGGGACCTATGATCTATGTTTCTTCCCCCAAAACTGCTTCTATGACTGCCTTTGTTTCCTCTGCCTCTGCCTCTACCATTCTGTTCTTGTTTCTTCTTGTTTCTCTCTTCTACCTTTAGTGCTAGTTGATAACACTTCTGTAATGTGTTGGGACACCATAGGCTTAACTCTTCCTGAATATTTCATCTTAACCCATTGAGATACCTAGCTACTCTGACATTTTCATCTTCTTGTACCTTAGATCTAAGGCATAGTTTTTGGAATTCTTTAGTGTAACTACTGACATCTAGGTCTTTCTGCCTCAAGTTTTGTCTCGTCCTATGTAACTCAATTTCATAATCTTCAAGAATGTAGGTGTCTTTGATTTTAGTTACCATTGTCTTCGAGATGGCTATGGGTTTCTTTCCTTCTTTCACCCTTTGCTCTTGGATGAACTTCCACCAAGTTAAGGCTGCCCCTCTCATTCTGGATTTGGCTACCTTCACTTTCTGTGCTTCATTAATTCCATCACATTCAAAGTGATTCTCTAGACCCTCTATCCACTCCATTAGTGCTTCTAGTTCCATCTTACCACTGAAAAGGGACACTCCATCTAGGGCCTTTCTAGTCAAAGCTTTCAAAGCTTGTAAAAAGGTTTCTTGTTCTCTATCCAAGATTGGATCTGGTTCTGGGACTTCTTCCTCTAAGGTTTCCTTCTTATCTTCAGCATTTTCTAATCTCTCACTGACTTCTTCAGTCTTGACTTCTACTTGGTTCAACGTTTTTTCAAGTTGTTGTAATCTTTCCTTAAGGAGTCTATTTTCTTCGACTTGATCCTCCATCCTCTTTGCTAACTCTGCATTGGTCACCATGTTGTTGGTGTTGTCTCCCACTGACTCACTACCTGACATGTGCTAATCTCTCAACCCAAATCTAAATTGGCTCTGATACCACTATGATGTGGAGGTAGAGTAGAAGTTGGTCTTCTTTTGAGGTTGGTGGGCTTTTGTTCCCAAATCAATCCCTAGGCACAAATGGGATTCTTCTAAACCTTTCTCCTATCTCCTCCTCTCTACTCAACACTCCTTGCACCCTATTGTATTTCACATCACTCCTCCTTACCTTCCATGCTAAGGCATTCAAATCTTGAATGAGGTCCTCTTGTGTGTCACTAAAAATGAACAAGTTTGGTTGTCCAACTGGCTGAATCTCCTCTCTTCCAGGAATGGGCAACTGTTGGAGAACCATGGTTTACCTAACCTTGTTTGTACTTGTAAGGATTCCAAACATATTAATGTGTTGACTAAGCATCTAGACAGGTCTGCAAAGTCTGATGACTGTTCCTCACCTTTTCAAGAGTGAAAATATCCACATAGGATGCAATGAACGTTGTTCTACTCAAGGCAACTTCTAGGTTCAAAAGGTCATCTTGATCAAATGACTTAATGAAATTATGTGGAGCTTGTAGTAGGGTGTCTTATGTCTTAAACTCATCAATTTTGATGATTTGAAACAATCAATTGCTTCTCCTTCCTTACCGATTTCATGAGATGGTCAAATTTGCCCCAAAAAGGCTACTAGGATTAGCCCTAGTTTTTAGTGAAAATTGTTCACCCTGCTCAATCTGCTAAACTTCATGACAAACCCTTGGAGATGTGGTCATTTGATGATGTAAGCTCAAGGATTTTTGCTATGGCAAGTACTGTACGGACTGTTTGAGGACTGTCCCACAAAATAGGCACTTTTCAAGGGTTTTTGAGGGATTTAGTGAGGTTTGCAATTTGAAAGTCTTCTCCATGATACTAGACCCAATTAAAAGTTCTATACCTTGCTATAACATATGCCAAACACTCCCAAGGACTCAAACTTCATCTTAGACTACTGTCATTATGTCAAACAAATGCCATACTACTGCCTTTACACAGAAAAATAGTCTAGAGGACTAAGACAACAACGTTTTTAAGATTTTACATGCATTTTCAACATTAATAAACCAAATACAATGAAGTTTTATCAAATACAGATGCAACAATGATTTGATAGAGGTTGTAACATCCTGCAAGGCAAATAGGAAATGATTTCTTATGACTGTTACTCATACACCCACCTTCACTACACTTTGACAGTATTAAATTGATTCACTGTCTTTTCTTTGTTTTTATTGCTTCTTCACTCTATCTCTGGCCTACGAAGAGGTGTTAATGGCAAGGTAATACAAAGCATATAGTCTCTTCAAAGATCTTGTAAGATTGAGCACTTAAAAGATGCCACAAAGCATGACAACATTACAAGACTGTGACAGAAAATACAACTGTTCTAGGATCTTTATTTAGGTCCTTTACAACCAGATTGTACATCTTGTTTTCTTAGCATTGAAAACACTTGTAAATACATTCCCATGATGCATAAAAGAAGAATCCATCATTCCATACTGTCCTTTAGGAAGGTTGGCAATGAGGTTTTAGCAATGAAACAGTGACACACTATCTTACAGTCTGTTTACACCTTTTCTTCTTGCATCCAACCAAGTCATGAGAGAGACAAGGATGATAAAGTGCAATAATAACTCTTACCAACTTAATCCTCCTTCAGCATTTCAAAGTACAGTGCTATGAACAACAAAGTACCATTCAAACAACTTTAAGGATATCCAAGCCAAATTGTTCACTTCACATACTTGCCATGGGCTTACAAACACTTGTGCATTGCTAGAACAAGAAAATAGATGTATGATACATTATGTACAAAGGATCCAAAAAATTTCCTCAAAGCCATGGATGAATAGACTTGAAGAAACTAGTTGGACCATGAATGATCTTCCGTTGGAAACCACAAAACAATGCCTTACTCAAGAGTACTCCAAACAAAACTTGTTCGAATCCCCAAGAAAAGATCAGAGATCACTACTCAAACATCAAGAGAGATCATAAAAATGAAAAATAGGAGTAGTACGGACTCATGGAGCCATGGTACGGACTGTACTCTCAAAAGTGCAGGAAACTAGTTAAAACTCACAAAAAACAAGAGCAAAACAAGTATTTCTTATATTTTTCCAACATGAACACACATACAATGATGGGAACATGGTTTTTATACATGTTCCAACTTATTGAAGCCTTTGTACAGATAGGTACAGGCTGGAACTAACCAAAACCACCAAAAATCATTTTTTTGCACTTTTTGACAACTTTTTGACAACTTTTGTTGCTCAAAAATTGCATTTTGACTTCCGGTGACTTGGCACTCAAACCAATGACTCAAAATCATTTAGAAATACTAAATAAACATGCTCCAATGCCTTTCAAGGATTTACAACATAAAAAAATTCAAAAATGCTCATTTGGACCCAAAATTGACAATTTTTGGCCCACTGAGCAAAAACCAAAAATCTTGGAAACTCTTAAACAAAATGAGTTCCAAACCTCATTAAACCACAAAAAAAACCTATTAAACCTACTAGAAGCATAAAATAAACACACATTCTTAATTTGCAACAAAATGCTATACCTGCTGTGATTTGAGTATTCAGGTGCTCAGGTGCTCCTACACTAGACAGTTCCAAAAATGTCAGGTGAATTGGGTCCTCATGCAAATTTAACTACTGATGTTGGTAAATATGGCGGTGAATTAAGGCACACCTTCAAAATTTCAAGCGAAAATGTTAAATAGACTGTTGTGAAAATGTAGACTCTATTAGAAAATAATTTAAATGGCTACACATAATTAATAAAAATGAAAGCAAATTCAAATGCATTTGACTGAAAATTGATAAAGTAGGGGTGATTCGACCACCTCGTTTGGTCCAACTTATTCACCAATTTTGAAATGGCTAATACAAAATATTATGATGCAGCCATGACAAGAGGGTCCTCAAAGAGAACTGTTCGAACTGTGCAGCAAGATTAACACAATGGAAACAATCACACATAATAGAGAGAATTCTAGATCGGGCTTCAATTATATTATGAATTCAAATACAACTGGCTGGCAACATCTGAGCAACAAACATGCTAACAGGCCTGATTACATAATAGACATTCAATCCGAAACCAAAGAGATGTTCAAATTCAAACTATATCTATCTAATTATCATCAACTATCCACTAACTACTCATCTAGGATCTAATACATCAATATATAGCATCTATATCACATCTGGGTTGGCTAAGAAAGATTCAATCCCCAAGGCAGGAAAGTGTAACGTGCGAATAGGTCCGCCCTAGGCATGAAAAAAATCCTCCAAAAAAGAATTGAAATGAGATGTAAACCAAAAGGAAGGTCAACCAAGCATATGGGAACATCGTCTGAAGAAAACACCATCTAGTTGTTAAGGTTCAAATTGGTCAAAAAACTGAGAACTGCCAAACAATCCGTAAGCGAAATTCTACCGAAGAAAGATCCAAATGAGCTAAAATCCAAGATCAACGAACAAGAACATGTCTACAAGATAAATCCAACTCCACACAAAAAATGAGCAACATGAAGGGGTCCAGAGTGAAACAGAGAAACTAAACTGAACAAGAAACAAAACAGAAAGAAAATATTTTTGGTTGATGCAAGATTGCTAATGAACGAAGGATACTCCTTCATCATATTCACCAATTGGCGAATATTCACCATAAAAATTTTTGCTGCATAAAACATACTCTTTACCACCCCAAGGAATGCAAAGAATTCTAACACCGAGACATTAAATATTGTTTCATGTATACATTAAGTACACTTTCCTGCATATTGAACTTACCACAACTAGAACTTCTCTAGAGACAATTCACCAACACCAAGGCATCAAACTCAACAACAACACCAAACACAAGACAAATAAACCTGTAACAATACAGTGTCATATCCAAACCAGATTCCATCTAAACCATCGAATTTGACATCAATGGCAACCTAACTCATATTTCCAAAAAATACCACAGTTAGAAAGTTGCTTGGAGCTACTGTCCAAATCCAACCTCATAAATTGAAACAAGATTATATTAGGTTTTATGGGCTACAACCCAAAGGAACTGTAACTCCCTCAAACAAAGTTTTATGGCTACAATTAAAGGAAGTTCACCACCGCTATGAATCACAATACTTATAAGAGACTACCACCTCAAAATAACATGAATCAAATTGATTAACTTTATCTACAACACTTTTACAGGACATTGTTAGCTACTTTTGGCTTGCTACCTCCAACACACATCCTTGCTGATATGAAACCTTTAGCTCACTTCTTCTAGTTTATTCTTCACCACATAACTTTCTAATGATTTTATCTTTCATTTATATCCACCGCAAGTATCAAACAAGCTTTCTCATAGTCAACAAAGATAAAATGTGTAGACATGAAATGTACACCATCCAAAAGGTTGACCGAAAAACTTAAATCACCATCCATCTTGTTAGGTAGCAATACCAAATTCACCCTACAAGCCCTTGGAACTTTTACCTTGGCTTTTATGAGTTGACGTGACACACACACATTCTTCACAACTTCCTCTATCTTACTTCCAAACCACAAAGGCATATCTTCAAGTATAGAGAAATGTAATAGATTCTTCAGAACCCTTGTGACACCTTTCATACTTTGGACTTAAACATTCATCTTCAAATTACTTGCAAACATGAACTTCAGAAGTTAAGGTGCAAATAAAAATAGAAACAAATGGTAGTAATTCCTAATCTTCCAATTTCTAGTCTTCCATTATCATTGCTTTTCTAAATAGTTGGTACAAATGACAACACATGCAACACTTTTGATGTATTTTAGGTTGTGAATAAATAATATCACTATTTTACTTATTTCTTATATCTTTATATTTCATTGTGTAAAATTTGAGTGTTTTTGTCAAGATTTTATAATTGGATAATAATTAATTGAATCCTCTATCTATAACTACATCAAACATAGAAATCATAATTGTACAAATTACTAGATCACATCCATAGATATATGGCATTTCCACAATCATAGACATGGCCCTCTATAATCTAAACATCAATATTTTGATGATGAGGTGAGTTGTAACATCATCCATGTATTGGCTTAAACACCACTTATAGGTGGGCCCTACAAGAAAATTTGGTTTAATTTCAAATCCTTGAAGTGTGCTATTTAAGCCCAGCCGTCATCCACTAATGATCTTGCTATGTCACAAATTCTAAAATCTTGACACAAGTCTTTTGAATACAAAACTAAATATCTTGATTGATTATATTTATTTTTAGGCATGTCTAACATTTAATTTTACAATTAAGTCATACTTGTATCTTTGTATCTTATTGAATTAGCTTTAAGTAAAATTTATTTGATTTAATTTCAAATGTTTCAAAATATTCTATCTAAACCTAGCCATCATCCACTAATAATCTCGATATATAAAAAATTCTAAAATCTTCATACAAATCTTTTATTCTTTAAATACAAAAGTAAATATCTTGATTGATTATATTTATGTTTATATTTATTTATAGAACTATAATCTAAATTAATTCATACATATATCTTTGCATCGTAATGGATTAGCTTTTTAAGTAAAGTTTATTCTCCTTTATATCAATATAAAAGGCATTTCAATAGTGTCGAAGCACAGTCAAACACAAACAAAAAATTAATCTTCATCAACGCACTAGTTAGGGTAAATGGTACCATCAGTTGGACTATATTGTACAAAAGATTATCTTATTTTAGTGGCGGCTTCCAATTTTGACCAGGCGCGCATGTTAGAGGACTTGACCAAACGAGCAGCAAATTCCAACCCAACAACGTTGATCGAGCAGAATAAAACGGTGAAAGCAAGAGAAAGAATTGGTAGGAAATAATACAGGCGTCTTAGGAAATCAAAGTAAAAATGGTGGCCACAAGCGTTAGTGTAGAATTGGATTCTCCAGTGGAGGTGAAGAAACTTTGGAAGGCAATTGTGAAGGACGCTGAGCTCTTCCCCAAGCAAGTGCCAGGCCTATGTTCAGCCGTCACTCGTCTCCAAGGCGATGGAGGCGTCGGCACCGTCATCCAAATTGACTTCACCCCTGGTTGCTATTTCTAACAATCTTTCATCTCAATGATTAAAGAGATTTTTCATAATACAGATAGATAGTTGTACATAAAAATTTTGTATCAATGTTTCTAATGATTCTATCTTGATGACGGATCAAATAATATGATTAGAAAACCTAATATATTCATCTATTGCTTTTGGGTTTCTTAGTAACATCTTTTTCATGCAGTGAACAAGGATTTCAGCTACGTGAAGGAGCGGACGGAGGAAATCGATGAGGAAAACTTCTATTACAGATACAGCTATGTGGAGGGAGGGCAGTTGGGGATCCTCTGGGCTTCTGCCCAATTTAAACTGAAAATGAGCCCCAAAGCGGAGGGTGGATCTGTCGTCAAGTTTACGTGCGAGTACGACACTCTCCCTGGCATTTCTATCGACCAAGCCAAAGTAAAAGAGATGGAGGGTGCCTCTGTAGGTCTTTTAAAGGCCGTCGAAGCATTTGTTATAGCAAACCCTAGTTTATATGTCTAGACTAAATTTTAGGGTTTGTGTGTTCAATAATGGTCTACCACTCATGTTACCCCCTGTATGAGATCTAAGCAAAGTAAATAAGTATTTCTAAGGTGGGCTTCGATGTCTATTTCTGGAGACTACCTAGTTTTGTCTTTCATTCGGTATCTAGATGTTTATCATATAAAATTCTAAAGACTATTTATACAATGATAATGATAATATGTAAGTTTCAATTTGTGTTTAATTTTTTATTTTTATTTTGTCTTTGTTTTAATTATATAGTAATGTTTGGGTCAAAGCTTTTTAATTCTTGACAAAGTGTTCAAAGGACAATCTCTATCCAATATTTGAGCATTGTCATTATATATTTATTGTTCAAGATTATATTTTTATTTCATAATTGAATCTATATGACAATAAAGCTAGAAGAAGCATAACTCAAGAAATATTTCCACTTTTCCACCAACCCTAATAAATAGAAGATTTTATGATCCAAAAAAAAATCACAATTCCTAAGAGTGGCAAGAAATTTAAGCGTTAAACTCATTCATTGTAAATAAGTTGAGGAATTTGCTAGATTTATCCAAAGGAAAAGACCCCTATAATCAGTCATATTTCAATTGAGAATGCATTATACCCATTTAGCCAAGAAATTTGCAACAATAATTGATTCCCTAGGAATTTAAAAAAGGAAATAGAATCAACATGTGGTTCATTGAAAAAAAATAAAAAATTCACAAAAAGAGATGCCAATCTCTATGAAGACTCAATCACCCTCCCCTTACTCAAAAAACCTAAATTAAAGAATCTCTTTCTCAAATAACCTCCTTCCAACTGATCTTGCAAGCTTTCTCACGTACCATAAGAATGCCAAGGGCCTACATTTTATTATTTGTGTAACAACTCATAGAAGTAGTGAAGAATATGTGAGCTAATTCATCACTTTGTTGACTAACCCCCTAATATTAATAGAACCTAGATTGTGAAGAACACACAATTATATTAAGAGGGTGGATGAATTTTTATAATAAAACACTTTCATTTTTTTAAAACTTGATTAGATGCAATAGAAATACTTTAAAAAATTATCAACCATAAATGCAAGATATAGCAAGTAAAAACATAGAGAGAACACATGATTTACATGGAAACACTTGCGGGAGAAAACCAAGGCAAAGTATTAATTGTGTATTAGAAAATTGTTACAAATTTTGTAGGCTCCAACCCACGGGAAACACCAATCCCTTTTAATAAGAGGAACCAACCTTAGAAGACAAGAATTAAGTATTATTAAATCTACTACAAATCTACCTTAAATAGATTCTCAAAATATCTTGAGGATATACCTTAACTCTCTCAAAAAACAACAAAAAATATGGGTGAACCCACAATAGTGGGTTGCACTTTTTTGCCAACTTTGTGAAAAAACTTCTGATTCAAACACCTATTACTTCTAAAACGTAACGAATTTGTAGATGATGTGAACTAGTGATTTGTGTCATTTTGTATGTGGATTCTAAAAATAATTTTTGGATAATTTTTAGAATAGATTTGCTTCCATTTTTCTATCTCCCTTGAAAACTTGTTTTTTTTTTTAAAATAACATTTTAAAAGAGTGATACTCACTCTGTATAGCATAAGTTTTTTTCTATAATAGATATGAACGTGATTCTTTTTAATTTGGTTTTGTAACATCCATATCTAGTGTTTGCAATTAGTTTTGTAATATTGTCTTCAATATTTCATATTTTATTAAGATTTGGAGTCGAGTTAATTGTAATTTTGGCATATGTATATTTGATATTACATAACTTGTTGTATATCTAATGAAAATTAGTTTTATTTTTTTTGTTGGAAAGAGGACTTCAATACCTATTGCATAAATATTTTTCAGATTTTTTTGGGTGACGTTTACTATTTTTCCATAAGCATTGAACAAAGAAGTTCATGTTCAGTGAAAACCCTACATTCATAAGAAATAAAATAAAAATATATTAATGAAATTAAATATATGAAAAATTATACTATTAGGAAAGCTCATAATAAGGGCTAAATACTTAAAAAAATAAAACTTCTAAATGAATTCATTTGACCCCCTAAAAGCTAATGTAAAATTGGTTTTTTATCAGCATTTGATAGATGCAAAGGAAACTCCATTGCAAGTATGATTTAGAAGTAGAGAGGTTCTATCCAAGAAATTTTGATCAAAGAGCCTTTGATCTAACTCTCTTCAATTAATTACTTCAAATGGGACCTCTTAAAGCTTAAATCATTATATTTTCTAAAATATGTACGATTTCAACAAAAATCAGAATGTACGAAAAAGTGGGACATTGTGAGTTCACCCATACACTGGTAAATCTGCAATATTTATGCTCAAGATCTTGCAACAATTTTCCTTCAAAATATGATCTTATATCTACATAAATTCACCTTCAAGATTAGCTGCTAGATCTAAAACAATCTTCTCATGCCCTTCTAGAATTTATACTCACAAGACCTTCAATAATCTAGTCATAAAGTCCAAAATAGTCTGCTCATGTCCTTAAATTTTTGCTCATAATGTCTACAATAATATGCTCATATTCTTCAAAAAAAATTACTCACATATACTCCTTAGTTTTTCTCTAAGATCTAAAATCTTCTACTCAAGGTCCGCACAAGTATTTGCTCATATGTTTACAATAATCTTCAATGATGATTGCTCGTATATGTTCCTTAGATCTACTTCTAAGGTTTGTGCAAGAACTGATACGAATGGGAATCGTGTTCAATGGAATGCTTGATTGAAAGACCTCAAACCATCTCTTATTTATGTCTATCGCATGCACCTCTTCACTAGGTTGGTCAATGTCGAAAGGTTAAATACCTTATTTAAATTTGTATTTGCCTCCAAAAATGGTAACTCAATTTGGAAAGGTTGTCCCAAATAAATTATCTTTTATATAATTTAAATTCTACTCAAAATAGGATGGACAAGACAAGGAGGTTGGCCTAATACAATAATATTTATTTTCCTTAAAATAATTTGCCCAATAGATTCTACCAAGAGCCAAGGGTTGGCCCTATTTGAGGATAGATTTCTAACTTAGAAAACAATGACATTTCTTATTTTTTATGTTGTTGTGCATAAAACCTTTGCATAAAATATCTAAATTGATCCTCCTTAAATATGGTCTCCTTAGATTTCTCTTTTGACATCAATGGAAAAAACATCCATTAATCTTCTTACCTTTGACATTTCTATTTGGCATCATTCTTGGACTATGAGAACTTTAACATTAATGAAAAACAATCCAACAGTCTCCCCATTTTCATTCATGCCAACCTTGCAAATAAACCATCAATGAATGAAATACAAACAAAAATTCCTCCCCTACTCTATTGCTCCCCCTAACTATAACTCTCCCCCTTCAACATCAATAGAAAAAGGTATTTGGGGCTTTCTTAAAAAATCTAAAAGAGCTCTCTCTAATCACATGCTTCTTCTTGACATTAGTGGCATCATTATCCCTTTTCTAATTACTCTCCCCCTTTCTGAAATTATTGATAATGAGATGCTTATTTTTTATTAGGGATAAAAAAGGTTTTGAGGGGACCTAAAACCCCATAAAATAAGTTTTGAAGGGACCTGAAACCCTTTGGAATTAATGGGAATCCAAAACCCACAAGAAAAATGTTGCAAAAAGATACAAACAAAGACTAACAACAACCAACCATCAACCAAACATCAACAAGGCAGCTAAGAACAAACAAACCCACCCACCTGGTCTAAGACAATAGACAAGAGATAAGGGTTTTGCAAGGATCCCTTAACTTGAAACTAGATCTAAGATCCAAGGGTTTTACCAAGGCACCCTTAACTTGCATCAAGATCCAAGGGTTTTTCTAGGTACCCTTAACCTGATCATTGGGTTTTAGCAAGGTTCCCAAAACCTTAACAACTAGAGTCATGAATAACAACCTTAAAAAATAATTTGGAAATAACTCAAGACAAGGATCAAGGGGTTTTGAAAGGCCCCCCAAGCCTTCAAATTGGGTTTTGACATGGCTCCCAAAACTATCATGGTAAAAATCGCAAAGACTCCAACAGAAAGTCATCTCCCCTCAATCGAAACTCCTCTCTACCTCAATAGAAAAGGAACCCACCTCAATAGGAACATAAGAGAAACAGACCAATAGTTGGAAGAGCCAAACTCGATTCAACCCCACAACCAAGCAACCAGTAGTCCACATAGAGATATGACCAACCTCTCCCACAAACCAAAACACCACCTCCATAGGCATTTCCTCCACCTATTTAGGAGCTTTGAAAGAGGAAGAGGGGAGAAAAATGAGCCAAACCCACATCATGGCCATAAGAGAAAACTCCACCTCGATAGGAGCCTCACGAGGAAGAATCTAGCTAATAATAGCAGAAGCCCACTTGAGAAGAAAAAGCATAATGCACCAAGAAATAGCAAGGACAAGCACAACCCTAAGAGAACAAAAACCTAACCAAAAACAAACCAAGGCCAGCCCAGGCCCTTGAAAACTGTCAGCAACTACCTAACCACCAAGAAGAACAGAGCCACCAAAATCCCTAACACTGAAAAAACTGCTTGAAAGAAAAGGAAAGGAGAGCACAGGAGCAAATGCTTGTTGCCTTAATATAGAATGTGCATTATCTAATCTATGTTTGAATTGTTTTTCACATAGATCTTGTAAGACATTGCAATAATTAGCTCACCCTAAATTTGTACATTAAATGCATTTTGCACAAACATATACTCTTATTTCTTCTCATTATTTTTCTCTTATTTCCTACTCCATACTTTCATAATTTCCTTCTTTTGTTTGTCCATGGTACTATTTTTCTTGTTTTTTCTAGGTGGTTTCACAAAAATACTTCTACAAAATTGGGCTATATGTCCATAATTGTTGCATTTATAACATTCAACACTATAATCCACTAAGGGGGCTATGTATATTGAAATGTGAACCTATTGTAAACCCATCAAAAGCCCAACCACAAGCCTATAATCTACAAATAAATTAATAACACCAATAGATCTCTAAATCAAGTGCATTCAAATCAAGCAAACAATGTATACCTTCACATATGATAAAAATGACTCCATTGTCCATTGTTCTCCAACCCTTTAAGACCTTGTGTAAAATAGTATTTACTCTCATCATTAGGCACTAGCACAAAATGACATAAAAGAGTGAAATGGGGTAGATTGATGTTGTAAGCATGGAGAAAGTATGATAACAAGAAATAATTTGTAGCTAAATGGATACTATAAAGCACTAAGAAAGTACTCTACATGCATACTAGGTAGGTGAAAAATGGGGGAAAACGCCTCTTTTATAGAAATCTCCAAGAGAATCAATGGCTTAAATTGAGAGGTTGAATGATGAATTAGCATGATTAAGAAGTAAAAGGAGAGCGGGTAGATTAAGAGGTTAAAAGGATGGATGAATGAGATTAAGAGGCATGTTGACTTTTTTAAAAAAGGCATCTGAATTCAATGAATGGATGATAAGTCTTAAGTTAGACATGTGAAGGGGACAAAGTGAGATACTTGTTGCATGATAAAAAAAATTAGATTATGATGCATGTGAACAATATGAAAGGTTAAGATTGGATAGAAAAGGATAATGAATTAGTCAAATAAACAAAAATGTTTTTTTAATTCATAGTTGAAAAAGTTGGGATTAGAATAATTAAATAAATATTTATTTTGTTATTGATATGTGTTGTCATTGATGTAAACTTGATGTCTAACAATATGTGTTGTCCTTGATGAGTATTGATGTTGATGCGATCATTGATGTTGTCAGGATCATTGGAAATATGTGGATATTTTGTTGTGGTCATTGATGTTGTGGAGAATGTGTTACAATGGTTTGTTGAGATTGACGTTGTCATGATTGAGGAAGATGTTATACTATACAGATGATTGATGGTTGCAATTGATTTGACCTATGGATGTCCACCTTCTTAGTGTCTGATGTGTACATTCTATATGATCTATTGATGAAAATATGTTATGGATTTGTGGCATGATGATGACAATACGGATTCGTTTTCCTTGGACCTAGCACTTTTGTTCAAGTTAATGTTGGTTTTAAATTTTTCAATATGAGGAGATGTGATATGTAGGATATGGACATAATGTTTATCCTCTATGGATATTGTACTTCTAATTTTTTTAGGTTCTTATTGTTACAACTAATGTGGCTGGTGATCATTGTTTGTTGACAATCTGGCTATCTGTCAAAAGCAGATTTGATTGGTTTGAAAAATTATCTACATTTCTTTACATGTTTCAAGTTTTTTGACTTGGAGGACATTCTTTTGATGTTTGTTCATTGTGATGAGCATCAAATCTGACTTAAGTAAAATGTCTTGATTTGAGAAATTAAATCATAGAAGCCATCTATCTTTGGAAGAAATCGTCATTTTCATTGATACCGTAATAACCCATAAGTTATCGAGCAAGTCTAATAGCATTCTATCGAAATATCCAAAATTCAAATAGTATTGATGAGACCCAGCGATGTCTCATTGATATAAAAAGAGTATCAAAGGAAAGGGAACACCGATGAACTCTAAAAAGGACTCATCGAAAGCAATCATTCCACCGAAAGAGGATATCAAAGAAAGCAGAGACGGTTTTCATTGATGGGAAAAGGCTTCCGAGGAAATAATACCATTGGCTCAACATGAAGGAAACTTACCGAAAGAAGCGTTTTTATCGAAAGAATGATATTGATGAAATAGAAGGAAGCTACATCGATAAAAGATATCGATAAGGATATGAGTTTTGAGGAGGCTAAAAGGCATGTCTCCGATATGCGTTGTTTCACCGATACAACTTTATTGGTGGAAGAAGACAAGAGAGGATAAAGAAAGGCTTCAGTGAGACAATAGATCCATTCATCGACGGGGCATAGTGATATCGATGGAAGAGGTATTTTGGTGGAAAAATAAAGGAGGTCATCAAAGCCCAAGGTTTCTTCGACATAAAAACCCGATGGATATCAGATAGGTATCGGTGAGGAGACAACCATAGTGACCAAATACAATATTTTGATGAATGAAGGAAATACTTGATTGAAGTGATATTCGAATAAGTGTTGTTGATAGAAACAAAGAGATCGATGGACTAAAGAAATTAATGATCAAAAGATATATTCTCATCGAAATGGTTATTGATTGTCACGAAAATCAGAAACGAATCTCACACAAGGTCACATCGCCATTAAATTCAAATGTGTGCCCAGGTGACCGTTGTCGAAACTGCCAAACTAAATTTGGATGTGGCTAAGTTAAACCAGGATCAAGTAGAGTTTTTGGTTAGAGAAAACTCTACATACAAAAGCCTATATGAGAAAGTCGATGAAGAGAAATAGAGGCTGCAAGCAAGATTGCTTTAGATTGACACAGGTACCAGTCCAACAGGGATGACTTACGAGGTTGATAGAGATGCCATGGATGCCTTGACAGACGCTATATAATGGAGGAACAGGGCCAAAAAGACATCTCGAAAAATAAAAAAGGTACAACACAATATGGATAAGTTGATTCTTGAGATCATTGAACATAGATTCACAAGTATGATGCAAGTTGCAGAAATCTATTGGAAAACATACACTGGAAGAGTCAGAGCTTTGAAAGAGCATGAAAGGCTCAACTCTCAGTTGGAAGACATGATGAATGACAACAGTTTGATGAACCCAGGTGAGAGAATTGAAGCTGAGCCTTACTTGAAGTCCCATGATGAATTTGAGAATCAATTAAGGAAAGAGTTTTAGAGTTTGGATGATGGGAATACCCCTAGGGTGCCCTCTTTTTATAATGATAGTGAGTTGGCATCATTAGAACAGTGGAAACAAGAGTTTGTTGAGGTGAAGAATCAAGCAGTGGTAGAGTTGGATCGGGACAAAGACTTATCACATGATGTGAATCACATTCTGTCCAATTATTTCCTGATGAAGAATGACATGAGGATGCTAAACAATGATATTGTGATGTATGAAGATGACAAGTACATCGAACACATAGGGGTGCTGAATTTGTTTATCTTCCAGTTTGTTAATAAAAGTGTTAGTTAACGGTTATATGTTGAAAAGCCACAACGCTTGGTGATAATGTATACTCCCATATAAAGGGGGAAACTTTTGTAATATGGCGAATTATTGGAACAAGAAGTAGATTATAGCCTCAGGCTTACCATTGTACTATTTTGGCAAATATATATAATATAATTAGTTGTTTTTCCTTTGCATATGTGTTGCGGATTACTACATTTTTTTGCAGGTAGTTGTTGTTAGGGATCCCACAGATATTGAGACGGGGGGGGGGGGGGGGGGTGAATCAGTATCTAACTGGTTTATGGAATTTCTTAACTTAAAACATGCAAAACATAATATAACAGTGTATCGGTATGCAAGAAATAATGCAATAAACAGAATCAAGAACATCCACATGAAAAGCACACCATAACACAAGATTTAATGAGGAAACCTAGTGTGGGAAAAACCTCGGTGGGATTTGTGACCCACAATATTCACTCACTGGCCAATAAGAGAATATTACTTACAATAGGGGCCTACACATGCAGGAAGGCCAACTGCCTAGAGCTCACTGCTCAATGGGAAGTCTCACTGACTTACAATAAGGATTATACAAATCCAATATCTTGTACTGCTTTATAATAGCATCTTCAATGCCAGATTTAGTACCGGTTCTTGCTCTGTTCTTTACATATACCCCTTGACCTATATTTCGCACAATAGGTATGCCTAATATTTTCCTTTTTTTTTCACATATCATTCCAAATGTCTACAATGATCGTTTTTATATATAAGAGTCATTTTACAATTTGCCAAGTCAGCTTACACATTTTTAAAATAATAAACAAAATATAGTATAACAAAATCCTGTCGGCCTTTGTGCCGATATACTTCCTTTCTTCTATGTCGGTGCTGGTGTCCTGAGTGCCGGTGTAGAGTGTGATCTGCTGATGTCTATATAATTCTTTTTTCAGTGCCATAGGATTGCAAGGTTGCCATCAATGACAAAACCTTCAATCGCATACAATGTCTCATTGGAGTGTGCATATGCTAACAATCTCCCCCTTTGGCATTGATGGCAACACTCATGAGAAATTTCAAAAATGATCCAAAAATGTGAAGTCCAAAAATGTTACCAAAAATGTGTGTGCTCCCCTTGAGCATATGTTTCCTGTCCTGTGATTTGAATTTTCTCATCCCACTACTCCCCCTTTGGCATCAATGACAAAGGTTGTCAAGATGTCAGTAGAGTTTGTAGTTTCAACCTTGTAACTGGGTGGTTACAATTTGAAAAAGATCTCCCAAAATCAATTTTATACTGTCCATAAACTTTTTGCTATCCTTTATTGTTGTCTCTATTCTCTTCACTGTATCGGTGAGATGTTGCAAATGCTCTGCTGGTGTTTTGCTTCCCTGTATTAGTGCCTTAGATATTTCCTTCCGTAGAGATGCTAGATAGTCCAATCTTGGACTTAGTTTTGATCTCAAATGTTTTGCCTTATTTATTACCCTTTCTTTCTCTCTTTCCAATTTAAGTAGTTCTTCCTCAAAATTTGTTATCTTCTCCTCAAAAACTGATAGTGTATCAGGTGAGTTGACAAAACTATCTGCAAGTTTATTGATCTCATCTTGTACCTTGCTCATTTTCTTGTCTATATCTACAGTCAAAAAGTTTGTTTTACAGGTATCTTTGTACAAATTTTTGTAGTCTTTCAACAAATTACATAATTCTGGTAGAAGTGTGTCAAAATCTCTATTACACTTCTTTATTTGCTCATCAAAGAATTTCTGTTTTTCAACTTCTACTTTATCCTTCACTGACTCTTCTTTTATTTTCTCAATGCTTTCTAAGATATATTTACACAGAGTATCCAGTTGTCCTAAAGAATCTTTATTGTCTATATTACAGTTGGGAGCAATTACCTTCAAAATTGGTATGGAATCATCAATTGCTTTGTAAGCTTGTGAGCTGCAGTCGGTTATTTTCTTGATTGAATCTAATAGTACCTCAGTCACATTGGTTGATTTGAAGCTTGATGATGAATCAACACTTTGAGTACCAGTGGAAGTAACCAAGCTTGTATTGACCTCTGGTAGGTCTGTTTGTCTCTGCATTTCTTTAAGCAATGTTTTTTCACTAGTTGCCGGTGGTATTGTTTCCTTATGTACCTGTTCCTGTTTCGGAGCCTTTTGCTCTGTTTGTTCCTCTATTTGTTGTGTTGTCTCAGTCTGTGTCTGAGTCTCTACCTTTTTCTCTTTATTTTTTGTCAGTTTCTCCTGTGAGTTATCAGTTTCCTCAGTCACCAGAGGCTCACTAGCCATATCAGTCTTATCTGTTGTATCTTTGTCTACCACTATGTTGATCTTCTGAGTATCAATATCCACAGTATATAGGACTTCAGGATTAGGATTATTATCCTCTACATCCATACTCTCAGCTATCGGTTGATCATCTGTAGTTGTTGTTTTTACTCATGGAGTATTTAAAGGAGGTGGGGGTAAGTTGTCTCTAACCTTGATACTAGGTGGTCCACCAACTTTTCCTTTCCCCTTGTCTCTATCTTTCTGATAAACTTTTATGGGTTTGGGGTTCTTGTACTCTTTTTGTTTTTCTTTCTCAACCAGGAATATATCCCATCCATCTTCAGTTTCTTCAGTCACCTCATTTACTCTTCCAACCATTAAAGCAATGTGCTTGTGTGCAGTAGAAAATACTATCCTATTGGCTTGAGCAATTAGGTCATCAATTTCTTGGGGAGAGTTTACTGAATATACAACAAGTAGCTTTTCAATCTTTATTTTCTTATCCAGTTCTATCACTGCTTGTCTTCTTGCTTCTAGTCTTTGGAATAGTTCATCTGGAACTTCATTGACTACTTCCATTAAAAACTTCTTATACATATCCATGTGTAATATAACACTATTTTCAACTTGCTCTTTTTCATCAGCTATTAGAGTGTCATATATTTTCTCTATGTTCTTCAATTTACAGGTTCCTTTGTGATTTCATTCAGTAGTATATCAAGAGGGGTCAAGTCTTTGTTTGTCCTCTTCTTCTTCTTCGGTGTCAGTTTCTTCTTTGGTGTGGCCTTTCTTACCAGAGATCTCATTGCTTGTTGCTTTTTCCTTGTCCTCCTGGGTGAGGGTGTGGTTGTCGTTGAGGGATCTCTTTTTCTTACAACTCTTTTGAAAGTTGCAGGCATGTCACTTCCTGAAGAAGTACCTACCGGTGATAGGTGAGTTTCAGGTTGTGGAGCTGCTAACTCATCCTCTGTTATACCAGTTTTCTTCAATACATCTTCTTTGATGGCTTTTGCTTGTCTGGAACCTTTCCTTACAACTACCTCAACCTTTTTCACTCTCTTCTTAGATCGTATTTGACTTTCTATGGTTTCAGCACTACCAAATACTTCTTCTATAGGTTCTCTGGGGGCTTCCAGAAGTGCTTTAGCATATGTTTCAAATATGTGATCATCTATTTCATAGCCCATCTCGGTTACCCAAACTGTCCTTGGGATGACCGCTTCTATCCAGATTTCATCTTTCTTGATTACAAAGCATATTTCATCTTTGTATTTGTCTACAATCTTCTGTGATAACCTTATTCTTTTCTTCCTTTTGGTCTTTAATGCTTGAAAAAAGTCATGAATACTGTTTTCCTTGTTCTCACCCATATTATTGAATAGTTCTGTTAATTGTTTGCCTACTGGTATATCATATCCAAGTTCTTTGTAACCTATACTGGGAACCTATTTTGTTATGTGTAGCATCAGACATACTAACAGATTTCCAAACCTAAAAGTTCCTTTCTTGTCCTTCTTGATCTTTCCAAGGTCGTCAATTAATTCATATTTTAACCATTCACATATATCAATTTTTGCATTGTCTGTGACCATGTCATAAGCACTCTTAATGCATAAGCTTGAAACTGAATTAAGTCTATTTGCATGAGTAGCTTTATATCCTAATATCATGCTGATGAATCTCACATTGATATCTGTTACATCATTAACTCTTAGGAACCTCTTGTCAAATGTTGCACTAGTTAGGTTTATAACTAGGTCATTGGAAACCTTCTTGGTTTTATCTGGTCTTTTACCGGTGGTCGGTAACCCTATGACAACTTTCATAGCTTCCTTGGTGATCTTGTGGACTGCATCTAACCAGAAAAATTCACCATGTACCCTGCTTAAGACTATCCTAATCAAATCCTTGGGGAATTCAGGAATGCTAAGGATCTCTGTAAATCCTAGGGTCTTAATGATCTTGTGTTCATGTTTTACATTGCCGATATTATCACATATCACAGTTTTAAACATGGTTTTAATTTCTTCATCTCCTAACTCTTTAATGTTGCAGTGGATGTACATTCTGGGGTCTTTAGCATAAACAACTCCCTTAGGAATTTGAGAAAAAGCACCTAAGGTATCATCTTTCTTTGCTATCTCGGGAACTAACTAAAATACGAGCCTAGGTCTTTTTATCACTTCAACAACAGTAGGGTTTGCTATATATTCAATTGCAGAGGTGGATGCCATGATTAAATACCTTTTACTGCCTTCAGGATGGATGATTGCTTGGAGTGTTCTTGCTTCTTGCTCGAAATGCCTTAGCTCGGAATCTTCACGCTCTTCGTAAATTTGAAATCTCGGTGAAATGAAATGGAGCCAACCTTAATTTTATAGTGTTTATTCGCTGTCTACCACATTAATTGCATGCCGGTTAAGTATTCACTTAACATTGTTTGCCGGTAATAAGTAATTTTCAACTTCTTATCTCTAACCGAGGGAATAATAATACATGTGTCATTAGATTGCCAAACCCTCAAAGAAACTTTCTTCGAATGGATGAAGAACTTCCTGCCGGTGGAGCACTGCTCTGTCCTTCCAGTGAAGTATCACTCTATCCTACCGGTGAAGCATCACTCTGTCCTGTCGGTGAAGCATTGGTTGGTTCTACCGATGGAGGAGTATTCCCAATATTTAGATCAACTTTTTTAATCCATTGTTTTGAGAATTCTTGCTTAACCTCTTCAACTTTTTCTTTACCTTTCAAGCTAGAACTTTTGTTGTCTACCGCTGTTCCTTTACTTCTACAAAATTTAGCAATATGCCCAATCTTGTTACATGCATAGCAAGTTACATTATTTTTCTGAATAGCTTTTCCATAACCTATGCTGGTTTGTGTTCTGCACTGATTAGATAAATGTCCAAATCTTCCACAAACATAACATCTCACATTCATTCTGCAGTTTTCAGAATTGTGACCTACTTTGTTGCATTTAGAACATTGACCGGTGGGTGTGTTAATATTCTGATAATTTCTAGATCTACATTCTTTTTCTCTATGACCATACTTATTATAGTTAAAGCATTTTCCATTGAATTTATAGGCATTAGGTTGTCTTACTGGTTTGTTGTGATCCTGAGTATTTGTAGTACCGGAGCTTTCACCAATTTCAAAGCCAATTCTAGAAGTGTCACCTTTAGGTTTTTGGTTCTTCAGCAAGGTGCCAAGTTCTTCTGAGCTTTTCTTGAGTTTTTCTTTATGTTGATTTGCAATTTCTAGTTCTCTTTCTAAGACTTCCTTTTGTCTCATCAGTTCATTTGATTCATTCTGAGTATGCATCAAATCTGTCTTCAACATGTCATTTTCATAGCTAAGTCTTGTGTTCTCATTTGCTACATCACTTAGTCTTCTGGTCAATTCTTCTTCATTCTTCTTCCTATCCTCAATCTCTTTGCAAAATCTCATAGTCATATCCTGCATTTCATTTTTTGTTGTCATGATCTCTTGTTTCAACTTGCTTATCATATCATTAAGTGATTCCTTTTCATTATTCTCATTTTGCAATTGTTCACAAAGTTCTTTTCTCTTATTTCTTGCAACAGTAAAATTTTCTTGAAGTGCCTAAATGATGTCCTGAGCTGCCCTTAAATCATCTTCTAGTTTGATATTTTTCAATTTCTCTGCATCATAGTCTGTAAGAGCTCCTTCAAGTTGCTTCATTAGATTTTCCATCTTTACCGATGTCAAGATCTTCCTCAAGCCGTTAGGCTTCTAAAAATAGAGGACCAAGCTCTGATACCAATTGTTAGGGATCCCATGGATACTAAGAGGGGGGGGTGAATCAGTATCTAACCGGTTTATGGAATTTCTTAACTTAAAACATGCAGAACATAATATAACAGTGTACCGATATGCAAGAAATAGAATCAAGAACATCCACATGAAAAGCACACCATAACACAAGATTTTAACGAGGAAACCTAGTGTGGGAAAAACCTCGGTGGATTTGTGACCCACAATATTCAATCACTGGCCAATAAGAGAATATTACTTACAATAGGGGCCTGCACATGCAGGAAGGCCAACTGCCTAGAGCTCACTGCTCAATGGGAAGTCTCACTGACTTACAATAAGGATTATACAAATCCAATATCTTGTACTGCTTTATAATAGCATCTTCAATGCCACATTCAGTACCAGTTCATGCTCTGTTCTTTACATATACCCCTTGACCTATATTTCGCACAATAGGTATGCCTAATATTTTCCTTTTTTTTTCACATATCATTCCAAATGTCTACAATGATCTCTTTTATATATAAGAGTCATTTTACAATTTTCCAAGTCGGCTTACACATTTTTACAATAATAAACAAAATATAGTATAACAAAATCCTGTCGGCCTTTGTGTCAGTATACTTCCTTTCTTCTGTGCTGGTGTCGATGTCCTGAGTGTCGATGTAAAGTGTGATCTGCTGATGCCGGTATAATGCTTTTTCTGGTGCCATAGGATTGCAAGGTTGTCATCAATTACAAAACCTTCAATCACATGCAATGTCTCATTGGAGTGTGCATATGCCAACAGTTGCTTATGATATTATCTAAAGGAGATAAAGTTATTTGTGTTCTTCCAGTAAAATTTTGTGTTTCATATTATAGATTTGGATCAAAAAGATTTACTTGCGAATTGTAATTGTTCGTTGTATTTCTTCCTTGGATGGTCTCTTAAGGTTAGAGTTAAATTTATTTAGGCGGTTTACAATATAGACATTGAAGTAGAGCTCATAAGAAACAGTAACTGATAGACTCATCGAGAGGGGGTGGGTTTAAAAATTGTCTCATAAGTTTACACAATAAGTCTCAAAGAAATATAAAGACTTTGTAGCCCAAACAGCAAAGAAAGGAATTGGTCATCTATAAAATACAACTCATCAGTTCATACTTTCACATTAAAAGTAATAGGAGTAGCTAAGTAGGAATTCTAGAATAAATCAGCAATAGTGTGTGTGCATATATATATATTTCAAGCACAAAGATCAAATAGCTTCTACAACAACAGTCTTGAACTCATCTGCTATATCTCCATCCTAGGAGCTTATGCCATTCTGAGATAGGAGGAAGTCAGATCAAGACACTAAATCTACTATAAAAAGCATTAGTTGAAGGAACAGCTAGTGAGTAGGTATACCCGCCTAGGTTCTGCAGAGCCTAAAGTGAGAGAGCTAGTAACTAAATAGGTTCACTCTATAAGTTGGCCAAGTCAATTGGAGGGTTTTATCATAGGAGTTGGAATTTCCTTAGAACCAATCCAATCTATTGATTTGAGACCCAACACATTGTCTCAATTCTAGTGTCAGGTGTTGAAGTGTTCTATAAAAAGATTTATGGATGATTTGTTTAGAACTGTGCTTCCTGGCATTTTGACAATGAAGTGTTTTGTGTTTGTTTATGTTGAACCAACATGTATAGATGTGACAGTGAGAAAGAAGTATTTGGGAATGATTTTTGATATTTGAGAATATCCTTTTGTGCTCTGCATGGTGTTTAATGTTCTGGTTGGTGCTACATTGTGTCTGATGTTGTCTTTTGAGTAATTGCTATGGTTGACCAATAGAGTTTTTTAATATACTTAATGATATTAGCTAACATTGAAGAGTATTTGGGTCCTACCCTTAGCGTGTATGAATCTACATTAACATTATTCATCTAGATGCTATGTTTTTTAGCTAACTAGTTGTGCACTACATTTTGTATCTACATGTTACCTAATTGCGGTCCTTGGATGATGTATGCCAATGTGAACATTATTTGGAGCTAGTTAGAGAAGTGTAAGATTTTTTAGGTCCTAACTATATCTTGGGTTTCACCACATTTATATTTGGTGGCTAACTTAATCGGTCCTATGCTTATCCTTTGTTTTGGTTGACCTAATTAATGTTTGTAATAAAGTAGATGGTATATATAGAATATCATTTTGGAATTGTGAGTGGGGGTGTTGTGATGTGAGAAAATAAATTGAAATATGTGAAAATGTTCTTTCATGATCTTATCACTTGCAGAGTTGTGTGATGTAAAGACAATGATAGTATGGTGGTGATTATTGTTAGAGTTGACTACTTGTGACAGTGGTTCAAGTGTAGCTTCATTTTTTAGTATACTTTATCATATTGGTTCAGGTATTGTGATATTGTATGTTAACTAGAGAAGTAATTTTTAGCTTGTGATTCCTTTGAATCTTTCCCTGGATTAGTGAGCTTTAGCCTACAAGTCCTTTTGTATCTTGCCTTGGAGTAGTGAGCTTCAACCTACAAGTCCTTGTATAGGGTATGTGTAGGATCATGGTGTGCCAAAATAGGCCCTTAAGTGGCAATGAAATTTTAGAAAATCAAAGCTATGCAACTTGAAATGAAAATTTGAATAAGTTGTGAACATTATTTTTAAAATATGTAAGAAGAGAATCTATAGAAAATTGAATGTAGTTTCTAAGCTACTAGTTGTTTGCTAGAAAAAAAAAATCCTATTTGATGAAAATTTTAAATTTCAATGCAGTGGTGCTAAAATTTCAGGAAAAAGATAAGAAGTAGGTGTATGTCTGACCACCATAATCACAATCAAATCATAATATTTTTTTATAAGATTTATAATATAATTATTAGACTCATGTTCGGATGTGACACATATTTTTTTATAAAATAAATAATTATTTATGAATTTTTTATTACAGCTTTTCAGAAATTCAGAAACTCCTACGTCTGACCACCTTAACTTTGTCAAAACATTATGAAATTCAATTTTTTATACGAAGCATAAAATGTGACGCATGTTTCGGATTCAAAAAATGTTATACCGTTTGAAAGTTATGAGTGTTTTTCAATCAATCTATCAATCAAGACTTTTGTCAGAATTCAATTAGAAAATAAATAATAATTATTTATTAAAGTCGAAATAAGAAAAGCCTTATATTGTTGGAAATCTGAGAACATCCTTAAAAAATCCTTTTCATTTTATCATTTTTGGCTATAAAAAACGTTGTCAGCCACCAGTGTAAAGTCTGGAAAATCAAGGAATACTAAAAGACACGTTTTTTCAATTGACTTTCTAGGCTTGTCACTTCCAAGCCAAATCCCAAAGCAAACCCGAGCCAAAATTTCAAATTTCAAATTTGTACAACAAAAATCGGATATCCAATGTTAATAAGTAAATTCAATAACTAAATTTGTACATAATTAATCTATTATTTATTAATATATTAATATACAATATATTAATTTATAAATAAATTAGTATATGATATTAGGGAGAGAGAGAGAGAGAGAGAGAGAGAGAGAGAGAGAGAGAGAGAGAGAGAGAGAGAGAGATGGAGAGAGAGAGAGAGAGAGAGAGATGGGGGGGGAGAGGGAGAAAGAGATAGAGATATTAGGGGAGAGGGAGAGAGGGGGTAATATATATATATATAGAGAGAGAGAGAGATTAGGGGAGAGGAGGGAGAGATAGGGGGGAAGGGAGAGATAGATATAGAGAGGGAGGGGGAAGGGGTCATATTGTGTCCTAAGGGGTCATAGTGTGTCCTATGACCCCATAGGACACCATATGACCCCTTAGGTGTCAAATTTTTATAAGCAATATTGGTACTACATTTTATATTATAATAATGGTTCATCTTGCCACCTTATGACACACCATGACCCTTATGACACCATATGGTGTCTTTAGGGGTCATATGGTGTCCTAAAGGGTCATGGGATACCATATGACCCCTAAGGACAACATATGGCCCCTTATGACACCATATTGGGTCATTATGGGTCCTATGGTGTCCTAAGGGATCATATTGTGTCATATGACCTCTTACGACACCATATGACCCCTTACGACACCAAATTGCATTGTTATGGGTCATATTGTGTCCTAAGGGGTCATATTATGTCACATGACCCCTTTAAGACACATATGACCCCTTAGGACATGATATGACTCTTTACGACTCTATATAGTGTTGTTATGGGTCATATGACCCCTTATAACACCATATGGTGTCGTTAGGGTTCATATGGTGTCCTAAGGGGTCATGGGATACCATATGACCCCTAAGGAGAACATATGACCCCTTATGACACCATATTGGGTCGTTATGGGTCCTATGGTGTTCTAAGGAGTCATATTGTGTCCTACGACCCCTTATGACACCAAATTGTGTTGTTATGGGTCATATTGTGTCCTAAGGGGTCATATTGTGTCATATGACCCCTTTAAGACACCATATGACCCCTTAGGACACAATATGAGCCTTAACGACTCTATACGATGTTGTTATGGGTCATATGACCCCATATGACACCATATGGTGTCGTTAGGGGTCGTATGGTGTCCTAGGGGATCATGGGATACCATATGACCCCTAAGGACAACATATGACCCCTTATGACACCATATTGGGTCATTATGGGTCCTATGGTGTCCTAAGGGGTCATATTGTGTCCTACGACCCTTTAGGACACCATATGACCCCTTATGACACCAAATTGTGTCTTTATGGGTCATATTGTGTCCTAAGGGGTCATATGTGTCATATGACCCCTTTAAGACACCATATGACCCCTTAGGACACAATATGACCCTTTACAACTCTATACAATGTTGTTATGGGTCATAGGACCCTTTATGATCCCTTATGACACCATATGGTGTCGTTAGGGGTCTATGGTGTCCTAAGGGGTCATGGGTACCATATGACCCCTAAAGACAACATATGACCCCTTATGACACTATATTGGGTTGTTATGGGTCATATGGTGTCCTAAAGTGTTATATTGTGTCCTATGACCCCTTAGGAGACCATATAACCCCTTACGACACCAAATTGTGTTGTTATGGCTCATAATATGTCCTAAGGAATCATATTGTGTCATATGACCCCTTTAAGATACCATATCACCCCTTAGACACAATATGACCCTTTACGACTCTATACAGTGTCGTTATGGGTCATATGACTCCTTATGACACCATTTGGTGTCGTTAGGGGTCATATGGTGTCCTAAGAGGTCATGGGATATCATATGACCCCTAAGGACAACATCTGACCCCTTATGACACCATATTGGGTCGTTATGGATCATATGATGTTCTAAGAGGTCATATTGTGTCCTACGACCCCTTAGCACACCATATGACCCCTTAGGACACCAAATTATGATGTTATGGGTCATATTGTTGGCAAATACACACTCCAATGAGAAATTGTAGGTGATTGAAGGTATTGTCATTAATGGTAACCTTACAATCCTATGATACCAGGAAGCACCGACATCGGTAGATTCAACACCAGCATACACATCACCGACACCATGGTCGACAAGAATTTTGTTTAAATATATTTTGTATTTAATTGTAAAATCTTTTGTAAGCTGACTTGGCAGATTGTAACATGACTCATATATGTATGAGATCATTGTAGACCATTTAGAATGAGAAGAAGAGGGAAGGATTAATGCAAACCTAATATGTGAATTGTAAGGCAGATATAGGATAAGGGTTTATGTATGTAGCAGAGCTTAAATCGGTACTGAATCTAGCATAGTAGATGTTGATCTGAAGCAGTACAAGACATTGGATTAGTATAATCCATTTTATAAGTCAGTGTGACTTCTTTTTGTAATTGAGCACTGAGCTCTAGGCACTTGGCCTTCCTGCATGTGCAGGCCCCTATTGTAAATAGTAATATTCTCTTATTGGCCAGTAAGCGAATATTGTGGGTCACAAATCCCACCGAGGTTTTTCCCACACTGGGTTTCCTCATTAAAAATATTGTGTTATGGTGTGTCTCTTATGTTGTGGTTATTGCTCTTATTTACTGCATTATTTTTGGTTTACCGGTACAGAGTTTTGATATGCTTTTCATGCTATAAGTTAAGAAATTTATTATACCAGTCAGATACTGATTCACCCCCCCTCTCAGTATCTTTGGGAATCCTAACAATTGGTATTACAGCTTGGTCCTCTATTTTCAAAATCCTAACAACTTGAGGAAGATCTTGACACCAGTAAAGATGGAAAACTTGAGAAAGTAATTGGAAATAACTCTTTCATACTATGATGCAGAAAAAGTGAAGAATATCAAACTTGAGGATGATCTGAAGGCTGCATATGATATTATTTGAGGACTTCAAGAAAATTTCACTATAGAAAGGAATAAGAGAAGAGAACTTTGTGAAAAGATGCAGAATGATGAAGATGAAAAAGAAACTCTTAATGATCTAGTAAACAAACTGAGACACGAGAATAGTACAATGAAGAATGAGATGAAAGATATGACTATGAGATTTTGTAAAGAAACTGAAAATCGGAAGAAGAATGAAGAGGACTTGGTTAGAAGACTAAATGATGCTAGA
The DNA here is from genome assembly GCF_030272615.1 of Cryptomeria japonica. Classification (NCBI taxonomy): domain Eukaryota; kingdom Viridiplantae; phylum Streptophyta; class Pinopsida; order Cupressales; family Cupressaceae; genus Cryptomeria; species Cryptomeria japonica. Next base: position 27,152,000 of record NC_081406.1, on the reverse strand, counting down.
AATGAAAACACAAGACTTAGTCATGAAAATGATATGTTAAAGACAAATTTGATGCATACACAAAATGACAGAAGTGGACTCATGAGACAAAATGAAATCTTGGAAAGTGAACTAGCTGCTGCAAATCAACACAAGGAAAAATTCAAGAAAAGTTCAAAAGAACTTGATGACATGCTGAAGAATCAACACCAAATGGTGATGCAAATGGCCTTGGATTTGAAGTTGGTGAAGGCTCTGGTACTGCAAACAATCATGATCATAGTAAACCGGTAAGACAACCTAATGCTTACAAATTTAATGGAAAATGCTTTAACTGTAACAAGTATGGTCATGGAGAAAATCAGTGTAGATCTAGAAATTATGAGAACACTAATACACCCACCGGTCAATGTTCTAAATGCAACAAAGTTGGTCATAATTCAGAAAATTGCAGAATGAATGTAAGATGTTATGTTTGTGGAAGATTTGGACATCTATCTAATCAATGCAGAACACAAACCGGCATAGGATATGGGAAAGCTATTCATAAAAGCAATGTGACTTGTTATTCTTGTAACAAGATTGGACATATTGCTAAATTTTGTAGAAGCAAGACACCACCGACAAATAACAAAAGACCTAGCTTGAAAGGTAAAGAAAGAATTCTCAAAACAATGGATCAGAAAGTCAGATCAGAATGTTGATGGGAATACTCCTCCACTAACAGAACAGAGTAACACTCCACCGGCAGGAGACTCTTCATCTAACTAAAGAAAAATCCTTTGGGGGTTTAGCAACAAATTGAAAAACATGCTAATATACCCTCGGTTGATGGTGAGAAGCTGAATTACTTCTTTATCGGCAGATGAGTTAAGTTGTGACTTAACCAGCAAGCATTAAATGTGGTAGTTGGAGAAAATAACATTATAAAGTAAGTGTTTTGGCTCTTTTTTATTCATTTGTTTTGGCTCTTTTTTATTCATCGAGCATTCAAATCTTTGAGAGCGCAAAAATTCCCAAGCGAAGGCATCCTTAGAGAAAAAGTGAAGCAGTTCATCCAAGCACTCATCCTTAAGGTAGATTGAGGTATTTATAACTATGGCTTCCTCATCCACACCTGAATTTATTGCAAACCCTACTGTGATTGAAGTTATCAAGCCCCCTAGACCCGTATTCAAACTTGTTCCCGAAATAGCAAAGAAAGATGATACCCTAGGTGCATTTTCTCAAATTCCTAAAGGTATATGCTGAAGATCCTAGGATATACATACATTGTCATATAGAGGAATTAGGAGATGATGAAATCAAGAACATGTATAGGACTGTGATTTGTGATAAATCTGGAAATATCAAACCGGAACATAAGATAGTGGAAACCCTAGGTTTTACTGAAATCCTTAGTGTCCTGGATTTTCCCAAGGATGTTATAAGGATTGTGCTAAGCATAGTGCATGGTGAATTCTTTTGGTTGGATTTAATTCATAAGATCACCAAAGAAGCCGTTAAGGCGGTAACAGGGTTACCTTCCACCGATAGCAGGCTCGATAGAACTAAAAAGGTCTCTAATGACACAGTAATGGACCTAACTGGCGCAACATTTGACAAGAGATCACTTAGAGTCAATGATGTGAAGGACATAAATGTCAGATTTATCAGTATGATTTTAGGCTACAAGGCTACACATGCAAATAGGTTAAACTCATTATCTAGCCTATGTATTAAAAGTGCATATGACATGGTAAATGATAATGCTAGAATAGATGTGTGTGAATGGATTAAAGGTGAATTAATAGACAATCTAAAGAAGATCAAAGGAGATAAGAAAGGAACTTTTAGATTTGGAAATTTGCTTGTATACGTCTAATGATGTATATTACTAAGCAAGTACCCAGTATTGGTAGGAGAGATTTTGGTTTTGATATACCGGTAGGAAAGAAACTATTGGATACATTAAACAACATGGGAGAAAAATGAGAGAAAAACATAAATGAACATTTAAAAGCACTAAAGGCTCGAATGAAGACAAGAATTAGGCTATCCCAGGCAATTGTGGATAAATATCAAAAGGAAATATGTTTTGCAATTAAGAAAGATGAAATCTAGATGGAGGCAGTTGTCCCTAGAACAATCTGGGTAACTGAAACGGGATATGCAATAGATGATAACATCATTGAAACTTATGGAAAAGCCCTCCTTGAAGCACCAAAGGAACCCTCTGAGAAAGCCTTTGGAAATGCAGAAACAATTGAGAGTGGTATTCAATCACAGAAAAGAGTTAAGAAAGTTGAGAAAACGGTGAGGAAGGGAACTAGACAAGCTAAAGCTATTAAGGAATATGTATCGAAGCAAACTGGTATTAAGGAAAGTGAGTTGGAAGGACTTCAGCCGGAAAATCATCTTTCACCGATTGCAACTTCTTCTAAAAGTGATATACCGATAGTATTCAAAAGGGTAGAAAGGAAAAGAAAATCCTCACCAGTACCCTCACCCACACCTAGGAAAACAAGGCAAAAGCAATAGGCAATAAGGCCTTCAGTTAAGAAGTTGACTCTGAAGAAGAAGAAGGTAAAACAAGACATTGCTCCACTGGATAAACTCCTTAGTGAAATAACAGAGGATGGAAAGTTGAAAAACATTAGCAAACTATATAACACACTTTCCACTGATGACAAAGAAAGCATAGAAAATAGTGTAATTTTACACTTGGATATTTACAAAAAATTTTGATCCAGAAATTGTTGATGAAATACCCATTGATCTTTACAGAAGACTTGAAGCTAGAAGGGTAGCTATTGTTGAGCTGGATAAGAAAATAAAAATTGAAAAATTACTTGCAGTTCACCCAGTGAACTCACCTGAAGAGATTAATCAATTAATCAGTGAGCCCAACCGGACAGTATTTTCAACTAGTCACTGACATGTAGCACTGATGGCAGGAAGAATGAATGATATTTCAGAAGAGACTACAGACCAATGGGACATATTCTTTGTTGAAAAGGAGAAACAAGAAGAACTCAAAAGACCCAAGACTATTAGAGTATATCAAAAGGATAGGGATAAGGGGAAAGACAAGGAAGGTGGACCTCCAAACCTAAAAATAACTGATAACTTAACCCCACCTCTTTCTGATACTCCACCGGTAGAAACAGTTGACACACAACCGGCTACAGAGAGTATGGAGACTCCTCTAGAGGATAGAAATCCCGAGTCTGAAGTTTTGTATACCATGAATATAGATACACAAGAGGTGAATATTGTGGTAGATAAAGAGATCACTGAGGAAAAGAAGAAAGATATGGCTACTGAGCCACTGACTGCTGATGTTGAGGTTGGAGTTAGTGAGACTGAAAATATAAGCACTAAAAAACCTATAGATACAGAGAAATCGGCAGAGGACACCACTGAGAAACAATCTAAACCACCGGTAGATGAAACTGAAAAACAATCAGAGGTGAATATAGAGAAACTGACAGTTGAGAGCTCAGAGAAATCCTTTGAGTCACTGGAACAGAAACAGGAACATCCACAGGTTGATACATAGGTTGAGAAATAGGCTGAGATTCAAACAAAGATAGTGCCACCAGCAATAGTTAAAAAACCTAAACATTTGCTAGTAGAAATGCAAACACAAACTGACCTACCAGAGGTCAAGACAAGCAACGTTACTACTACAACGGATAGCATGGAAATTGTGAAAACAGTTGGACAGACATCTGGTACTTCAATGATAGAATTCAGACCAATGAACATGACAGAGGTGTTATTGGATTCTATTAAGAATATCACTAAATGTAATGCACAAGCCTATAAGGCTATTGATGACACAATTCCTATTCTTAAATTGATAGCACCCAAGTGCATTATGGATAATAAAGATTCTTTAGGTCAACTAGACACATTGTCCAAATACATCACTAGTAACATTTTGACGGTTGATCAGATAAATGAGAACACATTCAGGGAGAGAATGATTAAGGAGAAAGACAAATTCTTTGAGGAAATAGTGAAGAAGAATAAGGAGAAAATAGAAACCTTATTACCGACACTAGGAGAAATAATTTTGGATTTCAAGAAACTATACAGAGACGCCTACAAAACAAATATTTTGACAGAGAACATAGATTCAGAGATCAACAAAGCTCAAGAAGACATTAACAATATTGCTGAAAATTTAATAGGATCATCAGATTCATTTTTGGAAATTGATAAGAACATTGCAGATCTTGAAGAGAAAATTGAGAAGTTGGAAAAATACAAAGAGAAGATAAAGGATAAGGCAAAGAACTTAAAATACAAATTAGGTCCTAAACTAGATTACCTCATTTCTTTGAGAAAATAAATTTTTGAGGCTCTGGTTCCCAGACTTAAGACACCGGAAGAGAAAATGCACATACTAACTAGTACAGTTCAGAGAACAGAAGCGGCATTAAAGGATAGTAAAATATTTAGCGACAATTAGAACTTGGTATTGGCAGATCTTTTCCAAATTGTAACCCCACAGTTATAAGGATCTAGGCAGGAACCACACTCCACTGACAGCGAATGACAACCATTGTCATTGATGTCAAAGGAGGAGTAGTGAGATGAGAAAAATGACCAGAACAAAGACATCATCAACTCAGGGGGAGCATACATTTTTTACAACACAATTTTGGTAAGATGTTTTGGCAGATTCTTTTTGGACAACATTTTTTGGACACTTTTTTATTTTTGTCATGAGTGTTGCCATCAATGCCAAAGGGGGAGATTGCTGGAAAATGCACACTCCAATGAGAAGTTGTAGGTGATTGAAGTTATTGTCATTGATGGCAACCTTGCAATCCTATGATACCAGTAGGCACCGACACCGACAGACTGAACACCGACATACAGATCACCGACACCATCGCTGACAGGAATTTTGTTTAAATATATTTTGTATTTAATTGTAAAATCTTTTGTAAGCTGGCTTGGCAGATTGTAACATGACTCATATATGTATGAGATCATTGTAGACCATTTAGAATGAGGAGAATAGGGAAGGATTAATGCAGACCTAATATGTGAATTGTAAGGTAGATATAGGATAAGGGTTTATGTATGTAGCAGAGCTTAAACCGGTACTGAATCTAGCATAGTAGATGCTGATCTGAAGCAGTACAAGACATTGGATTAGTATAATCCATTTTGTAAGTCAGTGTGACTTCTTTTTGTAATTGAGTAGTGAGCTCTAGGCACTTGGCCTTCCTGTATGTGCAGGCCCCTATTGTAAACAATAATATTCTCTTATTGGCCAGTAAGCGAATATTGTGGGTCACAAATCCCACCGAGGTTTTTCCCACATCGAGTTTCCTCGTTAAAAATACTATGTTATGGTGTGTCTCTTATGTTGTGGTTATTTATCTTATTTACTGCATTATTTTTGGTTTACCGGTACAAAGTTTTGATTTGCTTTTCATGCTATAAGTTAAGAAATTTATTATACTGGTCAGATATTGATTCACCCCCCCCTCTCAATATCTTTGGGAATCCTAGCACATATTGTGTCCTAAGGGGTCATATTGTATCATAGGACCCCTTTAAGACACCATATGACCCCTTAGGACACAATATGACCCTTTATGACTCTATACAATGTCGTTATGGGTCACGTGACCACTTATGATCCCTTATGACACCATATGGTGTCGTTAGGGGTCATATGGTGTCCTAAAGGGTCATGAGATACCATATGACCCCTAAGGACAACATATGACCCTTTATGACACCATATTGGGTTGTTATGGGTCCTATGGTGTCCTAAGGGGTCATATTGTGTCCTACGACCCCTTACGACACCATATGACACCAAGGTAAGACACCAAATTGTGTCATTATGGGTCATATTGTGTCCTAAGGGGTCATATTATATCATATGACCCCTTTAAGACACCATATGACCCCTTAGCACACAATATGACCCTTTACAACTCTATATGGTGTTGTTCTGGGTCATATGACCCCTTGTGACCCCTTATGACACCATATGGTTTTGTTATGGGTCATATGGTGTCCTAAGGGGTAATGGGACACCATATGACTCCTAAGGACAACATATGACCCCTTATGACACCATATTGGGTTGTTATGCATCCTATGGTGCCCTAAGGGGTCATATTGTGTCGTATGACCCCTTAAGACACAGTATGACCCCTTACAACACCAAATTGTGTCGTTATGGGTCATATTGTGTCTTAAGGGGTTATATCATGTAATATGACCCCTTTAAGACACCATATGACCCCTTAGGACACAATATGACCCTTTACAATTCTATACAGTATCGTTATGGGTCATATGACCCCTTATAACACCATATGGTGTCGTTAGGGGTCATGGGACACCATATGACCCCTAAGGACAATATATGGCCCCTTATAGTACCATATTGGGTCCTTATGGGTCCTATGGTGTCCTAGTGGGTCATATTGTGTCCTAAGGGGTCATATTGTGTCATATGCCCCCTTTAAGACACCATATGACCCCTTAGGACACAATATGACCCTTTACGACTCTATACGGTGTCGTTATGGGTCATATGACCCTTTATGACCCCTTATGACACTATATGGTGTCGTTAGGGGTCATATGGTGTCCTAAGAGGTCATGGGACACCATATGACCCCTTATGACAACACCCCTTACAACACCAAATTGTGTTATTATGAGTCATATTGTGTCATAAGGGGTCATATTGTGTCATATGACCCCTTTAAGACATCGTATGACCCCTTAGGACACAATATGACCCCTTATGACACCATATTGGGTCGTTATGGGTCCTAAGGGGTCATATGACCCCTCTCTCTCTCTCTCTCTCTCTCTCTCTCTTTCCCCTAATCTCTCTCTCTCCCTCTCCCTCTCCCCTAATCTCTCTCCCCTCCCCCTCCCCCTCCCCCCTCTCTCCCCTAATCTCTCTCTCTCTCTCTCTCTCTCTCTCTCCCCCCTAATATCTCTCTCCCCCTCTCCCCTAATATCTCTCTCCCCCAATCTCTCCCCTAGTCTCTCTCTCTCTCTCTCTCTCTCTCTCCCCTAATTTGTCTCTCTTTGTCCCCTAATATCTCTCCCCTACCCACTCCCCCCTCTCTCCCCTAATCTCTCTCTCTCTCTCTACAATGAGTACTGAAATCATATATTTGATATAATTAGATATTCAATTTTTGCCACTGCCATTAATGTGGCAACAGTTAAAAAAAGGGTGGCAACGGGAATTATTTTTGGGACCCCAAATTTATGCATTAAAATCAGATATCCAATTTTTGGAAATAAAAAAGAGCCTTGTGGGCCATTTTGTGGATTTTGTTGGCCCACATTCTAGTTTCTGTTGATAATCATGGGTTTTTAGACAAGTTGAGACAAATTTGTGCTTTTGAAAGATTCTTAAAGTCAAATCTTACATTGTCAATCATTTAGGAACATCTTTATGGAGATAAATGGGGAGTAGTAGTCATCAAAAGTCTAAATGCAAAAGAAAGCTTTCAAATGACCAAATTGAAGTGTATAGAGAAAGAGATAGAGAAGGTCATAGGAGGAGAAGACAAGGTATATTAAACATTGCTAATGTTACTTCAAGTGAAGAGGAAATTGAATTTGAAAATGAAAATGCAGATTTTGAAAGTGATAATGAAAATGCTCAACATGACTTGAGAATAGAAAGTGAAAATTTGGGAGTTGACAATGAAGGTGTCCATAATTTTGGTGTAAATATGAAATTTTTTGACATTGGAGGTGAAAATGTAGAAAATTTTGACATAGGAGGTGAACATGTGGAAAATTTTGACATTGGAGGTGAAAATGTGGAAAACTTTGACATTGAAGGTAGAATTGCTCAACCAAGTGAACAATATGTAACACCTAATTACTTTAGAAATGAAGACCCTCTCATGGATGAAAGACAAATTCCAAATCCAAGACCTTCAAGAACCCCAAAATGGTTACCTGAAATTGATGAGAACATTATTGCAAATCTTTAATGCAAGAGGTCAACAAGAACCGTTCGATTGTGGGCTACACAACTTTTCAACCAAAATTTTAGCAATAAGACATTGACCGAGTAATGCCAAATTTTTGTTCAATTGCTAAAGATGAGACCATTGCTAAACAAATTGAAGATTCGTATGAACAAGAAGATGGAGAGAAATTCTATTATTGCCAAAAATCTATTTGATGCTCTCAATTCTATTGGAAAGAATACGAAGGAAAGAGGTAAGAGAGCCGCTCAAAGAGTGATTACAACCTCCTTAGTAAGCCATCAATTGAGGAAGGCTCGTCAAATGAGACAAACTTGTGTTGATTTGAACATACATCGTAAAACTTGGGATAGAGCACTTGTACAAAGATAAAGACTTGACGATCCACTTCAACATGATACATGGGTTTTTGGTGGGAGGCTTCCACGTGTTGATAGAAAGTTGACTAACAATGTGAAGGAGGAGATTCAACAATTTTGGCACTCTAGTTATAGAGTATCACCCAATGTAAAGGACATTTTAAAATTAAGAATCGGCAATCAAGACCGCACACCGCATCCCAAACATTTATTGGAATCAAGCCAAACAATGTTGTACAAAAGTTTTTGTGAAGTACATCCAACTTTGCAAATATCACAAAGGACCTTTGAATTTTTGAAGCCATTTTATTGTGTACCACTTAAGATTCGTAATACTTGTTGTTGCAAGTACCATGTGGAGTTTTCAATGTACCATGAACTTTTATGCCATATTCATTCTATGATACATACTAATGAGATGTTGCAGGAGTGTGGTGCAATTCTATTTTTGAGATCATCAAGAGACTTGCAAGATCTATATTTATGCCCTAGAGATGATGGCTACTATTTCTATAGAAATGATTGTTTGAATGAGAAGTGCTCACAATGTGGTGAGTTGTCAAAGCTTGTTTCATGTTTTCATGAGGGCAGCAAACACGAGTTTGGAAAGAATTATGTTGAGAAAAAAAGATATGAGATAGTGGAATATAATTTGAAAAGTGGAGGTGAAGGTTCTAGATGCGAATTAGTCTCAAGAGAAGTGAGTGTTGTTGATTTTATTTTGGATTTTAAGGAAAATATTTTCTACAACTATGCAAGGCACACCCATAGGTCACAGTGGTTGGATCAATAGTTTAGGATGTGTAAGAACTCTTTCCCAATTGGCACTATTGTATCGGTGGTTGATTTTGCAGAGAGGTATATTGCAACCATAGAATGAGGTACAGTCTCAGTACTGCAATTCAATCCAGATTGCTATTTTTTGTTCACATTACATATAGGCATGCTCCTAATAGTATAGAAGAGGACAGGAAGATAATTAGGGAGTATTATTTTTATATGAGTGATGATAGATCACACTCCTCCGAGTATGTGCAACATTCTTTCGAGAATTTTTTTTGAGTTCTTGCATGAGAAAGATATTGAAATTGATCGACATATCATACTGTCAAATAATTATATGGGTCAATTCAAGAATGCTTGTATGTTTTATTGGTTGAGTAAAATGCATGTAGAGAGGCGTATACCTCATATTTGGTGTTTTTTCTAGGCAGTGCATGGGAAGGGGGAGCATGATGGAGCAAGTGCATGTTTGAAGAGAGCTCTAGTTAAAGAGAAATTGAGGATTTCAGGTGCAAATTTCTGTGATGCACATTCTATTGTTGATTGGTGTAGTTCAACATTGTCACATGGAGGTACTCTTGATTCAGTAGTGAGAAGATTCTTTTGGTTGGTTGAGGAGTGTACAGTGGGATATAGATTGGATTGTCAAACAATTAAAGATTCTTCAAAGATGCATTCATTTTTCAACTCAGATGCAAGTACATGGACCATTTGGACACGAGCATTGGCTTGTTTTTGTCAAAGTTGTGCTCGGTGTGATTGGGATTAGTGTGAGTCAAGTGAGTGGGTTGATACGTGGGTTCCACAATATCTAACTCCTTTATCTCAGACAATATCCTTGTCAAACGATGACATGGAAAGTTCACTTGAGTATGACCGTCTATCAGATCTTGTACAACCAAGACATGTTTTTGCAGTTGTTGCACCACAAGGGAATGAAGAGAGATCAGAATATTGGTTGGCATGATGTATACAGGGAAAATAGAAGCTAACACAACCAGTGACAAATGATGATGGCTTCACATATCCTAAAAGTTTTGTTGTTGTTGTGGGAACTTGGTTGCGAACATACATGATTAGAAAGAATGGCATGCTTGCATTTGAAGACTATGAGAGACACAAAACCATTCTCATGTATTCAAATCTTATTATAGCTACAAATGTCAATTTTTTGAAGCATCAAGAAAAACCGAAGACCAAAGACCTATGGACAGTGACTACTGCTGATCATGAAGCAATACTGGATACTCTTAAGCAAAGAGGTGACCCTTCAGGCATACTTGAGTAGTAGGTCTTTAATGGTGCCTTATTTTTTTTATCATGCATTTCATTTCAAACAATGATCATAAAACCTTAATGTTCAAGTTTGTTACATGAATATTAAGGATGTGTTCAAAATGCAGGTCTATTGATGAACGTTTTTTTGGCAACACAGTTTTTACATGCACATAGCGGGTACACTCGATATAATTCGAAGGGACGTATTTTTGCAACACGGCTTATTATCATGAATTTTATGAGCTTTACAATTTTTGTTATTAGAAAACACTATTTGATAGTTTTTTATGATATAATTGTCGCAAAACCTTTATGCTCATGCAGGTCTTTTTCATGATATACAACACTACCGCATTATGATTTTTACGTCAACATAGTGGGTTCTCTTGATATAATTATAAGGGACATATTTTTACTGTATATAATCCCACTTTCTCATTTATTATTATGCATTTTAATTGAAGTGATTATCATAAAGCCTTTATGTTCATGTATGCATTTTATGTGTAGACTGACAATTCTTAAAAATACAAGTTCATGCTAGATCATTCGTCGTTGACTAGTTTACTCTTGGTGATGGTACATATTCCTTGGGGTTATCAATATTTAGCTACTTTTTAAGTTTTATTTTCAAGAACTGCAAAAATTTACAGCCAAACACAACACCGTATGCTCTGTGTGCATTAATGAGATTAAATTTTGTGTGTAAACATTAAGTCCCTGACTTTGTCAATGTGATTAAATTTTGTAAACTTTCACACACTATGTCAAGTGAATGTATTGCCATTTATAAGTGACAATATCTACCGTCTTCAACCATGCAGAGAAATGCAGTGAGATGGGATTTAATCAACATGTGTCTTTCTTCAAAGTTATGCTTGTAGACTTTGCAGAGAAACTGGTAAGTTTCGTAATTATACAATCTTGTACATCTTAAAATGTTTCAAATGATCTATTTATAATTTGACAAAATAATTTGTATTAAGTGTTATAATTTGTTTCTTGTAGCACATTCATTCTGTATAAAAAGGTTGCTTATTTTGGTCTTCATTTATATGCAGGCATTGCTCTATGTAAGCTTTTCTCTTAGGACATGAGGATGCCTGATGTAGATGAAGTGGGATGTTGTATTTGTATATTGATGTGAATTGATGTAACTTTTTTTATGATGATATACGATGTCCATGAGCAAACTGGTTTAGTTATATTGATGATATATAATGTATCCGTACATGAGTATATTGGTGTAGTTGTATTGATAATAATGAAAAATAATGTTTGCATATTCTTTCATGGTAATTATGTGTATACAATACATGGAAATATTGATGATCATTATGTGTCTACAGTGTAATGCTTGTTTATCTATATTTTTTCATTGAATGAGACTGACGGATTTTTTGCCAACTGAAAAAATGTTGCCCTAATAAAACCGTAGGGAATCTTGAAAAACCAAGATAGGATTTTTTAGGGAACCCTTTTGTGGCCCCGTAGGTTCAAACAAATCATTCCTAGGTGCCACAGATTCCGAGTTAGGGCCCATCAAAGTTTGATAATTTTTAGCACTTAGGGTGCTCAAGGGATGACGTCGATAAGGTATGACCCCGAGCATTCGACCGAGTGGGGGTAGGGGGGAAATAGGAGCATGCATAGGGTAATAATTCCTAACTGGACATGTCAAAACCGGCGGTTTGTGATCACAATGAGCAGAACGAGAAATTGGCCACACGACAACATTTGATTGAATGATACTAGCGATTTTTTTGCCAACTGGAAAAATCATGCCCTAATAAAATCATAGGGAATCTTGAAAAAATGAGATAGAATTTTGTAGGGACCTCTGTCATGGCCTCGTAGGTTCAAACAGATCGTTCGCAGGTGCCACGGATTCTGAGTTAGGGCCCATCAAAGTTTGACAATTTTTAGCACTTAGGATGCTCAAGGGACGACGTTGGTAGGGTATGACCCCGAACGTTCGACTGAGTGGGGGGGAGGGAATAGGAGCATGCATAGGGTAATAATTTCTAACTAGACATATCATAACCAACGGTTCATGATCATGACGAGAAGAACAAGAAATTGGTCACGCGACAACATTTGATTGAATGAGACTAACGATTTTTTCGCCAACTGAAAAAATGCTACCCTAATAAAACCATAGGGAATCTGTTGGTATTTTGGATATGTTGATATGGATTTTCCATTGATGTCAACACCTATCATCACTTGTCAACACTTATTAGCACTTGGAGATCTTTGGTTATGTTCACCGGCAAGTCAGAGACTTATGCATAGTCATCGATATTTGGTTCATCGACAGATTATATTGTTCACCAACACTTGGAATGACTTGGAGACTACTTGGTTATGTCAAAGACATTATTCGATCACTTGGTTTTGGTGATTTGGTTGTTTTTTTTTTTGGGTTTGCATATTTGTTGTTACCGGAAAATAGGTCCAGGATATGCATAGACACACATATCTATTCCAGATCAGCACAACACATTATGGAGATGATTTATTATTATTGTAAATACATTTGAGCTGACATCATGTATCGGATATTGATTTATTTGTAATTGATTTTATTGTAATATTTTTTAGTGAGATAACCTATTCAATTGGTCTTAGGTTATGGTATAAATGTAAGATCTTATTTGTGAGATTGATATGCGATTAGGAAAATAATTGTAATAAGGTATATGCAAAAATAAGCAGAGTTATACATGCAAACATCATTTGAAGGTTGAAGGAAGGTTTTGTTAAGGTAATCAGAACTAAACCAATATTGAATCCAGCATATGAAGATGCTATTTTATGCAGTACATTATCATTGGATTTAACCATCCAATTGTAGTCAGTGTGACTCTCATTTTGTGATTGAGCAGTGAGCTCTAGGCAGCTGGCCATTCTGCATGTGCAGAATCCATATTATACACACATACTATCTGCAATAGTATCATTTGATTGTGGGTAGGGCTTCCCACCATAGTTTTTTCCCTTACAGGGTTTCCACGTACAAATATTTGTGTTATGTGTTGTGGATGTTGTTGTCTTTTTGTCTCATGTATTAATCTTTACCAGTACTACAATTAACTGATAAAATTGTCTATCGACATGAAGTTTGGTTTACTAGTATTAAGCATTAAGTTTTGGTTAAGCTAATTTTGGTTGAATTTATTGGAAAATTGATTCACCCCCCCCCCTCTCAGTTGTCTCTGGGACCTTGATGAATACTAAGAGGGGGGGGGGGTGAATTACTATACCAAAAAATACTGAACTCAAACACTTTAACAGTCTAGTAGTAAACCGGTATAACAGTTTAACTAACAAATTGATTAACACAAATGCAAACCAAACAGCAAGGCATTCACCCACAAAAGCACAATCATCATAACACAAGAGATTTTGATGTGGAAACCCAAATGGTAAAAACCATGGTGAGATGAAACTCACAAGTAACTATCTGCAGAATAGTAACTAGACCAGTTAAGGTCATACAATGTTCTTTAGCAGAACAAATCTTGTTAGGAATCTCAATCTCTGTTAGGAGATAAGTCCAATTAAAGACTACCTTGTGAGAGGATTTCAGATCCACAAATGTGAATCACCTTGTTAGAGGATTTACAAAGGCTTTTCTAGGCCTACCCGGTTAAGGGTTTCCGACTTGTCAAAGATGTGAGTAATCAACAAGTAAATGATCTAGCAAATAGCATAGTCTTCTTGGTTAGATCCATGATAGCTCATTGCTAATGTATTTCAGCATTACTTTAGTCTTCAGTAAATCCACACTCTGTTACAACACATAGACTTGATCTTCTTTATTAAGATCGCACATACAAAAACTCATCAACCACCAAAAACCCTAACATCTACACACCCTAAAACCCTAGACATGATGTCCTTAAAAAGGAATCTGATTTCATGTTGGTCCAATAGGATTACATTGCAAGTTCCTAGGTTTAGTGTATCTAGACACATTTGGTAACATGACACAAAATCATCGTCAAAGTGTCGATGGATGGTAACTCATCACAAAAATATATCGGTTGGTAACTCATCATAGAGTATTACCAGTTTAAACAACTTTACCGATTACCAGTTGGTAACTCAGAGTAATACCGGTTTAATTATTAAATAGATTACCGATTGATAAAATGAAGACTGGAAAAATGATAACTACTGCTTTTAGTTCCTTTTCTCCATTCCGCTTGAGATCCTCGAACTGCTTGAGGTCTTCATGCTGCTTGAGATCGATAAACACTTTCTGCAAAACACCGATAGTCTAAAGACTACAACATAATACCGGTTGAGCATAATTCATACATTCAAAAAGTGAACTCAAAGAAAGTGTGTGTCCATCAATGACAATCACAACATAAACATCAAAAATGCCAACAATCTCCCCCTTTGGCATTGATGGGAACACTTAAGAAAATTTTGACATCTAAGTTTTTTACAACAAAAATATGTCATAATCAAAATTACTCCCCCTAAGCATATACACTATACCTTTGCAGAAAATACAATGTATACTACTTCCTTACATAGATAAACATGAGAGTATACATAGCATGCATCAAAATTTTAAATACCAGAATACTTCTCCCCCTTTGCCAACAATGACAAAATACAACTGAATAACCCCTGTTTCTGTTAGCTGAATAAATATTTATGACAATAAAGAGTGAAACTTGTCAAAATTAGATTTAAAGTCTTGCATAAATTTCTTCAAGGATAAGGACCATCACTCAAGCAATGAGGTAGCAACCTCACTCTCTGTTTGCATCTGGGATACATGTTCCTCCATAGTGTCCAAGGTACTCATCTCTTGAGTAACCGTCAAGTCATCTAGATTGAGATAGCATTTCTGAAGTATTTGCAGTCTTGGTAGTAGAACCAGTTGTAGTTCTTGCAAATCCTTGGTTTGGTTGCTGATCTCCAAATCAATTCTTGTAGCCTGAAGTTGAAACTGGTGAACGGTTTTTCCATAAGCGATAAAGGAATCATATGGCATCTTGAAGGTGCTTATGAACATTTGCAAATCAGTTTGCAGTTTGTCTTTTTGAGCAAGCACATCATTACAGGATAGATGGGGTTGACATATCTTGCTGAGTAGTAGATTCCCCTCATCCAGAACATCTTTAATGTCCTTCTGTGCCTTCTGTAGATCAGATCGGAGCTCATTTAACTTTTTCACCAAGGTAGTGTTCAAAGCCTTTTGATTCTTTTTTTTGGCATTAGCTTCAGCAACATCTTCCAGGCATTGCACTTGGTCCTCTACAACTATGCATAAGAGCTTCAACTGAGCCAGAGAGGAATCAGTACTAGGGAGGTTGGTACCAAGTATCAAACCGGTAAGAGTGTCCACCGCAGCTTGGATCACGTCCTGCTCCTTCCTCCTTATCACCTCCAGGCATTCTTGAGCAAGCTTAATGCTTTGCAGCAGCTCCGATTCATTTGCAGATTGGAGGTGAATGGGACTAGTAATGTCAGCCGGTTTGGCTTGACTACCGATTGCCTTTGGAATCTCCACTTGAGTGCTCTGTGTCGCTCCCTCTTTCTCTTTAGCCCTTAGCTTGTCCTCTTCTGCCTTCTTTTTCTCCGCTTCCTCTATCTTCCTTTTCTCTTCTTCCTTCTTCTCCTCTTCTTTCCGCTTCTCTTCATCTTCATCCTTCTTCTCCTCTTCCTACTTCCTCTTCTCCTCTTCCTTTCTCTTCTCCTCTTCCTGTTCATTTTCTTCTTCCTTCCATTTCTCTTCTTTTTTCTTTTCTGCTTCCTTCTTCTTCTTCTCTTCCTCTTGTCTATTATTCTCCTCTTCTTTTCTCTTGTCTTCTTCCTATTTCCTCTTTTCTTCTTCTTTTCTCTTTTCCTCTTCCTATTTCCTCTTTTCTTCTTATTTTCTCTTTTCCTCTTCTTGTTTCCTCTTTTCTTCTTCTTTTCTCTTTTCCTCTTCTTGTTTCCTCTTTTCTTCTTGTTTTCTCTTTTCCTCTTCCTGTTTCCTCTTTTCTTCTTCTTTTCTCTTTTCCTCTTCTTGTTTCCTCTTTTCTTCTTGTTTTTCTTCTAGTTGCTTCTTCTCTTCCTCTGCCTATTTTTCTGTTTCTGCCACTTCTGTTGATGTACCCAGAGTAACATCTTCACCATTCAAGGCATCAACATCAATGGGTTCCATTTGATCAGTGACCGGTACTCCTTCACTGTCATATGCCTCATCTAGTTTATTGATTTCCGATTCTTTCTCAGCTTTCCTGTTGGCTTCTACCACTTGATGCAACTTTAGAGCGGATTGAGCAAGGGAGTGGGTATCTTTTACCACTTCCAGGACTTTTCCTTCTAGCAAAAGGAGTCTCCTTCTTCTCATGAAGAAGAGGCCCTTATATCTTTCCACTTCTTCATAAAGTTCTAATTTAGGCACATCAGGAAAGTATTGAGAAAATTCTTCCTCTCTTATTTCCTGTTCCTTCTCTATGGTAATGCGCCATTTGTTATCTAAAGAATTATATAAAGAATCAGGTGTCTCAGAATTAATTTTTGATGGCCACCGGTCATTAATACATAAATATTTAATTACTTCCTATTCAACTTCTTCCTTTTCATCATCATTAAAATCATCAAAGCACTCTTTCAAATCACGAAGCACTTTTCTTCTAATATTCTTAATAGTTCTTCGATAATGTGTCAAAGGTTTGTAGGAGGAAATATCAATATTTACCGGTGCAGATGTTGTTGGTTCATTGTTGGTTGTCTTTGTCTTTTTCCTCATTTGCCTAGTCTTCTTAGGCTATTCTTCAGACACAGTGTCCTCTGAGTCTGGTGTATTGCCTTTTGTCTTCCTCTTTCTCTCAAACACTTTGGCGGGTGCAGCTTCCAGTTTCTTCTTTGCTGGTGACCGCTTGGTCACTTTGGGACTTGCTGCAGTAACCAGTGCTGATACTGAAGGCACTGCCTTTTCCTTCTTTACTGAAGGTTCTTCAACCGATGTAACCCTTTCCAAATAGGTGTCGGTTCTTTTTGCCTTTGGGTCAAGGGGCGAGGCGAGTAGGGTAGAGGCATACCCATCTAGCATGTCATACATTACCCCATATCCCATGGGTTCCACTTCTTCCTGTCTAGGCTCAACCGCCTCCATTATGCACTCATCAACTTTGATGGTGAATCAGATGTCATCTTCATATTTCTTGACAATATCACTTGATATTCTCACTCTTTGGCTCATTTTGTGCCTGAACTCATCAAAGTATTTGTTCAAAACTTCTGGATAACCAGTTCCAACCGCTTGAAGGCTTTCCTCAATTTTCTTTGTAACCGGTTGGTCGGCAGACCACTGAATATCTCTGACTCCTGGGAAGTAACCTTGGAAGTAGAAGAACAACCCAACCAATAGTAGTCCAAACTTAAATCTCAAGGCATTGTCCTGTTTAATCGACTTCAGGTTCACTAGAAGTTGCCTTTGCATACAAGTGCATAAATCAAATGATGCATCTTCCATGATCATCCTGTAGGCAGCATTTACCATTGCAGCAGAGACAGAGTTGATCCTGCTAGCATAAAATGTTCAGTAACCTATTACCATGTAGGCATATTTGACCAGATCAACCTTGATGGGATTGATGGTCATTCCTCGTTGGTCGCTCACAGAACCGGTGAGCTTGGTCATTTCGGTCTTGCTAATCTTCCTTAGGGCTAGTACTTCACCGATGTTACAGAAACTGGTGATGGCATGAATAGCTTCCGGTGTGATGTCACGTGTCTACTCTAAGTACATTTTGTCACCATGCACTCTACTCAAAATGATGCGGATGTGATCATCTAAAAACTCTTCAAGGAAATAGACCGCATTGTGAAGCTTCTTCTTTTCCAAGACGTTGAATTCTGGTTTGATCTTCTTGTCCTTTATTCAGAATAAGCTTAACTGAGAATGGATCATCAGAGATCCTAGGTCTTCAATTTTACAATCAATATAATATGAAATACCTTCCTCCACTATAACACCAATAGGTATTTGAGATAGGGCATTATATTTTGCCTTCCGTTGGATGAAGTCTACTAAATCAATGGGTGCACTAGAACTAGAGTGTGATGCGGAAGCCATGATAAACAAAGAAATTTGAAAAATACCTTCATAAATCAAAATTTAGGGCTTGCAAATACCACTTCACCACAAACTCCTTCATTTGCTGAAATACCGCTTTATGTTCTACACTTGACCGACTGATATTAGCTTATGATTCTTCTTCAAGGTTTTAAAAATTCTTCGAATCGCAATCCAAATTGCTTTTCGTCGCTCAACACTTGAAAACTTCTTCGCTCAAGAAATGATAAGTGAAAAATGACTTGAAAAATACTTTTAAACAAGTTCTTCACCTACCATAATAAATGCTCCACTATTAGGGCATAAAACCCTAATTTGTCTTTTACCATTTCCGGTCTTTTGCTAGTTGACAGGTATCACATACCGATTAAGGTCTTTTACCGATGCAAACTAGGGGTTCGAAACATTTCACCGTTTGCTCCCCCTAATCTTTTATGATGCTTAGTTTGTCGGTTCAGTGACTTCCACACTAGGTGTAGAAACCGGTTCTTCTTGAATCACTCCTTCGGGCTTCTTTTTCCATGCTTTCTTCATATCCACTTGAATAGTTTTAGCATCAATATTTCCTTCTGGAGTGACTGGTATATCATTCAATATATTTTTTCTCATCCTGCAAAATCTTGTTGTATGACCCAGTTTGTTGCAATGATAGCAAATCATTCCAGGTGCTCTCCGAGGTCCATTATTCATGTTTCCATTCTTCCTTCTACATGTTGCAGCTGTGTGGCCACTTCCATGACAGATCAAATAGGTTGCTCTCCATCTGGTTGCCACTTGATAGCCACTACTTCCTGATTTATGATTATAGGTATTAAACCAGTTTGGGTTCCAATTCCTAGAGGGTTCAGGAAAAACTCCTTGACTCCTTTGAGGATACCTTCCGTTGTTGTACATGACAGACCTGCATTCAAATTCTCTATGCCCAAACTTGTTGCATGCATAACAATTACCATTGAATCTATTGGGTCTAGGCTTATCATTTAGAAAATAAGGAAAATAATTGTAAGCCTTACTTCTACATACATTATCAGTGTGTCCTTCCTTGAGACAATTAAAGCAAATACGTTTGAACTTTTGCTTACCTTTATCCTTTGGTGCTGGTTGCTTCTTTGATGCTCCATCTTTTGTTCCAAAGGTCTCACCTTCCTCATATTCAGAGAAACCAAGTCCATTGGTATTCTTTACCGGTTTAGCCGATTCAAGCTTTTGCTCTAGCTTAACAGAGCTCTTATTGAACTTGGCAAGTATTTTCTTTGACTCAGTGAGTTCTTTGGAAATAGCAGCATTGGATTCCTTTAAGGTTGCATTCTCAGAAATTGCCATGTTTATTTCACCTTGCATTTCCTCTTTTTCCACTTTGCTCTCTTGGAGATGAGTGGTAAGTGCATTGATTTCTTGCTTCAGCTTGGAGATCTCATGATCTTTGTCTTTTACCAGATCTTCAGCTTTTCTCTGATTCTCAAACTCTGGACACATCCTGATAGTCAGTCCTTCAAGTTCCCTTCTCAAGTTGGCATTAGACTCATTTAGCTTTTCAACTTCTTGAACTAGGGCTTCCATGTCTGCCTCATCAGAAGAATTATTTTCAGTTAGCTCCATTAGCTTTTCAGCATGCTCTCTCCTTTTTGCCAGAGAGGCCTTATACTTGACTTTAAGTTCATCATAGGCTTGCTTAGTCTGAGTGAGCTGATGAGTAAGTTCCCTCATAGTGTATTCCCCATATCTCTTTCCAAGTGGTTAGACTTATAGAAAGGTTGGCTCTGATACCAATTGATGAATACTAAGAGGGGGGGGTGAATTAGTATACCAAAAAATACTGAACTCAAACACTTTAACAATATAGTAGTAAACCGATATAACAGTTTAACTAACAAACCGGTTAACACAAATGCAAACCAAACAAAAAGTAAGACATTCACCCACAGAAGCACAATCACCATAACACAAGAGATTTTGACGTGGAAACCCAAATGGGAAAAACCATGGTGAGATGAAACTCACAAGTAACTATCTGCAGAATAGTAACCAGACTAGTTAAGGTCATGCAATGTTCTTTACCAAAATAGATCCTGTTAGGAATCTCAATCTCTAGTAGGAGATAAGTCTGATTAAAGACTACCTTGTGAGAGGATTTCAGATCCATAGATGTGAATCACCTTGTTAGAGGATTTACAAAGGCTTTTCTGGGCCTACCCGGTTAAGGATTTCCGACTTGTCAAAGATGTGAGTAATCAACAAGTGAATGATCTAGCAAATAGCACAGTCTTCTTGGTTAGATCCATGATAGCTCATTGCTAATGTATTTCAGCATTACTTCAGTCTTCAGTAAATCCACACTCTATTACAGCACACAGACTTGATCTTCTCTATTAAGATCGCACATACAAAAACTCATCAACCACCAAAAACCCTAATAGCTACACACCCTAAAACCCTAGACATGATGTCCTTAAAAAGGAATTTGATTTCATGTCGGTCCAATAGGATTACATTGCAAGTTTCTAGGTTCAGTGTATCTAGACACATTTGGTAACACGACACAAAATCACTGTCAAAGTGTCGGTGGATGGTAACTCATCACAAAAATATATCGGTTGGTAACTCATCACAGAGTATTACCGGTTTATACAACTTTACCGATTACCGGTTGGTAACTCAGAGTAATACCAGTTTAATTATTAAACAGATTATCGATTGACAAAATGACAACTAGAAAAATGATAAATGCCACTTTTAGTTCCTTTGCTCCGTTCCGCTTGAGATCCTTGAACCGCTTGAGGTCTTCATGCCGCTTACCGGTTGACAAAATGAAGACTGGGAAAATGATAATTACCACTTTTAGTTCCTTTACTCCATTCCACTTGAGATCCTTGAACCACTTGAGGTCTTCATGTTGTTTGAGATTGGTAAACACTTTCTGCAAAACACCGATAGTCTAAAGACTACAACATAATACAGGTTTGGAACAAATACTAGTTGAGCATAATTCATACATTCAAAAAGTGATCTCAAAGCAAGTGGGTGTCCATCAATGACAATCACAACATAAACATCAAAAATGCCAACAGGCCTAACAATTGGTATCAAAGCCTAGTCCTCCTTTTGCAGAAGTTTAACAGCTTGAGGAGATCCAATGTCTTCTAACTATTTTAGGAAGGACAGTCTGAAACTTGACAGAACTAACTATGGCATATGGAAGATCACGATGGAGACACATTTGAATTAGATTGGAAAGGACATATGGGATGTTACAAATAATGGCTATACTACTCCTCCTCAAGGTCAACCTAATCCACCTAACTTGGCTAAAGATGAGGAAAATGATTACCAAGCAAGAGAAGCACTTTTGAGCGCATTATCAGATCAGCAAGTCATGGGATTTTCAGACAGGTCTACTGCTAAAGCTATTTGGGACAAACTAGAAACATTGAATGAAGGATATTCCATAGTCAAAATTGCAAAACTTGAATGCTTCCAGGTCAGGTATGAAAGTCTGAAAATGGAAGAAGAAGAAGAAGAAAGAATTTCATCTTTTATGGAAAGAGCAAATGAAATTGTTTTGGGTATACAATGTTGTGGAGGAACCTTAAGTGAAGATGTGATTGTTTCTAAAGTTTTAAGAGCTTTGCCACTGGCATGTAAAATGAAAGTTACTGCTATAAATGAATTGAGAACAATGCCTAATGCATTAGTATCTAGAGACACTTTGGTTGGAAAACTTTCAGCTTTTGAGCTTGAGGAATTTGGTCCTATTACTACTATTAAGATAGATCTAGCTTTCAAGGCATCATCATCAACTGCAGCATCATCATCATCATCTAATAAATCTGATTGGAAAGATTTCTATGCAAGAGAACTTGAAGAAAGCAGGAGAGAAAATGAAGAACTTAAAGAACTTGAAGCACTATTTACAAGAAAAATGCCTAAAGGTCCAATTGGAAGTATGTATGAAGGTAAAGCACACTTTAAATGTTTTAACTGTAATAAGATTGGTCATATGGCTTCTAGGTATCCTGATAGACATGCAAGATTAAGAGAAGAAGCTAAGAGAACATATAAGCCTAACCCTGATTATCAGAAATACAAGTTTAAGAAGAATAGAGACAAATCTTGTTATTATGCTGATGAAGGAGATACTAATGATTCTAATGAGGATCTGATAGACAATGGATGGGATTTGTTGCTATAACAGAAGATCAATCGGCACCTACAGTTCAACTGGTAGAGTCAACCCTGGTAGCTAAAGTTAAAGATAAGGATGAATGGATTATTGATTCAAGATGTTCACATCACATGACTGGTGATAAGAGTGAATTCTTAACCTTTCAGGAATACAATGGAGGTTTAGTAAGATTTGGAGATGATAAAGCTTGTTTAATCAAAGGAAAAGGTACTATATCTTTTGATGGTAAGCACAATACTGATAATGTTTACTATGTTGATGTTTTGAAGCGTAATCTTTTGAGTGTTGGTCAATTAGTTGAGAAAGGATTTCAATTACAATTGTAGAATGGTAAATGCAAAATCTTAAACAGAACTGGTTTGGAAATTGCAACCGGTAATCAGACTAGAGGTAATATCTTTCATTTGAACAATAATGAGAAAGCATGTTTGATTGCACATATTGATGAAAGTTGGTTATGGCATAAGAGACTTTGTCATGTAAATTTTGATTTCTTTGTGAAAATCAGTACAACTAAGGCAGTAAGAGAAATGCCTAGAATTGTCAAACCTAAAAATCTAGTATGTAAGGAATGTCAATTTGGAAAGCAAGTTAGAGAAACTTTCAAGAGTATTCCAGAAAAGTCTAACAATGTTCTTGATTTAATTCATACCGATTTATGTGGTCCAGCAAGAACTAGGTGTATACAAGGAGATAGGTATTTTATGCTAATCATTGATGACTATTCTAGAATGTGTTGGGTTACTTTTCTCAGGGAGAAATCTGAAGCATTTGGGAAATTCAAATTATTTAAGGTGATGGTAGAAAATGAAACTGTCAAGAAAATCAAATATTTGAGATCAGATCAAGAGGCAAATTCACATCTAAGGAATTTAATACATTTTGTGAAGTAAATGGGATCAGAAGACAGTTATCAGCACCCCAAACACCCCAGCAGAATGGAGTTGTGGAAAGGAAAAACAAAACTATCTTAGATGCAGCTAGAAGTATGATATTAGAAGCAAATCTACCTCATATATACTGGAGAGAAGTGGTCAATACAGCAGTTTATACATTCAACAGAGTTCACATCAGAGGTGAAACTGGTAAGACCCCTCATGAACTAGGGTTTGGTAATACTCCTACTCTTAAATATTTCAAAATATTTGGAAGTAAATGCTATATTAGAAGAGATGAGTATATTGGAAAATTTGATCCTAGAAATGATCAAGGAATATTTCTTGGTTATTCATCTAAGAGCAAGGCATATAGGTGTTTTAACAAGAGATTGCAGAAAATTGTTGAGAGTGCAAATGTGAAGATTGATGAACAGTTTAGAGGAAATTGAAGGTACACAGACTCTGAACTGGCAATAGAGATAATCACAAATGAACCTACTGTAAATACACCGGTACATAATGGTGATCCAGTTACACCGATATCATCTAGGGATTCAACAGTTACTGAAGAACAACAACAAGTAAAAACACCCCGGTATGTAAGACTGAATCATTCTGAAGATCAGATAATTGGAAACAAATTTCAAGGAGTTATGACTAGAGGAAGATTGGCTAATGAAGAGGTATGTCTTATTTCTCAAATTGAACCTACATCAATTAATGAGGCATGTGAAGATAAATATTGGATTAAAGCTATGGAAGATGAATTGGAACAAATTGAAAGGAATAACACTTGGTCATTAGTTCCCCGGCCTAAAGACAAAAATGTAATTGGAACTAAATGGGTTTTCAGAAATAAACTTAATGAGGATGGTAAGATAATCAGAAACAAAGAAATATTAGTGTGTAAGGGATATTCATAGAAAGAAGGAATTGATTACAATGAAACCTTTGCACCGATAGCTAGAATTGAGGCAATCAAAGTTTTATTGGCTTTTGCAACACACAAGAACTACAAAGTATATCAAATAGATGTTAAATGTGTATTTTTGAATGGAGATCTTGAAGAAGAAGTTTATATTGAACAACCTAATGGATTTTCTTTGATAGATAACAAAGACATGGTTTGCAGGTTAAGGAAAGCTTTATATGGATTGAAACAAGCTCCTAGAGCTTGGTATGCTAGATTGGACAAATATATTTTGAAGCTTGGATACACTAAAGGTAATGCTGACAGCAATCTATACTACAAAGTGACTAATGATGACATCTTGGTTATTGAAGTTTTTGTTGATGATATAATATTTTGAGAAGAAGATGGATTGTGTAAAGACTTTTCTAACAAAATGCAGCAAGAATTTGACATGTCTATAATTGGAGAGATAAAAATCTTTTTAGGATTCTAGATTTCATAGACTGGTAAAGGTATATTCCTATGTCAATCTAAGTACTTGAAGGAATTACTAAAGAAATTTGGCATGGAAAACTGTAAACCGGTAAGCACACCTATGACTACAACTAATAAAATATCTTTGAAGGATGAATCAACACCTATCAATCCAACTAGATACAAGTCTATGATAGGAGGTTTACTGTATTTGACACAAACAAGACCTGATATTATGAATGCAGTATGTATTGTTTCAAGATTTCAGAGTAATCCTAAAGAAAATCATGAATCAACAGTGAAAAGGATTTTTTGGTACCTATAATGCACTACAAATCTTGGTTTATGGTATCCTAGAGATGAAAATTTTGAATTATGTGCATACATAGATGCTAATTGGGCAGGAGATGTGGATGATAGAAAAAGCACCACCGGCGGAACATTTTTTCTTGGTAGCAGACTAATTTGATGGTTGAGCAAGAAATCGAGTTGTACAAGCCTATCAATAGCAGAATCAGAATATGTTGCAGTAGCAACTAATTGTACACAGGTATTATGGATCAAACAAATGTTGAAGGACATAAAGGTAAAATGCAAGGAACCTATAACTATTTACTATGATAATATGGCAGCAATTGATATATCAAAGAACACGGTATTTCACTCTAAGACTAAACATGTTTCTATCAAATTCAATTTTCTAAAAGAGAATGTTGAAGAAAAAGAAGTGAAATTGGTTTATGTGAATACTAAAGAGCAGATTGGAGATATTTTTACAAAGCCTTTGCCTAAGGAAACTTTTGAATATCTTAGAGAGCAACTTGGAGTCCTACCCCCACCGATAGAGACTTAGACAGTTGATGTTTGTCATCAACCAACAGAATTAACAGAGAAATCTTTTATTCCGGCTTTGATGAGGAGAGCTACTTCTTAGGGGGAGTAGTTGGTATAATAAGTTGGTATTTTGTATTTGAAACTGGTTTTTGTAATGCTTTGGCATTTGATGTCAAAGGGGGAGAGATTGATATGGAAAAACACATTATCCCTTGGGGGAGAGATTGTCACTTTGGGGAGAGATTGTTGGAGAAAATTAACAGTCTCTTTGGGAGATTGTTGGTTTTTGGTTTTTGGCATTTCTGTTCTAGCACTTTGATGGTTTTTCCATCTTATGTTGCCATCAATGCCAAAGGGGGAGATTTTTGGTATTTTGGATATGTTGATATGGTTGTGTCATTGATGTCAACACTTGTCATCACTTGTCAACACTTATCAGCACTTGGAGATCTTTGGTTATGTTCATCAGCAAGTCAGAGACTTATGCACAGTCACCAGTATTTGGTTCACTGGAAGATTATATTGTTCACCGGCACTTGAAATGACTTGGAGACTACTTGGTTATGTCAAAGACATTATTTGATCACTTGGTTTTGGTGATTTGGTTATTTGTTTATTCATGTTTTCATATTTGATGTTACCAACAAATAGGTCCAGGATATGCACCGACAAGCATATCTATTCTAGATCAGCATGGCACGCTATGGAGATGATTTATTATTATTGTAAATACATTTGAGCCAACATCATGCATCGGATATTGATTTATTTGTAATTGATTTTATTGTAATATCTTTTAGTGAGCCGACTTATTCAATTGGTCTTAAGTTATGGTATAAATGTAAGATCTCATTTGTGAGATTGATATGTGATTGGGAAAAGAATTGTAATAAGGTATATGCAAAAATAAGTAGAGTTATACATGCAGACATCATTTGAAGGTTGAAGGAAGGTTTTGTGAAGGCAATCAGAACTAAACCGGTACTGAATCCAGCATATGAAGATGCTATTTTATGCAGTACATTATCATTGGATTTAACCATCCAGTTGTAGTCAGTGTGACTCTCATTTTGTGATTGAGCAGTGAGTTCTAGGCAGCTGGCCTTTCTGCATGTGCAGAATCCATATTGTACACACATACTATCTGCAGTAGTATCATTTGATTGTGGGTAAGGATTCCAACCATGTTTTTTTCCCCTTACAGGGTTTCCACGTATAAATATTTGTGTTATGTGTTGTGCATGTTGTTGTCTTTCTATTTTATGCATTAATCTTTACCGGTACTGCAATTAACTGATAAAATTGTCTACTGGCATAAAGTTTGGTTTACTGGTATTAAGCATTAAGTTTTGGTTAAGTTAATTTTGGTTGAATTTATTGGACAACTGATTCACCCCCCCTCTCAGTTGTCTCCAGGACCTAACAATTGGTATCAGAGCCTAGTCCTCTTTTTGTATAAGTTTAACAACTTGAGGAGATCCAATGTCTTCTAAGTATTTTAGGAAGGATGGTCTGAAAGTTGATGGAACTAACTATGGCATATGGAAGATCGGGATGGAGACACATTTGAATTGGAAAGGATATATGGGATGTTACAAAGAATGGCTATACTGCTCCTACTCAAGGTCAACCTAATCCACCTAACTGGGCTAAAGATGAGGAAAATTATTGCAAAGCAAGAGAAGCACTTTTGAGCGCATTATCAAATCAGCAAGTCATGGGATTATCAAACAAATCTACTACTAAAGCTATTTGGGACAAACTGTAAACATTTAATGAAGGATATTCCACAGTCAAAATTGCAAAACTTGAATGCTTTCGGGTCAGGTATGAAAGTCTGAAAATTGAAGAAGAAGAAAGAATTTTTGCTTTTATGGAAAGAGTAAATGAAATTATTTTGGGTATACAATGTTGTGGAGGAACCTTAAGTGAAGATGAAATTGTTTCTAAAGTTTTAAGAGCTTTGCCACCGGCATATAAAATGAAAGTTATTGCTATAAATGAATTGAGAACAATGCCTAATGCATTAGTATCTAGAGACACTTTGGTTGGAAAACTTTTAGCTTTTGAGCTTGAGGAATTTGGTCTTGTTACTACTATTAAGACAGATCTAGCTTTCAAGGCATCATCATCAACTGTAGCATCATCATCATCATCTGATAAATCTGATTGGAAAGCCTTCTATGCAAGAGAGAAAATGAAGAACTTGAAGCACTATTTGCAAGAAAAATGCCTAAAGGTCCAATTGGACGTAAGTATGAAGGTAAAGCACCCTTTAAATGTTTTAACTGTAATAAGATTGGTCATATGGCTTCTAGGTGTCCTGATAGACATGCAAGATTAAGAGAAGAAGCTAAGAGAACATATAAGCCTAACCTTGATTATCAAAAATACAAGTTTAAGAAGAATAGAGAAAAATCTTGTTATTATGTTGATGGAGTTACTGATGATTCTAATGAGGATCCGATAGACAATGGATGGTATTTTGTTGCTATAATAGAAGATCAAATGGCACCTATTATTCAACCGGTAGAGTAGGCCCTGGCAGCTAAAGTTGAAGATAAGGATGAATGGATTATTGATTCAGGATGTTCACATCACATGACCGGTGATAAGAGTAAATTCTTAACCTTTCAGGAATACAATAGAGGTTTAGTAAGATTTGGAGATGAGAAAGCTTGTTTAATCAAACGAAAAGGCACTATATCTTTTGATGGTAATAACAATATTGATAATCTTTACTATGTTGAAGGTTTGAAGCATAATCTTTTGAGTGTTGGTCAATTAGTTGAGAAAGGATTTTAGTTACAATTGAAGAATGGTAAATGCAAAATCTTAAATAGAATTGGTTTGGAAATTGCAACCGGTAATCAGACTAGAGGTAATATTTTTCATTTGAACAACAATGAGAAAGAATGTTTGATTGCACATATTGATGAAAATTAGTAATGGCATAAGAGACTTTGTCATGTAAATTTTGATTGCATTGTGAAAATCAGTACAACTAAGGTAGTAAGAGATTTGCCTAGAATTGTCAAACCTCACAATCTGGTATGTAAGGAATGTCAATTTGGAAAGCAAGTTAGAGCAACTTTCAAGAGTAATCCAAAAAAGTCTAACAATGTTCTTGATTTAATTCATACTGATTTATGTGGTCCAGCAAGAACTAGAAGTATACAAGGAGATAGGTATTTTATGCTAATCATTGATGATTATTCTAGAATGTGTTGGGTTACTTTTCTCAAGGAGAAATTTGAAGCATTTGGGAAATTCAAACTATTCAAGGAGGACTCTTGATGTATGTCTTTGGTACAGGAGGTATGTTTTCAATATTTTCATACACAACCTACATATGTTCACAAACATGACATTGATACAAGTTAGCATATAATTGTCACTGATAATAATGAATTATATCTACTAAACACAAAATAAAATAAACACACATATACTCGAGGCATCTATTCTTCTTCTTCTTCATCATCTCCAGGTATAGTGGGTGTAGTCAACAAGGATGTGAAGCCAAGAATTTTCTGTACATATACACAACAAGTATGTGAAACTATTAATCTATGTCTAGATGTGTATAATCATTATAAGTTATTTAAACTATTCATTCAATCATATTTGCATTCAATTACCTTTCCCTTGTCTCCAGTTGCACTACCAGATCTCAAATCACATAGCCCTGCACTCGCGCTACTTGTGCCCTACAAGAGTAAAATAAGATATACATGCAAGTTACTACATAATCTAATTAATACCAATATAAATGATGAGCATGTATGTACAATAAAATACAAACGACTAGGTGCAATAATATATGTACCGTAAAGCTATCAAGGCCAAATGAAATGGCCGTCAAGGTGCCCTCTTGGATCTGTGTCAACTCCTCCTCTGTCATCAACTGTTAAATAGAGCATGTAAATAAAAATTAGCACTTAATATTATCTAGATTATAAATATTCATTTAAAATATAGAATGAACTCTGAAAATACAAAGCTTACCCTACATCATCAATGTATGATGAAGGTGCATCCTCGCCTCTAGCATGCAAGGACTCTCCAAGGAATCCTCCAGTCCCTGTCATAACATCTAGTGCATCATGCATCTCATGCACCTCATAATCTGCAGTGTGCGCAGGAGGATCAACAGGTTGTCCAACTGGACCCAAGCATAGGTGCCCACACATGACACAACTATGGGGTACACAAATGTGTGGAGCCAAGGAGGATGTGTCAGCACCACCAGATGCACCACTACCATCAAAAGAAGGTTGACCTACTGCCCCAGCCTGAGAAACCAAAAGGCTACTCAAAGAGTGAATAGTCGATGTGGTCTGTGACGCCACCTCACATATGATATCTGGATGTTGTACTGGAGGTGGGGTATCAACAGGAGGAGGGGGGACATATGGGCCCTGGACTACTCTGACTGTCCCAGGTCTATTTTGGGGCATACCTAAACCCACACCCTGGAAAGGTTGGATGTCAAAGTAGTTCACATGTTTTCCTAAAACAAACTCAGCAAACAATTTTTTGATGAAGTAGAAGGGGACATCAAGATTGTTGTTGGGTGGTTTATCAAAAACCATCCACCAATGATCCCAAATTTTTTTCACAATATCATCATTTGTGCACCATTTAATAGAAAGTTTTTTTTTTGGAGTCTACGAGTTGACCAGTGCAGGGATTCACAAACAATGTTGCGATAGCGGCTTTGGATATCTCGAGATCCTTGATCTCCTTATAGGACAAGCCATCCGCATATTGTTCCCTCATAGAATCTCACCACAAAAGAGCGGCATTGTGCTCCTCAGTGATGGTTTCTATACTCTTTACGATGGATGTGAGGGGATCAAACATTGGGTTCAGGCAAGGGATCCTACGATAGACATCTGCAATCCCCCTCAATTGGTTCAAATTTTGTGCAATTAAATATTGAATTGAGGGGGGGTTTGGCAAAGGAGGGTTTGGTTGTCGCGGTTGTGGTTGATCAATGTTTTCACTGTTATCCCCCATTTTTAACCTAATTGAATGTAAACAATTGAATTTAGTTAATAAATTTGAACAATTTTGTATTTGATTTTAAAAAACCTATTTTTCATGAAAAAAACATATTTTGAATGAAAAAAAAAATAAACATTAATAAAAATGCAAAAATTTGAATGAAAATGATGAAAAACAATAAAAATCCTACCTTTTATTGGATTTTTTTGCAAATTTGGGTCACAAAATATGATATTGGGTCCAACCGGATATCGGATTTGATATAATTCGTGCAACCCGTGGGTGAAAAATAATCCACGGGCTGTCACAGTCCACTTTTATTATCTCAAAGAAATCGCATATCCAATAATATCCGATTTTATCGGATATCTTATTTTTATAGTTAAATTATTTTAAAATAACATTATATTATATAATATAATAATATTATATATTATATAATATGTAATATATAATATATTATTATATTATATTATATATTATATAATATATTATATAATGTAATATAATATTATATAATATAATAATTTATTTTTTAATTTAAAATTACATATTAAAATCGGATATCCGATTTGCCTAGGTGTTTACCATGCCAAGGTGTACTAACACCCAGGCCAAGCAAAAAGTCAACATGAATTTTCGCGTTTTTAAGCGAGCGGAAAAGGCTTTTTTTTTACATTGCCACTTTTTGGGCCCCCATGATCCTGCACTGACCCTGTATCTTTCCTTGGGATAGTGCATCTCATCCTGCAAGTCTTTTAGGTGGCAGTGTGCTTTCTTGTTAGTAAGCCTAAAAAAAAATTGTAATCATTTCATATATTGTAAGTTGACTCTCATGGTGGTTTTTCCCTGTTTGGGTTTTCACCCCCCTTTTAGTCCCAAGGTCTCTTAAACAATTGGTATCAGAGACAAGTTACTCTAGAAGAAGCTTAACTACTAGAGGCAAATCCGGGATGGCACAAGATGGATCTTACAAGATTCTCAAGTTTGATGGCTCAAACTACTCTTTTTGGAAGATGAGTATGGAATCACATCTGGACTCTATGGATTTTATTATTTGGATAGCTATTGTAGAAGGCTATACTCTTCCCTCTACTCTTCTTATTGTTCTAGATGAGATTAGGGAATATGTGAATAATAGAAAAGCAAGGAATGCAGTTATTAGTTGACTATTTGATAATGAACTCTTGAAGGTGATGGATTGTGAATCCACCAAAGATGTTTGGGAGAAACTTAGAATTATTTATGGAGACACCAAGATAAAGAAATTCTAGTTGGAGAATCTCAAAAGAAGATTTGAAAGCTTAAGAATGTCAGAAGATGAAATTATTGATAGATACATGCACCAGGTCACTGAAGTAGTTTTTGGAATCAAAAGTTTTTTGTGGAGAATTGAAAGAGGATGAAGTTGTGAGGAAGGTACTTAGGACACTTCCTAATTATTTGTTTCCTAAGGTTTCTTCCATTGAAGAAAGTAGATATTTGGATACTTATACTATGGATCAACTGTATGGAGCCATTAATGCATTTGAGATGAGAGAGGTTGAACTGGATAAACCAAAGAAGGAAGTTGCATTCAAAGCAAGTATGAAGAATGATGATGATGCTGACCTAGAGATGATGCATAAGAAAACATTGTGAGAAGACTACCAAAGGGAAATGGTAAATACAAAGGTAACTTACCTCTAAAATATTTTAAATGTGGTAGGATTGGTCATTTTTTCACTAGATGTCCTTATATAGAAGAAAGCAAGAGAAGAAGAGATGATAGAAGTAAGAGGATATATGATAATGGAGATAAGCCTAAGAGATTTTTCACTCCAAAGAGAGTAGCCACTTATATGAAGATGAGGACTATGATGATTCTAGTGAAGAAACCCTATTTATAGCTATGAAATTTGATGATGATGAGGAAATCAATATCTAGCAGTCTGATGAGAATAATGAAAGATCATTAATTATGTGGTCTTCTTTGCATGCAAAAGAGGAGTTGAATGTATGGGTGATTGATAGTGGTCGCTCAAACAACATGGTAGGTGATAGAAGAAAAAATATTAGGTTTGAGAAGACAAATGGTGGATGAGTTAAGTTTGGTGGTGTATAATCTGTTAGTAGCAATCAAGAAGGAAAACTAAGAGAAGGGGTGAATCAGTTTTCACCAGACTAAACAATTAAAGCACAATATCAGATCTAAACAATTGCAGCAATAATAAAGATAAACACAACAGCACCAAGATTTTGATGTGGAAAACTCAGTTAAGGAAAAAACCATGATGGGAACCTACCCACAATAAGATGATACTTTACAGTACTATGTATAAATATTACAATGGGGAATGCACATGCATTCAGGCACACTTCTTAGAGCTCACTACTCAAAGGGAAGTCTCACTACCTTACAAAAAGATTTGGACTACAATCTGGATTACATGAACTGCAAATATAGCATCTCCTTATGCTTGATGATAGTTTTAGTTCTGCAATAATCTTTGCTCAATACATCACACTGAAGGATAAATTCTCTTAGGAACCACATATAACACTCTATGATAATTCAAACACAACACAAGATACACAAATTACATGACTATACCACCTATTTATATAATTCATCAACCTTGACTACAAGATCGGCCAAACCCTCGACTCGCAATTACAAAATTACATCACAGGATACATATGTGAACCACCAGATCAATATAATTATATACATGACATTACATGGAACTAAATCAAATCCCAAACACTCATCACCACTGGAGATCATGCCAAGATCAACCGCAACATGCTACACCACCAAAAACACGGCATAACACAAAGAATATCACCGGATCAACAAAATAACCAATTACAAACACAAGAATCAATGTGGACCACCAAAACAAGTAGGAAATGATTAGGAAACACCAACAAGGACATTAGAACCATCCACAATAGCTGCAACAACACCACTTATGCAAATCTTCATTGATCAACACGCTAACTCATAGGAACACTCAACAGCAACAATTCGGACTAGAATGATAGCTTGTGGAGCACCAAATCATAAACCATATTAACTGAAGATACACATGAACATCCAAAACATTCTCCCAAATTTGCAACCAAAGATATGATCATACCGGATCTCACCGGATCAAATACCAAACTCTGCCAACCACTGCACAGAAAGACTGAACTACAAACCAGATCAAATAACACGATCAAGCAATCTTCCGGATCACTGAAACCAATAAAGAATGAAGTATTCTACATCCCAAATGGATAAACCATCCATACCAATGCAATACAATCACTGTAACACCAAAACAACTCGCAACAACACATGAATATGTTGACATCAATGACAACAACATATGCTAGCAGTAGCAATATCCAACATAATCTACTCATGTATGTGGCAAGGGGACAATATCAATTGATTGGAGGATCAAGATAGAGGATGTTCTATATGTTAAGGGTTTGAGGTACAATATTATTAGTGTTAGTCAGATGTGTAATAAAGGATATAGACTCACATTCAATGATAAGCGTTGTGAGATTAGAAATGGTGACTCTAGAAGATTGGTTGCAGAAGGAACACGAACTAATGAAAATGTGTACTACTTAAAGGAATCTATAGATGGTAGTTGTTTAATTTCTCAAATTAGTGAATGTTGGCTTGGGCACAAGTGGATGGTACATGTAAAATTTAATAACTTTGTGAATATTAGTTTCGCACGTTGTTAGAGATTTTTTTGTGATTACCAAACCAACAAACACTATATGCAAGGAATATCAAATGGGAAACCAAACAAAGACAAGATTCAAGATCAAGTACTTTACTACTTCAAAACCTTTGGAGTTGATACACAGTAGTCTTTATGGAGCTACCAGGACAAGAGCACTTAATGGTGAAAGGTACTTTATGATACTCATTGATGATTATTCTAGAATGACATGAGTCACTTTTTTAAAGTATAAATCAAAAGCTTTAGATAGATTTAAGGTTTTTAAATGTATGGTTGAAAATGAAATGGATTCTAAGATCAAATGCTTAAGATCTGATATCTAGGAGGTCAATTTACATCAAATGAGTATGAAATATTTTGTGAAGAGCATGGAGTTAGGGGACATCTTTTTTCTCCTAGGACACCACAACAGAATGAGATTCCTAGAAGGAAAAATATGACTATTCAAGAGATGGCTAGAACAATGTTGACGGATTATAATCTTTTGGATGTTTATTGAAACAAAATGTGTATACCATAGTATATATTCTTAACAAATTGAAGGTGAGATTTAAGCATTAAAAGACCCATTATGAGATTTGGTATAAAAGACCTACTAGTATCGAGTGTTTGAGAATCTTTGGAAGCAAATATTATATCAGAAGAGATGAAGATGATCTTGGAAAGTTGGATTTAAGAGATGATGAAGGAATATTTCTTGGTTACTCAACAAGAAGAAAGACTTACAAATGTTTCAACAAAAGACTTTGGAATATAGTTGAAAGTGCAAATGTCAGGGTAGATGAAGAATAGGGTCATATTACACTAGTACTTGAGGATTGTAGACATAAATGTTGTTCCTTGCACTAAAGAGGAAGAAGAAGAAGAAAATAAAATAAAATAAAAGGAATAAAAAAAGAACCTCGAGACTTTGACAAGATATGTTCAAAAGAATCACTTTGAAGATCAAATCATCAACGATAAGAATGAAGGTGTGTAAACCTGAGGAGACTTGTGAAGACAAGTAAAAAAGTAAATATTTGTCTTTTATCAGAAGTTGAGCCTAAAACATTTTCAAATGCATGCAAGGAGGAAGGATGGATGAAAGCTACTCAAAAGAAGAACTTGATCAAATTGAGAAGAATCAAATATGGAAACTTGTTCACATACCTACTTATAAGAATGTCATAAGACCCAAGCGGGTGTTCTGGAACAAATTGAATAAGGAAGGGAAAGTGACAAGGAACTATAGGCACCTAAAATTTTCCCATGCCTACAAACACTAATTTTACTAATTATTATTCTTATTAATTAAATAATTTTAATTATTTAATTATTTTGACTTTATTCTTCCAAATTAATATTTTTCCTCCATTTCATATTCAAATTTTCAATTTTCCTCTAATTTAGAACCAATTAATCCTTAATCATTTTTCTTCTAATACTAATTAAATAATTTTATTATTTAATTAATCTTGATGATACACTTTAATTAAATGATCTTTATTCCTTAATTAAATCAATTTCTACTATTTTTCCATAATTAAATAATCATCCCAAATTATTTAATATAGCTAATAATGTCCTCTCAACTAAATAAATTTCTTAATTTATTTAATTTCACTTCTCCCCAAATTCACATTAATTTCATTTCCCTCTCATTCCAATTTAATTTCACATTTTTGAAAACCAAAATTTCTTATAAATTTAATTTCATCTCAATTTCCTACATCACATGTTGAAAATGAGTAACTTCCACTGACTCTTAGTTCCCATTAGTGAATCAAAAATCACTTTTTCTAACTTGTCATTCAGCTCACTCTTTTTGAAATCACCTATTCTAACTAACTCATCTATCCACTCATCAAGTCAATTAAATTTGTAAATTATTGAATCAAACTCAGTTAGGTTGAGTAATCATCTCCAACCAACTTGTCTCATCAATTCTCAATCATTGATCCATTTTGCTGCCAAATAAATGTTGAACACTTCCGAATGTTGAGAGGGGGAAGGGGTGAATTGACATATATTAAAAATTAACCATTCATTCCATTTATCATCATAAGTACAAAAGTAAACTACAGAAAGAAATACATCAATCACACAATGACACCAAGATTTTATATAGAAAACCCAAGGAGGGGAGAACCCTGGTGAGAACTATCTCACTATATGAAAACTAATTACAAATTTTTAGGCTCTAGGCCAAGGAAGCTCACTGCTCTTGATGTGGACTTGCAGGCTAAGGCACATAACCTTAGAGAAAGATAAGAAGGACATGCAAAACACTAAAGATTGCTTCTTCAAGGCAATTTATAATAGATTTGATTTCAAAGAGTAATAATTGTTGAACTAAGTAGAAGTGCATCCTTTGAAATGTTGATTATAGTTCACTGTTATAAACATATAAAACTAACTTCATCACCACTCATCTACACTTATACACATTCACACTTACACCATACACTATATACAACTTCTCATCATTCACATATCATACACTATATATGACTTCTCATCATTCACATATCACTAAACCGTGCACGGGCTCCCTCTTTTCTCACCCAAACGCCATGGATCAAGGTTGGTTTTGCTTGATTTTTGTTTTTCTTTCGTATTTGTTCAATTTTTTTATGTTTTGAATTTAAATTCATTTATTTTGATTAGGTTTTTTTAATTTTTGTTACACAAACTAGATTCTGAAAATCCACAACAAGATGCACCTCCTCAAAACCTTGAAAAAAACCCACAGAATACACCTCCAACTCCTCCTTTTGACCGTACACTTGATACACAGGAGCAATTGCTTAATCAGTTAGGAAAAAACATAACTAAAATAAATAGAATGATTGATAAATTGAAAACATCTGAGCTTGAGCATCATAAATCCCTCGCCACTAGCCTAGAAACATTAGCTAGTGGTGCCATTGCAGTTTCCACTCAAATTACAAAATGGGGAAACTATAGGGATAGGTGTCACCAATATTATGCTAGTGGGTTATCATATGAGGGAGTGAAAAATAAAAACATTAGTAAACAACAAATATGTGCCCTTTTTGTTGATCCTAGAATGGGTGATTCGTTACCTCTTAATGCAAAGAGGTTTCCCATACATTGGTGTACCAATGTGTAGATGAAGAATCTTTTTGGCAAAGGTGGTGGATGGTCTTTGACGAACCACCTTGTAATAATTTTGAGGTGCCATTGTATTTTTTCTTGAAAGTATACTATGAGTTTGTCCTCAATGAGATGCCTAATTATTTTGACATCAGAGAGTTCCATGGTAGAGGTGGCGACTCTGCCCAAGATAGACTTGGAGCCCATAGGAGAGTAGCCCAGGAGAGTCGTCACCCCCTAGCACCCAAACCCAAGGTGCATTTGACTATCCCAGTAGACCTGAAAGAGTCGATGGAGCTACAGACTCTTCAGGCGGCCACAACATTGACTGATGTGATCATCTAACTTGGGACACAATTAGCACACCCTCTTCTACCGGATGATGAGCCATTAGTTGTTGCAGGTGGCGCTAGTGAGCCCATTCAGCATGTGTGTGCCACTTGCTTAGGGATATGCATAGGGACAGATGATGAGGCCAATGCAGATGGATCCACATCCCATTTGTGGATGATTTGTGGGAGTAGATGTTAGACCCGCACGACTAAGAATGTGGCACTGACGGATGAGTTGATGGACATGTTGTTTGGTAGCAGCCGCAGACATAGGTGTGTTGATTTGAATTTATAGTATTTTATTTATCAGTCACTTAAAATTTGTAATTCTAAATAAATTTTCATTTATAGATCAATTTAAATTGATACAACTAATATGCAGCAACGGTATTTGATATTCCTCCCATAGAAACTGCAGTGGCAACTTCGACACCTGAGGTATAAATTTTGTAACATGTTAAAATAGAATAGTACAGTTTGAATTCAAAAAAATTACAAGATATACTAACTCTCTTTAATGCTTGACATTTTTTTGTTTGTAGGCATTGTTAGGGGACCAAATGTCCTAGATTGATGATGTCACGCTCTCAGTGATCGATTTTGGCCTACAAGGCTATACGGTATCATATTTTGTAAACCTTATTTTATGTATTCTTTTAATGGAATATGCAAGTCATTTCATTTTAGATTTGTTAAATTATGTTTAATATTATCTGTACTAATATCTCAAGTTAATTTTTTTTTTTTAGGGTACCGCCTCTGTGTCTAGGCCTCGTCCTCAGCAAAAGAAATCCTCGAGGACACCAAAACGTGGTAAGAAGGTAATTGAACACATTTTTAGTTGTACAATTGTTTGAAAAGGTTGAAATTGTCTTAGTTGGGATTTGTAGATTGATTAGTTTTTTTTGTCCGTTTTATATGTACAATGGCCATTGAGCTATGTAGATATGTTGAATGCACCCAATACACCCGAGGATTGAGAGAGGGTGGAGGTATGAATCTCTACTTTATTTTATTGATTTGATGATTATATGCACGTGTACATGTGAGCTTGTGATAAATTATAATCGTATCATTTTTTCATACAGGAAATATCCATAGCCGCTTCATCAATGGCGAGCCCTCCTCCATGTACTGGAGAAGCATCTCAGGCTTCGGTACACTTTTATTTGATATATTAAATTAATTTTTTTAAACCTACAATACTTATCA
Source organism: Cryptomeria japonica (assembly GCF_030272615.1). Lineage (NCBI taxonomy): Eukaryota > Viridiplantae > Streptophyta > Pinopsida > Cupressales > Cupressaceae > Cryptomeria > Cryptomeria japonica. The sequence goes on along the minus strand of NC_081406.1, from coordinate 27,112,858 downwards.
TTATAGATTTTAGTGTTTTTTATGTATATATGTGAGTACATTGTGTTAATTGTACATCTAATCTACAATATCCCCCTTTGCGGTTCAGCCATAACTTGGAGCCTTTGAAGTTTGTGTTCAAGAAAACTCCTAAGACTGATAAGGAGAATAGAGCAAAAAAATTAGATATGACATCAGCCAATGAGGTAATCTACATTTCAATTGCAAAGAAATTATTGTTAAATGCATAGTTGTGTTGATAATTGTGAGCTATTTTCTACAAAAGGATTCTAACTTGGCTTTTGAATTGTAGTTTTGCAGCCATCTACAGAGCCGCGAACTGCATCGAAGAGGCTATATTTTGATGATCCACCACAAGTATAGGATCATATAGTGTTAGTTGTGGTCATTGAATGACCAATACATGTAGATATATTCTATATTTTTATTGTATATCGATTTGGACATGGCATATGTCACATTTTTGTAATACTTGTATTGACTTGGCATACATGCCTTTATATATATATATAAATGTTGATATTTGATCCAATAAATGTGTATTGAGTTCATTATTGTGTATTCGTTGTATTTGGTGGTTGCACTTTTATAAAGTTAAATAATTATTTGCCAATGTAATCAACAATATGAATATAAACAACAAAAATATATGATATTAAACATTGTAATCGTGGAATATGATTTGATAAACTTTATAAAATGTTGAATTAACCCTACAAAACACCTTGTATTTAGTTCATTATTGTGTATTCGTTGTATTTGGTGGCTGCCCTTTTATAAAGTTAAATGAATATTTGCCTATGTAATCAACAATATGAATATAAACAACAAAAATATATGATATAAAATATTGCAATCATGGAATATGATTTGATAAACTTTCTAAAATATTGAATTAACCCTACAAAACTCTTTGTTTCACTGAAAATGAAATTCAATGGTAATGGTAATATTTGATCCATGGTAATGATCAGTGGATGCTTTTGATTCCTTTCATTTATATTTGTCAATGTGTGTGGTACGAGAGCACCCTCATTCTCGCAATGGTCAAATTTTGGTTTTCATCTTGTTTTACCATTGTTTTATCTAAATAAGGTAATTTGGGACCATTAATGATCATTTGAAGCCATTTGTGAAAGTTTGGGGTCATTTGGATAAAAGATGTAAAAGTTGCTCAATTATTGTCAAAGTTGCTCAATTGTTGTCAAAGTTGTCAAAGTTTGGGCTCATTTGGATAAAAGATGTAAAATTTGCTCAATTGTTGTCAAATTTGCTCACTTGTTGTCAAAGTTGTCAAAGTTGTCAGAGTTGTCAAAGTTGCAAGATATGATAGAATTGATTTTGTTCGTCATGTGCACAAACCAACATCACAAGCGTGTCCAAGTGGGTAGTTTTATACTAGGCATGCTCCTATTGTGCCTCCCAAAGCATTGGAACGTCAAGAGCCATACCCTATCGGCGTGATCTCTCAAGTGCCCAAAGTCCAAAAAATTGTCAAACTTTGACAGACTGTTTCTCCCAATCCAGGATACATATGATAGATCGGTTTGAACATATAGTGTCATGTGAGGCTCATCTACAATGGCCTATCTCAGTTTCTAACGACTCGAAACCATTTTCAATTGGTAACATTTTTGTGCCTGCTGCAAAAACCATCAATTGCATGCAATGCAAAGTTGCAAGATAGGCTAGAATTGATTTTGTTCATCATGTGCACAAACCAATGTCATGAGAATGTCTAGGTTAGAAGGTTTATGCTAGGAATTCTCCTACCATACCTCCAAAATCACTGAAACGTCGAGAGCCATACCCTACCAGCGCGAAGTAGAAGTTGTTTGACAACGTTTTTGAAAATAATGACAATTTTTGCTCAAATTGTATCTAGACTCAATCTATGACTCCCATGACCCAATAATGGCTCAAATAATTCTCCATGATTATACAAGAATCAAGAATGCTCATGATTGACCTTATCAAGAATGGTCATGATTGACCTTATCACATCACATAAACTCAAAACATAGTCACAAAACATTGTCACATATTATTCAAAAATTTGCCTCTAAAAATGGACAAATCAGCTCTTGGCTATTTAAATTTACAAAAAACTTGTTACGAATCATCTCATGGGCTTTTATACAAAATTTGGTATTTAAATATGTGTGATTCAGCTTGATGTACAAAATTTGGCATCTACATATGTACAAATCAGCTCATAGCAATTTAAATATACAAAATTATGCCCCGAAACATGTACAAATCAGCTCATGGGCATTTATATATACAAAAAATGAATATTGAACAATTCGCCAATGATATATACAAAATTATCAAAATCATTCTACTCTGAACTGTAGAATCAATCAAGTGAGCCTTCAGGATCGGCTCTAACCCGTATTGTGTCAAGTATTGCCTTGTGGTCAGATTCACAAACTTTCCATAAAATCTTGTTATGAGGTCTACCACAATACTTCATCAAATGAATATATTTTGCAACAATAAGGTTAGAGAAATGAAGAATATTTCTATGTGTTTCAAAGTCCTCGAACAACCAAACATCAGAATTATTGATAGGGTATCTCCGAAGCCATGTTCTTGTCACAATAACAGACCCTATTGGGTACTCAATACCCTCTCCATCAATGATTGTGTTTGTCAATTTTCTTATAGGCTCAACACAACGACACAAAAAGTAATTCATTCCTTCTTCATTGTTCTCTTCTACAACAACTGCATACACATGACTTGCATTTTATAAAGTGATAATTAATACCAAAAATAAAGTGTGATGTACAATAAAATGAACCAAAAAATGACCTGAATCCACTAGGTCGGATACATGGTCAAAATCCACTGATGTCTCCATTTGTCTCAATTGTAGTGCTTTGGGAATTTGATATGTATCAATGGGAACCAATGATCTACAAGACCATTTGTCAACCCACTCTTGTGATTCACATTCTTCCCACGAAAATTACATGCATGAAGAGAAAAAACATACCATTTGTCTCATATAAATTACTAGTAAACTTGCATTTGAACTCATAAATGAGTGCATGTCACTCGATCCTGCAATTGTACAACAATCTAGATGGTTTTCAATGTTAGATTCATTGATCAACCAAAAATATCTATGAACCATTGACGTACTTGGATTACCTAGACCCATCGTAGAGTTACACCATCGCACAAATGTTTTTGCATCTATCAACTCAGCACCACCTTCGTACTTCAATTCTTCTCTAGCTAGGGCTCTTTTTACACATGCTCCTACACCATCGTGCTCTCCCTTACCATGTCCAGCCTCAATGAAATTCCAAAAATGTTGTACATCGCTTGCCATATGCATCATTGTCAACCAATAAAACATCCTTGCAATCAAAATAACATTGACAAAAGTAATAAGATCAACAATTCAATCATTTGAAATTGTAGTCACACAAATCTGTCCATTTTAATTAAATGAATATTTCGTATTTATTTGATTAAAAATCCACTAGCCATCAATTAATTAAATTAATATTTAATTAATTCATCCCCAAACATTCTTCTATTAATTAAATAAATTATTCAATTTATTTTAATTAATTCATTAAAATCAAATTCCAATCAATTAAATAAATAAAATCAATTTATTTAATTAAATCCCCCTTTTCCTCTTTTAAATAAATTAACATTTATTTAAATCATTTTAAAACCCCCCCACTTGCATTTTCCTACAAATGCAACTTGCACACATTTATTGAAATAAATGAATTTTTATTTTAAATAAAATCCTATTTTCCCTCACCCACCAAATCCACTTGCAAAAATCTAATCCCCTTCTAGATTCTTCTAACCCCTTCCTGATTAGCCTAATCCATCTCCTAATTATTGTCACATTCCTAAGCAAAATGGAGTCACTTCTCAAAGACTCCAAAGTCTTTGAAAAGCATTTAATGCTTTGTGTGTTCAACCAATTAACCCCCAAAGTCTTCCAAGACCACTAATGGCTCTTACATGACCATTTATGGCTCTTACATAACCATTTATGGTTATTTCAAACTTGTCTCCCCAAACATTTATTGTTTTGACCATATTCATCCATTTCACATTTGCACAAGAGTTTATCCATTGAATAAAAGCTTTATTCTTTGAATAAAGAGTTTATTCATTCAACCAACCTTGACTCTAAAATCCCAGAGTCATGTCAGGCATTTAATGTTTATTCCCTCTCCTCTCAACCTATCTCACATTGACACTTGTCATCCTGGGATTGGGTTGAAAGCCCTCACATGGATTTGAAATCATTCAATCCTGACCCTTGTTGAGATTGTTCAATCTCAACCATCCATTGCTCCATTTTTTCCTATAAATAGAGCCCATTCCTTCATAATCCAGATCCTGAAAACTTGTAAGCATTTAGACTATAGCCATTTTAGAAGAGCATTTAGCATAGCATTAACTAAATCTTGTCTTTTTGGTTAAAATACATCATTTTAGCATTAAAATAGCTTTTTATTTCATGTTTAGAGCTATTCTACAATCTCAATCCTCCATAAGCATCCATAGTGCAAAAAGCTGCTGAGAGCTACACTATTTTGGAACTTGGAGAGGAGAGGAACAAGGGAGAAAGGAGCTAATATCATGTTAAGAGATAGTTGGAGATATCTCATTGTCTTACTTCTTTAGTTAGATTCATTAGCATGTTTTTAGTGTCTCCTTTGGAATGCCTTCATCTTTTAGTTTTTGATTGATTAACTCTAACATCTTGTGTGTTTTGTGTTGTTTGATCTTGAACTAACAATTGCGCCATTTAGGAGGGCATCAGAAATCATGCAAAAAAAAAAATTCACTTACTTCTATGTATAAAATAGTCACAGAAGAGTAGACACAATTGCAGTGGGGCCTTCAACGACCTCAAAAACTTCTTTTGAGGTCATTGAGGTAGTTGGGAAACTAAAAGTATATGTCCCAGTACCCCGTATGCATTGTTAGGCAACGTTAATATTCTTGGTACCCCATATGTGCTTTTAACGTATAAAGACCCCATACATATTGTTAGGCCTTAAAAATGTTTAGCAGACCATCGAACTAATAGTCCTAGTACCCCGTACGCACTTTTTGTAGTAATGTGAAGGAAGAGAGAGAGAGAGAGAGAGAGAGAGAGAGAGAGAGAGAGAGAGAGAGAGAGAGAGAGAGATTAAAGTTTAATTATCAATAATTAAATATCTATACAAACATCTTTTAAAGAACTCTTATTTATTTGACATGAGTGCAAAATGTGAGAATATTTATTTGACGTGACAACAAAAATGTGAGAATATTTATTTGAGACCGTGATAGGGAGTATCTCTCAAAAGAGTTGCAATTTGGTCTATAGATTAGGAAAAGGTGTTATTGTGGGCTTTCTTGTTTGTTTATTCCCTTCTCTCCTTGTGTGAATCTATTCCAACACCCAAACTCCTTTGGAGAACTCTTTACCAACTCAATTGCTCAAATTACTCAAATCCGAGGTTAGAACTCACATAAGTTCAACCTCCAACATGCCTAATTCAATGCTCTTAACTTGCAGGGTCTAAGAAGGATCAAACATTTTTTTCCAGCTCCTTCCATTCTTCTTTGGTTTCTACTCCCATTCATTCTCCTATCATTTTCATAGATCCTATGATTAAGGGCTTGTACCCTAAGAGCCCCTTTTAGCCCTCTTTTTATGTTTTTTTCTCTTTGGTTCTAAAAACTATCAAAGGATGCCATAGAAGCTTTGTAGATATGAACACCCATTTGGAAATCCTTCAATATTTTTGAGGTTAGGAGGTTTGTTATGTCCATATAGGTACTATCCCAAAAATGGCACTTTTTCAAGGATTTAGGACTTGTGAGCATTCACCAATGGGGTTTATATGTCTCAACACTCTGCCAAGCTTCCACACTTACACTAAGGCTCTATCTAGAATCCACCCTCAACACCAAACACTTGGCACTATTCAATTTGTCCACCCCTGCAAGGAATAAGGTATTGTACAATCATGATCCCTAGCCGGGCTATGGCAGAGCATCTTAAAATTATCAAATGCAACTTCCTGGTCAAAAACCTTGATAATTACAATGTACATAGACTTCATAGCTATAATTCCAAAGTTTGTTGGGAACCCACGGTGGAAAATCAAGATGGAGTCATTTTTAGGGCCTAAACCCTTGCACAAACCGAGAACAGTGAAGAAAAGAAAGAATTTATGTACACCTACTAAACCTACAAAATGAAAGAACACAAATGATGAATAATGATGAACAGTAAGTACCAAACTGGTACTGAGAGGGGGGGTGAATCAGTATAGACAAAAACTTTCCCTCAACGAGTGTGACTACAAAGATTGTACTTAACTGGTAAACAGTAACACCGGTCTAAATTCGGGCACTACCAGTTACACACAGTGAGAGTATGAATAGAATAAACTAGTAAACCCTTAGATCTGATCTACACAATCTACTATCTCATTTCCACTTCACCCTTATGCATAAAAAGGTAATATATCATTAGAAATATAAAGACTGTCGGTTCAACATGCTTTAACACTTAACAAAAAATATTAAAGCATCACACATGACACACTGATTTTTCACGTGGAAACCCAACTAGGAAAAACCATGGTGGGGATGAATACCCACAAGCTATTCTTTTAGGATCCTAGTCCAGTTAAAGACTTTTACAATAGGTTCTGCTAGGAACCGATCCCGCTAGGGATCACCCAATTAAGGGGTGGCTAAATACCTGGTTAAAGGTTAGAACCCTGTTAAAGGTTACCTCACAAGAGGATTTCAAGAACTAATTGAATTGAGTCACCCTATTAAATGATTTACACAAAATCCTGTTAAAGCTACCCGATTAAGGGATTTTCCAACTGCTGAAATGGTTAGAAGCCAACATGTAATACACTAATCTGATAACAGCACTCAATGCCAAGGCAGATCCACTTTAGCTCCTTTTCTTCTGTAATCACACACTGCAGGTATCAACACACTTCTCCGGTCTGGTAAGAATCAAGTATCTCTTCACTTGGATACACACATAACATTTGCCAACAACCTCAAAATGAGAAACATCATCAATCTTATAGGAAACAGATAGGTCGGTAGCATAAACCCTAAACCCTAAACATTTAGGTTTAACAATTCAATTGGTTCAATCTTGACCATTAACCACATTGCATTTAATACAACAGTCTTGAACAGATCTCAAGATGTTCTCCAACATTCATTCTTTGTCGCTTCAGGAAGCTGATAACCCATCACGCACTCTCCATCGTTTACAGAGACTTCGCACATTCCCGAGGTAGATAGGATCAATCTCCATGCAAGATCCTCAAGGAAATCCTTCACGCGCACAAGGATGACATGGCAACACTATCTGGTCTTCATTATAATGCTAACTCATCACAAGATGTCATCAGTTGAATCACACAAGCTTGGAATGCATCAACCGGAAACCCTGAAGCTGAGACTACCAACCAGTAGTCATGCCAAATGAAACCTAGATACAAAACTTCCATATACCTGTTCTCATTCCAACATACCGGTTCACCTTGAACAAACATATCGCTTTACTTTTTCACATATGCCGATTTACATCATCATACCGGTTCTCACATATACCGGTTCACAATATCATACCAGTTCTCTTGCCAGTTTTCTTACTACAACATACTGGTTTGGTTCAGCATATTGACATCAATGACAACATACAATATCATCATGTCACCAAGTTCTGCACATATTGCCAACAACAAATACTTTTTAAGAACCACAACAAGTGCTAAGCCTCCATGAAAGTACAATACGGAAACTAGTCCATTTGGTACGGACTGTAAAAAGCAATTTGACAAAATTCAATGAAAAACCAGAAAATTGCTTCAGTTTGCTATTGAAAATTCTATCATAGAGGTTCTAACCCATTTAAAATTCTTTGAGTGGCCCTATATATTCCCACACAATCATATCCAAGCATCAATCAGACCCCTAACTACCTCTTTAAACATTTTTTTCAAAATTGCTCACATTTTTGACAAAATGTTGTCAAGCCACCATGACAAGTTTTGCTCTACAATGCATTTTGACAAATATGTCAATCTTCAAAATCCTTATGAGGCCTTACAATGAATTTTTACAAAATTTTCTATGTGATGCCATTTAAGGCTTACAAAGGCACATAGGCCCAAAACAGGGTAAGAAGCTAAGTTTAGCAAACAGTGACAAAGAAAACTACAAAACAAACTCAAAGCACACTTTTGGACTCTTCAATAGTCCTTTATTCAACCATTGACCCAATGAGGATCAGTCACACCAAAAGATGAAGGTTTACTAAGAAACCTCAGGTGCTCCTGCACCATACTCCCCTAGTGAGAAAGAAGTCAAGTGACTCCTTTAGGAAACAAAGAGAGTTCAATTCCAACATTTGAAAAGTCTGCTTCAAGTACCCAATTGGCCTCAGATTCTGGAAGATGGTGCCATTTAACCAAATGCTCCATGTAGGTGATATGCCTAGTCTTATTGAGAATCCTTGAATCCAACACTTTCTCAGCTTGTGGCATGGTTGGAGGTGGAAAAGGCAGGTCTAAAAGTGATTGACAAACATCTAAAACTCTATTGTACTCTGGAATTGTGCCTTTTTACTGTGATGAATACTAAGAGGGGGGGTGAATTAGTATGCCAAAAATCAGTGCACTAAAATACTTACACAGTCTAAAGATAAACTGGTAAAGCAGTCTAACAGTCAGACCGGTTACCACACATGCAAACCAAAATGTGAATAAAGCATTCACCCACAAAAGCAATACAACCATAACACAAGATATTTGACGTGGAAACCCAACTGGGAAAAACCATGGTGAGATGGAACTCACAAGTCACTATCTGCAGAATAGAAACCAGATCGGTTAAGGTCAGACCGGTTAAGGTCTTGCAATGTTCTTCACCAGAATAGATCATGTTAGGAATATCAATCTCTGTTAGGAGATAAGTTCGATTAAAGACTACCTTGTTAGAGGATTTTAGAATCACATGTGTGTACCACCTTGTTAGAGTATTTTACAAAGGCTTTGAGGCCTACTCGGTTAAGGGCTATAGACTTGTCAAAGATGTGAGTAATCAATAAGTGTTTGATCTATCTGATAGCACAAACTGCTTGGTTAGATCCAGTATTGCTCATAGCTAATGCATTCCAGCATTACTTCAGTCTTCTCTATCTCTCTCACAGTTACAACTTGATCTTCTTAGATAAGATCGTTCTCAACTTCCACCTTAAACCCTAGCTCGACATTAACCCTTTCAGCAACCTTCTAAAACCCTAGACATGATGTACTTTTAAAGGAATCTAATTTCATGTCAGTCCAATAGGATTACATTACAATTTCCTAGGTTCAATGAATCTAGACATACTCAGTAACACAACACAAAAAGAACCGTCAATGTGTTGGCACCGTCAAACAATCGGTGGATTGGTAACTCATCACAAAGTATTACCAGTTCATATAAAATACCGGTTGCCAATTTGACAAAAATGAAGACTGGTAAGAATGTGTTGTGTTGCTTTGCTCCCTCATACCACTTGGGATCAACGAACCGCTTGGGGTCGACTGTCGCTTTAGACCGGGAAACACATTCTGCAAATTCACCACTAGTCTAAAGACTAGTAAACAACATACCAGTTGGAACAAATACCGGTTGAGCACAAGCTCATACACATAAAGGGGATCTCAATACAAGTGTGTGTCCATCAATGACAATCACAACATAAACAACAAAAATGCCAACAATCTCCCCCTTTGGCATTGATGGCAACACTTAGTAAAATAAAAATTTTGACATCTAAGTGTTTTACAACAAAAACTTGCCATTAACAAAATTGCTCCCCCTAAGCATATACACTATCCCTTAATTAACACAGTGTATAGCAATTTTGCATATAGAGCATAATTATTGAGACATCAGAGTATATAGCATATATCAAAATGTCAAAACCAGATATTTCTCCCCCTGTGTCAGAAGATCAAAATTTTATAACCAAAAACCAGATATACTTCTCGCCCTTTGCCAACAATGGCAAAGTACCACTGAATAACCCTGTTTCCATATATATATATAAATTTATAACAATAATGAATAATACTTGTCAAAAACTGATTTATAGTCCTGCAAAAATTGTTTCATGGATAGAGACCAGGGCTCAAGTAGGAAGGTTGCCACTTCCTTCTCTGTCTGCATCTGGGATACTTGTTCTTCCATGGCATCTACTATGCTCAGTTCCTGTGTGACTGTTAGGGCATCCAAGTTCAGATAACACTTCTGAAGAATTTGTAGTCATGGAAGTAATACCAGTTGAAGCTCCTGCAAATCCCTAGACCATGTGCTAATCTCTTGCTCCATCTTGGCTGAGTGGATCTGGAACCGGTGAATGGTTTGCCCATATGCTGCAAAGGAATCATAAGGTGTCTTAAATGTGCCCAAGTAGGACTGTAAGTCCGTTTGAAGCTTTTGCTTCTTGGCTAGGATATCGTCACATAATAGATGAGGTTGATAGATTTTGCTGAGTAGCAAGTTTCCTTCATCCAAGGCATTCCTTATGTCCTTTTGATCTTTCAGTAGTTCAGTCCTAAGCTCATTCATCTTTTTCACTAGAGCAACATTAAGAGCCTTTTGGTGCTCTTTCTTTACATTGGCCTCTACTGCTTCTTCCAGACTCTACACCTGATCATCCACTACAGTACATAGAAGTTTGAGCTGTGCTAGTGATGATTCAATGTCAGGAAGATTAGTACCGGGGATTAAACCGGTAAGTCTGTCTACAGCCGCCTGAATAATATCTTGTTCCCTTTTCCTATGAATGACTTCAAGGCTCTCTTGGGCAACCTTGATGCTCTACATAAGCTTAGACTCACTTGCAGACTGGAGATCAATAGGACTCAAGATAGCAGCCGGTTTGGCTTGGCTTCTGGTTGCCTTAGGAGTCTCCATCTATGTGTTCTTCATGGCTTCAACTGTCTTGTCTGCTTCTTCCTTCTTTTTCCTCTCCTTCTCTTCTTTCTCTTTCTCTTCTCTCTTTTTCTTCTCTTCCTCTTCTATCTTCTTCTTGTCTTCCTCTTCTTTCTGCTTCTACTTTGCTTCTGCTTTCTTCTTTTCTTCCTCTTCCTTCTTCTTCTATGCTTCCTCTTCCTTCTTCTTTTGTGCTTCCTCTTCCTTCTTCTTTTGTTCTTCCTCTTCCTTCTTCTTCTTCTCTTCCACTTCCTTCTTCTTCTTCTCTTCTTCTTCCTTCTTTTTCTTCTCTTCTTCTTCCTTTTTTCTCTTTTCTTCCTTATCCTCTTCTTCTTTCTTTTTCTTATCATCTTCTTGCTTCTTCTTTTCTTCATCTTTTCGTTTCTCCTCTTCCTCTCTTCTCTTCTCTTCCTCTTTCTTCTTTTTCTCTTCCTATTCCTTTGCTGCTTGTTGTGTGTCCTCAGCTTGTTCACCCCCCTGATCGGCTTGTTGCCCCTGTTTAGTTCCCTCAGAAGGTATGTCCCGAGTGACATCTTCTACATCCAAGGCATCGACATCGATAGTGTCAATTGGTTCTTCCACCAGGTTTCCTTCCTCATCAAAAACCTCATCTGGTTTGGAAATAACCGGTTCTTTTTCTGCTTGGAGGTTGGCCATTCATGCTTTGTGAGAGATGATAGCATGAGCCATATGTTGATGAGTATCTTTTTCAACATCATCAATTCTCCTCTCCAACAACCAGAGCCTTATTCTTCTTGTGAAGAAGAGACCTTTATTTTGATCCAGGGCATCAAATAATTCTGAATTTGAGAGTTTGGGAAAGTATTGTGAAAAGACTTTCTCCCTAATCTCCTGTTCCTTTTCAATGGCAATGCACCATTTATTATCTAATGCTTTAAATAATGAATCCGGTGTCTGAGACTTAATCTCTGATGGTGACTGGTCATTTTTACACAAATAAAGAATGATTTCTTGTAGTACTTCATCTTTCTCCTCACTATTAAATTCATCATAATAGTCTACTAAATCATGAAGTAATTTTCTCCTAATATTTTTTACTGTTCTTTGACAATGTGTCAAAGGTTTGTATGAGGAGATATCAATATTTACCGGTGCAGACGTTGCCGATTCATTCTTCTTCATCTTCTTTGTCTATCTGGCCTTCTCTGGCTTTTCATCCGACTCGATCTCTTCAGAGTCAGGATCATTTGTCTTCATCTACCTTTTTCTTTCAAAGACTTTTGTCGGTGTCACTTCTGGTTTCTTCTTTGCAGGTGACCGCTTGGCCACTCTTGGAGATGTAGTAGTAGCCGGTGTCGATGCTGCAAGCAGTGCCTTTTCTTTCTTGGTTGTCGGTTCTTTTCCCTTCTTAACCGATGGTTCTTCAGCCGGTGCAATCCTCTCCAAGTAAGTTCCGGTCCTTATAGCCTTTGGATCAAGAGGAGAGGCAATAAGGGTTGAGGCATACCCTTCCAACATATCATACATAACTTCATAGCCCATTGGCTCTACTTCCTCCATTCTAGGCTCAATAGCCTCCATTAAACATTTGTCTACCTGAATAGTGAAATAGATGTCATCTTCATATTTCTTCACTATGTCACCTAATATCCTTATCCTCTGGCTCATCTTCCTTCTAAACTCATCAAAATATTTGTTCAGTACATCAGGGTAACCGGTTCCGATAGCTTGTATGCTTTCCTTGATCTGTTTGGTTACCGGTTGGTCAGGAGACCATTGGACATCTCTTACTCTAGGAAAGTGGCCTTGGAAATAGAAGAACAACCCTATCAGGAGTTGTCGAAACTTAAACTTCAATGCATTGTCCTGTTTGATTGCCTTTAGATTCAACAGGAGTTGCCTCTGCATGCCGGTGCATAAGTCAAAAGATGCATCCTCTTTTATCATCCGGTAAGCGGTATTTACCATTACAGTAGATACAGAATTAATCTTGCTAGCTGAAAATGTTCTGTATCCTATCACCATGCAGGCGTATTTCACCAGATCATCCTTGATAGGATTGACTATCATACCCCGTGAATCACTGGTTGAACTGGTGAGATTGGCTATTTTGGTTTTGCTCACTTTTCTCAGGGCTGGCACTTCCCATGTGTTATAAAAGCCAGTGACTGCATGAATTTCCTGAGGTGTAATGTCATGCATCCTCTCCAGGTACATCTTGTCACCGTGGACTTTGCTCAAAATAATTATGATGTGATCCTCCATGAAATCTTCCAGAAAATATACTGCGTTATGGAATTTCTTCTTCTCTAAGATACTAAATTTCGGTTTGATCTTTTTGTCCTTGCCGTAAAATAGACCTAACTAAGTGTGAATGGCTAAAGACCCTAGGTCTTCTATTTTGCAATCAATATAATCAGAAATTCCTTCTTCAACTATGACTCCAGCCGGAACCTGTGACAAAGCATTATATTTAGACTTCCTCTGAATAAAACTTTCCGACTCAATTGATGTACTCGAACTAGTATGAGATGCAGAAGCCATTGTAGAGAATTTCAAGAACACGAAAAAATACCTTTCAAACGCGAATTTAGGGCTGCCTGATTCTGCTTCACTCCACTCTCCGTCGAATGCCAAATCACCGCTTTGTGTTCTCCACTACCGCTTGCAAACTGGATTTGAATCTCTTTCAAGGTTATTCAATTTCTTAAAATCTAAGCTCAAATCTCCTTTTCTTCGCTTTGCACTTTAAAACTTTTCTTCACTCGAAAACAGATAGTGAGAAATGATTTGAAAAATGCATTTATACATGTCTCTCACCTACCATCATGAATGCTTCTCTATTAGGGCGTAAACCCTAATTTGCCTTTTTTACCATTTTCGGTCTTCTGCCAAGAGATAGGTATCGCATACCGGTTAAGGTCTTTTACCGGTGTAAACCGGGGGTTCAAAAGCATTTTGCCGTTTGCTCCCCCTAAGCCTTTAAGGCTTAGTTTGCCAATTCTAATATTTCCACACTAGGTGCAGAAACTAGTTCATCTTACGACATTGTCAGTTTCTTCCTCCATGTTTTCTTCATGTCCCCTTCAACTTTTTCAACATCAATTTCTCCTTCCTGAGTGACCGGTATATCATCAGATATATTTTTTCTGCTTCTGCAGAATCTTGCAATGTGACCCAGTTTGTTGCAGTGATAGCAAACAAGTCCAGGTGCTCTCCAAGGTCCATTGTACATGTTTCCATTCTTCCTCCTACATGTTGCAGTAGTGTGACCATGACCATGATTGATCATACAACTTTCTCTCCATCCGGTTGCTGCTTGATGACCACCGCTTCTTGTCTGGTGATTGAAGACATTAAACCGGTTGTGATTTTGGTTCACAAAAGGTTCAGGACTAGTTCCTTGGGTCCTTTGAGGATATCTTCCAGTGTTATCCATCACAGACCTGCATTCAAATGCTCTATGCCCAAACTTGTTGCATGCATAACAATGACCATTGAACTTATTGGATCTAGGTACATTGTTGATAAAATAAGGAAAATTATTGTAGGCTTTGCTCCTACATACATTGGCAGTGTGTCCTTCTTTAAGACAGTTAAAGCAAATAGTTTTGAATTTTTGCTTACCTTTCCTTTGAGTGTCGGTTGCTTCTTTGATGCTTCAACATTTGTTCCTGAGGATTCTCCTTCCTCATGTCCAGAGAAACCAATACCATTGGTATTCTTTGCCAGTCTAGATGACTCAAGCTTTTTCTCTAGCTTGACAGTACTTTTGCCAAACTTAGCAAGTATTTCCTTTGACTCAAAGAGTTCTTTGGAAATAGCAGTGTTTGTCTCCATTAGACTTGCATTTTCTGAGATGGCTATGTTCAGTCCTCCTTGCATGTCTTCTTTTTCCATTCTGCTCTCATGAAGGTGAGCAGTCAATGCACTAATCTCTTGTTTCAACTTGGAGATCTCATGATCTCTATCCTTTATCCGATCTTCAACTTTTCTCTGGTTCTCAAGCTCTTGACTAAACCTAATAGTCAGTCCTTCCAACTCCTTTCTCAGATTGGAGTTTGAATCATTCAGTTTATTTACTTCAGCAATCATGGCTTCCATGTTAACTTCATCTTCAAAACTACATTCAAATAGTTCCATCAGCTTTTCTGCATGTTCTCTCCTTTTTGCTTGAGATGCCTTGTATTTGACCATAAGATCATCATAGGCTTTCTTAGACTTAGTGAGCCATTGAGTAAGTTCCCTCATGGTGTATTCCCCCATATCTCTTTCCAAGTGGTTAAACTTATAGAAAGGTAGGCTTTGATACCAATTGATGAATACTAAGAGGGGGGGGTGAATTAGTATGCCAAAAATCAGTGCACTATAACACTTACACAGTCTAAAGATAAACTGGTAAAGCAGTCTAACAGTCAAACTGGTTACCACACATGCAAACCAAAATACGAATAAAGCATTCACCCACAAAAGAAATACAACCATAACACAAGATATTTGACATGGAAACCCAACTAGGAAAAAACACGGTGAGATGGAACTCACAAGTCACTATCTGCAGAATAGAAACCAGACCGATTAAGGTCAGACCGCTTAAGGTCTTACAATGTTCTTCACCAGAACAGATCCTATTAGGAATCTCAATCTCTGTTAGGAGATAAGTCCGATTGAAGACTACCTTGTTAGAGGATTTTAGATTCACATGTGTGAACCACCTTGTTACAGTATTTTACAAAGGCTTTGAGGCCTACCTGGTTAAGGGCTATAGACTTGTCAAAGATGTTAGTAATCAACAAGTGTTTGATCTATCTGATAGCACAAACTGCTTGGTTAGATCCAGTATTTCTCACAGCTAATGAATTCTAGCATTACTTCAGTCTTCTCTATCTCTCTCACAGTTTCAACTTGATCTTCTCTGAAAAGATCGTTCTCAACTTCCACCTTAAACCCTAGCTCAACATTAACCCTTTTAGCAACCTTCTAAAACCCTAGACATGATGTCCTTTTAAAGGAATTTGATTTCATGTCGGTCCATTAGGATTACATTACAATTTCCTAGGTTCAATGAATCTAGACATACTCAGTAGCAGGACACAAAAAGCATCGTCAATGTGTTAGCACCGTCAAACAATCGGTGGATTGGTAACTCATCACAAAATACCGGTTGGTAACTCATCACATAGTATTACTGGTTCATACAAAATACCGGTTGTCGGTTTGACAAAAATGAAGACTAGTAAGAGTGTGTTGTGCCGCTTTTCTCCCTCGTACCTCTTGGGATCAATGAACCGCTTGGGGTCGACATGCCGCTTCAGACCAGGAAACACATTCTGCAAAATCACCACTAGTCTAAAGACTAGTAAACAACATACTGGTTGGAACAAATACTGATTGAGCACAAGCTCATACACATAAAGGGGATCTCAATACAAGTGTGTGTCCATCAGTGACAATCACAACATAAACAACAAAAATGCCAACATACTGCACCAAATCTGCAACATTGAAAATAAGAGACAAAGCTATGTCCCCGAGTAGATAAATCTTGTAAGCATTTTGTCCATACTTAGCTAAGACCTTACAAGCTCCAATCCTTCTCAGTTGAAGCTTGTTGGGCACACCTTTTTGAATCCTTTCCTTGTTCAAGTGGAACATTACCAAGTCACCAACATCAAATTGCACATTCTTCCTCTTTTTATCCACCTTTTCCTTGATTCTTTGAAAGTTTTCTTGTAAAGATTGCCTAACTTGCTCATGAATTTCCTTCATGGACTGAGCCATATCAAAAGCATGTCCACTCCTCTACTCCATACATTTGAGGTATCTAAGCTCCAACACACCTCTTGAATGAATCCCATAAACTAATTCAAAAGGGCTCTTGCCAGTTGATCCATTCACACTATCATTATAAGCAAACGCAACTTGATGGATGATTTGATCCCAAGCTTGCCCATACTCTTTTGTCAAACATCTGTGAACGTTCCCAAGTTTCCTATTTACCACCCCTATTTGGTCATCCGTTTGGGGATGGTATGTTGAGCCAAAAGACCGATTAGTACTCAATCTCTTCCATAAAATTTTCCAAAAATGACCTATGAACTTGGTATCTCTATCTGGCACTATGTTGATTGGCAAACCATGAATCCTAATAACCTCTTTGAAAAACAAATGAGCAATATGGATAGCATCATGATTCACTTTACATGGAATAAAATGGGCCATTTTATTGAATCTATTATAACATAGATGCTATCAAATCTAGTTCTGGTCTTGGGTAAACCAACAACAAAATCCTTACATACACACTCCCATGGCTGATTTGGGATAGGTAATGGCTAATAGAGTCCAGCAATGGAAGAGGTTCCCTTTGCCTTTTGACAAACAACACATTGTTCAACATACTTTCTGATATCCCTTTGCATCTTTGGCCAATAATAGAATCTTTGAACAAGTTCCAAGGTTTTATTCAACCCAAAATGACCACTTAAACAACCATTGTCTTCTCTTGCATCAAGTTCTCTCTCATAGAACCTCTTGGCACACAAAGTTGACCTCCTTTAGACAATATACCATCTTGCATTTAAAATCTATATATTCACTATGAAAATGATTCCTAAACTCTTGGAAAACCTTGTAGATATCAGCAAAATCTTCATCATCTTGATATAGCCCTTTGAAACTATCAACTCCAATGCTCTTGAGCTACACTTCTTGAACTATTAGTAACATTCTATTCAATGCATCAGCAACCTTATCACATTCATCTTTCTTATGCTTAATGGTAAAAGTATACGATTGCAAGTACTCTACCCATTTTATATGCCTATGATTCAACTTGTATTGAGAGTTAAGGAAACTAAGAGCTTGATTATCAGTATAAACCACAAATTCTTTAGGCAATAAGTAATGCCTCCATTTCCTAAGAGCTTGAACAAGTGAATATAATTCCAAATCATATGAAGAATACCTTATCTTGGCTTCATTGATCTTTTCACTAAAGAATGCCACCGATCTATTGTCTTGGCTTAAGACTACTCCAACTGCTATGTTGCTTGCATCACATTCAATGGTGAAGAGTTTGTCAAACCTTGGAAGAACAAGTACAGGTTGAGTAGCCACCTTTGTCTTCAAGAGTTCAAATCCTTTATTTTCCTCCTTTGTCCATTGAAACTTAGTCTTTACACCTCCTTTGATTGTAGCAAGCATAGGTGCACATATCTCACTGAACCCTCTGATGAACTTCCTGTAAAACTGAGCCAAACCATGAAAACTCCTCACTTCACTTGCTATTTTGGGTGTAGGCCAACTGATTATTGCTTCCACCTTTGAGGTATCCATCTTCAAATTACCACTTGATATTACAAATGCAAGATACACCAACTCATGCTTCATGAACTCACATTTCTCCAAATTGATAATTAGTTGTTCATCACATAATTTCTTCAATACAATCTCTATATGCCTAAGATGTTCTTCTTTAGTTTTACTAAAAATCAAGATGTCATCTAGATAAACAATAAAAAATTTACCAATGTAATCTTTGAGCACTTCATTCATGAGCCTCATGAATGTACTAGGGGCATTTTTGAGTCCAAATGGCATAACAAGCCATTCGTAAAGACCTTTAGTGGTTTTGAATGTTGTCTTCCACTCATCTCCCTCCTTGATTCTGATTTGGTGGTAGCCACTCTTGAGGTCTATCTTGGTGAAATACTTAGCACCCCCTAAACAATCCATCAAATCTTTAATTCTTGGAATGGGAAATCTATATCTGATTGTAATTTGGTAGATGGCTCTTGAATCAGTGCAAAGTCTCCAAGTACCTCCCTTCTTGGGTGCCAAAATGGTGGGAACTGCACATGGGCTAATGCTCTTTCTTATTAGACCATTATCCAAAAGTTCTTGGATTTTCTTAGCCTATTCTATGTTCTACTTAGGTGTCATCTTGTAGGCTACCTTATTAGGCAATGAGGCTCCGGGTATAAAGTCAATCTGATGGGTTATGGCTCATTGAGGAGGCAAAGGAGCAGGTGTTTCATCACTTATAATCTCCTTAAACTGGTTGAGTATTTTTTTCACTTCATCAGGTATACAAAGTTTCTTGTCCTTCTTTTCCTCTTTTGGTTTCACAACACATGCAAACCCCACTCCTTCTCCTTCTTTGAGAGTGTTTATGAACTCCTTCTCACCAACTAGTACCACATTTGGACCTTTAGATTTGCCCTCCTCTCCATCTCCTATGGACTGAATTTTGTAGGTAACTCCATCTTTTTGAAAGGTGTATGAGTAATTTTCTCCATGGTGTATTTATTTTCTATAAAATTGCCAAGGCCTACCTAGGAGTAGGTGGCATGCATCCATTGGCAAGATATCACACAAAATCTTGTCTTTATAGCCTCCTATGGTGAACTCCACCCAAATTTGCTCATTCACCAAAACATGTTGCCCCTTGTTGAGCCAAGTAACCCTATAAGGATCACTATATGGAATTCTTTGTAGTTTGAGTTTACTTACTACTTCTTCTGACACTATGTTGTCAATGGATCCTGAATCCACCACCACTCTACACACCTTACCCATGATCTTGCATTGTATCCTAAACAAGGATCTTCTTTGACTAGGTTTCTCCTTCATTGGTTCTTTGATCAAAACTCTTCTTATCATGAGGTTCTCTCCAATCTCTGAATCTAAGTTCACCTTTGGTGACTTCACACTTGATGCATCCTCTTGAATATAACTCACTCTCCTTTCACCTCCTTAGGATGAAGAAGACTTCTCAGGGCATCTATAAGAAAGGTGCCCAAGTTGATGACAATTGTAGCACTTCATTATGGAGAAATACGACCCTATTCCTGGTCCACTAGACCTTCCTCTACTAGAGTTGCTAGATCCCCTTCCTCTATAGCTGCTCTTGTTATTCGAATCCCCACTTTTCTCTACCAACTTGGATTCCCTTTGGGATATTTGGTATACACCTCTTCCACCATAGCTACCTCTATGAAATCTAACATCTCTTCCCCTACCTCTGCCTCTATTACTTTGCTCTTGTTTCTTGAAATATCCCAGACCAATTTTTTCAATTTTTCAATTACAAAAAGTAATGCAACACACATCCATTAGGGTTAGCACTTAAACCAAAACAATGCGGAATACAACTCTAACCAAGAATGTACACCAGGATCCTAGGTTCGGCAAAGAATGAACATATGGTCAGAGGGTCTTAAAGTATTCTGAAAGTAACTCTAACCAAGAATGTGCCTAAAATGGACTAACATATGGTCAAAGGATCTTAGTGCATGCTGAAAGAAACTCTAACCAAGAATGTGCCCAAGATGGACTAACATATGGTCAGAGGATCTTTACAATTACAACTGCTGGAAGGAAAACTCGACACCAAGCATGTGCTTTCAAACCCAGGGTGGGAATGGAGCTACCATATGGCGGAGATGCTAAGAACTTAGAAATGGAATTAAATGTAAATAACAAGCATGAAATGAAGATGAGAAGAAATGATGTCAGTACTACTGTTCAGCTTACAATATGATAATGAATGCTTACCAAGATCATAAGATTAAGACTATACAATGTTGCAACAATATAGAAGACTCTCCCGAGCTTAACAAAAATGATAAGTCCAAGAAATTCTACTCAAGGATCAATCTTAATATTCTAATTTATGATAGATCTACACTGGAAATGCTTAATCAGCAACACATGGAATCACTAAAATGCTCATTACTCTCTCAATACTAGTCTGAATGACCCAAAACCAAAAGAAATGGCTTCCTATGAAGGAGGCGAACAAACCAACACCAATAAATCAGACATTAACCCAACAGATTATTTAACACAAACCCCAAGGCAATTCCTAGCACTAACGCCAAGCAAGAATGGCAATTCTTCTCTATAAAATAAAACACTTCATATTAGAATCTGCAAATTTGTACAAAGGAGCGCCCAACCAAAACAAGAGGAAATATGCAATACCCAGAATGAATATGTTTTTATTTTGAATTATATGAGTGAAACTATGAATCTGCCCTACTAACCGCGACTCCTAAAAATGAAATGAAATGCAAATAACTAAACTTCAAGCACACATCAAGCTACAATGCAATCCTCACTACAAACTCTCATAACTACACTAAATCACCACTAGTTGCTATCTTTCAAGCAAGAAGCAATGCCAAGGCTAGGAGGCATTCATTCCTCGAAGCAACCCCAATACCATTCTGATAGAGTAACACTTAAATAGACATCAGATCCCAAAATGAAGGGAAGAGGCCTCCATTTATAAGCTTAACAAGGAATCTCTAGAGGCTTCTAGAAAGTGCACCCTAATTTCACATTTGAATTTTCCTCCAAGAGATGGCACCACTTCTAAAAGCTTTAATTAACCTTTATTTTAATTCACTTCTCTTCATAAAGTTGGCATCCCTTTTCATAAGCAAGATTTTAGACCTTAGGAAATATTAAATCCCTTCCATTATGCGTCCACCCTTGAAGACCACCTTTTAAAACAACTTGAAGTGATGAAGCTAGGCCAAGGGGTCAACTTTAAAATATAACATTAAAATATAACATTATTTAAAAGAAATGAACTTATCTCTCCAAAAACATCCCAAGGCCAAAAGTAACGAAGCCAACTCAACCAACTGAAGAAGAGAACCAATTGTGCCAAAATAATCAGGACCACTGCCAGAAATAAAATTTACTAAAAATAGTAAATTCCAAAAGTGCTCAGAACGCAAAGCCAGACATACCACTACGAAGCCCTCTGAAAACCCAGAAAGAATCCACGATCCAAACTCTAATTCACGAGCAACAACAACCTCCAAAATTGGAAACCCTAATTTCACCCATTGAGTAGCCTACGGGTCTTCGAAATAGGCCATCGGTCAACTGAAACATCACGCTTGAGAAGGGGACATTACAGTTCGCCCTCCCCAAGATTGCTTGTCCTCAAGCAATTGCAAGTTTAGATGCTGCAAAATCTCCTCATTCTCCCAAGTTGCATCCTCCAAGGGCAAATTCTTCCACCTTACCAAGTATTCCTTGATTGTTCTTCTTCTCAAAGAATGCTCTCTGGAATCAATAATCTCTCCAGAATCAAAATCAATTTCCCTTCTTCGTCCAAAGGTGGTAGTTGTGAAGAATCAATAACATTATGTCCAAGTGCCTTCTTGAGGCGAGACACGTGGAAGACATTGTGCACTTTACTACTCGAAGGTAGCTCCAACTCATAAGCTACTGCTCCAACCTTTCTGATGACTTGGAATGGCCCATAAAAATAAGGCTTGAGCCTCTCAGTTCCACTCTTCTTGAGAGTAGACTGTCTGTATGGCTGTAGTCAAAGATAAACCATATCTCCAACCTCAAAAGAGCGCTCAATGCATCGTTGATCAGCGTACATCTTTTGTTGATTGTGAGCAATTTGTAAGTTGTTCTTCAAGGATTTCAATATGTCTTGACTTTGCTGCAACAAATCCTTGGCTTGAGGGGCTTTTCTATCACCAAACACCAAATGAGCAAAGCTAGGAGCCTCATAACCATAAAGAGCCATGAAGGGAGACATCCTTATTGACATGTGAAAGGAAGAATTGTAACAATAATCGCCTATGTGTATCCATTTCACCCATGCTCTTTGCTGCTCTAAAACATAGTTTCTCAAATAGCCTTCCAACCACTTGTTCACTATCTCTGTTTGTCCATCGGTTTGGGGGTGATAACTAGTGCTTGGAGTAAGCATTGTACCATTCATCTTGAAGACTTCGTGCCAAAAGGTGCTTAGGAACTTGTTGTCCCTATCACTCACAATGTTTTTCGGCAACCCATGCAATCTAAACACCTCATGAAAAAACAAATCTGCAACTTGAGCTATTGAAAAAGAGCTCACAGTGGCAAACAAGTGACCAAAATTTGTCAATCTATCCACTACAACATAGATACAATCTTTGCCTTGGGCCTTTGGCAATCCAGTGATGAAGTCCATTGATATGCTTTCCCATTTTTGGTTGGGAATGGGAAGAGGTTGCAGCATACCAGCAAGTAGAGTGTGCTCATTCTTGTTCATCTGACAAGTAGGACATTCCTGGATGTAGCGTTGAACTTCCCCTTTCAGCCCTTTCCAAGCAAATCTTTCTTGAATCTGCCTATATGTCTTGAAGAAACCCTGATGACCAGCAAGTGGAATGTCATGTAATGTCATCAAAATCTTTTTTTTGAGCTTAGAATCAACCACCACAAAGATTCTACCCTTGTAGTGTATCAACCCGTCAACCACCTTGTACCTTTTGTCATGAAAAGTACCTTCAATGATGTTGATTGCCAACTGATTTTTGGCATAATCGGTGAGCAACATGTCCTTCGAATCAGCAGTGAGCTCACACAATGAAATCAGATGAGGTCTCCTAGATAGAGCATTAGCCACAATATTGTTTTTCCCTTTGACATACTCAATTTCAAAATCGTAAGCTTGAAGCTTACTCACCCACTTTTGTTGTCTCTCGTTCAAATCCTTCTGATGCATGAAGTGCTTGAGACTATTGTGATCAGTCTTGACCACAAATTTGCTCCCCACCAAATACTGTCTGAACTTAGCTAATGCATGCATGATTGCAAGCATTTCCTTGTCATAGATGGAGTAGGTCCTTTCAACACCTCTTAATTTTCTGCTCTCAAACACAATGGGATGCTTGTCTTGCATCAAAACAGCCCCAACACCTTCTCTAGATGCATCACACTATAGCTCGAAGGGCTTGGAGAAATTTGGAATTGCCAAAACCAGACAAGAGCTCATGATCTTCTTAAACTTATCAAAAGTAGTTTGAGCCTTTTCTGTCCAACAAAAAGCTCCCTTTTTCGTGAGGTTAGTAAGAGGAGCAGCGTTTTGTGAATAGCCCTTCACAAATATTCTATAGAAACCACAAAGACCCAAGAACCCTTTCAAATGAGTCAAGTTCTCTGGGGGTGGCCAATCAGCTATTGCCTTGATCTTTTCGGGATCAACCTTCACTCCATCAGCACTGATTATGTGACCAAGGTAAAGTAGCTCCTTCATTCCAAATTCACATTTGGATTCTTTAGCAAATAGACTTTCTGATTCAAGGATGCTAAGAACTTCCTCTAAGTGTTTGAGGTGTTCTTCCCATGTCCTGTTGTAGATCAGAATGTCATCAAAAAATATTAACACTAAGTTCCTCAACTGCTTTTGAAAGACTCTGTTCATACAAGACTGGAAGGTAGCGGGAGCATTAGTCAACCCAAATGGCATGACTAAAAACTTGAAGTGACCATAGTGACATCTAAATGTTGTCTTCTCAATATCAGACCCTCTCATCCAAATTTGGTAGTAGCCCAACCTCAGATCAATCTTTGAGAAGAACTTGGCTCCATGTAGCTCATCTATGAGCTCATCTATCCTTGGAATGGGGTATCGATTTTTGATGGTGCTTTGATTCAAAGCATGATAATCCACACACATGCGAATGGTACCATCCTTCTTCTTCACAAGGATGACTGCTAAAGTGAAAGGACTCTTACTTGGATGAGTGAAGACCATCTCCAAGAGTTCCTTAATGTTTTTCTCAATCTCATCCTTTTGCTCCTTAGGGTACCGATATGGAGTTGTGATAACTGGTTTAGCCCCTTCCTTGAGCTCTATGACATGCTTTGAGCCTCGTTCGGGAGGTGGCCTAGGAGGTAAATCAGCAAACACTTTACTCTTCCTGGTGAGTAAGGACTGGATATCAGGAAGATAGTCCCTCTTTGTTTCAACTGGACTAGTTAGGAGAATCATACATTCCACAGCCCACTCAACTTGATCATGCCGAATCAACTTTGCCATTCGCTTGAATGACACAATCCGAGGTCCACCGTTAGACATTCCTCTTAACACCACCTCTTCCCATTGGATTGAAACTTGAGCTCCATGGTTTGCAAATTTAGGGAGATCTCTCCAAGTGAACGCAGCCATTGAATGCCTAGGACGGAATCCGTATCTCCAATGCTGACTACATAGAAGTCATCCTTGACTTCGTAGTTTCCCAATTGCATAGACATATTTGGGATCTTCTTGGTGCAAGAAATGTGAAACCCATCAGCAACCATAACCTTGAAGCCTTCAAAATCTTTTGTTTGCAACCCTTTCTTTGCCACCACCACTTCATCAATGAAGTTATGCATTGCTCCTGTATCAATCAAAGCAACTATTCGCTGCCCCTTAATCATCCCTCGAACCTTGAAGGATTCATTTTTTTGAAAGCTCAAAAGTTGAGCCAAGGTACCCCCACTTCCTTTTTCACCTTCAGATTCTTCAGCAACTCTTTCCACTTCGCTGTCATCACAATCTGATTGCTGGTCTGAAGAATCAGAATCACTTTCTCCAGCTGAATAGTATTCAATTTGATGAATTTTGACTCCCTTTGGGCAAATATGATCTTGGGACCATTTTTCTCTACACCGGAAACATAACCCCTTTCTTCAAAGTTCGTTAAGTGTCTCTGGATCCAACCTTGTGACATGAGTGTTATGTTTTTTGAACTCCTTATGGTGAGGTCCCTTTCCTTTATCCTTTTTGTGAAATAATGGCTTGGATTGAATTTTTGCCTTAGGAGCAGCCCACTCCATATTTCTTTCTTTTTTCATTGCCTCTTGTAAGGAGGGTGGATCGAAAGCTTTAATCCAACCCTTGAGTGGTTCCATAAGCCCTTCACTAAATAGGATCACCAACCGCCTCTTGGTGATTCCCGTGACCATTAATGAAAGCCTCTAAAATTCAGCTATGTAAGCATCGACTGTGCCATGTTGTCTAAGTTGTGCCAATTCTCTGAAATGCACTTCTGGATCCTTTTTCTCGAATCTCTCTATGAGCCTATTGGTGAACTCACCATAAGTAGTGATCAACCAATGCCCTAAGGTGACTAGACCATGGTACCACCATTCGTGTGCTACCCCATCTAAATGAAGTGTAGCAAACTTGATTGCTTCCTCTTTTGTCATGGGTCTAAGAGCTAGATAGTTGTCTAACTTCTGTATCCAAGCTCTCGCTGAACTACTATCACTCCCGTCAAAATGTTGAAGCATAACCTTATTGATTGCTTGATGCAAATCCTTTTGTACTGTTGCTTCCCTATGTTCACGATGTCTCCCATGTCCTTTATTCTTCCTTTTATGGTCCATGAAATCATTGTAAGACATGTCTAACTTGATTTCATTAGGAAGAGACTAATACTCAGCACGATCAAGTCTCAATTGTTCCACAAATGATGCATTCTCTCCCGGATTAGGTTGAGGGTTTACTGGTACCAAGAAGGTGGGTTTAAAAGGCCTGGAAGAAATGTTTGTTCTATTTGAGGTATGCAGAGCAGCATGTTCATTATGCTAGTTGGAGCCACTGTGTTCTCTGGTATGCCCTTGATTGTTTTGTTTCCCACTGGCCTCTCATTATCCCCCATTTCTGTTTCCAGAGAAGACTCTCAATGAACCCTCAAAACCTCTGATGATGTCTGACCTTCAGGAACCTGATACCACTGAAACTGAAACTAACTTGCAACCTTCTTATCTTCCCTTGCTAAGTATCTTCTTTCTCTGTCACTCATAGAAGGTTTGTTTCACATGATGGCAGGATGTGAAGCTCTGATACCACTGAAATATCCCAAACCAATTTTTTCAATTTTTCAATTACAAAAAGTAATGCAACACACATCCGTTAGGGTTATCACTTAAACCAAAACGATGTGGAATACAACTCTAACCAAGAATGTACACCAAGATCCTAGGTTGGGCAAGGCGTGAGCATATGGTCGGAGGGTCTTAAAGCATTCTGAAAGTAACTCCAACCAAGAATGTGCCCAAAATGGACTAGCATATGGTCAGAGGATCTTAGTGCATGCTGAAAGCAACTCTAACCAAGAATGTGCCCAAGATGGACTAACATATGGTCAGAGGATCTTTACAATTACAACTGCTGGAAGGAAAACTTGACACCAAGCATGTGCTTTCAAACCCAGGGTGGGAATGGAGCTACCATATGGTGGAGATGCTAAGAACTTAGAAATGGAATTACATGTAAATAACAAGCATGAAATGAAGATGAGAAGAAATGATGCCAGTACTACTATTCAACTTACAATATGATAGTGAATGCTTACCAAGATCATAAGATTAAGACTATACAATGTTGCAACAATATAGAAGACTCTCCCGGGCTTAATAAAAATGATAAGTCCAAGAAATTCTACTCAATGATCAATCTTAATATTCTGATTTACGACAGACCTACACTGGAAATGCTTAATCAACAACACATGGAATCACTAAAATGCTCATTACTCTCTCAATACTAGTCTGAATGACCCAAAACCAAAAGAAATGGCTTCCTATGAAGGAGGCGAACAAGCCAATACCAAGAAATCAGACATTAACCCAACAGATTATTTAACACAAACCCCAAGGCAATTCCTAGCACTAACGCCAGGCAAGAATGGCGATTCTTCTCTATAAAATAAAACACTTCATATTAGAATCTGCAAATTTGCACAAAGGAGTGCCCAGCCAAAACAAGAGGAAATATGCAATACCCAGAATGAATATGTTTTTATTTTGAATTATATGAGTGAAACTATGAATCTGCCCTGCTAACCGTGACTCCCAAAAATGAAATGAAATGCAAATAACTAAACTTCCAACACAAATGAAGCTACAATGTAATCCTCACTACAAACTCTCACAACTACACTAAATCACCACTAGTTGCTATCTTTCAAGCAAGAAGCAATGCCAAGGCTAGGAGGCATTCATTCCTTGAAGCAACGCCAATACCATTTTGGCAGAGTAACACTTCAATAGACATCAGATCCCAAAATGAAGGGAAGAGGCCTCCATTTATAAGCTTAACAAGGAATCTCTAGAGGCTTCTAAAAAGTGCACCTTAATTTCACATTTGAATTTTCCTCCAAGAGATGGCGCCACTTTTAAAAGCTTTAATTAGCCTTTATTTTAATTCACTTCTCTTCATAAAGTTGGCATCCCTTTTCATAAGCAAGATTTTAGACCTTAGGAAATATTAAATCCCTTCCATGATGCGTCCACCCTTGAAGACCACCTTTTAAAACAACTTGAAGTGATGAAGCTAGGCCAAGGGGTCAACTTTAAAATATAACATTAAAACATAACATTATTTAAAAGAAATGAACTTATCTCTCCAAAAACATCCCAAGGCCAAAAGTGACAAAGCCAATTGAACCAACTAAAGAAGAGAACCAATTGCGCCGAAATAATCAGGACCACTGCCAGAAATAGAATTTACTAAAAATAGTAAATTCCAAAAAAGTGCTCGGAACGCAAAGTCGGACATACCACTGTGAAGCCCTCTAAAAACCTAGAAAGAATCCATGATCCAAACTCTAATTCACAAGCAACAACAACCTCCAAAACTGGAAACCCTAATTTCACCCATTGAGTAGCCTACGGGTCTCCGAAATAGGCCATCGGTCAACTGAAACATCACGCCTGAGAAGGGGACATTACATTTCTTTTTACTCTTCTCTTCCACCTTGAGTTCCAATTGATAACACTTGTGGATTGTACTAGGACACAACAAGCTTAGATCTTCTTGGATATTCCACCTCAAACCATTCAAGTTCCTAGCAACCTTGATGCTTTCATCTTCTACCACCTTGGATCTCAAGCACAATTTCTGAAATTCTTTAGTGTAGTTGCTCACATCTAGGTCTCTTTGTCTCAAATTTTGTCTCTTTTTGTGTAGTTGGATCTCATAGTCATCAGGGATATAGGCTTCTCTCACCTTGGCTAACATTCCTTTCCAAGTGGCAATTGGGTTCTTACCCTCCTTTTGGCTCTCCTCTTGGATGAACTTCCACCAAGTCAAGGCTACTCCTCTCAATCTATATTTGGCTACCTTCACCTTTTGGGCTTCACTAACTACATCACACTCAAAGTGATTCTCTAACCCTTCAATCCACTCCATAACCACTTTTGGTTCCATTTTTCCACTAAAAAGTGGCACTCCTTCTAGGGACTTACCCCCTATGGCTTTGATAGCTCTAAGGAAAGGTTCTTTTGGCAAAATAGGATCTCGTCCAGGTGTGCCATCCTCCTCTACTACTTCTTTACCCTTTTATTCATTGACTTTGATAGTCACCTTCTCAATTTTGTCTTCTACTTCACCTAGTTTATTCTCCAATCGTTCCAACTTTTCCTTGAGGATTCTATTCTCCTCCTCTTGGTCTTCTACCCTTTTGGCTAACTTTGCATTGATCACCATACTGAAGCTATTGTCACCCACTAATTTAATCTCTAACATAAACTAGCTCCTACCCGAGTCTTATTTGGCTCTGATACCACTTTGATTTGGAGTATCTCTCAAAAGAGTTGCAATTTGGTTTATAGATTAGGAAAAGGTGTTATTGTGGGCTTTCTTGTTTGTTTATGCCCTGCTCTCCTTGTGTGAATCTATCCCAACACCCAAACTCCATTGGAGAACTCTCTACCAACTCAATTGCTCAAATTACTCAAATCCGAGGTTAAAACTCACATGAGTAAGTTCAACCTCCAACATGCCTAATTTAATGCTCTTCACTTGCAGGGGTCTAAGAAGGATTTGGCATGGTTTTCCAACTCCTTTCATGCTTCTTTGGTGTCTACTCCCATTCATTCTCCTATCATTTTTATAGATCCTATAATTAAGGGCTTGTAGCCCTAAGAGCCCCTTTTAGCTGTGTTTTTATGGTTTTTGCTCTTTGGTTCTAAACACTGTCAAAGGAACCCA
The DNA here is from genome assembly GCF_030272615.1 of Cryptomeria japonica. Classification (NCBI taxonomy): domain Eukaryota; kingdom Viridiplantae; phylum Streptophyta; class Pinopsida; order Cupressales; family Cupressaceae; genus Cryptomeria; species Cryptomeria japonica. Next base: position 27,083,100 of record NC_081406.1, on the reverse strand, counting down.
CAGAAGATTTGCAGATATGAATACCCATTTGGAAACCCTTCAAGATTTTTGAGGTTAGGTGGTATGTTCTATCCGTACAGGGATTGTCCCAAAAATGGCACTTTTAAAGGGTTTAGGACTTGTGAGCATTCACCAATGGGTTTTATATGTATCAACACCCTGTCAAGCTTCCACACTTACACTGAGGCTCTGTATAGCATCCACCCTCAACACCAAACACTTGGCACTATTCAATTTATCAACCCCTGCAACGAATAAGGTATTGTGCAATCATGTTCCCTAGTCGGGTTATGGTAGAGCTCGCCTAGGGCATGATCTTAAAATTAGCAAATGCAACTTCCTGGTCACAAAACTTGATAATTACACTATACATAGACTCCATAGCTAGAATTCCAAAGTTCGGTGGGAACCCAAGGTGGGAAATCAAGATGGAGTCATTTTTAGGGTTGAAACCCTTGCACAGACCGAGAACAATGAAGAAAAGAAAGAATTTATGTACACCTACTAAACCTACAAAATGAAAGAGCACAAATAATTTTTAAGCACCACAACAAAAAGTGCTAAGCCACCATGAAAGTACAATATGGAAACTAGTCCATTTGGTACGGGCTGTAATAAGCAATTTGACAAAATTAAATGAAAAACCAGGAAATTGATTTAGTTTGCTATTGAAAATTCTATCATAGAGATTATAACTCCTCTACAATGCTTTTAGTGGCCTTATATATGCCCACACAATCATGTCCAACCATCAATCAGACCCCTAAGTACCTATTTGAATATTTTTTTCAAAATTGCTCACATTTTTGTCAAAATATTGTCTAGCCACCATGACAACTTTTTCTCTACAACGCATTTCGACAAATATGTCAAATCTTATCAATCTTAACCACCTAGGATGATTTCCTAACATCAAACAAACATCTTCAAAATCCTTTTGAGGCCTTACAAGGACTTTTTACAAAATTTTCTATGTGATGTCATTTAAGGCTTATAAAGGCACATAGGCCCAAAACAGGGTAAGAAGCTAAGTTTAGCAAGCAATGACAAAGAAAACTACAAAACAAACTCAAAGCACACTTTTGGACTCTTCAATAGTCCTTTATTCAACCATTGACCCAATGAGGATCAGTCACAGCAAAAGTTGAAGGTTTATTAAGAAACCTAAGGTGCTCCTGCACCAGACCGTTAGCTAGACCGTTAGCTTGGAAACAACTCTGTTGTGTGGCTCCTAGCATTTTGAGAATTATAGGGGAACAAATTGGAAAGAAAAAATATGCATTACCAAATATTTTTTGAAGTCCAAAAACAGGAGGAGTGTGGTTGAGGGATGATGCACAATGGGTTTTGTACACTGATTCAAATGCTAATAATATCAAGGAAAGCATAGTCTCTACTGCTCAAACTGTGGAACTTGGGATTATTAGGTCTATTGTTCATCCAAATGGTGACCACTACATGGCAGACCTAATTGCAATACAACAATATAAAGTAAGGGGATAAAGTGGGTAGGGGGAGGGAGAGGGGGAGAGGGAGAGAGAGAGAGAGGGACGGAGAGGGGGAGAGAGGGACGGAGAGGGAGAGGGAGGGAGAGAGAGGGTGGAAAAGGGAGAGAGAGAGAGAGAGAGAGAGAGAGAGAGAGAGAGAGAGAGAGAGAGAGAGAGAGAGAGAGAGAGAGAGAGAGAGAGAGAGAGAGGATGGAAAAAATGTGCATTACCAAATATTTCCCAAAGCCCAACAATAGGAGGAGTGTGGTTGAGGGATGATGCACAATGGGTTTTGGACCTTGGGATTTTTAGGTCTACTATTCATCCAAATGCTAACCACGACATGACAGACCTAATTGCAATACAATAATATAAATTAAGGGAGATAAAGGGGGTAGGGAGAGAGAAAGAGCTGGGAGGGAGAGAAGAAGAGAGAGAGGGGGATCATGCTAGTTTGTTATTCTTTTTAGCAGTATTGGTAGTGCTTTTTATATTGTAATAAAAGTTCATCTTGCCACCTTAGGATACCATATGACTCCTTAGGATGCCATATGCTCCTAAAGGGTCATGTGGTGTTATGTGGGGTCATACAGTGTCCTATGACCCCTTAGGACACCATATGACCCATTAGATGTCGTTATGGGTCATGTAATGTTTCTTTAGGGGTCATATTGTGTCCTACCACCCTTTAAGACACCATATGGTGTTATTATGGGTCGTATGGTGTTCTAAGGGGTCATATGGTGTCCTATGACCCCTTAGAACACCATATAACCCCTTAGATGTCAAATTTTGTAAGCAGTATTGAAACTACTTTTTATATTGTAATAATGGTTCATCTTGCCACCTCAAGACACCATATGACCCCTTAGGACATCATATGCTCCTAAAGGGTGATGTTGTGTTATGTGGGGTACAAAGGGAGGGACAGGGAGGGAGGGAAGGAGAGGGAGAGAGAGATATGGGAGAGGAAGGGAGGGAGAGAGAGAGAGGGAAAGAAAATAGAGGGAGGTAGATGGGGGGAGAGCAAGACATGTCACATGATGTCATTAGGGGTCACGTGGGGTGGTAATTGAGCCACACATGTGTTACAGCACCACTTGACCCCTTAAGACACCATTTGACCCCTTGAGATATCATACATGGTTCAAAGAGGTCATTAGGTGTTATGTGGGGTCTAGAGAGAGAGAGAGAGAGATAAATACAATACAGTACAATAAGATATCAAAAGATAATATATATCAATATACATACATACATACACATATACTTATAATACACATAAAATATCAAAAGACAATACACATACATACACACATATGTGTGTATATATAAATAATATATTATATATTATTATATACACATATATAATATATATTATATATTATATATATACACATTATATAGTTGAATTTTATTTTAATTAAAATCCTATTTTCCCTCACCCACCAAACCCACTTGTCTCCTAAACATCTTCTAGGTTCTTCTAAACCATTCCTAATTAGCTTAATCCTATCCCCTAATTATTGTCACATTCCTAAGCAAAGAGAAGTCACTTCTCAAAGCCTCCAAAGTCTTTAAAAAGAATTAAAGGCTTTATGTCTTCAACAAGTTAACCCCTAAAATCTTCCAAACCATTAATGGTTCTTACATAACCATTTATGGAGCTTACATAACCACTAATGGTTAGCTCAACTCACCCACATGGTTAGAGGCTTTCCTTCTAAATCAACCCTCATTTAACTCATGGGTCTCTTCAAGCATTTATTACTTTAACCATGGTTATCCCCACTAACTCTTGCATAACAGTTTGTCCATTGGATAAAGGCATTATTCATTGGATAAAAGCTTTATTCAATAACTCAAGCCTAACCAAACCCTCCCAAGGTAACCTTCATGTCATCTCAAGCATTTAATGCTTCTTCCCTCTCCTCTCAAGCCATCTTATGTTGACATTTGTCATCATGGGATTGGGTTGAAATACCTCACATGGATCACAAACCCATCAATCCTGGCCCTTGTTGAGATTGCTCAATCTCAGCCATCCATTTCTCCATTTTTCCTATAAATAGAGCTCATTCCTTCTTCAAAGGGATCCAGAAATCTTGTATGCATCAAACTTATAGTTATTTTGAGAGAGTATTTTAGAAGCATTTGTTTTGTTATTTTGGCTAAAATTAACATAGAATAATTAAGGTGCTTTCTCATATTAGCTTGTTTACACTTGCATAAGTAGTTATTTTCATTTTCATAATCTTGAATCTCCATAAGACATCCATAGATAGTGCAAAAAGTTGAGGGCTACACTCATGTGGAACTTGGAGAGGAGAGGAACAAGGGAGGAGCAACTATGATAATTGTGAGGAGCATCTTGGGGAGTTTTATTTCCCTTTTCCATTTTTGTATGCTTTGTATTGTCTGTTTTATATCTCTCTTGATGTGCATGTTTAGGATCATAGGTTCATTTGTCTTTTATTTGTGTCACTAACATACTAACGTTTGAACTTGTGTTCTCTTGTGTCCTTTTTAGCATGCATCATATACATATATATTCATGAAATATCATATTTTACATATGATACATTTACATATATGTATGCACACACCCACATTTTAAACACAGGCAAAAGCACATACGCACTGCTTATTGTAAAGACACCCCGTACATGGTTTTGTTTTAAAAATACCCCATATGTGTTGTTTATAGTATAGGGAGCCCATACACACTTTTGATTGTTTAGGCTTGTGAATAGGCCTGGATGAAAAAGTTGTAGGCTGGAAGTTTGATTTCCCTCCATTTCCCTCCTTTTTGACGTGTTGTGTTTTATCAACTTGGTTTCTCGATTTTGTCATCATCAGGTTTACACTTCATCAAGTGGGTATTTCTAAAATTGCCACCATATTTTCACCCATCTTTTGAACTTTCTAACCATATAATTTTTAAAAAATTTGAACAACAATAACATATTATTATTGAATTTCTTTACCAGTGTCTCCATAGTTCTCAGAGACATACGTGTACCATTTTTTTTATAACTTTTGATCTACTTATACATTTGTAAAAAACTTTATATATTATTGTAGTGCAATTCATTCTTTACAATTAAAAAAAATTTTGATTGTTTTGGTGCAATTTATGCTTCGCGCATGAACAGGTACCTGATTTTTCAAGATGTGCTCGATTGGAAAAATCATTTAAAAAAAGAAACTTAACAAAAAATTACAAAAAAATACACAACTTCTAGTTCTCACTCTTAACTATATTTCTTCTAAAGGATTCGTCAAATACTAAATCTAACTATGACTTTTTTGATGCACACGTCAGACAATATGTTATGTTTCTCAGAAAAAATCATGGTCTATTTTTTGTGCGAAAAGGATTTGACCCCCTTAATATTATCTAATTTTGAACAAGTTTAGTAGTTTGGAAACTATATTCAAAGTACTATAATATTTGTTCTTTGATTATCCTCATATCTCGATTGGATGACTTTCAACTTTCACCTCCAAGTTTAGGTTCACCTGATTTATGAAAAAAGTGTCCACTTATACCCCCCTTTTTGCACACCATCTTTGTCCACAAAATGTGGTGCAAACATCCCCAACACTTGTGGATTCATAACATAGCATCACTTCAAACCAATAATACAACATCAAAGAACTGCAACACCAGAACCACCAAAACGCTAGGGAATGCAAAGCATTCCTACAAATAGGTATAGTGTCACTATAGAACCAACACTCAGACTAACATCAATTCAATTGCAGATTTAATGAGAACATCAAATATTGAATATAACATTCTTTTGCATCCCCCAACATCATATTACAACCACAATCACAAATGAATCAATGTGACATAATTCATATTAGAAAGCTAAGCCTTATCTGATAGATTGTTCACCAAAATAGTCACACTTAACCAAAATCTATAGTGGACATCCAAATACATTTTAAATGCTTCAAAATAGTCATAAGATAATTGGAAATATTATCCACACCAATTTCCACTAATCTATAGTGGACCTTGCTTGACATCAAAGACAATAAGTTTGACATCAACAAAAAACCTTCCATGAAAACAATTTTGACATCAATGAGAACAAAATACCCTTTTTTCATTAATCGCAACACTTGTACCACAAATCAGGAATAAACTTTCCAGCAGTAACTTTCTCCAAACATCAATATATCTCTCCTCCTCTGACATCAAGGAAAAACGATGACACAACCTCACTGTAAAAACTCAATCCATCTCTACAAATTTTCCCCCCTATCTACAACAACTCCCACTTAGGATATGAACAAAACTAAAAACCAAAACTGTATTCCCACATTCTTCTACTCATCTGCATATAATTTAATAGGAACAAAAATGTCTTACCGATAAAAAATAAGGAGTTTCCATAGTTGGGGGAATAATTCCCTTATGAACAAACTTGAGTTTAGACCAAGGGGTCTTCCAATCATGTTTTGTAGAGGTCAAAATTGTGTGTTAACTTTCCATCTTCAAAATAAGATCCTCTACCTCCTTGGAGCTACCCCAAACCTTTATTGCCTGATCCAACTTTTGAGAGTCTTTAAGAAGTATCACCATGTTGGTGAGTTACAAGTCTACAATATCTCTCATATAAATAAAATGTACCTTAATCTTACCCTTCTGGTATGTCAACAAATTTAAATGCATGTACAAATTCTCAATTTGAAGTCTTCCATTACCATCAGTATCCTTCTTCAAGTCTATAGTATTGGATAATCATAGAATCAGTGATTATATAATGTTTATCTGTCCCTTAATGTCTTTCATAGATTTAGGCCACCAGTGAAAAAACCTATATGTTTCAATTACATCATTTACACTCTTTTCAAAAAATTAAATACTATCTTGTAGCCTAATATGTGTTGTTGTGCATTTATGTACTAACTCCTCTAATATCTTCTCTTTTGCCTTCTTACCTACCTCCTTCAAAACTTTGTCTTCCAATTTGGATGCATGTTCCTTAAAACCCTTAAGCAACAACTATGGTTACTCCTCACTACATAAACTCTCATCCAAAACAATTTATGGAAGTCCTTCATGGAGGACTTTCACTACATCATCAATAACTTTTGAGCATTGTATATGTGATTTAATGAACTTATTGTGTGTAGAATGATGAAAAATATCACCCAAATGAAGCATGTGCAAGGGAGACAACTAGTTAAGGTCTATCTTACCTTGAGACATAGGTACCTAAAGTACCTTAGAAGTAACTATTGATTCAAACTCCATTTGTAGGATCAAAAAATCTAAAACAAAGTCTCTGAAAGGTTTGGAAGATTCTCTACCAAGCTCCATGTTCTTCTCTTCCTCTATCACCTTCTCCTTTTCTCAGACTCTTCTCCTTCTTCAAAATTTTCTTTGCAACTATCTCCACACCCTTGTCTACTTATATTAAATTGTCCAAACCAATTTTTGGACTTGCATTATCATCTTTATGCTCAATAATATTCTTCTCCATCTCATCTACAATATTACTACCATTGGGAGCACCAACTTCAATCACCATCAGACCAATACCAGTATTTGTCTTCTCCATAGGAGAAGACATGCTCTTCTTCAATTTTTTGCAACATCTTCTACTACTTATTCTATCTATCTGAGTAGCTATTGATAGTCATTCATATCCTCACCCATGAGGAGGTTGACTCTTACATTGTGTTAAGAGTATAAATAATCTTTGTCCTGTCATCCTAAGATAAAGGACCATATCTAATGCATGAGTCTAAATGTTGGACCCCTTCCTTACTACTTCCTTTCTTCTTTCTATCAAGGTCTCCAACAACTCTATTGGTAATTTATCAGCAATATCAGTAATGTTCTAATTGAATGTGATCAAGTATTGGAAAATGGCCTTCTCAACTGTCACTTTATTTGTTGGAGGAGAATCCTTATACAAACCTATAGACACCTCCAAAGAATCATGCTAATAGATCATGGAATTCACCAAGCTATTGAGATCAAGAGGTTGATAATCAAGATCAATTGGAGGGGTATCCATCTTCTTCTTCCCTCCCTTTACTATTTTCTTTTATTTCTTCTTTTCCACTATCATCTCCTTATTCTTAGTTGGTGTCTCTGCTAGGAAGACCAATACTCTCTTTCTCCAGATGGAGGGACATCATCCTCTACATCCACCTCATCCTTCTTTTCATCTTTGGTCTTCTTGGACCTCTTTCTTATCAAAAATTTCTCCTTTTGTTCATCTTCATTTATGCTATTGCTTCCTAAATCCTCAACAATAGCCTTTGGACTAGCTTTCTCTCTTGTATCCTTATACTTAGGTCTTTGACCTTTCTTCTCACTTATTACAACTCTCACAGGGGTTCCAAAAGAACCAATATTCACTAGAGGAGAAGTAGATGCAAACCTAGTTACCCTCTTAGCTTTCTTACCAAAAACCCCAGCCACCGTGGGTGGGTTAATCTTCTTGTATAGGTTCTCCATTCCCTTAGCATGAGTCTTCTTAGACATCTTCTGTATCATCTTGTTCAAAATCTTAGCAATTGTCCCAAATATTTCTTCATTTGGATCTACCAATAATTTCAATAATGTCTCAATGTTTTTCTCTACATACTCAGATATTTCATTCAATGGCTTCAACAACCAAGCAATCCTTGGCTCAAAAACCTCAATGTAGCAATGGTCCTTGTTGATGAAAAATGTGACTTCATTCTTGTATTTTTGAACCAATCCAATAGGGATTCTTTCTCTTTTCTACATTTTATCTGGAAAATTCTTAAACCAACCAGAATATGTAGTATTGTATGCCTTTGTATCTTCATTAGAATTTCAAATATGATGTTTTATTTGCACTAGTATACGAGTAAACTTATTCTAGAGTTTACTTCTAACACCCGAGAGCTCATTCATAAACATAAAATATAAGAAAATTATCAGGGACCCATACTTGAATGAATACTTGGTTTTCTTTATTAGATATCTAGATTATCCAAAAGTTGTTGTCTTAGAAGCTCAAAGAGATCAAAATTATCTCCTTCAACCACCATTTGATAAGAAATGTGTATTCTGGTGGTGGTGGTGGAACCCTCAAAATTTTGATAGAAAATGTGGTACGCCAAACCCTTGGTTATATAGCAGACACTCGGATTAGTGATGTCATCAATAGTCATATCCCTTTTGTCAAATTTTACACCGATAAGCTTAGACATTATATCATTCTTCACCAATATTAGGATAGTAAGTGTTCTCAAGGCACTCAACCCTATCAAAGCCCTAATAGCATCCTTTATGCTCTTATGCAAGAAATATAGAAACATAACATCTCCATGAATCTATCTTAGGATGATTTGAATCCATGCATGGTCATAGTGTTGGCATTTGCATGAAGATTGCATTAATGAAATGTTATGTTGTCATTGATGTCAATTAATATGTAATGATTTTGTTATAATGTTGTTTTGTAACCGGTAGGAAGAGCTAGTGAAGGGTACTGCAACCGGTAGGTGAGTTTGTGGAGTGAACCGATATTTCTATATATTGGAGAGATCAACCAGTAAACCCTACCTGTTGATATGATAAACCCTAACTGATTAATTTTGGTGAATTGGTTGTATTGGTTTATGATCTGATGATGAGTGGTAATGATTATGACACGTATGCATGTTGTATGAGAAGAGTTTCAAATGGTTTTTGGTGCATTGAGATAACAGGTTTTATCTTGCGAATGAGCAAGTATATTGCATGTAATGAAAATCGCGTGATGAGTTACAGAGTTCGATGAAGCGATGATCAAGGAGCGGTCGAGGCTATCTTGAATGATGTGTTGAGATTGTTATGTAATCCAATGGTGATACTTGAACCGATGTGTTTGTAATCTCTATGAGAGAATTAGGTTTGTGTTGTGTTACCAACCTATTGATTTGTTTATAAGGTCGATGAGTTGTTTTGTTTCAGAGCTAGCAAATTTGTAGTTGAGAGTGAGAGTGTGGTTTCCGAACCAGATGATGTATTTGCAATTTGTGTAAAAGAAGATAGGAGCATGAAAAGGATCTGAACAAGCAAGTGTAGTGCTATTCAAACAGATTGGAAAACCCCTGTTGTTTTCTAACAATTACAACAGTAAAATCCCCTAACCGGGTAAGCTCTAACAAGCTTAGTGTTATTTAAATCCTCTAACTAGGTGGTCCATTAGCTTGGATTTCAAATCCTCTACCGAGGTTACTCCTCATAGGGTATTGCTTCTAATAGGGTATTATAGTCAATCCCTTAACTGGGTGGTCTCTAACAGGATTTGTTCTTAACAAGACTTTTGTAAAGCTTTAACAAGCTTGGCTCCTAACAGGGAGAACTTCAGAAGAGTTCACAATACTTTTGGGTATTCATCCCCACCATGGTTTTTCCCATTTGGGTTTCCACGTCTAAAATATTGTGTCAAGTGATGAATGTTTTCGTGGTTATGTTTACTATGGTTGAATTCCTTAACTACTAAATCCACTTTGATATGTTATGTTAACCGACAACAATCTGAAATGAACTTTTACTTATGTTAGTAAAGTATTTGGATGATTGTGAGTTTCAAGTTTTTTTACTGTTAATCTGTTATAACAGTCAACCGGTTTAACTTGACAGTGATATTGCATTTGTAGTTCAGTGGTTTAACTTGTTAGTTTTGAGTTTGCTTTGAGAGGTTGATTTTGAGATTGGTGAAAGTTTATATCATATTTCTATCTATTGATTTACCCCCACCCTCTTAGTAGTTGACTAGATCCTTATTATTTTATCATACCATCACATAGTTCATATTAGGGAACTCCAAAAAGGATGTTGGAGGTGGTTAGACTTTGGTGGGTTAAAAATGCACAAAGAAGAGGAGAGAAATATTGAATGGTGAGATGAGGAGGGATGCTAAGTGGAGCAACATCTGGAGGAGGAGGTCGGGTTGTGGTAGAGATGATTCCACATTAAAGAAGAAGAGTGGAAGATAGAGGTGTTGAAGGACAATTATACTTGTTTTGGCTAGGTGTCGGAAGAAGAGGAAGAAGAGATACAAGGTACATGTTATGTGGTGATGGGGTTCATTGAAGATTTTTGGTAAACTACAAGGGTAGTTGTACCATCTAAGTCCATTTTGTGAGACCAAGCTCACAAATTTTTCCTACCTTGGGGGTCTAATGCAGGAGCATCTAGGGATGTAGGGCAATACTGCATCATCCAAAAATATCTTTATTTTAATTTTCTATTAAGGTAGGTGAATAAAGTTAAATGCAAGATATTATAGGTATCCATGTACCTAGGAAAGTGTTCAAGGGGACATAAGAGGTTGAAATTATTTAATAAATGTGGCCCATGTCTAAAGGAAAATGTAATTTTCATAAGTGGGCACATATTTCTATTATTTATAATGAAAAATCAAGAAAATCCCCATCTTGGCATGGAATTGGGAAAGAGGAAGAGTCATGCATAGACATATCTTGGTGATTGCAAGGAAAGTTATACCGGCTTCTATGGGTTATGCTGCATTTTTTTGTTGTAATGTGTTTCTTTCCAAGAGGGGATGTGTGATTTCCAAGAGGCACAAGAGTGCTATAAAAGGAGGCTTGGACTAGTAGGTACGCATTCAAAGTTGATTCCTTCTTTACAAGACTTAAGAAGTAAATATTGTAGCTCCATCTTATATATTGTAAAGCGTAAGTGGCTAAATTAGTAATTGATGAACTTGTATTTCATTTAAATATTAAGAAATAGAAGGAAAGTTATTTCTTGCAAGTTATTGTGTTCCTTTTTCAATTATGTTATGTGTGAATGTTGGGTGGAATAACCCTTCATCTAGTGTAACCAAGCATGCATTTGGGTATGTAAGGGGGGTACCCTTCATCAATGGTGATAAAGCATGTGTTTGGTTGTGTAAGAGGAATACCCTCCATTAGTAATATTAGAGAATGTGTTTGAGTGTATAAGGGGAGTACCCTACATCATGGTATCAAAGCCAATGTTCTTGACTATGCAAATAGAGTGATAATGTGAGCCAGTCTTGCACCAAGATCTAGAGTGTATGAGTTGTTGTAGAGCAGTGCTCTTGAGTGGGAAGATAGAGCATTGAACATGAGGCAATGTTGCACCAAGATCTATGGTGGAGTGTGTGTATGAGAAAGTTATAAGAGGATATATGTAAAGATGTTCAGAAAGTTTTCTTGTGTGTAAACATATCACCAAATGTGAGATGGTTTATTCCAAGACCTGAGAATGTTGAAGATTTGAGAAGTTGAAGATGGAAAAGAGGAAGAAGAAAATGACATTTGTCTTTGGATGGATTATGAGGATTTTTGTGCTTCTAGGAAGAGAAATAAGATTAAGGGATAAAATTGGAGAAGAGATGATAGAGGTGCAAGAGTACCTGAATAATGTATGACATAAATTAGGAAGAGAAAAGAAAAGAAGATCAAAGATGTGGCTAAATTTATTTGTAATGATTTTTTTATTTCAAGAAAGAGGGAAGATGTAGCAAAGTGCCTTGGTATTCATGAGAGGCAAAACAAAAATCCCATCATGTGTTCAAACAAAGACACGATACTCAGTGTATCTCACCCTATTTCAACCATTAATGAACAAGGCTTCCTCTGCAACATTTGACATCAACTTGGCACGTGGAGTCTACCATCACACTTATAGCAATGTAATTGTTGATCTTGGTCGATATGTATAATGGATTAGGTTCCTCGCTATAGGGAGCATCCAAAGGTGTGAATGATATTTCCTTGTTTTGTACCTTCTAGCTAGGGGCAAGATAGGAGTGATAGTGACCATTTTGAGAAAGGGGCCACCACCTGACTTGGGGTTTGATGATGAAGAAATAAAAGAGAATAAAAATTAAAGAAACCGGAGATGAAGCTAATCTAAAGATATGCAAGGTGGGTTCATATAGGGTTCACCAAAATGTAGAGGGGAAAAAGTAAACCCCTTCGATAGGTAGGTGAACACCAGTTGAGAACTCACTATTCAACCAAAATGTGGTACAAAGTGTATGATTGTTAGGTACCCCTTAGATGACACTAAACATGTCGTAGAGGTCTTCCAATGTAATTCTATGACACTCTGTCTGAGGATGCACATGTATGTCTTAGACGACAGCACGACACTCTAGCATCATGTACAAACAAAGTCATAGAGTCCATACAAAAAATGGATTGTGATGGAAATGTGTCTAGCTAATAAAACTAAGTGAAATAACAAAGAAAAAAGTAAATACAACCAACTATGAAATAATAAGAGAAGAAGTCTTACAACCAGTCCAAGCTTGAAGTCTCCAGCTAGCTCATCAAATCAACCTAGCAACTTGCATAGAAAGAAAATAGAGACAAAAGGTTGTGGCTATGTTTTAGAGACCTACCACAGTCAAACCCCCACTTTGGTGTTTCCACCTCCACAAACAACCAAGATAGATAGATGAAAAGATAATGGAAAATAATATATTAATGATACAAATGTATTTGATAATATGCTATGATGATAGTAAAAGAAAGAGGAAGAAGAAAACTCCCCTTCCACACCCAAAGTGATGATCTTTCTAAATGGAGAAGAAGAAGAAGAAGTCGGTCATCCTTAGAGCATGATTATGGTAGCTCAACATAAGAGAGTCGATTATCCAACGAAAGAGAGCTTCCAAACAAGTGTAGATGCAAGAAACAAGTAGAGTGATCGAATTCACAACTAGAGAGATTGAATGAGTTATTAGAGAGCCAAAATGGAATTCAAAGGGGAAGATATGCATGTTAGGATGAAGGTGGATGTAGGTGGACATGTACACAGGTGTTATGAGAATCTTCTAAGCACAAGTGTAACACTCAAATGGCCACCTTCTAATGCAAAGGAAGGGTTTGACCCAATCACACAATAACAAGGTTCTACACAATCTTATCAATTAGGACCAATGCAATCCTAGGCCTTCATCTCTAAACCAACAACATTAGGGCCATTTGAACATTCTTTGGCATATATGCATATGACACCCTAATCCAGGTTAGCAACATCCCACAACACTATTGGTTTCAAGAATAAATTCATTACAAATCCAAGCAACCACTTTATGTGTGACCACTCCATATACCCTTGACTAGTATTAAGACTGACCTCTTGAGGATCAAAGGAACACACAACACCAATTTAAGGCACATCAACTTGGAATAGATCTGAAAACCTTTTCACAACACACTTCAACAACATACACTATGGTTATTCAATCAACTTTGAATTTGGTTGAACAATATTTCTTTTGCTGCCCATTAGACTGTCATACACAATCTCTTTAGGATGGTCATATCTTGACTTATGCAAGCAATACTTGAAGCCCTCCAACTTGGAGAAATAAAAGACAATGTTATTATAGACCTTCCCACAAAAAATTAGCATTTTCCATCATACCAAATTGGAGATATGTTATAGTGACTTCTATAGGCTATGTTGCATTTCGTTGTTAACATGTGTTTTCTCCAAGAGGAGGTGTGGATTTTTCAAGAGGCACAAGAGTGCTATAAAAGGGAGGCTTGGGCTAGTGGTTGTGCATTCAGAGTTGAGTCCTTTATAAAGATTAAGAAGTAAAGCTCTAATTTTTATAATTGATGAATTTTTATTTCATTTTATTGAGAAATAAAAGGTATGTTATTTCTTCCAAATTTTTGTGTTAATCTATTTGTTATACTATGTGTGAATGTTGGGTGGTCAATCTTCATCGAGTGTAGTTGAACATTTGTTTGGGTGTGTAAGGGGGCTATTCTTCATTAGTGGTAATAGAGCATGTGTTTGGGTGTGTAAAGGGAGTACTCTTCATTAGAATGGGATTTGAACTCAAGTGGGAAAATTGCCATGCACTTAGAGTGAACAGTTGCACCACTTGAGCTAAACCTTGGGGGCATTAAAAAATTATTATTTATAAATTATCAGAATAATTTTATTCATCAATAATAAATAAATTAATGCTTTTTTACTAGAATTAACTAAATAACTTGTATGATTTCGTCAATTGTTTCATTCAATCTTTTTTTTCTAAAATAAATACAATCCATTTTTCATTATTTGCAAAATAAATTAAAATTTTAAAATTTCACATGATTGGCTCAAACCTATCTAATTCATTACACCAATATACTCCCCACAATCAAACAACTAATAAATTTTCAGTATTCATTTTCACACATCTTTAAATCTTAACCATTCACATAAAGATAGCCCTATAAGAAATCCTAACATCTATCTTTTTAATAAAATTATCTCAATCATATTCATCCATTTGTAATCACTCTTGACTACTCATCTCAACAATCCATAGAAGTTAACTTGCTTTAGATGCTAATTCATCTCAACAATCCATCTTTATGCTACGCATTCAAATCTAAAGAATTTATATCTTCAATCCAAAATCTATAAATGGACCCTTGGAGAGGTCATTTCAAAGAAAATCTCATGAATTTTATTTGTACGCTATCAAATGTAAATAAATTCTAAGCTTAGAGCATCTACATATTATTTTAGAGCATATCCAAAATAATCATAGAGATTTAAGACTTCGTTTATTTCAATCTATATTATTTTGTTTGTCTTCATGAGTTCTATCTTGAAAGTGGTTCATTTATGTTTTGTGTTGTGTTATTACATTTAAATCATATCTTATAACTCAAAGTGAGAGTCAACATTAACATCAAAAGAAATTAAAAAAAAAAATTAATTAATTTAAATAAACAATGTAATAAATTTAATACATTTTTTATTAATTTAAAATAATTATATACTCATAAAGATTATTTAATAATTATAAAATTAATAAACAAAATTGAATTGAAAATGCTATGATTTATAGTGGTAGTGGAAACATTTCATAATTAAGACATTTTAAAAAATATATATATTTCAAAGTATTGTATGTACATATTAAATTATAAGATTATTGTAAGAGTCAATTTATAAATATATATTTTCAAATTATTAATGTTCTAAAAACTTATTAAGGATTATATTCTAAAAATCAATATAAGCATTTTAAATATATTTATTTACTTAAAAGTTTTTTGTTTTTTTTTAATTATTGAATTTATTATACATATAAAGACATAACTTATATGTATTGTTTATTTTGAATATATTATGTTTATTATAAAATATTAATATTTTGATGTGTAAATAAAATGTAGGAAATTTTATTAGCACATTATTATCATTACATTTTACATCTTACTGCTATTGTAAAATGCTCATCAACATTAATAAAAAGATATGTGAAATTTTTATTTTTTTTATTGATAATGGGTCGTAGCCGCATATTTTATTAATTAAAATAAATGATTACAAGTTGATACAAGTTCAGTTCGGTGTGGGCACCGGTAGGAAAGAAGCGAACGAAGAAAACCTTCGGTCTTGCCCAAGGATAAATCCTAGAATAACAATACATATCCCAGAGAGCCAAATAGCCAATGGATGGCTGCTCGGGAGATTACATAACTCATTAGTCCCTCTAACATCGATTTTAAACTTGACCTTCTGTGATGATATTCCAGATCACGGGTAGAGACTTGTCAATTGAGAATAGTCGATCTGCAGTATCTAGAAGAAATGTTTTCAAGCCTGGTTGTTCTGACCAGGAAGTGGGTTCTTGATTGTCTATGGAACCTGTGAATCACTGAAACATGGTTCTCCTGTAGTCTGGATGATCAAGTTAATCTTGAAGAAGAATTAAACTGAAAATATGTATAAATTGATAAGCAAGGGAAGGTTATAAGCCTGCCCAACTTCATAAAGAAAACCTTAGACACAGAGTCGTGTGTCCTTAATGCTCCTTGTTGGCCCTAAACTGGCCAGTATTAAGGCAACCTAAAAATAAGTGTAGAGGTTGAAACCTGCATCGGCATTTTTTCAAAGAGCCTTAAACCAGAGATTATATGAGAAAAAACAGACCACGGCCATTACAGTCGTGGACCACTGGAGAACAGAATGGAAGATCATAGAGAGAACAACACGGAGAATAAGCCAACTTGCAATATAGGATGAGGATTCTTTTTTATAAGGGAAACCAACATAGCAAGGACCGAGGGTAGAATAAATTATAGGTTATTCGATTAATGATGAAAAAACTAATCCAATTTAATAGTTAACCCTTAATGAAGATAAAACTAGGGTTGGACCACCAGAAATATATTTGAAAATGGCAAAGAGTATAAAACCTATAAGTTTCTATACCTGTGCTTATGAGAGATGGGAGTATATATATATATATATATATATATATCTTCATATGTATATCCACATATATGCATATGTGTATATATCTCTATAGAGCAGTGTATGTATGCACATGCATTTGTGTTTATGCGTGTGTCGGTATATATATATATATATATACCAATGAAATACAAAATTGTATATGCCTACATATATGAAAACCCATTTATAATGTAATTCTGAAAAATATCCCAATTCATAATTAAGATAATCCGATAAAGCGAAAACATCTAAACAGGGTGGAATTAAGCATATATTTGTATATATCTATTATGAGTCTAAGTGTAGATATGTTAACAAAGGAGGCATCTATATAGTTACGAAGAACACAATGGAAGGTTCTGAACTTCAAAAAAAAGTCAGTAGCAAACTATATATAATTAAAGTATATCTAAGTCTGAGAAACAAAAAGTCTAAAAGACGATCATCTTCATAAATCTAACTACAAGTGGCAGACCCTTTCCCTTGGATCCCTACATGATCCAATGGTGAATTCTTTGGCGAGGCTAGAGACTTCAGGTCAAGCTTTTCCATTCCTTTTGCCAAATCCATGTTTAGTCCTTCATCCCAGAGGTATATAGCCATCCAGTGCTTGTAGGGAGGAGATTTCACATGAAGCCACCACATGAGGAAATTGATATTCCTCTGAATGATAGGATGTTTGTTTGCAAATTTTGTAGGTTTGTCGATTGCCAGAATTGGGAACCGAGGAACTTGATGATTATTCCACATTAGGATGTCATAATGTCGGGGCTTAGGGGCCAAAAGATTATTGGTAACATTTACCATTACTCGGTCAAGTTCTCCCAGGATGATGTGCTTAAAGACCTTTAAGCATAGCTTCCTAATAAACTCCCTGTTAGGCTCAAAATGAAATACTACTACTAAAAACATGGAGGAGATATCAGAGTTTGCTCTGGTTCTATCCTCATTGTAAATGAAAGCTTCCCCTAGGATTTGTAAAATGGCGTTAATAACTAGGTCATGAGGAGAATTAAGAATACCTTTCAACCAGGCTGCCTTAATCTCACCAGTTACAACCATTTGTCTCTTGGAGCATTTGAGCTTTAGAACCATGTCCATATCTCCTGTATTGCACTCTTTGTCAAAGTTAAATGTTGCAATTAGGGGAGAAGCCTTTATAAAGCCAAAGGGTCAGTTGAGGAGATAGCAAATCGAGATGCGATAGTGAATATTTAGTTTGAACTGAAATGATTATCCTTAATTATGAAACGTTGGGTTAAGGTACTTGACAACCTAGCCCAAGTAACAAATCGTAGAGAAATGATTGCCATTACCTTCTCATAATTCCCATCATCCAACACCGCACATGCTTAGTGTATAATTAAAATCTTGCATGAATGGCATGTGTGAAGGAATGTTTGAAGCATTGCAGCCAAAGATAGAAATAATATCGAGGCAGGTACTACCGATTTTCCAAAATTTGAGATGAATAAATGCATGGCAGAAGGATGAGGTCATCGAAGTTCACTGTGAAAGGAAGAGAATTCAAGGTTATAGGTGCAGAAGGGAAGAACATGGGAGGAAGAAGCGACAGGAAATGATGGGGAAGGTAAGAGTTTAGGATACTAAACAAAGGATGTTAATGAGATATTGAATGGGAGTGAATACTCCTATACGTTTATGGCTCTAGATTAACTAGCAGGTGAATAAGGCCATGATCTTAACCTATAGAAATAGGTGAATGTCCTAGAGATCATCAAATGCAAAAAATATAGGTATAAATATGTATCTGCAATCTAATAATATATAAGCGAAAGAGAGGATATGTGTGAGGGTGTATATATATATATATATATATATATATTGACATGATTATATATATGCTTATATGAATACTAATATATATATACATATATATTTTTATATATGGCGGTGCGCGTATATATATATATATATATGAATGTATATTTATATGTATATATTATAAATATATGCATAGCTACGAATATGCATATGAGTATATTTTTTGAATATGTGTTTATATTTTATATTAAGGAATGGATGAATTTAAATATCCAGAGATGGGAAGGATTATAAATGGTTGTGAGTGAATGTTGAGAATATTTGTATATACTGATATGAGTAAAATATATTTATGTGGAAAAGAAAATAATGTGTATAGTAAACTAAAAGTGTGGATATTTATATGTATTTTTCTACTGGTTATGAAATTCTGAGAATCTATGAAAATTGCATATTTATGAATATATGGAGAAACAATTCTATCTAAATCTATGCCTATGAATATATATATGTGTGTGTATTATTGATTTAAGTGTAATGTCTAGCTGAAATGTGACTACATGTTTTAAGTTAAATAAGTATGGCTCTATATGTGTATATATGTTAATAAATATATATCTGTAAATATGTATATGCTTATATATCTGAATATGTATCCATATAAATATATATCTACATTTGAGTGTATATGAGTTTAGTAGAGAGGTGAAGAGGTGACCATGGTTATCCGGCTTATGAAAATTTGTTAAAGGTATATATGAGTATATACATGTATATAAATATAGGAATGCATATGTATATATGTACAAAATATTATATGTACATATATATGATATCCATATTCCCATCCATATATATATATATATATATATATATATATATATATATATATATATATATATATATATATATATATTCCTATCATCAAGATATAGTTTTAAGCTCTGAATAATCTCTGAGAGTAGATTTATGTGAATTCTTAATGGATGAAGGAGAAGAGGTTTGAGAGTAAATGGAAAACTAAACAAATTGGGCTTCTAACTTATGCCTTGATTCATGAATTCCTTTCCATCTGCTCCTTCATTGGCTAGTTCAACTGCTCTTTTATTACTCTCTCTATAAATGTGATTGATGAGGATGGAATTAAAGTGTGGAAGTAAATCCTCGACCCTATTAATTAAATTATTTATTCTCCCTTCTACTATTGCATTAGCTTCTACTAACTTATTAGTAACTATCCCTAAAGGTTTTGCGAGTGCAACAACCTCTTTCCCATCCCAAGAGTGGATAACAAAGCCTACACCTGATGTGCCAGAGTTGCCCCAGGAGGCTCCATCAAAGTTGAGTTTGAACCATCTGGGAGGAAGAGGGGCCCAAACACACTGCTTTCTAGCCAGCGAGTTATGGTTTTCCCCTAAACCGACATACAGGGGAAGAATGATACCTTCCCAGCATTTCCTTATGGTCTCATCCCTAAGAAAAAAATTTGAGTTCTTCAAAGGGAATTTTCTAATATAGTTATTAGAAATCTCTATAATGGATACTTCAATTTTAACAAGAAGGGCTAAAGAGTTGAGGGATTTCTCCTTAAAAATTCTTCTGTTCCTTTCTTTCCAGACTTCCCAGAGGAAGATCAAAGGGGAAATGATCCAGATATGCCTGTAGTGGCCGAAATTTTGGGAGACTGGCTAGGTCTGTAGGAAGGAAAGAAGGTCTTGTTGACATGCCACACTTAAATTAAGTTTGTTAAAGGGCCAATGCCAGCAAGATGCGGTGAATTCACAGGTGAGTAATGTTGGCATATGTGCAGAGTTTGATGACATGATGATATGTATGTTGTCATTGATGTCAATATGTTGAAGTATGAATCGGTATATTGAAGAAACCAAACTGGCAAGAGAACCAATATGATGATGTGAACTGGCATATGCGAAATGGTGAACCGGTAAGTTGGAATGTGAACCGTTGTATGCAAAGTTTGTATCGGGGTTTCATTTGATATGACTACTAGTTGGTAGTCTTGGCTTCAAGGTTTCTGGTTGATGCATTCCAAGTCTGTGTGATTTGACCAACAACATCCTGTGATGGGTTATCATTGAAATGAAGATCAGATCGTGTTGCCACATCAGCCTTGTGCGCATGAAGGATTTCCTTAAGGATCTTGCATGAAGAAGATTGATTCTATCTACCTTGGGAATGTGTGAAGTCTCAGTAAATGGTGGAGAGCGTGTGATGGGTTATCAACTTCCAAAAGTAGCAAAGAATGAACGATGGAGAACATCTTGAGATTTGTTCAAGATTGTTTTACATTATGCAATGTGATTAAACAGTCAGGATTGGACCGAATGTATTGATAACCTAGATGCTTAGGGTTTTAGGTTTTGGCTACCGACCTAATTGTTGTCTATAAGGTTGATGGTGATTTGCATTGTGAAGTTGTTGGCAAATGTTGTGTGTGTATCCAAGTGAAGAGATACTTGATTCTTGCCAGACCGGTGCAGTGAGTAGAGATTTGCAGAGTGTGATTGCAGATGTAAAGGAACTAAAGTGGATCTGCCTTGGCATTGAGTGTTGTTATCAGATCAGTGTTTTACCTATTGACTTCTAACCATTTCAGCAGTTGGAAAATCCCTTTACCGGGTAGCTTTAACAAACTTTTTGTAAATCCTTTAACAAGGTGACTCAAAATAATTGAGTTCTTTAAATCCTCTAACAAGGTAACCTTTAACAGGGTTTTAACCTCTAACTGGGTATTTAGCCATCCCTTAATCGGGTGATCCCTAGCATGATCGGTTCTACGCAGAACCTATTGTAAAGTCCTTAACCAAACTAGGCTCCTAATAGAGCGGACTTCAGAAGAGTTCAATAACAACTTGTGGGTGTTCATCCCCACCGTGGATTTTCCCAGTTGGGTTTCCACGTGAAAAATCAGTGTGTTATATGTGATGCTTTTTCATGTGATGTCTTAGTGTTTTATGTTAAGTGGTAAAGCATGTTGATCGAATGGTCTTTATATTTCTAATGTATTACTTGCTTATGCATATGGGTGAAGTGGAAATGAGTTATTAGGTTTTGTGAAGATCTAAGTGTTACTGGTTTATGTCTTTCACAATCTCACTGTGTTTTACCGGTAGTGCCCTAATTTAGATCGGTGATGTTGTTTACCAGTTAGTGCAGTCTTTGCAGTTTAAGCAGTTTAAGGAAGTTTTTGTCTATACTGATTCACCCCCCACCTCCCCTCTTAGTATCTGTTGAGTATTTACTATTCATCATTATTCATCAATTGGTATTAGAGCGTCCTCCAGGTCCTTTGTGTTATAAGCTTAACCGCTTGAGGAAAAGATCTTATTCTAATGATGAAGAGGGAAGGTCCTAAGTTCAACAGAGATAACTTTAAGATATGGAAGGATAGAATGAAGATAAAAATTAAAAGCATTGTGCTCAACACTGGAGCTATGTTGAGAATACTTATGTTGTCCCTACTGGTACTCTCACCGATGATCAAAGAAGAGAAATTCAAGAGAACGGGCAAGTCATGGAAGCTCTTATTAGCAGTCTATCTGATGTTGAGTTTATAGATGTTTAGGAAAAAGAAAATCCCAAATATGTATGGGATACTATGGAGTCTATCTATGGTGGTGATGAGCATGTGAAGCAACCTAAGGAAGAAAGCCTTAGAGGAAAGTTCGAAGACATGCGGATGGTTGAAGGAGAGACCATTCAACAATATGGGATAAGGATTAAAACTGTTGTTGGAGACATCAAGAGTGAAGGAGGTACAATGGATGATTCCACCATTGTTAGCAAAGTTTTGAGATCCTTATTATCGGTCTATGCAATAAGGGTTGCCGCTATGCAGAAGTTGAGATCTATTGACAAGACAAAGGTGTCGCTAGATTCCATCATTGCTAAGTTGACCGCATATGAGATAAACAGTTATGATGGCAGTGTTTAGAAGACTGATTTAGCCTTTAAAGAATCTGTTGCACTATCTAGAAAGGGTAAAGAAGCTAGTACCAGTTGTGAACCTAGACAAAGCAGAGATATGGATGATGAGGAGATCCTGATGGATTTTGAAGCTCTTCTGGCCAAGAGACTTAAGGGAACTGGAAAATACAGAGGTAAGCTCCCTTTGAAATGATTTTCTTGCAATAGGATAGGACACATTGTTGTCAACTATCCTAATAGTGATAATAAGGACAAACCAGAGAAGTTCAAAAAGTTCAAAGGAGGAAATAGGAGAAACTGTCTTGTTGCAGTTGATGAAGGTGTCACTGATGATGAATCAAAAGATGAAGAAAGCGAAGACATAGTATTTGTAGCTGTTAAGGAAGATGTGTTAGACAAGAAGGCTCTTGTCTCCTACTTTGATAATTCCAATGAGTGGATTATTGACAGTGGTTGTTCTCACCACATGACTAGTGACCGGAGAAAGTATATGTCTCTGGAAGAGTATGATGGAGGTGTAGTCCGATTTGGTAATGATGCACCTTGTATGGTAAAAGGCAAAGGGTCCATCTCTTTACATGGAAAAAGAAATGCTAATAATGTGTATTGGGTAGAAGGTCTCAGGCATAACCTTTTGAGTGTTGCTTAGCTGAATGAAAAAGGACTCACTCTGGAATTCAAAGATGGAGTATGCAAAATAAAGGGAAAGAGTGGTGAACTGATGGCCACCGGTATGCAGACCAAAGGTAACCTATTTCAATTAAATACAAATATCAGTCAATGTATAATGGCTAAGTTTGATGATAGTTGGATATGGCATAGGAGACTCTGCCATGTAAATTTTGATAATATTGTGAAGGCTAGTAAGATCAAGGCAGTTAGAGGATTGCTTGTGCTGAACAAACTAGAGAATCCTTGGTGTAGAGAATGTCAACTGGGGAAAATGTCTTCCTCAACCTTCAAAGGTAAATATTTCATAGCAGATAATTTACTTGATCTTGTGCATACTAATTTGTGTGTTCCTATGAAAACTAGGAGTGTTCAAGGAGATAGGTACTTTATGATTCTTCCTAATGATTTCTCAAGAATGATGTGGGTCACATTCTTGAAAGACAAGTCTGAAGCTTTTGGAAAGTTCAAAGCCTTCAAAGCAGTAGTTGAAAATGAAAGCAGTAAGAAAATCAAATGCCTTAGAACCGACCAAGGAGGTGAGTTCACCTTTGGAGAATTCAATAAGTACTGTGAAGAGAATGGCATCAAGAGGCAACTGTCTGCCCCCTGAACTCCACAGAAGAAGGTCCTAGCAGAAAGGAACAACTAGACTATAGTTGAAGTAGCCAGAACGATGCTAATTCAAGGGAAGGTTGCTCACACTTTTTGGAGAGAAGCAGTGAGCACTGCAGTCTACACTATGAACCCGATACTCATCAAGAAAGGTAAGGATAAAACTCCTTATGAGTATTGGACCAGTAAGACTCCTATAGTAAGCTACTTTAGAGTGTTTGGTAGCAAATGTTATATCAAGAGGAGTGAACACCAGAGCAAGTTTGATACAAAATGTGATGAGGGAATATTCCTAGGGCATTCCACCAAGAGCAAAGCTCATAAGTATTTTAACAATAGGACTCAGAGAATTATTGAAAGTATCAATGTTAGAGTTGATGAAACCTCTGAGAAACCTAAGGAAATCAGCAGTGAGCAAGCGGTAGATGAACCGGATATAACCTTCTGGGAACCGGTTGTAAAACAACCAAGTACTAGTAACAGTGCTCCTACACCAGTAGATGCTGATGAAGATGAGGATGAAGAAGAAAAGAAAGAGGAATCGGTTAAGATCATTCCTAGGTATGTAAAGATACATCATGATCCAAAGCATATCATAGGAGATAAGGATGCAGGAATTCTTACAAGAAGAAAGGTCAGAGAAAATTCTTGCATGAGTTCTGAATTTGAGCCTAAAACATTTAAAGAGGCACACAAAGATGAAGACTGGATTAAGGCTATGGAAGAGGAACTTGACCTGATAGAAAAGATTGGTACATGGTCTTTGGTACCCAAACCTGAGCATAAAAATGTTATTGGCACCAAATGGGTTTTTAGAAGAAAATTGAATGAAGATGGCACAGTGGTAAGAAACAAAGCAAGACTGGTATGTAAGGGATATGCTGAAGAAGAAGGACAAGACTATGGAGAAACTTTTGCTCTAGTAGCTAGATTGGAAGGAGTTCGAATGCTTCTTGCATATGCAGCCTTCAAGGGATTCAAAGTGTATTAGATGGATGTGAAATCTGCATTCTTGAATGGAATACTTGAAGAGGAAGTGTATATAGAGCAACCAGATGGGTTTGCCCTATCAGAAGACAATGATATGGTGTGTAGGCTACATAAAGCCTTATATGGATTGAAGCAAGCACCTACAACATGGTATGAACATTTACAATCCCATCTTGTGAAGATTAGATTTGAAAGAACAAGTGAAGATAGCAATATCTATCCGAAGTTAGAAGGAGATCAGATTCTAATCTGTGAAGTGTTTGTTGATGACATAATTTTTGGTGGAGATGACAAGATGAGCCATGCATTTGCAAATGAGATGAAGAAGGAATTTGAGATGTCACTAATTGGAGAGATTAAGTTCTTCATTGGACTAAAAATTCAACAAATGAAAGATGGTATCTTTATCACTCAGTCCAAGTATGTCAAAGAGGTGTTGAAGACCTTTGGCATGGAAGACAACAAACCAGTTGGTACACCGATGATGACCGGTTGTAAATTGTCAAAAGAAGATGACTCAGCATTAGTGAATGAGAAAGAGTACCGGTCAATTATTGGTAAGTTGCACTATGCTGTACACAGCAGACTGGACATAGCACATGCAGTGGGCATTGCTGCACGTTTCCAAAAAAGTCCAAGAGAATCCCATTTGGTAGGAGTCAAGTGGATTCTTAGATATCTGAAGGGAACTATAGATTATGGATTGTGGTATCCATACAGTAATGATTTCAATCTCAAAGTGTTTACAGATGCTGATTGGGCTAGTAATGTGGATGACTGGAAGAGCACAATCGGTGGTGCATTCTTTCTTGGTGGTAGACTAGTCTCATGGATGAGTAAGAAGAAGAGTTGTATCTCTTAGTCTACAGCTGAAGCAAAATATGTAGCAGCATTTATGAACTGCACTCAGACGATTTGGATGAAGCATGTATTAAGTGGTTTCAAAGTCCCTGTATCTGAACTGGTGAGTATATTTTGTGACAACACAAGTGCAATTAATATTTCCAAGAATCCGGTATTGCATGCTAGAACCAAGCACTTTGAGCTCAAGTATCATTTATTAAGGGAGAAAGTTCAAAACAAAGAGGTTGTATTGGAACATGTTTCCAGTAAGGAGCAGTTAGCAGATATATTCACCAATCCTCTACCGAAGGCTACATTTACCTATTTAAGAATTGAATTAGGGGTGCTACCCCTTCAAGAGGTGAACTAAAGGTATGTGCTCCACATCAGTCAGGTATTGCATTGTCAAATCTTTTCAGGATTGATGTGTTGAAGGATGCTACTCCTCAGGGGGAGCAACATAGTAGATCATGGATGTTTGTGCCTCCACTTTGGCATTGTTGTCAAAGGGGGAGAAGATGTGAAGCAAAGAAGATATATGCAGTTTTGAAGACATAATATGGAAGAGATTGGGAAGAAGATGTGAAGTGAGAGAGATATCTTTGTATATTGCCATCAATGCCAAAGGGGGAGATTGTTGGCATATGTGGAGAGTTTGATGACATGATGATATTGTATGTTGTCATTGATGTCAATATGTTGAAGTATGAACCAGTATGTTGAAGAAAGAAAACTGGCAAGAGAACCGGTATGATGATGTGAACCAACATATGTGAAATGGTGAACCGGTATGTTGGAATGTGAACCAGTATATGCAAAGTTTGTATCGGGGTTTCATTTGATATGACTACCAGTTGGTAGTCTTGGCTTCAGGGTTTCCGGTTGATGCATTCCAAGTCTGTGTGATTCGACCGACAACATCTTGTGATGGGTTAGCATTGAAATGAAGATCAGATCGTGTTGCCACGTCAGCCTTGTGCACGTGAAGGATTTCCTTGAGGATATTGCATGAAGAAGATTGATTCTAACTACCTTGGGAATGTGCGAAGTCTCAGTAAACGGTGGAGAGCGCGTGATGGGTTATCAGCTTCTAGAAGTGGCAAAGAACAAACGATGCAGAACGTCTTGATATTTGTTCAAGATTGTTTTACATTATGCAATATGATTAAATGGTCAGGATTGGACCGACTGTATTGATAACCTAGATGCTTAGGGTTTTAGGTTTTGGCTACCGACCTAATTGTTGTCTATAAGGTCAATGGTGATTTGCATTGTGAAGTTGTTGGCAAATGTTGTGTGTGTATCCAAGTGAAGAGATACTTGATTCTTGCCAGATCGGTGTAGTGAGTAGAGATCTGCAGAGTATAATTGTAGATGTAAAGGAACTAAAGTGGATCTGCCTTGGCATTGAGTGTTGTTATCAGATCAATGTTTTACCTATTGACTTCTAATCATTTCGGCAGTTGGAAAATCCCTTTACTGGGTAGCTTTAACATGCTTTTTGTAAATCCTTTAACAGGGTGACTCAAAATCATTGAGTTCTTTAAATCCTCTGACAAGGTAACCTTTAATAGGGTTTTAACCTCTAACTGAGTATTTAGCCATCCCTTAACCGGGTGATCCCTAGCAGGATTGGTTCCTAGCAGAACCTGTTGTAAAGTCCTTAACCGGACTAGGCTCCTAACAGAGCAAACTTTAGAAGAGTTCAAGAACAACTTGTGGGTATTCATCCCCACTGTGGTTTTTCCCAGTTGGGTTTCCACGTGAAAAAACAGTGTGTTATGTGTGATGCTTTTTCATGTGATGTCTTAGTGTTTTCTGTTAAGTGGTAAAGCATGTTGATCCAGTGGTCTTTATATTTTTTATGTATTACTTGCTTATGCATATGGGTGAAGTGGAAATGAGTTATTAGGTTTTGTGAAGATCTAAGTGTTACCGGTTTATGTCTTTCACAGTCTCACTGTGTTTTACCAGTAGTGCCCTAATTTAGATCGGTGATGTTGTTTACCAGTTAGTGCAGTCTTTGTAGTTTTAGCAGTTTAAGGAAGTTTTTGTCTATACTGATTCACCCCCCCCCTCTCAGTATATGTTGAGTATTTACTATTCATCGTTATTCATCAAGTAATAGGTGGTCTACATCTTCCTCCCTTTTGCAACATAATGGACACATAGTGGGGCCAACATAGCCCAATTTCTAGAACCGACCCATTGTAATGATTCTTTTTTGCAAAGCAACCCAGAGAAAGGTCCCAGCTTTTGGAGAGCAGAATTTATGCCAATAGAGGGACAAGGGAAGGTTGGAGATCATTCTAGTTTCTAACTTATGTGCGATCCTATAGCCCCTTTTTACGTTGTATTCTTCGTTAGGGGAACCTAACCAAATTAGGTTATCTTGGTTTGAGTTGAAAGAGAATTTTCTAGACTGGAGAATAGAAAGAAGTTGAGAGAACCCTCTTTGATTAGGAGAAGATACGATTAAAGACTTCCAACTCCAGCCTAGAGCAGGGTCTGAGTTGGAGAAGGTGACATAATCTCTGACGAACTTACCTACAGAGTTTACCAATTCCTATTTCAGGGAGTCATCATAGATTAAACTACTAATAGGGGGATACCCACCCCAGGAGTCCTCCCAAAATAGTTCTTTGTCCCCTAACCCAATATTCCAGGATAGTTGATTAGAGAGGACTCGTATGCAATTGTAAATGAAGTTCCAAAATCTAGAACCTTTGGGGAAGGAAGGAATTTTGAAGATATTGGATGGGTCTGAATTGCCCAGATACTTTTCCTTAATTATTTTGACCCATTTCAATTGTGGCTCTTTATAGATTCTCCATACTAATTTGGCTCCAAGTGCCCTATTTTGACTTTCTGGGTTATGAAAGCCTAATCCTCCATTAGGTTTAGGTAAACACAGGTTTGTTAGGTCCCGGAGACAACTAAGAGTGGGGGGTGAACTAGTTGTCAAATAAATTTAAACCAAAAACAACTTAACCAACCTTAATGCTTAAATGAGATACGTATGGGATCCCATATAATACCTAGACCTCCAGATGCCCCTACCGTAGGGATTCCTGACCAATTGAATCTTCCTAAATGTTTGCCAAAAGTTTTTCCTCCATTACTGTCTAGCTTTGTTTCCTGAATAATAGTAATTCTAGCTTTAACCTTGAAGATGCAGTGTTTGAGGATGTGTTTCTTGTTAGGGGTGTTAATGCCCCTAACATTCCAAGTTATTAACTTCATGGCAACGTGGGAGGGAACTTCCCCCTCCCTACATTAAAAATGTTTGTTAACTTAGATTGGTCCAAAGCCTTCCCATCCATGAGTCTTATCTCTGAATTTTATCTTCTCCCTCTTCTCTTCTGAGAAGATCCATAGTCTAGCTTATTCCTGCCTACCAAATTAAGAGCTAGACCTAGCAGGCCTACCTCCAAAGCGGTTTCAATACAAAGATTAGGGGAGACTTCTCCAAGAATCTCAAATTTAGTCAAAGATCGAAGTGATGGTGGAGACAGAGAGGTATTGATTACTAAATCCATCTGAGCCTCCTTGAGTTTGAAATCCTTTGGGCTTCCTAAATCTAAAATGTGGTCTTTGTCTCTGAGTTCATCTTCGTCAGCCAAGTTGTGTTCCTCGATCTCTATTTGTTCTGCTATATCCTCCTTCAAGGCATTGGTGAATTCAAGTAGGTTGCTAAGGGCTTCTCTGTTAAGGGAGATAGATTGTTTGTCCAAATTGTTGTTAACCTGGACTATGTTGGGAGGATATTGCTTGACAAGAGAAGGATGGCTCGAATTTCGATTGTCCAAGGGGGAGCGAGATGGGTCTAAAAGTGGATTCCTAAGAGGGGAGATATGATCTCCTTTGCTAATTGAAGTAGATTGTGGGATTTTAGCTTTCTTGGATGCCATTATTGTGTTAGGATCTGGGAAGGACAACTGAGAGGGGGGGGTGAATCAATTATCAACTAGTTATCTTTAATTTATAAATCAAAACAGATTATTCCAACTTGAAACTTAGTGCCGGTAAACCAAACTTAAGTGTCGGTAAAACAAATTAATAGTAATAGAAGTATCGGTTTAACTTAATGCATAAAACAGAAAGAGAAACAATATCCACAACACATGACACAAATATTTTGATGTGGAAACCCTATAAGGGGAAAAACCACGGTGGGAAACCTTACCCACAATCAGATGATACTATTGCAGATAGTAAGTGTATACAAATGGGGTATGCACATGCAGAAAGGCCAACCACCTAGAGCTCACTGCTCAATCACAAAATCGGAGTCACACTAACTACAATTGGATGGTTAAATCCAATAACAATGTACTACCTCAAAATAGCATCTGCAATGCTGGATTCAGTGTCGGTTTAAGCTCTGAACATGAGTGTAAAACACCTTCATAACCTTCCTTCAACCTTCAGATAATGTCTGTGTGATTTGCACAAGGATCTTCTTATTTTCGCTCTTCAATATTTGCACACACTCATCATGATCATGATCTTCAATAAGATCTTACAATCATATATACAAAACCTAAGACCTATACATGAGGTCGGCTCACTAAAGATATTACAATAAAATTAATTTACAAATAAGTCTTGATGTGATACAATATGTCGGCTCAATACATTTACAACATTATCCAATCAATAAACCATTTCCAAGACATGTCATGCTGATCTGGAATAGATATCATGTACCGGTCCATAACCTAGACTTATCTGCTATTAAAGGCAAATCTGTCAACCCGATTAGACCAATAAGAAAAACACCAAATCCAAATATCCAATCAATGTCTTTGACATAGCCAAATGATCTTCAGATGACAACAAGTTATCATCACTGTTAGTGAACAATATAACTGTAAAGCGGAAAAATCGCGATCGAACCCTAGTTGCTCTCCCCTCTTCCAACTCCAAGGAGAGAGAAGGGAGGTTCGCTAGGATTCGATGGTTTTCACTTAGGGGGGAGACTTTACATTCAAAAGAGGGGTTGAAACCCACAAGATCCAATACCATGCAATGCAAGATTGGATGCTAAATGAGTTTCAAAGGTTAAGATAGCAAGGCTACCCTCTTTTGTAAAGAATGTGCATAGGAGAATTAAGCTAGGAATGCATAGAAAGTGACAAAGATTCGCTTATAAACTGAGATAGGAATACAGTATGAAGCTGCGGACCTGGAATTAGCAGTAAAATGTCGATACGGCACTGTCCTGCAAATTTGAGCAAAATTTGTCGGGACGATGGCGCCCGGCGCCACAGTCCTCCGAAAAATCCGCGAACCGAAGGGGGATCTGTTCGTCTCTGCACAAGGATTCCAGATCTTCAATCTCAGCCGCGTACCTGCAACCTACACACAGAAAAGCGAAGACGATTGGGGGGTTAGGGATTAGGGGTTTGCCTTTAGGTCAAACCCCGGTTTTGGAATTAACCAAAAAATGAGCAAGAGCTGTAAATGTAAATGACTGTAAAACAAGTACTAATACCTTGTTCTAAGGATGTTTGTATCCTTATGTGCGAAGGTTTAGATGTTGTATGTTGTAGTAGTATGTTGTAAGTGATCTCCTCTTCAATGGTTGAATCCTTGTTTTGAATGCAACACTTAGCCTTGAATGGAGACTTGAAATGATCAATTGCTTGAAGGAATGCTTGAATGCTTGAATGCTTGAGTATAGTTTCCATGCTTTTTCCGTCATGTATGTGTTATGTCCAAATGAGAGAGAAAAATGTAGTTTATATACTTGTCAATTAGGGCTGATAGACTGATTTTCCCGACCTTAGGCCGACTAGGAAAGTTAATTTCCAAATTGCAAACAAAAAGACCTGAGACCCCTTAGGAGACCAGGCCCAAAATAGGACCCAGGGACCAGGGCGCTGGGCGCCATGGTCCTGGGGACCAAGGCGCTGGGCGCTCTGGTCCCACCTCCCGGGACAGCAGGGTGCAAGGAGGTTCAGGCCAGGGTACTTGAAAAATGCAGTTTTTGGTGTCGTGAGCAAGTTTCGGGGTCTCCATTCAGGTTGCATGTTGCGTCGCCATCGTGAAGACCGAAATGCAGTCGAAATTGCAAGTGTCGCAATTTTAGGATGCTACATTTAGCCCCCACTTTAGCGGGAGTATGTATGCTCATACTTCCGGTAAAGTACAAGGAAACAACATTGAAAAACTTTCACCGCGTCAAGGAGGCAAGACACACCAAGCCCCCAGTGGACTAAGGATCTTACGACTTCGATTGACAAAGTAAAAGGGAAGATCACGAGGGAGAACCATGACTGTCAGTAGTAAGGTTCCCTCACTATGATTCATGCAAGAAAGATATCAAAAATTTTCAAGGCAAGGTTAAATTTGCCAAGAAATTTTCAAGTATCTTGAAAAGATATGAACGGGATGTATGCCCCCCTACGTTAAAGTGATCGCACACACCTCACTGGGGGTGATTGTTTTAACGTGGTGATACACATAAGAATGAGAAAGGAAAGGAGCACGTTATCGCAAGGATTTAGCCCCCGAGTGTGAGATAAGCCCAAGGATAATAGACACAAAACACAAAGCACGAGGTGACTTCGCTTTCCTTGGGGTCAGTATGCTGTATGATAAGTCATGTGTATATATCATATGTATGTATGCATAATTGTTCTTCATTCCCCAATCAAGGAAGGTCACCTAGAAGAAGGGAACACATGTGTCTTTTGAGTCAACATGAGAGAGATCGAGAGATCTCAATGCTTTGCATCGTCCTCAAGTAGACAACACTAAGGACAACAAATAGAAGAATGAGAATAACATATAGAAGAAGTAACACAAGAGAGGAGGAGAGAATCTGCTATGCTAATGTAACTAGTCTAGCACGTCATCTACCCCCCGATCTTGCTGATCAATGTTTCGGGAAGGCAGGGAACACGCTAGAGGAGGAACGTTCAACACAACAGATGGAGCTATCACAAGATCCAAACAAGGGCTATGTTCATGTTCCAAGCCACATTGTTCTTGTCTAGGAGCTAGGATAAGTGCTTTAGAAAATTCATTAGATAAATGGTTATCAACATCAACAAGTTCATATTCACTATCAGAAGCAAGAGAAGTAATATTTTCATCATGAATAACATTTTCATCTATATCATCATCAAGATTTATAAAAATAGGATCTTTAACTCGCACAAGATCAAGACCATCATGCATCTTATGTTTAGGAGATTTAGGCTCAATGTCCGGCTGAGGAGAAAATGGAATAATGCTCGTTGAAGGTGTTTTTGGATATGGCAAAGTTTGAGCTCTAAGACGATGCTTTCGTCGACGTTCACATGCAGAACGATTTCGTCTAGTCTTAGTAGGAAGTGAAGAAGATTGAGGAGGAGGAATTTTCTCATCCCTATCACTTGGGTGTTTAGGTTGTGGTCTCTTAGGCTGAATAATAGGAGAAGAAGAAGGTCTCTTCTCTCTATAAAAGGAAGGAGGAGAAACTGCTCCATATAAAGGAGGAATTTTTGGTTTAGGAAGGAGACCAAGTCCATCATGACGAGGAGGTATAGGTCTACTTGTAGGAAGTTTATTAGATATAGACATAGTCACATCCATAGGGATGGGTTGGGAATCTTCTTGAGTAAAGACATTAGTTTTATCTTTCAAAGGAAGAACTTCCTTCTCAAGAATGATAGGAATGTCAAGTTTGGGTGTTCTAGGTTCACTTAAAGATAGGATCATATCTGTTTTCCACTTTTGATAAGATTTGAAAAGATGATCACTTCGTGGAGGAAGGGATTGGAATTGTTTAGGCCAAAAGTAATCAAGAGGAACACTAGAGGTTCTTTCAGCTGGTTTAAAGAGGCTATGATTGACAGTAACAACTTCACCATTATGGGGAAATTTCAAACACTTATGAATAGGAGAAGCAATAGCTTTCATGGAAGATAGCCAAGGATAGCCAAGCTTCACACGAAATTGTTCGGAAGATGGAATAATAGAAAAGTTCACATCAAGGGATTTGTTATAGACCTCAATAGGCAATGTAATAGAACCAAATGCAGGAGAAGAAAATGCATCAAATAGTTTCACAATCACATCTGTTTTGTCATAAATCACTTGATTCAATTGCAAAGTAAAAATAAATTCTTCAGTAATAACATTAACCATGCACGAAGGATCAATAAGCACTCCACGGCAAGGTGTATTCTTGACTTTTGCAACTATGTATAAAGGACCATCAGGTGCCCTAATGGTTTCATTGGAATCAAATGTGATGGAAGGTTCTTTAGGGTTTTCTTGCTGCTCTACAAAGTTAATCACATTTGGAGTCATAGACACAAGACCATCAGATGAAAGAGAGGAATCATTAGTCTCAATCGCATTAGAGGTATGAGAAGGTAATGGATCAGTGAAAATCTAAAGATTTTGATTAGGAGGAGCTACAGATGTATTGCCTTTATCATTCACTCTAGAAACAGAGATAGTATTATTATCAATCAAATCTTGAATTTTACCCTTTAAAGAAAAACATTTTTCAGTATCATGCCCAGGCTGACGATGAAATTGACAAAAGGCTTTGTTATCAAAATAAGGTGAAGTAATCTTTGCAGGATCAATTTGTCTTATAGGAGGAAGAGTAAGCACATTTTGTTCCAATAATTTATTCATAATACTATGCAATGATTCATTCAAAGGAGTATACTTTCTTTCTTTCTTGAAAAATTTAGAAATAGGAGGCACACCTGATGCTGCATTCACATTGTTGTTGATGATGTTTTCATTGAATTTGATGGAGTCTCTGTTCGGTTTAAACTTCCCAAATGGTTGTTGACTGCTATCACCCTTATCACTCAGAGCCATAGGATGTGATTGTTCCATTTGACTCACAGTCAGTTGATAATTGTGAAGAGTTGCACACAACTGTTGGAAAGAAGTAAACTCAGAAAACAGAAGTTTGTCTCGAATATCTTTTTGTAAATTAGAAATAAAGATTCTTTGAATATCATTGTCAGGCACTGGAAAAGAAATTTGAGCATACAAATGCTTATATCTACCAATGAAATCAGTCACTTTTTCTTTAACACCTTGTTTACAATGCATTAAATCAATCAAAGTAACTTTAGGACTTATATTGTTTTGAAATTGTTGAATGAAAGCATTTGCAAGTTGTTCAAAAGAAGTAATAGAATAGGAAGGCAACGAGCAATACCATTGTAGGGCTTTGTCTCTTAATGTTCTCGTGAATAGTTTTGCAAGCAACCTTTGGTCATAAGCAAAATCAGTACATATTGTTTGAAAAGTCTTAACATGTGCTAGAGGATCTCCTTTACCATTATAAAGCTCCAAATGCGGGATTTCAACATGTTTAGGGGGAATAGCTCGAACAATGTCAAGAGAAAGTGGGCTCGCAACATCAAATGTGGGCACACTAAACTTAGATTGATTCATAGAGGCAATTTGTTGCTGTAAAGAAGAGACAGTTTGTGCAAGATTGTTAATGGTCGCTTCAGTTGAAGAGTTCATATTAGATGTGTTAGATTGAGATGGAGGTGTTATGTTATTGAAAGAAGGTAAAGAGTAAGGTGGTGGGACCCTATGATAATTAGTCATAGGAGATGATTGGACAGGAGGAACACTACAAGGAGGAATGGAATGATTAAATGAATTGCCCCCTTGCGTCATGTTCATTTGCGGAGATGTAATAGGAACACTCATTGAAGGAATGAATGAAGAAGTCAGATTAATTGAAGAGGAAGGATTGCCCCCATGACTAGTGATCACAGGGGGAATGTCTTGTGTAGAAGTAGCCATTATGTTTGATGTAAAGGTAGGTATGCTAGCAATAGAAGTCATCAAAGGAATAGAATGATTGACTTGTGTAGGAGGTTGTGTATAACCTAAAGTTTCGGCACAACTCTTCATAGGCATTACGTTCGAATCCACAATGTGTGAAATACCACGCAAAATATCAATTCCATTCTTATCACTTTGAAGCATACGTTTTAGACCCTCAATTAAAGGAAGAGCTTGACTATCAGGGTATTCTTGAGACATCCATTGTCGAAAATCGTCAAATTGGTTATCCAATTTCAAAAGTTGTTCTTCAGAAACCTCATGGAGAGCTTCTTCATCATTAGGAGGATTAGAGGAATTACCCATGTCCTCGTTAAAAAGGCTATTCAAATTAGGTTCCATCTCCTCAGTAGTTAAACCTCGAAAAGACTTAATTCTACGGCTTCGTCTAACGGGAATAGTGTAAGTAGGGCTTATTGTTGTGAAACTCATGCACTAGAGAAGGAGAGAAAATTTTGATTTTAGAGGTGGCAATTTTCAGTAAAATCAGCCAATCTTCTGGATTTAAGCTGTCAAATGCAATCACGACAGTCTCCCAAAATTTCAGAAAAAATGTCCGGGACCGTGGCGCTTGGAGTGCAACACGGTCCTTGCAACTTTTTTCGAAATTTGCAGGGATGAAAGGTATGATGATTTTAAAGCCAATCTGAAAAAATTGAGTGATTTTACGATCTGTAGATAGGCCAAATTAAAGTTGCAATCTCAAAATTGAACCCTACCCAGATTGTCGAAAAATGCAAAATTTGAATTTTGAAAAAAAAAGAGGGAAACTGAAATTTTGAATTTTATGATTTTAGAGGGAATGTCAAAAGCAATGCAAGCTTTGAAATTCAAAAATTGACTCAATTTCACGCAAAATTCAATTTTGAAAGCGGAAATCAAAGTTGTTGTAATTAAGCACTTAATTTCAAAAGTCACAAAATGCAAGAATTTGAATAAAGCACTAAAATTTTTAATGAATGTTAACGCACTTTTCAGATTTAGGACAGTAAGAACACAATTTTGACACAAAATTTCAGTTTCAATGATTTTTGAATGTTTAAAAGTCTTAATCCAAGCAATCACAAGACCAACTTTGACTGTAATTTTGAAGGTGTTAAAATTGATAAAATCAGCCAAAATTCTGGATTTTAGCAGAAAAATACAGTAAGATCTCGCTCCCGAAATTTCGGAAAAAATGTCGGGGACGATGGCGCTCGGCGCCACGGTCCTCGCAACTTTTTTCCAAATTTTCAGGGATGAAAGATATTGTGATTTTATTGCGGAATCCAAAGTTGCAGCTGATTTGGAAATGTTTTGATCAGTGAAATTGTCGGACAAAGGTTGAATCAAGAGGGTTTCAAAAATTAGGGTTTTGACACTTAACCACTTAATTTTCAAAATTAAAACATAGATATGAATTGATAATTTGTAATAGAAGGATAGATCTGAAACAAGCATTAATAATTAAACATTTCACAAGCTTAATTACTAAAAAGAAATTTTAGGGTTTTTATGCAATCACCTCTAAAATTTTGCAAAAGATCAAACATGGAAATGTAATCAATTTTTTCAGATCTAAGCATGAAAAATCAGAAAGGATGTTCACGTCGGGTTCACCAAAATGTAAAGCGGAAAAATCGCGATCGAACCCTAGTTGCTCTCCCCTCTTCCAACTCCAAGGAGAGAGAAGGGAGGTTCGCTAGGATTCGATGGTTTTCACTTAGGGGGGAGACTTTACATTCAAAAGAGGGGTTGAAACCCACAAGATCCAATACCACGCAATGCAAGATTGGATGCTAAATGAGTTTCAAAGGTTAAGACAGCAAGGCTACCCTCTTTTGTAAAGAATGTGGATAGGAGAATTAAGCTAGGAATGCATAGAAAGTGACAAAGATTCGCTTATAAACTGAGATAGGAATACAGTATGAAGCTGCGGACCTGGAATTAGCAGTAAAATGTCGATACGGCGTTGTCCTGCAAATTTGAGCAAAAGTTGTCGGGACGATGGCACCCGGCGCCACGGTCCTCCGAAAAATCCGCGAAACGAAGGGGGATCTGTTTGTCTCTGCACAAGGATTCCAGATCTTCAATCTCAGCCGTGTACCTGCAACCTACACACAAAAAAGCGAAGACGATTGGGGGGTTAGGGATTAGGGGTTTGCCTTTAGGTCAAACCCCGGTTTTGGAATTAACCAAGAAATGAGCAAGAGTTGTAAATGTAAATGACTGTAAAACAAGTACTAATACCTTGTTCTAAGGATGTTTGTATCCTTATGTGCGAAGGTTTAGATGTTGTATGTTGTAGTAGTATGTTGTAAGTGATCTCCTCTTCAATGGTTGAATCCTTGTCTTGAATGCAACACTTAGCCTTGAATGGAGACTTGAAATGATCAATTGCTTGAAGGAATGCTTGAATGCTTGAATGCTTGAGTATAGTTTCCACACTTTTTCCATCATGTATGTGTTATGTCCAAATGAGAGAGAAAAATGTAGTTTATATACTTGTCAATTAGGGCTGATAGATTGATTTTCCCGACCTTAGGCCGACCAGGAAAGTTAATTTCCAAATTGCAAACAAAAAGACCCGAGACCCCTTAGGAGACCGGGCCCAAAATAGGACCCAGGGACCAGGGCGCTGGGCGCTCTGGTCCCACCTCCCGGGACAACAGGGTGCAAGGAGGTTCAGGCCAGGGTACTTGAAAAATGCAGTTTTTGGTGTCGTGAGCAAGTTTCGAGGTCTCCATTCAGGTTGCATGTTGCGTCGCCATCGTGAAGACCGAAATGCAGTCGAAATTGCAAGTGTCACAATTTTAGGACGCTACAATAACCTACTGGTGAACATATACTGGTGACTGCGCATAAGCCACTAACCATATTAGTGACTGCGCATAAGCCACTAACCATATTGGTGAACACAATATGTCGGTTTAACAATAAACTAATATAACCATAGTGTCAAATCAACAATATAGACCTCCAAGAAGATAAGTGTTGACATCAATGACAAAACCAATGCAACACATGATAAAGTCATCCATAATACCAACATACTAAGGGTTGAGAGGGTTGTACGAAGGAAGACAACTCAGCCCTGGTTTTATTAGGAGATGAACCGACTGAGGGCGCGGTTGGAGGAGGATTGGGGTGAGACTCAAGGGCTGAGATTGGCTGCCTGATGTGAATGTTTTGGTTGTTATAAAGGAGCTATGATTGATTATTGTCTCTTTAATTGTGTTGCTCTTATGATAGATAGTCATTTCAGAAGCATTAATAATTCCATTATAGATTGAAGGGATGATCTCCCATTTCCTTGTTGAGGTAATTAATTCAAAAGGGCTCAAGTTAGGGTTAGTAGTTTTGAGATCGATAAGTAACTTTATGTCTCTTTCAAAAAAATTATCTCGTATACCTGTAATAGCCAGGCATTTCCCTAGCCCTACCACAAGTGATTCTATTATTTCTGAGACATCAAATTTGACAGGAAGGTGGCCGATATTGACCCAATGCAGGTTGTTATTGAATACAAAGGTTTTAGGGTTAAAGTTGGGAACCCAGTCAATGCAGTGAAAAATACAACCATTAAGCAATTTCTCCTTGCTTCTGAGCAGATCCTGCTTAACACTAGGTTCAATGTACGTAATTAGAATGCACTGAGAGCCCAAATTGAAGGTACTTACCAGGTTATGAAATTTAGTCTCCCACCAACCTTTGACATCTTCGAAGGAATGACAAGAACCTCACCACTTAGCAATAAAGCTATTGCTTTGATGAAAGATGTTGTTCTGCTGGAGAATCTTTGAATCCAACCTAATCTTGGGTTTTTGTCCTTTAGGGTTTGGTAGAGACGACCGCAGCCAATCTTCCTTCTTCGCAGAGTGAGGGGGAGTTACTCTTCTATATTTATTTGTCATTGTTTTCCAAGAGAAGCCCCGTGATGCAGGATTCACCTTGAGCCATTTGTGATTTAACACCTTCCTAAATTTTGTGGCTTGACCCATTGATCTGTTGAAATGGCCTTCGGGAGGAGGGAAGGAAGGGGGAAAGCAGGCGTATTTAGTGCCTTCGAGCAAAGAGCTAGAAGAGGATGCAGAGTAGATCGTCACCCCCAAGGGAATCGAATTAGGGCCCTTAAGGACATGATGGATGTTCCTCCAATGTCTGGTCTTCCTCATTTCCAACACCTACCAAACCCCTTTGATGTAGCCAATTAAAACATAACCAATATAATAAATAATAATAAAAAATAAACACAAGTCTGGATCAAATGTTCTTCATTATTCTTCTGCAATTCCAACCATTCTTCCATTACAATGAAAAATTCCCTACCTTAAACAATCACCAAAAATTTCCTTTTTGGGCAGATTTTTACAAAAACTGAAAATTGCAATTTAAGGAAATTTTCAAATCTATCCCAAAAATCATGAAATCTTCTAGAAATCTATAAAAAAATCCTACGACACCAAAAACCAACTTTCTAATACAATAAATATTACGAGCTCAAAATTAACTTAAAAAAACAACTTTCTAAAAAATCGAAAAAGAAAGTAAAAGCAAATTTTGAGGCCTTCGATGAAGGAATCTGGCCCTGAAAATTTGAATTTTTGGAAGCCCTATTGAACTAGGTTTAGTCGTAAATCCAATCAACTCATCAAGATACACATCCATGTAAAATTTCAGCCCAAATTGGATAACCGAGTCAAAAGTTATGACCCTGCGAAGTCCCTGCATCATTCTCCTCTGGTTGAAAAGAACGCAGCTCCTACAAGTGGGTGTCCTCAAATTGCTACCACTGACCTCGATCCAACTGCTGCAATTCCCACTTTGTAATCCATGTGCTCTCTGGTAGTGCTAATCCATCCCATTGTACCAAGTATCTATGGTATTCTCCTTGCCGAGTGTGAATAGTCTTCTTGTTGAGAATCTGTGAATCTTCTCCCTTTTCTTACTAGGGAGTGTCCTCTGCCAATCTACTTCCTCCTCACTACCATCATCATGAATGTCACCATGAAATGTATATAGATCATAAATATTAAATACAGGAGAGATATCAAGATCAGGCAGTAAATCGACCTGATACGCATTGTCATTGATCTTCTTGAGAACCCTACAAGGACCAACTTTCTTATATTTTAACTTGTGGTATGTGCCTGTAGGAAACCTCTCTTTTTGCAGATAAACCATCACTAAATCACCTTCCTTAAATACGTGATGTCTTCGATCAACATCTACTAGAGATTTGTACTTCGCAATACTTTCCTGCAACTTCTGTCTCACCTCTTCCTGCAATTGGTGGTGGTGTTCTGCAAATGCTATTGCATCATCACTGATTCTTTCGCCAAGAGGCAACTGCACCAAATCTAGAACACCCTTAGGATTCCTACCATAAACAATTTGAAATGGGGATTTACCTGTAAATTTGTTCACTGAGCTATTGTAAGCAAACTCTACTTGGGGCAATGCCAAATCCCACTGCTGGGCTTCTCTCCAACAATGCACCTTAACAGGTT
Source organism: Cryptomeria japonica (assembly GCF_030272615.1). Classification (NCBI taxonomy): domain Eukaryota; kingdom Viridiplantae; phylum Streptophyta; class Pinopsida; order Cupressales; family Cupressaceae; genus Cryptomeria; species Cryptomeria japonica. Next base: position 27,042,199 of record NC_081406.1, on the reverse strand, counting down.
TCCCAAACTACGATTGACTACCTCTGTTTGCCCATCGGTTTGAGGGTGATAGGCACTACTAAACTGCAACTTAGTCCCCATCTTCTTCCATAAAGTTCACCAAAAATGACTTAAGAACTTTGTATCTCTATCAGAGACAATGGTTTTTGGCACACCATGCAACCTAACAACTTCTGAAAAAAATAATTCGGCCACTCGTGTTGCATCACTAGTTTTCTTACAAGCAATAAAATGAACCATTTTACTGAATCTGTCAACAACCACAAAAATAGAATCATTACGTCATTGTGTATTTGGCAATCTCAAAACAAAGTCCATGCTCAAATCTGTCCATGGTTATAGAGGTACGGGAAGTGGCATGTACAACCTTGTATTTTGTGAGTGTCCTTTAGCAACCTGGCAAATCCTACACCTTGCCACATATCTGGTTACATCTTGTTTCATCTTTGGCCAATAGTGTTTATCTTCGATTAATGCTATTGTCTTATCCTTGCCAAAATGTCCAGCCAAACCACTGCTATGAAATTCCCTGATGATATTCTCCCTCATGGAACCAACTGGAATGCATAACGGTTTTCGTTTGAAGAGATAGCCATCTTGCATAAAGTATTCACCTTGAATATCAGACATATTTCCAGCTATTGGATCCTTCAACTGTTCCACAATCTCCTAGAAGTCATTGTCAGACTCATACAAATCTTTGATTGCATCAAAACCAACTACCTCATTCTCCATTGTTGTTAGAAGTACAACGCGTCTGCTCAATGCATCTGTATCTTGGTTTTGCTTTCCTGATTTGTGTTTCAAAACAAATGTATAGCCTTGTAAGAATGAAACCCATTTCACATGTCTACTACTCAACTTCTTTTGTGTGTTCAGATATTTTAATGCGATGTGATCTGTGAACAAGACAAACTCCTTTGGCACTAAATAATGTCTCCAATGTCACAAGGCTTGCACAAGTGCATAAAACTCTAGATCATATGTGGAATAGTTCTTCCTTACCTCATTCAACTTTTCACTAAAAATGGCGATTGGTTTACCTGCTTGGCTAAGAACAACTCCAATACCTACATGTGAGGCATCACAGTCAACTTCAAACACCTTTTCGAAGTTTGGTAATACTAATATGGGAGCTTCAGTTACCTTCTTATTTAGAAACTTGAAACTTTCTTCAGCCTCATTGGTCCACATGAATTCCTTTCCTTTGGTACAATCTGTTATGGGTGCAAACATACTAAAATTTTGAATAAACTTTCGATAAAATGTGGCCAGACCATGAAAACTTCTTACCTTTGTTATGCTCTTAAGACTAGGCCATTCCAGAATTGCTCTAACCTTCTCTGAATCCATCTTGATACCATCTGTGGAAACAGCAAATCCCAGAAATACCATACTCTCTTGCATAAAACTACATTTTTTCAGGTTTGCATAGTTTCTCTTTCCTCAACACATCTAATATGATCCGCAAATGCTGCAAGTGCTTCTCTTTTCTCTTACTAAAAATTAAAATGTCATCAAAATAAACTACAACCAACTTACCAATGTAAGGTCGAAGCACTGTATTCATCAGTCGCATGAAGGTATTGGGTGCATTAGACAACCCAAATGGCATCACCATCCACTCATATAATCCATCTCTAGTCTTGAAAGTAGTCTTCCATTCATCCCCTTCTCGGATCCGAATCTGGTGATACCCATTTCTCAAATCAATTTTACTGAAATACTGGGCCCCTGCAAGAACATCCATCATGTCATCCAAGCAAGGTATAGGGAACTGGTATTTGATGGTAATTCTATTGATTGCGCTGCTATCAATGCACATCCTCCATGTACCATCTTTCTTTGGTGTTAATAATGCTGGTACAGCACATGAACTCATGCTTTCTCGCACAACACCTTTCTTCATAAGCTCCATCACCTGCTTGTTGAGTTATGCATGTTGTGTAGGGCTCATCCTAAATGCTACCTGATTAGGTAAAGATGCTCTCGGAATTAGATCAAGATGATGTTGAATATCTCGCTTCGGTGGAAGACCATCAGGTAGCTCATCAGGTATAACATCACTATATTCTTCTAGTACCTTTGCTACTTTAGCAGGTATTGGTATCCCTCCTCCTTCCTCCTTTTGTACCATTAATGCATAACAAAATCCTATCACCTTCATCTCCTTAACAAGCTCTCTTTCAGACAACATATTCTTAGCTTCCCCTACATCCTTAAGGGGTAATAAGATGACTTTCGATCCCTCCTTCCAAAAAATTTATGTATTCCTTTCCCCATCATGCATGACCTTTATGTCATATTGCCAAGGCCTCCCCAATAATACATGACATGCATCCATTGGGATGACATCACACCAGACCTCATCTTTGTAAGTTTTGCCTATAGAAAACTTGATCAGGCACTTCTTATCAATAGTAAGTTTTCCCTTCTTAAACCATGCAATACGATAAGGGTGAGGATGTTTCTCACACTGTAAATTCAACTTATCTACCATCTCCCTAGAAACCATATTCTCACAGCTACTGCTGTCAATAATAACTTGACATAACTTTCCTCCTGAGGTGCATCTGGTTCAAAAAATATTGGTTTGAAGCCATGAGTCATCAGAGCTTTCAATCTGTGTTTTCTCCTTCTTTGGGATTATCAAGGTTCTCCTTATCATGAGGTTTTCTCCTACGTCTGGGAGAACTTCTAAATCTGGTCCATCATTTTCAGATTTAGCTAAAATCACCCTGGACGATCCTCCTTGATTTCTATCTTGCATGTTAAAATTTGAGCACTCAAATGCTCTGTGGCCTTCTTCCCCACACCTAGAACAATTAAATGGTCTCCTTTGACTTTCCCATCCTCTACCACCACCAAAACCTCTTCCTCTTTGAAACCCTTGTCCTCATTGTAGATTAGAGGACTCCGGGCGAGTATCATCTTGCTTCTCTACTCCTTGGGATGAATCTCCCCTACCATAACTTGAACCACCATGTGAAGGAGATGAAGTACCCCTTCTTCCTCCTCTATTCCTCTGAAAATATTGTTTGTTTTGTTTTTCTTCTGCCTTTAGTGCCAGTTGATAGGCCTCTTCCATACTGTCAATCTGATGCATGCTTAATTCATCCTAAATTGAAAACTTCAATCCATTTACATACCTAGAAGCCATTTGTTCATCAGATTCTTGATGCTCAACCAGAATGGACAACTAGTAAAATTCATCTGTGTAATCTTGTACAGTAGATAAGTTTTGCTTCAGATTTGGAAATCTGCGAAACAAAGTTTGTGCATAGTCTAAAGGCAAAAACTTTTCTCTTAATTTCTTCTCCATCTTGCTCCAAGTTTTGATCTTCTCTTTTCTTTTCCTTGTTCGCTCCTTTTGTAGATGATCCCACCAGATCATTGCATGACCCTTTAACTTAGTGCATGCAAACTTAACCTTTTTTTCCTCTGTCATAGATTTCCACTCAAAAAATTTCTCCATCTCATTCAGCCAATCAATCAGCTCCTCTGGTTTAAGACTACCTGCATATTCTGAAACTTCAAATTTAATTCCTTCATTCTTCCCTTCTAATGCCCTAAGCACCCTCTCTTCAAAATTTCCATGATTTATTGGCTCTTCTTCAGGCCCTTTAGACTAATCTGTATCGCCTTCATCTGAACCTTCATCAGAATTATCTTCCCTTTGCCTTAGTCTCTGATTTTCCATTATATTCGTGAGCTCTTCAACCTGCCTTTGGAGGTTTTGCATGTCTCTATGTATCTGAGCAAGACCTCTTCCTCTTCCTCTCCCAACCATCTTCCTGCTTTGATACCAGATGATGTAGCCAGTTAAAACATAACCAATATAACAAATAATAATCGAAAATAAACACAAGTCTGGATCAAATGTTCTTCATTATTCTTCTGCAATTCCAACCATTCTGCCATTACAATGAAAAATTCCCTATCTTAAACAATCACCAAAAAATTCCTTTTTGGGCAGATTTTTACAAAAACCGAAAATTGCCATTTAAGGAAATTTTCAAATCTATCCCAAAAATCACGAAATCTTCTAGAAATCTAAAAAACATTCCTACGACACCAAAAACCAACTTTCTAATCTCATAAAGATTATGAGCTCAAAATTAACTAAAAAAAACAACTTTCTAAAAAACCGAAAAAGAAAGTAAAAGCCAATTTTGAGGCCTTAGATGAAGGAATCCGACCCTGAAAATTTGAAGGCCCTACCGAACTAGGTTTATTTGTAAATCCAATCAACTCAAGATACACGTCCACGTAAAATTTCAGCCCAATCGGATAACCGAGTCAAAAGTTATGACCCCGCGAAGTCCCTGCATCACCCTTCCTCTTCGCTCTTGGTTGGCTTACAGTTGGAGGGGGGAAAAACAGTAAGACGCATGATAGAAAAATTTCATGAAACATAAACATTCGCTGACAACCAAAAATTTGCAGTTCATTCAATCAATTAATTACTAATAAGATATGTGAAACTATTGTTAAAAATAAAATTAGCCTCTTGTAAAAATCCAATGTATACCTTGCTAATTAGAGAAAAGATATCCAAAGACCTAGAATGCTATTTCTTGAGAGCTTATGAGTTTAATGAATCTAAATACACATATGATAAGTGTTAAATTATATATAATTAGTATGATAAATTTAGATTTTTACTTTAAAAAAATAAAAATTACTTATTATGTACTTAAAACTTACTATATTCCAACATTACAACTAACATCATCTTCTAATACCATGTCATCATTGCATTACCAATTAATTAAATAATTTTTATTATTTAAATAGTTAGACTAATTTTTTATTTATCCATAATAAATAGATTAATCTATTTTTCTTAATTAACTAAATAATTTTTTATCATTTATTCTAATTATTTCATTTAATACATTTATTCCAAAATAAATACAATCCACTTTTATCATTATCTACAAAATAAATTAATAAATTAAGCTATCACAAGGCTAGCTCAAAATTATCCAAATTCTTTGAACATAGACAATGTCACAAAGTCAAACAACTAGTAGATCTCCACCATTCATTTTCACACTACATCTTTAAATCTCAACCATTCACATAAAAACAGTCCTAACAACTCATGAATGTTATTGGTATGCTATCAAATTAAGTAACTTTTAAATTTAGAGCATCCACATATTATCTTGGAATACATCTAAAACAGTCAATTGATTTTGTTTGTCTTTATTTACTCTATCTAGAACATATTTTTCTATTTATATTTTTAATTGTATTATTACATTTAACCCATATCTTATAGCTTAAAGTGAGGGTCCATTCTTATATCAAAAAACAAAAATATAAATTAAATTAAAATTATTTAATTTAATGTATCCATAAAGATTATTTAAGAAGTGCAATATTAATAAATACATTTGAATTGAAAATGCTAAAATCTATAATAAATTCACACAATATATTTGCTTTGGTAGTTCCAACATTTCATAATTTAAAGTAATTTTTTAAGAAAAAACAATTCAAAAGTATTTAATATACAATAAATTTTAAAAATGAATCTAAGAGCTTATGTAGAAATAGATTTTTATTTATTTTTAATAACACTAATTAACATACATATAAGTTCCTCTAAAATTAGCTTGTATAAATAGGTACTTAAATATATAAAATTGAAAGAATATTCAATTTTAAATATATCAAAAGTAAAATATTCGTATAAGTGATTATTATAATTGTTAACCTTTAAGACTTTTCCTTTTATAAATCATTATTTATGATAATTTGTAATTTAATCTGGTTTTATATAAAGTGCCTATTAGATAATTTCCAATATTCTCATTACCATCTTATGAGCTGTGGAATTCAAATCCCATTTCTGTAGAACCGTAAGCAAGTGGCCTTTCACACAATCGTTGAGTCAGACAATCAAATCGCCATCCATTCAAAAAGAAAATACCAGTTTTCCTAACTAATGCAAAGATTCCAAAAGGAAATTCGCATGTTTTTTAGGGTTTATCGATGTATATTTTTAGAGCATTCGTTAAAAAGAAGCTTTGTTACGTTGGGTGGCGTGTAAATGGAAATGTAGGAATGAATAAATGCTCAAGGCATCTTACAAAAAGCTTTAAATGTCCAATGTATTTAGTCCCCCTCTGAAAGCCCAGTACAAAAAAACTTGTAGACAACGTTTTCTACAGTGGTCAGTTTGCTCTTTACAAGCTCCTAATTTGACTACTATACCTGCAACAATTGTTTTAAAATCTAAACATGTTTTGACTGTCCAATCAATCATTCACCCACCAACCTGCCCTGCCTATAAGCCGCCTGTAGTGCAAAAGACTCTATTTTACACAAACTTGACAGTGACGATTACAATTATAACCATTATTTGAGTTTGCAGCAACCTCAAACTCAATAATTCAAGCCCAATAAAGCTGTCTGTGATTACAGGCACGGAATATTTGACTGCTTTAAAATAGGCGAATGACAACACAGTGTCAGTTCTAGCTCTAAATCTGATTCGCACTCAGTGTGAGGCAGTTCCTGTTGGGTTATCAAATCCTTGGCTTGTGGTGTGCACAAATCGGTCTCGGGTTCGAATTCTGCTCTGCTCTTTCTGACATCATTGCAATTATGCTCAGATTCGCTGCTGGAATCGCTCGAAACAAGACAATGGTGAGCGTCTTCTTCGCCTGGGTAACCTCGTCCCCACTGCAAATTGCAGACTTCGGAGGCGGCTTCTGCATCGGAAATTATGTGTGCAATGTCTTTGGGCAATTTGGAGGCCTTCTTGGGATGCTTAAATCTGCCCTTCGTTTTAACTTTGTGAAGCTCGTTGGCAATTGATTGCATCAATGCCGATGGAGGAAGAAGATTGGTTTTGTTGTTGGCCTGTTCTGTGATCTGAGCGCCTGGCGATGTGAAGGCCTCCGCTGGCGCAATTGGATGTATTGGGCAGCCTTTCAAGATGCTTTCTACTGCTGCCTGGCATGTTTGCCAATTGCCTGACCACAAAAGACCCACTGCTCCATATATAGGATTCACCATTCTCCCGCATGCTTCGTACAACAGAGACCTAAATATAGCTGCAATACAATTAACATAAAATAATTTAGACAAGAGTATATTTTTTAGATGGTAAGTCAGATAAACTTTTTTTAACATGATCAGTGATGTTCACACCAACAGCTAATTTGAATTGAAAGATTAGATCTATAACAGACAAGAAACTCTTGTCAATAGACCCCAACCATGAACAGCTAATTTGAATTGAAAGATTAGATCTATAACAGACAAGAAACTCTTGTCAATAGACCCCAACCAGAAATTATATAATAATATTGATAAAAAAATGATGGGGAGAGTTTATCTTCCTGAAAGTAAGCAGTAAGAACTTGCAAACTTCGCTACCCTTAACTTTTTTTTGTGTAAGAGGACTTTTTTGTGTAAGGGGATTGTTTTACGAATTTTGATGTAAGTAGAAAGGTAAGGAATATAGGTAAAACGTATGAATATATCTTCAACCGAATAAGGTATATGTGGTTTTTCAGTGGGATGGACCAGTTGGAGTAAGGCGAGAGTAACTCAATGGTTTGCGTGCAGGATACCCAATCTCAATCACAATAGCGTAGTTGGAGCATTTTTCTAATACTGGATGCCGTATGATGGAATTTATAAGAGTGGAAGACTATTTCAAAATTCAATGTAAATGGAACACTGATTTTGTTGATGGGTACTTACATAAGCGATCTGGTGGCCGATCAAAGAATGAACATATGATTTTCACATCTTTCATGTCAACAAGTGGGCAATATCATCTTGTGAAGGTCATTAAAAATGTTATTAAAAATCAATATTAAAGAAGAAAAGTATATTGACTGGTTTTCTAATCAAAGGATCAATTAAGTTTGAGATCTGAGAGTAGTTTGAATGTTTTTATATAGAAAAATTTAAGATATTTACAATATATGTGAATAAGTATTGAAATAAGTATTGAAAGCTTCTGAATTCAAGAGGTGTATCTTTTTTTATTAATGTTTTAGATCATATTTTATTATATTCCATGATCAATCATCAAGATACTAAACTAGAAAAGAGAAATGTCACAGTTGAATTCAGAAATACTCATTTATAAGATTGAGATTGATACAAGTGATGATAAAGGTTGATGGATAAAGGAGTAGAGAAAGATTACCAGGCCTGAGATGCTGTGGGCCGGCGTTGATGAGGCTGGTGAGACCAGCACGGCCATAGAACTTTGCAAGGAAGACAGTAGCATTTGCTTGAGATTCGGCGTTCTTAATCCACTCCAAACAAGGCCTTATACTGCAGTTTTCATTGCAACCCTTTCTCAGAACGCGGCACCCATTACAGCTCATCCTCATTCTTCAAAACCTCAAAACTCCTGCACCCATAAAACTACAGATTATAAAAACCCACACATAACAAATGCCAAGAGAACAAAATCCCCCCTCCACAAAAAACTCTCCTCCCCTCTTTATTTACCTGAAACTCTCCAACCACTTGTATTATATCGTTGACTGGATCGATCGCAAATCCTTTTCACAGGTCGTTCTGAAAGCTGAACCAGCATATAAATGGCAAACCTATGTATATAACGACTCTAGAAAATTTGAGAACACGTGAAAAAGCTGTGAAGGAGGAAAAAAGGTAATGGGCAATTTCTGTGCTGCAACATCAACTGGTCGGGCAGAGTTTCGTACATGTGTCGGTGAAAGCAGAGATTAATGAGCGAAGAAAATGTGGAAATGAAATACAAAATGCACATACACAAGAAAAATAATTAGTAAGGTACCGAGAGAAGCGAGAGGCAAAGCGGTATATAACGCGCTGTGTTCTAAGCCAGATGTCGGACCTTAAAACGCGTTCAACGCCCCTCGTTTATCACCTTTAAAAAACTATAAAATCCAAATCCATCTCATAAAGTTGGAATGCTAAATTCCCTTGAAAAAAAAGCTCCCATAGTTTGGGGCCTGGGCAGCCTGGGCGGTTTTCAAAAAACCTTTGCGGGCAAAAGCCACGGCGCCCTTTTGACCACCGGAAAAAGGGCTGTATTCAGTGTTTTCAATTTCCTATTAAATCATTTTCTCTCTCCAAAGTCCCGGTTTCGTGGAGCTTCCTGACGGCGGTTTTGTTGTGGGCATAGAATAGGAATTCTACTGTGGGCGCCGTCGTTTTGCATGCCTCTGGTTTGGTTTCGTCGTCAACTTGTACGATAGTTTTGCGTACGAGCTCTCGCATAAGTTCAATGAATGCCTATTCGTGCAATTTAAATATTTGGGAGGCCCCAATTTTATATTTGAGGCGTCCAAGGAAGATATTGTAAGATATTGCATTGGCCTGCCTCTTTGTCAAGTTGGCACTCATTAATTGGCATTTTGTTCCCCCTAAATCTTCAATTAAATTTGGACCTAACTAGCTATCAATTATAGTTATAAATTCCTACCTATTGAGAATAGTGATGGTTTTAATATTTATAGATGCAGGCCTCTTGGAGAGGATGAGCACATTTATACACGAGTCAAAATAATCAGGGTCAACTTCAACTACAACTACAACTACCCTACCATATATATATCTTTACATCATTCCACAAGGATTGTCACGTCCATTTTTATTTTCTTTTAACCATTGGGGAAAGGACAGAGTAGGGTAGTATTAGTTGAGCATCTAGGTGTAGGATTTAACTACACTATTTTCAAATAATCTATAAAAAAATAGTTCATGGGATTATTTCATGGGATTATTTTATAATTAAACTAGTATGTTGTTTTAGGTATGTTTGGAATGGGTTTATTTTATAAAATATATATATATTATGAATAATATTTAAGGCGATTTTTAATTTTATGAATAGTATTTTATGTAAGTGTCATTTTGTGTTTGTCTTTTTATATGATTATTATAAAACTTGTACTAACATGGATATATTGGTTTAAGGAATATTGTCTAGAGTCAATCTTGATTTTTTGAGCTATTTTTGTAATTATTTTTTATGCATAAATATGTACTAATATATTATAAGATTATTATTAAATTTGTGATATTATGAATATATTGTTGGTTTAAGGAATATTACCTAGCTTAGCTCGTTATTTTCAAGATTGTTTATTAGTATATATTATTATACACAAACCTTCATAAGTGTCTATCACTTATTTTGATAAAAACAATTATCTTTGTTTATAAATATTATATGTCAATACATAAAAATTTGGCAATGTTGTTTTAAAACTATAAATTAAGCTTGAGACAAGTTAACAAAAAAATTTTAAAATTGTGTCAAAAAATACATAAGGTTCAATGCATCTAGACAATCTTGCATTGCACGCAAGATTTGAGAAATGAAGTCTCTGTGATGTTGTAATGTTTTGAAGCGGATCTTATCAGACACATAAGGTGTTATATTGAGATAATTTGTACTTGTTGTCTTCCTAACAGTTGCAGCAAGAAAATCCTCTTACAAGGTCATTCCTAACAGGGTGCAGTCAGATCCTAACAGTTCTAATCATTAAATCCTCTAACCAGGTGACACATTAGCTTGTGTTTGCAAATCCCAGTTACTTGGGTAGCTCCTAACAGGGCTGGTCCTCACAAGCCTTTTTGTAACTCTCTTAACCGAGCTTAGACACTTCTAACAGGGTGTGCCCCTAATTGAGTGTTGTAGACTTTAACCGGTCAGATCTTTATACAACAGTTAGTGGATCTTGTGGGTACTAACTCCCACCGTGGTTTTTCCCATTTGGGTTCTCCACATATAAACTCTTGTGTCATGTGGTTTATGCTTTATGTGGTGATTGCATACTTGTTGTTATTTCTTGCATGTCTATTGAGTTTAAAGTTGGTGAAATTGTTATTCAGATTTGTATTATTTTTACTATCACTGATTCACCCCCTCCCGTCTTAGTGCCTTATAAGTTTATCAATTGGTATCAGAGCTTAACTTCCTTAAGGCTTAATTGCTTGGAAGGGATCTCTAATCCAAGGCAAATATGGGTGAAGGAATGAGCTATAGAGAGATGGCTAGAGAGCTCGCTAAAACTAAGGATGAACTAGAAACCCTAAGAGACAAATTCAAGGCTTCACAAGCAAGAAGGAAAGAATTGACTGAGAAATTATTGGATATCTCTTACAGTAGCTCTTCAGATGAGGCGACATTGATGTACTAGTTGAGGAAGTGGAGAAACTGAATGGTGAGAAACTTAACCTGAGGAGAGAACTTGAAGCTAGGAGGGCAGCTGAAGACCAGATCAAAGAGAAAGACCATGAGATCTTTAAGATCAAGAAAGAGAATGCAACTTTGTATGAACACTGGCATGAGGAGAAAGAAGAAAAAGAAGAAATCAAAGTAGATCTTGATATAGCAATTTCTCTTAGAGAGACTCTTATGAAGCAGAATGAAGATCTTACTAAAGAGCTTACAGAAGCTAATGAGAAGATTGCAAAATTCAACAAGAGTTATACTATGTTGGATGAATAGATCCTGTAGTCACACAAATCTGTCCAGCTTAATTAAATAAATGTTCGCTATTTATTTGATTAAAAATCCATTAACCATCAGTTAATTAAATAAATATTTAATTAATTCATCTCCAAACATTCTTCTATTAATTAAATAAATTATTCAATTTATTTTAATTAATTCATTTAAATCAAATTCCAATCAATTAAATAAATAAAACCTATTTATTTAATTAATCCCCCTTTTCCTCTTTTAAATAAATTAAATTAAACATTTATTTAAAATCATTATCCCCCCCCCCACTTGCATTTTCCTGCAAATGCAACTTGCACACATTTATTGAGATAAATGAATTTTTATTTTAATAAAATCCTATTTTCCCTCACCCACCAAATCCACTTGCAAAATCTAATCCCCTTCTAGATTCTTCTAACCCCTTCCTAATTAGCCTAATCCATCCCCTAATTATTGTCACATTCCTAAGCAAAATGGAGTCACTTCTCAAAGACTTCAAAGTCTTTGAAAAGCATTTAATGCTTTGTGTGTTCAACAAATTAACCCCCAAAATCTTCCAAGACCACTAATGGCTCTTACATGACCATTTATGGCTCTTACATAACCATTTATGGTTATTTCAAACTTGTCCCCCCAAACATTTATTGTTTTGACCATATTCATCCATTTCACATTTGCACAAGAGTTTATCCATTGGATAAAAGCTTTATTCTTTGAATAAAGAGTTTATTCATTCAACCAACCTTGACTTTAACTCCCAAGGTCATATCAGGCATTTAATGCTTATTCCCTCTCCTCTCAATCTATCTCACATTAACACTTGTCATCCTGGGATTGGGTTGAAAGTCCTCACATGGATTTTGAAATCATTCAATCCTGACCCTGGTTGAGATTACTCAATCTCAACCATTCATTGCTCCATTTTTCCTATAAATAGAGCCCATTTCTTCATAATCCAGATCTTGAAAACTTGCATGCATTTAAGCTATAGTCATTTTAAGAGAGCATTTTAGCATAATTAACTCATGTATTGTTATTTTGGTTAAAAATAAATCATTTTAGCATCAATAGCATAGTATTAGCTTTTTATTTCACATTTAGAGCACAATACTACAATCTCAATCCTCCATAAGCATCCATAGTGCAAAAAGCTGCTGAGAGCTACACTATTTTGGAACTTGGAGAGGAGAGGAACAAGGGAGGAGCAACCATGAGCATCTTGATTAGCTATTTTATTCTATGTTTATATGCTTTCTATTTCATGCTTAATATCTCTCTTGATATGTCTGTTTAGGATAATTTTTTGTTGCTAACACTAACGTTTGTTTCTTGTACTCTTGTGTGTGTTGCCATCAAACAGATTTTCTAATCCTTTTTGCAGAGCATCATTTGGTGAACCCGACCAGCATGTGCTTTGACGCCTTTCATCCTTGGAAAGAGTCAAGAAGAAGAAACCCAAGATGAGGACTTAGCGGAATGGATCTATAAAGATCCCATCACCACTGATATGTACCGAAAGTTAAACTTCCTACAGATCAGTATGGCAAAGGTCTCCTCATTATGCAAAGAATGGGGTATGATGGTCAGAGTGCTTTGGGATATTGCAAACAAGGACGACATGAACCTCTGCTACCGGAATTAAAGCCCAAAGGTAATACAGGCCTCGGCTTTGAAAAAGAGGTCTTTCCTAAACTCAGATTCAAAGGAAAACCCAGCAAACCATTTTGTCTGCCTATGGCAAAAAGGACACCTTTCATCATTAAAGCAGCCTCAAGCACCATCCCAACTGCCCCATCGAGGCTCACCACCCCAACGCAACCATCACCAATACCATTCATTCCACCAAATGAACCCGTAATCCCATCAGTAGCACCGTTAGCAGCAACAACTGTATTGAAACCCGCAGCAGCATCTATGGCACCAGCAGTTCCAGCAGAAACCACTGGGTCAATATTACCGATACTTCTCGTATCAGATTCTTTAATCCCCATCAACCTTCCTGCAACACCAAACACTACAAAGGTACATCAACCAATCACACCTGCAGTGTTTAACTCAAAAGACATCCCAGTATGGTATAGCAATCGGATGCTGGAAAGTGATTCAGAGACCGACTCACATGAATGGGAATTTGATTCGGTACAGCTTAATACTTCAGATGAGGAAGACACATCACCACCTCCGCCACGCAAAGACATCCTTGTTTACGGAGAAGCATAGATAAAGACCACTTGGGTTCCTGAGCTGGAAACATCTTCCACATACCCTACGTCTCATCCTATGCCTGATTCTGACAAGGAGAGTACCATTAACGACCTTCACCATAACGTCTTAACCCTCACTGATACATCTAACACACTTAACCTAATTGATGAAGTAATGCCCATTATCCACCCTGAACTCATCGAATGGAACCAACCAAATCCCCCATGTCTTAACTTCTTCCAAAACGATGAGGCTATCAGTGACTTTTTGGAATTAAGGGATAACCTACCAAGCGGGGATCACAAAGCTGGATTCGCAATTGAACTTAATAGTGCAGCATATTTCAGAGCGGATGTCAAACCCTTCAGTTGCAAAAATATAACAATAAAACATGGATCTTCCAGTGAAAACCACACTGTGGCACTGTTTGATCCAACAAAAGTAAAAAGAAAGAGTGTATCCAATGGTGAAAACCTCTCTGAGGCGCTTGAGGATGAAGGGTTTGACATTCTCCCTGCTAGTACACAACAGGAACGATCAACGATTCTCATAGAGGAAACCAAAGAATACAATGTGGGGACTCCTGAAAATCCTTGTATACATACATCTGGCATCTCTTCTCACTCCAGAGGAACAGCCTAAATTTATAGAGTTCTTCCAAAAGCGTCAGATCAACTTTGCATGGTCATATGCAGACATGCCTGGGCTTGATCCTGATTTAGTCATACATCACCTTACCATAGCAGAAGGAGCCAAACTTGTCAAGCCGAAGCTTTATAAGATGCATCCTCAGATTGTAGTATTAGTCAAAACAGAACTCAAGAAACTCCTAGATGTTGGTTTCATTAGACCAATTGATTATGCAGAATGGATCTCCAATATTGTGCCTGTCGGCAAACCAAAAGGGGGCATCTGCATTTGTACTGACTTCGGAGATTTGAATAAGGCATGTCCTAAGGATGACTTCCCCCTTCTGAATATCGACATCATAATGGATCTGACAGCGGGACACGCCATGCTTTCACTCATGGATGGCTTTTCAGGATACAATCAGATAAAGATCGCACCAGAAGATCAACATAAGACAGCCTTCACCTGTCCATGGGGCACATATTGCTGGAATGTAATGCCCTTTGGTCTAAAGAATGCAGGAGCAACCTATCAAAGAGCAATGACCACCATCTTCCATGACATGATGCATACCATGATGGAAGATTATGTTGATGACTTACTAGCAAAATCACTCACCAGAGAAGGGCATCTCCACATCTTAGATAAAATCTTTGATAGACTGGAACAATACCATGTTCGACTCAACCCAAAGAAATGTGTCTTTGGAGTGACCTCTGGGAAGCTTCTAGGATACATTGTCTCAAGCAAAGGTATTGAGGTCGACCCAGCAAAGGTTAAGGCAATCATGGACATGCCACCTCCAAAGAATATCAGTCAACTAAGGACACTACAAGGACGGTTCCAATCCATCCGAAGATTCATTGCACAATTGGCTGATAAGTGTCACCCATTCACACACCTACTACACAAGAACATCCGCTTTGAGTGGGATGCCCGATGCCAGCAAGCATTTCAGACACTTAAAGACTATCTCATGAAACCACCATTGCTGATCCCACCAGATCCAAGTAGACTGTTGTTACTCTATATCTCAGCAACCAGTACAGCATTGGGTGTACTACTGGCACAACATAATGCAGAAGGAAAAGAGTGTGCTATTTACTACATCTCTCGCACACTGGTGGGCTATGAACTCAATTACACACCTATTGAGCGAGCTTTCTTAGCAGTAATCTTAGCAGCCACTAAACTGAGGCACTATCTGTTAACACGCAAAGTACAACTCATTGCAAAGATTGATCCACTCAAGTATTTAATTAACAAAGCAGCATTGACAGGTCGCTTGGCCAAATGGGTAATGATTCTAAGTGAATTTGACATTGAGTACATAGACCGTAAAGCTATCAAAGGTCAAGTTATTGCAGATCAGTTGGCCGATGCACCACTCATAGGCGATCATCCTCTCATTTCCAATTTTCCAAATGAAGAGATATTCATGATCACAATAGCACAACCATGGAAACTATATTTTGATGGTTCATACACTAGGCACGGCTCGAGGGCAGGCATTCTGTTTATCACACCTCAGAGTGATAGCATCCCGAAGTCTTACAGGCTCACATTTCCATGCACAAACAACATAGCAGAGTATGAGGCCTTGATCACAGGACTCAAGCTAGCCGTACAATGGAAATTACAAGAACTGCAAGTATATGGCGATTCCCAACTAGTCATTCGACAAGCAACAGATGAATATCAGACCAAAGATGATAAACTCATGCCATATAAGCAAATGGTGGACACTCTAAAGACATCATTTACTACTATCACTTTTGAGCAGATACCAAGAGATCATAATCGAGCTGCTGATGCTATGGCTACCATCGCATCTCTCCTAGATCTTCCACAAAATTCAACACGCTACGAGTTCTTGGTAGAACAGCTTTGGATCCCCGTTTATGATATCCCTGAATCCGAGATGATATGTCGCCTTGTCGGTTCTGAATCCCCATGGTACGGTGAGTTCTACACCTATCTCCGCGATCACACCCTTCCTCCCAACCAATCAAATAACCAACGTAAAACCTTCATTCACCAAACTGTTCGATATACCATTATTGCTGAAACCTTATACCGTCGCAGTCTAGATGGTACTCTCCTTCGATGTCTGGAACAAGATGAGATAACAAATGCTTTGGAAGAAGTGCATGAAGGCATTTGCGAGACTCATTCAAATGGTCCATCACTCGCTAAGAAACTCCTCCACAATGGATACTATTGGCCATCTATGGAAAAGGATTCCTACTACTTTGTCAGAAAATGCAAGAAATGTCAAGTTCATGGTGACTTGATACATGCACCAACACAAGAACTACAACCAATCACAACACCATGGCCTTTTTGTCAATGGGGTCTTGACCTTGTGGGTAAGATTCATCCATCTTCATCCAATGACCATAAATTCATTATTACCGCCACTGAATATTTCACCAAGTGGATCGAAGCTGTTCCACTTACCCAAGTCACCGGCAAGCAGATTGCTTCATTCATCCTCAACTACATCATCTGCCAGTATGGTGTACCCATGTCCATCATCACAGATAATGGTCTTCTTTTCAAAAATCAGGATGTCCGTGAACTTTGTAAGAAATTTCACATCCAACACCGCTTTTCCACTCCCTATTACCCACAAGGCAATGGTCAGGCCGAAGCATCCAATAAAAACATATTGAGGATCCTAAAGAAGACAGTCAATGATGTCGGTCATGGCTGGCATGTTCAACTAAATCCAGCGCTATGGGCATATCGAACTAGCATTCGAACCCCTACAGGAGCAACTCTTTACTCATTGGTCTATGGCGCCGAAGCTATCTTACCTATTGAGGTTGAGATACCATCACTACGGGTTTCCTTGCATAATCTAATAGATGATGAAGCATACAGAGTCTCACACCTCCAAGACTTAGAGTTACTTGATGAGAAACGACAAGCTGCATACAATCATCTCAAAGCCTATCAGCAACGCATGAGCAGAAGCTACAATCACCGAGTTAGACCTCGTACATTTGAGGTAGGTGATCTTGTTCTACGAGAAAATCCTCGTAATCAACCAAACAGAGAACATCAGGGCAAGTTTGAATCAAATTGGCTGGGCCCATATATTGTCACTGCTGTGTTCGGGTTCGGGGCATATTAGTTGGCTACATCAGAAGGAGAACTGCTCGCAGATCCAATTAACAGCATGCACCTCAAACGGTTTTATACCTAAGCTGTACAGAGCATCAGGCTCCCCTACATACCATAAAATACCAAAAACATTCAGAAAAATGTCCTGAAGAAAATACAAAAACATTCAAAATAGTAAAGAAAAATCATGCATCCAACCGGTGAACAACCACTCCGGTGGCACCTTGGGTAAGTACGATGGTGAAAACCTGGCAAACAGGCACCACTCGTAAAGGCTATGGCTCCATTGTCTTTCAGACTTGTTGCGATCACATCTACTTCATACATACATCCATCCGTCCAAAACCATGGCTTGTTATTCATCTGCAATTAAGATAGTACTCCATGCATCCTGCATCCGGCTTTTTCATCGTCATGTCTAAAAACTGGGGGCAATGCCTTTAACCTATTGATGGAAGTGGATTCTACATTGTCTTATGATTCATTAAGTTCTTCATTCAAGCAATCATCAAAATACCAAAAACATTGGAAAATGTCTCATACAAAATCCAAAAACATTCAAAACAATACAAAATTCAAAAACATCAGAAAACATTGAAAATCCAACAAAAACATGGCAACACCTTGTACATACTCATGCATGTAGATACCAAAACAAACATTGACATAATACTCACACGATGACCATTTACCAATCAAACCACACAATCAACATCAACACTCAAAACTGTCTTCAACAAGGATGCATCCTTCCTTACCAAAACAAAGACAAAAAGTGACGTTTTCTTTGACAAGAAAATTATGTTAAGCTATCAAATACTTGGTTGATTTGTGAGTACAAATCCTTCGTTTATCTGTATCGTGATCTTTCAGCATTGTTTTGTATCATTTGCGCATTATTTCCGATGAAGTTCTGGGGCATGTACTAATGGTGTCTACATAGGAAGTTCACCAAGCTATGTGATCGTAGGCAAAAATACAGTCATAGATCACTACGGCTTGCTGACTACAGCGTATACCTCGACCATATGGGCATGAACCATTACCAAGGATCCATATTCTTTATTCTTTATGTATATACTGTTTGTTTGTAGGTACAATGCTCTTCCTTTGGTTCCTCCTACCTCATCCAAACTAGATAAAGGTTTTTATCTCTTAGTACGGTATGCACTTGTCTCAGGATATGATCAGCCTAAGATCAAGGAGGACGATCCAAGTCATGCATGAACGAAGATAATCCTTGTCTATTCCGCAAGCAATGCTCTGGTCGACTTGACCCTTATATCAAGTCGTTTGTATTAACTTGCTATACAAAATCCATGAAAGGAATACTCAGGTCATCTTGAATCATTATGTCAAGATGCTTATATTCTCTTCCAACATTTTAAAGCTCAATGATGAAAATAGATCAATATGGATCGTCATTTCATCTCATCTGTTTATATCTTGCATTCCATTGCATATCACCCATTTATTCATCTATTCATATATCGGATTTATATGCAAAATGTAAAAATTAAGTTGGTCTTGGATACAATCATGACCGAGTACTCTGATACATCATCAATGCATCATGCAAAGTCTCAGAAACCTTGCATTCCTCATAGTCATATCATCATCACATTTAGTTGCATCTTACATTAAGTACATTCACGTCATTTTAACTTAACATTGCATATAGTTCATTGTTGACATTAGTTTTCATTAAATCATTTACATCATTGCCTCAATCATAAATCATTAGATTCATTCATAGGATCAAATTGTCTTTGATTGTTTTAAATCATTTACTAGGCATTCATACAGTGTAGATTATCCATTATCATTTTATCATCTTTTCATCATTTATTATTTGCATACATTCCTTTATAATGAAAAAGTGCATTCATTCATCCATTAACTAAGTATCTTATTATGCTCATTTTTAGGATTCATTCACATTGCATTCATTATCCTCTTTTTTTTTAATTGCATTAAGGTGCAGTTATTAAAACATTAGTTATAGTATCATCACATTATCATTCGTACTTAAATCATATTTACGCATTTAGAAGCATAAATCCATTTGTTTCCAAAACACATTGGTTCATACCATTTTATAAATATCCATTTTTACATATGCATTCATTTAAACCTTATCATATAAACATTTGTACTTTACATTTTGTTTATCCATATTGCATTTATTTAAACAAACATCTAGATGCATATCCATATATATAACATCATTCATTCAACCATTGCATTAACATCATCACCTAAATCATCTCATCATTATATCAAAATAGGAAACACCAAAATCCTATTCATAAATCATCATAAGCATACAACATCATCATGGCATTACATACATAAACACATTTCATCAAAAATCAAACAAATCATACATATGTAAACCTGCATTCATATGTCAGTATCATCATCAAAACATGCATATAAGAAACATCTCATCAATGCATACATATACACATATCCATCTAAGCAATAAACTCATCATCCTACATAAACATCCCTACATAATCAACTGCATATCATCCAAATATGGGATCTCCTCATATATATCTCATCTCATATATCAGAGTGCAATGAAGTCTACAAAAATCGGCTACCAAGAGCCATCCAAGATACAGTCCAAAAAATAAACAATGATACAAATACATATATGCATGAATGCTCTCTCAAATGCCACTCTGGCCAGATGCTGTCCCAACACCTCCCCCTGCTCCGCCACTGGTGCCTGCACCACCTGATCCATCTCTCCGTGGAGGCCTCATCGAACCACCACTCCCTCCTGCATCCCCTGATCTCTCCCTCCTCAAAGGACCCATCACACCCCCACTGCTCTGCACCCTCTGTGATCGCTCTGATCTGGCCTGTCACATCTGCGAAGAGCTAAGAGCTCGCTGACTGACTGACACCACCTACTCGTATAAACCCCGCAAGTACTCTATCTCCGCCTGTGCTCGTCCAAACTGCCTCATCACCTCCCCTGTAGGCCCCTGTGCTCCTACTCCAATCCGCACTCTCTCCTGCAGCTCCGCTAATCTCTCCACTGCACTATCTCTCTCCCGCAACACCACCGTCAGCTCTGACTCCCGTGCAAATAGCTGCACATCCCTAGCTGCCACCTCCGCCTCCAAATCCTGTATCCGCGTCTGTAAGCGTACTATGATGTGATCTCGCAGATCTCCAGTGGCTCCCTCCTTGGTATCCATAGCTGCCTCCCCTGTACCACCCTCTCCTGTAGTCCCCTCCCCTCTATCCATCGGGATCTCTCTCTCCATCCCCCTCCCACTCAGCTGAACTCCTCTCGGTATCAATGGTCCCTGTGATATCTGTAAAGGCAGTCCACCTCTCCCTCTTCGCTGACTCCGCATCCCCAATCCTCCTCCACCTCCTCCTCCACCACCTCCATCTCCTCCACCTCCTCCACCTCCACCTCCACCTCCACCTCCTCCTCCTCCATCTCCTCGACCTCCTTCCCTCCTCCATCTCCATCCCCTCTCATCCTCAAAAGCTGGGATCGACTCTGCTGGATTCGATATCCGTGGGATCGGGTGTGTCGCCCAATACTACGTGTACTCATCTGTCACACCTACATCCACGACCCTCGATCGTATGTCCCATGGTCTCGCCTGTAGTGTTTGGAACTCTGCCAGTGCCTGATCATATGGTAGCACTGGCCCCCATGCATACCTCTCCCGAATAACTCTTGCATACTCTCCTGATCCACTGGGCAGTCCCTGTTGCCGTCCAAACTGCCTCATCACTCTCCTAGGCACCTGTCTCTCCACATGGTATGCAGTCCTCCCAATGAGGAATCCGGTCATAAAAACGTAAGGCAGTGCCTTTGCATCATCATCCCATGGCTCACACTCCAAGTATGGCCACCATATAACTGCATCCAGATCATCTAATGCCCGCCACCACCACTCTAACTTCCCCAAGTGGGGCTGACTCATCATGCCGCTATACATAAACATGTATGGCTGATCTACTGCCCGGAATCTCAAACTCACCGGTCGAGTCACTGGTAGGTGCTCCCAAGCCCAAATATGCAGCAACGTCATGCCCACTACTAAGGAACCCCTCCCCCAGTAAACCACCTCATGGAGCTCCTGGTACAGGTGCGCCAACACGCACGACCTCCACGCAAATCGAGTCCCCTCGGTCATCATCATCTCGATAACCTGTCCCCATCCGACGGCCAAACCATGTGATCGCCTGTCTAGACAAAGTAATCCTCCCACAATGCCGGACAAAACTACTAGAAGAGGCTCATATAACGTCGCTATCTCCTTCCAAGCAATGGAGCCATCATCAATGAAAACGTCCTCATCAAAAATCCTCTGCACTGCAAGAGTCCCCCAGGATCTATCATATGTGACCAACTCCCCCTGAATCGGAATCCGTAGGATGCGCCACACATCCTCTAGGGTCACTGTCATCTCCCCCTGTGTCAGATGGAAGGTGCATGTCTCGCTGTGCCATCGCTCTACTAACGCTATGATCAATCCGTGATTCATACGAATCACGGGCATGTGCATCACCTCATATAGTCCCGTCGCGGCAATACAGTCTATCTCCGCCTGTGTCAATCGATCCCGCAACCCCTGTGTCACAGGATGTCACTCACGTAACTGCAACACGCACATCTCCTCTGCACATGAACATTCATCAATCACCATCAGTTGTTTTGTTTTCAAACTTTCTTAAGTTTAAACCTAGACTATCAACAGATACTTTGATCAAATATCTTCGGGTCTCAACAGGTAAGCAATCATGGCTACCTAGACTTCAACGAGCATTTCTCCTAACCAATGACCTAAGTCTCATCAGGCTGCTATGGTTCAAAACAACTCCCACTTCACCTCGCCATCCATCAATCATTGGCATCGGGAGATTTTCTTCATCCAAACTGGGGCATCTCTTTATCTTAAAGCAAAAGCACTATTATACCAACAAAAGCGCTGGTTTCCAAACAATAGCGCTACAACCCTAACAAAAGCACTCAATCACCTATCCCATAGCGCTAAAACTACAACAACGCTCAAACAACCACCCAGTAGCGCTACTTAAAAACAATAGCGCTCAATTAAGCCCTCACTAGCGCTAAAACTGCAAAAGCGCTAAAACTCGCATACAATAGTGCTCATACAGAGCAAAAGCGCTCAAACAAGGGGACAATAGCGCTATTGCAATACAATAGCGCTAGTTTATGGAGCAAAAACGCCAAAACCGTAGTTTCAGCGCTCTTGCTCCGACTTGACTTGGACTCAGCTAAAAACCTATCAAAAATGCACAAAAATTAAGTTTTCGAATTTGTGTACCGCTGGTCTGTAGTCATCTGGACGCTGGAACCGTCGGACTCGCTCGAATCTGTGCTCGGTGATCAGAATCAACATCCTGACTGCTACTCACTCCTCCAAATGTCCCTATCAGAGCTCTGATTTTCAAATGGTCGCGGTCACAAATGATCCTGTTTTCACCCCTTTTACCCCATTTATACCCTTCGCTGTCACTGTAACTTCTCCCAACTCACCGCTGTGGTCCCCGTGAACTTCCCGAGCCCCCCATTTCTCCATGTTTCTCCCGTTTTCTTCTATTTTTCACCCGTATGCCTAACTTATTCTCTTCTACCACCTCGCCCGTTTTCATTCTTTTTCGAGAGATCGCTCGATTTTTCGAAATTTTTTCGGCCCATCTCTCGAAGGGGCATACCACCCATTAAATTTACATTTTATGAGGCATTTTCTTCACACCAGTTTTTCTTTCTTTGAAACGACGCGATAAACTGCACCGTCTCAAAGAGGGGCAAATGTAGTCACACAAATCTGTCCAACTTAATTAAATATATATTCGCTATTTATTTGATTAAAAATCCACTAACCATCAATTAATTAAATAAATATTTAATTAATTCATCTCCAAACATTCTTCTATTAATTAAATAAATTATTCAATTTATTTTAATTTATTCATTAAATCAAATTCGAATCAATTAAATAAATAAAACCTATTTATTTAATTAATCCCCCTTTTCCTCTTTTAAATAAATTAAATTAAACATTTATTTAAAATTATTATCCCCCCCCCACTTGCATTTTCCTACAAATGCAACTTGCACACATTTATTGAAATAAATGAATTTTTATTTTAATAAAATCCTATTTTCCCTCACCCACCAAATCCACTTGCAAAATCTAATCCCCTTCTAGATTCTTCTAACCCCTTCCTAATTAGCCTAATCCATCCCCTAATTATTGTCACATTCCTAAGCAAAATGGAGTCACTTCTCAAAGACTTCAAAGTCTTTGAAAAGCATTTAATGTTTTGTGTGTTCAACAAATTAACCCCCAAAGTCTTCCAAGACCACTAATGGCTCTTACATGACCATTTATGGCTCTTACATAACCATTTATGGTTATTTCAAACTTGTCCCCCCAAACATTTATTGTTTTAACCATATTCATCCATTTCTCTTTTGCACAAGAGTTTATCCATTGGATAAAAGCTTTATTCTTTGAATAAAGAGTTTATTCATTCAACCAACCTTGACTTTAACTCCCAAGGTCATATCAGGCATTTAATGCTTATTCCCTCTCCTCTCAACCTATCTCACATTGACACTTGTCATCCTGGGATTGGGTTGAAAGCCCTCACATAGATTTTGAAATCATTCAATCCTGACCCTTGTTGAGATTACTCAATTTCAACCATTCATTGCTCCATTTTTCCTATAAATAGAGCCCATTTCTTCATAATCCAGATCCTGAAAACTTGTATGCATTTAAGCTATAGGAATTTCAAGAGAGCATTTTAGCATAATTAACTCATGTATTGTTATTTTGGTTAAAAATAAATCATTTTAGCATCAATAGCATAGTATTAACTTTTCATTTCACATTTAGAGCACAATACTACAATCTCAATCCTCCATAAGTATCCATAGTGCAAAAAGCTGCTGAGAGCTACACTATTTTGGAACTTGGAGAAGAGAGGAACAAGGGAGGAGCAACTATGAGCATCTTGATTAGCTATTTTATTCTATGTTTATATGCTTTCTATTTCATGCTTAATATCTCTTTTGATATGCCTGTTTAGGATAATATTTTGTTGCTAACACTAACGTTTGTTTCTTGTGCTCTTGTGTGTGTTGCCATCAAATAGATTTTCTAATCCTTTTTGCAGAGCATCAGATCCAATCTCAAAGGATGAAAGGTGATACATCTGGGTTAGGATATAATACATCTGAGAAAGGTGAACCTTCTGGTACCAAGAGCGACATGCATAAAGGTAAAACTACTCCTAAGGCTAAGAAGTCTACCGGTAAGTGTGTATGGTGAAAATGGATAACAATAATAACAATATTGAAAAGCTAAATGAATCCAACCACTAAACCCTAGCCTAACAATGAACAAAGATCTACCATAACATATGAAGATTACCTAAGACAATGCAAATAACTCAAAATCACAAAGATTATACCATCACATGTCCACTAGGGTTTTGATCTCCATTCTTCCTATCTCCATTGATCTTGCTTGATATATTTGCTCTCAGATTTTAATATGCACAAGAGCTCAACAAAGAACGGAATGTGGTTGCAAGTAGGATCGTAGTGTAGTCAATTGATCAAGTAGTTAGGGTTTGACAATGAAGAAAGCATCTCCTTAAATAGAAGACACAATATGAAATGTAGGGTTAAGATTGAGAGGTGTAAAAAGAGAGGTCGGCTAAGATTAGAGGGTAGGTATAAGAAATACCAAAATAATGAAAGAGGTAGGTAGTGTATGAGTTAAGAGATGAATGACACGTGTCATGTGTAGAAAAAGCTAATGAATTAATTAAATAAATAAATATTTATTTAATTAATAGAAGAAGTAGGATAATTAAATAAATAAAATATTTATTTAATTTAGGAAAAGGATAATTTAAATAAATAAATGTATTTATTTAAATGAGAAATAAGGCTAGAAGAGGATAAATGAATTAATTAAATAAATAAAGATTTATTTAATTAATAGAAGGATTAGGCTTAGGTAATTAAATAAATAAAATATTTATTTAATTAAACTGGACAATTTTAGGTGTCTACATTTTGCCCCTCTTTGAGACAATGCGGCTTGTCGGGTTGTTTCAAAGAAGATAAGATGAACTGATACAGAGTTGCCCCAGAATGGGAATGATATGCCCCCTCGAGAGATTGGATGAAAATGTCTGAAAAGATTGCAGACAATCTCTCGATAAGAAAGAGAGGCTATAATGGACTGATCGGATAAAGTGACAAAGTCACGGGATAAGGAAGACTGACGCGGGAAATGAAAGCGAGGGCTAGGGTAGGCTATAAGATAGACCACGGGGGAAAATACATCCTCATTGTCATCTACACATTCACAAGAGCATATTGCAGAGCAAAAATAGAGCAGGAGCAGTTAGCAGCGATGGCTTTCATTCACAGATTCGACCGTGTTCACCGATTTCAGAGGCCAGCAGAGGCAGGAGAGCCGGTGAGTACCACAAAACCTCCTCATACTTTCACGCATTTCAATTTTTGTCATTAATGCTCAATAGGTAGCAATAAATGAGCTAGGAATAGGGTATTTAAAAAATGCAAAAATGTGCAACCGTGTCTGTGTCAGTGCCAGGCGCGTCTGTGTCCAACAGGTGCGTCTGTGTCGGTTCCAGGCGCGTCTGTGCCTCGGACCACGTTTGCGTTGATTGCGGGCGCGTTTGCAAATTGTAGAGGCGTTTATGTCATATAAGGACGTCTATGTTCCCTAGCCGCGTTTGTGCATGAGATAGGAACGTTTGTGTTCAGAAAGCGCATCTGTGTTGCATAAGCGCGTTTGTGCAGTCTATAAGCGCGTTTATGAGTTTAAAGCGTGTTTGTGTGTCAAAATGCATGGTTTTGGTCTTCAAGGTCAAATCGACAGTTCTGTGATGAACATACGCTGTCAATTAGATAAGCTGCTGAGAGGATACACTCAAGCAGGTCTTCTAGGAAGACTAGGATAGATCAAGGCACTTTGTGATGAACAGGGAGTACCAGGATAGGCAGCACTTTGTGATGAACAGGGAGTGCGAATGTGAGTAACACTTTATGATGAACAGGGAATGTCACACACGTAGTACTTTGTGATGAACAGGGAGCATTACTAGGATAGATAGCAACACTTTGTGATGAATAGTGAGTGTCACTAGGATAGATAACCATATGCATTTAGATAGCAAGTAGCATTTTGTGATAAACAGTGAATGCCATGATAACTAACATGATTGATTGTTTGACTGCAGGAGTATCTGCCTATGCTGGAGTCATGGGAGAGATTCCCGTCGACACAAAGATTGCGACTAGAGTTGTCGATTCAGGACAGGATTGCTATTGAGGAGATGGGCCTCAGACATGTGCTATATGTGCCCAAGTTTCGGGCAAACATGGGTTTGCTGACTGCACTGGCGGAGAGATGGCACTCCGAGACTTGCACGTTTCACTTACCCATGGGGGAGATGACAGTGACGCTCGAGGATGTCTATAGGATTTTGCATATACCGATCGATGGAGAGCTGATTCCATATGATCGAGATGGAGACAGGGAGGCGCTGAGACGGGTATTCCAGGATCCCAGTTTGGAGATGAGAGCAGGGCACGTGGCATGGGATACCATGACCGCGATAGGTTTAGTGTTACCAGCTATTATTGGAGGAGCCATCAGTGGTTTCTTATGTCCAGACAGGGCTACACGGGGGTTGGCAGTGGGTTGGGGAGGAGCACTGGAGATACTGGTGACTGAGCACACCAGATGTGCGTGGGGGCCATGTGTCCTGACACACTTATATTATGAGCTGCATCAGTTCGTTTACCACGGATCAGTAGGACTGGGCTGTGGAGTGACTCTGTTACAGGTTTGGGCATATGAGCACCTTCCTATCACACGACCTATCCACTTCAGGGGGAGAGGACATGGACAGAGTTTTGTACATTTGTATGATATGATTACGTCACAGCCTCAGATTGGTCGGTTGGAGCACTGGAGGCGGGTTATAGATGACATTGACATGGTCATCTGGAGGCCGTACCTGGGGTGCGAGGAGTGGGAGGACGATGCCGTGGAGCTGCCCTATACATTCAGGAGTAGGTATCTGATTGGGTGTACGCCCTACATACTGGAGAGGCAGCTGGTTGACAGGGTTGGGAGACAGTTCGGCAGGATCCAGAGGATGCCGCGAGGCTCGGACATGTATGCCTGCACAGTCAGGGATCAGGCACAGTTCGGGCCATTGTTATCGTATGATCAGGCCGTCACATAGCTGGCTGAGATGATGCCACTACCTTGGGATATGTGGCCAGAGGTGGAGGATGCAGGGATGGACGCAGAGTATGCTGCATATTGGGCAGAGCATCCATTTCCGAGGTTGATAGATCCTGGAGAGCTGCTGGAGGGAGAGGTTGGAGGGGATGATGATGATGATGGTGGAGGGGATGGAGGTAGGGGCCGACGGAGGTGGAGGGGAGTAGTGGGGGAGAGGCGGGTAGCACCTCAGAGGGAGGGAGGACAGGAGGGAGCAGCCCAGGTGGTGAGGGGTCGAGGTGGATTGCCCCTACAGGTACCAACAGCACAGGGTCCTAGAGCACAGGGACCTAGACAGAGATAGGTGCAGGGACAGGCACATGTACAGAGACAGGTGCAGGTTCCCAGGCATGTTCAGAGACAGGTACCTATTCAGGCACCGAGACAGGTATAGGGGGAGGCACAGGTACAGGCACCCACAGAGGGAGAGCCACAGGCAGAGGCTGAGGGTGGAGATCCTGAGGAGGATGAGCTGCTAGAGCTGAGAGAGATCTGCCAGGGCCAGGCAGACAAGATCTAGGAGTTGGAGCAGGAGAGAGATCGCCTCAGGATCAGGCTCCGAGATACAGAGCGAGAGAGGGACTAGGCCATCCAGTGATATACTGAGGCCGAGATAGCTCTGAGGGCAGGGAGGTAGGCGGCAGAGGACGCAGGGGCAGGCTACGCATATGTGCTGCGAGCCGGAGAGGAGATAGGTTATTGGAGGGACCTGTACTATGGTGCCGTGCCAGCGGATCAGTGGGCGAGGAGCTTCCATAGACCATCGCGTACAGCGACGGCTACGGGAGGGAGTCGGAGGAGGCAGGCATCTAGTGGTGGGGTCATGGGTCCTCCACCACCACCAGATAGGCAGGGTGATCCTGGAGCGGGTCCTTCTATAGCTCAGCGTCCGTCGAGGCCAGCGGCTCCGAGGGAGGGAGTTCATCATAGCCATAGAGGGCTCCCCTTTGTATCAGTATATGTACCATTTTTGTATTGTAGACACCTGCGGGTGATTTTGTAGCCATATGATTCTTTTGACATCATTTTATCATGACACATTTGATTATATATGAGAGATGATTCATCATTTTTGCGGCAGCTATATGCATGTGTACCTTATGTGATGAGATGTTCTTATGTGATGCTTATATGTATATGATGCAATGCAATATATTTTTGTTCTTTTATGTTGTATATGTAATGCATGATGCAAATGTGAATGTATGTAATGCAGATGAATATGATAATGCAAATGTAAATTGTGCTAACTGGTGTTGTGTGCAGGATGTGATGCAGTTGTGATATGTATATGTATGTATGAAATGCTTATATGTGGTAATGCGGGTGTAACTATATGAAATGCAAGTGTTTTTGGTGTGTCATTATACTCAGTCATGTGATAGCAGGCTACGCGGACTCGAGAAGGACGATGGAAGTCAATCAAGAAAGGGGGGATGAAAGACAGAAGATATGAAAGTGAAAGAGATTCTTGTGCGTTATCATCATTGAGCTTTATTATGGCAAAATAGGTTATGACAATCGAGGCATATGTTCGACCTAGAAAGTCATTGTACCCGTTTGCATGGAGATAAGACAGTCACAAACAAGGAATGCCCCAGTTCATACTAGACTCACAGTGTCCTCATATCCTTGGACAAGTCATAGCATTACTAAAAGACAATCCACAGACAGCAAATGCAAATAGGTGACGATACCCCATCCTCGCCTTTCTAGTCAAAGACATCCTGAAGATAGAATCTCTAGTCAGAGACATCCTAGAAAGGCTAAAAGACATGTCACCAAAAAAGATGAAATTAAAAGAAAACCAAGACTCGACACCAACATCCACTGTAGTCCTCAAGTTTAGTGTCTCTTGTCACTTGTTTAAGTCTTATTCGATTGCGGTCACAATGTTCACTTTCACAAAAAGGATGGATAGCACTGAACCATATGTTGTCTGAGTCTATTGAAAGATTTGATTTTGTTGAAGCCCATTGTTGCTGCTATGTCTCATCTAAAACTGACTGAATCCATGAAACTGATACTTTATTGCGGAGAAGATGAAACTTTATTGCGGATCTGTGATGCAAATGTTGCTTTATTGCGGATTGTGCGTGGATAAACTGAAGAAAGCTGGAAGAAACTGTACTCCTCGAAACATGTGATGTTCTTAGTTCCACACCCATTACTAGACGTAGGATTTGCCTTAGCCACAGATAGGATCTGATTTATTATGGATGGAAAGGGAGGTGAAAAGAGAGGTTTATTATGAATGGCTAACCAATCTTGGGTAGATCAATAACAAGCCATGATGGGAATGGGTAAGTTTATTATGAATGAATAGGATGTGAGTGTGTGCAAAGTGAAAGGATGAAAGAGAATCCTGAAGGAGGGAGGAGCAAAGTCTCTACGCATGGCGCTGGGAACCCAGTTTTCACCATGGTACTTGCCCAGGGCGCCACCGAAGTGGTTTTCACCGTTGGACGAAATTATTTCTCTTTACTTTTTTCAATTTTTTCAATGTTTTTGGTGTCACAAGGCGCCTGTTTGCCAGGTTTTCACCAAGTGACGATTTTTTTTGTTTTATAATTTTTTTTGGTATTTTTGAAATTTTTGATTTTTTTGTGTTTTCGAATTAGGATACTCTGATGAGCTATGTGTAGAACCTGCGAAGGTGCATGCTGTTGATAGGATCCTCCAAGGGTTCACCTTCTGTAGTTGAGAGCTGATATGCCCCAGATCCATATACCGCTGTGATGATGTAAGGACCAAGCCAGTTTGGTTCGAACTTGCCCTTCTTATCTCTGTCTTGTTGATTCTTGGGGTTCTCTCTGAGGACTAAGTCACCTACCTCAAATGCGCGAGGCTTGACTTTGTGATTGTAGCTGCGACTCATTCTTTGTTGGTAAGCCTTGAGATGATTAAAAGCAGTGTGTCTTCGTTCCTCCAGCAGTTCTATTTCTTGTAAGTGAGAGACCCTGTAGTCTTCATCGTTGATTATGTTTCTCAAGGAGACCCATAGAGAAGGTAACTCGACCTCAATAGGCAAGATGGCTTCAACACCGTAGACAAGTGAGTAGGGTGTAGCTCCTGTAGGTGTGCGGACACTTGTGCGGTAGGCCCAAAGTGCAGGATTAAGTTGGATATGCCAATTACGGCCAGCGTCATCGATTGTCTTTTTAAGGATTTTAAGAATTGTTTTGTTAGACGCCTCAGCTTGGCCATTACCTTAGGGGTAATATGGTGTGGAGAAACGATGAGAGATATGGAAGTGGTCACAGAGTTCACGAACATCCTGATTTTTGAAGGGACGCCCGTTATCAGTAATAATGGAAGTAGGAATCCCGTATCGGCAAATGATGTAGTTCAAAATGAAGGTAGCGATTTGTTTCCCAGTAACTTGTGTGAGAGGCACGGCTTCAATCCACTTTGTGAAATACTCTGTGGCTGTGATAATGAATTTATGACCGTTGGAAGAAGGAGGGTGAATCTTGCCTATGAGATCGAGTCCCCACTGACAAAAGGGCCAAGGAGATGCAAGTGGTTGTAGTTCTTGTGCTGGTGCATGTATGAGGTCTCCATGAATTTGACACTGCTTACATTTCTTGACAAACTGATATGCATCTTTTTCCATAGTAGGCCAGTAATATCCAGTCCTGATGAGTTTCTTGGCCAAGGTAGGACCACTAGTATGCGGACCACATATCCCTTCATGCACTTCTCGTAACGCAATTTGAGCTTCGTCACTCTCTAAACATCTAAGAAGGGTGCCATCTAGACCTCGTCGGTATAGGATATCAGCTAAAATGACGTATCGAGAGGATTGGCGAATGAAAGTACGGCGTTGATTGTTCGATAGATCGGGAGGTAAGATATTGTCGCGAAGGTATGTGAATATGGAACCATATAACTGGGATTCAGGACCAACAACGCATATCATTTCTGTAGGAGTGATCTCATATGAGGGAACCAACAAGTTATCTACTAGGAACTCATAGCAGGTCTCATTTTGTGGTAGATCAATGAGCGAAGCAATTGTAGCCATGGCATCTGCAGCACGATTCTGTTATCTTGGTATCTGCTCAAAATCTATCTTTGTGAAGTGCTGTTTTAAATCATCGACCAGTTGTTTGTAAGGCATTAGTTTTTCATCTTTTGTTTGTTAATCATCAGTTGCTTGACGGATGACAAGTTGAGAGTCCCCAAAAACACGAAGTTCTTGGATCTTCCATTGAACTGCAATTCTTAATCCAGTTGTTAATGCCTCATATTCCGCTATATTGTTGGTGCAAGGAAATGATAAGCGGTATGATTTTGGTATAGAATCGCCTTGAGGAGTTATAAAGAGTATACCCGCTCCTGCCCCATGCTGTGTGTAAGAGCCGTCAAAGTATAATTGCCATGGCTTTGCAGGTGATATTGTTAGAATGGACTCATCTGGAAATTCTAACTGTAGAGGAACATCATCTATCATGGGAGCATCTGCCAATTGATCTGCAATTGCTTGTCCTTTGATTGCTTTTCTATCTACATATTCGATGTCAAATTCGCTCAAAATCATTACCCACTTGGCCAGCCGTCCAGTAAGTGTAGCTTTGTCGAGAAGATATTTTAGTGGATCAATTCTGGCAATCAACTTAGTCTTGTGAGTGAGCATATAATGTCGTAATTTTTGTGAAGCAAAGACCACAGCGAGACATGCACGTTCGATTGGTGTGTAGTTTAGCTCATATCCCACCAATGTGCGACTGATATAGTATACTGCTTTTTCCTTGCCGTCAGGTATTTGCTGTGCTAGGAGTGCCCCCAGTGCCGTTGGAGTAGCTGATATGTAAAGTAGCAACGGTTGATCTGGAATTGGTGGCATCAAAATTGGTGGGTTCAAAAGATAGTCTTTGAGCGCCTGAAAAGCCTGTTGACAGTTCTCATCCCATTTGAACTTGATGTTTTTGTGTAGCAGGTGCTGGAAAGGATTACACTTATCTGCAAGTTGTGCTATGAATCTTCGTATCGACTGGAGTCTCCCTTGTAAGGATCGAAGTTGACTGATATTCTTGGGTGGCGGCATGTCCAAGATAGCCTTGACCTTTGCTGGATCGGCTTCTATTCCTCTTTTAGACACAATGAATCCTAGGAGCTTCCCAGAGGTTACTCCAAAGACACATTTCTTTGGATTTAGTCTTACCTTGTATTTTTCCAGCCAATCAAAGACAACTGAAAGTATGTCCAAGTGTGTATCTCTGTCTATTGATTTTCCCAAAAGATCGTCAACATAATCTTCTACGGTTATGTGCATGAGATCATGAAAGATAGTAGTCATCGCTCTTTGATAAGTAGCGCTTGCATTTTTCAGCCCAAAGGGCATGACGTTCCAACAGAAGGTTTCCCATGGACAAGTGAATGATGTTTTATGTTGATCCTCAGGTGCAATCCTGATTTGATTATATCCAGAAAATCTGTCCATTAAAGATAACATTTCATGACCTGCTGTAAGATCAACGATCAAGTCAATGTTTGGTAATGGGAAATCGTCCTTTGGACAAGCCTTGTTGATATCTCTGAATTCTGTACATATTCGGATACTGCGATCTAGTTTGCTGACAGGTACTAAATTGGAAATCCATTCGGGATAATCAATTGGGCGTATGGATCCGACATCCAATAATTTCTCCAGCTCTACCTTGACTAGTAATGCCACTTGTGGATGCATTTTCCTCAATTTCTATTTTACGGGTTTTGCCCCCAGTTTGACTGTCAAATGATACATTACCAAATCCGGATCTAGTCCAGGCATATCAGCGTATGACCATGCAAAGTTGATTTGTCGTTCCTTAAAGAAGCTTATGAATTTTGCCCTTTCCGACTCTGTCAATGATTGAGCCAAGAATATGTTGTGTGGAACCTCTTCTGTACCAATGTTTGTCTTTATAGTCTCCTCTACCAACATGGATGATTTTCCTCATATGATGCTAGGAGAATGTCAAGCCTTCCATCTTCGGGTGCCTCAGAGAGGTTTTCACCCTCAGATACGTCCTTTCTTTTTACTTTTTTGGAATCAGATAGCGCCACAGTGTGGTTTTCGCCATAAGACCCTTGTTTTGTTTTTATTTTCACATTTTTGTGACTAGAAGTCCTGACACCCTCGCCGAAGTATGCCATGTTGTTGAGTTCTATGGTGTATCCTGCTTTGTGGTCTCCAGGGGGAAGATCATCTCGTATGCCTAGATAGTCGACAATAGCTTCGTCATTTTGAAATGTATCAAATTGTGCTAGTCCTTCATGATCCCAGTCAATGAGTTGGGGGTGAACAAGGGGAGGTCTTTAGTGCTTTCAGGGTTTGCAGGACTAATAGTGAAGATGTGGTTATACTCGGGTATGTCAAGGCAATCGTCGAGGTCATCGATGGCACTCTCCTCATCAGTTTCGATCGTGAGCGAATCCAAATTGTCATCACTAGTAGCGCCTTCTGGGACAGGTGTCCTCATCCTATGCGATTTCAACCTAGGACCTTGAAACGAAGACTGTGCGGGATCCTTATGGGTTGGTTCTTGACCAACTCTGAACTTTTTGTAAAATTCCTCCTCCTCTGTAGGTTCATCTGGCTCTCTGAATGTCTCGGTGAGCTCATAGTCACTGAAGGATTTGTCTGAACCCCATTCCCATTCATTGGAATCTGTAGAATAATAATCCTCTTGTTGAACTTCAGCCACTTTGATTCGCCATGCCTCTTTTGTTCTTTTATTGTGAATCTTGGAATTCAAAAAACCAAGTCCCTTTGAGCGTTCCCTTCTTGTAGTTAGCTCAGGTTGTAAGGGCTCCATGACACCTTCTTTGCGTAACCCGAGAGGGCTTTTTCCACCATACCCGAATCTTTGTAACATTTTGAAACCTTTTCCATAGTTCTCACAGGGTATAATAATCTGATCACGTGTGTCCTCTTCAATGTCTTTATAGAGCATTTTATATAAATTTTCCTCTTCTAGTTCACCCCACCTTTGAAAGATGGTAGGATCCCATTTGAGTATCATGATGGAGATTTGCTTGTTAGGATGTGGCCTCCCATATTCTTTTGGAGAGCTCATGACTTGTCGTAAAAACATTGTCTGATTCAAAGTGTATTCTCCCATGCCTTTGTCTTGAAACTTGCCTCTAAGTTCACCTTGTTTGGATGTCGAAGGCTTTAATGACTCGGGATCAATGTATGCCGAAGAAGGAGTAGCCTCACGGTTACTGGGAATGATAGTCTCAGTATGTGATCTCAAGTTATTGCAATATATGAATGGATTTGGATCACCATTTACTGTTACCTCGACTCCATTATGAGGAAACTTAATGCATTGATGATATGTTGATGGGACTGCCCTCATTTCATGAATCCAAGGACGTCCTAGCAATATGTTATATGTGAGGTCTAGATCTAGGACTTGACAAACCACATCCTTTGTGACTAGCCCGATTCTTAGCGGTAAGGTAACTGTGCCCTTGGATGAGCGCTCTTCATCATCATAAGCCTTGATGGTGATTTGGTTTGTAGAATTCACAGCTTTATCAGAATATCCCAATTGTCTGATGGTGCTCAATGTACAAATATTTAGACCTGCTCCTCCATCTATCAGGACTCGCTTTATTCGATGTTTATGTATGAAGGCTTCAACGTGTAAAGGTGCATTATGAGGCTGACTTATGGAGGCGTCATCGGCTTCTGTGAATGTGAGGGAGTGTGGAATGGATAGGTATCCCACCATGGCTTGAAACTGGTCCACGTTCAGATCAGTAGGGACAACAGTGTCTCTCAAGATTTTGTCAAGGATGGCTTTATGCGCAGGGGATATACGTAAGAGCTCAAGAATGGAGATGAGCGCGGGTGTCTTCCCTAATTGTTCTACAAGGTCGTACTCAGGCTTGATTGATAAAGGATTGGTATTCTTAGTGGAGGCACCTGGCAACGTGATCTTACCTCGACGGGTTGTAACATGACATTCAGAGGTAGATTTGGACAAAGATCCAACACCTCTTAGGACAATCTTAGGTCGCTGAGAAGGATTCTCAGGATTTTTGTTCTTGATAGTAATAGTAGAAATATGATTGTCGATTGAGATGTGATTGATAGTGGAATCATAATTGTAAGGTGCTCTAGTGTAATTAGCTTGATCATCTGTGACTTTGCCTTTTCCTTTGTCATGTTTTGGGAATGGTTCCTTAAACATCTCATGCTCTTGATTAGATGAATGTCCCTCAATCTCGATGTCACCTCTATCAATGAGATCTTGCACAATGTTTTTCAATCGATGGCAATTACTTGTCTTATGACCCTTGCTCTTATGAAATTCACAAAACTCATCATCATTCCACCAATTTGGTTTGACCTTTGGTTCATATGGAGGAAAATCTGGAACTGTGATCACTTTGTTTGCTACAAGCTTTTTGAATACTGATTCAAGTGGTTCTCCCAATGGAGTGTACTTCCTTCGTGATCTAGAAGTTGTTTGAGAATTCACTTGATTATTGGTAGAACTTGATCCAGAAAAGACGAACTTTGGTCTCACTGTATTGGCATCAACAACGCCATCATTAACTGTGTTCTTGTTCTTGTTCCAAAATTTTGGTTTGTCCTTTCCTTTAAAGTCCTCTTTGTTTTCTTTGAATAGCTTGATAACTCCTTGTTCAATTAAGACTTTTTCTGTTGCTAGGCCCTTTTCAATAACATCCTTGAATGTAGACAAACAAGCTTTCTTGAGATCATATCCAATAGCCTTGTTAACATTTTGAGTGAACATTTCTACCATTTGTTTCTGCGGGATTTCGCAAGAGCATCTGCTAGCTAGATTTCTCCATCTTTGTAAAAATGTTGCGAAAGATTCTCCTTCCTTTTGTCTTGTATTGCACAAGGTAGTAACTAAGACATCTGTTTCTATGTTGTAAGAGAAATGCTGAATGAATGCCTCTGCTAAGTCGCCCCATGACCTAATACCAGGAGGTAGTTGAGAAAACCATTCCATAGCTTGATCGCCTAAGCTCTGCGGAAACAACCTCATCAAGTATGTCTCTTCTGCCGCTACCTCAATGCAAGCTGTGAAGAATTGTCTTATATGTGCCTTGGGGTCTCCTCTCCCTCTATATTTGTCAAATTTTGGCGTCACAAAGTGTGTAGGAAATGGGGGCATTGGAATGCTCTTATCAAAGGGATAAGGACATATATCTCTCATAATGTATGTAGGTTTTGATGTACTCATGTCCTCCATTTTCTTTTGTAGATCTCTAATTTGTTGCTCCAAATTATTCTTGGGAGGAGATTGTTGCATGTTTGAGACACCCGTTTGAGGAGGAGCTTGTTGCATGTATGGATGATACTGATCGTAGACATGTCCATATGGAGGTCTATATTGTTGCGGTATATATGGAGCACTTGGTATAACTTCTTGTTGGGGAACCCCATATCTGTTTTGTGCATATATACCATATTCAATAGGCCTTTCATTTTCCATTGTGTTGCCCCCAATTTTGACATGAGGTCTCGTTGTGTCAAAATTTTGAGGATGTCCTTGAGTGTCCACTTGTTTTGATTGATCCATACCTTGAGCATGTGTTTGAGCATAAGGCCTCCATGATGGTCTTCGAAGGTAAGTATCATATGTTTGAGCTTGTGTATGTGGGATCTCTAGTTTTTGAAGCAAAACTGATGGTGACTCAGGCATCATATTCGGTCCTCTATTTCCTCCACTATTTGGTCTCCTTTGATCCATGTTGGATTGAGTTTGTTGTGAGGGTCGACTTTCTATAAGTTGAGATAAGTCAAAATCATGCGGTATTTTAGCTCCACTTTGTGCCATCATGTGTAAAAAGTATTGACGATCTCTCCTCATTATTTCTTCAACCAATCTATTGAAATGAGGATTCATTATGGATTCTTCTATGTCTGCTGATAGTATTGAAGAGTTGTTAACATTGTCATTGTGTGTAGCATTGTTGTTTATAGTGTTTGTGCTTTCCACATTTGGATTATGTCTATAAACATTCATGTCTGGTAATGTAGTGTGCTCAGGATTGTAGAATAGATCATTGTCATACTCATAAGAACTCATGTTTGCGGATTCTTGAGCTTCTTTAGCTTTTCTCCTAGATTTTTGAAGGCGGGTTTCAACCATGAACTAGGTGTTTGACCAAGATGTGAGAGACTAGATGAAAAGTGAAAAGAGTATGGAAGACCAAGAGTTGTATGGAGTGTAAATGAATCTTGAGGTGTACTTGCAATGTCCAAAGTGTAAGACCAAGTATGTAAGTAGTAGAGTAGGTGTGACTTCCAAAGAGAGGATAGTTTCTCTTGATGAGGTAAGTTGACCTTGACTCTAAGTAAGACCAAATGAGACCCAAAGGTAAGAAACCTTGATGAGGGACCACTCAGCAAAGTGTAGTAGTATGTAGTGTGTTGACAAAGTATGATGAGGACAAGCAAGTGACCTTTTTGACTCAAGTTTTTAGACAAGTATGAATGTAAAATGAGATGTGAAGCAATGATGGACTGTGTGAAACCTTAGAACAGGCTGAATGCTAGATGAAACCTGAAGAGACAACCTAGGAAGCTCAAGTATGCCGAAACTGATTTTCTCTGTTTGCTGGACTGTTAAAGTTTTCAATTCCTGACACAGACGCCTCTGTATACTTCACAGACGCGATTCCCAGACACAAACGCTTCTCTATTTGACATAGATGCTGTTAAAAGCATAGACACTATTCTGCCTTTCACAGACGCGATTATATGACGCAGACTCGGTTAAAACAGACACAAACGCGTTTCTGTAACCTTAATGCAATTTTTCCAATATGTGAAGTTGTTTTGTTGTGACCAAATCCGACTGTTTGACTGTTTTTCGTGACAAGAGGACACAATGTTTGTAAACTGTTTAGACTCCAAAAGTGTGTTGTTTGATGTAAAAAGTTTTGCATACACTTGAAAACACAAAAGACACACTGTTTTGTTGTTTTGTCTTGAATGTTTGAGTGTTTAGCATAAGACAAGCACAAATCTTAGGGCTGGCCAAGACAATAGTTGTTGATCCCACATAGGGTTTTACCTCCGAGGCTACGCTATTCAGAGCGGATACTTAGATGCTTGACCTCACTGGCTCCACCCTCGACACTCACTTCTCGGGTCAGCCAAGCATCAGTCCCCATGAAAACTCCCCATGGCGAACTTTGTATCTCTACTAAGAACCGTATGTGTGTGGGCCGCTACCAGAGGTCTGACCTCCTGCCCCAACAACTAGAAGGATTTGGGCCTCTAAAACAAAATGGTGCTAGTAAGGGCATCCGCTCATGTGGCCATACATGCGGCACTTTCAGCTCTGTAAATACAGAAGGCTCCCAGCCGGTAGGGGTTACGCCCTACAAATGATCAAATAAATTTGATCAAATGGGTTTATGGGGAGACATAGTGTCGGTATGAACTAATCAGCACACGTTATTCATAGTTTTCACCATGAATACATTTGATTATAGTGGTTTGGATGAGGTGGGTTTTCCTCGCTACCACTTGGGTCGTTCTCTTCTCACTAGTAGTCCTAATGACCACACGGGAAGACAGGCCCTCTAAAGATTAAACAAAAAGAGCCTATTGCTCAAGACACAAAAGACAATGATTCAATTTTAGTGCACCAATTGAAGTGTTTGCTAGTCTATGAAAACAAGGCACACAACAAAACTACAAAACCCTAGCTAAGGCCTTGCAACAAAATTGTTAGTAGTTTGGGTTGTTTCAAATGGTAACCCCTTCCTGCAAGCACACAAGTTAGGTAAACTTTAGAAAACCCAAAAGACTGTGAAAAGGGGCCTTCAACAAAAACGTTTTTGCCTCCAAAGCAAACTGCACCAACTTGGATAGCTAGATTTGAAAATGTTAGCCGAAAATAAACCAGATCTGAAACCCTAAGTACAAAATCCGAAAACCCAAATTAAAGAAAATTGAAAATTTTTGCAAAACAGAAAACACAGACGCAGTTATACCAGACACAGACGCGTCTGTACGACACAGACGCGGTTCTGTAATGCACAGACGCGCTTGGATACCGCACACGCGTTTCCTGAACACAGACGCGATAATATCAAGCACAGACGTGATTTTAATTCACAGACGTGGTTCCATAAACCTGCAAAAATAAAATCTGGTAAAAACACAGACGCGATTCACGATATTGGAGATGCTTCTGAAACACAAAAACACGATCCGAACGCTCGCAGACGCGGAAAAACCTAAAATGTCGTCGAAAATTGTCCGATCTGCAACTTCAAAACTGCGAAATCTACAAAAAATGTTAAATGCAAAGGGACAAGAGTCCCACCGGGCGTGCCAAAATGTGGTATGGTGAAAATGGATAACAATAATAACAATATTGAAAGGCTAAATGAATCCAACCACTAAACCCTAGCCTAACAATGAACAAAGATCCACCATAACATATGAAGATTACCTAAGACAATGCAAATAACTCAAAATCACAAAGATTATACCATCACATGTCCACTAGGGTTTTGATCTCCATTCTTCCTATCTCCATTGATCTTGCTTGATATATTTGCTCTCAGATTTTAATATGCACAAGAGCTCAACAAAGAACGGAATGTGGTTGCAAGTAGGATCATAGTGTAGTCAATTGATCAAGTAGTTAAGGTTTGACAATGAAGAAAGCATCTCCTTAAACAGAAGACACAATATGAAATGTAGGGTTAAGATTGAGAGGTGTAAAAAGAGAGGTCGGCTAAGATTAGAGGGTAGGTATAAGAAATACCAAAATAATGAAAGAGGTAGGTAGTGTATGAGTTAAGAGATGAATGACATGTGTCATGTGTAGAAAAAGCTAATGAATTAATTAAATAAATAAATATTTATTTAATTAATAGAAGAAGTAGGATAATTAAATAAATAAAATATTTATTTAATTTAGGAAAAGGATAATTTAAATAAATAAATGTATTTATTTAAATGAGAAATAAGGCTAGAAGAGGATAAATAAATTAATTAAATAAATAAAGATTTATTTAATTAATAGAAGAATTAGGCTTAGGTAATTAAATAAATAAAATATTTATTTAATTAGACTAGACAATTTTAGGTGTCTACAGTAAGAAATCTTACAAACCTGTTTGCTTAAACTGTCATAAACCAGTCCACATAATGCTAATGTTTGTAGAAGCAGGTCTGATGCTAACATTGGTTATAGACCTAATACTAGATATGTACCTAGGAGATTTGAAGGATATCGTTATACATGCAACATGTATGGGCATAGATCAGTTGGATGTAGGTATGGAGCTAATTATCCAACACCTCACATGAACCCAAGACCTATTGGTGACTGGAGAAATAATTTCACTAATCGGAGGAACACAAATTGGCAAAGACCCTATGTTAACTGGTCTAGTCCTTATGAGATGGAAAATAGAGTCAATGTGACTTGTTCAATCTGCAACAATTTTGGACATGTAGTAATGAACTGCAAAAGAAGAATAGGTAGAGGCAACTCGGGACCTTGGAGAGCATCTGGAATGGCATGTTATCATTGCAATAAACCGGGACACATTGCCAAGTTTTGCAGAACAAAAAAGAACCAACCAGTGAATCATCATGCTGACCAGAAAGGAAAGCAGAAGGTTGATATTGAAGAAACTGGAGCTGAGATGAATAAGACCTGTAAGAAGAAGAAGAGTGATGACAAACCATTTGAGGAATCATATTCTTTACCTAATGTGGAGAATCCCTCTCCTGCAAACTAAGTTGTTTCTACAACTTGGGGTGAGCTTATTGTCAAACCTTGAGTTGAACCCCTGGATGATGTACAGTAAGTTAAATCTACATATTCTAATGCACTTTAATGTTTTGATATGTTTGTGGATCATAATCGGTAAATATCATTGAGTTTTTACTACCGGTAATATGCTTTAGAGTTTGCTAAGGTATTTTAGGGTTTTGTCGGTAAATGCATTTATTGCAGTAGTTAAAGTGCAAATAAATAGAACTTTTTGAATTTTATTTGACACTTTACATCTTGAGAATTCTTGGTGAAGCGAACATAACAGAGATAAGTTTGTGCAAGCAACATTCAGATCATTTACTAGCAATCTGAGGTGATTGAAGTGAAGTTTGATTCGGTGATTGAGTATTGAAAGTTTTTTATAGTCAAAAACCCTGGCATCGAAGCAAAAGAGGTATTTATCTAAGAAATTCTACTCTTTGCTTGGTGATTTGCATATTGTAGTATGAATACTCCACATCTAGTTGATGTGACCGAGAGGGCAAGACCTGAATACAAACGACATCCATACAAGTCAGAGGAAACTGACCCTGTCGGTACCCTATCCAGCATATCGAATGGTGTTTTGCATGTAGAGGATGTAAGATCATTTTATCACTACAAACTTGAAGACTTGGGAGTTGCAGTTATTTTTTAGAAATACATATCTTAGTGTAATGAACAGGGAAGATTGAAAGAACAGTTCATAAGTGTAGCCGATAAAGGTTTTCATCATGCAATCAATTTCATTGATGATTTTGATGACGAGTTGGTGGGATTTGTTTTGAGTCGTATTCATGATCAAGTTATGTGGTTGGATAGACCTCACAAAATCACTAAGGAAGCAATCCATGTTGTAACCGACTTTTGCTCAACCAGTGAAGTGCCATTGCTTAGGACTATACCTAAGGATGATGTTGTGAGGTTAACTGGATCTAGATGGGATAGA
This sequence comes from Cryptomeria japonica, assembly GCF_030272615.1. Classification (NCBI taxonomy): domain Eukaryota; kingdom Viridiplantae; phylum Streptophyta; class Pinopsida; order Cupressales; family Cupressaceae; genus Cryptomeria; species Cryptomeria japonica. The sequence continues at coordinate 26,999,686 of NC_081406.1, read as the reverse complement.
AGAGCCATGACCGTGAATGATATTAATGATCCTGATGTTAAATATGTGTCAATGGCAATTGGTTACAGAGTTTTCTACTCTAGCATAATGAACAACATACCGACAGTAGCTATTCACACTACCAATTGAATGATTAAGGAGGATGTTGATTATGATCTTTGTGAAGTAATGAGAAGTCAATTAATGGAAAATTTGGAAGTAGTCAAGAAGGACAAGAGACTAAGATTCAAATTTGGACAGCTTATCATGGGTTTATTCTTTTATTTCAAAACCTTTTCCCCAATATTAGTGATATTCAATGGATATCTGGTACTCCAGCACTGTTGCAAATAAAGAATAGTATCCGAATGATCAAAGAAAAGTTTGATGATATCATTTGGGGATATTTCAAGAAATTCCAAAAGAAAATACATGCAAGAGAGAGAATTCCAACTAAAGTTGTGAACAAATTTGAGGATTCCATTTGTTTCATGATTGACACAGACACATGCTTGATGGAAGCTATTATTTCTAGGACCACATGGGTAATGCCCATGGGTTATGAAGTAGATAAAGATCTAATCATTTCTTATGTTGACCATCTATTAAGCCAACTAATAGATGCTACTATTGAGATTCCTTAAAACCTCATGACAGTTTGAGAGTTTGATGGATAATCTTTGTCAAATCCCCTCCAAACTGATCTACCCCCTTGATAGCCCAATGGATACAAACACTTGGAGTTCTAGATTATACAAGATTCAAGTGGTGTAGCGTGTTCCCCAGTCAGAGCTAGCTATTGTCCTCAATTTTAGTGCGGCCGAAATCGTGAGGCAACCCTATGAAATTGGTCCATTTTGTACCTTACGACCTCTGGGAGAGCTTGACCGACTCCGTCAGCTAGCTCATTTTTTCTTTTCGTTTTTCTTTTTATTGTTTTCTAAGTTTTTCAGATTTGCAGTTTTTCCTGCAGGTTAGACTTTAAAGTCCGACTTGTAGGGTTCCTTCTTTTTCAAAGGAATTGTACATCAGACTTTAAATTCCGATGTGCAAAGGTTTGGCTTTCCCTTGCAGATCGGACTTTAAAGTCCAACCTACAGTTAATCTCCCCTGCAGTTCGGACTTTAAAGGTTGATTTGCAAGTTGTCTAGTCGAAAAGTTGCATGTCGGACTTTAAAGTCCAACTTGCAAGGGTTTTATTCCTGCATGTCGGACTTTAAAGTCTGAGATGCATTGTGTGATTAGTAATTAATAGTCGCATTTATTGCTAATTTAGGAGATTATTTATTGAATTTTGGAGATTATTTCTTCATTCTTGTTTGCAATTTCTCCTCTTCACGTACCCTCCTCTGTTTTCCTCCATCTTCATTCACCAGTCTTGCGGATTTGTCGAATCCCTACCAGATTTTTGTTCATCATGGCGGATTGAGGTAGGTTTTGTTTTATTTTTATTTTTCCTTTCGAGTTTTTCCCCTGCATTATTTCCTCTTTATGTTTTCTATTGTTTGGATGCGTATCGGACATTAAGGTCCGATTGTTCCTCAAAATCTCTTGATCCACAAGTTATGTGCTATAATTTGTCTTCTTTTCCCCTTACCCAGCCTGCATGATCGAGTTTATAACCCGATCCGCAGGACTCAGTGAGTAGATCTCTCCGCATATCGGATTTTAAAGTCTGATATGCAAGAGTGTCAACTTCGCATATCAGAATTTAAAATCCGATATACGAAGAGGAGAATGTCCAATTGACATGTTGGGCTTTAAAGCTCGACATGTCAACCAGTTGACCTTCCCCAATCTGCACATCGGATGTTAAAGTCTGATGTGCAGGTTTTCCAAATGTTTTACCTATGTGCACATCAGACTCTAATGATTTTTTCCCCAATTTGCACATCGGACTTTAAAGTCCGATATGCAAGAAAAGATCTTTTATCCTCACACATTGGACTTTAAAGTCCGATGTGCAAATTTTGTCTCCTAAGGTGCAGATTGGACTTTTTTCCCCGACTTGCTATTTTTGACAGTTTTACTCCCAAGCCTATTCTGAGTCCGATTTTTTTATCCGATTGATAAAAGTTGATTTTATTGATGATGATAACTATCAAAGAAGCTAATCCTCAGTGTTGAATGCGATCATTTGCAAATGCCAAATCCCTCTCATGACAAATCAGAGCCTTCTTCGAGCTAGTTGGAATCTTCTCCGGGTAAAACATCAATAAAAAAGATGAAGTACAAGTATGCTAAGTACTTGAATTTGTACGCAAAAAGTTTAGTAGACTCAAACATCAAGGAGGTCAAAGATATAGAAATTGGACATGTCAGTATGCAGGAGTTTATTGATCGAGTTGAGAAATCTCCTGCCTACCTAACAAACCTGATCAAATCCGAGTTGCATAAATATGCATCCTTCCTAGTTGCAGCTCATGATCCGGATTTTGTACTTGCAGTAGCGGATCACTTCGATCCAAATACAAGACAGGTTAGAGATGTTGATCAAAATGTCATCATGACTATGGATAGTGTTTTCTTCAACAGTGTTTTCAAAGTTTCTCTAGTTGAAGAAGTAGATGACATGTCTCAAGAAAGTGCTCAAGAGTACTATAAAAAAATTGAGATCAAATGCAAGAAAGTGATCAATACCGTGTACCTCTCTGCTACCATAAATTCCACCACCTCACGATGGCCCAAGTTTTTTCATAGGAGTGACTTCAATGAAGAGTACAATGACGTGGTCACCATGTTATCAAGAGTGAAGGGTTTAAAGGACTCTCACTACTTTCAAAGCTTGATGTGTTATTACATGAATATAATCAGGAAAGAGACTACTAGAATTGACTGGGGTGAGCAGATCAGTGATGCACTCTGCGCATAGTTGAAAGAAGTCAAAGTAATGTTGAAATTTTATATGACTTCCTACCTGGTTTATGCAGCTGCTTCCATGAGGCAATATCCAAGTTTGTCTACTAAAGGTGACAGGAGATTAGTTCCTGTCTGGGAATACTATGATCAACTTACGATCAAGAATCAAGGTATCCACTTTAGAAGAGTTATTGATGCCTTCTTTGTTGTGTGGAAGTGCATGTTTGATAAGAGCCTGCAAAAGAAAAGATTATCAGAGGCTGCATATAACAGGATGTCTCATTTTGGATGTGTTTTCCTTCAGTTTCCAACATTCACTTACATCCGGATCATATGTTTCTTAGGTGTACCCTTCATTCTACCAAGGTATCCTTCTGACAAGATCGTTCTCATGGAGTTGTGTCGGCAACTAATCTATGTGCATGAAAAGAAATCACAAGCACATAAGACTGGGTTGAAGTTCCTAGAATCAATTGGCAGGTACTTAGTTCTAACTAACCCCAAAGCCAAAAACATGGAGGAAGAAATGCAATAGAATACTATCAGAAGATTCAAGGCACAAACAATTTTGATTTTCATGGCATGAAGAACAAACTCAAGAGGAGTTACACCCATGTTTATAGGTTTGAAGATGTATGGACAGACTATCAAAATGAAGAAGATATAAGAAGGATGGATTTCATTCGTCTTACCCTATAACAGATTGAAAACTTGGATTTGGAAAAGATCCCAATGACCATGGAAGACACTGATGACATAATAGACCCTGTCTATTATGAAAAGAAGATTGATGACTCTCCGCTCCCACCGGTGCAATGGTAAAAAAAGGAAAGTAAATCTCACTCAAAGAATCTCTCCTATTTTGGCAAACACCAATGCATGGTTGCTTAAAAATAATCTTAGAATGAAACAATTTCCTGCTAGTTCTAGAGATGACGATAATAGTGATGGCCCGTTTAATAAGATAGCTACGGTTGAAACAAGAACCAAGGCCAAAGCAGATTCACAAGCATTATCCTCAGCTCTTGCAACGCAATCCAAGGTGAAAGGACCCAAAATCAAGTTCACAATCAAAGGGTCCAAGAAAGTTGAATCATCTTCAGCAGTACAAGAGATAGCCTAAAGAAACCAGAATAACAGACTACTACAGATACTAGAAAAGAGAAAGAGATGGAATAAGGTGAAATTCCTCAACAAGAGGAAGCACAAGTTCAAGAAACATCACATCTTGGTGAAGTTAATGTTCTAGCCACTTTACAGGCACCAACTCATTCATAAGTGATTATCCATTCCATCGATTATGATTCTGATCAATAGGACAAGGAATTCGATGGTGAGGACCTGGGTATGGGCATGACTCAATCGGAGAATGCTCAACAATTCTTTGCACTATCCACCTTTTCCAGCCTTGATGATATTCCTTCAACCACTATTGAATCTTCAATATTGGAGTTTCCTAAAGCTATGGAGCAAGCATTCGCGGAACAACAAATGATGAATTTTCCTTATACGGTGGTCGTAACAGAGATTCCATCTTAGGTAAGCACTGAAGTTATTTATACTACGACAATTATAATAGAAATTCCACCTTTGGTTACTACTCAAGTTGTTACAATTGCACCTTCGACTTTCTCCTTTGTGGCCGTAACTGAAGAAGGGTCAACATCAGTAGCTATTACTGCATCAACAGGTATATCACTGGATACTTCAGCATTGATATCAGTCACTGCTGCCAGTTCAAGCCATCATGCTCCTGAAATACCAAGGGACACTCAACAAGAAGCTACTACCCCACCGGTCAATCTTGAATTACCACCTTGGATGGAGGTAGTAGCACCTAAGAGGAAGAAACAAGTGATTTCTCCTAATGAGTTTGACTTTGAGCAATTGGTTCCTCCAAGGCCCAAGGGAACAAAGAAGTTGAAGACTGTTCCTGGGTGTTAGTATACTCAACCTCTAAAAGGAAGTATGCTGAGGTCATGGTGCCATCATCGGATAAGAATAAGGATGATATATGACCTGAGGATTACATCATGCAGACTATAGACCTTGGGGAGGAGACGCATGAAAGTGTTAAGTTGGATTCTCAGATGGCTTTAAACTCTTTGTTACGAAGACTTGACCAAGAGAGGGATGAGAAGAACGAATTAAAATAGAAATGTGAACAATTGACTAATGTTCTTCTGAAAGTTATCGAATCCTCTCAGGAAGTTGATCCCATAGGATCCTCAATGGATGTTGAAGCTCTCAATAAAATTGAACAGGTAGGAGCCAAGGGCCGAGTGGTAGACGAGTGGATAGCATGACTGAAGTCAGAAGGGTCTCATCTCCTAAGTTCAACAGTTGGGTTATTGACAAATTTTGAAGCGATCCAAAGTCAGATGCAAAGTATCAAAACTTCACTATCTCAGGAGATTGAAAATATTGGAAAAAGTACAACACTTTGGACCAAAATGGAGGACCTCAGAATAGACATCCTTGTTGAAAATAAAGTGGTTCCTTCAAGGGAAAAATATATCCAAATCTTGTTGCTACTGTATTATAGGAAATAGACAATAAAGTTGATGATAGCAGAGCTGGATCAAGAATGGAACAAAGGTGATGATGAGATTGATCGCATTTATGCTAGGATTGCTAACCTTCCTTGTTATCTGTATGATGATAATCAGAATCTCGTTACTAGTGATGCCATCACATAGGAATTAATGTCCTTAATGGATCACTACACTGGACAAGACTTCTCACTTGGTGCATTTGATAAGTTACTGGAAATCCAAGTTAGTTTTGAGGTCCTCGCATCCATGCTAAAGGACGAAAAAGAAATTTGTAGAGGCTGAGGATACGATCTCCCGTGTTTGTGTGATCAGAGATTCTACCCAGATGTCTAACCAAGAAAAGATGGAGGCCATCTTGACTAGGTTCAAGGAATTTCACAAATCAAACGAGGAGAAAATGAATAAAGTACCCCTTTTTGGCATTTTATTTCCATGTAGTTGCATTTTTAGATGCAACAAGTTTTCTTGCAGTTGCATATTTTCTTTCTGCTGTAGTTGTAGTCAAGTGGGACTGTGCAGTTGAATTAGTCAATTTTGCCCACATTTTTCTCCAATTTTCTTATATATAAGGGGGACCCTCATTTGTATATTTTTATCTTGGATTATGCTAAGCAAAACTCTGCTAAATTTTTGCCTCAACTAAGACTTTGAGCTTTGTTGTGAAAATTTGATCAAGCAAATAAAGAAAGCAATTTAATTTGATCCCAAACTTTGTGTTGTGTTAAAAAGAAATGCTTATATGAGTTAACGTTCTTAAGTTCATGACTTATATATGTTCTTGAATTTCTTGATATAGGAAGTATTGTTAAGAAGATTAAAGAGCTCTTGAATTATGAAAGTAGACTTTGTGCTCCTTGAATATTTGAGAAATTTTCTAATGTTAAGTGATTAGTAGTAAGCTTTGTATTGCTACTATTGCTTGTCATTTTTAGGATTAAGGAATTATACTTGAGGACTTTGAGCTGCAAGTTGAGTTCCTTTTCATTGTGATAATTATTTTAGTTGGTGTTATATTCAAGAAAGACTTTGTATTACCCAAGGGGCAGATAGAGAATCCGTCATGCATCCTCAAGGTTGTGTGACACTCATCATACGTAGGCTTGTGCCAACTATTCACAAAGAGAGTCTCCTCTATGATAATGTTGACTCTGCTCGATGGGTTAACTATTGCACTCGTGATAGTTTGATCATTTAGCTTGGTAGGGACGTAAAGAGGAGCAGATTCTCCATAATATGAGGCATCTAGAGGGGTAAATGACAAGGACATATTAGATACCTTCCCCTTCTGGGCCAGAGGTGAGATAATGGGGGTGATGGTGACCATCCTAACATATGGACCATCATCCGAAGAAGGATCCATTGCAGAGAAAGTTTTTCAAATGCGGAGGGAAAGGATCAATATAAATCTACAAATCGTTGTTGGTTTTATCAATAGATTTGTTTGATTTGTGCTTAAGTGCATCCACCTTGATTGTACCACTGTCAATATGGTCTTGGACAGCATGTTGAAGACGATAACATCACTCAGTGTCATGACCAGGCACATGGTGATAATGGGAGAACTTCGATCCATCATACCAGTGAGGGGAGGGGTCGACCATCAGACAATGGTTTAATCTTTGGAAGGGTGATAAGGTTGTCTTTCATCAACCACTACATTATGCTTAGGTAAGAGTTATTCAACTTAGTGAAGACTCTATTCTGTTGCGGGACTTGTGCAGTAGCCATCAGAGGAATAGCCACAACATTAGCAATTACTTTATTCTTTCAAGACCCTTCCATTGACGTGCCTGCAAAGGACCCACCACGAGGGTTTGAAGTGACATCTCTGAATTGTGACACAGTGTGCTGGTAATCCGTAAGGGTAGAGCACATATTTGAAAAGTTTTGATATGGATTAAGGGACATTTTCTTCGTCAATGCAGACTGTAGATTGTCGATGAACATTCTTTGCAGGTCGCTATTTGGAAAGGCAAAGTGGATCCTAGTGGATATTTCCTCGTACCTCGAGATGAAATCTGTGACCTTCTCATTAGGCTTTTGTTTACAATGAACAAGGCTGGCCATAGTGACCTTACTACCAATGTTCGCCTAAAACACCTTGAGGAACAGATCCATAAGCTGGTCGAAGGTACAAATGGAATGATCAGGCAAAGAGCTATACCATTCTAACATTATCCCCTTGAGGGAACGTGAGAACAAATTGAGCAAAACAAAATCCAGACTATGGTAATCATTACACATAGTCACGAAGGAATCTATATGCACATTCAGTTCACCATCACCATTGAACCTATCAAACTTCAAAGACTCAACAACAGTAGGAAAGATAGTGTTCAAAATGGTGATATCCAAGGGGGCTCTTCTTATAATAGGCAAGCGGAGACGACTGACCGGAAGAAGATGCTAGGTTAGTGAGCTGCAATTGTAACTAACCCATGTTTTGTATAATTGTGTTCAGGACAGGATTAGGAGGTGGAGGAGGTAGAGGTGCACCACCACCTCCACTGATACCTCCAAGAGAAATGAAGATACCCATAGATGTAGGGTCGGTGCTGATCAAGGACACCTGAGCAACAACAAAAGAAGAGGTTGAACTACTAGCCATTACCCATATAAACAAATGGTGTGGATAAGGCATTAACACTAGGTATGGTAGAATCAACCATATGCACATTCAACCCCAAAATACCAATGCCAACCTGAGAACTAGAGGCGTCATATTGACTATCCTGAGGGAGTGCATATGCCAAAGACACATGACTCTTGACAATCATGGATAATGCTCTTAACATCTCCAGGCCTCTCTTGTCCGAGATCAACATATCTCTCAGAGTACTCACAATATTCCTAGCTCGAGGGAGGACATTCTCTCGATTCAAGATACCCTCAAAGTCTCTCAGATTCTACTCCAACATGTCGATTTTCTTAAAATCAACAATGATAGCGAAATCATGGTCAACGATGAGAGGGGAAGATGGGGTAGAGTTCCTTGGAGAACTAGGTTGTGAATTAGGAGGAGAAGGGCCTCCTATGAGAATGGAATTAAGACGATGATTGGCCAAGAACTCATTAGGATCAGGCAGCTGATCACCTTGCATCGTGTTGGGTAGAGGAGGATTGTAACGATCAAGGGGAAAACTCCTCTTGGAAGACCTCCTAACTATGACTCCTATTGCAATTTGAGTCGTAAAGTTCATAAACAAGCTACATGATGTTCAGGACCACACTACATGGACACGAAAAAGTTTGGAATGATAGAGTTGGTTTAAGTTAAATGCAAATGTTTTTTTTTTTTATTTGGCTTTTTTTTTTTAGATTTTTAGAATTTTGAATACTTAAAATCTCATGCAATAAACTGAATAGAAGGAAAGATGCAAGAAGAAAAACTTTCATGTCAGGTTCACCAAAATGTAATGGAGGAGATTTGCTACCTCAAGGATGATGGATCCCCGAGAACAAACTCTCCCTCTGATACCTCCTCGAACTGGCACTAAGGTGAGCCAATGGATAACAAATATATGCTAAGGTGACAGAAAGCCAAGAGGAATCTTTAGGTGGCTCTACTAAGCCTCTATCCTCAGGACGAGTGCATAGACTTGGGACACCAATGCGACACGATGTCGTCTTGTACGAATGAAGCATAGATTCCAAGCAGAAAGCTCTGAATGCACTGACAGAACTTGCAAAATAGCTAAACAATACTAAAATGAATGAAAAGTGCGGATTACGAAATAAAATAAGAAAATAAAAGGGAAGTAAGGAAATGTTACAAACTGTCCACACTATGAAGCCTCATGTAAGATAGTCTCTTCCTCACGATGACGTATCTACACACATACAAGAGAGAAAATGTTGTGGGTTGTGTTTTGGAGCCTACCTAAGTTAGACCCCCATTTTGGTGTTTCCACCTCCATAGACAACCCAAGAAGCCACGAGAGTAATGAAAAGATAAAGATAATTGGAAAATGAAGTAGAAGATTGGAGAATGATATGCGAAATGAAAGAGAGAGGGAATAAGAGAAATTCCCTTTCACAACACTTGCAGTAATGATGGTGTGAGTCACTTGAAGAGTTGCAATAATGGTGTTCTTGGTGTCAAAATCTATAGAAGTTGTCCAAAAGATTGTTGGGAGCTCCAACTTGTAAAAGATTATCAACTTGCCAAGAGGATCCTCCAAAATGCCTTTGAAAATGGAAGATAAAGGCTCTGGAAGGAAATTGGACATCGGTGGGCACATACAGAGGTGTTACAATTCCTTTCGGGCGCGGGCCTAACGTTGAAATGGGAACCTATAGACTATTAGATTCGTGGGACATGAGCGCACCGCACGAACATCTTCGTGTTGCGCCCTAGTCCCCAAAGGTGACAAGTTGGCAGAGTTGGTAATGCATCCACTTGAAGCTAACAAGGATGATCCAAGTGGACAAAAGGAAAAAGGTAGCAAACATTGACCTTCGATGACATGGAGGAAGACGCCATTTGTTTTGATAATTGCTAGGGGTGAGAGTTTTAATATTACAGTCTGAATCTGATATTGATCAACCCTTATCTACAATCAACTAACATTCTTCTTTTCTTATTAGCCATTCTTTTTTTTCATCATATTTCCTCTTTCATCTAACATTATTCTTCTTTCAAGAGATCTTTCATACATAAACAATATCTTGAGAGGGCATCCTACCTCCATCCCTCAATCTGTTGGGGCATGATTTTTTAATTTTTCTTTGAAACAAAGCTCAAATTTGCATTGTCTAAAAGAGGAGTAAAATGTAGACACTAAAAATGGTCTCTCACCTGTGTCAACACCTTTTACTAATTTTTTCATCTATGTTGATCAAGTGATATTTATCATTCGACAAACATATGTGTCTTTCTTCTATCTTTTAATTAAATCATTTAAATTATTTCATTGTGATTTCTTCTACCTCATCATCCCTTCGATTAATTTCCCTTTGATAATTTTCTTCACCCTTATTATCATTCAATTCATCCTAGATTAAATAATTTATTAATTATTTAATCCCTAAATTAAATAATTAATAAAGTTAATATTTAATTAATTATATTCTCATTTAGAGTGAAATGAATAAATTTTATTTTATCTCACTAAGTTTCTATTCCTAACTCCCCTCAACTCTTACCTTCTTCTATTTCCTTCTCCACTTGACTCTTCTACCTTTCCAATCTCACTCCTCTCCTTCTCAACTTCTCACTCAGCTTACCTATTTCCTTCTCCACTTAACTTACCCTCTCAAGTGATCATATCCATTGATATCCCAAAATCAAATTCAATTCCAACCGTCCATTGATCCACAATTATCTATAAATTTTGAATTCAATCTTTGTTGCGGTCAAACCACACCTTCAATAACTTCTTATCATAATCACATCATATCTAGCTTTAAAATTATCTTTGTGAACACTTAAAAATTTGAGAGCATTCTTGAGAAGATTAAGAAGAACAATGGAGATGCATAAATTTTATGCTTAGGATGGTTTGTTTTGGTTTTCATTTTTATGCATTTTTAATTCATTCTCTATTGGTTGTGTAGGCATTTTGCATAGAAATTTCATCGTTGTTCTAAAGTTCTTTGTAGGATTTTCCCATTTTCCCACACAACATTTTTTTATATTTATTTATTATTTATTAATTAATTGCATTTAAATGTTTAGTCATCTAGTAGGACCCACAAGTTGGGTGGCATCCTACTTGGTGATGACTGATGACACATATACATTGCACTTGTGGAAGTAAGCGTCCCAAATTGAGGATCTTGACAAGTGTCATGTTATGATAGATTTATGATATAATCTATGGCAATTATTATATGACACACTTACATATGACAACCTATGATAGATTCTATGACAATTTTGGGAGAGTGGTAGGAGATACCTTTGCATGGAGAAGGTAGGCACCCAATTTGGTGACAAGTTGTAGGAGAATGTGTTATTTATGGTTAGTTATGATAATATTTATGAAAGATTCTTATGACAACTATAAGATGCATAAGAACATCTATCATAGCTCAAGATAGTAAATTTTGGGTGCCTAACTTACAAATTTTGAATGGGGGGTCATTTGGAGATATACATGTGTCATTTGCATGCTTTTATATGGCATAAAAATAGTGCCAAGTGTTTTGCATAATACCCCCCCGCCCCATCTGCTTGCTTCATCTTGAAGCTTCCTTCTTTGTTGTATTTCTCTATATAAGGTATCCTTGAAGAGTATTAGTTATGTTATATTTTTTAGGTGAAGTGTTATGTTGTTGGAACTAATCTAGATTATAGATTGTGAGTTGTAGACTCCTATTGAAGAAGCTAAGTGTTGATATTGTAGTGTAATTGTTAGATTACTAGAATACAAAGTATTGTGCATTTGGAGTGTGGGGTTTTTCTCTTGAAAGGGTTTTCCCCATGATATATCTTGCGTTAATTGGTATAATCTTTGTGCATGTTTAATATCTCTATATGAAAGTGTTTCTGATTCTATAATAGTTAAGATTTGTAAAGAAAATGTGTATTATCTCCCCCACCAGATTAGTGTTTGGAAGCATTTTTTGCACCAAACTTCCTTTCAATAAGCTCATCTTGTCCACCAATGTATAATAGTATGGGTTGCACATAATTACACATGGATTTCTTTCCCTTCTATTTTGGGCCCATTTTGAGTAGAATTTTTCTTTATGCATTGACTCGTATGTAAACTAACATATTTTTTGTGTAATTTAGCAAATAACCTTATCTTAACATGACCTCATCATTGCTTATCCCTAGGATTTAGATATAGCTTAACATCTAGTTACTTGCCACCATAGTTTGAATTCACAAGTGCATAAATGATCTCAATCACTTCTACACATGTGGATTTGAATCCTAAATGTTTAAATTCAAGTTCCTCAAATTGGGCCCATATTTCCCTATCTTATTAAAACCATTATAAGTTTGTAAATTAGAATTATTTCAAATTATATGCTAGGCTGGTGTGTTTAAGGATATTCCCCATTAATGGGAATTCTAGATCCAAGAATATTCACATGAGAACATTATAGAGCATTCTAATTACATAATGTGCTTACACCATCATGTTAAGCATATTACATAGCTACCTATTATCATCAATCTTTATTCACCACCATTGAATTGACTCACAAGTTTAGGGTTCAAGACCAAGGGAGAATACCTCCTACCTATAAAACTCAACTATAGTGTTCCTCAACACCATTGATCAACTATTGCATGTCATAGACACAAAGGAGAACATTTTACATTGCCTTGAATTAAAGAATTTCGAATATGTGATCCCTAGTTCATTTCCATACATAGATTCTGCCATGTACTTATATACATATTTATTTTGCACTTGTAGAAATAAGCTAAACAATTGTACAATTCGTACATTCCACTTTTATAATAGTCATTTGATGAGCCTTGATTGTTTGGTACATTGCTAAATTAGTTTGTGACATCTATCGCAAACAAAATTTGTATCAAATCTAGAACTAATTACATTTACTTTATTCATTTATTTTTTAAATAGTTTTAAAATTTATGTATTATAGATTGTAGAGGTTTTTTTTTTTTTAATAAAAATTGAGGTAAAATTTGTAGTGAAACCATTTATTTTATTACAAAATTTAAAATTTAAAATATTTGTAATAGTGAACTTTGCATATGTATGCCATTTTCCTTTAAGTTGTGTGCTTATTTTGATGAAATACCTTAACACGTACATATTGACAAATAGAGAAATCTTGTAGAAATTTGGGCTCTCTCCAAACCTTTACCCATCCCTATACACACATCCCCACCTTATTCTTTTACACACATATTTCAACACTTTAACCTTACCCTTGCATTTCTCTTATTTTTCTATATACCTATCTTTATATAGTCATTAGCCATTTCGAGTTGACTAATTAGTCACCTAATATCATTTTTGTAATCATAGGGTTGACTTCACAATCATGGATTTGCCCCTTTTATTTCTAAAATATTAAACTCAAACTTGGGCAACTAGTCCCCTTTGTTTTCCCACATTGATCTAACAAAACACATGTTCATGATATTGTATCATAATCCACCTATGCAAATTTTGAGGTAATCTCATTGACCCATATTTAATGAGTAGTGCTTCATAAGAACCCATCTCTTATGATCATGAATGGTCCACTTAGTATTCATTGCATCTCTAGAGATGAAACATTAGGACTTCTCAGACGGTCATATATCTCATTACTACTTTGGGATAAACATGCTTAACCACATAATTCACCTGAAGATCGGGCCCACTTAGCTTGCTATCCCATTTGAAAATTTTGTGTCGTGTGCTAGTATTTAATTACATTCAATGCATTCATGCTAATAATCTCAACGCAAATATAAGCATCATTGAAAATACTCTTATTGTAGGGCACTGAAAGAGCAGTCAATAGCAACACACTTGGATTTGTGCACTACGAGGAATAAAGAATCTGCGTACATGTCATTCTTAGGCCCTTCTTTGTTGTCTTCCAATCTGTGTACATATTTTTTGTAGTTGACTTCAAAGAACTTGTCTCCTTGCAACAAAATAATACTCCTTCCAAAGTCTTTTTAAATATTATCAACCCTCAAATATCAGGAAGAAGTAGAGGGAACATATATTATTCAAGAAAGAAACAAAGTAAAATTTTATAGCGGCAAGAGTCAATTCCAAACATAGGAGATGAATCTACAGCTACAAACTTGATCTTGTAGAACACAACTTTGATGAAATTCCAAAACGTCACATATTCAAGACTAAAACAAAATATATTTCAAAATCTTCAACAAAAACCATCATTTTCTTTTGTCATAAAATTAACTACCATCTTCCATTATATTATTTTCCTAAAATAATCATTACATCACATTATAAGTGGACGCTATAACTAATTAAAACATGTTGATTTATGCTTAAATTGACTCCATTGATTAATTTATTTTCCTTTATAATACTTAATTATTATAATTTATCCCTTACGTGGAAAGCCTTATAGTAATTACAAAGATGAAAATGTCAAAAGCGAAGTCGGCAGCGTGGAAAAGACGAATTAGTTATTTGACGGGAAATGATGGAACACAAGAATACTTGGTAAACTGAAAATGATGGAACACAAGAATACTTGGTAAACTGAAAATGATGCAAAAGCGAAACTGTCATTTGACAGGAGTAAAATAGATTTTATATCTATTTAAGATTTGCTTTGAAATTTGGAGGCTAGACAATACATCATGACCGGCAATATTTTATTCCAAATACTATCAACACTATTTCACAAACATATTTTAACTCATTGCCTATTTGCCTACATAATCTCATGCAAATCAATTTCACTATTGCCCAATGGCTATTTTGTTTTTCTCCTATTTTTCCATTACTTTGTTCTAAATTTCATTTTTTAAATATACATTTTCTATTTTTTTATTAGTCTTGTTTAATTGTTTTATTTACATTAAATACCTCTTCTCTTTAACCGTGTAAGCACTTTTGCATCAACATTTCGGGTCACACTATGTGAACTATCACCAATTGCTCTTTTTCATCCTGATGATGGTTCACATAGTGTGACTTGAACCGTTGATCCAAAAGTACTTACACAGTTGAATCTAGAAATCAACTACAATTATTAACATGAACTGTGGAAATCTGATAGATCTAACCTCTTCTCTAGTCGTTTTCTTTTAAATTATTTTGACACTAGAAGTATTTAATTTAAAGTGAAAGATTGAAGAACATATATTTCATCAAAGTCACTTGAAGCACACTTCCAATTTCATCTCTATAAACATCGTGAACCTTATACTCAACAAAACTTGATCATCAATAAACTTTTATAAAGTATTACACTTCTTAGCTTCTATAAATATAGATATATGTATGTTAGAGATAATATAAAACAATAGCTTTCGATGATTACTAATTACTTTTACATGTAACCATAATTCTTTTTTAAAAAATTCTATTAATAACTTCGTCCATTTTAACCTATAATCATGAGAAGATCGTCAATTCTTTATACCTCATTTACCTTGAATGGCCATAAACATCTCAAAGATTGTGATATGCATGATACATCTACATTATTCTATTTATAATATGGCTTCCAACCTTGGCCAAAAGTAAATTAGGTCTTTAGAAGGTTTGCAAGGTCATCATTGTTTTTCTAAATACTTAGGACTCTTAGGTAATGTTCTTAAAAGCTCAAGTCTTTTGAAGAAAATGTCTTAGGTGCTAATAATTAAAAATAAAATTTAACTTACTTTTCACTAAGCCCCACATTACATGAGAAATCCTAAGGTTTCTATTGTATTGCATTGAATGCGTCCAAGTTTGGCATGGAGGTTGCATCTTTTCCTTCTCGAGCTTTATCCACATTAAGGACATGAAAATGGGTTGCCCATGTGTAGGGCACATTGCAGAGACAACTTAGGCTACATGGCACATTGAGGACAACAATGATGGCAAGGTATTTACTAAATCTATGTAATCTTCAGTAAATATGATGAAACTTGTAGATAGCCCTAGCAAAACGTTTTTTTGCACCCTTTGATAGAATATTTAGGCTAAGATGGCATTGTGAATTTATAAGATGGTGTGTCCATTACTATTGATTTTATTATCTTGATGAACTAGATTTTCATATTATTTCCTCTTGTTAGATTGAAAGGTGTTGTTTCTATTAGTGATAACTATATAGGGCCATTGTATGAGCATTTTTCACTCTTGCTAGCTCCTTCACTTTTATTTATTATGGAAGGTTGTTTCTTTCCATTATGCGAGTTACAATTAAAGTGGATAATATGTACATTGTTAGAAAAAGCAATGGTTCCATTAGAAAATGATATGATAAAAGTTGCCAAGTATTTCTCTGATCAAGAAGATGTTTTTGGTTGACTTAATGTTTAATCCATAATATTGGTAATAATAATTGGCTTGCTAACCAATGTGGATGCACTCTGCACTCATGTAGAAAGATTTAAAACTTATAAAGGTATTTCAAGAACCTTAGGAATTTATCCAACTTTGTCAAGTCATTTGGATCACTTAAGAGATATTGGTGTGTCTATGCAAATGATCAAAGACATGCTAGGTTTTCTTCTTGATCTATCTTTGTTACATAGTGAATGGTTGGGTTTTCCACGAGCAAAGTCATGTAACAATGTGCAGTCTCACATACCTAGGACAACTTTGATGTAATGAAGGAATTGTTCAAGAGTTAAAGGAAGATCACAAGGTGGATGTTGTCAAGGGGGGTGCCAATAATGTAAAGATTAATAGGAAGCAAGAAGGAGAAGGGTGAAAAACCTCTAAACCCTATCCAAAAAACCATAGATAAAAATGAAAAGAGGATAGTTCTTTGCTATGACAATCATGATAAGGAGTCAAATACCAAATAAAAAATGTACAGTCAAGAAGGCAATATTGAGGTTAAATCTATCATACAAATCATTTATTATGGAATTTTTGAATCTTTTCATAAAAGGACAAATACAAAAAAACAAATATTCTACCAGAGAATTGAAATCATGGTGTGCACAATGGAAATCAATGGTCTCTAATGCTCTAATTCCTTTCATATTTTAAAACTTTATTAGGCTTGTAGATGAGTTAGAAGCATTTCTTGTTTTAGAATTGGTCTCTACTGGTTATGCTTGAGGAACTGTTAACTTAGTCAACTGGTTAGCCGGGGTAGGCCCCTATGGCTATCCTCCCACCCAAGGCTCAAACCCGATGCAGTGGGAGGGAGAACTAATATAGAGGGGGGGGAGGTGAAGGCTATGTGGAGCTCGAGTGTAGGCCCTATCGATCGAGCGTCGGTGAGTAGAAAACTAAAGCTCTGGTCTTCTAGAAAGTGATTGTGGAGCGGAGGGTGAGGGTCGTCGATTGACGCTTTCATACGCTATTTTATTCCTCAAAATGAACGTACCGGGTTCAATGATTTCAAACAATTTTTGAAGAGGTTGGATTTGATTCAAATTTGTGTTAGAACTTGATAAAATCCAAATATTGCAATCTATGATTAATTTGAGTCTTGAGAAGACAAACAACTAGTTATATTTCAAGTTTCTCCACAAGGAAGAAGCTCTCTACAAAAGATGTGTCGGAGATATAAGTTGATGTGTTGTTGTGGTTGTCATTGATGTCAAACTTGTTGTTCTAGTTTGGTCCAGAATGTCTATGGTGCAGAGTTATCTTGTTGTGTTGGTTGTTCCGGAATCTGTTGTTGGTGTTGAATATTATTTTTTTCATTGGATATTGTTTTGGTATCGTGGATATGTTGGTTGTAAGGTCCAGAAACATCTTTGTGTTCTCCAGGTGTTGTGGTATTGTTTGTTGTTGATTATGAGATTCTATGCTTGACCTATCCTTAGGTCTGAATATGATTTGTGAAAGTGTGTTTGATATTTTATGGGTCTCACCATAGCGTGTGGACATCTAGATTTGAGTTAATTGATTTGGAGAGTATGTTTTGATCGGTAATTGCTTATATGGTTGCATAGTGTGTGGATATGTGGCTGGTTAGGTTTCAGTGATTGCGGATTGGTGAATTAATCTTTGGAAGATGTTTTTTGGTCCTTCCTTTCCCTTGGAGTGGATCAGCGTGTGTTTTTTTGGTTCAGAAAGTATATTTTGATTCAGGCTGACTTTATTTATGCTTTGATGATCTATCTTGTATATAAGGAATTTTGAATGTTTGATTTAGTGCAATCGAAATGAGAAGATTATAGATGATGTGGTGAAGTGCAAAGATCAAAGGAAGTGTGAACAATGAAGAAGAGTTGTGTTTGAATGATATGCAAGTTGTGTTGTGACTATGATAGAGAATTGAGACAGAGTGTTGGCAGTTGAGAGCAGATTTGTCTATCAATGTTGGTCACTTGGTGCAAAGTTCAAGGACAACTTCATGATTAGGAGATCGTTCTTTTCAAATTATTTTTTTGTATCTTGCCCTGAGTGCAGTTTGCTTCAGGTTTTACGAGTCCTCTTCGTATCTTGTCCCATGAGAAATTAGCCTTGGTGTACAAGTTCGGAGCAGTGAGCTTTATATTTGTAATAATTTTATATATAGTGGGTATACTCTTGTGGTTTAACCCCCACCATGGTTTTTCCCTGTATAAATCTTGGTGTTCATGTGTTGGATATATTTTGTTCATTAATTGTTAATGTGTTTCTATAATTGTTTGTTTGGACCCATTCACCCCCCTCTCAATCTTGCCTTGGGTTCAACAAGATGCATCCAGGTCTTATGTTTCATCTCAATAGGTTTTGAATGCAAAGGGTACTAAAAGTAAAGAAGGTACATTGATGAATTTATTTGATTTACTTGAGATGAAGATATGGATTTGAATGTAGAGAATAATATAGGACCATAAAGGATTAGTATCTATAGAAAATGTGCAACATATTCTTTTCTATATGGAAAGCATCTATTTTAAGAAAGGGATGGGTCAATACACAACATGAGTGTCACAAAGTTTCAAGAGGTAAGCATATTTTGACAATATCATCACCTATAATAGAAAACATGTGGCTTGAGAAGATAATACCTATAATGGATGTAAAATTAGGGTTTCCACAATTAGATATATGAAAACCACTAATTTTTACTAAGGGACCATCACATTAAAAGAGGGGTAAACCCAATAGATCTAGCCACAAATCATCAAGGATAGGGTTGAGAATCCTTATTAGGTTTACTGGATTTGAATTGATTGCCCTCTTTTAATTTGAATTGTAAAATATTGAAATTAGGGTAAATGTGCCGAAATTGAAGTAATTATATGTGAACAGTGAGTTGCAGTCACTGGATTGAGCCACAAACCTGGATCTAAGCAATGTAAAAATATTTGGTTATGTTCCCAGAAGGAGCTCTTGAAATGTTGGGATCGGTATGCCCATCGCATCGAGCCTCCACACTTTTTGTCATCCAAAGGGGAACTTGTTCATCACTATAAATGAAGCTAATCTTGAAGATTGTGCTCTTTGTACCTACTTCCTACACATAGAAAGAAGGGGAAATAGGTTGGTAATAGGGGTTTTCCTAAGTCAAACCCTAATTTAGGAATGAACCTTGAATGAAATATTGCAAATACTGAATAAATAATGGAAAGATATACCTTAGATTTGCAATGACTGATAATGATGTTTTGCTTCTTGAATGTAATCACATTGTTGGAAAGAGACACTGCATTGTTGTTCAGATGTTGTCATTGATGGAAACTTGAGTCAGATATCCAATCCGTAGTTCATGATTCATTCATTCTGGAAGAGAGATTGAGGTCCAGTGAGGTCCGATAAGAAGAACAATATATCCGACAGAGTGTACAGTGTACAATGTTTTGGTTGGCAGATCATTTGTGTTGAGTATTTTATGTTTCATATCTTGGAGAAGCATTGTGGATGTGTAATATGCCTTATTATAGGTTTATCGCCTCTGGTGTTGAGTGAGTTGGAAGGTGTGGTATACATGTTTCTAGTTAGAACAATGTTCATTAGTAGTAACATGTGGATATTCAGTGTGTGGATCGTGCGGATAAATTTTGGTGACTGTTTCTGCATTTGAGGATGTTAAGCCGACATGTGGGAAGCATGTGGACAATTTGTTTTGGTCCACATGATTGTTTTGGATCGGATTGAACCGACTTGGGTAACATGTTTCATTTACGTGTTATGTGTTTTTGGGCCGACATGTAATATATTTAATTTGATGTTGTAGATATATATGAGCAATTGATATGATCATTTTTGACAGTGGTGGATATATGTGAAGTGTGTATGAGTGATTGTGCATGGTTTCACATGCTTGGTTAAAGGATTTGTGCTCTGAAATATAGCAGAACATCAGAACACAGCAGTGTTACAAAACATAGTATTTTGTGCTTAACCAGAACTATTTTTGGCATTTGCAGATGTTATTTATTTGTTCAAAAATTCCAATTACTATATGTAATCCTTTGTAAGGAAGTGAGTCATCCGGGGTTGTAGCCTTTTTTGTAATTTGAGCAGTGAGCTCTAGGCAGTGTGCCTGAATGCATGTGCATTCACCTCATGTAGTATTATTATACTTCTAACAAGGTATATTAATATTGTGGGTCTCAATCCCACTATGGTTTTTCCCTTAACCGAGTTTCCACATAAAAATCTTGATGTTATGGTGTTGTGGTTATTTTCTTTTTGTTTCTGCACTCCACTTTTATTCATTTGCATTAAGTGGCTTAAAGGACAGGTTAAGAATGTTAAAAATTGCAAAACACTGGTTCACCCCCCCACCTTAGTGTTCCTTGATTCCAACAATTGGTATCAAAGCCTAGTTCCTTGGAAGAAGCCTGGCTTGAGGAGGATCCAAGAAAGTGAATCAATGGATTCTGGTAGTCTTAGACATCATCTTGTTGCAACACTTGAGGATCTTGATCAAGCCCAAGCTGAGGTCTGGAAAGTAAAAGGAAACCTTAAGGATGTTGATAACTTCATTGAATCATTGAAGGATCAGTTGAATAAGTCAAGCAAAAAGAGAAAGGAACTTATTGATAAGCTGAAGGATAAATAAAGTCAAAGCATTGATGAAAAAGCTCTGAAGGAAAAGTCAAAAGAATGTGAGAGACTTGTTAGAGCTAATGTAGTCCAGAAGAATGAGATGGAAGCCATTGTGATGAGAATGACAAAGGAGATTGAGGAAAGGAAGAAGATTGAGCAGAAGCTTGCTCTGTCCTTGAAAGACAAATCTGAAGAATCTTGCAAACTTGAGAATGAGAATGATTAACTGAAGAAAGAATTGCATGAAACCAAGGAAGATCTTGAAAAGGAGATCATTCTTCTTAAATTTGATCTGAATGCTGCAAATGAGTACAAGGAGAAGTTCTAGATCAGTTCAGCCATACTAGATGAGATGCTTGCAAGATAGGAGAATCCAAATGATACCCAAGCTCTTGGATTTGAGAAAGGTGAAAGGTCTAAATTAGCACAGTAGAAGAACAACTCAAGAAAGTCTTTGGTAAGGAAACCCAATGCTCATAAGTTCAATGGTAACTATTTTTTTTGTGATAAATTTGGTCATATGGCTAGCCAATGCAAAATAAGGATGAATAATATGCTGGTATTGAGTTGTCATTTATGTCAACCGGTATTGCAGGCAGGCTACTGGTAGAGGTATGTCATCGGGTATGAAGAAGAGTGTACCAGTATGGTCAAAGACAAATAAGGTAATGAGAATATTAACATGAGGGCTTGTCAACTGATATAGTGGAAGACAAGTAGTTATTGAGACTATTAATGACTTCACTGGTATGAGGTGAGATGCATGTGTGTGTGAGCATGTTGAGTGATAATCGGTAGAGCATAAACCGGTCTGGAGGTTGGCTGCTTGTTTATGATGAAGAGGCAAAATGTTAAAGTAATCACAAACCACCGGAGGTGAAGATGTTATATCGGTGTAGTGTGCACTACCGGTTAGCAGGAGGAGGTCTCATCGGTAAAGGCTTGTACGGGTATGAGTTTGCTAAATGTTCAAGTGTAAACTGACTGTGTCGGTGAGCTGAGTGTATGACAATTGTGATGCCATGTGGAGCTGAGATGGCAAACATGCAGAGGTCAATGAAGCCTCCATCGACATGGTTGTTGAAATAGCTAGTCGACATTAATGAAATAACCAAAAATCACAGGATGGTAATTGACTGATGCGGCTCGAGGAAGAAAGAATGACAGAGAAAGATCAAGGAGTAGTTGGCGCTTGGATCGAATAAAAGAAATCAGACTGTAGGATGACCTTGAGAAGGAAACAATTGGACTACAAATGAGTCGACAGATTTCAAGGCAAAAAATCATGGATGAGATTGCTATCTTTAGCAAATATGCATTGGATAATGGAAAATGCATACATGTGCATTCCTTGAGTATAGGTGATCGATCCAAGACAAATTGGATTGGATCTCATGTAGATTTTGTTGGGTGAAGGAAACCCTAACTGCCCCAAGTTTGAATTGATTCTTGGTAGGAAAGCTCAAGTTTAAATATGATGACTTGAGATTGTGATTGATGCTGCTGCAGAGTGAAGACAAGTGTGAAATTGCTAAGAGGCAAAGAGATAAACACTTGAAGTGTTTATGAGCAAAGAATTAATTAATAAGGAGAAGTAGAGTAAACTAGTGTAAGGAACAACTGGTGGAGTGTGCATTGAACACAAAGGTGACAAATTGACAGAAGTTGTTCCTGATTAAGAGTGATCAAGTGTGAGTTGAGAGAGGGAAGCTATTGTGAGAAGGGATTGAGAAAAGTGATCAGCAAAGTCAAGTTGCAGAGTGAGTGGAGAGTATATAGACTGGTAAGGTTGAAACCGATAGAGGAGAATATTGTAAGGTTGCAAAACTTCATTTGCAACAATGAATTCATTTGTATGTATGAGTCTTATATTGTTTTCACTAAGTTGTAGCTTAGTGCAAGGGTTGTAGCTCCTTTAGGTTGTAGCCTATAAATTGTGTAGGGGTTGGTGCTCCTTTGAGTTGGTTCTCATAAATCAGGGGTTGGTTCTCCCTGGGTTGGTGCCCTAAATATTGTAATCAGAGATTCATTGTGAGGCTGGATTGGAGCAAAAGATCTCCAACAGCTATTCTCACTGAGGTTTTTCCCACATTGGGTTTTCCTCGTATACATTTGGTGTTGTATGATGTATTCTTGTGCATGTGTTATGTTAATATTTTAGCAAGTCCTTTAACACACTCTGCTTGCATTTTTTAAGTTACCGATTACCACTCAGTTTGTTTTATATATTACCAATATCTCCTTGTTGAAGGAAAAGAGATTAAATCACTAATTCACCCCCCTCTCAGTGATCCATTGTGTCCAACAATTAGTATCAAAGCATAGGTACCCTATTTTGTCAAAATCATTCTCTAGCTTGGGTAGATCTTGTCAAGTGTTCGCAATGGCAAGAAATGAATCTTCCTCCTCAAAAGATCCTATGTTTGATGGTGTCAACTATGCCTTTGGAAGTAGAAGAATGGAAACCTATATGTCATCTCTAGGTTGTGATGTATGGATTTTGGTTGTCAATGGGTATGCAGTCCCTAATAATCCCCCTATTGATCTAGATACTAAGAGGGAATATGAGAACAATGATAAAGCTAAGAATGCCAATCTTAGTGGGTTGTCTGATAATGAGTTTGTTAAAGTCATGCATTGCTCCTCTGCTAAGGAAACTTGGGATAAGCTATAGAATATATTTGAAGGTGATGCTAAAGTCAAGGAGGCCAAGTTGCAGACATTGAGAGCACAACTTGAGGGCTTGAATATGAGAGATGAAGAGAAAATTTTTGACTATCTCCAAAGGGTTGATGAAACAAAAAATACCATTAGAGGGCTTGCAGAAGAAATAAAAGATGAGGTGATAGTGAAGAAATTACTTAGATCTCTTACATCTAAGTATGATACAAAGGTCTCAACAATAGAAGAAGCAAAATATTTGAAAGTCTTTACAATGGATGAGTTGTATGGCTCTCTAACTTCTTATGAGATGAGGACTATCGGTACTAATGTTGTGAAGAAAGAAGTTGCATTAAAGACATCAAGAAAAGGAAAAGAAGAATCTTCTCATGATGTAACTCGTGAAGACTCTAATGACATCATAGCAAACTTTGTTAGAAGACTCAAGACTGGTTCAGGCAAATACAAAGGCACACTTCCTTTGAAATGTTTCAACTGTGGAAAGATTGGATATTTTGCTACTAAATGTCCTTATGGTGATAAGAATGAAGATGATCAATCAAGTGGTAGTAGATCATATAGTAAGGATAGGAAGAAGAATGTCTACCAGCATGGTAGAAGAGGCTACCAGAAGCATAGAAGTCTTTACACTCATGAAAATGATACCACAAATGAGGAAAGTGCCTCAGAAGACTGCTGCAATGGAGATGAAGTAAGAGAAAACCTTTTCATGGCTCAAGAGGTTCTGGTACCTAAAGAAGAAGAAGAAGAGGAAGAGAAAGAAGAAGAAGTTGATCTTGAAGCAGAACTCATTAGTGCCTTGGATTAGCTAAAGAAAACAAGAAGAGAATGAAGAAGGTAAAAAAGGTTGTAGCTGAAGAACAAGAGTTGTTGGAACAATCTCTCTAAGAGTCCAAGAAAACTATTGTAGATTTAAAACTCTAGTTGGAAGAGGCCAAGAGGATGTGTGAAGTCACTAGTGCTGGTCTGAGTGAAAAAGAAAAGGAACATCAGAGTCTGGAAGTAGAAATAGTGAAACTCCGAAAAGACTTAGAGAAAAGTCAGGAAGAAATAAAAGTGAGAAGCAAATATGAAGGCAACACTAAAGCTCTGGACAAGATGTTGAGTAAACAGAAGCAATCCAAAGATACTAGAGGCTTAGGTTTTCAAAAAGGTCAAATTTTCTTTGATGCAGGTGTAGAAGAATTGACAGGTGTAGAAAAATTGACAGCAGATGAAGAAGCACTTACACTTTTATCCTTCGCGGCCTCCTTCGAGATGGACTTGTCTTTTGAGGGATTTGGTACGAGAGTCCCATGCTTAGCAATAGTAATTGGCAAATGTTGAGAATCCTTGGTTTGAATAGAATCATCACTCTTCACATTGATAGGTGGTTGAGCTGCCTGTGCTTGCGAATGGGTGAATATTGCAAAGACATCCCCATCACGTGTGTCTAGCATATCATCTTCTTGATATTGCATAAACCTGATATTAGAGTCGCTAGCCAACTCTGCATCATCTTCTTGATGCAAATTGGCATCTTCTTCACCAAATGGGGGAAGATCATTCTGTTCAACTTCATAATAGCTTGTAGCTAAATTTTGGGGCGATGCTTCCAACGCAAGCCTCTCTGGAGCGGGTTTGTAATTTGTTCTGATTACGCATGGCATAATTGGAAGCATTATTTGGATAAGTCCTTCTTGGGACATCAGGATAAGAATTATTTCCTTGTGAGGAAATTTGCTTCTTAAGCACTAACAACTCATTTGCTAGCTTTTGTATCATGGGATCAACAGAATTCGTTGAAGAAAAAGATGAATCAGCAATTTGATTATTCCGAACCTTGTTAGGATCTCTCCTTATCTT
Source organism: Cryptomeria japonica (assembly GCF_030272615.1). Classification (NCBI taxonomy): domain Eukaryota; kingdom Viridiplantae; phylum Streptophyta; class Pinopsida; order Cupressales; family Cupressaceae; genus Cryptomeria; species Cryptomeria japonica. Next base: position 26,974,200 of record NC_081406.1, on the reverse strand, counting down.
ACCAAGGAGGATAAGATCATCTTCAACCAATATGGCCATTTATTGCGCAATATCCAAATTTGTAGGATTATCTCTTTGCAAAAGAAAACTCACCTCTAGCAATTGAGTGTTGATAAAGAAGCATTTCAAATTTCCAGTGGTGGGTTGTGAAGCGAGTGGAATGCGATTGTGCAATCTATTGAACTTTACTACGAACTCATGCATAGGTTCCCGAGGTTCTTTTATCATTTGAGATAACTGCACCAATAATGCATGATCATCTTCGGCAAACTTAAACCTTGCCTCAAACAGTGTTCTAAGAGTTGCCCAATTTGTAATACAATTATTTGGAAGATGATAGAACCAATCAATAGTGACTCCATGCAAAGTTTCAATGAACAATCTCACCAAAACATCTTCATGTTCAACACCGAGAACCTCGCATGCAATATAGAAGGCAGCAATGTGTTCATCCGGATGTTGAGAACCATCTCCTAAAAACTTAGGCAAACTTTTCATGTGACTTTGGGAATTTCATGTAAAGGCACAGTCAAGCTCAACGAACCAAAAGCAGTACCCCAAGGGCCAACAACAGCCATCCTTAATGGATTATATGGTGGTATTACAAAATGATTTGCAAGTAGAACAACTGAGACTTGCAAACTTGACGCCTCACTTGGTACGGGAGATCGTCGTGTAGAAGGAGGAAAAATTCATGTCCGCTGCAAAGGAGAACGCGCCCATGGAGGTGTCACAAAAGGAAAATTATGTTGTTGCAAAAGCTGAAAAGGAGGATTAACAACTCCTGCTAATCGTTGCCCACAAGTGTAACTTCAATCAACCAGATTAGGATTTTTGAAAAAATCAGCAATATAGATATTACAATGAAAAGCACACTACAACCCAAAAAGAAAGTACCATTTGCACGATGCTCCCTAGCAAAGTTGCCAAAAAACTGGTGGGTGAATATTTTGTCACTAACATACCAATGACAAAATATGTGATTCACACACAGCTATGTTGAGAAATTAATCTCTCCTCTCATCAAGGGGAGGTTCCCTTTGAAATTTCTTCTCTAATTAACAAGAAACTAAAATTTGTGGGTTAGTTTTGGGCATATAACTCTCTTTTTTCAGAGTCTATGTATTCTCTTTCCACTTTGTTACAATTCTCTATCACTTTTGATACTTAAAGAAATGAATGAATTGATCCAACAAACTATACCAAAATTTACAATCAAGAAGCACAAATCTTTCTTGAATGTAACACAAACTTAAACATAGGAACATTAACTCATATAAACAATCTTTGACACAACACAAAGTTTGAGATCAAATAGAATTGTTGTCTTTATTTGCTTGATTGAATCTTCACAACAAAGCTCAAAGTCTTAGTTGAGGCAAAAAATTGGCAAAGTTTTGCTTAGCATAATAAAAGATAAAATATATACAAATGAGGGTCCTCCTTATATATGAAAAGAGTGGAGAAAAATGTGGGCACAATTGACTAATTCAACTACACAATCCCACTTGACTACAACTACAACAGAAAGAAATTATGCAACTGCGAAAAACTTGCAACATCTAACAATGCAACTACATGAAAAGAAAATGTCAAAAGGGGACAATTTATTCATCTTTCTCCTCCTCATTAGATTTGTGGATATATTTGAACTTGGTCAAGATGGACTTCATCTCAAATTTGTCCAACATTGGGGTAGAATCTGTGATAATATGAACATGGGAAACTACATCCTCAGCCTTCACATATTTCTTTTTTCCATCTTTCAACATGGATGCAAGGACCTCAAAACTAACTAGAATCTTCAGCAACTTATCAAATGCACTTAGAGAGAATTCTTGTTCTGTGTAGTGATCTATTAAGGAAAGAAATTCATGTGCAATGGTGTCACTAGTAACAAGATTCTAATTGTCATCATATAGATAACAAGGAATGTCAACAATTCTGGCAGAAATGGGATCAGTCTCATCATCATCTTCCTTCCTTTCTCGATCCAGCTCTGTAATCATCAACCTTATTGTCTCTTTCTTATGAGACAATAATGATAAGATTTGGATATGCTTCTCTCTTGTTGGAACTACTTTATTTTCCATGAGGACGTCTATCCCAAAGTCCTCCATTTTGTTCCAAAGAGTTGCACTTCTCTCAATATCTTTAATTTCTTGAGACAAGGAAGTCTTAATACTTTGCATTTGACTTTGAATTACTTCAAAATCAGTCAACAAATTAATTGTTGAACTTAGAAGATGAGATCCTTCTAATTTCAATCGTGCAATCCACTCATCTACTACTTGGCCCTTGACTCCCACCTGTTCAGCCTTCTTGAGAGCCTCAGTATCTATTGAGGAATCAATAGGCTCAATTTCTTGGGAGGATTACGTAACCTTGATAAGAACACTAGTTAATTGCTCACACTTTTGTTTTAACTCATTCTTATCATCTCTTTCTTGATCAAATCTCTGTAACAAAGAGTCAAAAGAAGTTTGAGAATCCAGCTTAACACTCTCATGCGTTTCCACTCCAAGGTCTAAGGTTTGCATGGTATAGTCCTCAAATTGTATATTCTCTTTACTCTTATCTGATGACAACACCATGACCTCAGCATATTTTCTCTTAATAGATGGATCTACTAATACCTGAGAAACAGTCTTTGACTTTTTTGTACCTTTGGGATTTGGGAGAACCAACTGCTCAAAATCAAACTCATCTGGTGAAATTACCTCATTCTTTCTCTTGGGTGCTACTACCTCCATCCAAGGTGGTAATTTTGGATTGGCGGGTGGAGTAGTAGCTTCTTGCTGAGTATCAATTGGTATTTCAGGAGCAAACTGACTTGAACTTGTAGCGGTTGTGGATGTTGTTATTGGTATCAAAGCTGAAGTATCCAGTGACATGCTAGCTGATGTAGTAACAATAGCTGCTACTGACACCCCTTTAGTTATAGCCATAGATGGGAGAGTGGAAGGTGAAATAGAAATAATCTTAGTACTTACCAAAGGTGGAACTTCTGTTATGACCGTTGTAGAAGGTAAAGTCCCCATCTGTTGTTCTGCAAATGCTTGTTCCATAGTTTTAGGAAAATCCAACATTGAGGATTCAATAGTGGTTGAAGGAATATCATCCAAATTGGAAAAATTGGATAATGTGAAAAACTGTTGTGCAGTCTCTGATTGTGTCATTTTCATATCTAATTCCTCATCATCTAATTTCTCATCTTTTTGTCTGAGTTAGACTTGACATAATGGATAACTACCTCTGAATGGGTTGACACCTGTGAGGTGGCAGGGATATTAATCTCACCATGATGTGCTTCCTCTTCAACCTATGCTTCCTCTTGATGAGGAATTTCACCTTCTTCCGACTCCTTTTCTTTCTCAATCTCCTTAGCAGACTGTTTCTCTGACTCTTTTGTGGTTGTCTCATGTGTTGCTGAAGATGACTCACCTTTTTTAGACCCCTTAATTGTTAATTTGATTTTGGGTCCTTTTCCCTTAGATTGTGTTGCAGGGGCTAAGGATGGTGCTTGTTGATTTGCTTTGCCCTTGGTTCTTGTTTTAGCCGTAGTTGTCTTCGCAACTGGACCATCACTATTGTCATCATCTCCAGAACTAGAAGGAAGTTGTTTCATTCTAATATTCTTCTTCAACAACCATGCATTGGTATTTGCCAAAATGGGGGAAATTCTTTGAGTAATTGACTTATTCTCCTTCTTTGACCATTGCACTAGTGGGGGTGGAGAATCAACAATCTTCTTTTCATAATAGACTGGGTCTACTATGTCATTGGTATCCTCCATGGTCATTGAGATTTTTTCCAGATCCCAATTTTCAATCTACTCTAGGGTAAGACGATTGAAATCCATTCTCCTTATGTCTTCTTCATCTTGACAATCTGCCCATATATCTTCAAACCTAAAAACATGGGTGTAATTTCTTTTGAGATTGTTCTTCATGCCATGATAATCAAAATTATTTCATGCTTTGAACCTCCTCATAGTATTCTATTGCATTTCTTCTTCCATGTTCTTGGCCTTGGGATTAGTCAAAACTCAATACCGGCCAATAGATTCTGGGAACTTCAATCCATTCTTATGGGCTTGTGATTTCTTTTCATGCACATAATTCAGCTGCTGACATAACTCCATGAGTATAATATTTCCAGAGTGATATCTTGGTAAAATGAAAGGTTCTCCTGAGAAACATCCTATCCAGATGTAAGTGAATGTTGGGAACTAAAGAAAAACACATCCAAAATGAGAAACCCTGTTATATGCCGCCTCCGACAACCTTTTATTCTGCAAGTCCTTGTCAAACATACACTTCCATACAACAAAGAAAGTGTCATTGACTCTTTTGAAATGGTTCCCTTGATTATTGATCGTGAGTTGATCATAATAATTCCAGATAGGTACTAACCTCATGTCACCTTTTGTAGATAAACTTGGATATTGCCTGATAGAAGTAGCTGCATATACCAGGTATGAGGTCATATAGAATTTCAATGTTATCTTAACCTCCTTCAATTGTGCATAGAGTGCATCACTGATTTGCTCTCCCCAATAAATCTTGGCAGCTCCTTTCCTGATTATATTCATATAATAGCACATCCAGTTTTGGAAATAATGAGAATCTTTCAAGCCTTTCACTCGTGCCAACATGGTGACCATATCATTGTATTCCTCATTGAAGTCACTTCTATGGAAATATTTAGGCCATCTTGAAGTGGTAGAATTTCTAGCAATAGAGAGGTAAACTGTATTAATTACTTTCTTGCATTTTACCTCATTTTTCTCATAATATTCCTGAGCACTTTCATGAGAAATGTCGGACACTTCCTCGACTGGAGAACCCTTGAATACACTATTAAAGAAAACATTGTCCAATGTCATAACCACATTTTGATCAGCATCCTTAACCTATCTTGTATTCAGATCAAAATGATCCGCCACTGCAAGTACAAAGTCTAGATCATGAGATATGACTGGGAAGGAAGCATATTTGTGCAACTCAGATCTGATCAATTTTGTCAGGCGGGAAGGATCTTTCTCAACTCGATCAATAAACTCTTGCATATTAACATGACCAATCTCTGTATCCTTGATCTCCTTGATGTTGGAATCTACTGAGCTTTTTGGGTAAATATTCAAGTATTTATCATACTTGTACTTCATCTTCTTTGCTGATGACTTGCCTGGTGAGGATTTCAATTGACTTGAAGAAGGCTTTGATTTGTTGTGAGGGGGTCTTGACATTTGCAAATTACTGCATTCAACACCAAGGATTAGCTTCTTCGATAGTCATCATTATCAGAAAACCAAATTTTATCAACTGGATGAAAAATTCGAAGTTAGAATAGGCTTGGGAACAAAATTGGCGGAAACTGGTAGGTCGGGGGAAAAAGTCCGATTTGCACCTTAGAAGTCAAAATTTGCACATCAGACTTTAAAGTCCGATGTGCAAGGGTAAAACATCTTCCTTGCATATCAGACTTTAAATTTCGATGTGTAGGGGTAAAACATCTTCCTTGCATATCAGACTTTAAAGTCTGATGTGCAAGTTGGGGAAAAGCCATCGGCACATCGGACTTTAAAGTTAGATGTGCAAGTTGAGAAAAAATCATTAGCACATCTGACTCCGATGTGCAAGTTGAGAAAAAATCATTAGCACATCGGACTCCGATGTGCAAGTTGAGAAAAAATCATTAGCACATCGGACTTTAAAGTCTGATGTGCAAGGGAAGGATCATTCAAAGGATAAGCACATCAGACTTTAAAGTCTGATGTGCTTGGGGAAGAACATCGATTGACATGTCGGGTTTTAAAACCCGACATGTCAATCAGACAAACCCATCCTACATATCGGAATTTAAAGTCCAATATGTAGGATGTAACCCTCCTACTAACACGTCGGGTTTTAAAACCTAACTTGTTAGCAAGAAGGATATCTCCCACATATCGGACTTTAAAACCCTCCTGCTAACATGTCGGGTTTTAAAACCCGACTTGTTAGCAGGAAGGATATCTCCCACATATCGGACTTTAAAGTCCGATATGTAGGAGATATCTGCCTTCACCTACATGTTGAGATTTGAAACCCGACATGCAGGTGAGGGAAGAGAGGAAGGAGGATGGACTAAAAGATCAAAGGGCAATCAAACATTAAAGTCCGACGTGCCCTCGACCTCAAAGGAAAGAGCAAAATTGAAAACAAAAAACAAAGGGAAAAACCAACATTAGAAGAAAAACCCAAAAAATCTTACCTCAATCAAGGGGATCGATCAAAATTTGATGAACCAGCGAGACGATCAGGAGCAAAATCAGAGGAAAGGAGCAGGAGGGCACGCGAGGAGGAAAGATTGGAAAATGAAATGAAGAATTAAAACACAAATTTTAATAAATAACCCCAAAATTAACAATTAATGCCCTCATTAATTGTTAAGCGCGTCATGCATGTCAGACTTTAAAGTCCGACATGCAGGATTAAACCTCTTGCAAGTCAAACTTTAAAGTTCGACATGCAAGACACTACAAACAACCTGCACATCAGAATTTAAAGTTTGATGTGCAGGGGCAAAGACCCTACAGGTCGGACTTTAAATTCCGATCTGTAGGAGAAGGACTACATGGAGGTCGGAATTTAAAGTTCGATCTGCAGGAGCAAAACCAAAACATTGCACATCGGACTTTAAAGTCCGATGTGCAATTCTTTCACTAGGGAAACCCCTGCAAGTCGGACTTACCTGTAGGCAAAACTGCAAAAATAAAAGAACTTAAAAATGATAAAAACAAAAAGTGAAAAGCAAAAGGAGCTAACCAATGGAGTCGTTCAAGTTCTCCCGAAGGACATGAGGTACGAAATGGACTAGTTTCATAGGGTTGCCTCATGGTTTTATCCATGCTGAAATTCGAGGACAACAAGATCAACATTTTTCACTCATCTACTCTCCCCCTTTGACATCAATTGAAAAGGTAGAGTGCCAAAAACCAAAAATTATATGTACACACAATCCTTTTATACTCACAAAAAATTGAATATGTCAGCATAATAATTCTTCAAGGAATTTAGGTGACTATCCCAAATTTTGTTGAGACTCTCCATAATAGTTATGATCCCATTGAGAAAGTATGCAAGTGCCTCTACTGATCTGAGATCGGATGGCTTAGAGGATTTCATTACATCTTGAGCATCTTCCAATCCACTAAAAATAATATCCATCTTAGGAATAATAAGGCTCTTGAGTTCACAAACTTTATCAACTATCTTCACCTTTTTATGATTTAGACTCCTAATCTTTTCAAGCAAAGATACTACTTGTGCTTCATGACCGCTCAAGGATACTGACATGGGATCAAATGACTTAGATAATTGATCAAGCTAATCCTCATTCTCTTTAATCTCTTTCTAAATATCCTGAGTAAACTTAGATAGCTTTAAACATGACTTATAGATATTTCCTCCCTCAAATAATGCTTCTTGAACATTTTTTATGCCAGCATACAAAGTGATTCTATCATCTGCAACCATGTTCCTAAGTGCCGGAAACCTTTTGGCATGGAATTCATTGCGGACCTTCTCTTCAGTAGATTTTTCAAATGATTGAAAGTGACTACTCACATAATTGATTAAGCATTTTAGATTACCAGATGGAGTGTCTAATAAGACCTTCTGAAATGAAGGCATGAGTTTCTCCAATACACCGGATGCCAAAGTGACCAACTCACTATTCTTTGTGGAATATTTTTCCAAGTCTTCACTGGCTTTGGCTTGAGAAAATTCCACTAATTTGAGCACCTGAATAGGGGACAAATAATCTAGGTTGATGGGGCCTTGAGAAAATTTTGGATCCTCTACATAGATCTGCTTTACTTTTATTGAATCCTCGGTGTCTCTTGCCTCAGTAATAACCTTAACTTATGACTCCTCTGAATCAAACTTGTCTATCTACATCACTGACATCAACATTAATCTTATCACCTTCATCTTTGGCTTCTTCTGGAACTGGTTTATTCTGATCTTCTTGTGATTTCTCTAGAACCATCTCATACTGATTGTCTGACAAAATTGCCCTTAAAATTTGTTCAGTTTCTCTTCTAACCTCTTCACTTCTTCCAATCATTATCTTATTTAGTCTCTTCTTTCTTCTGAATTTTTCTTTATTTTCCTCAAGGATCCTGTCAATTTTTGCCTTTTCTATCATAGGACAGAGTTGAACTAATATTTTTCTCTCTTCCTCTATTCTAGTAGTTTCTTTTCCCATGTCTAGAATTTCATATAGGCTCTGAGGAATCTCTGACATTATTTCAATAAGAGCCCTATTATATTTATTCAAGTATTCAACAATTGCCTCTTATATAGATCTCTTTCCAGCATCATCCAATAACTCATAATATTTGGAAACAGGTTTGAGGTTACCTTCCTTGACAATGGTTTCCTTAACCTTTCTTACAGTCATAACAGTGTCATCTGATTGGGTCTTCTTGTTGAACTACTCTTCACTAGATGATTTGCCTTTGACAACTCTAGATACTTTGTCACTCTTCTTTATCTCTTTCATTGCATCATCTGACTATGTTTCCTCTTCCTCATCAAGAATAAGAACTTTGTCTTGTCCTCATTTCCTTTCAACTTCACCGGATAATTTGGCTTGGGGCTTGGGTGAACTGACATATTTCTGACCACAGGATGAGGGTGCAGAACCCTTTGATTTCTTAGGCCTGGGAATAGGGGCTTCCGATTTAGCCTTCTTTGGCTTAACCATATCTTCTTCCTTCAAAATGTTATTTTCTCTTACTCTCCAGACTACCTCCTTGGTGATTCCCATATTCTTGGTTAGTTGCTCAACCTCCTTTTTGAATTTCTTTTGTATCTATGGTTTCTTGAACTGAGAATGTAGGCTCAAGCTCTTTTCCTTATATGTGTCGAACATTTCCGCGGACTTGTCCACTAGTTTACTCAATAGGTGTTGAGCATATGCCTCAAGTACATGTCCTTTGACTTCATATCCCATAGGAATTATCCATGAATTCCTTAGCTCAATGGCTTCCATAAGACATTGATCAGTGTCTACCATAAAGCAGATAGTATCTTGATATTTCTCAACTATCTCTTTAGGAATTATTTCTCTGCTTTGCATCATGCTTTGAAATGTTTTGAAGTATCCCCAAAGAATTCCATTCCGGACTATAGCATCTCCAAGACCATAAAGTGTTTATTTTTTCTTTGTACTACCATTGGTCTATCATAGGTCCATTGAGCCTTTCCTACTCCCAGAATCTCATTCATGAGGTAGAAGTATAGATAGATAATCAAAGTACGAAATTTAAACACATGCTTCTTGTCTTGCTTTATTTTCTTCAAATGTCTCAATCTCTCTCTGGTGCACTTCACACAAATCATACTGCTTATCTTCCTTGAATATCTGATAGGCAACATATATTGTTTTACTAGATATTGAATTGTCTCTGCTAGAATGATATAACTTGTAACCCATCACCATTGATGCGAACTGGACGTCATACTCAATAATATCATGGATTGTCATTAATTTTCTATCAAATTTTAAACCAGTTGCCTTAGTTACCATTTGATTCTTCACATTTCTTAGGGTAGGTACTTCACTGACTGAGCTTAAACAAGTTACTGCCTTAATTACACTTTGAGTAATCTTGAAAGGTTTATCAAGCCACATGAATTCATGTATCCTGCTCAAGATGTATCTAACCCACTCTATCTCATGGAACACTGGAAAATCAACAAATTGTGCGAAACCCTTCTGCTCAATTGATTTGAATTCAGGTTTCAAGATTCCCATTCCATCAATCATGTGATTTGTGTAAAAAATCAGCATTTGGGCATTTTCGAGATATTTAATATTACAATGGATGTAAACCCTAATATCTTCCACGTGCAATACTCCATACAGAATGGATGAAAAAGTACCATTCAAATCATCTTCCATAGATTTATAGAAATTCTTTTTAGACATTGGCCTAGCCCTTTTAGTAAAATCAGCTACCAATGTGGTAGCAATACCAGAGGATGCCATATTGAAATTTCAAGCTTCAAACTAGGAAAAATATTAGTCGATAAATACCTTTCAACCAAATGCAAAGTCGGATGATGAATTTTTGAAAAGTTTTCTCTTCTTCTCTCTACTACTCTCTCGCTTCGAATGCAAAGTGAGAAATGAAAGGTTTATTTGCCTTTTATCCACCGTATTCCTAACTCTTAGGTATAATAAATTCACTTAACCCTAATTCTCCCGGTGACTCTGCATATCGACATCTCTTCAAGAAACTCTTCTGCGGATCATCAAACTCTTCCAAAAAATTATCAAATAAATGTCTGCAACCTGTCGGAACCAAGTACAGATCTTCAACAGGTGATTTGAAAGTTTTTTCATGAAGATCTTCCCCTAAGGCTCGATGCCTTATCTTAGTTAGCGGATGAGTTTCCAACACCGAAATCGATTGCAGAACCACTTACTACATCATCACTGCTCTTCGTAACCCATGTCTTCTTCATCCAATCTCTGATCTCCTCAACTTTTTCTTTACCCTTCTCATCTATCTTCACATTCTTGTTCTTTTCTTTTGGACCTCTCTTATTCACATTTTTTCTTCTCCAATACTTTGCAATGTGACCGGATTTGTTGCAAGCATACAAAACAATATTTCCTTGCATAGGTATGAAATTTATCTTATTTCTTCTTGTGTTGCATTGATTAGCAACATGTCCAACCATACCACATGCATAGCATCTAATATTTCTTCTATTTTGAAAATTATTCATCATAGTTTTGCATACATTTGCCTTATGACCATGTTTATGTTGGAATGAGGTTGTCATTGATGTCAACCGGTATAGAATGGTCACCGGTGAGTAAGTATTGGTGACCAGTATGGGTGAAGTAAGTAGTGATGTCAACCGGTATGAAGGATAGAGTGTGTAAGTAGACATAAAAGGTATGTTACTGGTACAAATCAAGTGCAACATCTACCCGTAAGCAAGAGAACCAGTAAGAAAGAAAAGGATAACATGAATGTGGTCACCGGTATAAAAAGAGAAGTATAATGCAACTGGTAAATGGAATTAGTGGATGGACTAGTGTGTTTTATGGTAGATCAACATATCCACTGACAGAGAAGAGGTTAGCAGGTATGAAGGTCCACCGGTAAGGATAGGTTATACTGGCAAGGTGAGTTGAACCGGTAGTGTGTCTTTGTTGATAAATGATGCCAAACCGATATAGAAGATAGAACAGAGGTAGATGTTGACAAGGATGATAGGTGGACACTAGGTGGCAGGCACACAGAGGTCGGTGAAGTGTTCATCGACGTGGTAGTTGATGAGTAGGTTGATATTAATGGAGAACCCAAAAATCATGGGACGATGGTAGGATGTTGTGTCTCAAGGGAGACAAAGTGGCAAGGTGATTGAATTAATCTTGTAGGACGATCGGATCCTTGTGCTCGTTGGCTAAAGGAAACAACTGAGCCATTAATGGTGATTGACAGAGAAACACCAAAAAGCATGTTGCAGACATCTAAAAATAGAAAACGGTCATTGGAAGGCGAGGAGATGGTAGTATTGATTGATGTGATGTAGATTGTCGTTTGAGGAGATGAGATATGATCAGATTTTATGCGGATTCAGTGCATGGTGAAAACCCTAGCACTCCACTATTTGAATATTTCTTATGGGAGGAACCTTCAGATATAAATATGTGGATTGAAGATTGAAGGGATTGATGTTGGATGCGAGTTGTGAGAGAAAAGAGAGATTGAGAAAGAAGAGACACAACTTGTTTGAGAGTCTTTTAAAGAGAGTCGGAGTGTGGAGTTAGTAGACAAAAATGGTAAGAGATCTTTACCTGTAGTGAGAGAGTAATGGGTGAACTATTATAGTCTTAATAGTCAAGTGTACTAGTAGGGATTGAACAGTTAAGAAGGCATCCGAGAGTGATACAGTGCAGGGTGAAGATTAGAAGAAGAGAAGAAAGGCAGAGAGTAATTGATAAGTGATTAGAGAGAGCAATCTAATAACTAGTAGTGGAAGAACAGGTGAAACTGAGGAGGTTCGTAACCGACAAACATCAATTGATCAGGTGTTACAAAACACATTTGCACCCATTGCATTAAGTTTTATTTCATTGTATTACACCGAGTTGGTGCTTGGTGCAGGGGTTGGTTCTCCTTGGGTTGGTTCCCAAAATCATTGTAACATTTTGTTTCATTGTGAGGCTGGATTGGAGTAGTAGACTTCAGTAGCATTTCTCACTGGGGTTTTTCCCATACTAAGTTTTCCTCATACATATAGTGTTGTGAGTTGTACATTTATGTGTTTGCCTTTTTGATATCCTCTCATATCTTACCGATTTGATTGCTTAGTGCTTAGGTTTTTAACCGGTATTAAAAGCTTGGTTTAAAAGGTAAAGATTTCTTAGGGAATGACTGATTCACCTTATGGAGCAGAAGAATGGAAACATACCTATCCTCCCTTGGGTTTGATGTATGGATGTCAGTAGTAAATGGCTACCCTAGTAAATTCATTCCTCCCACCAATTTAGATGCAGAAAGAAGAAATTGGTGTAATGATGTAGCAATGAAGGCTATACTCTGTGGGTTATCTGGTGATGTTTCCTCACAAGTGGACAGATGTAGATCAACAAAGAGTTTATAGGATAGATTAAAGAAGCTTTATGGAAATGAGCCTACCACTGCAGAATTGGTTTCTAAGTGAAAGAAGAGAAATGTGTCACATGTGTCTGCAGATGAAGTTAGATCAGTTAGCAGCTGCAACAATGAGAAGAAGGAACTCACCTCTTCATGGCTCAAGAGTTGAAGAATGAGAGGCACACATCTGAGAGTAATCATGAAAATTATTCCTACCGGCAAGATGTGTTTGGCAACGATAGTGAAGATGAAGAAGAGGTCGATATTGAAGGTGAACTTGTAAGTGCACTCGAAGAACTTAGTAGAGTGAAGAATGAATACAAGTTGTTCAATAATGTTGCAGTTTTGGAACAAAACCAGTTGATTAGATGCCTTGAAGAATCTAAGAAACATATCTTAGAGTTGAAAACTCAACAAGAAGACACCAAGGAGTGTAGGTGCAAATATCTAGAGTCTGAGCTAGAGGCCAAGGACAAAGAATGTTAGAAGCAAAGAGAATAAATGGAGAACATCAAAAGTGACCTTGAGAAATGTTGGGATGAGCTCAAGGTAAGAATTCAGTTTGATGGTAGCACTGAGGCCTTGGATAAGATGTTAAGCCAACATAAACATTCCAAGGATACTGGTGGATTAGTATGTGGTACTAGTGAATGCTCTACAAGCAAGGAGACCTCCCACAAAGATATTCAATTTGTCTCCTCAAATGGAAATGGCAAGGGTCAGACCTTCATAGTTAGAAATGCTCCAAGGAAGAAGGTTGACTTGACTACAACTGGTGAAGACATGAAGCTAAGGATGAAGATTGGTGCTGCAAGAAGGAGGAATAATGCAGATTTAGAAGGAAAAGGAAAAATGGGAGAAGATAGCTTCACCGGTAGCAAGAACAAGAGAAGATAGTTCTAAAGATATTTCACTAGTAGAAGACAAAGGAATGTTGCTACCCCCAAGTCAAGACAAGTGTGGAAGAGAAAAGGATTAGATGGAAGAACTACAGAAAGTGGACAACCTAGGATCCATCCTCGGAGAAGTAGAAATGGAGATGCCAAACCGGTAAGGTCACCTCATGTTTGGAAAAACAAATTTGTAAGTAATATGTCTCCATTCTCTGGTTACTATTTTGTGTGTAAAGGATATGGCCATAGGGTAGAGGAATACAAAATGGTGCCTAGGAATAGAAAAGGTATTTTTCCTAGGAATAGCAATTCAGTTTGTACAAGATGTAATTCATTTGGGCATAGACTATCAGAATGTAGAAATGCATAAGCTCACTCCCAGTTATTCTAACAAGAGTCCATTTTCTACTTCAAGAAATATAAATTATATATATTATAACTGCAATGGATCTGGTCATAGAAGTAATGATTGCAGGAAGAAAATATTTCATGCACATGGCAACTAGCATAACAGTTATGCCCAAAGGAGAAACGCTCCTCCAAGATCAAGAAGTCAGTTGAAATCGGTAACTGGCTACAATTTCATGATCTTGAGAAGGAGATCAAACTAGTTTGATAGAAGGTATTCCAATCATCTTGTTGGGATGAATGTAGTACACTTCTATGCCAGTGTATCTAGTCATACTGCAAAACCTAGTAAAGAAAAGACCTATCAACAGAAAAAGATGAGACCTACTCCAAAGACTACAAATGAGAAGAGAGGGAGACCAAGCAAGTATGGAGGAAGAAGGAAGAGAGTAGGACCATGGACCAGGACTATGTATTCAATGCACAGGTGATCTCTCCTAAAGTTTAAAGGAGATGCAGATCCTTAGGCGGAGCTACATATTGATCAGGTCATTCACCCCCAATATTGAGAAGGACAAAGGAAAGGATGGGCAATTCCGGTATAAGGGAGAAGTTGAGATGACCGAGTGTGTGCAATCAATATCTTGGCTACACATTTACATAGGTGAGATGAATCACTACTGCAAGTGTCAAAATGCGATATGACACAGGAATAAGGGCTAGTGGACTAAGTATATCGACAGAGATATTGGACTGGTATAGTAAACTGACATGTGTAGTATGTTGTTGGTAGGGATAGTTATCGATATTGCAGAATATGTGAGGCAATGTATTTCGGTAACATTGCAATGGCTCCATTAGCTTGGAAAAGGGAAATTTTTCCTTAGGCAATATTGGAGAAGCATTGTCTGGTAATGTGTTGAACTGGTAATTGACTCATGTGCACACTTCCTAATGAGTCAACTGGTTGGATAAGTGGCATGATGCTGATGTATGCTGGTATTGTGGTCATGGAAGAGGATGTCACAAGATTATGATGGACATCATGGAAGTGGTAGATCATTTGTAGTTCATAGATGCTCACTTCCACCAGTACAAGGTACAGATTGAAGCACCGAATTAGGACCTAACATGCTAAGAAGACGAGAGATCTGTGGTTCAAGGGGAGTTCAAGCCATATCCTTTGATTGATATCAGACATATTGAACACAATGGCATATCGGGCAGTTTTTTGACCATATCGGTATGTTAGTGACTTTGGGAAGGTGCCTATTCAATTTATCTATCTATCAAAGTCACAATCAAGTTACCCGGGAGTATAATAGAATAGGAATTGGATGTGATCATTTTTCATTAAGCCACTGGG
Organism: Cryptomeria japonica; assembly: GCF_030272615.1. Classification (NCBI taxonomy): domain Eukaryota; kingdom Viridiplantae; phylum Streptophyta; class Pinopsida; order Cupressales; family Cupressaceae; genus Cryptomeria; species Cryptomeria japonica. Next base: position 26,958,920 of record NC_081406.1, on the reverse strand, counting down.
TAATAGGAAGTACAGTCTGGTTTACAGGTAGAACAACCTACAAAGGAGGAGAAAAGGGCCCACTTAACCGGTTGTGAGCATAAAGAGGGGGAGTTACCTGCACAAGGGGAGAATATATCATATTGGTACCTGATTGCTACCAATAGTTTGGTGTAAGTGCAAGCCCCCATAGATTAAGAATGTACCAATGGTATCAAAGCATAGGTTCCCAGTTGATAAGCTTTCTCTAGCTTGGGTAGATTCTTGTATTTGAACACAATGGTATGTTTAGTGTCACCCCCTACTCCAGTATTTGATCCAATTGAAAATTTTCTATTTGGAGTTGTAGGATGGAAGTCTACCTGTCCTCTCTTAGGTTTTCCTCATATATACCGATGTCATGTGATGTGCCTTTGAGTGGTGGCATTGTGATGTCTTCCTTTATCTCATCAGTAGGTTTACTTAGTATTTTCATTTCTAACTGCTACTCACTCTTAGGATTAAAAGGTTAAGAGTTTTGGAAACCATTGATTCACCCCCCTCTCAGTGGTACATCGTGTTCAATAGTTTATTGTATTTGAAACATTGATTGATAAAATATGAAGCATTACTGATCATCCTATTTCTACATTAACTAGCCATATGACCAAATTTATTGCAAACAAAGTTGTTACCATTGAATTTATGAGCATTAGGTTGTCTTACCAGAGGCCTTCTTGAATTGTTCTTTTGTTGTGTTGATTTGGAACTTTCACCTTTCTCAAAACCAAGACCTTGTGTGTCATTGGGATTCTTCTTGTTGGCATTTTTTATGATTGATGTTGTGATTGTCATTGATGGACACACTTGATTTGAGATCAATTTTTGTATGTATGAGTTAAAGCTCAACCGGTATTTGTTCCAACTGGTATGATGTATTATAGTCTTTAGACTATCGATGTTTTGCAGAAAGTGTTTACTGATCTCAAGCGGTATGAAGACCCCAAGCGGTTCGAGGATCTCAAGCGGTACGAAGGAACAAAGCGGCACAACTCATATTTCCTAGTCTTCATTTTGTCAAACTGACAACCGGAATTTTGCTTATTTGTTTGAACCGGTAATACTTTGTGATGACTTACCATCCACCGATTGTTTGGCAGTGCCGACACATTGGTGGTGCTTTTTGTGTCGTGTTACCAAATGTGTCTAGATGCATTGAACCTAGGAAATTGTATTGTAATCCTATTGGACCGACATGAAATCAGATTCCTTTACAAGGACATCATGTCTAGGGTTTTTAGGTTGTTGCTAGGGTTTAAGGTGGTTGATGAGTTTTTGTAAGTGTGATTATAGAAGAGAAGTTCAGAGGAGGCAGAGTGTGAATGTGTTGAAGACTGAAGTAATGCTAGAATACATTAGGAATGAGCTATCAAGGATCTAACCAAGCAATCTGTGCTATTTGCTAGATCACTCACTTGTTGATTACTCACATCTTTGACAAGTTTGAAGCCCTTAACTGGGTAGGCCCAAAAAGCCTTTTGTAAATCCTCTAACAAGGTGGTTCACGTCTGTGGATCTAAAATCCTTTAGCAAGGTAGTCTTTAAATGGACTTATCTCCTAATAGAGATTGAGATTCCTAACAAGATCTATTCTAGTAAAGAACATTGTATGAACTTAACCGGTCTGACCTTAATTGGTCTGGTTCCTATTTTGCAGATAGTTACTTATGAGTTTCATCTCATTGTGGTTTTTCCCATTTGGGTTTCCACCTCAAAATCTCTTATGTTATGGTGATTGTGCTTATGTGGGTGAATGCATTATTTTCTATTTGGTTTGCATGTGTTCTTACCAGTTTGTTTGCTAAACTGTTTTACCGGTTTACTGCCAGTCTAGTAAAGTGTTTAAGTACAGAGATTTTTGGCATACTAATTCACCCCCCTCTTAGTATTCATCAATTGGTATTAGAGAAAACCTTTCTATAAGTTTAACCACTTGGAAAGAGATATGGGGGAATATACTGTGAGGGAACTTACTCATCGACTCACTCAGTCTAAGCAAGCCTATGATGATCTTATGGTCAAATATAAGGCCTCTTAGGCAAAAAGAAGAATGTGTTGAAAAACTAATGGAGCTATCTTAAAATAGTTCTTCTGATGAAGCGGATATGGAAGCCCTAATTCAAGAAGTAGAAAAGTTGAATGAATCCAATTCTAACCTGAGAAAAGAGTTGGAAGGACTGACTATTCGAATGTGTGAAGAGCTTGAGAACTGGAGGAAAGCTGAAGATCTGGTAAAAGACAAAGATCATGAAATCTCCAAACTGAAGCAAGAGATCAGTGCACTTACCGCTCACCTCCATGAAAGAAAAATGGAAAAGGAAGACATGCAAGGAGAACTAAACATAGCCATCTCTGAGAATGCAAACTTGATGGAAACAAATGCTGCTATTTCCAAAGAACTCTCTGAGTCAAAGGAAATACTTGCTAAGTTCAACAAGAGTACTGTTAAGCTAGAGAAAAAACTTGAATCAACCAAACCTGTCAAGACTATTGATGGACTTGGTTACTCTGGTCATGAGGAAGGTGAGATTTCCGGTGCAAATGTTGAAGCATCGAAGAAGCAACAGACATTCAAAGGTAAAGGTAAGCAAAAGTTCAAACCTATTTGCTTTAACTATCTTAAAGAAGGACATACTGCTAATGTGTGTAGGAGCAAAGCCTACAATAATCTTCCTTACTTTTTAAACAATCTACCTAGATCCAATAAGTTCAATGGTAATTTTTATGCATGCAACAAGTTTGGGCATAGAGCATCTGAATGCAGGTCTGTTATGAACAACACTAGAAGATATCCTTAGAGAACTCAAGGAGTTGGTCCGGAACCTTTTGTGAACCGGAATCCCAACCAGTTTAATACCTTTAATCATCAGTCAGGAAGCGGTGGCTATCAAGCGGCAACCAGATGGAGAGAAAACTGTTTGATTTGTCATTGTCATGGTCACACTACTGCAACATTGAAGAGGAAAAACGGTAACATGAATAATGGACCATGGAGAGCACCTGGAATGGTCTGCTATCATTGCAACAAACTGGATCACATTGCTAGATTTTGCAAAACAAGAAAGAACATATTGGATGACATACCGGTCATTCTAGAAGGAAAGATTGATATTGAAACTGTTCAAGTGGATATGAACAAAACCTGAAAAAAGAAACTAGCAGTGTTTCAAGAAGAACCGGTTTCTACAACTAGTGTGGAAATTTCGGAATCGGCAAACTAAGCATCATAAAAGCTTAGGGGGAGCAAACGGTGAAATACTTCAAACCCCCGATTTACACTGGTAAAAGACCTTAACCGATATGAGATACCTGTCAGTCGGCAAAAGACCAGAAATGGTAAAAGGCAAATTAGGGTTTACGCCCTAATATTGGAGAATTTATTATGGTAGGTGGAGAACCTGTTTAAAAGGAATTTTCAAATCATTTCTCACTTATCATTTTTTGAGCGAAGAAGTTTTTCAAGTGCAAAGCGAAGAAAAGTGATTTACACTGCGATTCAAAGAGTTTATCAAAAACCTGGAGAAGAATCTGAAGCTATCATTTGTTGAAGGAGTGTAGAACGCAAAGCGGTATTTCAGTAACTGAAGGAGTGTGAAGCATAGTTCAAATTGCAAAGCCCTAAATTTTGATCTATGAAGGTATTTTTCAAAATTCTCTGTTTATCATGGCTTCCGCATCACATGATAGCTCTAGTGCAACCGTTGATTCTATGGACCTCATTCAATGAAAGTCAAAATACAATGCCCTGTCTCAAGTACCTGCTGGTGTTATAGTGGAAGAAGGCATTTTTGATTACATAGACTGCAAAATCAAAGACCTAGGGTCTCTTGTGATCCATTCCTAGCTAATCCTGTTCTACAGAAAGGATAAGAAGATTAAACTGAAATTCAACATTCTGGAAAAGAAGAAACTTCACAATGCAGTTTACTTTCTTGAAGAATTTTCAGATGATCACATTCGCATTATTCTAAGCAAGGTACACAGTGATAAGATATACTTGGAACGAACGCATGATATCACACCAGAAGCGATTCATGCCGTCACAAATTTCTGTAACACAGGGGAAGTGTCAGCCCTAAGGAAGGTAAGAAAGACTATAATGTCCAAGCTCATCGGTTCAGTGAGCGACTCATGAGGAATGATCATCAACTCAATCAAGGACGATCTGGTCAAGCATGCTTGCATGGTGATAGGTTCCCAGATGTTCTCTACTAGCATAATTAATTTTGTCTTTGCTGGAGCGGTAAATGCCGATTACAGGATGATCAAGGAAGATGCATCGTTTGATCTGTGCACTTGTATGCAAAGACAACTTCTGTTGAATATTAATTCGATCAAATAGGACAATACATTGAGATTTAAGTTCGGACAACTACTAGTTGGGTTGTTCTTTTACTTCCAAGGCTACTTTCCAGGAGTAGGTGACATTCAGTGGTCTTTTGACCAACCGGTGACAAAACAAATAAAGGAAAGCCTACAAGTGGTTGGAACTGGCTATTCAGAAGTGTTGAACAAATACTTTAATGAGTTCAGATGCAAGATGAGCCAAAGGATAAGACTATCCAGTGATATAGTCAAAAAGTATGAGGAAGACATCTGCTTCACCATCAAAGTTGATGAATGCATAATGGAGGTTGTTGAGCCTAGACGAGAAGAAGTGGATCCTATGGGCTATGAGGTAATGAATGATATGTTGGACGGGTATGCTTCTACCCTAATCACCTCGCCCATTGATCCTAAGGCAAAGAGAACTGGCACCTATTTGGAAAGGATTACACCTGTTGTAGAACCCTCAGAAAAGAAAGGAAAGGCAATGCCTTCAACATCGGCACCGGTTACCGTAGCCAGTCCCAAAGTGACCAAGCGATCACCAGCTAAGAAGAAACCAGAAGCTGCACCTGCCAAAAGCTTTGAGAGGAAGCGGAAGACAAAAAAATACACCAAACTCAAAAGAAACTATGTCAGAAGAACCGCCTAATAAGATCAAGCAAACAAAGAAAAAGACAAAGAATGAATCAGCATCATCTGCACTGGTAAATATTGATATTTCTTCTTACAAACCTTTGACACGTTGTCACAGAACTATAAAGAATATTAGGATAAAAGTGTTGAATGATTTAATTGATTGTTTTGATGACTTCAATGATGATGAAAAGGAAGAAGTTGAACAGGAAATCATTAATAATTAATGTGTTAATGACTGGTTGCCTTCAGAAATTAGATCTGAGACACCAGATTCTTTTTATAATTCCTTAGATAATAAATGGTGCATTGCCATAGAAAAGGAACAGGGAATGAGGGAGGAAATATTTGCTCAACATTTTCCTGATGTATCAAATTCAGAACTTTTCGAAGTTAAGAATAAATACAAAGGCCCCTTCTTCATGAGAAGACTCCTGTTACTGGAAGGAAAGGTTCATGAAGTGACAAAAGATAAACATACTCATGCTCAAGAAGCTCTTAAGATACATCAAGTGGCTGAAGCCAATAGGAAAGCTGAGCAAGAACCAGAAATTGGCAAACCGGATGGGGTGTATAACAGTGAAGGAGAACCTATCATAGAACAAATGGACCCCATTGATGTTGATGCCTTAGATGGTGAAAATGTTACTCAGGGTACACCATCAGAACGAATAGGATAGGAAAAGAAGGCAGAAGAAGAAAAGAAGCAACATGAAGCAGAAAAGAAGAAATAGGTAGATGAAGAGGATAAGAGAAAAGAGGAGAAAAAGAAGAAAGAGGAAGAGGATAAGAGAAAAAAGGAGGAAAAGAGGAAAAAGAAAGAGGATAAGAGAAAACAAGAGGAGAAGAAGAAGAAGGAAGAGGAAAAGAAAGAAGAGGAGAAGCGAAAAGAGGAAGAGAAGAAACAGGATGAGGAGAAGAGAAAGAAGGAAGAAGAGAAGAAGAGAAAAGATGAAGATAAGAGACAAGAAGAAGAGAAAAGAAAGAAAGAAGAAGAGGAGCAGAAGAAGGCTCAAGAAGATAAGCAAAAAGCCAAGAACAAGGAAGCAGTGGAAAAGAGCACACAGGTGGAGACCCCAATGGCAACCGGTAGTCAGGCTAAACTGACTGACATTACTAGTCCTATTGACCTCCAGTCTGCAAATGAATCAGAGCTGTTGCAGAGCATTAAGCTTGCTCAAGAGCGATTGGATGCTCTGAGGAGGAAAAAGGAGGAAGATGTTATCCAAACTGTAGTGGAAACACTTACCAAATTGATACCCGGTACGAACCTTCCCAGTACCGATTCCTCACTTGCACAATTGAAGCTCCTATGCACAATTGTAGAAGACCAGGTACAAATCCTGGAAGAGGTTGCAGAAGCAAATGCCAAGAAGGAACATCAAAAGGCTCTAGACACTGCCTTGGTGAGAAAGTTAACAGAGCTTTGGTCTGATCCCTAGAAGGCACAAAAGGACATTAGAGATGCAGTGAATGAGGGCAATCTACTACTCAGCAAGATTTGCCAACCTCGTTTATTCTGTGATGATGTGCTCACTCAGAAGGACAAACTGCAATCTGATATGCAGTCATTTATTAGCACCTTCAAGATGCCATATGATTGCTTTTCCACATATGGTCAAACTGTTCACCAGCTTCAAATCCAGTCTGCAAGAATAGAGGCAGAGATAAGCAACTAGACAAGAAATTTGCAGGAACTTCAACTGGACCTACTGCTAAGACTGCAAATTCTTCAGAAATGCTATCTAAATCTTGATGCCCTAATGGTCACTCAAGAAATGAGCACGATATATGCCATGGAAGAACAGGTCTCCCAGATGCAGATGGAGAAAGAGGTGGCTACCTCCCTACTTGACTCATGGTTCTTATCCATGAAGCAAATTTTGCAGGACTTTAAATCAATTTTTGACAAGTTTTACTCTTTACTGTCATAAACACTTATTATTTTAATACTAATGAAAAAGGGGTTAGTCTGCAATGTTTTTGTCATTGTTGGCAAAGGGGGAGAAGTATATAAATTTTGATGCATACTATGTATACTTTCATGTTATTTCTATTAAGGAGTAGTATACATTATATTTTTTACAAAAGGGATAGTGTATATGCTTAGGGGGAGTAATTTTGATTATGGCATATTTTGTTGTAAAACACTTAGATGTCAAAATTTTCCTAAGTGTTGCCATCAATGCCAAAGGGGGAGATTGTTGGAATTTGTGATGATTGATGTTGTGATTGTCATTGATGGACACACACTTGATTTGAGATCACTTTTTGTATGTATGAGTTAAATCTCAACTAGTATTTGTTCCAACCAGTATGATGTATTATAGTCTTTAGACTATCGATGTTTTGCAAAAAGTGTTTACCGATCTCAAGCGGTATGAAGACCCCAAGCAGTTCGAGGATCTCAAGCGATACGAAGGAACAAAGCGGCACAACTCATATTTCCCAATCTTCATTTTGTCAAACTGACAACCGGTATTTTGCTTAAACGGGTATTTTGTTTGAACTGGTAATACTTTGTGATGAGTTACCAACCGACATTTTGTGATGAGTTACCATCCACTGATTGTATGGCGGTGCCGACACATTGGCGGTGCTTTTTGTGTCGTGTTACCAAATGTGTCTAGATGCATTGAACCTAGGAAATTGTATTGTAATCCTATTGAACTGACATGAAATCAAATTCCTTTATAAGGACATCATGTCTAGGGTTTTTAGGTTGTTGCTAGGGTTTAAGGTGGTTGATGAGTTTTTGTAAGTGTGATTATAGAAGAGAATTTCAGAGGAGGCAAAGTGTGAATGTGTTGAGGACTGAAGTAATGCTGGAATGCATTTGGAACAAGCTATGAAGGATCTAACCAAGCAATCTATGCTATTTTCTAGATCACTCACTTGTTGATTACTCACATCTTCGACAAGTCTGAAGCCCTTAACCGAGTAGGCCCAAAAAGCCTTTTGTAAATCCTCTAACAAGGTGGTTCACATATGTGGATCTAAACTCCTTTAACAAGGTAGTCTTTAATCGTACTTATCTCCTAATAGAGATTGAGATTCCTAACATGATCTGTTATGGTAAAGAACACTGTATGACCTTAACCGATCTGGTTCCTATTCTACAGATAGTTACTTGTGAGTTTCATCTCACTGTGGTTTTTTCCATTTGGGTTTCCATGTCAAAATCTCTTGTGTTATGGTGATTGTGCTTCTATGGGTGAATGCATTATTTGCTATTTGGTTTACATGTGTGCTAATCGGTTTGTTTGCTAAACTATTTACCGATTTACTACGAGTCTAGTAAAGTGTTTAAGTATAGAGATTTTTGGCATACTAATTCATCCCCCCTCTTAGTATTCATCACTTCTAACTAGAAAGCATTTCATCAAGTCTAGTTTGAATTAATTCTAAACTTCTCCTTATACTCATTTGCAACATAAAGATCAAATTTAATAAGTAGGACCTGCTTTCCAAGATCTTCCTCATGTTCTCTAGCATTTTGAAGGTCACTTATCAACTGTCCAATATCATTCTCAAGTCTAAAACATTCTTCAGATATGTCTTTCAGGGACTGAGCAAGCTTTTCCTCATTCTTCTTCCTTTCTTCAATATCCTTTGTTAGTTTCATTACTATAGCTTCCTTTTCCTTTTTCTGAATTCATTAGCTCTAGCAAGTTTCTCACTTTCTTCAGTCTTCTTCCTTAGAACTTATTCATCAATGACTTTCTTTTGTCTCTTGACTTGATCAACTAATCTTTTAGTGATTCAATAAATTTTTCCGCATCTTTCAGATTTACCTTAAATTTCTTGACCTTAGCTTTGGACTGATCTAGATCATCAAGTACAACAAGTAGCTATTCTCTAAGGCTACCAAAATCCATTGATTCACTTACAGGATCCACCTCAAGTTGTTAGAATTTCTTCAAGGAACTTAGCTATGATACCAATTGTTGGAATCAAGGATCCAAGGAACACTAAGAGGGGGGTGATTCGGTGTTCTGCAATTTCAACTTAGTTATCCAGATCAATAAACCACTTAATTTAGATTAAGAAAAATAAAGTGCATAAACACAAAGAAAGGAAAAACAACACCATAACACTAAGACTTTTACGTGGAAACCCGGTTAAGGGAAAAACCATGGTGGGATTAAAACCCACAATATTAGTATACTCTATTAAAAGTATAAAAATATTACAAAGGGGAATGCACATGCATTCAGGCACACTACCTAAAGCTCACTGCTTAGATTACAAATAAAGGCAACAACCTCAGAAGGCTCACTTCCTTACAAAATATTTGTAAGAGATTACAATGGAGTTTGAACTATGAAGTAGCATCAACAAATGTCGGGATATAGTTTCGGTTAAGCACAAAACATATTCTTACTCAATTCTGCAACACTACTCTGTTTTGATATTTTGCTTCAACCTGGAGCACAATTCTAACACCTGCACACATGGAACTGCTCACAATCACACATACACACTTTGTGCACTACCATCACACACACAAAAATACCCAATACAATCTGTTAGGATAATCGATTAACAACTGAGAGGGGGGTGAATCAATTGTTAACAAATTATTGTTGGGCCCATATAAAATTTCCATTCCATATGCGTCCTTGTTTGAAGTAATGCTTATCTAATTCATTGGTCAAGAAATTTGTTTAAAATTTTGCCCATGTAATTTAGTCATTGTTAAGTTTCACTATGTTGAACTTGAACCTTGAACTTAAACCTTTTTGGTTCAAGGTTCAAAGTTCAACGGGCGTTGTTTTGAATGTTTTTCCTCCCGCGCGATTTTCAGTCTTGCTAGTCTTTGTCGGCATTTTGCATTCTCTGAACCTTGAACTTGAACCTTTTTGGTTCAAGGTTCAAAGTTCAAGATTTGTCATGTTTGTGTTGTGTTGCGATGGTTTCACAAGGGTCAGAGTTTTATGTATAGGTTTCTTGAAAGACATATGACTTGCCACGTGGTGACGACGCAGACTTTTAGAACATGATAAACGGCCCCCGAGGGAAGCAATATTCTTTCTTCAATGATTTTAAATCTGCCATTTATGGTGAGTATGTGTGAGGATCCCCTGTGTCAGAAGTGAAGTGACTTAACATTTAAGGCATGCTTCAACACAATCATTTCAAAGTAAGGTCACACAAACAAGGAGTAATAAAGGCAGCTTTTAGTAATGATGGGTAAGATTTTCTCGGCTTTAAAACTGAGTAGTTGTCTCATTGGGATTATTATTTTCTTGAGAATATTTTGAGAAGGA